>NC_138873.1:13593001-14973440 GCF_965194805.1 Balaenoptera borealis | reverse complement strand
CGCACTTGCTTGTGTTCTGAAGAGATAGTTCCAGGCAGACTTGGACAGTGGGCGGAAAGCAGTTTAACAGTACTGTACTTTTGGGTTTTTTGGGGGGGGGGGCAAAAATTTGTGTGCGCTCAGGTTGAAGATGGAATTTCCTTTAACACTGATGATGAAAGTAATAGTAAGAGGAAGTAATACATGTGGGTACATCCCAAAGCTTTTTCACTACATAATTTTTTGAAGAATGTCCTATGGGTAATTTCTTAAATTGGGAGAACGACATGCTTTTTTACATGCTAGATTTCTAAGTCTAGGGTAGATGCCACACCTGTGTTTGCAAGCTTAACGTATAAGTCAGAAAAGATGTATTTTGTGTGTCTTGTATTTTGTTTTGTTAAAAAGTTTATAGGAAGTGCTTATTTTATAGTTGATTGTTATTGAGACTGTATTCCTTCAAGGATTCCCTATACTTTAGCAATTTTTTTTTTGTTTTAAACCTATTAGCGTAGGCATGTGGGTTTCAAACTTTTTCTGTTGTGATTTTAAAAAATATATTTTATTACATGCTACCTGGTACACACATATATGTAAAGTTGAAACAAAATTTTCAGGAAATAGTACTTGTTATTATGGGTATATACTCTGCTATCTTTTGTTTCATTTTTTAAAAGAAATTAGCTGATTGTGGTACCTTAAATTGATTTCATAAATCACAAATGGATCAAGGTCCACAGTTTGAAAAAACTGGTATTTCAGTTTTTAGTATTAGTTGCTGTTACAAATTACCCCAACACTTAAGTGGTTTAAAACAGTGAACATTTGTTTATCTCTGAATTTCTGTGGGTCAGGAATCTGGAAGTAGCTTAGTTAGGTAGTTCTGGGTCAGCGTCTTTCAGGAGGTGTTTTTTATGTCAAGATGTTGACTGAGTTAGAGGATCTGCTTCCAGGGCGGCTCACACTCCAGCGGGTTAGTACTCGGTAGTTCTCGGTTCTTCTCCCTGGGGCTGCTTGAGCGTCCTCACAACATGGTGGTGGTCGGCTTCCCCCAGAGCGAGCGATCCAAGCAAGAGCGAGGAGGAAACACCACCATCCGCCACACGCTGTTAGTTAAAAGCAAGTTACTCAGTCCAGCCTGCAGCCAAGGGGAGAGGAATTAAGCTCCATGTCTTGAAGGGAAGAGTCTCGAAGAATTTATGACATTTTAATAACTACCACAGTTCTATATTTTTCCTGTTTATGGATGAATTAGGATTGAACCAGAATTCTTGCTGAAGTCAATCTGTAAGTAATTATCTTAGTTAATTAAGTCAGTTTTTTCTCTGAGGGCGTTTAGTCTCACTCCTTCCTCTAAAATTTGAGAAGACAGGCTCAAAGAAGTTAGGTAATTAACTAGCCAAGCCCATTCAGTCTAGGAAAACGAAACAGATTTTCTCTGACTTTTTGTCATGAGAAAATAATAATCTGTGTGCTGATAGAGATGAGAAAATTGGCTGATTTTTTAAAAAAAATCTTTTCTGAAGAAGTTATAGTATGGGACTTTTGTTTTCTAGTCTTCCGGCTTGTATTCTTTTACATGATCGTAGTTATACTGTCAGTTTATTTGGCCTCTGGATAATGCTTGATGTCTTTATGAATTTGCAGACTCCTCATACCAGCACCCCCGTCCCAACTGATTTTTAGAGGAAACGGAAAATGTACTTATTAAATGAATTTTAACTACTTTACGGTTAGCTCCATGTGCTGCCTATATTACTGACCCTGAGATTGTACTGTGTAACTCTTCCAATTAGCATATTTCCAGGACCTAAAAGAAGATGTTACAACTAAAAGATAATCAGGGTGTGCGTGTAAAGAAAACTATACCATGTTTTTCTGCTGTGAATTTTTCATGGAAACTTTGGATCTAGAAGGCTTTGTTCTAAGACTAGTTTTGGCTTACTGCTACAAGGAGTGGGAGGAGTCCCTGACATTGGTAGTGTGAGTGAAGCCAGGATAAATCACCAAGGCTTACCTTGATTTTTTTTTTTTTTTTTAATTCATTAGGCTTTTCTGAGTAATAGGTGGGGATACAGTAAATCGTCTTACACTTCTGTTACAGAATTGGATAATGGCTGCTTGTTTCTTAGACTGCTTTCTAGTTTATCTTACCACCAGGACACCTGACAGTTCTATTCTGCCCTTAAAGCACTGATTGTACTTACTTATGTAATTACTTTTCTTGGTGTTTATTTATATATGTTGTATCTCCCATCCCCCTGTAAGATCCTTACAGGGACTTACTTTCATATATACTGCTGGTACTCAAGTACTTGAAGAACTGAATTGAATTTGTAGTTGAAGGACCGAAGATGATAATTTCTCCCACCACAACTGAATGAAAAAATGTTTATTGTTGTAGAAAGCCTCTGGATATAGGAGGTAGGTGCAGCTGGTGTATGTGTTAATCACTATCTGTGTTCTTTAGATGCCCACAGTCCAGTGGGGGAGAACACAATCATATACATAATACACAGTTTGTTCTACACTACACATGTGCAAAATGGTGTGCTGGTACAATGAAGTTGGTGTTAGAACTGAATCTTGAAGGGTAAGTGGATAAGATAAGATGTGGTTTTGTGACATGTTTGGGGTTGTGCATTTCTCAGCTTTACTTCATTATACATCTACCTTGAATTGTTTTGTTGTTGGCAAGTTGCCATCATAGTTTGATAACGTTGCTTCCTTCTGTGGCATGCATGCTCTTGGTATATTATTTCTCTAGAACTATGCTGGTGCAGTTCAGTAGCTCCTAGCCACATGTGGCTATGTAAGTTAATGTCACACTAGCCACACGTGCTTCAGTAGCCACATGGGGCCAAAGGCTACCATATTAGACGACACAGATATTGAACGTTTCTCTTGTCACAGAAAGTTCTGTTGGACAATGCTGCTCCAGAGTCAATCTGCACATTTTCACATGATCTGTAGAGCGTTAAGTTAGGAATAGAGTGAGAAAACTTCACAGCCTCCTGACATTAGGAGAGACAGAGAGGTTGGTGTTTATGAGTAGAGGGCAGGGAGTATATATTTACAGTGGTTAAGAATATAGGCTTTGGAGTCAGATCTGGGTTGGAATCATACTCTGTCCCGTAAGCTGTTTGGCTTTGGGCATGTTATTTAACCTCTGAGCCTTAGTTTTTTTGTTTTGTTCAAATAGGGATAATATTTATCTCACAGGGTTGTGTGAGTATAAAAAAAGTGTATGTAAGGGGCTTAGCACAGTGCCTCAGTAAATGACAGGATCATTAATATATTTTTAAAATAGTCACTTATTTAAAGAAATTTTTAGAGTTATCTTAAAAGTAAAATTAACTTTTTTGGTGTACAGTTCTGTGAACTTGAATATAGGTGCACATTTACGTAACCACAGTCAGGATACAGGACAGTTCTGTCACTTCAGACAACTCCCTCGTGCTGTCCTTCGGCATACTAACCTCCTCCCACTCCTCCTCCCTGGCAGCCAGTGATTTCTCCTCCGTCACTCTTTTGGTCTTTTCTAGCATGTTATATAAATGGAATCATATAATATGTAGTCTTTTGAGACTGGCTGCTTTCAGTCAGCTAAGTTGAGTGAAAGAGTCATAAAAAGTTGTAACGTGTTAATAGCACAACAGATTTTTAAAGATGTTAGTTGTGAAATATTAAACAAAAAAAGTGAGTTTGAAATTTTGCTTATAGAATTGTGACGAGTTTTTAATGTTTGAAAGTGAAATTAATGATGAAATATATAGGGGAAAACTACTTCCCCCAATTGATGACAACTGTGTGTGTATCAGCTTGTTTTTCTTTGTGAAGATAGCTGATCATTGGTAGGGGAGGTTCCTGTTTTTAGTTTTATTAAAGATCTGTAGAGTTGCCAGCACAGTCCTCATTTGAAAAAGGTGGTGTTGAAACATCATTAATTTCTAAAAATGTGGTCTGAAGATAACAGCTGGCCGCTTTGCCGAGACCTTCCCCAGCTTAACGCTGAAAGCCTGGCTGCTCCAGAAAATCCCCCAGTGCCGGGAACGCAGGGTCTAGAAGGGCCGCTTGAAGGAAATTTGAGGACTCCAGGTCATCAGAGTTCACTAGTGAACCATCAGAGAGCTATCTGATCCTAGTTTGTTGTCCTCTGTAAATCTTCATTTGAGTGAGTTTAAGAAGCACTCTGGTCCGTTTTCATTTGTTTCTTTCCCTTTTTTTTGGCTGCACTGCTGCGAGGAATCTTAGTTCCCCAGCCAGGGATCAAACCCGTGCCCCCCTGCAGTGGGAGCAAGGAGTCTGAACCACTGGACGACCAGGGAAGTCCCAGGTCCATATTTTTATGTTAGCAACATATATACTTTTTTAAAATTTATTTTTGGCTGCATTGGGTCTTCGTTGCTGCGTGTGGGCTTTTTCTCTGGTTGTGGCGAGTGGGGGCTTCTCATTGCGGTGGCTTCTCTTGTTGCGGAGCACGGGCTCTAGGTGTGTGGGCTTCAGTAGTTGTGGCACGCAGGCTCAGTAGTTGTGGCTCACGGGCTCTAGAGCACAGGCTCAGTAGTTGTGGCGCATGGGCTTAGTTGCTCCGCGGCATGTGGGATCTTTCCGGACCAGGGATCGAACCCGTGTCCCCTGCATTGGCAGGCGGATTCTTAATCGCTGCGCCACCAGGGAAGCCCTCAGACATGTTTCTTAACTAAGGATTCAAAGGGGATCCTGGGGATTTGATTCAGCCTTCATTTACTCCCAGAATCATATATGGGTTTTTACGCAGATGGATTGTACTAACAGTTAACTCGTAACTTCACATATGTTAATTCCATTAATCCTCACAACAACCCTGTGAGGTAGTGCTACTATAAAACCCATTTTACAGATGAGGAAACAGGCCCAGAGAGGTTCTGTGACTTGCCCAGCATGATACCAGTACTAAGTGGTGTGGAGTAAGGATTCAAATCCAGGTTGGTCTTAACCACTGTACTCTTGTGACAGAAATTTGGTACCACTTTGAGTGCTTCTGTAGCCACTGGTGAATATACTTCACTTTTTAGGCTTTCCTCAATATTCTGGTATAATCTCTTAGACATTTTGTTCTGAGAGAAGCTGTGATCTTGAAAAACTTTTATGTTTGTATTTTACCTAAAATAATTTTAAAAACTCTCTTCTATAACTTAAGTTGAAGCTTTTATCCTAAACTTAAATACTTGAAAAATATGTAATTTCTGACATAAGTATTGATATTTTAAAATATTATAAATTATAATATATAAACAATAAAATAAATTATAAATAATAATTTATATCTTTAACATATCTTAGTGGAATGTAATACAATAATGAGTTGATGTCCACCATGATCCATTTAAACATAAGTAAGCGATTCAAGTGTTACCTTCCTGTTTCTTCTTGAAAACTGTATTTGTTACATTTCCCCCACAAAACGTTATCCTAATAAATTTTTATGCTTGAAGGTCTTACTGTCTTTTTGTTCTTTGTTACATATTTGTGTATAAGTTGAAATGTTAAATTTTAATTTGCCATGACCGTAAAGCACTAAATGTTCATGTTCTTTTTGTTGTACTAAAATTTTATAATTACACAGTTAACCCAAACAAAATTGTACACACTGATACTTGGAGTAAAATTTTACTGGAAATGGCCCCTCTTATTAAAGAAGGCTCTGTTGACCAATATTTCAAATTGTCCTTTGGCTTTCTAGAGATTTTAAAATGCAGGTTAAATATATTTAAAGGTTTTAAAATGTAGTGGACCAAACTAAAATTGAAGATGGGTGAGATGCCTTCTGTACATTGTGAGATGGGAAAATGGGAAAGGAGAACAGGCTTGATACGCTGCTTACAGGTGACAATGCAGGCACAGCGATTTTATGAAAGTGCTGATGTGGAACTTGAGGATCTAGAAAGCTTTTTTTTTTAAGGTAGAAATGAGTTTTCTTTTTAAAAAAATTTATTTCTTGGCTGCGTTGGGTGTTTGTTGCTGCACGCGGGCTTTCTCTAGTTGCGGCGAACGGGGGCTACTCTTCATTGCAGTGCGCAGGCTTCTCATTGCGGTGGCTTCTCTTGTTGCGGAGCACAGGCTCTAGGTGCGTGGGCTTCAGTAGTTGCAGCACACGGGCTCAGTAGTTGTGGCTCATGGGCTCTAAAGTGCAGGCTCAGTAGTTGCGGTGCTCGAGCTTAGTTGCTCCACGGCATGTGGGATTTTCCCGGACCAGGGCTCGAACCCGTGTCCCCTGCATTGGCAAGCGGATTCTTAATCACTGCGCCACCAGGGAAGTCCCTAGAAAGCAATTCTTAAACTATCTATGCCCACATGTTGCATAGTCCTTGGTATAGGTACCTGAGATAGAAGACCGGTACTCAAGAAGAACTCTGGCGGTGCACTGAAAGACACCAGGATGGGCACCCTCACACTATTCCAGCAAATATATACATGAATGTCATCAGTGAGGGTACAGATAAATGTGTATTCTCTTGGGAGTATACCATATAGCAGTTAAACAAGCTATAAAGTGACTGACTGTCCCAATTTAGAACAGTAATACTCTGGATATGTATGTAACTTATGAAAAATTCATTGTGATGGGGAGAGGGTAGTAGGGGGGGATATGTGTAAAAATAAGGCAAATGAAGATAAAAAGGACTTTGTTTTTAAAAAGTTAATTATCAATTCAAGATGGTAAGCACATAGATGTTAAATTCTTTGTACTTGGTATTTTTACATTTTCCCTAAGTATGTGAGAAACTTGAAAAAAAATTCCTCTGTGGGAGGAATATTTTGACCAACTTGGTAGTGAAAGGATGGAAAGTATTGATTAATGAAAGTGCCAGTGAGCAGTCAGACTCAAATTATGCCACCTAAAAATAGGTATACAAAGTTCGTTTTTGCCATTAAAGCCTACTTATTTTATAAATTTCAACACTTTGGAGTTCCTGTATGGTTTTCTTAGGGCCAAGCTTGGGATTCCCTGGGGAAAGGTTAGGAGCAATGCCCAAATTCCCCAGATGCCCAGATTATCCAAAGTTCTTTAAAATATAAAATGAACCTTATCCTTTCAAACTGTCAGTGTTATAGACCCAAATGCCAGATTCTTCATAGTTTTTATTCAAGCAGCAATACATTTAGAAACTGAAAAAGATCACTGTGACAATTTCTTGATTAAAAAAATTAAATACCTATTAATCTCAACAGGTGAGCATTTATTTTTGATTGTAGAACTTCAATATATCTTGCAATGACACTTTTCCTTTGGTCGTCACTTAATCAGAAAAATACTCGTCCCAGCTCAAACATTACCTTACAAATAAAAAGTGAGAAGTATTAATAATTTCATGGCAAATCACTGGTACAAACTAAAATGACTTTTCTAAGGTCGTGATTAATGAAAAATGCTCCCAAAGTAAGAATAACTTTTTTGTTATTACAGGGCATTACAGGGCAAGCTGCAGATCTGAGGCACAGGTGCTTGGTGTTGGGCTGAACATTATACATTTACAGCTAGAACTTTCTCTAAATGCCATCTTTAAAAATGTGGAGGGAGGGACTTCCCAGGTAGCGCAGTGGTTAAGAATCCACCTGCCAATGCAGGGGACATGGGTTCGAGCCCTGGTCCAGGAAGATCCCACATGCTGCAGAGCAAATAAGCCTGTGCACCACAACTACTGAGCCTGCGCTCTAGAGCCCACAAGCCACAACTACTGAGCCCACGTGCCACAACTACTGAAGCCCTCGCGGTTAGAGCCAGTGCTCCGCAACAAGAGAAGCCACCGCAATGAGAAGCCTGTGCACCACAACGAAGAGGAGCCCCTGCTTGTCGCAACTAGAGAGAGCCTGTGTGTGACTAAGACCCAATGCAGCCAAAAATAAATAAATTTATTTAATAAATACATAAATAAAATAAATTAAAAAAGTAAATAATTTAAAAAAAACGTGGAGGGAATTCCCTGGTGGTCAAGTGGTTAGGATTTGGCACTTTCACTGCCATGGCCTGGGTTCAATCCCTGGTCAGGGAACTGGGATCCCGCAAGCTGCGCAGCATGGCCAAATAAAATAAATAAAAATGTGGAACTTTTCCAAGAATCATACTTAATGCATTTTCAAAATATTACCACAGTCACTTGAAACCTGTCTCACTTCCAAACAGACTTAACATTTAGAACAAAGTCATGCTCTTTCCTGCTATTACTTTCCGTCAAGTTACTTTCACAAACGTTACCTACCTCTATGGTGATAAGGATGACGATCATCCACTCCAGGCGGAGCGTCCTCTTCTCGGTCAGGTGATTCCGCATCAGATCTGTCAGCGCCATGCAGTGCTGAAGCTTTTCATTCATGACCTGCATTAGAAACATCTCAGAGTAGCCTGTATACTTAAACATTCACTTAAGATAACAGTCGCATGCTTCAGAATTGTAAGTTTGAAATAGGTGTGCAGTGAAAAGTCACCCCTTCAATTCTTGCTCCTCGGCCCTCCCCTAAGGCAACCTGCCAGCGCTACTTGTCTCCTTCCGGTGAATCCACCTGGAGGCATTCTGTAATGCACAGATCTGACTGCAAGAAATACTTTGCGTACTGAAGCTCTTAGAAGATTTTGATGGAAGATCTAAAAATAAAAGTTTTTGATTCCTAGTTTTTTGTTGCTGCCCTTGGATTTTCAGCAGTTAATAAAGGCAAACCTGAAATATGATTCTTCTAGCATGGCCTTAAGATGACAATGATTACCTTCTACTAGAGCTGTTCCAAGCCCCCCAAACACAAAACTTGACCTGCAGCATACTCGCCACTAGATGGCACTGCTTTTAATGCTTAACTGGTTCCGCGTTCTGATGCCCCACAAGCTGGTTGAGGGGGTTCATAGAAAACAGAATCTCTGAAGTTAAGACTTGAATGTGACCACTGGCAAGTTATACTTCCTTAATCTCTCTGTATCTCTCTTTTGGAAATTACAGTCTGGAAACATTTTTAAAAACAGTTTTTGGATTCCCCTTGATAACTTCTGGGGTACGTATGCTGAGTGCAGGTATGGTCAGTGGAAATCCGAGACAAATCACAGATGCACGTTTGGGGACTGACTGAAATGTGCTAGTGCACCATATTTACTATCATTTTGCACAGAGCATTACTGAGAGCGAACACGCGGAACCACACTCATAATACGTATTTGACCACGTTTCCAGACTTCACGTAACCCCGTAGTCACCAATTTGTATAAATGTTTAGAACAGTGCCTCTTTGCTCCCTTTCTTCGACTTCCCATTTCTGTTGGCTGCTTGATCGTGGTCTATAAACATGCTCAGCCTTAAGCTTGCTTCTCTCTTCAAAATGCTGACCCAACCCTCTTTTACATTTTCTTTCAACTTTGACTAAAGAACAGACATTTTCTTTCTCCACTTCCTCACCACCAACTTATTCCTTAGCCCTTAGAGGTTGTAGATACTACCTCTAGTCCCCCGAAACTTCCAGATGTCTCCTAAACAGTAACACCCTTTCTTGGTTAGATTCTGAAACCTCAGTTAACTCAAGCATTTGACAACACCTTGAAATGCACACTTCTTTTGGCTTTTTCTCCCCTAGGGACTAAGTTCTGCCTCCGACCATCACTCTTTTTCTGAGTCTTCTCAGGCCTGCCCTGGCCTGTGGATGACACTTTCCAGAGTCCTGATCTTGTCCCTCCCGTCCTCTAGCTCTGCACTCTCTCTGCACGATCCTGCCCATCTGGTTTGTGTAGGCGCTTCCTGAACTTCCGTCATTTCCATCCCACCATCACTGCTTCTGTGATATACATGTGCCAACTGGATTTAAAGTCAAAAAGACTTAGAAATGGGGACTTCCCTGGTGGCACAGTGGTTAAGACTCTGTGCTCCCAATGCAGGGGGCCCAGGTTTGATCCCTGGTCAGGGAACTAGATTCCCACATGCATGCTGCAATGAAGAGTTTGCGTGCCACAACCAAGGAGCCGACAAGCCACAACTAAGGAGCCTGTGAGCTGCAACTAAGATCTGGTGCAACCAAAAAAAAAAAAAAAACCCACAAAAAACACCTTAGAAATGTTTTATTTTAAAAGGAAACTACATTGCCAAAATGGAAAACCAGTATGATGTGAAACGGTGTTGGATACACAAAGCTGAGCCTGGTGCCTGGGAAAGTGGTAGATTATACATTAGAGGGCCAGTCAAGAGCCACTAAAGCCAAGCTAAGCATTTCTCCTCAACTCTGAACAGAAGTGTTACTTGCTTCAATGCTTACATGTTATTTCAGGGTCCATGTGTTACCTAAGTTCATCTCTTGTACAAGTGTATGTATTCCACATTTTGAGAAAGACTGATTTAAACTGTTTTTTGGTAAGTCCCAAGTATTAACTGCTTAATCCTGATTTCTCCTCTGCCCAAATTTCTAACTGCCTATAAAACATCTTTTTACTATTTTCCTGCCAGCACCTTAAATTTAGCATTTCTCAAACTACAGTTGACATCCTGTTCAAGTCTATCCCTCTTCTTGGGTCCCTAGCTCAAAGCAGGTCACACTGTCTTCTCGGGCACCCAGCGTAGAAACCTTTGATCTCTATCCTGCACTCCTGGATCCCTGGCACTTCAGTTGTCCGTGCTGCATGGAGTCGAGTCTATCCTCTCCTAAGCATTTCTTACTACACCTAGTAGGCTTTCATCAACTATTTGTCACCTCTTCAAACTGGTCTGTTTGGCTGTGTTGGTGGTGGTGATGGGCTGGGGGGTTTCTGGGTTTTGTTTGTACGGGCCACCAGAGTTCTCATCCTAAACAGGATGGATCCTTTCACTCCCCTGCTCAGAAGCTTCGAACATCTTGCTAAACATCTCGCTATTGCCTTCTCGATAACATGAAACGACCCCAGATGGTTTAGTCCAATCACTCTTCGGTGGGTGGCGCCCTCTTCAAGCCTGAAGGCGAGGTCTCTGTGACCCTTCCTGACCTCCTGCTCCTCACTCAGCACTCCCATAGCACCTTGTTGTTTCCCTCATTTAGAACTTACCTCATTCTGCCTCATAGCCACCTGCTACCTGCCCGGCACCCTCCCCTCCTGCCCCCTTGTTTTGGAGAGTTACTCTTCCTTGTTTCCAACCACGTGATGCTGCCAATCTTAGTATCACTACCCGCCTGACACCAACCCCTCTCCCCTCCCCCGAAAAGCCCAAGGGGGAGACGGGGTCAGTACAAGACCCAGGCTTGGCCAACTGTGAGGCCCAGTTGCCTCATCACATGGCTGGTCAAAGCACGGACACATGGCCCAGTCCTTTGAAGCTGCCAGGCAGAGTAAAATGTCGCTCGGATATTCCCCCTTCCCACACCCCTTTCTCCCCAGCACAGAGAGAATGCCACCAAGAAGGAAAGGATGAGGCCAAATTGGTACGGAGGATGCTGAGGCAAGAAACAGTCCTGATGACCCGTCTGGGTCTGTGCAACAGACATTCCCCGTTTCACACCTGCTCCCTGTTTCTCAGCCCCGTGAGCCAGTACACGGGGATAAGTAAGGTCATTCCAATTGTCTTTCTGTTGTGTGCAAGCAAGGGAGCCCCAACTAACACATGCTTCCTATGTCCTTTGGTTACAGAATCAGACGTGTTTCACGCACACAGATGATGGAGCAGGAGAAAACGGGGACAGGGTCACAGAGGTGGTAAATGTGAAGTAGGCTCTAAATAGGCAGGTGCCAGGAAGAAAAGGTGGGGCGCCAGGGGGACAGTATTTCTAGTAGAGGAAACAGCATGGAGGCAAGTACAGCTAGATAGTGAAAAACTTGGAAGTGCTTGGAGATAAGGTTAAAAAGGTAAGTTAGTACTGAATTGTGAGAGGCACTATAGACCATAGGTGGTAGGCAGAGTAATGGTCCCCCAGATATTCACATTCTAATCCTTGGGACCCACGAATATTACACAGCAAAGGACACTTAAGATTGTACAGGAATTAAGGTTGTTAAGTCAGCCGATCTTTAGATAAGGAGACAATCCTAGATTATCTGGGTGGGCCCAGTGCAATCACAAGGGTCCTTAAAAGTGGGAATGGCAGGCAGAAGAGCTCAGCGATACGAGATGGAAGAGGGGGCTCCAAGCCAAGGGCAGTGGGTGGCCCCTCGGAGCTGGAACAGCCAAGGAAACAGCTCCCACCCAGAGCCTCCGGAGCGGTACGCAGCCCTGCCAACGCCTTGATTTTGGCTCAATGACTCCCAGGTCAGACTTCAGACCTACGGAACTGTAAAATAATACATCTGTGTTAAGTCAGTCTGTGGTAATTTGTTGCAGCAGCAGTAGAAATGAATACATAGCACGATAACGTTGGAACTTTCTTCTGCAGGTAAGGGAGTCCTTTGTCCACTCTTAAAATATTTGTTCAATATTCACTATACTGTGCTGGGCAGAGGAGATGAAATGGTGAATAAGACAGATATGTCTCTGCCTTCTGGCTACAGGGCCCAGCCTAGAGGCTGGGAGACAAAGAAGAAGGTATTAGGGTGAACGGGGGTGGGAGATGCACATCAGCAGTCAGGGCGCGGAAGGCGGGCCAGTGTGGAATCCCTCCCTGTCTCACCAGCCCAGGGCCTGTCGTAGAGACTTTCAATAAATATCTGGCAATGAATGCATGACACTTAGGAGAAAACGAAAGGATGCTCTGACTGCATGTGGAAGATGAAGGAGAAAGAGGAAACCACGGTGAGTTTGAAGTTGCTGCTTGACTGACCAGGTGGTCGTGCTATTAGCTGAGACAGAAATAGAGAAGGTTCAACTGCATTTTCTGGGAGAATACAGTGAGTCTCATTTTGAACTCTTAATCACTGATTAATTCTACAAATATTTATGGAGCACATATTCTACGTGAGGCCTTTGCCAAGAAGTGGGAAGGGAGGAGGAAGAAGACGATCCTGCCCTCTGATTTCACGAAGCCTGCGTTCCAGAGGGGAGTGTACTCAAGCAGCTTCTATCACTTTCGCTGTTGTGTTTTAAGGAAGGAGAGGGGGAATCTCACGAGTGCAGCTCCAATTTCATATAAATCCCCTTTTCCCCTCTGAATACCTGCTACTTCTACTTTTAGCCACCTTGCCCCAGTTCCTACACAGACTGCAATAAGGATGTGGAAGAAATATGTAATTTATAAAAACAATTTAAATGAAACAAATTTTAGCTCGTAAAGAAAATTTAAAGTGGATTTCCAGGGACTGCTGGTGATATGGATGAAATGTTTGTGTTCCCCCAAAACTCATGTTGAAGTCCTAACGCCCAATGTGACGGTATCTGGAGATGAGGCCTTTGGGGGTGATTAGGTTTAGAGGAGGTCTAAATTAACATCCTTATAAGGAGAGGCAGAGACACCACAGTGGGCGCGCTCTCCCTGCCTTGTGAGGCTACACCGAGAAGGTGAGAAGAGGCTTCTCTCAAGGCACTGAATCCGCGGTGCCACCAGAGCAGTACGATGCGGTGCGTGACCTGCCGCCCCCAGGAGTGCGCACAAAGCACTCCAGAAGCACACGGGCAGGTGGCGCCCAATTTAAACAGACCTTTATTTTTATTCTTCAGGACACTACCTGAATTATTTTCCACTTGTTTTACAGCACTGATTAAGTGCGATGTACGCATTATTCCAGGTACTCAGTTAAGGATTCACAAGTCAGCAGCATTATAGTTACACAGAACTCACCTAAAATTTTTTTGAAAAATACCATGGAACTGACCTGTTCCGGGGCTCTTCCAGTTTGGGGACTGAGGGGACCTGGTCCACCTGCTCCCTGGGCTGCGATCAATTTCCCCCCACTGGGCACTGAGGGAGCCTCTCCGCTCAGAGAAGCACTGTCCCCAGCGAACCCCAAGTGCCCTCCTGGCACATCCCCTCCCTCTGCTTGAGCAAAGGGAAGACGCAGAGGCACTTTCTCCAGGCTCCACCTTCCTACTTGGCACTGTGACGCTTGTCCAGCTAGCTGATTACTTCACTGCGTGTCAGTGTTCACGATCGATCCAGTTTTGACATTCCTCATCTTCAGCTGTGGCTTTCACGCTGAATGCAGGGTTCATGTTCCTATCTTTACACTTCTCCCCCTCTGGACCACACACTCAGGATGTTTCCTGCTCAAACCACCTTCATCGTTGGTGACTTCAGTGATTCTGTTCTCTTTTCCTGTACTCTTGTCCACGAGGGACGTGTGAAGGACACCATGGGCATCAAAGGATGCCGTGATTTGAGGAAGGACACAGGATGGGGGGTGGGGGCAGCGGGAGAGGATGCTTGAGCGCACACTTCCCAGGCAGCCGGTTTACCTTGGTTGTTGCTCAGCCACTGTTACTGACTTAACTCAGCACAACAGGCTGGTCATCAGGAGAGGTCTGCATCTGCTTGGTGGCAATAATCTTTATACTTCATCCCAACAATCGTGGTTCCACCAAACGTCTTCATTCCAAGAGAAAAAGGGGAGACAGCCAAAAGCCGTAACTCTTGAGCACTTTCAAATTCGTCCCTAGTAAATACGGCTGCTCATCAAGGTTGATGCTTTTGTTTAATGTCATTAAAGAATTCTCACAAAAGGTTTATTTTCAAGTTTTCCTTGAGGCATAATTTACTTCCATTCTAAGTATACAATTTGAAAACTTCACAGATAGACACCCATGTAAGTAACACCACAGCGTTTCCATGGCCCCAAGATCCCTTGTGCCCCTTTGGAATCTACTGCCCTACCCACCACCCCACCTCCAAGCCTTAGGGAACCACTGATCTATTTTCTGTAACTATAGATTAGATTAGCCTTTCTAGAATTTCCTATAAATGTAACAGCATGTATTCTTTTGTGTCTGGATTTTTTTCACTCAGCATAATGATCCTGATATTCATTCATGTTGTTGCATGGATGGGTACTTCACTGCTTTTATTGCTGAGTGGTACTCCACTGTATGGCTGTCCCACAGTTTCTTTATCCATTCACCTACTGATCGGCATTTGATTGTTTCCAGTTTTTGGCTATTATGACTAAAGCTGCTAAGAACATTCAGGTACAAATCAGTGTGAGGACATACGTTTTCATTTCTCTTGAGTAAATACTCAGGAGTGGAACTGCTGGATTGTATAGTAACACAACAATTACATTTCTGAGGAACTGCGGGCTGTTTTTTGCAGAGTGGTTGTACCAATGTATATTCCCACAAGTAATGTATGAAACTTCCATCTGCTCTATATCCTTCCCAGCACTTGGTATTGTCAGTCCTTTTAATTTCAGTCATTCTAGTGAGTGTGTAGTAACAGCGCACTGCAGGTTTAATTTGCACTTCCCTGGTAAACAATAACGTTGAACATCTTCTCATGTTCATTTGGCTGTTCACATATTTTGTGAGACGTCAGTTTAAATCTTTTGCCCATTTAAAAAACTGGGTTGTCTTTTTGAGTAGAAAGAGTTTTTTTAATGCATAGATCTTTTTTAAAAAAAGTTATTTATTTTATTATTTATTTTATTTTTGGCTGTGTTGGGTCTTCATTGCTGCACGTGGGCTTTCTCTAGTTGTGGTGAGCGGGGGCTACTCTTCGTTGCGGTGTGCGGGCTTCTCATTGCGGTGGCTTCTCTTGTTGTGGAGCACAGGCTCTAGGCATGTGGGCTTCAGTAGTTGTGGCATGCGGGCCTAGAGAGCAGGCTCAGTAGTTGTGGCGCACAGGCTTAGCTGCTCCGCGGCGTGTAGGATCTTCCTGGACCAGGGCTCGAACCCGTGTCCCCTGCACTGACAGGCAGATTCTTAACCACTGTGCCACCAGGGAAGCCCCTTGAGTAGAAAGAGTTCTTTGATTATTCTGGACAAGTCCTTTGTCAGGTTATATATTGAGAATATTTCCTCCCAGCCTGTGATTTGCCTTTTCATATTCCTAAGAGTGTCTTTCAAAGAGCAGTGGTCTTAGTTTTGATGAAGTTCAACTTATCAAATTCGTTCCCCAAGGTGCATGCTTTGTTTCTTTCCCTAACAAATCTTGGCCTTCCCCAAGGTCATGAGGCCTTTTTCCTATATCTTCTTCCTGACGTTTTATAATTTTAGCTTTTATATTTAAAAGGTCTCTGATTCATTTAGAAATGGTGTGGAGTAAAGGATAGGGTTCATTATGACTATCCCATTGTTCTAGCACCATTTGTTGAAAAGATTAGGAAAAAAATAAAGAGAACCTCGAAGACTTGTTGGAGTATAATTAAAGGTCTGACACTCACGTCATAGAGAGATAGAAGATTTCTCCTCGGAAATCATGGAGGCCAGAAAAAAGTGACACAGTAATTTGTAGGTATTGAAAGAAATGAACTGTCAACTTGGAATCCTCTACCTAGTGAAAAAATCCTTCAGGAATAAAGGGGAAATCTAGACGTTTTCAGATGAAGAAAAACTAAGACACTATGCTTTTGCAAACTTACCCTGAAAGAATGGCTAAAGAATGTTCTTGAAACAGAAAAGAAACAATAAAAGAAGAAATCTTGGAATGTCATTGAAAAAAAAAGGAACAACAGAAAGAATAAAAATGGGGGTAAATACAATAGGATTTCCGTCTCCTCTTGAGTTTTCTAAATTATGTTTGGTGGTTGCAGCAAAAATTGTAACACTGATGAAGTTCTCAAAGTGGGGAGTAAAGGGATGTAAAGAGAAGTAAGGTTTGCACGCTTGGTTTAATCTGGCAAAATGTTGAAACCAGTGGATTGTGATAAGCTAGATATGTATAATGTGACACTTAGAGCAACCACTAAATATCTACGCAAAGAGATATACTCAAAAACCATACAGATAAATCAAAATGGAATCCCCCCAAATGGCTAAGTAACTCACAGGAAGGCAGGGATTGATACAAGCAATGACTTGGATGGCTCTCAAGGGTATTATACTCATTGAAAAAAGCCCATTTTAAAGTCACACCCTGTACGATTCTATTTATATAACATTCCCCAAATGACAAAATTATAGAGCTGGAGAATAGATTACTCATTACCAGCGGTTAGGGATGGTCGGGGAGGGAAGGGTGTGACTATAAAGGGACAAGCACAAGGGAGATCTCTGTGGTGACAGAACAGTTCTGCATCCAGATCTTGTGGTTACCTGGATCCGCACGTGTGACTGAATGTGACAGAACTATGCGCACACATGGTACTACTGTCCCTCTTGTCCTCTGCTCTCTTTCCCGGGTGGTCTACCTCCACCATGACGCCCTCCACGCACTTCCATCATTCCAAAGGCTGCCTCCCTCCTCAACTTCGCTTCCACGCTTCTAAATGCTTTCAGACAGTTCTAACTGGATGTCTTCTTGCTACTCTACTCTCAACATATCTTGAATGTGGCTCCTCCCCTCCCCCCAACCTCTTTACGTTTTGCCATTTTTCTACCTGTCACCCACAGCAAACGTCAGTCATCCTTACTCTTCCTTCTCCCTGGCCTCCCAGTACCAACCACTTCATTTGTCTTAAAGGATTCTTTTAAAAATTCATTTCTATTCTCACTGTCACCAGTGAAGTTCTGGACCCCATGAACTCTTGCTTGAAACTTGATGAGAAACTTCCTAACAGACCACTAGGCCTCCAAACTCTCACCAGTCTTATCTAGTCTGTAGAGCAAATACCAGAATATCCTTTGACATGAAAGCTGAAAACTGCCTGTACACAGGAAAACTAGAATGGGAAATCTAGAGATCTGAGTAGAAGTCAAACAAGACATTTCTCCAAAAGCAGTTAAACACATTTACTTAATTAAAAACTTCTCTTCACACAGTCATACAACAACTTATAGGTGACATTGTGTCCCTTTCAGTAGACGTGCCAAATACATACCTTAACTCTACGAGTAATGCTGAGGAACCGACAAGTTTTATCATAAAGTTCTTCCAGATTTTCTCTGTCCCAGTAGAAATCAGGAGTGATCAAGAAGTCTGAACTCAAGTTTATATGGTGTCTTAAAAAAAGGAAAATCATTAACTTTTAATTTTTATCTTGAATTAAAAAATCATGGTCTATTTTATTTCTTTTTTGAAGAAGATATTTATTGATTGATTTATTGATTGACTGAAGTATGGTTAATTTACAATGTTGTGTTAATTTCAAGTGTATGGCAAAGTGATTCAGTTACACATACATACATATATATATATATATATATTCTTTTTTAGATTCTTTTCCATTATAGGTTACTACAAGATATTGAGTATAGTTCCCTGTGCTATACAGTAGGTCCTTGTTGTTTACCTAATTTATATATAGCAGTGTGGCTATATTAATCCCAAACTCCTAATTTATCTCCCCCCATCCCCTCTGGTAATCACAAGTTTGTTTTCTATGTCTGTGAGTCTATTTCTGTTTTGTAAATAAGTTTATTTCTTATTTACATGGTGCTTTATAAAAGTAGTTTTTAATGCTGATTCTTGTAATACTTCTGAGAAACATGTAAACAAAAAATTTTCAAAATGTGCAACCAAATTAATTCAATCTTTATATTAACATTTATGAAGTAGAGAGAAAAAAAACCAATTTAAAAAATTTCTAGGGACTTCCCTGGTGGCGCAGTGGTTAAGAATCCACCTGCCAATGCGGGGAACATGGGTTTGAGCCCTGGTCTGGGAAGATCCTACATGCCGTGGAGCAACTAAGTCCGTGCGCCACAACTACTGAGCCTGTGCTCTAGAGCCTGTGAGCCACAACTACTGAGCCCGCGCTCTGCAACAAGAGAAGCCACCGCAATGAGAAGATTGCGCACCACAACGAAGAGTAGTGCCCGCTTGCTGCAACTAGAGAAAGCCCGCGTGCAGGAACGAAGACCCAACGCAGCCAAAATAAATAAATAAATAAACTTATTAAAAAAAAAATTTCTAAGCTTCTTTTTTCATTAAAATTTGTTACAATATACATGCACATATATTTGTGTGTGTGTGGGTAGGTAATCAGATGGCTCAAAAATAAAAAAGACAGAAAAAGGTAAAAATTGACCAATCTTACTCCTATTCTTATCCCCATTTTTCCCTTTCTCCCACTCCCTGCGGGTAGCCACTGCTAGTTTCACACACACACACAAACACACACACTCTCTATTTCTACCTTTTTTACATATGAGGCCTGAGTTTGCTTTTAAACAAAAATTTATGTTATAGAAGTAACACATAAATAGCCGTTCACTATAAAAAAGAAAAACCCTAGAGAAGAACTCAGAAAACACTGGTAGGCCCCTTACCCTAACAACTCAAATCCTTTCGGCCGTGCCAATACTCTCCTGTGTCCTTCCAGATCTGCTTCCAGGCACACATGCGCACGTGTGTGTGTGTGCGCGCATGCACATACACCTACGTGTCTGGTAGTATGTATACATATCAAGATAGAGATGAATATTTATGTTGTTTGCTTACAAGTAGGATCATACCATGTATAATCTGTGACTGCCACATTTCTACTTCTATTTCTCGTCATAGATTCGCCACATTCCTTTGAATAACACATAAGCACTCTTATCGTAAAGAGACGAAAACTTAGGATAACAACAGTAAGACTCTACGAAACTATTCACAAACCTAAGTATATTGAGTCCTAATTTCTGAGTCCCAGTATTATAATTCGCTGTATCAAATTCTGCTCGCATGACCAAGAGAAGAGGGCAGAGGAGTCTATCTCCCCCACTTCCTAGCGAGCTCAAGGCTGCAGATGTGCTGCGGGACGCTCTCATGCAGAGCTTTCTATTTTTGTTGGTGCCCTGACTTAGGGCCCCTGAGCTTTGAGAAGGGCCTAGATGACGCAACACTGGACCGCTTCTCTTCTCCAGGGCAAGTAACTAAGGAGAATGTGGAAAAGCAACTCTTAGGTAAACTACTGACAAGGAACTCCAGTAACTCACCCCACACACGACAAGGGCCGAAACACTGAGAATCCCGCCTAGTGAGAATAACACCAAGATTCAGGGTGTTTCATTCCATAAATCTTGGGAACACTACAAGAACAAAATAAACTGAAGGCCTTTTAACTTAATTTTAAATGATGTACTATCATATTTCATCAATTTTAAGACACTCTTCTTCCCACTTTATCATCTCTGAAAATGGGAGGCAACTTTAAAATTGATGATGTCTTACAGGTGGCAGTTGAGACTTAGTTGTCACTGCCTTAGACGACTTATTTCTCTTATTCTTTCCTTTTTATGTATGCCCAAGAGGAAATGTGATAAATCTACATCCAAATAAGACTGAAAGAGCTATTTCCGTAGTGCAAAATTAAATTCTGTGATAAAAAAGCATTGTCTCATATGTTAGTGGGCAGCATTTTCACTTTCTTGTGGCATCTTATGGTGTCTCAGAGTCAGTGAAATATGGTACATCACTTTTCCGTAGCAATTAGGTCTGATTCAGCATTATGATGCAGTGATATACTTTTACTGAGAATTACCCTTGTCCAAATTCTAGAATGCATCTTCCCACCTTTGAAGAACACCTCCTACGCCCGCTGACGTAGGTTTAACGTAGAGTAATTATGGTCTCTCTTGCACATGCACAATTTCTTCCAGTACATTCCTAATACAGCCCAACTGCTTCCAATGGGTAAGAGTTCTCCATGCTTATAATGAATGAAATAGAAACAGCTGCAATTCCCATAAAGATACAAATGTTTGCTCTTTACTGTAGAGCTGCAGGGATATTTTCTGGAGATTGTTAAATATATGAAATATTTCATTTACAGAGAAAATTTTACCTTAAGGCAAAGAGTTCACCCATTTTCTGCATAACTTCTTCATGAGATAGTTTCACTTTCTTCCCAGCTTTTAAAGCCTATTTGGGAGGGGGAAAATAGGTACATACATACACAGGTTTCCCTTCTCACTAGCATTTTCTATGATGTACATTCCTAATCTCTTAATGAAAAACCAGGGGCTCTTTTCCCGAGTATAATTATTCTGCCACAGTAAAAACAAAGTTAATTACAGTAAGTGTGATTTTTAATGTATTCTGAAGTTTTGATATAATTTTAGATGCATTTTTCATGCCACTATTTTCCTTGTAATTTGCCAAGACACTTTTTAATTGAGAAAAGTGGTCATAATTTCCTTCCTTAGAGAGGAAACATTTCATTTTATTTCCCTTCAATTCAGTTACATTAAAAATATTATACCATTAGAGAAAAGTAATTTGAATTTTAAGTTTTAAAAGGTTTCTTATTTTGTCATTTTATATGTAACCGGGTTTTTTTTTTCCTGCTTAAATTCAGTGCAGCTTTCTTAATGTTTATTATTACTTTATTGTACTTCTAAATTCATCATTATAATGGGAAATTTGTATTTTTCCCCAATAGAACTCAATCCTTGAAAACAAGCATAAAATTAGTATAATTACCTCTGGAATTGACTGAATAGATTCAACAAATTTATCCAGTGATGCTTCCCAGATAGCCAGTTTCACTGGGGGAAAAAAAATTAACAACAGAACATTTATCATTATATTCATGTTTCTACAAAATGTAAAACTGCACAGTACCTTCACTGCCATTTCAACAACAGTTTAAGAAGCAGATGTCCAAAAAATCTGAGACTGAAATTTAAGAATCGTTACTTATTATTACAAAAGATGGCACTAAGTAGAAAGAGACAGAAGAAAGTGAGTGGATTTCCAAGTCCTGCTGGCAGACCAAAGCTACATTGGGTAGAATCCCTGATTTTCTCATAATGCATCTCAGAAGCTGAGAGGAACGAAGGGTGGCTCTGTAGAGGGGCAGAAATCAGGCCTTCGTGACCTTCCCGCCACTCCTCTGGGCTGTGCTACAGCTCAGAAGTCCCGAAGCCTCCTGGATGGTATGTGCAGTCCACCACAGCAGCAGCCTAGTACAGACTGGTGGCAGGAGCATTTCTTAGAGAACTTCTACAGTTCTATTCAGGTGTATGGATCTTGCCGAAAAAACTGAGAGCCACCGTGACTCTCTGTCCCATTCCTGTAAAAAACCAGAGTGTATTTTTCTACATAGAGGCCTGTGCCCAACCACAGAAGGCTGTGCTTTCTCTGCCTGGATTACAGACAATCTAAGACTAACAATCTCAGAGAGAAGGAGAGGGGAAAACAAAGGTAGTGATAATAATAACAATAACAGCAACAACATAAAAGAATATTTTTGGAGAGGTAAGCTTTATCAATACCATTAATAAGGAATGAATAACTGTAGCACAGATACTATATATTATACTCTATACTACATATATTTTTCTCTTGGAGGGGAAAAAAAAGGAAAAGGAATTATAAGGCTTTGCTGAGTACTCTGCGAAAACATGTCAAAGTCTTTACTAAATATTTCAACTTCCCTGCATGAAATGAAAACTATGTGATACCGTCTCTGATAAGTAGTAGTAACTTACCTGAAAGGCAAAGAGCATTTGAGAAAGCAAATTTCTCTAGAATGGCGTCCTCTAAATCTAGCTCTGAATTTAACCTGATTTCCCCTCTGTGAAGTTTTGACTGTCCCCTAAGAAAAAAAAAAAAAGTAGTTTCTAAATCGCAAAAAGTACTTTTTTTCTTTTGAAAAATAATCTTTATAATCTTTCTAGAGGTCATTTTGGCAGTCTGTATCAAGAGTCTTACAAATGTTCTTATACCCTATGATCCAAGTAATTCCACTTCTAGGAATTTATCCTAAGGAAATAATCAAAGATGCAAGGAAAGATTTGTGTACAAAAAACTTCCTATGGGGACTTCCCTGGTGGAACAGGGGTTAAGAATCCACCTGCCAATGCAGGGGATACGGGTTCGATCCCTGGCCCAGGAAGATCCCACATGCCGCAGAGCAGCTAAGCCTGTGCGCCACAACTGCTGAGCCCGAGAGCCATAACTACTGAAGCCCATGCACCTAGATCCTGTGCTCTGCAACAAGAGAAGCCACTGCAATGGGAAGCCCGTGAACTGCAACGAAGAGTAGCCCCCTCTCGCTGCAACTAGAGAAAGCCCGCGCACAGCAACGAAGACCCAACGCAGCCATAAGTAAGTAAATAAATAAATGAATAAATAAATAAATTTATTAAAGAAAAAAGACAAATGAATAGAGATATACATTAAAAAAAAACTTTCTATGGTCAAACGTTGAATAGTAAGAAATCAGGAAAGAAACTAAATGTTCAACAGAAGAACGGTTCATTTATAGGAATTCACACAACAAAAATGAACAAGCATGTTTTGAAAGGATATTCAGTAGAAAAGGGAAAATGCCTACAATATTTGCTAAGTGAAAAAATGCTGAATATAAAACTATGTAACTATACATAATATAATCTGAAATCACATGGACATGGTGAGGATGGGGAGGGAGATGAGGCAGCTGTGACAAACCAAGATGTATATGTAGAGAACTCTGGAGCGACTGGGGAGGAGGGGGAAGGGAGGGAATTTGGGAGTGTAAGTATCACAAGCAAACAGGAAAAGTATAGGCTAAACCTTCACGAGAGATGTGAGACCAGAAGACGTGCACAAAGGTTGGTGGAGGAGAAGATGATACAGGAAAGCTCATCGCTGGCTATTATCACTTAGCTCTTATCCCAATTAGTCTTTCTATAGCTGGTGTCTCTTCCAAATTTCCCTAAAGCTCTGCTTGTGTCACTTCCTTTCTCAATACAAAGACTTTTTTTCCTTCTCACATTCCACTAGACCAGTACCTCCCTGAGAGAAAAGACCTTTTAATCCTGTTCATTCTGCCTTCTCTCTCCGCCCTAACATCCCTCCTCATTTTTGCACCCTTGCTGTGACATGGAAATTGGCCAGTACGTTGTCTACCCATACATTTGACCCGAGAGTGGTACAGCGGTGGTACCCACCCCCATTTCCACAAGTGGTTCTCTTAGAGCACCCTGTCATTATACTTCATACTTTTTATACTCAAAGTCAATGGGAAAAAAGCAAAAAGGCTTTACTTAAGAGAAGACTTTACTAGAATAATTTAACAGGTTCATTCTAACGAAGGCATACTATATTACTGATTTTGGCTGCTTAGGAAACTTACTATTTTGGGGTTATACTATCTACTTGTTTTAATTTATGGGTAGCCTGAGAAGCTATAAAAATAATATCTATCCACTAATATTTATTGTTTCAGCTTTGTATTTGCACCAATAACTTTTTTCTTAAAATTAGTCTCCAAATTAATAATGTATCTTCTCTACTGCTGTACCTAGTTATTCCAAGTGCCCTTTTCATAAATTTGATAAAAAGTTGCTTACTCTGTTTTTGAGTAGTTAAGCTCTTCATTCTCCCAGTGTACCAATGCAATTTCATAGGGCTGAATTTCATGTTTTTCAAGAACTTGCATCACATGCTTCATCTAGAAGAAAAGGAAGATTAACCTGAAATTATAACCGACTCCCTCAGTACAGAATAATGTTATAGAGTTAATGCTTATAACATTTTTTTATTACATTTGATAACACTTCTTCTGTTCTTTAGGTTTTAAGGAGAAAGCAGATTCATGGTGATACTAAACTAATTGGAACGATATATTCATTTGCTTTTACATTTGGAAAACACAGACAAGCTTAAGGAGGAAAACAAAAACTACCATTATCCCACAACCCAAAGAAAACCCCTAATAACATTATGGTTTGTATTCTTTAAATCTTCAAAACAAAAAGTTTAAGTAACACACTTGTAAAAATTTAAACACAGAGGTATAGAAAGTGATAATCTCTCTCTGTTCTCCTGAATTTCTTTTTTTTTTTTTCACACCCACACACTGTATTTTATTTTTACAAGAGATAAACGGACACCAAGAATTGTAAATGGATGACCACAACAAAAGTAACAATGATTGCAATTACCAAACACGAAACACACTCATACTATGTCAAAATATTGACATTCAGTCCAGTAATCCTCCACTGTAACAGCTCCTTTACTTTGCAGTGAAAATTGATTTGTATATTTTTTGCCTCCGAGTCCTTGTGGGATTTTTTTTTTTTTTTTATTCAAACAGAAAGTCACAAAAATTATAATCATCCTCATCAGTTCACTCAGTCCTATGTAATTAATTTTCTTTTTCATCTTGATCTTTTGTTAACACTTTTATGAATTCATCAGTCTTCCACTAGAGTTCTGAAAATGCTTATTCATTCAGTTCAGCAGTATAGTCAGTCTCCTGAATTTCTAATCCTCTAATGTTACCACCATTAAACTTGGTGCATATCCTTCCAGACTTTTCCCTATGTGTATAATATGTATGTACATTTAGTTTGCTGTTTATATAAATGGGATGATACTGTACGTATGAACATTTTCAGTGCTATTCTCCTTCACGGAGGAACCATAATTGATTTAACTGTCCTAAATGTCCATCCATGGGGAGTTTTTTCTATTCTCTACTATCACGATGTCGCATGTGCCAGCCTTATGCGTGTATCTTCAAGGACTTGTGGGAATATTTCTTTAGGATTTGTTGGAACAAAAGACATGCACACTTATAATTTTGATAAATGTTTCTAAAATGCTCTCCAAAAGTTTTTCCAACTTTAGAATCCAAAGATTTATGAGAGCATTCTTTTTTTTTTTGAATTTTATTTATTTTTTTATACAGCAGGTTCTTATTAGTTATCTATTTTATACATATCAGTGTATATATGTCAATCCCAATCTCCCAGTTCATCCCACCACCACCCCCCCCTTTCCCCCCTTGGTGTCCATATGTTTGTTCTCTACATCTGTGCCTTATGAGGGCACTCTTTTTTTTTTTTTTTTTTAATGAGAGCATTCTTAAAAAACACTGGGTATTGTCAGCCTTTTACATCTTTGCAAATTCAAATAGCCAATGTGTACATTTTTCTTGCATTTATTGCTCATTTATATTTCCTTTTCTCCAGGAAACCACCCCCCAGTCTCCCTCCCCCTGCCCCCTGTGTGTGTATCTCCTTTCAGTAAAACTGGGTTTGTATGAGGCATATTTTTTTACCAGCTCTGGTATTATATTGGTTATATTTTGTAACCTGCTCTTTTAATTTAACTGTATCATATACACAGGCAATTCCTCAGGAATTGGTTTCTTCCCACGTGACTTTTAAGAGCTGTAGTATGTACATCCTAAATACATGCTATGGATGTTATTTAACAAACTTCCTATTATTATGTGTTTTGGTTATTTCTCATTTTTGCTATTGTATATAATGTGTTGATGAACATTTCTATACATCATTCATCATATATAACTGTGATTATTTCCTTTGGATAACTTTCTAGATGTAAAATTGCTGAGTTAAATATAAAGCTTTGATATGTATTACCAAACTGCCTCTGAAACGGTTGTATTAAACAAATCATGATTGGGATATTGAAGAAATTATTTCCAGTGAGTTAAAAAGTTCTAGAAAACTTGATCTAAAATAAGACTCAGTGCAGCCAGCTTCCAGTGAACTGTGTGTACATTACTCATTTTGTAGGTTATCACATGAGAAGTATACTTCCTTCTGTCTGCAGTGTAGCTAGGATTGTTCTGATTTTCCACAAATTATTGTGTGCTCAGAGAATGGAAAATGTAGGAAACTTCTAAGTCAAAAAGAAAATTCTGGAAGATGACAGTGCTAGAATCAACATCACATAATGCAGAGCAAATAAACTGAGGATTATCTGTTAATTTATCTTCCAATTGCTCAGATTACTGAGTGCCAATTAACAATTTATTCTCAGAAAACTAAATTTTAATACTTTCACACTTTATTTATACTTACAGTTTTGTCTTTCACATTCCAGAAGACAGCAGCTCCTTCCCTGATTTAAAAGAATAAACTAAGTTAAAGGTGGAATACATTCTTTAGGGCCACACATAAAACCATGCTTAGGTAGCTTCTAGAATGTATCTAGAATGCCAATTTTAAAAAATATGATTTATTATTGATTTGACATGATGGTCCCTGGATGGATATGATAAACAAAAGCTATTTTTTGAATTTTTGATAAAAAACCTGACCCCTCAAAAATTCACGGATTTCTCCTGTGGTTTGCAGAATAAATAACTATTATTGTAAAACCATATAACTTCAAGTAACTAGACTCTTTCATACCTGATGCAATTCTTTTTTTTTTTTTAAATTAATTAATTCCTTTTTGGCTGCGCTGGGTCTTCATTGCTGCGCGCGGGCTTCCTCTAGTTGCAGCGAGCGGGGGTTACTCTTTGTTGCGGTCGTTGCGGTGCACGGGCTTCTCATTGCGGTGGCTTCTCTTGTGTGGAGCACGGGCTCTAGAGCGCAGGCTCAGTAGTTGTGGCACGTGGGCTCTAGAGTGCAGGCCCAGTAGTTGTAGCACACAGGCTTAGCTGCTCTGCGGCATGTGGGATCTTCCCAGACCAGGGCTTGAACCCGTGTCCCCTGCATTGGCAGGCGGACTCCCAACCACTGCACCACCACAGAAGTACCCTGATTCAATTCTGGTGTACAGATATCAGAATAAGGAAATTTTGGAGACCTGTCTCATTAGCTCTCGTTAGGCAGATTCTGCTATCAGAAAAGAATAAAGGGTCATGCTTTTAATATCTGTGGAATAAAGAGACTGAGATAAATTAAAGCCTCAGATGGTAAAGGCACCTATGAAATAATGCCAGCCATGCCTACAGTGCTCAGAGAAGACCTGCAACAAAGCCACAGGAGGCCCTCACAATCCAAGTCTGCCTTTGACAAAATTTAAGTCTAAAAACTGTTAGGGAGCTTGTTTTGATTTCTGAAGTCTGATGTGTTGAGCTGTTTTAGGTAGTAAATTAAAAAAAAAAAAAGAAAAAGGAGTTACAGCTCTGGGTCATTGCACCAGAGGAAGGAGGATAGAAATGAAAGAAAGGTAGGGGCTTCCCTGGTGGTGCAGTGGTTAAGAATCTGCCTGCCAATGCAAGGGACACGGGTTCGAGCCCTAGTCCGGGAAGATCCCACATGCCACAGACCAACTAAGCCCGTGCACCACAACCACTGAGCCTGTGCTCTACAGCCCGCGTGCCACAACTACTGAGCCTGCGTGCCACAACTACTGAAGCCTGCGTGCCTAGAGCCCATGCTCCGCAACAAGAGAAGCCACCGCAGTGAGACGCCCGCGCACCGCAACGAAGAGTAGCCCCCACTCGCCGCAACTAGAGAAAGCCCATGTGCACAGCAACGAAGACCCAATGCAGCCAAAAATAAGTAAATAAATAAATAATTAATTAAAAAAAAAAAGAAAGAAAGGTAAAAATACGATGTTCCCATTACCATTCTTCAAACCATCTTAAGCAATGTGCTTAGTACGTGTGTGGGTCTGTGCTTAGCATCTGGGATGCAAAGGTGAGTATGGTCTAGATCCTCTGCTCAAGGAAGTCCCAATCCAGAGAACACTGACCCACGGACCACCGATTACAATAGTGTGATCCGCGCTGTAACAGTGTTATGCAGAACCTAGGTGGATGTACACCGGAGGGACACAGTTCCTAAAGGACCAGCAGAGCCAAATGAGAAAACGAGAGGAAATACAGCAGAGGAAATACCCCAGGCTCCAGGAAAAGGTGCGAGGGGGGCAGGCAACGTCTCAGAATAAGGAGCCAGTAGTTTGAATGGCTGCGGATGAGGGCAAGTGGAGGGCACGCAGGTCAGAGGCGGGAGGAGCCAACCCCTGAAGGAACTTCGTGCTGTGATAAGGCGTTTGGTCACATTCCTTAGAATTTTAAGGACAGTATAGTGATCAGAATTACCTACTGAAAAATTGCTCTGCCTACAAACAGACAGACAGACAGACAGGTGGTGGGGTGAGAAGACAGGCAGGGAGACCAAGCAGTGAGTGTGGCAAAAGGCCAGGGTGGGGTCTCAGGATATGGATTTGGGAGGTGTTTAAGGCCACAGCCAGAGCCCTGGTTCAGAGAAGCACCTCAAGGCAGATGAGAGATCCCAGGAACTCTGCAGTATGGCGCTCAAGCCACATGTGACTACCGGGCACCTGAAACAGGCCTGGTCCAAACTGAGAGCTGCTATAAGTGGAAAATATACACCAGGTTTCAGAGACTTAGTATGAAAAGGAGAATGTAAATCTCACTAATTGTTGACTGATTACATGTTGAAATGATAATAGTTTAGATATGTTGGGTTAAATAAAATATACCAGTAAAATTAATTTCAGGCAATATATGATGTTATTATTAGTGTTGGTCAAAATTAAATTCATCTTTTTTTAAATTAAAAATGTGGCTGTAAGAGCAGAAGCAAGAAAAACTACAATCCTGCAGCCTGTGGACCAAAAACCACAGTTACAGAAAGATAGACAAGATGAAAAGGCAGAGGGCTATGTACCAGATGAAGGAACAAGAAAAAACCCCAGAAAAACAACTAAATGAAGTGGAGATAGGCAACCTTCCAGAAAAAGAATTCAGAATAATGATAGTGAAGATGATCCAGGACCTCGGAATAAGAATGGAGGCAAAGATTGAGAAGATGCAAGAAATGATTAACAAAGACCTAGAAGAATTAAAGAACAAACAAACAGAGATGACCAATACAATAACTGAAATGAAAACTACACTAGAAGGAATCAATAGCAGAATAACTGAGGCAGAAGAACGGATAAGTGACCTGGAAGACAGAATGGTGGAATCCACTGCTGCGGAACAGAATAAAGAAAAAAGAATGAAAAGAAATGAAGACAGCCTAAGAGACCTCTGGGACAACATTAAACGCAACAACATTCGCATTATAGGGGTCCCAGAAGGAGAAGAGAGAGAGAAAGGACCAGAGAAAATATATGAAGAGATCATAGTCGAAAACTTCCCTAACATGGGAAAGGAAATAGCCACCCAAGTCCAGGAAGCGCAGAGAGTCCCATACAGGATAAACCCAAGGAGAAACACGCCAAGACACATAGTAATCAAACTGGCAAAAATTAAAGACAAAGAATAATTATTGAAAGCAGCAAGGGAAAAAAGACAAATAACATACAAGGGAACTCCCATAAGGTTAACAGCTGATTTCTCAGCAGAAACTCTACAAGCCAGAAGGGAGTGGCATGATATACTTAAAGTGATGAAAGGGAAGAACCTACAACCAAGATTACTCTACCCGGCAAGGATCTCATTTAGATTTGATGGAGAAATCAAAAGCTTTACAGACAAGCAAAAGCTACGAGAATTCAGCACCACCAAACCAGCTCTACAACAAATGCTAAAGGAACTTCTCTAAGTGGGAAACACAAGAGAAGAAAAGGACCTACAAAAACAAACCTAAAACAATTAAGAAAATGGTCATAGGAACATACATATCAATAATTACCTTAAACGTGAATGGATTAAATGCCCCAACCAAAAGACATAGACTGGCTGAATGGATACAAAAACAAGACCCATATATATGCTGTCTACAAGAGACCCACTTTATACCTAGGGACACATACAGACTGAAAGTGAGGGGATGGAAAAAGATATTCCATGCAAATGGAAATCAAAAGAAAGCTGGAGTAGCTATACTCATATCAGATAAAATAGACTTTAAAATAAAGAATGTTACAAGAGACAAGGAAGGACACTACATAATGATCAAGGGATCAATCCAAGAAGAAGATATAACAATTATAAATATATATGCACCCAACATAGGAGCACCTCAATACATAAGGCAACTGCTAACAGCTATAAAAGAGGAGATCGACAGTAACACAATAATAGTGGGGGACTTTAACACCTCACTTACACCAATGGACAGATCATCCAAAATGAAAATGAATAAGGAAACAGAAGCTTTAAATGACACAATAGACCAGTTAGATTTAATTGATATATATAGGACATTCCATCCAAAAACAGCAGATTACACGTTCTTCTCAAGTGCGCACGGAACATTCTCCAGGACAGATCACATCTTGGGTCACAAATCAAGCCTCAGTAAATTTAAGAAAATTGAAATCATATCAAGCATCTTTTCGGACCACAACGCTATGAGATTAGAAATGAATTACAGGGAAAAAAACATAAAACAGACAAACACATGGAGGCTAAACAATACGTTACTAAATAACCAAGAGATCACTGAAGAAATCAGAGAGGAAATCAAAAAATATCTAGAGACAAATGACAATGAAAACACGACGACCCAAAACCTATGGGATGCAGCAAAAGCAGTTCTAAGAGGGAAGTTTATAGCTATACAAGCCTATCTCAAGAAACAAGAAAAATCTCAAGTAAACAATCTAACCTTACACCTAAAGAAACTAGAGAAAGAAGAACAAACAAAACCCAAAGTTAGCAGAAGGAAAGAAATCATAAAGATCAGAGCAGAAATAAATGAAATAGAAACAAAGAAAACAATAGCAAAGATCAATAAAACTAGAAGTTGGTTCTTTGAGAAGATAAACAAAATTGATAAGCCATTAGCCAGACTCATCAAGAAAAAGAGGGAGAGGACTCAAATCAATAAAATCAGAAATGAAAAAGGAGAAGTTACAACAGACACCGCAGAAATACAAAGCATCCTAAGAGACTACTACAAGCAACTTTATGCCAAGAAAATGGACAACCTGGGGCTTCCCTGGTGGTGCAGTGGTTGAGAATCTGCCTGCCAATGCAGGGGACACGGGTTCGAGCCCTGGTCTGGGAAGATCCCACATGCCGCGGAGCAACTAGGCCTGTGAGCCACAACTACTGAGCCTGTGCGTCTGGAGCCTGTGCTCCGCAACAAGAGAGGCCGCAATAGTGAGAGGCCTGCGCACCACGATGAAGAGTGGCCCCCGCTTGCCGCAACTGGAGAAAGCCCTCGCACAGAAACGAAGACCCAACACAGCCAAAAATAAATAAATAAATAATTAAAAAAAAAAAAAAAAAAAGGACAACCTGGAAGAAATGGACACATTTTTAGAAAGGTATAACCTTCCAAGACTGAACCAGGAAGAAACAGAAAATATGAACAGACCAATCACAAGTAATGAAATTGAAACTGTGATTAAAAATCTTCCAACAAACAAAAGTCCAGGACCAGATGGCTTCACAGGTGAATTCTATCAAACATTTAGAGAAGAGCTAACACCTATCCTTCTCAAACTCTTCCAAAAAATTGCAGAGGAAGGAACACTCCCAAACTCATTCTATGAGGCCACCATCACCCTGATACCAAAACCAGACAAAGACACTACAAAAAAAGAAAATTACAGACCAATATCACTGATGAATATAGATGCAAAAATCCTCAACAAAATAGTAGCAAACAGAATCCAACAACACATTAAAAGGATCATACACCACGATCAAGTGGGATTTATCCCAGGGATGCGACAAGGATTCTTCAATATATGCAAATCAATCAATGTGATACACCATATTAACAAATTGAAGAATAAAAACCATATGATCACCTCAATAGATGCAGAAAAAAAAAAATGTGGCTGTAAGAAAATGTATTATTACATTCGCGGCTTGCATTTGTGCCTTGCATTGTATTTCTACTGGATGATGCTGATCTAGAGGACCTCAGAAATCCAAATTCCTTACTCAAGTCAAAAGGGGTGTTTTTCTACCGGCACTAAATGTTGAATTCTTGATTATGTCCAAGGAAAGTAAGGCATCCACAGGAACAAAGACAGAGCTTCCGGTTATCAGCTGTAAGAACTAAGACCACAGAAACTTCATCAGAGTCTGGATTCTTATGGATGTTCCATGTATTTCTGTTCTGCCACTTATTAGTCCTTTGACTGTGGGTAATTCACTTAATCCCTCTGACCCTTGGGCATAAAAGATCTTCCTCAAACGTTGTGAGGATGAGATTATTTTAAATGGTTTCTATTATCATTACCACTTCCACTCAGCTACTCTGGAGTATCTGGTGTTAAAACAACCTTAAAAAAAAAAAAAAAAAAAACCTTTAAATAAAAGGAATAAACGTCTGTGGATCAGGGTCCCGGTCTGAAGTCTCTAGAGAGGTAAGGTGATCTAAAACTTTAGCTCCAGAGGGAGAAGAAAGAAAAGGAAGAAAAGACAGCGGGGCAGGTAGCATGCACCTGATAAGGGGCACTGAAGATGAATGGGAAATAAGAGGCTTATATATCCTTAGTAAATGAAAATCCACATTTACAAATAAAGGCAAGCGCACACCAAGTTACCCGAATGGGCCTCTGTTAATGACCCCAGCCTGAGCTTCCTTCAGTCTCTTGCTCGCAGGAAGGCCGGAAGCTGGGGGGGGGGGGTCCACTCGGTTCCCTAAATCCCTGCGTTCTGCAGGGCACCATTATTTCCACCAGCGATTCCTGACCTTAGCTTTGTCCAATGCTCTCTTTTTATAACATGCTAAGTGCACCCTTTACTGTCATGAATTATGAGCGGTGCAAAAAACTTGCATAGATGATACAAAGATGACATACTGCTTAAAGTTAATTTAGAACAAAATGAATAAAAAATCCCTAATCTTTTCCCTAGGGGGGGAAATTCTTTATTTCATAAGACGATGTACCAGCTGATGCCTAAAAGTGACAAACTCTCCTATTCAAATAAGAACCAAAGGATAAATTTAAATCACAAATGAATTTTGAAACATCTTCTGTTAAGAGAGAAGGTACACCTGCATCTTTAAGGACCACATTACCTGGCCACAGCCCATCTTCCAATGGAGTTGCTTTCTTGTCTTACCTGAAGAAGAATATTGTTCCAGGATCACCTTCTTTTGCAGAATTTTCCATACCTATCACCAAAATATTTGCTGCATCTGTGATAAATGAGCAAAAAGCTATGTCACAAGGTGACACAAGATTTAAGTCACCTATAAACTTTTAACAAAGTATTTGTGATCATTTCTTCATATACCATGAAGTGCTCTACAATATACTGTCCATTTTTCTACTAAGGTTTCTGAAAGTATTTAGTATATGAAAATGAAAAGACCATAAGAAATTAACTTGAACAAAATATTCAACAACCTGTGACACTATTATTAGTGCTATTTAAAACTCATTCACCCCCATTTTGATTCAGTAATCGCTAGTCCAGTTGATAATTATTAAAGTCTTAGTATCAGTACAACTAAGGTTCAAGAATTTGCGGGGGTGGGGGAGGGATGGATTGGGAGTTTGGGGTTAGCAGATGCAAACTATTATATAGAGAACAGATAAACAACAAGGTCCTACTGTATAGCACAGGGAACTATATCCAATATCCTATGATAAACCATAATGGAAAAGAATATAAAAAAGAATGTATATGTATAACTGAATCACTTTGTTGTACAGCAGAAATTAACACACTGTAAATCAACTATAGTTCAATTAAAAAAAAGAAAAAAGAATTAAACTTCTGTAAAAGTAGTTTAAAATAAAATTTGAAGAGCCATTAATATAGTCTCTTCCTTTAAATATCATTTTATTAATAATATAATTTTAATATTCTCCAACTACTCATTTCACTGAATTTTAAATTATATTGTATAAAGTGTGGAAAATAGAGGACATACAGAAACAAAGATACAGTCCATTTCAAAACATATCTGATTTCAAAGTTAATCATGAGAACTACCATGATAGTCACCTATAACTATTTAAATATTTTAACATTTTAAATATTAAATACATACATATACAAATATTCACCAGTAAGTAGTTACTTTGTATATTAGTTTAGTAGTATTTATTATAAGTATATAAATATTCTATAATGTAAACTATATATAACATGTTAGTCTATCAATTAATAAATATACTAATATTAATATGTAAAATGTTACATAATTTCTTTTTTGAAACTAAATACATTTTAATAGAAAACAAAATACAAAATAACCCTTTTCAGAAAACAGAAATATTTAATCCTTTTCCCACAAATTAGAAGTTGCTTTATCCTCAGAGCATAGTTTGCAATGCATGTGTTTGTATTTAAGATTTGTTTCACAGACTGTTCATTAAACTGCTACTGCAAAGCAGGAGGTGGGAGGGACGATCCCAGGAGAAAAAGACACTGGAAAAGCCGCACCTCAGAATCATTTGGAAATTCAACATTTTCTAATTCTATCTTTTGATGTTTCACTTCCAATTATTTTCATTTCTTTACCACAATCTGTCCTTTTAGGGGAGAGAACTGTTGAATAGAAGTGCAGCCACGAAAAGAATCTTTCTTTCCCACCAACATAATTTCTTAACATAAAATTAGGATCCTCAAAGCTTCAGAGCTCCGGATAGAGGTTGGGGAATGGGGGATTCAGATAGAGACCAACTCCTAAACTCCTTTTCTTTGGTGAAATCACACTTCCTTAAGTTCTACATCTATAGAGGGCAAGGCTCACCCACATAGCCGAGAACACCACAAATGAAGTGGGAAAGATCCAGGCCAGCGAGAATAGTATGAGAAGCCCCCAAGTGTGTAATGCACAGGGCCACCCTGCTGACAGCCTCTGGAATCAGCCAAGAAAGAATACCTCAGGGCAATTTTTCTTTTTAGAGGCCCTGGACATAGCTCTGTTTTTCTAAGTCAATTATGTTTGTTTTTTGCCACCAAATAGTACAAACAGTCAGTTCAGATCATCAAGGCTGAGAAAGCACAATGACATTTCGATTGTTTCTTACAGGGTCGGTGACTCTTTTAAGAATTTCTTCTGTAGCAGAGAGGTTTTCAACCTACTATTTTTTGCTACTTTGAGGTAAATTCATGAATCTTCCATCAAAGTGCTCCAAGTCATTTTTTTAACGTAAAGCAGGTGATTTCTCAAGAAGCCTTCCTCACACTATCCTAAAATCCTCTCAGTTTATTTTAATTCTCTTTTAAAATAGTGAGTTTATCTTTTAACTAATTTTGTTAGTTTTAAAGTGTTGGACCATACTGGTAAATTTTTCTTTAAAGGCTCTCCCCAACATTTCTATCAATTTTACGGTTCTTCTGTAATACTAAAATAACTTTTTAACGTGACAGAAATGAAGTGTCATGGCCTTTGATCATCCCAAGTAAGAGGGATCCTATAAATACAGCTGAATAAACCATATTGAGTTTAATCTTAGATCTAAGTTCTCTGTGAATATGTTTTAAATTTCCTATCTTTGTATGTCATTTGTATAAAGAGATTCAACACCACTTTTATGACATAATCCTTCAAATAGAAAATGAGGGGCTTCCCTGGTAGCTCAGTGGTTAAGAACCCACCTGCCAATGCAGGGGACATGGGTTCGAGCCCTGGTCCGGGAAGATCCCACATGCCGTGGAGCAACTAAGCCCGTGCATCACAGAGCCTGCGAGCCACAACTACTGAGCCCACGTGCCACAACTACTGAAGCCCACGTGCCTAGAGCCCGTGCTCTGCAACAAGAGAAGCCACCGCAATGAGAAGCCCACGCACCGCAAAGAAGAGTAGCCCCCGCTCGCCGCCAACTAGAGAAAGCCCATGTGCACAGCAACAAAGACCCAACACGGCCAAAAATAAGAACAAATAAATAAATTTATTTAAAAAAAGGAGAAAATGAAACCTAAACAAATGCATATTTAAGACAGTTATCATAGGAAAATTATTTTCTAATGCATTTTAACATACTTGGCCCCAGGTTCAAGAAGATGTACCTCTAGGCAAGCTTGTTACTTCAACATATCCATGGGAGGCCAGATCTTGAGAGAGACTTCCAAGATGGTATTCATCTGCGGTTGCAAATGCAGTACAGTGCATCAGGTCCTGTGCCAGAGAGAGGAGCGTGAGATGGGTTACCAAGAGGTGCCTGTGATGGCTGTCTCTTTACAGGGAGGATGGCGTGCTGCAAAACTGGCACTCGAGAGCTTTCTCCAAACGTTTCTACGGTTCAGACAAAGGACGTGAGAAGGATGCAGAGGAAGAAGTTACAAGGAGGCAGGTTTCAGCTCAATCTACGCACGAACTTCCTCTTAATCGTCAAAGAGACGGAGCGGGCTGTCAGAACAGGGAGCCACACCTGCTGCTTGTGCTTCAAGCACAGACTGGTCAAAAAATAGAGGGGATTTAGGCACCATACAAGGCGCCTGGATGAGATGCTAGTTAACGTCTGTCCAACCTTGAGCTTCCATGGTTCTTTTTCACAGCAGCATTATTATTTGAGGTCATTTGATAATTTGCCACTAGCCTTGTACAGGCAAGAGATTACTTTGAATCTACTAAGGAATTACAGAATTTTTACTCTAGTTAATTGTACTCTGGTTAAAAGTTCTGTGAATCTGAGAATGTGTCCAGGTTTGGTGAGTGCTTTGGATTTCTGCACTAGGAGTCTTACCTGTGTGTATATGCACACATTTATGTTGTGTGTAGCTATACAGTATACATATGGTAAGCATATGGCACAGCACACAGTGTTTTTGTCAAACTGTAGGTCACAAGCCGTTAGTGAGTCCTGATACCAATTTAGTCAGCCCAAACCAGCTTAAAAAAAAATAAACTAAACAAAATAAAACAGAAAATATTAGAGTACATAATTCATAGTAAGGGTAAATTTTATTTTATGACATTTTCTGTCACATATATGTCTATATAGGTATATTGGGTCACCACATATACACTGTAATGTAAAATAAATTTCTCACTATGGAATATGGTCAATAAAGTTCAAAAGCTATCGGCAGAGGTGTTAATAAGAGTTCAGGCACAGAATTAGATTCATTAAAAAAAAATCAGAATAACAATAATGCCTACTTGATAGGGTCGTTGTGAAGTTTAAGCAAGCTGATGAATGTCAACTGCTCAGAACCATGACTAGCACAAATGTTCAACATTTTTTAGGTAATAGTTATTATTACGGCACATACAGATATGTTTAAACCATCAAAATTTATGGGAGGCGAAAAAGTTTATCAAGTAATTTACATCTGAATTTTCATTTGTTCATAATTTTATATTTTAGTATCTATTAATCAGAACATTAGTGAGTCTACTGTCTTTGATACATATGGTGCTTTGGCCCATATGTATCAAAAGAGCTATATGAGTCACTAAATCAAAATTTATTCCTAGGATTTACTCATCTTGGCTCCTAAATTCTTTCCCTTTCTGCTACATTCCTAGTATGAAATTCAAGAAAAGTAGTACATAAATTTCTTCCTTCCTCCCACTTTTGTTACCTAACTCCTGGCTCTTTCTCAAGAGATGACCTAACTCTGGTTTGCTTTTTCTTCCATCTGTTACACAGTTCTAATGTGTGGTTTGAAAAGTAGCAGAGGAATAAACGGAGGACCTGAAAAACCTAAAATCTGTAAGATATCCGCTCATAAGCAAAACATTCAATTGTCTAATTGATTTTAATTCAATTAGAAAAAAAATTAAAAGTCAGACAAGCTGAAATTGTCACTGAATGTGAGCTAAACGGATGCAGAACCCTCCTGTTGCAGATATCTGACATGCTGATTCCCATATTCATTATGAAGGTAAGAACACGTGAATTTACAAAAACATACGGATCCATACAGTCAAAGTAAAGCTGGTTACTGGAGTACAGGAATCAGTTATGCGCTTAAGGTTTAGAAGTGCCAGCACTAGTTGTTCTTTTAAGGCTCCGTGGAGTTAAAAAGAGGGGGCAGGATATGAGATTAAGTTGGCTGAAAGAAAGGAATCCTGGAAAGAAGCATCAGGTAAGGCCATGGCAGGCAGGCTCTACCCTACAAAAGCTGACAAATTTACTGAAGTTTGCTAAGCAAAATCCCAGTGCATTAGGTTGGATGCCAGAGTTACTCTGGGACTGCTACAGCTGACATGCTTAGTTTAGGCTGGAGTGGGAAGAGAAGGAGGCACGAAGGAGAAGACAGGAGATAAGGAGAAGGTCAACAACAGCTAGTCCAGTGGAGGGTTTTCCCATAACTGTACTAGAAACGGCACTGCCGACTGTCTCTAGAATAAGCGCCGTAAACTGGCAGCCCAGAGAACTATCCAACTCAAGAGCTGACCCACATAGTGTTTTCAAGATTTGAACAAACTATCAACAATAAATGGCCATTTGACACAAAATCCAGATTTCCACCATCTTTCGCTCCAGTGGAAGATCTAGCAGTATCTGACCAGGGTCGGGGCGGGGGGGGGGGGCCTGATTCTCCAGCCGATGCAGTCCCTCCCACTCCCTGTCTCGTGCCTGCTTCACCATCATCTTTCTTACGGACCAGGCCCATCTGTGCTAAAAAAACTTATACTATTTTACATTCTCAAAAATGGAACAAGTCAAAGCATTCAACCACTACTTCCATGAGAAAATATATGCTGAGCTCCAAAGAGTCAGGTTATAAATTTTTAAACACAATTTGTTTTTAACTTAGTCATTCCAAGGATCTTTGCAGATTTTCTGAAGACTGTCACCTTTCCTTCTCTCACCATCTCTTATTTAGTTTGGGTCAGAGTTCTAGCCAATGTCTCACAGCTTATTTGGCTTAGCCTACGTTACATAACTTATATGGCTCGCCACACTACTTTCTGTATTCTCCTTAAACATCTGGGATGTGAGTCTCTGTTTAAGTTATGAATCTTCTGTGAATAAATGATTCACAAGGTTTTCCAATTTGACTTGTTATAAATATCATTTTTGGGTTTTATTTCCTTTGTTTTTCAATTTCAAGATTGTATTTAAATCCATTTGGTAAAGGGAAAGAGTGTGTGTCATCTTTGCATTTTTTTCCCCTATTATTTAAAGACGTTACTCTGCAAGAAGCTTTCATTTTTAGACATGTTTTTTTCTGGATTTTTATAATGAACCATTATTTTTTGAGCATTAAATATAAATATATAGCAAATTTCAGATTCTAGCATGGGGATCAACAACTTGTTCTTAAATAAATGTGCCAAACCAACCTAAAATAGTTATTGGATTTAAGACTTAAATTTAGGCCTTTCTATTTTAAAATGTTAAAAGAAAACCACCCAAACCCAAACAAAACAAAACCAAAGCCAAGAAAACCACCATGTTTCAGTATGTTTCATTTTTCTGGCCACAGAAAACATATTCCAGCAGATGGGGCTAGAAATTTATATATGATTCTTGTTTTAGAGCATCACATACTCTGACAGAATACTTTTCCTAAAAAAGAAACTTTATTTTTATTCATGTTCTTTCACTAAAAAAAAGAAATTAGTGCATTACAGTAATGTTGCTTCTATATTACTAAGGGAAAAAAATGCATGTTTTTCCTGTTATGTACAGATTATAGGCGAAAGTTATAAAACACAGATGCATTTTACATTACTAGTATAAAGCTTTAGCTTTTAAGCTTTCTGACTACAACCCATGGTGAGAAACCCTTTCACATACACAGTACCTACCTACACATAGACACCCACACCAATAACTGACGCAAAAGCTTCACAGAACAATATTTACCTTTATCATGAGTAATGCATTGATAATTTCTATTCTATTTCATCAAACAAACCAAGAAAAACCCAAACCCATTAACAACCCACTGGTTAATTTTACTACACACTGTGGTGTTAGCCTGAAAACTACTGCTGGGCGTCCCAGCACCCTGCCTCCTCTGCCAGCCTCCACGCTGCTCAGAGGGTGGTCCTCATCCTCGGGCATTGTCCTCCTCAAAGACAGGACAGAGCAACAAGAAGCACTGGCCCTGCCATGATAAGTGATGAGCCAACGGTATGTGGGTTGAGCATCTCAGTAGGTTATGATCTCTACAAATGGAATCAGGTGAAGACTTGATTCCAATATAGAGGGTGAGTAGCCTCACCCAGTCAATTCCAAGCGCACACCGTGTGGCAGAGGTAAGAGGGTGAGCTCAGGTGCACACGTGGGGAATGAGACAAAGGGTACCTCTTTCTGGTACAAAGTAGAGTCCTTTCCTGACTCAGTCCAGAGGGGAGGAAAGGGCTTTACCACCAAAGGGGACTCGCCAGCCCCATGATGCCCACGTGGAAATGGAGGGGCCCTCTATTCGGGACAGATAAAAGCCAGTCTTCAGCCCTGGGCATATATTACCTCGTTATACCTCAAGACTGTGTTCTCCTGTAAGATCATTAGAAAATAATGTTCCAAGAATCATACTCCCTCAGGTCACTTTCAAAATGCTTTCAGAAATAGAAAAGATTGTCTATTATTTTCCTGTGCTTCCAGAGAAACGACATACTGTTTCTGTTTTCGCGAAATTCCAACCGAAGTCACAGCTATTACGTTACATAATATGTCCTACGCCAGGACCCAGGAAATAAATGACTCCTTAAATTGGTGACAGAAAAAGTTATTTCTTATAAGACACTCTTATGTTTTTCTTTTTTTCTTGTTAGACAACAAGAAATGTACAACCCAGGAGTATTCCTGCTTTTCTTTAATCATTGGGCTTCTCCGAACTAAATGTTCAACTAGATTACTCATATCAGATACCTGATAATATTTACTTCTCTGTTCATATCAACTGCTTGCTCTATTTTAAATGTAATGCTTTTATTATCTCATTTGAAACTTATTAAATTTTGAAAATCTACTTCAAATCCTTTCCTGGAAGCAGAAAAAAAAAAGTCCTAAAGAAAAATAAAAAACGGAATCCAGGAAAACTGCTTTCAAGTCTACGGACAGCCCAAAGGAATAATGCCTCTTTGACAGTTTACAACCAACAACTACAAAAAAAAGTGACATCTCTGACCTTACCAGCCTTTCATAAGAAACTTGATTCTGCTCTGGGCTGCTAGATGTAACAAAAGAAAAAAGGGACTTGATCCTCTTCTTTTTTGGACCTGCTATGAATTCAGGTTTTTACACTTAATTTCATCTCAGTCACTTAAATACTAAATTTCCCAGATGATCACAAAACTAAACAACATAATTAAACACTCAAGAGCTAGAAAGAAAGGAGTGAGAGCAGAATGCATCCAAAACTCCCATCCTTCATATCGTGGGTTCAAGGAAACCAAACAAGAATGTAAACAAAGCTAGAATCCAAAATAAAAGTCATTAACCGACTCCTAACTTCACAACCTGAGGATAAGACGTGAAGGCCTGTACCCCTTTTTAAAGGAAGTCAACCACACAGTAAAAAAAAAACAAAACAAAAACAGAACAAGTTAAACGCTCTCAAGGTCTACTTCTCAGAATCGAGATTTTAAGATAGACAGTATAACCTGTTTTCTGATAGATTCAGAATGCTTCATCAAGTTTTAAATATTCGACATTCCTAATTTTAACGTTGATGGCTACAGACATCAAAGATCCCTTTGCTTCTCTTCTATCCTTTCCTGTTTAATAAACATTTATTAAGTATAAGGCAAAGTTTCAAGTATCATGCGAGATACACAGGTTACCAAAGGGCTTGATCTTGACCTTAAATATTTATCATTTAGTGGGCAAATGCAAACTGTAGTTGAGAAATTCCCATAAACCTCTTAACAGTGAATGAAAACAACCACTTCAACCTTCAAATGATAAAAAAAAGCAAAAACCTTCACTCTGCTTTTTGGATTCCACCTTGCCATGTCCTTTCACCACCCTCTCCCATGCAGTCACCATTGGCTAATGAATGTTTACCTGCCTGCATACTTAATGTAACAAAAATTTTTACAATTTAATACAGAATTTCTACAGTTTGATTTTTTTTTTAAATGGGGGCTTTTTATAGCACTGTTCCTAGAATGGACTTACTACTAGTCTTTTTCAAAATCTCCTTAGGCCACTAACTAATCCTTTCATAAACTATATTTTTATATTTAATTGCCTCTATTTTGCCTTTATATGTACCACTAATTCCTAAAATTAAGATGTTGATTCCCTTTGGAGATGACAGGTTTTACTATTAGGCTTCAAAGATCCTGAAAGAAGTGCTGAGCTGGGGGCTGGCTCTCCCATGTTGGCACTAAGGCTGAGGTGGGATCCACAGGGGTTCAGAGTGATTATTAGGGAACAGAGGCGCCACCACCACAAGTGTTTTTACCTTGTTCACAGGCAGAACTGGAAGGTTGGTCCTGGATGGCTGCCTGGTCCTTGATGCTTTCAGTGGTCTCTTGATTTGCGGAAAGTCTTGTTTAGAAACAAGTGTTTCCGTTGACACAGATGAGGAATGTCTCTTTAATATTTTTATAAACCACTTAAAACCTAACAGATTTGGTTTGTGAGTCACTTTCCTATGAGTACCAAGGGAGTTCCTGGTTGGAAGGTGCTCTTTTTCATCTTGGTAACGTGCGGTGTTTAATGGAGAGAGTACGTTTGTATTTGATATTTTCCGGTTCATTCCCAGGACCTGGGACTTATTCAAACCAACAGCTGCTGTATCAGGAAAGAACAAATTCACGTTCTGACGTCTTGTCAGGGTGTTGCATGCTGTGGTCTCAAATTCCTTAAGTGGTTTTAATGTTCGATGAACAAGTCTTTGGCACTGACACGCTTTTGATAGAATATAGTGACATCTGGCCAAGGATCTGAGAAGTCTGGCTGACATTACCACATCTCAAGCTAAAAGAAAAAGAATTCAAAGTTCAAGTTTTTTAATAAAAAATGTTAAAAAGATATATAGTGTTTTCCCAGGTAACAGGTATATTTCTGTAAAACAATTTGCAAAGTAGATACATCTTAACTTAAGCCTAGTAAAAGAATGAGGTTAAAAAAATACATACAAGTGTTTTCACCACCTCTCCTTTAGTCAACCTTTAGCCTTCTTTCTGGAAGGTTACAAGACTATAAAGCTATTGAGGGACTTCCCTGGCGGTCCAGTGGTTAAGACTCTGCGCTCCCAATGCAGGGGGCAAGGGTTCGATCCCTGGTCTGGGAACTAAGATCCCACATGCCGCACGGCGTGGCCAAACCAAAAAAAAAAGTAGTTTATTTGTCCTTTAAACACATAGCATTTTTGAACACCTTAAAGCAACAGACAATTATTGGGGCCTATCAGAGGTGATGTTTGAATCGGGTTTCAAAAGGGCAGAGGGATCGGCAAGTCAAACCCCCCAGGTAAACAGTGTTGTTCACCTGACACACAGGATGCACCTTCAGGGGAGGCAGGTGTGAGCTGCAGCAGCAGCTGAGGACCGAACAGGAGCCTGTGGCTGCATCCTAAGTACTGGTCCTAAAGAGCCTCTATAGGAGGGGGAAGTCGGAGCTCTTCACGTGAGACTCACATGGTCAAAAGTACATTCAAGAAACATATCCTTGGTTAAAACTTAGAGGGGGAACTGAGAGAGACTAAGACATTGCTTTCTGAGTACTTTGTACCCAGCAAGCGCTCTGCTTCACCTCACGACAATCCCGTGAGGTACTTCACAGGGGCAACTGAGGCTTAGGGAGGCTGACTGCTTACAATCAGTGATGCAGAGACAGAAGGAAATCCCAAGCTTTTGCAGTTCTAAAGACAACGCTGTAACCACTGCATATAGATTATCTCCCTTTAAAAGGATGAGGCCAAGGATGAGTCACTGCGATATTTAGGAGGTAGAACCTGCTGCTTTCAAAATATCTTCCAAAGCTGGAATTCTCTATTTAGTTCTAGTCCAACTAGCTATTCTAGTTCACCTTTAGTTATACTATTACCTTCCAGCTGAACCAGTGGGTTTTGCAGAACCTAATTAGACACTACTTTAGGAATCTGTTTACACAGACCTGGATTCTTCCATTCTCTTCTAGGAAATTCTTACCTCCAAGCTCTAAATCTTGCCTTCACACAGAGGCTGGGACAAAGAACGTAAAACCTACAGGACAAACAAGTGTGTTTTCTCCCTTTGCTGAGGAAAACAGAGGGGTAGCATTTAAGGTATCCGACACACACACAAAATTATTTAGGCTTTGTTAAAAACTGGAACACATCTCAGAAAAGTGAAATTTTAATTGCACAAACTAGATTTAAAGATTAAAATACACTAGATTTTTAATTACACTAAGAGCTTTATATAACATTTTGGGCATCGAATTTCCATGTTCCACATCATCCTTGTCATAATTCTTGATGGTTTCTACATCCGTGCAGATTGGTGGGGGGCGTGATCCGCCCCCCACCCCCCCGAGTGATCTCATCTTCCATTCTCCCTTAGCCACTCATTCCCAGGGTCTTACGCTCCGAGCTGTATCGTGGCCATTAGGCACCTGCGGCTACTGAGCACTTGAAATGTGGCTCAATAAAATTTAAAAAATAATTTTTTTTGGTACCTTGTATTTTATACTTAATATAAAAAAGTAAAATATCTCAATAATTTTTATATTGATTACTTGTTGAAATAATATTTTTAGATATATTGGGCTAGATAAAATTAACCTCACCTCTTAATTTTTACTTTTAAAGTGTCTAGAAAACTTAAAATGCCATGTGTGGCTTGTATCGTATACCTGTTGGAGGGTCCTGCTCTAGACCTGTCATTACCAGTATCTGTAACCTCATGTTCTCAATTTCAAGCATTCTAATCTCCAAACACCACCTCTGATCTTTCAGGCTCACTCCTTCTATCACCCAATTCCAACAGTTCTTCAACCCCAACAGGACCTACAATTCAATGATCCAAGCACTTTTTCACTGCCCCTCGCTCCCCACATCACTTCCCCCACACTTAGCTATATTCCATGGGCCCCAAATCCCTTGCACCCCTCTCTTCCACATACCCACGTGACAAAACCTCAACGTGAATTAAATATAATTCACCCAATTTGTGCCTGGACTCCTGCACCTCAACGTGGCTGGAGACAGACAACCAACCAACAACCATCTGGTCTCACTTTAAAATCATGACCACCCACTTCAGGTGGGCCCTTCATGCCACTCAACGATCTTAAATATTGTACTTCCATACTATATTTTACTTTTCGCTCTCTCCTCACACCTTCAATGCCTCCTCCTGTCTCATTCTCAATAACGACCTTGCTTCCTCTTTGGTTGACAAAACAGAAATAATCAGGAGAGAACTTCCACCAGCTCTTGCCATCATCCACCTGCCCACCTATTGCTTTTGTGCCCATATACTTTGTCTTGCCTTCTGCTGCTACAGATGAGGTGCCCGTGGTCCCATCTACAGCCAGGTCCTCTATCTGCACACCGAGTCTCTTCCTTCCCTGCCTACAGAAGACATAGTTAAGCTCTTCTCCCCTCTCTGTCCCATGTTACTTATTTTTCCCTTTTTACTGACACATTCCTATTAGCATACAACTAGGCTCTGATTTCTCCCACCTTATAAAAACAACTCTTCCCCGACACCCATCTTCCCTTCCATACACTACACTTGTTCTCTGAGCTCCTTTCCTTTTAGAGGAGTTTTATTGCCTCTCTCCATCTCCTCTTCTCTGATTTTTTTTGAACCCACTCCAATTGGGCATGTTCATCTCTGTCACTTCACCAAAACCCATTTGTCAAGGCCAGCAACGACCACCACATTTATAAGTCCTGTGGTCACTTCTCAGTATTCATTTTACCTGACTGACCAGCAACATGTGATACAGCTGATCACTCCACCCTACTCCCTCACTCGCTTCTGGGATACCACGCTGGCCATTTTCATCCTACCTCATTGGTAGGATGTCTCTTTTGCTGGTTTCCCATCCCAAGAATGTAATGTACCAAGGCCCAGTATTTGGGTCACCTTTCTTCTCTATTCTCAGCTCCTGGTGATCTCACCCAATCTCATAGTTTTATATAGTACCTACAATTGATGAATAGCAAATATTTATCCCTAAACTACTCTGATGAGCATGAAAAATGTAACATGCTCAAAACTGAGCTTCTGAAATCTTCCTGCAAATCCTATTCTTCCCAGTCTCCCCCACTCATGAAATAGCAATTACATCCTTACCTTTGCTAAGGCCCCAAACCTGCAGTCCACCTTATTCTTCTCTTCCTTCTCCATACCCAATCTGTCAGCAAATCCCACTGGCTTTGTTCGGACTGGTCCTCACCACCAACACTGCCACCACCCTGGTCCAAGCTGCTGTCCTTCCCAGGGATTACTGTCACAGCCTCCGAATTGGTTTCCCAGCTTCTGTTCTTCAGATTCTTCTGAACACAGCAACCAAACTCAAATCGGATTACATCTTCCCTCTTCATAAAATTTGATGATGGCCTCACATTTCACTTGAAATAAAAGCCAAACACCTTAAGATAGACTGCATGGCCCTCCATTCTCTGCCCTTTATCACCACTCTGACATCTCCTCCAGCTTTTTCCCCCTGCTCATTTTGCTCCAGTCACTCTGGTCTCTGGATCTCTGCACTTACTATCCCTTATACTCTTCTCCCGGGTGTCTGTAAGCCTCATTCCCTCACCTCCTTCAGACCTTTGCTCAAATGTCTCCTACACAGTGAAGTCTTCCCCGACCACTTCATTTAAAACGCACACCAGCACCCGCACTCTAGCTTCCTCCACTCTCTATTTCTCCATTGCATTTAACATCACTTGCAAACACGTTGTGTTCTTAATTTATTAACTCACACAACAAATTATGAACTGAGTTCCTACCATGTGACAGAAATTGTCCTACTTGCTAATACAGCTGAAAATAAAATAGACGAAAATCCCTATCTTTTGAAACTTACATCACAGTGGGGGTGACAGATAATACACGTGGTAAACCACTAAAATATACATTAAATAGTCACAACGCTACAGGGAAAAAAACAGAAGAGCAAAGGAGATCTTTGTCTCTCTCCTGTAGCACCTAAGCTCCTTGAGGATGAAGATTTGCCTTTTGTTCATGCTGTGTCTCCTGTAACCAGAGTGCCCAGCACACAGCAGTTATTCAACTCGTATTTTTTGAATGAAATACAAGGCAGCTACTCAGTTCTTGGACACATTTTCTACTTTTTAAGAACATACAAACTGAGAAATCTGTATCAACTAGACTATGAGTCAATGGATAAGTGGCGCTAATCTCTGGGAGCACGCCTTCCAATTCCTTAAGCTGCTCAAAATTATTTTATCCTTGCAGTTACCGCTATGCACTGGCTGAAAGAAGGGTTCAGTACGTGGGTATGGACGGAGTGCTTTTCACTCCCAGCTAAATCGACCAAAGATCACTGTAATAGGCAGGGGGCCTCCGCTGTACCGGTGAAACACGTGACGCGAGACGTTCAGGGCGGCGGGGAGCAAAGGGCGGACCGCTGTGCGAGACCATACAAGCTCCCAGAACAAGGTAGTGCACTAACCTCTCCGCGGGAGGAAAAGACAGACGCGCCAAACGCGCAAGCTCCTACGGCTCTGCCGCAGGCAAGAGACAAGAGTCCCGGCGGCAGCCCCGCGCTCCCGCAGCCAGTCCCAACACGGACCCAGCGCCCCTCCCAGAGCCCGACACTGCGCAGGCGCACAGGACTCCTGGCCAAGCGGAGCGTAAGCCGCCCGGTCCACGTGACCGTAGGACCACGTGACCCGTGCTGCCGCGACCTTATACGCTCCCTAGTTCCTGCGACGTCCCGGTCCCTGGTTGCTTCCGCCTTCCGCCCGCTTCCTTATTCCGCTTCTCTCGTCGCCCTCAGATGTCCCCGCCTTCGTCCCCGGAAGATCTCCGGGTCCTCGGCCATTGTTTGTCTCTTCTACGGGCACCAAATAAAGTTTCTTCATTCAAAAGCATTTTTTTAATCCACATCCCTCCCTTTCTCAGCTCCTCCCCCGCGCCTACACCGCCTCCCTTCCTGCGGCGTGTGAAACCCGAGCGTTGGCGTGGGGAGCGCGGAAGGTGATGGCGGGGCCTCCGGTGTCTCTCTCGGCACGGGACGTAGGGTTCGTGTCGCTTTCCTCCCCCGCTCCTCTCCTTTTCCTCCTCCCCACTTTTGCGGAGAGCTGGGCCTCGTCGGGAACCTGTGGGTACCAGCGGGGAAGCAGCGGCGGGCCGGAGGCGCCTGCTTCCCGCCGCCAGCGAGTTCCATCCCGCCGTCCGGGCTCCGCTTCCCGGGGACGGCGCCTCGGTTTCTAACGGCTCGCGGGGAGGCGAGGGCTAGGCGGCCGGTCTCCGGCCTCCAGGGTCGTATCGGCTTTGCAGCTTCTTCCTTGCGCTGATTCGTGGCTTCTTCCCTGCCTACACGGGAACGGACTGCGAACCCCGACTGAAAATCTCCGCTTACCCCCACCTCTCTACAATGGTGGTTCAGGGGTTTTGATAGCCTTGTATTAATGTGTATCAGTTAACGCGTCTTTCAAGTGGTTCGATACTGTTTTTTTTTTTTTTTTTTGGTTTTGGGTTTTTTTTTTTTTTTTAACTTACGCATGACTGTCTTGAGAGTGTATGCCTCCTTTCAGAGTGTTGCAGCGCGTGGCTTTAATCATATTTTAATTAATAAACCTACTTTGGGGGGGATTAAAGTTGTCTGCAAAAGTTAGGGGTCTGAGATCTGTCGAGAAATGTGTTTCTTCCTATTGCTGACCAGATCAATTCATAATCCCACTAAAAAAAGTGCCTGTACCTTCTTGCGTTTTAGGTGTCATGTTACAGATTCTATAACATTATTATATCTGTCTGTATAAATTGAGAGGCCCAATTTATATTTGAAATACGTCCTTACTGCAAAAGATGGCAAAACACAAGAGCACTTGGAAGAAATTGACCGTATCGGCAGTAGATTGAGGCCAGAGAGGCCAATGTCCCAGAATTTAAGCATGTACTCACCTTCAGGCAAATATAGGGAGTGTCTGCGTCCTTAAATTTTGAGTCCTAGGCATCTCTGCTGTCACCCAAGTCCTGGACCTGAGACCTTACCCTTAGAGATGGAAGCCTCTGAGGAAATTTAGTAGCTGGAAAAATAGAATAATTTTCCAGTTAAGTAAAATCTCAAAGGACTGTCACTTCTTTTCGTATCTGCTGCCTTGGAAAATTCAAGTGTCAAGTGATTTAATATTCTTTGTCTTCTCCCAAGGAATTAGTAGTAATTGTTAAAAGTTAAATTCTGATCAGAGCAGTTATTATGCATATTAAAACCTACTCACTGTAAAACACCACAGAATCAGAAAGCACTTTTCCTATTTTTTTGCTATTTTTTTGAGTTTTATGGTTAACATTTGAGGAAGCCTCTTGAAAAAATACTCAGGGTATATAACCCTATTTTTTAAAATTGCAATAAGGTCTTTGAGTTTTTAGAAGTGTGATGATCCCACATTAAAGTTAGAATAGGAGATTTGGGCAGAAGTATTCCAACTTTCTTCATTTTTACTTTGTCTCTGGTGAGCTGAAGATATACATGAACTGATCAGTTAAGTTTTGTGCTTTCTATCTAAAAACTGCACAGTACTAAAGTCTTTTTTCTAACCGAATCATGTATGTCCTTAAACTAATTAAACATACAGTGATAATCTGTAACCCTTGATTTTTGCTTGTCTAAAGTCAAGAATATCTTTAATTTTTGATTCAGGTATACTCAAGTTTTGTTCCTCTCCAGCTTTCTTCATTCTTTGACACTTTTCGAAAATCTCTTATTTTCTGGTTGGGAGAGCAAGATGGTAATATGCCTTAATTTTGTTTAGGGGCAGAGAGGATGGAAGGAGTTATTAGGCAGGTAAAGAAGGCAGCAAGAAAAACCTTAGAAAAGAATCAAGTTGGCTAAGAGTATAGACAAAGAGAAGCAGGTTCGTAAATATCTTTCATTATATTTTTCTAGCACAGTAAAGTCTTTCAGGCAGTTTTACATCCATTGCCTCATTCATCTTTCTAAGTAGAAGTCACTTAGTAAGTAATAGACCTAGGAGGAAAGCCTGTTTGATTTTTAGGATAACTCTTTTTCTGTCCTATCCCATTGTTAAACTAGTTTCTGATTAAGGAAAATAAAAGGAATACAATGAGAAAGATAAGAAAGATTAAGTAGACTCCAGGGTAGAGCCTGGAATTCGAGGCACAAAGAGTGCTTAGCTTTTACGATATACCAGAGAGGTTTTCAGATTTTCCTGTGTTACTATAGGAGTTGGGCAATGCTGGTTTACTTTACAGGGCTTGTATGAGAAGGAATTTGAATTTAAATGAGGTGTTCCAGAAACTGAAAGATGACCAGCCTTCTAGTGTTAATGCTCCTAAGTAATATACTGTGTATATGACTCTTTTCTAGGTCATTTGCATATCTTACAGTTAAGGACAGATTACCACAGATCTTAACCAAAGCTATTGATACATTGCATCGACATAAAAGTGAATTTTTCGAGAAACATGGAGAGGTAAGAATTGTGTTTTAACATTAATTCTTTTTTGGTTAACTCTAACAGAAACACAATAAGCAGTTTTTCCTCTGTGGTAATGGTCATTCCACCTGGAGATAAGTTCATATGGTGAAACTTAAAAAAAAAAAGGCAGGCTAGATAAGGCAACATAATGTTGATATGAGATCTGTGTTGTTCTTTGATTTTTCAACTTAAGAATTCTAAATTTAAATGTTTATAATAGTTTTTGAAAGACATAAAATGTAGTTTTGAAATGTATTAGTTTTTTTCTTCTTAAATTTAGATACATAAAAATTTGCTACCCTAGAGGAATTATGTATATATGTGTGTACATATATACTTATATTTATAGATGAAATAATTATATATAAATTAATTACATGTAAACTATTCATATATACGTGTGTGTGTGTGTGTATTTTTTTTTCTTCCCCCTGTATTTCTGCAGAAAGGCCTGGAAGCTGAAAAGAAAGCAATTTCTCTTCTTTCTAAATTACGGAATGAATTGCAAACAGATAAACCAATTGTTCCTTTGGTTGAGAAGTTTGTTGATACTGACCTATGGAATCAGTACCTAGAATATCAACAGAGCCTTTTAAATGAGAGTAATGGAAAACCAAGGTGGTTTCTCTCACCGTGGTTGTTTGTCGAATGCTACATGTATCGTAGAATTCATGAAGCAATTATCCAAAGGTAAGTATATAGCCATCAAAAAACAAATGTTTTAGATAATTTGTGCTTTTTAAAAAATTATAAAATGATAAGTTTTCAAGTAAAAACCAGTAGAAGCCTGTATTCAGTTCAACAGATATTAATGGCACTATTGGATATTTCTGCGAATGTTATTGCTGTAATACATTCTTGGTAATTATAATCCACTTGCCCAGAATAGACCTAAGATTGAATATCTGAATAGGATATTCAGATATAAAAATCCTTATAAAAACTTACTTATTTGTAGAGTAAAACAATATACTTATTGAGCAAAAAATGTTAATTTGAAATAATTATTTATATAAAAAATCAAGACAGGACAAAGTAAGCATATGTGTTGTTTATAAAAATAAATAATATGTCAGAATTATTTGGTGAAAGGAGTCACTACATTGTTTTACACAGTCTTAATAATTTTTAGCTCTTTTTTTAACAGCTAGATTGGAAAAAAATAATTTTTAAAATTAATTTGTTTATTTTTTTTGTCTGCATCGGGTCTTAGTTGCGGCATGCAGGACCTTCGTTGTGGCGCGCGGACTCCTCTCTAGTTGTGGTGTGCAGGTTTTCTCTTCTCTAGTTGTGGCGCACGGGCTCCAGAGTGGGTGAGATTAGTAGTTGGGGCATGCGGGCTTAGTTGCCCCACGGCATGTGGGATCTTAGTTCCCTGACCAGGGATCGAACCCACATCCCCTGCATTGGAAGGTGAATTCTTTACCACTGGACCACCAGGGAAGTCCCCCAAATAATTTTTTATAGGTTTGTTTATACTAATTTAATTTTTCCTAGGAAAATTCTGATGGAGAATTGACCTGTAGAGCGGAAGAAAGTGTAATATGGATCATTCTTTTAGTTCACAGGTTACAGAAATACCGGTTTGCTGAATAAGAGGAATCCTTTGGTATCTATTCCTAAACATAGCATAGGATAATTGAAAACAATTGATTAAACCAGCACTAATATTAAAATAAAAAGATGACTTTGGGGAACATGTGTAAATTTGAGTCTATTCACTTTTTTTGGTCTTCATCTTTATAAATTATTTTAAAGTCAAAAGTTTTTGTATTTGCTGAATAAGTATGTTTTAGGTCTTGTGCTCTAAAAGCAGAATATAATGTTAAAAACATAGCACAGGGCTTCCCTGGTGGCGCAGTGGTTAGGAGTCCACCTGCCGGTGCAGGGGACACGGGTTCGAGCCCTGGTCCCGGAGGATCCCACATGCCGTGGAGCGGCTGGGCCTGTGAGCCACAATTACTGAGCCTGCGCGTCTGGAGCCTGTGCTCCGCCGCAAGAGAGGCCGCGATAGTGAGAGGCCCGCGCACGGCGATGAGGAGTGGCCCCCGCTTGCCACAACTGGAGAAAGCCTTCGCACAGAAACGAAGACCCAACACAGCCATAAATAAATAAATAAATAAAATTTAAAAAAAAGAAATAAGCAAAACATTCTCTCTATAAATTTGATCTTAAAAAAAAAAAAATTCTAATTTGTTAAAAAAAAACAACCAAAAAACCCCAAAAACATAGCACATTTTCTGGCTCACAGATCCAAGCAAAAGACTATAGCAAACACTAGGCACTGTCATATATTGAACACCAGCTCCGTTCTAGTTACTTTGCAGCCTAGTGAAGTATAGGTGTTATGATTTCCATTCTACAGTGGAGGAAACTGAGGCTCAAAGAGATTAGTAACTTGCCCAGGGCTGCATGGTTAGTAAATGGTACAGCCAGTATTTGAGCCTGGTCTGTGTAAATCGGATTAGAGCCCTCCTCACACAAGTAGTACATTTGGATATCTTTCCAGGACTAAGGTTAGTCTGACGTTCTGGGTGATGGTTTCATAACTTTGGAAAATATCCAGGTATTAGACAAAGCTGCTGAAGTGCTGAAACGCTGAGTAGCACCCTGAACAGGCTTAGTGGAGTTTGGAAGTTAGAAAGGTGACAGGAATGCTGTTTCTGAGTTTGATTTTAGAGGCGGATCAGGTTCAGAGAATGGAAACTCTAAGGCAGGAGCTTACCGACCTGGCTGCACATTTGTCACCCAGTTGGGGAAAAGTTCTTTGTTTTGTTTTTAAACGTACAGATTTGGAAATTGTTACATTAAATCCTGATGATTTAATTTGTCTGTGACGGGGCCTGCATATCAGTTTTTCTCTCCAGGCCCCAGGGAGACTCTGCCCAGCCTGTGCTGCTCAACCCGTAGTAGGTCCAGGAATAGCTTGATAAGAGGGGTAGAGGCAAAATTCAGCTTTAAGTTCCAGGAATGAGAATATTAGTCAGCCATGGATGTGGAACTCTCCTAAGGTGATCTCTGTGGCAGATATTTGAAGGTCCGGGGATTTGTCTGATACTGTACCATACTCAGGTGTCAGGTCAGTGCAAAGAAAGGCTGTCCTACAGCAGAACTAGCACTGAAGTTGTTTGTTTGTTTTAATTGAAGTACAGTGATTTACAATATTGTGTTAGTTTCAGGCGTACAGCAAAGTGATTCAGATAAATATATATGTGTGTATATATATTTTAGATTATTTTCCATTATAGGTTATTACAAGATACTGAATATAGTTCTTTGTGCTATATAGTAAATCCTTGTTGCTTATCTATTTTATGTATAGTAGTTTGTATCTGTTAATCCCATACTCCTAATTTATCACTACCCCTGAAGTAGTTTTTAAGTGTCCAATTTGTTAGGGCTCTTATAGGAAGAATTCCTGTCCTGTGTCAGTCACCCCTCCAGAGTGACCAAAGCATGGTCTTCCTAACTTTTGCAGGATCCCAAAGCACACGTTAGCTTTAAGATATGTTTCTGTTGATTTTGCCCCTTACACTGAAACATACTTCTAATTTTCTTTGTCAAGATGTGTATTTTAGTTTTTTTTAGAGTTAAATGGTTGAATAATCTGCAGATCTAAATTAAGATTCAAAGTTTTAGCCATACGTAAAATTTAAATATATTCAGTAAATATACTTCAGATATTGAAAAATGAAAGTACGGAGAAAATGGCAGACATTTTTAAGCTTTTATTAAAGTGTGATATACATGCAGAACAGTGCACATGTCTTAAATGTTCAGCTGTGTCCCCAGTGGCTGGATCAAGAGGCAGAATTTAGGCCCCTTTGGATCCACTTCTAGTCACCACCATCACTGCCCCTTAAGGGTAACCACTATCGTGACCTGCATTAGTTTTGCCTGTTTTTAAACTTCATTTAAATGAAATTTTATGGAGGTAGTTCTGTGTCTGGTTTCTTTTACTCAGCATTACATTGGTGAGACTCATCCATACTGTTGCGTATCATTGTAAACCATTAGTTTTCATTGCTGTATAGTATTGCATGATATGAATACATGACAATCTGTTGACCTGTTCTATTGTTGATGGATATTTGAGTAGTTTCCAGTTTGGGGTTATTATGAAGAGTGCTGCTACAAATACTCGAACACATATTCTTGGTGAACATACGTGTGTGTTTCTGTTGCGTATATACCTAGGAGAGAACCCCTTGGTCATTGTGTACACATATACAGCTATAGTAGATTCTAAAATAGCAAACGTTTTAAAATCTGAAATCATTTATAGCTATGTGAGTTTGCTCTCTTAAATATAAGGAACAGGTCTCATTCTTAACATGAGTTGTGACTTTAAATTAATGAAGGATTTGTTAATAAAGCACTAGAACAAGGGTCCACAAACTTTTTCTGTGAAGGGCCAAATAGTCAATCTTTTAGGCTTTGGAAGACACATGGTCTTTGTTGCAGCTACTCAGCTCTAGCGGTGCCAAAGCAGCCACAGGCAGTATGTAAATGAGCATGTAAATGGCTGTGTTCCAATAGAACATCAGTTATAGACCCTGAAATTTGAATTTCATGTGTCACAAAATCTTCTTTTTTAATTTTTTTCAACTCTTCAAGAATGTGCAAACCGTTCTGAGCTTGCAGATCATACAGAACAGGTGGTGGGCCAGAGGGGGTCTGCAAGCTGCAGTCTGCTGACCCCTGCAGTTGAACCCACGCACCCAAATAATTTTTGTCCTTTTAAGTCACCTCGAGAGACTGATTCACTTCAGCAATGCTGCCATTGCTAAAAACGTCTTTTAATTCTTTGGAACTTTTTTCAGAGCCAGTTTACAAACCTCAAAAAAAGATTAGTCTCATTATTTTTTAGTCACTCCTCATTTTTGATCAAAAATACTTTATCATTTGATTTACATGCCTCATTCTACTGAAATTGCTCTGAGTGACTTTTGGCTGTTTCCAAAAACAAATTAAACTCCAAAGGATGAAGGTATACTGTCACTGACAGGACGTTTAATAATGTGCCACAGGTTCTGAAGAAAATCCCCAGAGAGGAATTCCAAAAGTGCTTTGAGCAATGGCAACATTCTTGGACTAAGGGTGTAGCTTCCCAAGGTGACTGACTGAGAAGGGAGGCAACCATCATTTGGATGTGTAAATTCTGGTATGTTTTTGGTTTTGACTTTAATCAATCCCATTGCATCAGCCACATTGCCTTTTTACCCTAAGGTAGGAGACCCATGGAAAAAGTAGCTAATTTTGAAGAACAGATGATCTGAATGTTGTTGACATTTGATTCTGTAAAGTCTTTTATGTTAGTATTTCTGTCTTCTGAGTTATGTTTTTCTTAGGCCAGTATTAATACTATTTGATCTCTCATTGGACAATGTGAAGATGTAGCCATGGCACATACATCACCATTGGTCAAAGGCAACTTGGGAGTAAAAGTTGCTAAAAAATTAAAACTCTACACATAAATGATCAAAATTTGTCATTATAATAAAATTTACATTAATATTGTCTGATCTATCTCAAGTAGTCATTGGGTTCCCATAATCTGTATTTGACTCTATTAGTAATCACTACATTGTATTCAACTATTCTGTTTATATCTGTATGTTTGTTACTTGGAACCTGGCCACCCTGAGCACCCAAAAGAATGTTTGTTGAACTAAAGCAATTGTCTTGAAATTTTGTTTCTTTTTCTCCTTTTGCCCTGAAAACCCACTGGGTAAGTAATTATAGATACAGTCCCTATAATTATTTAATGCTTCCAGTAAAATATTTGATTAAGGAACATTTGACAGTTAGTTAAAATGAGTGTGGGGATTTATTTTTGCATAATTTGTTTAATTTGATTTATTTTGTGTAATTTGATTATTATTTTTGTGTAACTTGATCTATGTTATACCTAGTAAAAATTACCAGTAAGTTTTTAGATGGGATGCTACTATTCTCTTTCCTTTAATAAACTGCAATTACCCAAATGTTAAAAAAAAAAAGTACAGAGTTATATAAATGTTTCACTTATGCTTTTTTCCTACTTTAGTCCACCAATCGATGACTTTGATATATTTAAAGAATTAAAAGACCAAAATTTCTTTGAGTCTCAGGAATCTATCATTGCTTTATGTACTCACCTGCAAGAGTTGATGAAAACTATTGAAGAACTAGATGAAAATCAGCTGAAGAATGAGTTTTTTAAAGTTCTTCAGGTAAATGTAATAATTCATCTCCTCAGTTTGTTTATTTAAATAGTTGAAAAATAAACTGGTACACGTTTAACAGCAAAACATGTTTACATATTGTCATTTAAGTTATCAGTGATCATTTTTTATCATTTTAATAATTATCTATTCGAGAGATGAAAATCCATTTAATCTCTGAAAAGGGGTTTTGAAATTTCTTCTACTCCCACTGGAGGTTTTAGTGGCACAGGAGTCATCTGGCTTCATAGCTCTGTCATTCTTGAGAGATACTGAAGTTCACAGTCATCTGATCGGCCCAGCCTGACTTGGCTTTGAATATTGGCCATGTCACTTACTTGTGGTTGGACCTGAAGCAAGGTACTTAATGTTTCTGAGTGTCAGTTTCCTCATCGGTTAAGTGAGGGTGATCCTATGCGCCTCATGATTTGACCTGAGAATTAAACTAGCTTCGTTCCTGTAAGTGTTGGGCAGAGTGGAGCACAGCTGTTGTGCAGTTGTCATCAGCCGGTGGAAACAGTCGGGTGGCCCATGGTTTCATATGGTTTTATTACATTTCTTCATCTATCTTGTCTTTAGTTTTGAATTCTCATTCAAAACATCCTAAAATTTAAAATATATCATTATAATCAGAACTATTTGAAAGTATGTGGTTTTACACAGCAGTTTCCCCAGCCCTTACTTCCCGGAAGACGTTCGAAACATTTCCAGAAAGAGATGTTTGAAAGTGCTCGCAAGAGAAATAGAGCGGGAAGGGGGGACCTGGAGTGGTGGGGGAGGGGTGCGGAGCTGCAGTTTTAAGCCCGGCCCCCAGGGAAGGGCCTGCTAAGGAGGGGGGCGGGACCCGAGGCAGGTGAAGGAGGGGGTCCCCTCACGTCTGGGTGGGGCTTCCTGCGGAGCCCTGAGGGGGGAGCCTGCCAGGTGTGTGGGAGACCCTGCCGGGGAGGCCTCAGGGAATGGGGAGCAGAGGTGAGGGCCTGCAGGAAACCAGCCGCGCCTCCGGAGCAAAGGCGAGGACTTTGGATTTTGCTCACAGTGAAGCGGGAAGCTGTTAGAGGGTTTTGCTCAGAAGAGTAAGTTTTTTAAATAAATTTATTTATTTTATTTATTTACTTTTGGCTCCGTTGGGTCTTCCTTGCTGCGATCGGGCTTTCTCTAGTTGCAGCGAGCAGGGACTACTCTTCCTTGCGGTGCGCGGGCTTCTCACTGTGGTGGCTTCTCCTGTTGCGGAGCACAGGCTCTAGGCGCGTGGGCTTCAGTAGTTGTGGCATGCAGGCTCAATAGTTGTGGCTCGCGGGCTCTAGAGCGCAGCCTCGGTAGTTGTGGCGCACGGGCTTAGTTGCTCCGCAGCATGTGGGATCTTCCCGGACCAGGGCTCGAACCTGTGTCCCCTGCATTGGCAGGTGGATTCTCAATCACTGCACCACCAGGGAAGCCCAGAGGAGTAACATTAAATGACTTATTTCAAGGATTACTTCTGAGGACAGACCGAAGGCACGAGGGTGGAAATGGGAGATTTGTTACTACAGTGACTCAGGTGAGGGCAGACTGGACCAAGTTGGTAGCATCGGAGATGGTAAATGTCACCAGATTCTGGATATACTTTGAAAGTAGAGGCTACAGAACGTGCTGATAGTTGTGGGATGTGATAAAGTCCTGATGAAACTTTGAGGGCGAGCAAAGTAAGCTGAATGGTGAAGCAGGAAAGGCATATTTTGAGTTTGGAAGAAAAGTGGTCATGGTTCTGTTAACTAATAAACGGAAGTATTATTTCCCCCTCTCACTATTACACTTAGCTTAGAATTAGAAAAGAAAAGAAAAAATCAGCATGTCACTCCCTGCCCCTAGCCAGCCCATTCTTTTGGGAAATAATCTTCTTTGAATATGTTCTTTGTCCCGTAAGTATAATAAATTGTGAAGAAGAAAGCGTACTGATCTATCTTCTGTCATCTAGTTCAGCCAGCTACCCCAAACTGCCACTCTTCTCCCACGTAAAGGAAGCCAAAGTTGTCCCCATTAGTGCTCACGATGACCAGCAGGTTACCTTCCTACAGGAAGCCTGAAGGTGTCTTAGTTTCTAGGGAATTATTGATGTTTTTAGAAGCCACAGCACTCCACCACTGTTCACACAAATATTTCAGTGTCAACTTCATCAAACACTGTTCTAGATGCCGGGCATGTGGTGGTGAGGAAAGCAGACTAGTCCTTGTTGTCATTGAACTTGTAATCCTGAAGGAATATAAACAAATAATGGCACAAATAAATACAGAATTACGAACTGGAAGACGATCTGAAGGAAATGTGCCGTAGGCCAACAGAGACCCTGACCTCAGCTGGAGAGTGCCATCATGTGTGCCGTTGTATGTTTCTTCATCAAATTTGGACACTTGAGTTATCTTTCTTTTTAAAATAATATTCTTGGTTGGAACATGCACTTTCCTCTTATTTTGAATCAGAGAATACTAGAGCCTGTTTGGGCTAATATTTATTGAATACTTCTGTATGCCAGCTTTTGGGTACATTACTTACATGCATTATGTCAGATACTCAGAATAACTCTACGAGCTAAGTGCTATTATTATCTCATTTTTCAGTTGTGGAATTTGAGCCTTAGAGCTTAATTTACCGGTGGTGGTTTATTGGAGATGCTAGGATTTGAACCCAGGTCTGTCTGATTCTAGAGCCTACAGTTCTAAACATGTAATTTTAGTTAGAGCTTAAAAAAATGGGGCTACATACCATTTCCTACAAAATAAACTTGAGTATTTCAAAGTGGAATAATAGATTATTAGAGTTGGCAGAATCTTTAGTTATCACCGTGTTCAATTTCTTTATTTTACAAGTGAGAGAACTAAATCCCAGAAAAGTTGCCAGGTCCTAAGGATGGGGGAATTTTTATTTTCTCTTGACTCTGGATTATAAAGTAAACTTTGTAGCCTCATTTTACAGCATCTGATCATGTTCTAATAATATCTGCAAGATGCAAAAACTTTCACTCTGATTAAACAATGTGAGTGCTAAAATCATTCAAACTGTTTTTTTTCTTAAGTTCATTGCGTACTGGCTAAAGTTTCATTGTTTTACCTTTTTTATACAGTATACTTAGAGATAATGTAGATTGGATGGACATTTTATATTGAGTTTTGTAGAAATGAATTTTATGAATACTTTTAGCAACCCCACCTCCCATTACATCCTACGTAATAGAGTTTTTGTTGGTTATTCAAAAGAAGGGTAAATGTTTTGTGCTTTTTCTTTTTCAGATTTCACTGTGGGGAAATAAGTGTGATCTGTCTCTATCAGGTGGGAAAACTATTTCTCAGAAGACCAATTTAATAAATTCTTTGGAAGACCTAAAACCTTTCATTTTAGTGAATGACATGGAACATCTTTGGTCATTGCTTAGCAATTGCAAAAAAAAAAGAGAAAAAGCATCTATTACTCGAGTGGATATTGTTCTGGATAATTCTGGGTTTGAACTTGTTACAGATTTAGTATTAGCTGACTTCCTGTTGTCCTCTAAACTGGCTACTGAGATCCATTTTTATGGGAAAACGATTCCATGGTTTGTTTCTGATACTACTCTACATGATTCTAACTGGGTAATCGAACAACTAAAACATTCTAATCATAAGTGGGTGTCCAAATGTGGGGTTGACTGGGAAAACCATATTAAAATGGGCAGATGGGTTTACCTCGATCACATCTTTTGGACTCTGCCTCATGAATTCAGTGCAATGCCTCAAGTCGCTCCTGACTTATATGCTACACTACAAAAGGCACATTTAATTTTATTTAAGGGTGATTTGAATTACAGGAAGTTGACGGGGGACAGAAGATGGGAATTTACCGTTCCATTTCATGAAGCTTTGAATGGCTTCCACCCTGCACCTCTCTGCAGTATAAGAACATTAAAAGCTGAAGTTCAGGTTGGTCTGCAGCCTGGGCAAGGTGAACAGCTCACAGCTTCTGTGCCCAACTGGTTGACCATTGGGAAATATGGAATATTTCAGTTTGATGGTCCACTTTGACTTGGTGTAGGAACTCTCAGTTGGGTAGAAAGATGTGACAGTCACTCTTCATCCCCAGAAAAGCTCTGGGAAGCTTGGCTTCTCAGTGCTCTTTTACACACATTCTGATGCTTTCTCCTTTGAACGTTTTGCCCCCACTACATTGTTTTGGGGATAGGTGGATTACACTGGTTACAGATAGTTACATTTATGTTGGAATTTTTGTAACTTATTTCAAGTTAAATGCATCATTTCAAATGGTTTTAATGAACTTATTTTTCATTGGACAGAAATATAAGTGAATTCTGCTTTAAAAGTTAACATTTTAAAAAATACTGTGCTGCATGGTATTTAATATTCTAGGAGGCATGGAATTTTACTCAACTTGATTTTGGGCTCTAGAGATAAGGGCTCAATGAAGATATAATATATTTACATGTTAAATATGCTTTGTAAAGAGAAGCATTTCTTAACAACTGTGATATCTGAACACACGAAAGTAAAACTTACCTCATAAGTTAATTCTTAATTTTGTTCTCCTTGAATTTTATTTCATTTCAATAACCTGTATTATTTGCACGCATTTGTATTTTGATTGACCTGTAGAATGGATGGTAGGAAACACAAAATTGAACAGAATGAAACAAATAGTACTTGAAGAAATGTAACATCTTTTACATTCTATTTGTGATGTCCATAATCAACTGAAATATATTATTTTAACACATAAGTGTTTTAAATGAATGGGATTGCTCTACAGTTTAAAAAAAATGCTTTAGGTAGGAAAGATTCTTCTGCATTGACTTTGTACTACCCATGAGTTAATTCACCTTTTATAATCTTACACATTTATTGGTGATCACAGCTATTAAAGACTAAGTTTCAGGTCAGTTTTTTTGAAACTGAAATTGGAAATAAACCTGGGAATGTTTTCTTTCACCAGAATAATAAAATGAATTGTAAATTGTACTGAAAATCTCACTGGTTTTATCTTCCAGTGGGGGAAGGTCAAGAAGGGAAGATTAAAAATGAGGTCTTTATGATGAAGAAACTCATAATGTATATTATAGATGTTGTCCAAGCAGTTGTTAAATTATGTCACTTAAACGAAGTGATAGTCTGTGCCCTTGCTAAGTGCTTAAAATTTTTTTGGTAAAATGTTTATATAAAGCTGCACATTTTGAATTTACTCATTTCCTTATCTACATGTGTTCCTGTTTTAAACATTGTTACTAAAATACTGAGCACATGAGAATTACTTGTAGACACTTGCCATAAATTAGAACACAATTGTATATTTGTATTGACTTCATAGCCACAGCATGAGCTATGGTATAATACATTACTTTTTTCCAAAACATGGGATTTTTTTCTATGTTCATGTTTTATTAAGAACATGAGATTATGAGGAAGTAGTTCACCCCCTCCTACAAGAAAGAGAGCAAGGAAACAAACTAGAGCAAGCAAGAAGATGGCACCATGGAAGAGGAAGTCAAGACGGCATTTAAAAAAATGCTTATTTAGCAGGAGGGAGGGGCCTCCTGGAGTTTCACCAGTTGATTTTTTTTTTTATAATTTTTATTTTTTATCTATTTATTTATTTTCGGCTGCTTTTGGGTCTTCGTTGCTGCACGGCGGGCTTTCTCTAGTTGCGGCAAGCGGGGGCTACTCTTGCTTGTGGTGCGCGGGCTTCTCATTGCCATGGCTTCTCGTTGTGGAGCACGGGCTCTAGGCACGTGGGCTTCAGTAGTTGTGGCACGTGGGCTCAGTAGTTGTGGCTCGCGGGCTCTAGAGCGCAGCCTCAGTAGTTGTGGCGCACAGGCTTAGTTGCTCTGCGGCATGTGGGATCTTCCCAGACCAGGGCTCGAACCCGTATCCCCTGCATTGGCAGGCGGATTCTCATCTACTGTGCCACGAGGGAAGCCCTTAACCAGCATTCTTGAGATAAAATTCACACACAGTTCATCCATTTAAAGTGTACAGTATTTTAGTACAGTATGTTCACAGAGTTGTGCCCCCATGACCACAGTCTGATTTCAGAAAATTTTACCCTCTCTAAAAGAAACCCTGCACCACCCACTGGCAGTCACTCCCCAGCCCCCTCTCCTCAGCACCTGGCAACTAATAATCTGCTTATGGATTTACCTGTTCCGGACGTTTCATATATAAATAGAATATAAAATATGTAGTCTTTTGTGACTGGCTTCTTTTTAAGGTTCATCAGTTGTAAGCTGTATCAGTACTTCATTCCTTTTTTTTTTTGGCTGAATAATACTCCATTGTATGGATATACCACATATGGGTCTACCATATTTATCCGTTCATCAGTGAATGGACACTTGGTATGTTTCCACTTTTTGACTATTATGAATAATGCTGCTATGGACATTCGTGTGCACGTGATTGTACGTATGTGTGTTTTCAGTTCTCTTGGGTATGTACCTAGGTGTAAAAGTGCTAGATCCTGTGGCAGTTACGTTTAACATTTTGAGCAACTGCCAGACTCCCAAAGTGTTTGCAGTGTTTTACATTCCTCATGAGGGCTCCAATTCTCCATCCTTGTCAGCACTTGTTATTGTCTGTGTTTTTCATTATAGCCATGCTACTGGGTGAGAAGCAGTATCTCATTGTGGTTTCAATTTGTATTTCCCTGATGATGTTGAACATGCTTTCATGTGTTTATCGGTCATTTGTATATTTTTGGAGAAATGTCTTCAATTCTTTTTTCCATTTAAAAATTAGATTATCTTTTATTGTAAGAGTTTTAATTTTTAAAATTATGTTATTTTTATTTTTGGCCATGTTGCCACGCGTCATGCGGGATCTTAGTTCCCCGACCAGGGAATCAAACCCTTGCCCCCTGTGGTGGAAGCGCAGAGTCTTAACCACTGGACTGCCAGGGAAGTCCCAAGAGTTTATTTTTACTTATTTTTTATTGTAAGAGTTCTTATATCTTTTGCGTACAAGTCTCATCAGATATATAATTTGCAAATATTTTCTCCCATTCTGTGGGGTGTCTTTTTGTTTGCAGCACAAAAGTTTTACATTTTCATGAAGTCTTCTTTATGTTTTTTGTTTCTCTTTTGTCGCGAAACACTGGTTTTTGAACTGCTTCGTAACATCACCTAAGGGCCTCTGAAATGAGGGCCCGAGACACCCAATGGACAGGGCTCTGCCTGTCGCCTTCTCCTGCTTCCCCACCTGTTCCTACCCCAGCAAATTTGGCCTATATATTATGTTTGGTGTAGGTACAAAGCAGCATGACGAGGGAAGCTGGGGCTCTGGAGTCAGCTGGGGGTGGATTTTCCACTGAAGAGCTGAGGGATCTTGGGAAACTTTCCTAAAATATCATCTTCAGTTGTTTCAACTGCTAACAATACCATACTTGCTTAAGTCTGAAGTAACTCCTGGGTAAAGCAGCCTATAAATTTCATGCAACACTTTTTTAGCAAGACATAGATCCAGTATCTTAGGTATATTATGATGAAAATGTGGATGAAGGGGAGGTAAATAATTAGGTGGAGGATGGCGGTTTATACTCCATTGATTTATGTTACTTTTTGATTAAACAGCAAATGAACAAGATTTCTTGAGATGACCCAGCTTTTTTCTGTAATTCAAGGTGGCATTTTGGTGTTTGATAAAATGCAGTAATGCTTTTGAACTTTTTAATAGCCAGAACCCATGTTGTTCAACCTCAAGGTCATGTTTCTATAAAAGAAATTCCCACTGCAAAAGGCAATACCAACGTAATTCAAACCATTTTCTTAGATTTTAAGAAAACCCTAGGGTGAATTGAAAACACAGTTCAGAGTTAGAATTATTAAAATTTCCTCTCCCACCCATTTTCCTAACAGCTCCCTCTGCCCAAGCCCTCACTGAGCCTTGTTCTGGAGCCTCTAACTCCACAAAACTTTCTCCCCTCTACTCTCCTATTTCCCTGGACTGGGTGTGGGGAGTCGAGGAGACTCTGAACACTTCTACACATGCGTGTCTTACTACCTTGATAAAGTGCTAATGCAGTGTCTGACATTTATGGTATGCGATAAACAATATCTTGACATTACAGAAAATGAATAAAGCAGAGGGAAAAAATGAGAAAAATAATAAGGATGTTATTCCACCACCTCCAATACTCCTGTTAAGATTTGGATGTATTTCTTTCTCCATGCCTAGACATATTTTTTACATTTTTAAGACAAAAAAACAAACAAAAACCAGGTTTGTACTATTTAAATTAAAAAAAAAAATTCTCAAGTGGTTTTCCAGCTTCTGAAGTTTTAGTTTGGTTAATTGGTTTTGTTGTTGTCATTTTACTTTTGTAATTTTTGTCTAGTTTGCTATAATTAGTTCCGGCTGGAGGGATGGAAGATTTTTTTTTCCCCTTGGATGACAGTATGACCTGGGACTTAATAATGATCTGGGACTCATAAATACTTGATTGCTAATCCCTGGTCTCCTGTTAACTCCGTGACCTAAGTCACATTCTCACAATCTTACTGGAAGAGGAGAAGTTATTTCTGGTCAACTTGAACTACATTCAGTCGCAAACCCAGATTCCCCTAGGGAAACAGGCGTCACACTGAAAGATATCAGCATTCTGGCATCCCCTAGCGGCCACCTGAGTATTCCACGAACCCTGATCTTTCCCCTTCATTTGTAAACTACAGATACTGTTGGGTGTGGAGTTAGTGTACTCTGAGCCATCCAATCAGGGGCCACTGTTCACCTGGTTCTCCTACCTTCCTGCTTTTCTTTGGTGGGTCACATTTCCCCCTTTCAGTTTATTTAACATTCACCTCGCTCTCAGACCTTCCAGAATTTTGGAGAAAGGAAAACCAGTTCTTAGGGAAGACACTTCTAAAATGTTGATTCCCATAAGTTGTACATTTCTTGGGGGCAGCCACTGACTTCTGTGTGTTTGCTCCCCACACAATGTAGAGCACAGAGTAGGTGTTTAATGAATGACTGATTGGTAGGTGACAAATTCTAGCATTTGAAATAATTTTCTTAACCCCCTGTTGTGATGCTATTTAAATTGAAGTCTGAAGGATGAAATGGGTCTACTTGAAATCTGATCAGTTAGACCAGTTGGTGCTTGTTAAATGAATAAAGAAATACATGGTATATAATTGGGAGTTTTCCATAAACGTATGCATCTTTGAATACTGCTTTATCCCTTCAGTATTATATTGTGCTCAGTTTCCCATTTGTTAATTCTTCAAAAATGTGACTTTTCATGGCTGCAAACATTTCATCATATAGCTAGATCGTATTTTGTTTTGCTATGTAGATTGTTCAGAATCTTTGCTATTATAAAAGAAGCTGATATGAACATCTTCAGACAACTAGTACCCATTAAGCTTTGTGAGTCTTCAGTAACGGACAATTATTTGAAGCCACCCACTTATTCTCGTCCTAGAATAATGCTTGTATTAGGCTTTTAGCCCCAAACTCTCAGCATTGAGTAATTGCTTTATATGAGAAGGAAAGTCACTTTTTGCCTTACTTTAAAAAAAAAATTCAGGGACTTCCCTGGCAGTCCAGTGGTTAAGATGCTGCACTGCCACTGCAGGGGGCGTGGGTTCGATCCCTGGTCGGGGAACTAAGATCCCACTTTTTGTACTAAGAAAAAAATAATTCATAATATATGTCATGCCGATGACTTTCAATCCTGCTTGAGTTCAATACAAAGTTTAGGCACAAGGGGGAGATCCCTTAGCACGGTAAAGTGGCTGGATTTTTCTTCTGTACTATTAAGTATGGCGATTTCAGCAAGAAAAACTGGCAGAGTATAATTTTAATTGTTGACTGCACACGTTGTTGTGGTTTCAACTTTAAAATCATTATGCTGGAGCAAGGATTTGGTAAAACACAGTAAGGTCAATGACAACAAAACTGTGTCCTCATTCCTTTCTTGGCTGAAATTTTCTGTATACATGTAATGTTTGTGACCCAGTGTTACAGTGGTTTATCATAGAAGTATATCAAAATAGGTGAATTTGAAAATAAAATTCAGGAAAAGTGGAAAAAAGAAACAATTTTGTTAACAATGTAGAAAAGTCACCCTAGAAAAAACTTTGTAACAAAATAAAAATAATTGCTTGTCATTTCACTTAAACTTTGCTTGAAGGAAAGAAGCAAAACTGTACTTGTTTCCTTATTTTGCTAATTGTAACACAGCAAGTTAATTTTTACCATGATTCAGAAAATTTAAAGGAACTAATATTCCAATTCTATCTTATATTTAGGAAGATACAAATTGGGCTTGGTATATCTCCAATGCAGAAATTCTGCAACTGGGGTCCAAGGGGTTCAGCAGATAGAACTGAGGTGGTCTGTAAGCTTGGGTGAGAAAAAATTTCGTCTTTATTTTCATTAATCTCTAATTGAAATGTAGTATTTCCTTTAATATTGAATATGGGCCATAAACCTCAGCAATATTAACAGTACCTGTACTTCCGTCAACTGCAAAAATCACAAGTCTTTTCATATTATGTTACGGTTACTTCAACTATCTTGAATTATTGTTTCATCATTACATCAAAAATTTAGATGCTTTACCTGGAGAAGTTCATGGCACAAAAACAGTTAAGAATACCTGCTCTTATTTTTCTCCTTTTCTTTCAGTTTTCTTTCTTTCTATTTCACAGTTGGTGAAAGCCATGATTTGGTTTATTTTTATGATTTTGTTTTTGAGGTGAAGAAGAGATACATCATACTGTATTTTTTCTTCCCATCTCAAACTTCACTTAATATGATTCCTCTATTGTCTAGCTTGATTTCTTCCAGGGGTCCTTAAAAGAAGGAGAAGATTTCACATGTGCACATAGAATGAGTCATCCTTAATCTTATCATTACAAGGCTTTTTGTGCGTGTGTGTTTGTGTTAGTTTTTGTTTTAAAATAAAAAGAGATGAAAAAGTATTAGGAATGTTCTCCTATTTAGAACTCTTAAAATATTTTAAAGATCTTAAAAATCAGAAATCAGAAAGAGCTGTTTAAAGTATAAAGCAAGAAGCAAAATTCAAAAAATTTCTTTTACATATATTCTTAATTTTTATAATAATTATTGGCAATCAGTGAATAGCAAGCACATTATAGATACCTTATAACAGAATAGATACCATTTATGGAGCACTATATTCCAGGCACAGTATTAAGTGCTTTACTCATAATGTGGCATGATATCTTCATAAAACTCCCAGAGGCAAATATTTTTATTCCATTATTCATACAGGAGCACCAAGTCTCAGTGATTTCAAGTCACTGGGCACAAGGCCACTGAACTAGTCAATGGCAGAGACAAAATTTAAACTCTGATCTGTTGGACTCCAAAAGTCAAGTTATGGCTTTTATTTGAAGTTACTATGCCTTTCCCATAATTTGTAACCATTTACTTAAGTTCCTTTTAAAAATGAGTAAATATACTTACTGTCAATGGAAATTTGAGCCATAAGATTATGTGGATGATCAGCCACATTGTGAGTTATTAATATGTTGAAATCTCAGCAGAAGAAGAAATAAAGCTAAAGGTCAATTACATGTTTTAAAGTACTCACGTAGAATGGGAGTAGGTGGGAATGGGGATTGTTTTTCTGTATCATACATTTTGTATCGTTTGGGCACTTATGAATTCATGGAATTTTATAGTAGGCTGAACACCACACTGAGAAAGGAAAAAGAACTTTGGTGTAGAGAGCTGAACATCAGCAAATCCAGTAATGAAAAGAAAGCCTCTCATGTTTCAGGCCACCAACCAGCTGAAAACCAGTGGGTAGTTATTTTGAAGGGAAATTATTCTTGTGACCAGATGGAAGTGATTTAACAAGAATGAACTGGCTTATTCTTTCAACCAAAGGGATGATATAAAAGTTGTTTTGCTATCTTGGTGAAATCCAAAATCTGTTCAAATAAACTCTTCCAATTCTTGCCTGGTCTTTGATAGCACTACTGATAAGTTGTTTAAAATTAAACGAAGCACAATTTTATATTAATATGTAAGCTTATACCTTAATTCTATATTTTTGTTTCGTTTCTCATTAGTTCCCAAATGGAAAGTTATTTGAACTGCTGAAACCCTAATAATGATGATCTTACAGGAGACCCATCAGTTACCTTCCTTTATTGAGGGGGGTTCTTGTTCAGAGTTGGTAATGTGGGCAAGGAATCTGAATTCCAGTCCCAGTTATGTTACTAATTAATTATGTGATTTTTAGCTAGGCATTCTATTATTCTGTTACTTAATGTTTTGTATATAAGCCATAAATTTGTTTTTAGCGCTATGATTTTATGATCTAATTGTGTTTTCTGCCATGCACCAAGACAGGATAATCCTATTTACTCTTGCACAAACGTTGGCATTTAACCTTTGTGGAAAATTCTACTTCCTTCTTCCTACTTATTAATGTCATTTTTCTCTCCATAGAAAACATTTGTTTCTATTAATCTCTGTTTAACCCATTGAAAGACTGGCTAGTTTCTATAAGACAAATCATGAGGATATAATTAAATATGTCAGTGAGAAGAACCAAAGAATACAATTTATTTTCAATTAAAAGAATTGATTGAAAATATTGCACATTGTAGACTGTTGACACTATAGACAGAAATTCTTTATAGAATGGAGGAATATTTTATTACATTGAGAAGTCTGGCTTAGCAACAGGACTCCAAAGGTAGAAATTGAAGCTGAGACTGTTGAATGACAATACGAAAGGCACTTTCCCTTCTTTTCTCCTGGCGTGGGCACCATCTGTTTGAACATCCTTCCCTATGTTGGTACCACTCCCTTTGCCAGTGATGCACTTAAAAAGGGGCTTATGGAGGGAGATATCCCTCTTCTTCTGGAGATGTCCGGAAGTGATGCTATATTTGCTTCATGTTACATACAAGATAAAAGACTCTGAGAGGATAAGAAACTCGCCAGTGGTAGCAAGTGACAGGACCTGCATTTGAACAAAGTAAAAGGGCCCAAACCCATAGTTTTTGCCCACACCTACACTGCCTTTCATAATAATAATACTCTATCATACATTTTACAAGGCACTTTATACTTCACAAAAGAATTCACGTACTATGTCATGTCATCACGAGAGCACTGTGAGATAGGTTATTCTTACCTAACTTGATCTAAGGGCAAAAGAGGTTCAACAAGTTTCACACAGCTAGTAAGTGGCTAGATTGGGGCTTGAACCCCAAATCTTCCAAGTCTCCTGCCCTTTAATGTTCCCATAAATTCTTTAGGACAAATAGCAAGATCTCTCAGAGATCAGAAATATCTCTCTAGAAAGTTAGACTTTGTTCTATTGGCCACTGGTTCTCATCCTGTGCTTCTAGTAGCTCTTGGGGTTCCGTGGAGGAATGTTGGGGATTTGGGGTGGTGTGTAAGGAGCCATGGGGAGGCACTTCAGTGGGACTGTAGCACCCCACCCTTTGTCAACTAGGTGAACCAGGGAAATCTCCAAATTGGTCTGTTCTGCACACTCGGCTCCTGAAAAAGATTCCAGTTGAACAAAGATTCATTGAAGAAAAGGAGAAAGGCTTGGAAACCATTGCCATTAAGTGAAAGGGAGCCATTGGAAGTTTCTGAGGAGGTCATGTTTTAGAAAGATCAATCTGGCAGTTTTGTGGCAGGAAACTTTCAATGTAGAGAGTCTGGTAGAGAGAGACTTAGGAAGGAGGGGATAGAAACAGGAGAGGTTACAAGAGAGGTTACTGGAGAGGATGGGAGAGGGCAGGAAAGTCAGAGCAAGAAGTAGGAAAAGCAAAAACTCAATTTGTCTGGATCTTAGTGTCCACAGGACCAAAATTTTTTTTGCATATTTATTTATTTTTTATTTTACTTTTAAAATTATACTAAACTCGACTTTCTTTCCTTTGGAGTACAATTCTATGAATTTCAGCACATGCATAGATTCACGACCACCACCATAATCAGGATACAGAACAATTCCATCAATCACCGCCAGCCCCCAAACTCCCTCGTGCTATTCTTTTATAGACACCCCTACCTCCACCCATAATTCCTGGAACCACAGATCTTGTTCTTTGTCCTACAGTTTTGTCCTTTTGAGAATGTCATATAAATGGAATCATACAATACCAACCTTTCTAGTTTGGCTTCTTTCATCCAGCATAATGCCTTTGAGATTCACGCATGTTGCCGTGAGTGTCAACATCCAGGAGACTCTGAGACAGGAAATAAGGCTGCAGAAGGGAGCTGTGCCTTAGTAGTGCTGGGGCCTGAACGGTTTTGAGCTGGAAAGAGTAATCATTAGGTGCTACAAACTCTCTGAGGGAATTCGTTCATTTATTCCCTTATAGAATTATTTACTGAGGAACAGATAATGTGCTATGTACTGTTTTAGGTGTTGGGATGGAGTAATGAACAAAATCAAAATCCTATCCTCAATGAGCTTACAGTCTAAGTGAGGGGAAACAAGCCCATGCGTGATTTAATGTCAGGAAATGATATACTCTGGGTAGGGGCATAAAGGAGAAGAAGACCACAAAGTGGTCGGGGACAGCCTTTGAACAGGCCAGATCTGATCTTGGTCCCGGATGAAATACATCAGCAAGCTGCCAGCCAGTCATCAAGAAAGTGAGAGGTGCAGGTTTAGGGAAACGTGAGTGTAAGGGCCCTGGGATGGGAGTATCCTTGCCACGTTTGAGGAAGAACAGGGAGATGCAGCTATAGTAGCCGGGAGGGTGGAGCTGAGGCCAAGTCATGGGGGGTCTTAGGGGCCATTGAAAGGCCTTTGGATTTTTATTCAAAGTGTGATGGGTAGCCATCGGAGGGTTTCCAGCAAGAGTGACCTGCTCAGATTCATATTCCTTAAGAGCCATTTCTGCTGCTGGACAGAGAATAGACTCCTTTTTTTTTTTTTTTTAATTTTACTGAAGTGTAGTTGATTTACAATGTTGTGTTAATTTCTGCTGGACAGCAAAGTGACTCAGTTATATATTCTTTTTCATATTCTTTTCCATTATGGTTTATCACAGGATATTGAATATAATTCCCTGTGATATCCAGTAGGGCCTTATTGTTTATCCATCCTATAAGGGGAGCCCTCTGCTAATCCCAAACTCCCAATCCTTCCCTCCACCTGTGCCCCACTTGGCAACCACAAGTCTGTTCTCTATATCTGTGAGTCTGTTTTTGTTTTGTAGATATGTTGATTTGTGTCGTATTTTAGAATCCATATATAATTGATATTACATGGTATTTGTCTTTCTCTGTCTGACTTATTTCACTTAGTATGATAATCTCTAGGTCCATCCATGTTGCTGCAAATGGCATTATTTCATTCTTTTTAATGGCTGAGTAGTATTCCATTGTATATATGTACCACATCTTCTTTATCCATGGACAGAGAATAGACTCTTAAAAGGAAGTGTGCTGGAGAGTGGGGAGAAACTGAGGCAAAGGAGTCATGTAATGTGGGCCTGAACTAGGCTGATGATAGAGAAAAATGGAAGAAAGATAAATGTAAAGAAATATTTTAGAGGAAAATAGAGTTTATCGTCTTAAGAGTATACATAGGTTGAAAATTTAAATAATTTCCAAAAATGCAGATAATGCATGGTAGATGATAAGGCCATTGTAAGTTCTGGAAACTAAGGATGCTTGGTGCGACTGTACCTAATATTTGCGACTGAATCAATGTAAATTGTGGCTTTCGAACTGTGCTCCTAAGAGCCTCTGGGGTTTTGTTAAGGCTGGAGCTGCATTTTCAACTCCCAGTTCAACCAGAGCAGTGCCAAGATGATCTGTTTTATATATTTGCTTCCCTGAAAAATTTCACTGGAACGAGGTATGACACAGGAAAAAGAAAAGGAGCGGGGTTACTGTGTAAGAAATCATACACCCCAAAGTCTTATTCTGTGAATGAAGAGTCTTAGTCTTCTCCACAGACAGAAGCTATTCTGGTCCCACAGCACTGCTGGGGGCATGGGGCGGGGAGGGGGGAGGGAGCAAGAGGGCACAGCTAGTTGTATTACAGATCTGACCCAGTTAAAAAAAAATTTCCCCCTCAAATAATTGTATCGCTCCATGTTTTCTTCTAACCGTATTTACACTTAGAGTTTTGATTTTACTTGCCATCCAAATGTTTTATTTTTTTACTTTTAAAAATGAAATGTTTTCTTTTTTTTCAGATACAATACATTATATAGGTCAGGTTATGTCAGCAGTTATAACAGATAAGCACCCAAAGCTCAGTGGCTTAACAAATGGGAAGTCCAATCAGCCAGGATGCGTGTAGGGGAGGTGAGGGGCTTATCTGCTCTACGCAGACATTCTGGGACCCAGGCTGATGGAGGTTCGACCACATTCAATATGTGGCTTTGGATGCCATCCTGGAATCAGGGTCTAGCCAGATCGCAGGGGAAGAGACAGCGTACAGTATCACACGGGAAGTTTTTACAGGCCCAACCTGAGAGTGATGTACTTTACTTCTGCCCACGTACCAAAGGCCAGAAATTCAAGGTCACACCTAACCATGTTTAGTGGACAGCTAACCTGTCCCTGACACATACATGATTGAGATATAATAATTGGAAAACATAAACCTGGGCCCTGGATATATGTTCTCACCTCGGGGCAAGTCAGGCTGAATTTATGTCTGAGTGTTTGTGACTATGTGTGAATACTGAGATGTGTAAGAACTGATTCAGAGAGTTTTGTTCACAGGTATGTTATAGAATGGCTGCCTCTGAAGCATGGTGTGCTAAGGAATGAGGATAATTCTGACTTTTCCTCATTTTATCTTTCAGAGTTCTGGGAAGATTCACCTCCCTAGTGAAGTCTTTCACCTACCATCAGGTACATTTATAACTCCAGCCATGATGACTTACCATGTTTGCAATATTGCTTGGTGACTAATTGTTTTGTGATTGTGTCTTATGGTTTTTCTCTTTTCTGCATCTTATCATTCCTCGTTAACCAGAAAGTCCTCGAGGTTAGACTTAAATACCTTTTACTCTTTTGAACTCACTGTACACTCTGGTCACCGTTCTGTATCGAGAGCAGGTATTAAGTAATTGCGGCTGATTTAGCACATGAATTAAAGGCAGTTTACACTCATAGATCAGTATTTTGGAACCACCTCAAGAGACGTCTGTCCCTGAAAAGGCCGAGGCATTCGTTTCTTTAAAAAATGATTAGCCAAAGGCTCAGCTTCCTGTAACTTGCTTCCTTCTCTTTCTTCTTCATTAGAGGTTTTATAAACCAAGGAAATTTGTGACTCATAATGCAAGCTTATAAAGAGGGTATTTTAATTGAGGTCAAATCTGTGAATCAGCAGAAGATTAAAATCTCTTTCCAAAAATTAGACTAATTTATTTTTATGATGTTGAGAGGAGTAGATGAGGATGACTTTATATGTATGTATAAGTTTGGCTAAATCGAATTGGTAATAAAATCTAGCCTGGTCCGAGTCAGAAAAATCATCGAAATGTTTTTGAATACTTTTGCACAGACCTCAACAGGAAGTTAGAATCGATACTGAAGACCCAGAGCACATGAGGAACAGTCTTCCCTCTCAACTTTTATAAACTTTTTATTAACAAGAATTATTTGTTTCTTTTTGAAGGAAAGTTGGCATCATTTTAAAAGAAACCCAAAGCATGTCTAAAATGGGGTCAGGAAAATCCCACACTCCCCCACCCAAAGCCATAAGATTTTCCAAAATAATAAAGACATTTTAAAGATCCAGAAGAAGCTGGGGTTTTGCTTAATTTAGAAACCACATTTGCTTTTGAAAGTTGTTTTTTTTTAATGGAACATTTGTTTGGCAAGTTATCATATTTTTCGGTGGAATGTGACATTGGTCCTTCAAGAACTTCAACTTGTGGGAGCAAAAAGAACCCGAAGAACTGCATTCCTATTTTCATCGCTGTCTTGGAGTGACCCTGTCTAGACAGAACTGTGACATGAGGGTCCTGTTGTCTTCAACACCCGACACATCCTGTGTATGGATGACCATCCTGAGGGAAGGCCAGGTCCCTGGGGTGGACTTGGTGGCCATAGGCTTGTAGGCTGTGAGGGTGGGTGTTGCTCTTTAAAAACTTGAAATCCTATGTAGTAATTTAGATGAGAAAGTTGTCAAACAGGCATGACATTAACAGTTGAGGTTCAGTATCTTTCCCCTGAGCTTCCACTGGACAATAGCCTCTCCTGTGGTTACCATTTTCTTTATTACATCTTAATATATTCCCTTAAGTTATAGTTCTGTCTTGGCTGGGGAAACAGTGTCTTTATAAAGGGTTCTGCATATCTCTGCTTCGGTTTAATCAAATGAGGCCAACTGATTTCTTTTTTTAAATTGAAGTATAGTTGATGTACAGTAATATTGTGTAAGTTATAGGTGTACAATATAGTGATTCACAATTTTTAAAGGTTAAACTCCACCTATGGTTATTATAAAATATTGGCTATATTCCCCATGTTGTACAATATATCCTTGTAGCTTATTTTACACAGTGTAGTTTGTACCTCTTACTCCCCTACCCCTATATTGACCCTGCCCTTTTCCCTCTCCCCACTGGTTACCACTGGTTTGTTCTTTATATCTGTGTCTGTTTCTCTTTTCTTACATCCACTAGTTTGTTGTACTTTTTGGATTCCGCATATAAGTGATATCATACAGTATTTGTCTTTCTCTGACTTATTTCACTTAGCATAATGCCCTCCAAGTTCATCCATGTTGCTGCAAATGGCAAAATTTCACTTTTAATATGGCTGAGTAGTATTCCTTTGTGTAAATATATATATATATACACACATATATGTATGTGTGTATATATACACACATACATATAAAGCATATATATATATATATATATATATATATATACACATGTAAAGTTTATATATATATAACATCTTTATCTATTCATCTGTTGGTGGACACTTTGATTGCTTCCATACCAGGCCAATTGATTTCTTCTTTTTTTTTTTTTGGTTGTGTTGGGTCTTCGTTGCTGCTTGTGGGCTTTCTCTAGTTGTGGTGAGCGGGGGCTACTCTTTGTTGCGGTGCGCGGGCTTCTCATTGCGGTGGCTTCTTGTGTTGCGGAGCACGGGCTCTAGGCGTGTGGGCTTCAGTAGTTGTAGCACACGGGCTCAGTAGTTGTGGCTCGCGGGCTCTAGAGCACAGGCTCAGTAGTTGTGGCGCATGGGCTTAGTTGCTCCGCGGCACGTGGGGTCTTCCCGGACCAGAGCTTGAACCCGTGTCCCCTGCATTGGCAGGCGGATTCTTAACCACTGCGCCACCAGGGAAGTCCCAAGGGCAATTGATTTCTAAGTTCTTGGAGATGAGGTGCCTCTGTTGCTTCTACCTACAGCCTCTTCCTAAGATCCTTATTTTCCAAAAGTAATGAAAATACTTTAAGAATTTATTCTTATATACTGAGTAGTTAAAAAAAACTTTTTGTAAGCCTCTGATAGTCCAAAGTTCTGAGTAATTTAGAATAATAGTAAACCCTTTGCTTTTCTAGTGCTTTTTTGCAGTGTCTTATGGGGGAATTTTCTACTCTGTTTTAAAATAATAATGCGAATAGCTAACATTTACTTTGTACTTTGTCCCAGGGTCTGTATTAGGCACTTTACATGCATTAACTCCTGTAATCCTCGCAACAACCCCATGGGTTAAATACTGTTATTACCTCTATGGTACGGATGAGGAAATAGGCCCAAGGAGGTAGAGAAATTTGCCCAAGATCACAAGGCTAGGAAGTGGCAGAGCCAGAATTTCATCCCAGGCAGATTGGCTCCAGGGTCTGTCCATTTAACCACTGTTGGAAGGCCTCCAAGGCCAGAGATAAATTCAAGGACTTCTGGTATTTTTTAAAAAAGGACAAGACCTCTCATGCAAGTTTATATTCTACTGGTGCTTTTTTTTTTTTCCATATATATGAAAAGAACTAGATCTCATTTATAGTCTGATTTCAATTAAGGGTATATCTACTGATTGCCAACTTTGTTAAAGCAGGGGAAATGCTTGACCCTACAGAGCTTCACTGGGTAGTCAGTCTGCTACTTCCACCTACCAAGGAGGGCTGGCTTTCATCTGGGAAAAATCTGCCAACCTTATGCATCAGTTCTAATTTTTCAGTAATACATCTACTGAAGTGATACAGCAGTGATATTCTTTCAACGTCGTAAACCTCTCTTTTAAAGATTATATTGCTACATAACAACCAAAAATATTTTTGTAAACACTGCTGCTTCTTTTTTTATTCAAAGAATTTCCTAATCTCTTTGATGCTTCCATGCACAATGAATTTCAATTCCTGCATTATTTTGCTGATAACACTCGTTTTTAAAATCATACCAAATGAACACAGAGCAAAGGCACTTAAAAGTTATTATTTTGAAGTAACATTTGGCCTGCTTTTTAGAATACATGATAAATGCTGCAAATCTCTGAACTCATTTTTATTCTTCGCTTCATTTTTTCATCCCTAAAGGGTTTAAAATATAGGTAGACTAAAAAATACTATGAGACAGAGAAAGAATAACAAGGATTCACAGATTTTTTTCATTTTGTAATGTCTGATAAATTTCCAAAACTTTCTACCTATAGAGTATTTTGGAAAATCTATTTTTACTTCAGGTGGATAATTTTTTAACAAGAATATAGAATTAAAAAATTCATATTACATGGTCATGTAACTGAATTGGCAGGAAATATATTTGACTTATCCCATTTAATTATAGCTTTTTTTTTTTTTTGGCTGTGTCGGGTCTTCGTTGCAGTGAGCAGGCTTCTCATTGTGGTGGCTTCTCTTGTTGTGGAGCATGGGCTCTAGGCGCACGGGCTTCAGTAGTTGTGGCGTGTGGGCTTCAGTAGTTGTGGCATGCGGGCTCAGTAGTTGTGGCTCATGGGCTGTAGAGCGCAGGCTCAGTAGTTGTGGTGCACGGGCTTAGTTGCTCCAAGGCATGTGGGATCTTACCAGACCAGGGCTCGAACTCGTGTCCCCTTCATTGGCAGGCAGATTCTTAACCACTGCACCACCAGGAAGTCCCATAATTATTGCATTATTAAATATGAATTATTTAATGGCAGTTGTCATAATGAAAACACTTGTAGATTTAAATTGGAAACTCCAAGATACCATTCTAAACAAAAAACAAACAGCAGATGATACAAACTGCATTGTGAGTGTCAAATTTAATCAGCAATTAATTCCAGTGGAATACAGTAGATTCTTGTTACTCACAGTAGTTATATTCTATAAAGTCGCTTTAAACACTGAATTAGCAAATACTGATCCACTGCTTCCAGGGGAAATACAGGCTTAGGTTCCTGTGAGCCTTTGGTCACAGCGTCTTCACTAACTGATCAATACATGACCTTGTCTTATGTGTGTTTCTCTTTAGAGACACTTTAATATATATTGTTGATTCATTAATGCTGAACTCATGACCAACAGCCATGAGTAACTCTGTAACTCATGCCTAAATGAAGCTTATCTAACACACTGTTTTCTCTGTGAGGCACATCACAGCCTTATTGGCTTAAGAACACTAGCCAGCACTTCATCACTATGCCTAGGGGCCATTTAAAATAGCAAAATCACACAAACACACAAAAGCAAAAAAATGCAAAACATACAAACAAAAAAAGTGGAACTAAATGGACCACAAAAAGGACACTTGTTTACACTCTGAGAGCTGAAACAAGAAGGCAGAGTGTCGCTTTGTTTGATCTCGGCTGGGAACATGCATGTCGGTTGACTCAAATTTCTCACCAGTCTGTGCACGTCAGTGAATGACCGAGAAAGCTCCGTGAGTATTGATTTTGGGGTTGTGAATAAATTTCGGTAAGTAGGTAAATTCGCAAATATTGAATCCACAAATAGCAAGGATTGACTGTATTTGTAAAACTTAAAGATATACACTGATCAGTGTGTCAGAAAACCAATTTCTTATTTAGAAACCCAAGTTGTTTTAGTTATTATTCACTTATCAAAGTTAGTCCTCCTTCATAGATCAAAGCAGCTGGTACATATCTAACCTTTTAGAAAAGACATTTTATTTCAGTTGAAAAAATGTCATATTAAATGTACAAACTGCCCATCTTCAAAATTTACAAAAGTGTAATAAAAATACAAAGAAATTTCAAAATAGCAAAAATGTCTCTGCTTTGAACAGTGTCCCTTAAAATGTGGTGCCCCTGTGCAGTGCACAACCTGACCAACCATATATGGCAGCCTGGATTGTAGCTAGGTTGCATAGGGGAAACACAGTAGGCAGAGTGGATGGGTTCCACTTTTGAGAAATGCTGTTAGATGACATCAGTTATAAAGAGTAGAGAACTTGGAGGCAGAGAGATCTCACTTGAAATACCTGTACTGCCATTTATGTCATGTGCATGTGAGCAAATTCCCTCTCTGAACTTTAGTTTTTATATCTGTAATAAGAGGATAATAATACCTACTTCAGAGGAGTTGATTTGAGGAGGAAAAATAAAACACCTATGAAAATTATAAAAAAAGAGGCATATGATGTTAAGACTCTCCCTCTTTTCCTATAAGCAGTGGGGTTTCCTTGAAATTTTAGAACAGGGGAATCATCTGATCAGATTGGGGTTTTTAAAAAATAATTCTTGTGTTGGTTTGAAAATGGATTAGAAGCAGACTGGTATAAAGTCCCAGATTAAAAAAAAAACAACAGAAAAAGCCCTAAAAAACTCCTTAAAACCTAGTCTAAGGCAATCAATCGATAGCAAGAATGGAGAAAGGAGAAACAGACTGAAGAGTTATTTCAGAGACTGAATTGTGCAGTTGAAGCTGTTATCCTTTCTGGAACCCTGTTCCTTAGCTGGGATCCCCCCTTCTCCCAACAGCTGCTGTGAGTGTCAGCTGTAAAAGGCTGTCCCTTTCGCTGGAGACTTGTGCTCCTGCCAATGGCTGACTGACAGGAGACCGGGATGGGGCAGGGGGAGGGGGGTTGCAGGTACAAAGGGCCAGCCCCCTGGAACCAAAGTGGGAAGTTAGTTTCCAGGCTTGCCCCACATGCTTGAGTAGCTCGTTCTCCTGCCCTATGCTGTTTTCCTCACCTCCTTCTCCTAGGAGCACTCCTCAGTAAACTACTTCCTTACGAATCCTGACCACTGGCTCTTCCTGGGGAACTAACTCCAAAGGGGAAAGACTTGTCTAAAAGACCCATAGCTGCAAGGGAATGTGGAGGAGAGAGCAGTCAAAGAAGGCCCTTAGGGCTTTTGCTTCATCCCAGACTTGCCATAATCCTCCTGACTGGTTGACACTTTTCCTGTAAAGAGACACATGATGAAGTAGTTCTTCTGACAGTCTGCGGAAAGTTCACTGTCCCCTTGGGATAGAAAAATATTAACACTGATTGCATGATTAATCCTTCCAAATTTTTCCTAAAATATTGAACTATTTTAAACTTGCAACTTTACAACTGAAGAATTGCTTCAGTAAGGCCATGGAGGATGGCGTTATGTACAACGAATCTCTTTGATTACTTGAGGAAATATAGATTGCAATTGAATGAAAATATGTTGAATTTAAAGTGAGATAAAAATCATGTGAGTTTTGAAAGTATATATTTATCATGGATGTTTTTCAGAACCTTCTACTTATGCAGCTAAAATATTTTAAAAAGCACTTTAAGTTTTTGATAAGGATTTTACTTTTTTTATTAAAAAGAGCAGTCTGTGATTGACTTTAATGCTGAAACCAAAGGTCCTTGAATTGGTTATTTTTTATAAAGTGAGCTCTCAGTGGTTTCTAAGCTTAGCTTATCATAAAGTTATAAAATGGATCACATTTATTTTAGGTATAAAATATGTTGGAAACAGTTATATGTATTGGGAAAAGAAAACGGACTTTAAAAATAAATGATATGAAAATTTATGAAGATCTTTGGAAGTGACAGTGATAGATTGTTTTACAACTAGCTGTGTTGTCCTACTAGAAGAAATAAGGGATGGGGATTTGTTTTAGGATGAATTGGTAAAACAATAATCATTGCTAAAGAAGGACTAATTATTAGAGAGATCAAATAGAAATCAGCAAAGCAACTGAAACAAGTCTAAGAAAGGGCTGAGAATGGTTATAAAGTCCTTTAAATGCAGTCACTTAAAGGATAGAAGTAGGTTTTGGTGATCTGTCTTTTACCAACGAATCTTGTGTTGGATGACTAAAGTAGTTTGCAGCGTTTGGCAACATTTCATTCAGGTTAGGAAAATATTTAAATCAAACATTCTTTGAAAACAATCTTTAGACAAATAAAATGTTATAGGAGTGCTTTCCAGACAGGTTTCTAAATACATTGAAAACCCCCAAAGTTTCCTATTACAGATTTTTCCTATGAGAAACTTGTATATTTGCAAGACAAACAAGCAAACAAACAAAAGGAAGAAACCGGAGAAATAAACTTACGAAACCACAAGAAAGCTCCAGAATAAAAGCCCAAGTGCCAGAGAGATGTAGATCTTCATCGCTTCCCAGAGCTACTGATGAGGCATTTTTTATCTTGTCTCAGATATCATGTTTATTGAATGTATATCTCAGCGTGCCAGCTTTGTAAACATATTTCAGGATAAAATTTAACATTATAGCAGAATGAGCCAGAAATTCTGGTTTAAGCTGGGTGTGCCCAGGGCTTCCCGTTCCCAAACTACAAAATATTTGTTTGCCTTCTCCTATCATCACCTCAGATTAAATTTGTCCCAAACTGAACTCTCTCTCCTTTTCCCTCCTCTGTTTTATGTCCTCACTGCTTTTCAGGCCTCACTATGCTTTCAGCTTGGCTGGTAAACTCAGCCTCCAGTGGATTCCACGTCCGAATCTTCCCCCTCCTCACCGTTACCACTCCCAGCCGGCCAGTCTCCCCTCTCACCTGGCTCCTCCTGCAGGCCTCCTTGCCTTCCCTCTCTCTCCTCCGCTGTATCCCACCTACTCTTGCCCTGTTATCTTCCTTTGGTTGCAGCCTTCATATTGTTGCTGTTTAAAAACTTGGCCTAAATTACTATATATAAAATAGATAAGCACCAAGGTCCTACTGTAGAGCACAGGGAACTATACCTTATAATAAACTGTAATGGAAAAGAATCTGAAAAAGAATATACACATATAACCGAATCACTTCGCTGTACACCTGAAACTAACACAACATTGTTAATCAACTATGGCTAAAAACTTGGGCAGCTGAAGGGTTCCTATACACTAGCCTGGTATCTAATAAGGAACCTCCCTCTTCTATAAAGAAGCAGGTATATGAGGTGGACGAGGTCACGCAGCTGGCAGCTTCCTGGCTCTGTTGTCATTATAAAGAAAAAATAGAAGTCTGTACCGAGATATTACAAATCATAATATATTGCCCACACATGCAGTTTTGTGAGTAATCTGGGCTGGAACGTACTTTGTGCATTTTTACTAACTGTGCCCACCCCCACGGCCTTGCTTAAACTATCATCATACTCAGAGTTCCCCCCACTGCCAGCCTGCGTATTCTATCACCATAGTGCCAGCTAGTCCCAAACTGTAGTCCCTTCCAGGGTCCAGCTCAGACGTACATCCAGACGCAGGGTCCTCCTTTCAGTTCTCAAGGGACACATCATCGGGTGCTACCTTGAAGGATCACTTGGCTCATGTCTTGACATCCCAGAAAGTTTGCAGGCGTCCAGGGAGGGGTCAGGCCAGGTACTTTTTCTTTTCCCACTTACTGCAAAGCTATATTGCTTTCATAGAGAAGAATCTGTTTAACACTGATTTAAAATCTTTTATTGTGTGTATTTGTTTTTTTCCAGCTTTATAGAGGTATAACTGACAAAACTGTAAGATATTAAAAGTGTGCATAGTGGTGACTTGATATAAGTTATATTTTGAAAGGATTCCTCCCATCTCTTTAATTAACACATTCATCACCAACACCGATTTTTAAAGACTGTGTAAATTCATATCTTATGGTGTCATGAAGAAGAGTTACAAGCTTGACCACAGTGACCAGAATTAGACTTTATGAAACTGAATTCTGCAACAATTGGACGTGGAGTTAATGGAGAAGGGACTTTTTCAGACAGTTTCTCTTCCAGGTGCCTTGAGGTTTCAATCAGCTTTTGTGTTTCCTCGGGCAGTGTCGTTTCATTGAAAATTTGACAAGTGGGACTTCCCTGGTGTCTCAGTGGTTAAGAATTCGCCTGCCAATGTAGGGGACATGGGTTCAACCCCTGGTCCGGGAGGATCCCACATGCCGCGGAGCAACTAAGCTTGTGTGCCACAACTACTGAGCCTGCGCTCTAGAGCCCAAGAGCCACAACTACTGAGCCCATGTGCTACAACTACTGAAACCCGCGCGCCTAGAGCCCGTGCTCCGCAGCAAGAGAAGCCACCGCAATGAGAAGCCCGCGCACGGCAACAAAGAGTAGCCCCTGCTCACCGCAACTAGAGAAAGCCCGCACGCAGCAACGAAGACCCAGTGCAGCCAAAAATAAATAAAATTAAAAAAAAAAATTTGACAAGTGTGTAGTGATTCTACTGCAAGGAAAAACTGCAAGTTGAAAGCATGTTTACTACAAACTATACTATTAATAGGAGATTTATGAAAGCTTTCATTTGCATTAAGGACTTTTTTTTTTTTAATGTTGCTTCAAGTGAAAGCTGGAGGTGATTCTGGACTGGATACGTGGCAATGTTACTGTAAAATCAAAAGCCATCAGGACTTCCCTGGTGGCGCAGTGGTTAAGACTCTGCGCTCCCGGTGCAGGGGGCCTGGGTTCCATCACTGGTCAAGGAACAAGATCCCACATGCATGCCGCAACTGAGTTCGCATGCCACAACTAACGAGCCTGCCTGCCGCAACTAAGACCCGGCGCAAACAAATAAACAAATAAAATAAATATATAAAAAAGATCAAAAGCCATCCTCAAGGCCAAGAAGTCCTCAGAGTAGGATGGTTGGATGGAATCTAAGAAAAGCTGCCACATCTGTGATTTCATTTAATTTTAGAACAGCACACAGGGAGGTCCATCAAGGGCCTTGAAGTGAGGTGAATGTGGGTTCCAGTTTGAGGTTCTGCTACAAATAGTGGGACCTTAGGCACATTACTCACCTTCTCTGTGCTTTTAGTCTTATGGTCTGGGGTCTGATCATCGTTCTGCCACTGACCAGCTGTATACTCTTGGACAATTTATTTCATTTCCCTGTGATTGCTTCCTCACCTTAAAAATGGATTATTCTTATATCCACTTCATAATCTTGTTTTAAGTAATGAAATCTTAGTTGGAAAGCACTTAGAACAGCTCTTGAAAGAACACATGTAAGTGTTTTATAACTAGAAGCTATGGCTGTTCTAACACTAGTATTACTAATATTTATATTTCCCTGCAGGGTTGTTGAGAAGGTTGAATGAGAGAACGCTACATGATTTGCGGATCCCAGTACAAAAGGCAAATGTAGGACCCTTTGTTCAAAAATCACTAAGAATTTCAAGAGTGGGACAGCAGGGAGTTAAACCAAGTGTGAGTCCCTTCTGAGCGCAGGGCCTGTGCCACTGCACGGATTGCACACCCAGCAAGCGGCCGGGCGCTGGAAGACGCAGAAACCTTGGCACACAGTGGGCGCTAAATAAATGCTCATTCACCTTCGTGACAGCGCACGCCGCCAGTCCTGTCAACACTGACCCCTCGCTATCACTTGTCCCTGACTTGAGGACAAGACCCGGAACTGCGCTCGCGATGGAGTCCCGCGGTGAAGACCAGCCTCCAGTCCCGCTGTCCCCAGTCGCTCCGGCGGGTGTCTGAGCCTCGCCCTGGCCGGATGGGGCCGCTCGGCCGCTGCGCCGCGCACCGGGGGGGACACCCTCGGGAGGATCGGGGTCTGTCCGGCGCCCCCGGTCACGTCTCGGAGGCCCGGACGGCTCGCTGCCAGGCCGGGATCCCGGGTCGCCCGGGTGCAGCGTGCGTCCGGGCCTCGCCGCCGTGTTTACGGCACGGGCTCCTCGTTGCCCGAGGAGACGCACCGCGCGCACCGCCGGCTCCCGCGCCCGCCTGGCTCCCCGCCGCCCGCGGGTCCGAGCGCGCAGCGGGGCCCCGGCCGCCATGAGCTGCTCCGGCCGCCGGCGCCCGCAGCCCACCCGCCGCGCCACCTTCGGCGTCACGTCGCCAGCTCCCGAGGTACCGTCGCAGCCCGCGGCCGCGCGCGTGGGTGGCACCGGCGGCCCGTCTCCACCCGGGAGGGCGCCGGGGATACTCGGCCCCGGCTGCGCGGCCCGGGCTGCGCTGGGCGCTCCTCGCCGGCAAACTTGCCTCTCGATGGCGTGGGGAGATCGTAGTCGGAACGGGGCTGGGATTGCCAGCGGCCGGTTAATTTTAGGAAGTTAGGGGCAAGTCGTGAGTTTGTGAAATGCTGTTGAATTTTGAGGTTGTACCAGTTTGCTTCTCTTGGCCATTTAAACGGGTGAAGTTCTAAAAACGGTGTGTCTGGCTCCTGTAGACCCTCCCCGCCCCCGGAGCAAAGCATTCTTGCATTTAACTTAGACTACTTAGCTACTAAGACGTGATTCAGAGCAGTTTCTTAAAAATCTGAGGTGGTAGGATTAATGCCAGTCTTGGGCAAAGTCGCTGGCCTCCTCGTTGCCAATCACTCCAGAAACAGTAATTCGGTTGTCGTTGGCTCCATTTACTCATTTACTCCCAGGAGGTACTTAGGCACTGGGGACTTTCAGGCTCAGCCTGGGTTAAGTGTACGCTTCTGGACCTGGCACCAGGGGCCCACCAGGCATAGAGTGTGTCAGGGGTGCTTGCCAGAGACATGGGGGAACTGTGTTCAGCGGAACTGCTAGCCCCAGAGATGTCCTCAGCCCAGCCGTACTGACCACAAAAATCCCTGGGGCACACTCTTCAACTCAAAACATGGGGTGCATTCTCCAACATGCTGTAGGAGTTGTAATATTCAGCAGCTTTGATTGTTGCCTTACATCTGACCCAATAGTGCCTTAATTACATTTAGATTTTTCTGATTCCTGGTATATTTTTGGAAAACTAGTACGGTCTGGTACAAATAAAATTAATTTTTCTTCCACTGGACATTTGCATATTTTATCCCAATTTGGTATCCTCTATGAATTAAGAATATTAGCCCATGCATGAGTATGTAGAATTTTTATATTATTTATATTTGTTTGGGGAACAAACAAAGTAAATTACAAACTTCATGGCCCTTCATCCCTAAATACTCTAGTGTGTTATCTCCTAAGAACAAGGGCATTCTCTAACCAAAATACAATGATCAAATTCAGGGTGTTTAGCATTGTTGTAATAGTATTTTCTAATGTACACTATCTGCTAAAATTTTGCCAATTGTCCTAATAATGCCATTTACTGCAATTTTTTTTTTTTTTTCATTTCAGGATCACACATTATATTTACTTGTGTGTCTTTAGTCTCTGTAAACCTGGAACAGTTCCTCAGCATTTCTCTGTCTTCAATAATACTGATATTTTTACAGACTCTAGGTCATTTGTTCTGCAGAATAGGTTTATCTGATTGTTTTTCATGATAAGATTTTTGGTAGGCATACTGTATAAGTGGTGTGTCTCAGTGTGTCACAGCAAGAGTTGCATGATGTCAGTTTGTCCCACTATTGGTGATATTCCTAACCAGTGGTATGTGCCAGAGTTTTCTACTGTAAAGGTGGAAAAATAAGTAAGTTTTAGTAATAAATAAATGATCATTTTGAGTAATCTTATTGAGATTAAAAAAAAATAAGTTTATTTATTTTATTTTTTTGGCTGCATTGGGTCTTCGTTGCTGTGCGCGGGCTTTCTCTAGTTGTGGTGAGCGGGGACTACTCTTCGCTGCTGTGCGTGGGCTTCTCATTGCAGTGGCTTCTCTTGTTGCGGAACATGGGCTCTAGGTGCGTGAGCTTCAGTAGTTGTGGCACGTGGGCTCAGTAGTTGTGGCTTGTGGGCTCTAGAGCGCAGGCTCAGTAGTTGTGGCGCACGGGCTTAGTTGCTTCACGGCATGTGGAATCTTCCCGGGCCAGGGCTCGAACCCGTGTCCCCTGCACTGGCAGGTGGATTCTTAACCACTGTGCCACCAGGGAAGCCCCCATGTTGAGATTTTTAGGATAAATTTTACTACCTACATAAAGGAAAATATCCACCAAGCCCAAGATTTTAATTGACCTGAAATACCTAAATTTTATTGAGACTAAAAGTAGAAGCTAAAGGCCAGCATTTATTATAATTGTTTTTTCAGTTTCCAAAATACTTCATCTGAGACAATCTTATAACTCAGATAGGCAAGGCAGAAATTTCCCATTATACAGATTATATAGCTTGCTCAATTAGCAAATAATGGATCTGGAACTTAAATATCTTTCTTTTGAAAGTTTAGTACTTTTCCTACCACACCATTATGACACTGAAAAACTGATTAAAATACAAAGCAGCGATAATATGCAATTGTATGAGGAAGTAGAATACTGCAGGGACCGGAGGTATTAGCTTTGAGTTCAAGCAGTCCTGAGTATACCACTTATCTGTGACACCTTGGGCAAAAAAATTACTTAATGTCTCAGAACTTCAGTTTCTTCATCTGAAACATGGGATCATAATGCTTATGACATAGTGTGGTTTGGGGATTCACAGTTCATATATGTAAAGCTCCCAACAGAGTGACAGAGTAAATGCTTCTTAATACTCGCTCTTCTTATTCTTTTTTCTTTTTTTTTAATTGAAGTAGAGTTGATTTACAATGTTGTATTAGTTTCAGGTGTACAGCAAAGTGATTCAGTTATTTATATATATATAATGTATAATTTTTCAGATTCTTTTCCATTATGGCTTATTACAGGATATTGAGTAGAGTTCCCTGTGCTCCACAGTAGGTCCTTGTTGTTGTTTATCTATTTTATCTATTAGCTATTATTAGTCTTTATAACTTGTGAGATTGCCTTACATCAACACCACTGCCACCATCCCTGACACCTCCATCCTTACCTCAGGACCACATCAGCAGTCAGTTACTGAGGATCTGTGTGAGGAACTGAGGATACAGAAATGAAACTGACACAGTCCCTGGTGTCAATGAAAAATCAAGAGTCTACAAGAACCCATAACAAGACTGTGTCATTTGTAGTATCATCCCTGCACCAAATCTAATGTTGCATTTTTCTCAAGTTGGATTTACCCCTTATCATCAGCAGAGCCTTACTAGGCTAGGAAAAGTGACAAATACTAAGAGCAATATTGTGTGAATTGAAGTGTCACAGCTCAAGCGTGGAAGACAGAAACATGCTTTGGGGAAATTTACAGATGTTACTTTGAGCAGAACAGTGTAACTTTGCCATGCATCTGAAATAAGGTATGGAAGCTGGAAAATGTCACCAAATTATATCATCAGTCAGCAAAAAGCTCTAGCATTCATTTGGTGAAAAGTGCTTGGATTTGGACTCAGAGGCCACAAACATATGGAGCTACTTTGCTGTGTCAGTGTTTTCATGTATTTGGAAGATCTGAACCAAAGTTATGGCTCCAGTATATACCATTGTTGGGGATTTGAGCAAGTTTCATTCCTCTCTGTAAAACAAGGGTTAATTAGAATTGCTGTCTGATGGGGTTGTTTTGAGAAGCGAGTGTAAATCAACAGCTATAGTTCCTTAAAGTAAAGGACTTAGAGCTGGTCATGTATAATTATGAAGGAAGTAAAGTCACTTTTCCTTTATTTCCCCACCATTTCAAACTTTTAAAAAATTGTGGTAAAATACATATAAAATTTACCATCTTAATATTTAAGTGTACAGTTCAGTGGCCTTAAGTACAGTCACATTATTGTGCAGCTGTCGCCACCATCTATCTCTGAAACTCTTTTCATTTTGGAAAACTGATATTCTGTACCCACTAAGCAATAACTCCCCATTCCCTCGTCACCCCGGCTCCTGGCAACCGCCATTCTATTTTCTGTGTCTGAATTTGACTGCTCTAGTCAGCTCATATAAGCGGAATCATACAGTATTTGTCCTTCTGTGACTGGTTTGCTTTACTTAGCATCATACCCTCAAGGTTCATCCATGTTGCAACACGCGTTAGAATTTCCTCCCTTTTTAAGGCTGAATGGCATTCCATTGTATGTATATACCATGTTTTGTTTATTCATTCATCAGTACAAGGACACTTGGACTGTTTTACTGTTAATAATGCTACTATGATCATGGGTGTACAAATATCTCCTCAAGATCTTGCTTTCAATTCTTTTGGATATAAGAATTGGAATTGCTGGATTATGTGGTAATTCAATTTTTAATTTTTTGAGGAACTGCCATACTGTTTTAGTGGATACACCATTTTACATTCTCATCAGCATTGCACAAATGTTCCAGTTTCTCCACATCCTTGTCCGCACTTGTATTTTCCCTTCCCTTCCTTCCTTCCTCCCTCCCTGCCTCCCTCCCTCCCTCCTCTCTCTCTCTCTCTCTCTCTCTCTCTCCTCTCTCTCTCTCTCTCTCTCTCTCTCTCTCTCTCTCTCTCTCTCTCTCGTAGCCATCCTACTAGGTGTGAGATAGTATCTATTTCCACTTTTTTTTCTTTTTTTTTGGCTGCACCGTGTAGCATGTGGGATCTTAGCTTCCCAACCAGGGATCGAACCCGTGTCCCCTGCAGTGGAAGCGAGGAGTCTTAACCACTGGACTGCCAGGGAAGTCCCTATTTTCCACCTTTTAAAGAACCATTTCCTCTCTCTTCTTTTTTTTTTTTAAATTAATTAATTAATTATATTTTATTTTGGCTGTGTTGGGTCTTCATTTCTGTACGAGGGCTTTCTCTAGTTGCGGCGAGCAGGGGCCACTCTTCATCGCGGTGCGTGGGCCTCTCTCTGTCGCGGCCTCTCTTGTTGCGGAGCACAGGCTCCAGACGCGCAGGCTCAGTAGTTGTGGCTCATGGGCCTAGTTGCTCCGCGGCATGTGGGATCTTCCCAGACCAGGGCTCGAACCCATGTCCCCTGCATCGGCAGGCAGATTCTCAACCACTGCGCCACCAGGGAAGCCCCATTTCCTCTCTCTTCTGATTTGCTCTGTTCTTTTTGGTTTTCTCCTTTTAATCCACCTTAAGAAAAGATCTGACTCTAATCACATCTTCATATGAACTTAAGTCAGAAGCCTCCCTATTCTAGATATAAAGAAAAAAAAAAACCCTAAAGCTTCCCAAAAAAGGTAAGAAGGGAGAGAAAAAGAAACAGAAAAAGCTAAGAAAAAAAAAGATAATGAAAAGAAATACAAATGTACCAGTAATTACAAGAAATATAAATGGACTAAATGCTCAGTTAACCAACAAAACTGTCACATTGAATTTTTAAAAAATCCAGGTATATGCTATTTATGAAAGACACATATAAACAAAAGTATATGGAAAAGTTGAAAGCAAAGTGTATGAAAAGATTTACCAGACACATAATAAGCAAAAGAAAGCTTATTAGGCATAATAATATTATACAGAATAGTTTTAAGGCAAAAAAGCATTACTAGAGGTAAAGAAAGTCACAATAATAACACAAATTATATCACTATCACATAATAATAAAAATTTTTATTCATCAGGAACTTTAGCAATCCTAAATGTGTATGCATCTAATAAAATGGCCTCAAAATATATAAAACAAAAATTGACAGAAGCAAAAATCTATAAGGAGATATAAACAAATCCACAACTACAGTAGAACACTTTTAACATACCTCTGTTAGTATTTGAGAGATACACCAGACAAAAATTTGGTAAGGGAACTATTTAAAAAGCTAAAAATACAAACTTGGTTAAGTCATTATAAAGAAGAAGAAAAGTATATAAAATATTTGGGATATGGCTGTAAAAGTTAACAGGATGACTTTTTCTCCTTGCCCAAGGGAATAAATACCTTTAGACTATGAAACAATCAATTGGACAAACTCCTAGAAAGTGTACTCTATTGGTAAGGATTGAACTAGATAAGTAACTAAATGTTTTCCCTTGTTTCAAATAAAAAAGAGCTTTATACTATCAAAAATAAATCATAACAGTCTGATCATGAGAAAACATAATAATTGGCCAGTACTCTTCAAAAGTGTCAAGGTCATGATTGGCAGAGACTAAGGAGACATGACAGCTAGATGCAATGTGGGAGTCTGAGTTGGCTCCTGGACCATAAAAAGGGCATTATTAGAAAACTGGTGAAATTTGAATGAGATCTGTAGTTTAGTTAATAGTATTGCATCAACGTTAATTTCCTGGTTTTAGTGGACTTCAGTTATGTAATTAACATTAGGGGAAGCTGGGTAAAGGGTATACAGAATCTCTCTTCTAATTTTGCAACTTTTTTCTGGGTCTAAAATTACTTCAGAATAAAAAGCTAAAAAAAAGGAATGATAACCAGTTAATTCATTTGTATATCCAACTTTATTTTAACTGTAGCACTTAATTTCTCTTGGTATCTAATTATTCTTTGACCACCTGGCTTTAGAATGCAGCATGAGGGAAAGCATTCAAAGAACAGGTAGGAGAAAAGAACTTTTTGAACACCAGAGAGCAAGTTTTTCCTTTCATATTTTGAAAAGGTCGTGTGTATCTTTACTCAATGTTGCCAAATGTAATGGGTAGTGTATTTGAAACAATAGTGAGTGCTTCTTGGTTTGTACTTGAGTTAAGTTGACTCATTACAAAGACTTACTTTTTCTGTGTTCAAGGACAATTAAAAATTTTAATTTAAAAAGGGAGTAACATTTGTTGTGCTAGGAATTATTTATGCTAGGTTATTTACCCAAGGTTTCTTTTTTTCTTTGTTTTGCTTCCAATTTTTTTCCTTTGAAATTGGTGCTTTGGTGACTTTGATCTAAGTCAGAGAAGTTCAAAGCATTGCAGAGGCGGACCAGTAACACTGCACTCTTTCTCTTACTGATACCAGCGCCACTATTGATTATGGCTTCTATCCCTACATGTTTACATAGTGCTTGAATAAAATATTTTAAATATTGCTAATAAAAGGAAATATGTGAATTTTATTTCTGAGTAACTGAAATAACTTCCTTTTTAAGTTGACTGAATTTACCCTTATGCTGTCCCTCCTGAAACTTCCCTGTTAGCTTTGTACAGAAATGTATTTTTCAGCATTTCCAGCTCATCATCATCTAATCTCAACGTCAGTGCAAAGGGGAACAATATTAAGAACTGACTATAATTATCACATTTTCCTAAGTCTTTTCTACTTAAGGGTGAATGAAATGGGTAGAGTGGAGAATCAAAAAGGAAGGTCTTGGTGTTGAAATTTTGTGAATATTTGGAGTAAGCAAAAATGAGAACTTGGAAGGAAACCTGAACCAGAAAACTTCTGCTTGGTGAATCATACATTGCGCGAGTCACCCATGTGGCGAAAGTTCTTTGAGTCTTAGGGCACCAAAGATATGGAAATTCTTTCCTTCAACAGTTAAAAAGTGAGGGCCTAGTCTAAAGCAGGCACTATTTTAGATAAGGTCCCACTACTCATAAAAGTTATATTTTAGTGGGGGAAATAGATAACAAAAGAAAACAAATAGATAAACAAGGTAATTTCAAAGTGTGTTAAGTGCTTCGAAAGGCAATGAAGTGGGATAGCAGGATGGAGGTTGACTGGGGTGGGGATGGGGCTGGGGATGGAGTGGGTCCGGAGGGCTCTCCAAGGAGAAGACATCTGTGCGGAGTTGTCGGTGATGATGGGAGGGAGTGTTCTCAGAAATAACAAGGGCAACTACAGGCCCTTAGGGGCAATGTGTTTAAAAAGAGTACAATTTGTAGCATGTCCCTCAGTTTGGGTATGCCTCATGTTTCCTCATCCTTAGATTCAAGTTAATCACTTTTGGCATTTATGGTGATTCTATATGAGACACGTTGTTTACTTCTCAGTGCTTCATGTCAGGAGCCATATGCCAGTTTATCCCGTTATTGATGTTCTGAAAGAGAAAGGAAGGCCGAGAACTGGATTAAACAGACTAAAGATACCTGACAGTACATGCCACACATTTATAGTTGCTCTAAGGAACATTATCGAGATAACTGGTGAATAATACGGTATCATAGTTAATTTCTTGAATCTGACAGCTGTATGCAAAGGAATGTCCTTGTTCTTAGGAGATACATGCTGAAGTATTTAGGGGTTAAAGGCTATGATGTCTGCAGAGTACTCACAGATGATTCGGCTATCATGATTGTAATGTACAGAGAGAAAGGAATAAGTCAAATGTGACAAAATGTTCTCACAGCTGATGAATCTAAGCAAAGCATATACTTGATTATTCTTGTAACTTTCCTGGTAAGACTGAAATAAAACTTTAAAGAAAGTACGTGCCTGTAATAAATCGGGATACTAAGTAGAAGAGGCTGTTTCTAACTATCGAGCTCACAGTATAGTTAAGTAAATAATAAATGGGGTCATAAATAAAAGTTTGAAAAAAGGAAGAAGGCAAGCATGGCTGGAGTGGGTAGAGCTGCAGGGGGTACTGGCAGAGGAGGGCCAGGTGCATCAGAGAAAAGGAGAGTTGCCTGGGAGAGTGGTGGCCCGGCGGGTGTGAGTCAGGAGAGGTCAAGGAGGGTGTCCTTTGTGTGGCAAGTGCCAGAGGGAGGTCAGGTCAGGTAAGGAGTGAAAGTGTCCCCTGGACTTGGTGCTGGGGGTGGTCTTCCCCCAGGAAGTGAAATGTCAGCTGAGCTCTGGGAGGTGAGTAGGAGTTAGCTAGGCAAAGGATCGGGCCTAGGAGTGCTGGATAAGTTTTCTCCACCGCACACAGTGGGGAATGGGAAGAAGCAAAGTCCATTCGGGCAACTGTGGAAGCCACTGTGGCGGGAGTGTGGTTGGGAGAGACCGTGAGGTGGGAAGAGTAGTGGGAGATGAAGCCGGTGAGGTAGGCAGGGGTCAGGTTATGCAGGACTCCATAGGAGTTTGGATTTTGTCCCGAGGCCAAGGGGAAGTCCCTGGAGAATGTCAAGCCTTGGGAATATTGAACGCTTCTACATTTTGAAAAGATCACTCTGGCTATAAATGGACCAGAGGCTAGGTGAGTGGTGAGTGTGGGGAGTAAATCTGACGTCAGGGAGACTGTGTGCCGGCTGCTATGGTAACTGGGACTTGGATGGTGGACGAGGTTGAGGGTGAGTCGTTATTTAGGGGTGAGAGTCAACAAGACAGATGCATCGCAACTGGGAGGAGGGAGAGATTGTAAAGCACAGGTTTCTGGCTGGAGGAACCGGGTGGATGTTTGGTGCCATTCACCGAGATGGAGAAAGAACAAGTTGGGGGAAAATAGCATGAGTTCAGATTGAGACATGTTGGGTGTGCAGGGTCTGTCTGGTTTCCACATTATATCCAGAAGGCAGTTAGCTAGGTAGATCCTGAGCCCAAAAGACAGGTTTTGGCTGGGGATCGTCTGATATATGGGGCTCATCACCGTTGAGATGGTTCTTGAAGTTATGAATAAAGGAAGGCCGGAGAAATAAGAGGTTTTCTAGGGAGAGAGAGAGAAGGATTTTTAAATTCACAGTGAAATTTACCATGTGATGGTTGAGGATAAGCAGACCAGGGAAACTGAGAGGAACAAATGAAGGGAACAAATTCTCCCTATTATGGGCACCTCATAAGAAAATCGTTTGCTTGTCAACTCAGTCATCTGTTGAGCAAACGTCTGTTGGCCTAAAAAGAATATTAGCCAGGGAGTCAAGAACCCTGGATCTTGCTGACTCTGAAATGAGTTGATTTTGTTGTCTTGAGCTCATTCCTCACTTTGTCTAGGTCTGGTTTCTGGATGTTTTAAGGTTAATTTCCACCTTAAATTTTCTAGGAAATATTGATAAACTAACCATTACTTCCCAAATAATTTGAGGGGGCTTATAAAGAACTATGTATAAGACAGTAAGTTAGAAGATATGGTGTAAGTCAGCCCCACCATTTGAAAACGTTGCTTAACCCTTCTAGGCCTCAGTGTCCTCTTTGTGAAAATGGGATTATTAATAGCTGATTTGGGCTTTTTGCTCAGGATTCTGGACTTGAGTACATGTATTTATGTCCTCTGCTTCTCTAAACCCCATTAAAAGAGGAGAAAAAGTAGACAATAGAATCATTCTCCAACACTGTTGGGAAGAAGACCAAAAGTTTTAAATTTTTTTAACCATTCTAGAAAATACAAAGGCAGTGGCGTCATGATGGTGAATAAATGGCATAGGAGAAGATAGCAGTGGAGGTGGAATTGTTCTTCCCAGAGACCTCTGGAAGGTTCCATGCTTGGAATTGCCAGTTAGGGATATGGATTAGGAAGTAGGGAGAACTCGGGGTGATTAACTGATGAACAGAACGTGGATTGGCTGCCTTCACCCCCAGTGCCCTTCCACTGCCTACACTTTGGATTTACCTGTTCCCACTCCATGCAATTCAATGTGTGGTCTGTTGTGGATGGAATGTTTGTGTCCTCCACAGGTTTGCATGTTGAAATCCTAACCCCCAATGTGATAGTATTAGGAGGTGGGGCCTTTGGAAGGTAATTAGGTCTAGATGAGGTCATGAAGGTGGGACCCCCATGATGGGATTAATGTCCTTATAAGAAGAGGAAAGACTAGAACTCTTTCTGCCATGTGAGGACACAGTGAGAAGGTGGCCGTCTGCAAGCCAGGAAGAGAGTTCTCAGGAGGATCTGAATTGGCTGGCACCTTGATTTTGGACTTCCCAGCCTCCAGAACTGTGAGGTAATAAATGTGTGGTTGAAGTCACCCATCTGAGGTATTTTGTTACAACAGCCCTAGCTGACTAATAGTCAGCCTTTGCTAAAGTTAGTACAACCACTCGTGCTCAGAACTCACACCACAGAGGCCTTTCAAATAAACATAAAGTGTTATTATGATGGAACATAACGGGCATTGTCTTTAATTGCACAACTTTCTTCATATGAAGGTTCCTCATAACATTTATCCCTAAAGGCTGAAGTGTATTAAGCTGTACCTTAGCGAAGTCATTTCTCTAGAGAAATAAACTTTCTGCCATTCTAACTTGTAGAACCTGAAGCAGTGATTAATTAACTTGTTTCTGTTACTTTTTGCTTATGTATCGGTTTTCTTTATGTATTTAGCTGTGATGGATAGCTCTCTTTGGTGAGTGACTGAAGTTCAGTTACTACATATACAGTGAGTATAAGGTTTAGAGACGATGTAACTTAGGTGGGCAAAAACTTTGTAACATTTTATAACAACTCAGCTTAGCTCAGAAGACACTATTTCTTCTCTTTAGAAGAAAAATACCATTTTGTCAATTCAAGGAAAGTTATTCCGGTTGTTTTCCTCTTTCCCTTTCCCCTTAGATGAACTAAGTCTTTGCAGGTGGGAGTGGAGTTGGTTATGAGCTTCTTGGCACTGAAGGTGGGGTGGGGCATTGGGCTGAGCACCATCCTCTGTTCCCTTTGGCCTCGACTTCCCTCGTGGACTTGGACAGCAGTCTCTACTGAGATCCTTAACTTTGCCCTGGCTCTGAAGGTTCAGCCATGCTGTACGCTCTTTATTTCCATCCCAAGTCCCTAAGGTCTGTTGTCTTATCTACGTCTACCTTTTTGCTTTACTTGGGAAAATGGACTTCCTTCCCATTTAGGTCACCACAGAGCCTTGAGTAGAGTTCCCTGTGTTATACAGTAGGTTCTCATTAGTTATCATTTTATATATAGTATCAATAATGTATATAGGTTACCACAGTGCGTTAGGTAGAGTTCCCTGGGCCATACAGTATGTTCCCATCAGTTGTCTATCCAAAAGGGAGGGGATATCTGTATGTGTATGGCTGATTCGTTTTGTTGTGCAGTGGAGGCTAACACAACATTGTAAAGCAACCATACTCCAATAAAAATTAATTTAAAAAATAAATTTAAAAAATAGTGTCTCCATGTCAGGGAAACCAGGGTATGGTTTCCCCTCCTTGCCTGAGGAGTGGGTGCTGGTGGGGGGGCTTCCCGGTGGGCACAACACCCAGTCATCGCCATTCATTCTATGCCCGGGAGCTTCCTGCCTGTAGGGCTCTAGTGAGAGGCTCCACTCCAGGGCCACATCCTGGGAAGCAAGGGCATTAGCTGGGGTCTTCATTAGCGCCCGCAGCCTGCACCACTCGTGTCAGGTGTTAGGTCGCACTAGGGCCGGCAACAGCTGAGCACTGGTCGCGTCTCCCTCCGGTTCTCCTTTTCCCATGTGTTGGAGCCACGCTTCCCCTGGATTTATTTAGAATTGACAGTTTGAATTTTGAGAATAGCTGCCAAAAACAATGATTATGGTTTTGTCCATATTGGCTGTTAAATGTTCCTTTCTGATGGTAATTAACTAAGTATTATAAGGCCATTTCTGGTCCCTGGTTTAAAAACCATGCCATTTGGGTAAAGAAGAATGCTTACACTTCTGTTCATAAAGGCAAATGGGCAGGCTGACATTTACTTAAAAGCAAAATCAGAATTTTCAGATTTATTCAAGTTTACAAGGCTAGGTTTGTTCAAGACACAGGTGATACAGTTTTGTTTCACATTATTTTGACCTTGAGACAATTTATTTCTTCTCTAGTCTGGCAGTGATATTTGCATGAAGATCTTTGTAACCTTGTGTAACAGCCTGGTAGCAACCTCAAGATCATATTTTTTAAAAAATACAGGGTATAATGGTTACTTTTTTTTTTTTTTGAAGTATAGTTAAATTACAATGTTGTGTTAGTTTCACGTGTACAGCAAAATAATGGTTACTTCTGTGTGTCAACGTGGCTAGGCTAAGATATATAGCCAAAAACCAACCTATATTTCACTGTTGAAGGTATTTTTTAGGTGAGATTAAGATTTAGATCAGTAGATTTGAGTAAAGCAGATTAGCCTCCATAATGTGGGTGGGCCTCGCCTAGTCTGTTGAAGGCCTGAGAGAAAAGACTGAGGTCCACAAGGAAGAGAGTATTCTGCCTCCAAAGTGTCTTTGGACTCAAACAGCCACAGCAACTCTTCCCTGGGTTTCCAGCCTGCCAGCTCACTGTGCCGATTTCGGACTTGTCAGCCCCTACAATCATGTGAGCCAATTCCTTAAAATAAATCTATCTGTCTATCTATCTATCTACATTCTATTGGCTCTGTTTCTCTGGAGAACCCCAATTAATACACAGGGCACTTCGCTGAGTCCTTCCATGCTTGAGGAGGTTGTGAGAACCAATGGGTTTGTAGTCCACCACAAAGGACAGTGCAGCAAGGCCCACAGGTGCTCAGCACACAAACACAAAAGCTAATCATCAACAGCAGAAAACTGGGGAGAGTTTGTCATATCTACTGCCTGATTTTCTTAGAGAGACAGGACCAATCTATCCATCAGTGTCACTGGGGACCACCATATTTTAAGGGACCCATGAGAATGTTTTAATTTCTTTTAAAATCGGGAGAGAGAGAAAAAAATAACTTTTAAGTTGAAAAAATATTTTAATATGTAATATTTTGATATGTTCATCTTTATACCAATTAGTTATAAAATATAATTTTTAATATCTTTATGGAGGAAAGAGACCATGAAGGTAAAAGTGCATAGGACCCACAAAATTTATAATGTGGCCCTGTAGGGAGATGAAACTGTGTGTAGAAACATTGTATAGAAAGCATTGTTGAGCAACAGAAGAGATGATACTAAGACAGAGATAATAGAACATATTTTTTCCCAGTTTTATTGATATGATTGACATACAGCACTGTGTAAGTTTAGGATTTACAGCATAATGACTTGACTTAAATATATTGTGAAGTAATTACCACAATAAATTTAGTTAACTTAAATTTAATACCCATCATCTCATATAGATACAAAAAAAGAAAATGTTTCTTTCCTTGTGATGAGAACTTTCAAATATATTTAGGACTTTCAAATATATCGTACAACAGTGTTAACTATAGTCATTATGTTGTACATTACACCCCCAGCATTTATTTATCTTATAACTGGAAGTTTGTACCTTTTGACTATCTTCTTCCAATCCCCCCACCCCTGACAGCCCCCCACCTCTGGTAACTGTAAATCTGATCTCTTTTTTTTAAATGAGTTTTTTGCTTGTTTTAGATTCCACGTATGAGATCATACAGTATTTGTCTTTCTCTGTCTGACTTATCTCACTGAGCATAATGCCCTCCATAAGTTCCATCCATGTTGTTGCAAATGGCAGGATTTTCTTCTTTTTTATGGTTGAGTAGTATTCCATTATTTAGATATAGATAGATATAAATATGTCACATTTTCTTCCCTATCCATTCGTCTATTGATGGACTTTTAGGTTGTTTCCATGTCTTGTGAATTGTGAATAATGCTGCAGAAAATTTTATCTTAAAATTGCTTGCTCCTTCTCCTAAAGGTTGACATAAAATGATGAGTATTGAAATGAAGTCCAACAAGACTTACATCTCCCTATGACAATTTTATTGCACTAGAGAATTGCTCTTTTGGAAGATGGGTTAAGCTATATTTCAAGTTCATTCTAAGGGAAATATTCCTGAGGAGTCACTTTGAATAGACAACTTATTAAAGTTTCAAGCACACCACTCAGCATAGGAAGTAAAATATTATACCTTGGAAAAATTTTTACTTTAAGATAATTTATCAAGTGTTTGATAATAGATGGAGTGAAAAAAATCCCACTTGGGAAGAGTTCTAGAATCATTAATATGTGAAAAGATATATACAGGATTCCAATGAATAAAATGTCCCATCTAGTTGTCAACAGAGATTTTTGTTTCCACCATTCCACTCACAGAAGCTATTCCATATGTGACAGTGTTCCCAAATCTGCATTCATTATTAGCCTTGACAGCTATACCTGATACCTCCCATGGAGATATATCCAATATAAACACTGAGAAATTGCTAGTCACTTAAAATAGGACCTGAAATTAATTAACTTGCCTGTGACTTTCTTAACTAAGAAGTTATCTTGGTAACAGATAACTTGGTAACAGATTAAAAAAAAATTCAAAGGACTTTATATTAAGTGAAAATATAAGCTTCTAAATTGACTAGACCCGACCTGTACAACATTCAGGAATTTGTAGAAAGCAGAAGGAATCTATTTATTTATTTGTTAATCAATTATTTGTTTATTTATTTTGGCTGTGCTGGGTCTTGGTTGCGGCACACGGGATCCTCCAGTTGCGGCATGTGAACTCTTAGTTGCGGCATGCATGCGAGATCTAGTTCCCTGACCAGGGATCGAACCTGGGCCCCCTGCATTGGGAGCGTGGAGTCTTACCCACTGGACCACCAGGGAAGTCCCAAGAATCTTTTTTTAAAATTAATTTTTATTGGAGTATAGTTGATTTACACTGTTGTGTTAGTTTCTGCTGTACAGCAAAGTGAATCACTTATACTTATACGTACATCCACTCTTTTTAACATTCTTTTCCCAAATAGGTCATTACAGAGTATTGAGCAGGGTTCCCTGTGCCATACAGTAGGTTCTTATTAGTTATCTATTTTCTATATAGTAGTGTGTATATGTCAATCTCAATCCCCCAATTTATCCCTTCCCCCAGGAATCTTCCAAAAAGTGGTTGGAAAGAGATTTATGAATTTATTACAGTTAAATTTTGTGAAGTTAAAATTAGTTATGGAAATGCACCTCATTACTACAGCATTACTAATGGACCTCATTACTACAGCACCGACTTGCCTTGCAGACAGCAGTATTGAATGAAGGTCAGAAAAGAATTCAATTTAGGGAGAAATGATTGCATATCTATATATGATGATAACATAGTGATTAACAATATGGGCTTTGGAGTCAGATAGGCTTTGGTTTGAATTCTGGCTGTGCCATTTCACTCACTCCTTCATTCACTCTGTGATCTTTACTGATACCCAGTCACTGGGGACACAGTGGTGAACAGAACAGGCATTTTCCTGCCTCTGTGGACCTCATAGTCTAGTGGAGGACATAGATATTAAGTAAATAATCATACAAATAAATAATAGTTAAATTGGTGGTAACACGAAGGATAAGTATTAGGTGACATGAGAGTGAATAACACAGGAAACTAACTTAGATTGAGGCTCAGGGAACATTGATTTAAAGACTGAAAACAGGTCACAGTGGCTAGGTAGAGTGTGCCAGAGTAAGAGGTTAGAGTTGAGGGTAGAAAGGAGAGGAGAGGGAAGGAGACGGGGGAAGGAGGAAAGGGAAGCGGGGAGGAGGGGAGGGGAAGAGAGGAGCCAGAAAACACAGCTGTGGGATTCAGATCAAATGCCTTATCATCTTTGAACCTAAATTTCTTTTTTATGCAATGTGGATAGTTGTAACAGCTTCACATGGTTGCACTTGGGATTAAATGACATTGTATTTGAATCATGCTTAATACAGAGCTAGCATGATTACTATTTACTACCTGGTGTCTATAAATAATAACGCCCATGGAGTTTACATTCTGGTGAAGTAATCATAACCACCTCAAGAATGGAAATAAACAAAGAGAGGCTAATAGCTGTTTGAAGAGCTTCCACATTTATGCTCATTTTAGAAATGATTTTTTAAATTACAGTCACAACTGAAGAAAAAAGGCAAGACAAAACATCTTAATGTTTTCTGATTAACAAGTGAATGTAAGTGACGTATCAGCAAGGTTACAAGCTAAAGATACTGAGAGCGTGGATTAATGTAATTTCCCCTCATGTCCATGTAGCATGTAAAACCTTGAGATTAAGAATAGCTGTTACACAGGGAGTGACAATAAGCTTCTAAAGACAGGATGAGTTAAAGAAACAATTGCAATTTTATTAGTCAAGATATTTTCACAACAAGATACAGAAAAATTACAAATTAGATAGGAAGAGACCTTCACCCTAACAAGGATTGAGTTATAATTTTGGTTCCTTCAAGGTAAGTATTTTTTCAGTCTTTTAAACTTTTATTCTTATCTAGCAAGATGAGGATGAATAAATAATTCATGGCCTTTCCTCCCCAATGCATCTTGGTCAACTATCTCCTCTCCCTCCCATCTTCTTGTGAAGCTCATATCTCTGTTCTAGGTTGATCTCTCGCCAGGGCTAATTTTTAAAATATGAGGCTTGTTACTTTCTATTTTTACAAGAGGTGAGTGAAACTCCATCTATACTTGTTCCAACAAGACCACTGTTTAGCAGTAGTAAAGTGTTATTGAAATTAAATAAATAAGTTCAGCCAGGTATTTTTATCTTTGATATGCTAATCCTAGAGATGTGAACAGGGAGGAAGAAGCCTTTCCATTCTGTTTGTCCATCTGTCCATCCATCCATCCATCATCCATCCATTCACTCATTTACTCATCAAACAGCAAATGTATATCCACTCAGCAGACATTTATAGAGGTGTCCATCATGTGCTAGGAAATATGCTTGGTGCTAGGGATACAAATATAACTGATTTCTAGATTCTTCCCTCAAACCCACATCCTTGCAGCTGAATCATTTATTCATTTATTACTATTCAACATGTCTTTCATTAGTGTACCAGGCAGTGTAGACACTGGAGATACAGTGCTAAAAAACAGGCACAGGGCCTGCCCTCATGGAGCTTATGTCCTAGTGGTAGACATAAAAACTAGTGTAGAAGATAAGGGCTGTGCTCCTCAGAGTGGGCTTGTGTCTACAGGAGGTGTGCAAAATGATTTATGAGAGGTTCAGGAAGAAAATATTTGCATTATTATTTTAATCTCATCTTAATTTGTATTTTTGTGTATATTTGGTAATATGCCTAATATGACAGTAGTATATTTTTACATAAATCAATATTCAAATTTATTCTACAAATTGATACTGATAGGTTGCATAAGCAAAAACATTTGTAGACCCCCTGGTCAAAGCATGGATTTAGGTCAGGTAGGCTGTGGGTTTGTTGTCAGGTTATTTATTTATTTATTTTTAAATTAATTAATTTATTTTATTTATTTATTTTTGGCTGTGTTGTGTCTTCCTTGCTGCATGCGTGCTTTCTCCAATTGCGGTGAGCGGGGGCTACTCTTTGTTGCGGTGCGTGGGCTTCTCATTGCGGTGGCTTCTCTTGTTGCGGACCATGGGCTCTAGGCGCGTGGGCTTCAGTAGTTGTGGCTCGCTGGCTCAGTAGTTGTGGCTTGCGGACTCTAGAGCTCAGGCTCAGTAGTTGTGGCGCACGGGCTTCATTGCTCCGCGGCATGTGAGAACTTCCCGGACCAGGGCTTGAACCCTTGTCCCCTGCATTGGCAGGCGGATTCTTAACCACTGCGCCACCAGGGAAGCCCTGTTGTCAGGTTCTGTCACTCACTATCTGTTGGGCAAGCCTGGGAGAGGAGGAGAATTCTCTTCTGTAAGAATTATAAGGATTGAATGTAATCGTGTTAGTACAGTGCTTATGTTGTGCTTATGTAGCTCAAATCCTCAAAAAATGATAACTCATGTTACTATGTTATTATTCATTTGATAAATATTAAAATGCAGGCATATTTAAAGTGATAGAGAAATATTGGGAAGGGATTGAGTAAGCAGTGACCCTTAGTGTCATGAAACTATTATAATAAATTATCAGTAGGAATGTAAATTAGTGCTACTTATGTGTTGATATATGTACGAAAATCCTTAAAATTTTTATTTACTTTGACCTGGCTGTTTCCCTTCCAGGAATTTATCTTAAGGAAACAATCAGAAATTCTAACAGATGTGTAATAGTGACAGACAGGAAAAAGAACTAAATGTCTATCAATAGAATAGTGAGATTAAATTACAGCTTTATGTTGGAATGTTGTGCATCTCTTAACGTTTTAAAAGAACACTTGGGAAAATATTAATATTTAGCGAAGAAGATAGGATATCAAATTATTGTTATAGTGTAACCCCCATGGTGTTTTTAAAAAAGCACACAATATATATGTGTAAGAAAAGTACTATAAAGAAATGCATGAAAATATATCAGTATTGTCTCTGGTAAGAATGTGGGTGACATTTATCTTTTTTCATTGATTAGACAATCAGAGAATTATTAACCAAAATAAATAAAACAAGCTGAGGATGAGTGGTAAATTGGGTAAAGAATCTAAAAAAAATGGTACAGATGAACCTATCTACAAAACAGAAGTAGAGTCACAGAAGTAGAAAACAAACTTATGGTTACTAAGCAGGTAAGGAGTGGGGAGGGATAAATTGGGAGACCGGGATTGACACATACAAACTAATATATATAAAATATTGATAGATAACTATTAAGAACCTACTGTGTAGCACAGGAAACTCTATTCAATATTCTGTAATGACCTATATGGGAATAGAATCTAAAAAAGAGTGGATATATGTATATGTATAACTGATTCACTTTGCTGTACAACAGAAACTAACACAACATTGTAAATCAACTGTACTCCAATAAAAATTAAAAAAAAAGAAAAAGAATTCTGCCTGGGTATCCTAGGAAAGTTTCACAGAGAAGCCAATTCTAACTCTTGAATTGAGTCCAGGCGTTTGTCAAGTGGAGGAGGAGCCTGGGAAGGAGGTAGAAGGACCTCAAGCATGGGACAGTTGTGAAAGATACATGGCATGTTTAGACAAATCTCATTTTTTCCATGTGACTGAAGGTTAGGCTACATATTGACATTGGGACAGAAACACTGATAACAGGCCTTTGGTGGCTGAGAGGAGATTTGTACAACTTAAGGAGATTATCCCTTACCTTGTCTAAGATGGGTAGCTTTGGTAGGTAGGGAGGGACCTGACCAGGTGTGCGTTTCATCACGTCTACTCTGCAGCAGTGGGAAGGTTAGATCAGCACAAAAGGTGATGCGAGGAAGGGAGGAGAGTGAGGCGGCTGTGGCATCCGTCGACATTTACTTTTGGATGCAGTTTTGGCAGAGCCATTTTCAATCCTAATGTTGAAATGCCTTAAAATTATTACATCAGCTTAGCACATATGACATTTGAGAGCTTGGTAAGTTGGAGTTAGATATATGAAACCTCTATTCTCACCTAGCAGGACATATTTTACTGGTCTCAGCAGGAGGCTGGATCCAGATGATGAGTCTTAATACAAGAGGTCTCAGGAATGTGTTTCTGATATTAGCTAAGCTGATGTTGTCCAATGACATTCAGAGGATTGACTGAAGAAGCTGCATTCATTCATTCTCTGCTCTACTTCTAAATTATCCCTGAAAAACCAAAACCCGAGAGAGATGCCTATTTGGACTCCATTGTTTTGACCCTGCTATAGAAGTGCTTTTACGGAACAAAGGCTTGGCATTATGCCATTGGATTGTCCCGCGGGTTTTGAAATTGGTTGTGATTTCCTGTAGTGAACAGGTGTCCTGTTACCGAGCAACTTGTTTGCTTTACCTCATGGTTCCGGTAGATCGTGTGACTCACGTTGATCTGCTTGGAAGAGCCAAGTCACACTGGTCCACCCCTAACAAGTGCACGGCACCAACAGCACACACAGGACACTCGCTTCCTCTTAATCGTTCCCTCTTTCAATCTTTCTTTCCTGCCATTTGCTTAATTCCTTTTTTGTTTTTCTTGTTTTGACATTGGATAAGAAATAAACTTGAAACTTTGCATGGAAGTTAAAGTCATTCTCTAAGATCTTGACCTTTGGTAAACTGTGAAGATTACAGGAAACACTAGTGGGGTGGGGGCTAGCCTTTAGTTTATGATCCTGCCATGATATAGAAGAAGCTATTCAGTGACTGGGAAGTATGTTCCAGAACACCCACAGAGTCAAAGGCAAGACAACTTTTCTCTTGTCAGGGCTTATGGTTATGTGATACATCCATGGTGTCTGGATACTAATGCTACTGGAGACGGACAGGCTGCGATGGGTCATAGTGGGAGAATCTGTGTGTTTCCTAAACTAGCCCATCATCGCTGGGGCTCGGTGTGCAGTAGAAATCAGCCAGCTCCAGAGACTGATGGAACCTGGTATAGCAGATGAGAACAGGATGAGATTGTGGAGTGAATCAAATGGGAGGACTAGGATATTAATAAAAAGAGCATCTATCCATCCATCCATCCATCCATTCACTTATTCTACGAATAATTATTGAACATTTACATTGTGAGGTACTGGTTAGGTGCTAGGTATGACTCCGTGAACATCACAGTCTTCTGAGGGAGGGAGACATTAAATACGTAATTACACATATAATGGATTCCTTACCATTGTGTAAGTGCTGTGATGGAGAAGCATAGGCTGTATGAGAGAATAACTGGAAGATAGTGGTGTGGTCAGGTGGGAATTTTGATTCGTCAGGTCTTTCAGAAAATTAAGCAGAGGGGAAAAATGGAGTGTGGAGACTTTGAAATTGCAAATATGAGAAGAGTGAGAGGATTACTTCTTTTTTTTTTTGGCTGCATCGGGTCTTAGTTGCAGCACGCTGCATCTTTCATTGCGGCGCACAGGCTTCTCTCTAGTTGTGGCACGTGGGCTCCGGAGTGCACGGGCTCAGTAGTCGTGGCGCGCGGGCTTAGTTGCCCCATGGCATGTGGGATCTTAGTTCCCCGACCAGGAATCGACCAGGAATCGAACCCGCGTCCCCTGCATTGGAAGGCGAATTCTTAACCACTGGACCACCAGGGAAGTCCCGAGAGGATTACTATTCAGGTGAATACACTGTCCATTAGTTGATTTTCTTGTGGCCTCTGACCCCTCCTTTGATCTTCCCCAGCTGCCTCCTGCTGCGCTCTTTATTAGGGATGATGTGATGCAGGTCCTGGGGAGGAGAGAGGGTGAGATTAGCCCTTTAGAAAGGAAGGGCTTCCTAAACAGGAGTCTGCCCACTCTAGTCTGTCCTCTAGAGTGTGCTGAGGACACCCTTGTCCTCTTCATGATTAGTAATGAGAGTTGCTAAGCATTGCGGTTTGGGATTTGAAATCTGCCTTTAACCCGTTTTATTCTGGACACAAAAGAGAAAAATTAATTCTGAAAACTTACTTGTGGATCTTGCCTTGTCATCTTGCTTTGTCACCTTGCAAGAATTCTTCTGAGGAGGTTAAAAATTATTTGGTTTCTTTCTAATGTGAAACCTGGAGAGATTACATATGCTAACGTTCCGCAATCTTCTCATTGTTTACAAAATTCATCTCTCAGGAGACTGTCGCTGTCAGGAGTGTGTATGCTGGAGGTCATGGCCTCCTTTGAACAGAAGAAATATTATCAAAATGATGAAGCAGCATCATTTTTGTTGAGTTTTCTTTGGGCAGAGCTAAGAGTTACCTTGGAATAGGAAGCAGGGGTTTAGTGCAACCCAGATGTTATTTAGGTTGTTTTCTCTCTCTGGCTTGTCCTTTGTTAATTGGAGATCTTTTAGAGTTAATAAAAACATTAAGAATCATTGAATTCTTGTTTTAATCCTTAAAGATACTGTTTTGGCTATAATATTGTATTATTCCATTCATTTTTGTGGTGAACTTCCTGTCCGAAATGTAGTCAAAACCTTCTTGCTGCCCAAAAAATACATTCCAAGTATTGCTGGAAATTCAGTGATTCTTCTTTTTACCTCTGCCGCCTTGTGCACGCTGAGGTTCAAGTTCAGGGTTTCCTGCTGCCTCTGCAGCCAGTAAAGAATTCACATGGTATTCAGTTTCTTAAGTCTGAAGATTAGGATGTGAAAGCTGAGAACATAGTAAATTGGCCTCTTTAAACATGCTTTCAGTTGTCTTTCACTTAATTAAGAAATTGATTTTAATATTACAGTTATATCCACTTTTCCTTTAAAAATGAGAACATTACATATAAACTATAGTTCCTTTTGTCAATCACCTCTAATCCTGATCCCCTTCCCCTGTTCTCCAGAGGTAATTATTAAATACGTTTGGTGAGTATCCTCCAGACCATTAAAAAAATACTTTCTGCATTCATACTTAAGCCTATAGAAAATATGTTATTTTGTTTAACATGTATTTTAAAAACGTAAACGGTATCATACTATTAGTTTTGTTCTCTGATTTACTTTATTTGAAAAACAGTATGTTTTTGAGATCTATCTGTGCTGCTCTAAATAGGTTTAGTTCTGTTCTTTTAACTGCTTTCTAGTTTCCCATCTTATGGATGTACTATTGTTGACCAATTCCTGTATTGATGGACTCTGCGAACCACGAACATTCATGTAGAATTACAAGTAGAATTGTGGGTCACGGGGTATACGCCGAAGTGTCTCCTGCAGTGGCAGGGACATTTTATATGCCCATTCATTAATCCTACTTTAAACTTAATTTCAAAATTATATAGCACAGAAAAGCAATCACTGCTTCCAGATCTACTACCAGTTGTTTGCTATTTGGCAAAAGAATTTCCTTTTTAGTCCTTAATAGCTTCATTTTTGGATGAGAGGATAAGAACAGTCCTTGGGGGATAAGAATAGTCATAGGGGACTTCCCTGGTGGCTCAATGGTTAAGAATCCACCTGCCAATGCAGGGGACACGGGTTTGAGCCCTGGTCCAGGAAGATCCCACATGCCATGGAGCAACTAAGCCTGTGCGCCACAACTACTGAGCCTGCGCTCTAAAGCCTGCGAGCCACAACTACTGAAGCCCTCCTGCCACAACAACTGAGCCCACGTGCCACAACTACTGAAGCCCGCGTGCTGCAACTACTGAAGCCTGTGTGCCTAGAGCCTGTGCTCCGCAACGAGAGAAGCCACCGCAATAAGAAGCCCGCGCACCGCAACGAAGAGTAGCCCCTGCTCAAAGCAACTAGAGGAAGCCCGCGCGCAGCAACGAAGACCCAATGCAGCCATAAATAAATAAATAAATAAATAAATAAATAAATAAATAAAAAGAATAGTCATAGGGCTGTTGTGAAGATTGAATGGAAATAGTTCCCCCCCCGGCCCCCCCAAAAAAGAAATAGTTCTTGGTTCAGTGAATATTAGTTATGATCATATATATATGTATATATATAAGATACATATCTAATATATAAGTATATATAAGATACATATTTAATATATATTGGAGTTATATCAGGATTAGTACTTGAAGCAAACCCTCAAAAGTTTTGGTATCTAAGTTTTTCTAACTGCAACCCTTCCCCATCTGAATAGATGACTCAGTTTCTTTTAGTAGAGCCATAGTATTAAGAACATTTTGGGATACTGCATTCTTTGCAATAAAGATATAGAGTTAGAAGGGTTTTTAAGTGACACCAAGAAAAAAGGGATTAGAGAACAATGGAAAAATAATAGATCGGATTCTTCACAAAACTTGATTTAATGCAGAAATGTCTTCCTCCAAAATTTGTGCCACAACTGCTAAAATGTAGACACTCAGATTTATTTCCTGAATTCCACACCCATCACACTGTCCCCTGCAGGCACTAGTAAACCCCGGAAACCAAATGCAGATATAAGAAGGAAAAGCAGGAGGGCCAGGAAAATCCTTCAAAGTCCGGAGAAGAACTGATGAGTAGTCAAAATTGGCATTGGTTGGAGAAATACAATTTGTAAGACTTAATTTATGCACTGTAAATTAGGGAAGAAACTACTTGGGGGGAAGAAGTTGGGGAGTAGGGGAGAGAGTCTTAGAAGGGATTGCTCACTGGGGCAGCACTGGAGGCTTAAAGAGGGATGGGGAGAGAGAGGGAAAGAGATAGAGAGAGAGACTAAAGGAAGCATTCCACAGTGGAAGTGCCTTGGTGACAGAGTCGTGCGCTGTGGTATGGAATAATGCTGGAACAAAGGGGAGGTTGGTTATGGGATAGAAAGATAGGAATGGATTTAGGTGCTTTTGTGTGTCAGAGGTAGGCAGTGATTTTCCTCTCATTTTCTTTTCTTTTTATTTTTTGTTCATGGGAAAATAAGACAACTAAATACCATAGAAGCAAGACTGGCCCAAGACATTGTCCCCAGGTCAGATAATTGGACACATTGTGTACTAAATTATGAATAAGCTGATCTCTTCTTTCTGCCTTTGCGCTTTGAAACTATCCTTTATTCTGAAAAGCCTATGAGCCACCCTGTGAGGCAATTTCGATCATTATCATAATATCAGTAGCCGAATCAAATCATAGGTAGTTGGCTTTCTAAAATTAATGTAAAATTGCTTCATGGGTTGGCTGAGAGAGACCTAATAACTTGGAGTGTCCTCATGTGAGGACAAATGGATGAGTTTTTAATCTTGCCATTTTGAATAGGGTAAAATTAGTTTCTTTAAAGTGAAGATTGCTTAATATTTATAGAAAAAGTTGAAGAATTTTCCAAAAATCTTATTAACTTTAAGGGGCTTAATTAAAAGAGCAAACCCCTGAGATATCTGCTCTCACATGCATTCAAATTCCTATGCTACTGGGATTGTTTCTTTGTCCTTGTGTTTTCCATAAAGGCACCACATGGCAGGTTTTGTGATTTTTGTCTATTCGTGTCCTTATTCCTTTCGTTTTTATTTAAGGGGGGATGTTTACTCTGATTATAAAATTAATGTACAGTCACTATAAAGGATTTGGAAAATATAAAAACATATAATAAAGAAGAAAATAAAAGGTAGTCCTATAACTAAAAGATAACCGCAGTAACATTTCTTCCCAGTATTTTTCTTTTCTTTAAATTATATTTAATTATACAAGTAATGCATAAATATATCCTTCTTGAAAAAAACAAAGCCTTTCCCCTCCCAGCTCCAATACTATTGTCGGCCCCAGAGGTGAGGACTGTTATTAAGGTGATGTGTGTCCCTTCAGACCTTTTTCTCTTTTTCTTCTCTAAATATATTTATAGAAAAGACATAGTGCTTTCCCTCCCTATGTGTTTTATGAAAAAAGGTATCAAACTGTGGATCTATACTTTCTTACTTTGTTCAGTGGTATGTCTTGGAGATATTCTTATGCCCAAACATACAGCACGATCTCCTACTGCTTGTTGCCTAGTATTCATAGTTTGGGAGTGCCTTTTTTAGTAATTGCCTTGTTGATGGGAATTTATATTGTTTCACACACCCCCTCTTTTTTGATGTTATATCGTTATGCACATATGTGACTATTTTTCAAGGAGAGATAATTGAGAGGTAGAGCTGCTGGGTCATAGTATTTACATTTAAATTTTTAATAGATATAGTGTAATTGGAAGGGTATCCAAAGGGCTTAACCAACTTTATTTACATATAAGACACCCAAGACAAAGTGATACCGAAAGGTTGACAATAAAAAGCTGGAACAAAGGTATATGTAGTCAGATGCAAACAAAAAGAAATCAGGAGTCATGATCTCAATATTGGAAAAAGTTGAATTATGAGCAAAAAGGGTCAGACAAATAATGGCACATTATCGTGCTACGTGGTACAATTCACAACGAATATATGAAATTTCTGAATCTTTGCACCAAGTCAAGCAGTACCAGTGTTCATTCAGCAAGAATACAAGTGCTACAAGGTGATAGAGAATTATAGTAGTAATAGGAGGCTCTAACTCACCTCTCTCGAGCCATGATAGAGTAAAAGGATAGAAATTAGACAAGACTAGAAATGCCTAATTAAAATGATGAATAAAGTAGAACTAATTGATACATATTGAATTTCAAGCTCAGAAGATGGAGAATATACCTTTTAAATACCCATTGGATGTTCATAAAATTGAATATTCACAAAAACCTTGATAAATTTCCTGAAGTAGAAATAATATAGAAAAGGATGATGGTGAAAATGTGTAATGGCTGGTATAAGAAGGACAACCTTCCAGTCTGAATGGATCCAGTTCTGAATGGACATTGGTCCACCCCACTGGTATACACCTGTGAACGTCAGCCTGGAATACAGACGGGTTGTCTGAGCACAATGCAATAAAACAGACATCGTAACAAATTCTGAGAACAGAGAGCCACAAAAACAACTAAGCCCTTAAAACAACTCAGGTCAAAGAAGAAATCCAAGCCAAATATGAAGAACACTACATAAGGATCTATGGGACAGCCAAGGAAGGGCTAAGAGGAAAAGCGTAGGCATAAATAAATAAATTCATGTATTCTTCTTTCAGTTTTCATATTGTTTTTCCCTATCCTTGTAATCCTCTCATGCTACTGCTGTGCATTTCTTCTCATTTCAAGCTACCTCAGAGTGTCTTGAAGGAATGGATTTCTGTGGTATACTCCATATGGCAACTCTGTTTTTAGTTTTTTTTTTTTTGAAGGAACCTTGATACTACTGAGTATTTTCCATAGTGACTGTACCAATTTACATTCCCATCAACAGGTAGGAGGGTTCCCTTTTCTCCACACCCTCTCCAGCATTTGTTATTTGTAGGCTTTTTGATGATGGCCATTCTGACCGATGTGAAGTGGTACCTCACTGTAGTTTTGATTTGCATTTCTCTAATAATTAGCAATGTGGAGCATCTTTCCATGTACCTATTGGCCATTTGTATGTCTTCTTTGGAGAAATGTCTGTTTAGGTCTTCTGCCCATTTTTTGATTGGGTTGTTTATTTTTTTGTCATTGAGTTGTAGGAGCTGTTTGTATATTTTGGAAATTAAGCCCTTGTCAGTCACATTGCAAATATTTTCTCCCAGTCCATAGGTTGTCTTTCATTTTGTTTATGGTTTCCTTTGCTGTGTAAAAGCTTATAAGTTTAGGTCCCATTTGTTTATTTTTGTTTAAGAAAACATTGGTATAGCAACAGAAAAAAAAAAAAAGAAAACATTGTTATGATTTATGTCAGTGTGGTATACTCCAGAGCCCAGCTCAACACAGAGGTGTCTCTGGGGCTCAGTCAGGGTTCTTTGGAGAAGCAGAACCAGTAGGATGTATATGTATGTATATGTGTGTGTGTGTGTGTATATATATATGACAAGGAATTGGCTTGAGTAATAATGGAGGCTGAGAATTCCCAAGATCTGCAGTAGGCCAGCTGGAGGCCCAGGAGAGCTGAAGGTGTAAATTCCAGTCTGAGTCTGAATCCAAAGGCAGGGGGAGATTGATGTCCCAGCTCAAAAACATGCAGAGAGAACAGATTCTCCCTTACTCAGGCTTTTTGTTCTATACAGGCCTTCAGTGGATTGGATGAGGCCCACCCACGTTGGAGAGGGCAATCTGCTTTATTCAGTCTACTGATTCAAATGTTAATCTCATCCAGAAAATCCTCATAGATACAACCAGAATAATGTTTAAACCAAATATCTGGACACCCTGTGGCCCAGTCAAGTTGTCACATAAAACTAACCATCACGGCTACATATGTGACATGTGAGAATTCCTGAACAAATGGAACAAAGATGATTTTATTTGGAAAACTCAACATTTAAGAGATATTAATTCTCTTTAAGTTTATTTATAAAGTTAACATGCTCCCAATAAAAATACCAACAGGATTTTTTGGAATTTGATGAGCTGATTCTAAATTTCATATGGTAAAATGAACATGTAAGAATAGCCAAGGAGGAATATTTTTAAAAAGAAGCCCTATCAGGTACTAAAATATATCAGTGGACTCAGGGCTGCCTTTCGAGCCCTGCTGCCAGTGTTCTTCACCTGCTCTGACCCCTCAGCCTCACTGCCTTCTCTCTGATCCTTGATCACACAGGGCATACTCCTGCCACAGGACCTTTGCTCAGACTTTTGGCTATTTGAAAGATGTGGGTTGCTCCTGTTTCAGTACCTCTTGCCTATTTAATTTCTATTTAATCATCACTTCTTTAGGGAAATCTTTCCTTCCACCTCCCTAATTTTAAGTCACTTTCCTTTGTTGTCTGTTTCTTTCTTTGCTTGAATTTATTTCAGTTTGTAATTATACAATCACCAGTGTGGTTGTTTGATAAATGCTCTTTTTCTTATTAGACTGTAAGCTCAGTGCCTGACCCAGAATAGGCTTTTCGTAAACATTTGCTGATGAATAATCTCGAGTCTGCTGGACTTTGAAAGGTGATTTAGACCCTAGCAACTGTCTTCTAAGCTCAGTAATCAAGAGTCCTCCTCATGTAGGCCCTGCTCCAGTGTCAAAGGTAATAATATCTTAATATGTAGTTTCTTTCGCCCATGAGCATGTGAAGATGCTAATGCTTTTGGTGGTGTCCTGCATTACACTGTGACCTCCTCAAATAAAGGCCCACTTCTGAACTGTCTCAGGGGCTCTTAATATTATATCCAATGGACACAATAGTTTTTCATAAGAAAGAGATATAAAATTATAGTATGACTATGTCATGTCCTAAAAAATCATGTTAATCAATGAAAGAAATAATCATAGCCATTAAGAAACTTATTTCCCTAAGGAATTTTAGAAAATAGTCCATACATACTGTAGCTCAAACCTCTTGTAGGTGACCTAGGTCCTCACATGGCTTATTTTGGAAAATATTGCTGGAGTGGTTAGGGTGGAAAAGTTCCTTCTGAATGCTGGGTGAGGCTGAATAGGATGTGGTTCTCTTAACAGATGCAGTTAATTGTTTTATGCTTTCTCCCCAGGAGTACATGCCTACCATCTTCTTGGATATGTTGTAATTGACAAACACTGGCTGTCAGTAAGAGCGCTGAAGGTTTTGTTTAGCATTTTGTGGATTGAAACACACTAGTCATGACAACGCTTGTTGTGAAGTTCAGGGCTTTAAGATGACTTTTGCATTCATGCGTATTTCCAAACAGTAGTCTTTGGCAGTTCAGTAGCCGGGCAGAGTCGTAAACAGGTTTTACTGGTGTGTCCCCCGAAGACACTAGATATTCCAGGGAAACCCTCCTTTATGTGACCTCTTTCATATTCCTTCAAAAATGAATGGCTTTCTTGTATGTCTTTCACAAAGACCCCAGTCCCTGGAAACTTCATACAGGTGGGTATCTGTCCAAACTCTGGAATAATTCTTTCAGAAAGCAGGTGTTATGGCATGAATAGGACAGAAACAGAACCAGAGGTTACATACTGACCCACAGCCCAAACCCATCAAATCTGCTCTGCAGATGTGTTTATTGGGATCATATGGTGTTTTTTTTTTTTTAAATTTAGATTAGTTACCCAGAGGCAAAAACTGGGAATTTTTACTTCAAAAAGCCCAAATATAGGACTTGTCTTGAAAAATTAGAGTAATGAGGCCATGCTGGGATCCATATTTCTGCATTGGCAGCCCTCAGTGGAGCTGAGAGCTGTTCTCTTCTGGATGGAGAAGGACTCCAGGCACGACCACTGTCTCTGGCCTCAGGCATTCATCTGAGTAACCTTCAAAACCCCAAGATAGGGCTTTCCTGGTGGCGCAGTGGTTAAGAATCTGCCTGCCAATGCACGGGACACGGGTTCTAGCCCTGGTCCGGGAAGATCCCACATGCCGTGGAGCAACTAAGCCCGTGCGCCACAACTACTGAGCCTGAGCTCTAGAGCCCTTGAGCCACAGCTACTGAAGCCTGTGCTCTGCAATAAGAGAAGCCACTGCAATGAGAAGCCCACTCACCGCAACCAAGAGTAGCCCCGGCTCTCTGCAACTAGAGAAAGCCCGCGCGCAGCAACGAAGACCCAACGCAGCCAAAAATAAATAAATAAAAAAACAAAAACAAAAATCCAAGATAGGCTATGAGATGATTGAGAATAAATGGCATAGTGGATAATTATGAAGGAGACAGACTTTTATACTTAAATCACATGGTCTCTTTGATAAACACATGAAACACTTTATTCAACAGACCAGAGATGAGTTGATAATCTTTGTAGTCTGGACACAGAAGAACAATAAAAACTGCCTCCTGTTAACCATCTTTTCTGGTGGTTCTTTGTTGATGCTATCTGTTCTGGTCAGAGGTCAAATAACATTGGAGTTGGGCGGAAGGAAACTCTGTAAAGTGTCAAAGGCCAAATCTTTTTTTTTTTTTTAATATTTAATTTAATTTATTTATTTATTTTTTGGCTGTGCTGGGTCTTTGTTGTGGCATGCAGGGTCTTTGTTGTGGCATGCGGGGTCTTTGTTGTGGCATGCAGGATCTTTGTTGCAGCATGCAGGATCTTTGTTGCAGCAGGCAGGATCTTTGTTGCAGCAGGCAGGATCTTTGTTGCGGCATGCAGGATCTTTGTTGCAGCAGGCAGGATCTTTGTTGTGGCATGCGGGATCTTTGTTGCAGCATGCAGGATCTTTGTTGCAGCATGCAGGATCTTTGTTGCAGCATGCAGGATCTAGTTCCCTGACCAGGGATCGAACCCCGGTCCCCTACATTGGGAGCGCGGAGTGTTACCCACTGGCCCACCAGGGAAGTCCCCCAAGGGGACATACCAACTCTTAAATGTCAAACTCCACTACCGTCCTGGGGGAGCCTATCATTCGTTCCTGGGCTGCCTCCTGCTTCCCTTAGAATTTTGAGAAGGAGAATGAAATAATCGGAACAAAACACATCTCTGGGCAGCCTTTCCAACATATTTGGGCTACAAAGAATGCTTCTGTATTTAATCTTGCTTTGCACAGCTGCATGGAAAAGATTGTTTAACTCTCTTTTGTATATTTTGTCTTTTGGGGAACCCTATCAGGAAACTTATGATCATCTCTTGGAAGTCGCAGTTACTCCAGAGCAGTTAAACCACTATCGGAATGTGGTCGAGGCTGCCCGGAGTGAACTTGCAGCAACTCTGGTCAAATTTGAATCTGCTCAGTTGGAGGTGAGAGTCTGCGTCTTCATAACTCACAAATGGCCTTGTTAGCTTCTTGTGGAGCGAAGCAGAGTATAGAGGTGATTAGAAATAGGACAAAGGGAAACAGTTTTAAACTTTTTGGCAAAGTTTATGCTTATTCTCTCTGCCCCTACCCTCTAGCTGTGGAGAACTCCTGAAAGGCTGTGCATTTGCCGTGCTGCAAAGCAGGGTGACGTGGGCTGGGTTCTGGATCTCAGCGGAGCTCTACATCCTCGAGAGCACCTGTGGGCACCTGGGGACTTCGGGTTTGGGCTGTGTGGGCTTTGGATGGCTGTAAGCATCCTTGGGAGTAGCTGCCTTTAACGTGGATTGCTTGCAATCTGAAGCTCTGGGGGTGGAAATCTGAATCCCTTTCTGTGGTTCTGATTGTCTGGGGGAAATTCTAGGAAGATGATTGGGATCCATTTACCCTCTGGGCTGGATCAGGTCTATTGTGGAGTTTCTGGGAGATTCTCTGTAGACTCACTGTACTTATAGCCTGATGGCCCCAAGGAATCCTAGGCTTGCCTGTGAGGTAACTAGCACTCTCACTAGGCTGCCAGGATCCCACTGAAAGATGAATTGATAGTGTGTGTGTGTGTGTGTGTGTGTGTGTGTGTGTGTGTGTGAATAAATGTATGCATGCATACTTACGGTTCCAAAAAAATAGATGCATTCATAAAGTTTTCTAATGGGGGTGGATCTGGTAGCTTAATAAGGCACATACTGTGCTCAGCATTTTAATGCCACAGAATTCATAAAAGTTAAAATGTTTCCTTTGTATAAACCCTATAATGATTTTCCTTTTCTCCTATATTTTTTCCAGAAATCCGAGTATTATTTTCCTTTATCACCCACGGTAAGGGTCCAGAAGGCCAGGGGGTGAAATGCTGTGATATATCGCATAGTCTGTATTGACTTGGGAAACAGCTATGGCCATGAGATTACAACTAGCCTACCTTGCAGCTTCCTTGTTTCATCGTGAGCAGCAATAGCAGTAATACAGATTTAGAAAATGAATTCTCATTGCAAAATATTTTATTGCTTTTTGCAAAATACACCACACATGTCTCTTGAGTGAGACTCAATTACCACAAGACATTGCTCAATTGTTTTTTGAAAAAGACAGACTATGAAGTCCACTATTTTTTTTTTTTTTTTGGCTGTGTTGGGCCCTCGTTTCTGTGCGAGGGCTTTCTCTAGTTGCGGCAAGTGGGGGCCACTCTTCATCGCGGTGCGCGGGCTTCTCACTATCGCGGCCTCTCTTGTTGCGGAGCACAGGCTCCAGACGCGCAGGCTCAGTAGTTGTGGCTCACGGGCCTAGTTGCTCCGCGGCATGTGGGATCCTCCCAGACCAGGGCTCAAACCCGTGTCCCCTGCATTGGCAGGCAGATTCTCAACCACTGCGCCACCAGGGAAGCCCTGAAGTCCACTATTTAGGCATGATTTCCCAGCTGGTAATATGGAAACAAATAGGAAGAAAAAAAAAAGTAAAGTCGGATGAAGTCATGAATAAAAGATTGACATTTTAAATTATGATTTTGGGGTTTTTTCAAGGTACTTCCAACTTATACCATTGACATCTTTTCCCTCTTTTTACTTCTTTTCCACGTTAGCTTCGAGAACTGCGATCCAAGATGCTTTCCAAAGAAGTTTCCTGTCAAGAGTTGAAAGCTGAAATGGAGAACTACAGAGAAAACAATGCCAGAAAATCGTCTCTCCCCACCTCTTTGACAGACAGAGTTCAGGAGCTAGAAGAAGAATCAGCGGCACTCTCCACTTCTAAAATTAGAATTAAAATCACAGCTCAGTCTGCAATCAAGGAGAACCAGGAGTTAAAGAAGAAAGTTGTAGAACTGGACGAGAAATTGCAGTGAGGATATTTCAATATACTTCTCAGTGGAGCTAGTGTTAAAATACTAACTTCTTTTTTTTTTTTTAAACTTTAAAAAATAAATTTATTAATTTATTTTTGGCTGCGTTGGGTCTTCGCTGCTGCGTGCAGGCTTTCTCTAGTTGCGGCGAGGGGGGCTACTCTTCGTTGCCGTGCGTGGGCTTCTCATTGCAGTGGCTTCTCTTGTTGCGGAGCTCGGGCTCTAGGCGCACGGGCTTCAGTAGTTGTGGCATGCAGGCTCAGTAGTTGTGGCTCGCGGGCTCAGTAGTTGTGGCTCGCGGGCTCTAGAGTGCAGGCTCAGTAGTTGTGGTGCATGGGCTTAGTTGCTTTGCGGCATGTGGAGTCTAGTCCCGGACTAGGGCTCGAACCCGTGTCCCCTGCGTTTTTGAAAAAAAATTCATTGACCTCACGTATCTTTGGAGTCTTGAAAATTTTTTCCAAGCTCATTTCTAAATGTCACCAAGAATCTTAACAAACATGGCGTTGTGCTAAGCATGTTTATGCCCTATTGATTAGGGTTGCAAATTCTTAGATATATACAATTTGGAAGATTTCCTCTAAGTAGAGGTTTAAGTGGAGGTGGTGGAAGTGCACAGGGGGAAGGGTTTATTCAGAAGCTAGTTATAAAAATACCCCGGAAACCCAGAACACCCCAGACCACCCTGAACACTCCTCATTAGGGTTTATTGCCAGTTTATGCAGAGAACTCAGGAAATCTAGGTTTTCTACCCTTAGTTCTGACAAAAGGTGATTACTGAGATAAAATTAGGAGCTACCTGTTCTTAAGATACACTTTAAAAATTCTGTGTGTAATAACTTAAATCACTTTACTAATAAAATACTTGATACTTGTTTTACTTATTTCATCTTATAAAGATAAAAGCAAAAACCCAGTGCTTCCAGCTCCGGTCCTCTTTCTCTCCTTCCACGTACTGCCAAACTGCTGGAACGTGTTTATACGTACTCACTGTACCAACTTCTCTCCTTTCTCAGATCTACTCCACTGAAGCCACTCATTAAGGTGACCAGTGACCGCGCATTGCAAATTCAGTGATCAGTCCTATCTTACTTGACCTTCCAGTACATGAGCCAACAGTTGGCTTTTCTCCCTGAACCACTTTCTTGTTTTAGCTTCCAGGACACTGCACGTGCCCGCTTTTGATCTTACCTTTCTAGCCGCTTTGTCACAGTCTCTTGCTTTGTCCTCCTCATCTCCTTGACTTCCAAGTACTGGAGTGCCCCAGGGCTCAGTCCTTGACTCTCTTCTCCTTTCTATCTAAATCCACTCTCATCCAGTCTCATGACTTAAAGTATGATCTACATGCTTGTGACCCCCCACGAGCATGTAGTTTCTAGATCTAGCCTAGACCTCTTCCCAGCGCTCAAGACCCACATATCTTACGACTTACTGGGCATCTCCATGCGGATATCCAACAGGCATCTCAAAGGGAACATGTCCAAAATACCTCCTGGTGTTTCCACAAAATCCTCCTGTGCTTTTCCTAATCTCGTTTAATGATAATTCCATTCTTCTAGTTGATCAGGGCCAAAATCTTGGATCGTCCTTGTTTCTCTTTCCTTGATCCTTCAGTAAATATCATCATCTATCTCTGCCATCCAAATAAATCTAAGTTTTGACAACTTCCCATTGCCACTAACTTGATCTTAGCGACTACATCTAAAATTTCACCCCACTCCTCCCAAATGTTTCTTACTCCCTTTCCTGCTTAATTGTTTTTGTCTCCAGCCCTTTTATAATATACTATACATTTTACATACATTTATTTTTTGATTATTGTCCATCTTCCCAACTAGAATGTAAGCCCCATGAGGGCAAGGATGTTTATCTGTTTTGTTTACTGCTGTATCTTTAGGACCTTTAAGCAGAGTAAGTAGCATAGTAAGTGCCCAATAAATATTTATTAAACAAATGAGTAATAAAATGATATATATTCATTATAAGAAAGTTTTAAAAGATATAATAAAGTGCCCCCCAAAATTAAAATTACTCACAACCTTACGATTCCAGAAATGCTATAGTTAACATTTTGTTGAACAGATCTTCAGACAGTTATACATAAATGTCATCATGTAGTGAACTATTTTTCCTGAATAATATGTTGTAAATACTTAAAAAGTCTTTCATTGTATCATTTTTAATGGCCAGTGATATTCCATTGCCTGTTAATATCATAATTTACTTAACCAGTTCTTTTTGCTCTCTCCTTTAGGCACTTAGGTTAGTTCCACTCAAAAAATTATTATAAACCAAGATGCAGTGAGTACCCATGTGCATTCATATTTTCACATTTATATGATTATGTCTCTATGATAGATGCCTGGGACTTTGTTGGGTCAAAGTGAAATGCAAATAGAAGTGGAAATAATTTAGAAACTCCTGGAACAGAGAAGTAAGACTGAAATCTTAAATGTATAGAATCATATACATAAATAAATCAGAGCCATAGCATTAACTATGACTTAAATGAGTGAGAGAGACTGAATAAATGTTACCTTTCATACGCTGAAAGTAAGAACTTAGAGATATATTGATGTTGGTCTTTTATTGTTATACATTTTTTCTAAATAGAAATATGATATGCTTTTGAGTATATGCAATTACATGCTTTGTTAATCTTTGAATAGCGTGAAAGAATTTGCAGTAAACACTCAACATGGTAAAAAGGGAAAGCAATAATCATGTTTATTATCTAGGGTACTAAAAAATGATGCCAAATTATTGAAATGATCCTAATTTGCCTTTAAAATATGTCTGTTTTTTATGATCTCTTAGTTTTTAACATTTAAAGAATTAGAAATAGACTGTGCTATTTTAGCAAACCTATCTGAGATTTGAAATAAAATATTCACAGCAGAGCATAAATTGACTGATTTTCCTTGATTGGCCCATTCCAATACTCTTTAAAAATTCTGGATGTGCAAAAACTAATAGTGATCTTTGCTGATGATTGAACACCTCTCTTTTCCAGGGGTGGGCACATCCCCTGCTTCTGATGTTTTTTTTTTTTTTTTTTAAACATCTTTATTGGAGTATAATTGCTTTACAATGGTGTGTTAGTTTCTGCTTTATAACAAAGTGAATCAGTTATACATATACATATGTTCCCATATCCCCTCCCTCTTGCATCTCCCTCCCTCCCACCCTCCCCATCCCACCCCTCCAGGTGGTCACAAAGCACCGAGCTGATCTCCCTGTGCTATGTGGCTGCTTCCCACTAGCTATTTTACATTTGGTAGTGTATACATGTCCATGACACTCCCTCACCCTGTCACATCTCACCCCTCCCCCTCCCCATATCCTCAAGTCCATTCTCTAGTAGGTCTGTGTCTTCTTTATTCCCGTCTTGCCACTAGGTTTTTCATGACCTTTTTTTTTTTTCCCTTAGATTCCATATATATGTGTTAGCATACTGTATTTGTTTTTCTCTTTCTGACTTACTTCACTCTGTATGACAGACTCTAACTCCATCCATCTCATTACAAATATCTCCATTTCATTTCTTTTTATGGCTGAGTAATATTCCATTGTATATATGTGCCACATCTTCTTTATCCATTCATCCGATGATGGACACTTAGGTTGCTTCCATGTCCTGGCTATTGTAAATAGAGCTGCAATGAACATTTTGGTACATGACTCTTTTTGAATTATGGTTTCTCAGGGTATATGCCCAGTAGTGGGATTTCTGGGTCATATGGTAGTTCTATTTTTAGTTTTTTAAGGAACCTCCATACTGTTCTCCATAGTGGCTGTATCAATTTACATTCCCACCAACAGTGCAAGAGTGTTCCCTTTTCTCCACACCCTCTCCAGCATTTATTGTTTCTAGATTTTTTGATGATGGACATTCTGACCGGTGTGAGATGATACCTCATTGTAGTTTTGATTTGCATTTCTCTAATGATTAATGATGTTGAACATTCTTTCATGTGTCTGTTGGCCATCTGTATATCTTCTTTGGAGAAATGTCTATTTAGGTCTTCTGCCCATTTTTGGATTGGGTTGTTTGTTTTTTTGTTATTGAGCTGCATGAGCTGCTTGTAAATCTTGGAGATTAATCCTTTGTCAGTTGCTTCATTTGCAAATATTTTCTCCCATTCTGAGGGTTGTCTTTTGGTCTTGTTTATGGTTTCCTTTGCTGTGCAAAAGCTTTTAAGTTTCATTAGATCCCATTTGTTTATTTGTGTTTTTATTTCCATTTCTCTAGGGGCTGGGTCAAAAAGGATCTTGCTGTGATTTATGTCATAGAGTGTTCTGCCTATGTTTTCCTCTAAGAGTTTGATAGTGTCTGGCCTTACACTTAGGTCTTTAATCCATTTTGAGTTTATTTTTGTGTATGGTGTCAGGGAGTGTTCTAATTTCATACTTTTACATGTACCTGTCCAATTTTCCCAGCACCACTTATTGAAGAGGCTGTCTTTTCTCCACTGTATATGCTTGCCTCCTTTATCAAAGATAAGGTGACCATATGTGTGTGGGTTTATCTCTGGGCTTTCTATCCTGTTCCATTGATCTATATTTCTGTTTTTGTGCCAGTACCAAACTGTCTTGATTACTGTAGCTTTGTAATATAGTCTGAAGTCAGGGAGCCTGATTCCTCCAGCTCCATTTTTCGTTCTCAAGATTGCTTTGGCTATTCGGGGTCTTTTGTGTCTCCATACAAATTGTGAAAGTTTTTGTTCTAGTTCTGTGAAAAATGCCAGTGGTAGTTTGATAGGGATTGCATTGAATCTGTAGATTGCTTTGGGTAGTAGAGTCATTTTCACAATGTTGATTCTTCCAATCCAAGAACATGGTATTTCTCTCCATCTATTTGTATCATCTTTAATTTCTTTCATCAGTGTCCTATAATTTTCTGCATACAGGTCTTTTGTCTCCTTAGGTAGGTTTATTCCTAGATATTTTATTCTTTTTGTTGCAATGGTAAATGGGAGTGTTTTCTTAATTTCACTTTCAGATTTTTCATCATTAGTGTATAGGAATGCAAGAGATTTCTGTGCATTAATTTTGTATCCTGCTACTTTACCAAATTCATTGATTAGCTGTAGTAGTTTTCTGGTAGCATCTTTAGGATTCTCTATGTATAGTATCATGTCACCTGCAAACAGTGACAGCTTTACTTCTTCTTTTCCGATTTGGATTCCTTTTATTTCTTTGTCTTCTTTGATTGCTGTGGCTAACACTTCCAAAACTATGTTGAATAATAGTGGTGAGAGTGGGCAACCTTGTCTTGTTCCGGATCTTAGTGGAAATGGTTTCAGTTTTTCACCATTGAGGACAATGTTGGCTATGGGTTTGCCATATATGGCCTTTATTATGTTGAGGAAAGTTCCCTCTATGCCTACTTTCTGCAGGGCTTTTATCATAAATGGGTGTTGAATTTTGTCGAAAGTTTCTCTGCATCTATTGAGATGATCATATGGTTTTTCTCCTTCAATTTGTTAATATGATGTATCACGTTGATTGATTTGCGTATATTGAAGAATCCTTGCATTCCTGGAATAAACCCCACTTGATCATGGTGTATTATCCTTTTAATATGCTGTTGGATTCTGTTTGCTAGTATTTTGTTGAGGATTTTTGCATCTATGTTCATCAGTGATATTGGCCTGTAGTTTTCTTTCTTTGTGAAATCTTTGTCTGGTTTTGGTATCAGGGTGATGGTGGCCTCGTAGAATGAGTTGGGGAGTGTTCCTCCCTCTGCAATATTTTGGAAGAGTTTGAGAAGGATAGGTGTTAGCTCTTCTCTAAATGTTTGATAGAATTCGCCTTTGAAGCCATCTGGTCCTGGGCTATTGTTTGTTGGAAGATTTTTAATCACAGTTTCAATTTCAGTGCTTGTGATTGGTCTGTTCATATTTTCTATTTCTTCCTGGTTCAGTCTCGGCAGGTTGTGCATTTCTAAGAATCTGTCCATTTCTTCCAGGTTGTCCATTTTATTGGCATAGAGTTGCTTGTAGTAATCTCTCATGATCGTTTGTATTTCTGCAGTGTCAGTGGTTACTTCTCCTTTTTCATTTCTAATTCTATTGATTTGAGTCTTCTCCCTTTTTCTCTTGATGAGTCTGGCTAATGGTTTATCAATTTTGTTTATCTTCTTGAAGAACCAGCTTTTAGTTTCATTGATTTTTGCTATTGTTTCCTTCATTTCTTTTTCATTTATTTCTGATCTGATCTTTATGATTTCTTTCCTTCTGCTCGCTTTGGGGTTTTTTTGCTCTTCTTTCTCTAATTGCTTTAGGTGCAAGGTTAGGTTGTTTATTCGAGATGTTTCCTGTTTCTTGATGTAGGCTTGTATTGCTATAAACGTCCCTCTTAGAACTGCTTTTGCTGCATCCCATAGGTTTTGGGTCGTCGTGTCTCCATTGTCATTTGTTTCTAGGTATTTTTTGATTTCCCCTTTGATTTCTTCAGTGATCACTTCGTTATTAAGTAGTGTATTGTGTAGCCTCCATGTGTTTGTATTTTTTACAGATCTTTTCCTGTAATTGATATCTAGTCTCATAGCGTTGTGGTCGGAAAAGATACTTGATATGATTTCAATTTTCTTAAATTTACCAAGGCTTGATTTGTGACCCAAGATATGATCTATCCTGGAGAATGTTCCATGAGCACTTGAGAAAAATGTGTATTCTGTTGTTTTTGGGTGGAATGTCCTATAAATATCAATTAAGTCCATCTTGTTTAATGTATCATTTAAAGCTTGTGTTTCCTTATTTATTTTCATTTTGGATGATCTGTCCATTGGTGAAAGTGGTGTGTTAAAGTCCTGTACTATGATTGTGTTACTGTCGATTTCCCCTTTTATGGCTGTTAGTATTTGCCTTATGTATTGAGGTGCTCCTATGTTGGGTGAATAAATATTTACAATTGTTATACCTTCCTCTTGGATCGATTCCTTGATCATTATATAGTGTCCTTCTTTGTCTCTTGCGATAGTCTTTATTTTAAAGTCTATTTTGTCTGATATGAGAATTGCTACTCCAGCTTTCTTTTGATTTCCATTTGCATGGAATATCTTTTTCCATCCCCTCACTTTCAGTCTGTATGTGTCTCTAGTTCTGAAGTGGGACTCTTGTAGACAGCATATATATGGGTCTTGTTTTTGTATCCATTCAGCCAGTCTGTGTCTTTTGGTGGGAGCATTTAATCCATTTACATTTAAGGTAATTATCAATATGTATGTTCTTATTCCCATTTTCTTAAATATTTTGGGTTTGTTACTGTAGGTGTTTTCCTTCTCTTGTGTTTCTTGCCTAGAGAAGTTCCTTTAGCATTTGTTGTAAAGCTGGTTTGGTGGTGCTGAACTCTCTCAGCTTTTGCTTGTCTGTAAAGGTTTTAATTTCTCCATCAAATCTGAATGAGATCCTTGCTGGGTAGAGTAACCTTGGTTGTAGGTTTTTCTCCTTCATCACTTTAAGTATATCCTGCCACTCCCTTCTGGCTTGCAGAGTTTCTGCTGAAAGGTCAGCTGTTAACCTTATGGGGATTCCCTTGTGTGTTATTTGTTGTTTTTCCCTTGCTGCTTTTAATATGTTTTCTTTATATTTAATTTTTGATAGTTTGATTAATATGTGTCTTGGCATGTTTCTCCTTGGATTTATCCTGTATGGGACTCTCTGTGCTTCCAGGACTTGATTAACTATTTCCTTTCCCATATTAGGGAAGTTTTCAACTATAAACTCTTCAAATATCTTCTCAGTCCCTTTCTTTTTCTCTTCTTCTTCTGGGACCCCTATAATTCGAATGTTGGTGCGTTTAATGTTGTCCCAGAGGTCTCTGAGACTGTCCTCAGTTCTTTTTGTTCTTTTTTCTTTATTCTGCTCTGCAGTAGTTATTTCCACTATTTTATCTTCCAGGTCACTTATCCGTTCTTCTGCCTCAGTTATTCTGCTATTGATCCCATCTAGAGTATTTTTAATTTCATTTATTGTGTTTTTCATCGTTGCTTGGTTCCTCTTTAGTTCTTCTACGTCCTTGTTAAATGTTTCTTGCATTTTGTCTATTCTATTTCCAAGATTTTGGATCATCTTTACTATCATTATTCTGAATTCTTTTTCAGGTAGACTGCCTATTTCCTCTTCATTTGTTAGGTCTGGTGTGTTTTGACCCTGCTCCTTCACCTGCTGTGTGTTTTTTTGTCTTCTCATTTTGCTTATCTTACTGTGTTTGGCGTCTCCTTTTCACAGGCTGCAGGTTCGTAGTTCCCGTTGTTTTTGGTATCTGTCCCCAGTGGCTAAGGTTTGTTCAGTGGGTTGTGTAGGCTTCCTGGTGGAGGGGACTAGTGCCTGTGTTCTGGTGGATGAGGTTGGATCTCGTCTTTCTGGTGGGCACGTCCACGTCTGGTGGTGTGTTTTGGGGTGTCTGTGGCCTTATTATGATTTTAGGCAGCCTCTCTGCTAATGGATGGGGCTGTGTTCCTGTCTTGCTAGTTGTTTGGCATAGGGTGTCTAGCACTGTAGCTTGCTGGTCGTTGAATGAAGCTGGGTCTTGATGTTGAGATGGAGATCTCTGAGAGATTTTTGCCGTTTGGTATTACGTGGAGCCGGAAAGTCTCTTGTGGACCAGTGTTCTGAAGTTGGCTCTCCCACCTCAGAGGCACAGCCCTGATGCCTGGCTGGAGCACCAAGAGCCTTTCATCCACATGGCTCAGAATAAAAGGGAGAAAAAAATAGAAAGAAAGAAAGAGGATAAAATAAAATAAAATAAAACTATTATAATAAAAAATAAGAAAAAAAATTAAGAATAAATTTATTAAGAAAAATTTTTTTTAATTTTTAAAAATAGATTTATTAATTTTTTATAATAAAAAATAAGAAAAAATTTATTAAGAAAAAAATTTTTAATTTTTAAAAATAAAAAATATGAAAAAACTTATTAAAAAATTTTTTTAATTTCTAAAAATAGGAAATAAGGAAAAAATTATTAAGAAAACATTTAATAGGAAAAAAAATTTTTTTAAGTTAAAAAAAGAACAAAACAAAACAAAACAAAAAAACGGACGGACCTAACCCTAGGACTAATGGTGAAAGCAAAGCTATACAGACAAAATCTCACCCAGAAGCATACACATATACACTCACAAAAAAAGAAAAAGGGGAAAAATTAATATATCCTGCTCCTAAAGTCCACCTCTTGAGTTTGGGATGATTCGTTGTCTATTCAGGTATTCAACAGATGCAGGCACATCAAGTTGTTTGTAGAGCTTTAATCCGCTGCTTATGAGGCTGCTGGGAGAGATTTCCCTTTCTCTTCTTTGTTCGTACAGCTCCCGTGGTTCAGCTTTGGATTTGGACCCGCCTCTGCGTGTAGGTCACCTGAGGGCATCTGTTCCCCGCCCAGACAGGACGGGGTTAAAGGAGCAGCTGCTTCGGGGGCTCTGGCTCACTCAGGCGGTGGGAGGGAGGGGTACAGAGGAGGCGGGGCGAGCCTGCGGCATCAGAGGCTGGCGTGACGTTGCAGCAGCCTGAGGCGTGCTGTGCATTCTCCCGGGGAAGTTGTCCCCGGATCACGAGACCCTGGCAGTGGCGGGCTGCACCAGCTCCCGGGAGGGGCGGTGTGGAGAGTGACCTGTGCTCGCACACAGGCTTCTTGGTGGCGGCAGCAGCAGTCCTAGCGTCTCCTGCCCGTCTCTGGGGTCCGTGCTGATAGCCGCAGCTCACGCCCGTCTCTGGAATTTGTTTAGGCGGTGCTCTGAATCCCCTCTCCTCGAGCACCGCGAAACAAAGAGGCAAGAAAAAGTCTAGTGCCTCTTCGGCAGCTGCAGACTTTTTCCCGGGCTCCCTCCCGGCTAGCACCGAAGCCAGAGCCTCAGCTCTCAGCCCCCGCCCGCCCCGGCGGCTGAGCAGACAAGCCTCTCGGGCTGGTGAGTGCTGCTCGGCGCCGAACCTCCGTGCGGGAATCTCTCCGCTTTGCCCTCCGCACCCCTGTGGCTGTGCTCTCCTCCGTGGCTCCGAAGCTTCCCCCTCCGCCACCCGCAGTCTCCGCCCGCAAAGGGGCATCTAGTGTGTGGAAACCTTTCCTCCTTCACGGCTCCCTCCCACTGGTGCAGGTCCCGTCTCTATTCTTTTGTCTCTGTTGTTTCTTTTTTTCTTTTGCCCTACCCAAGTACGTGGGGATTTTCTTGCCTTTTGGGAGGTCTGACGTCTTCTGCCAGCATTCAGTGGGTGTTCTGTAGGAGCAGTTCCACGTGTAGATGTATTTCTACTGTATCTGTGGGAAGGAAGGTGATCTCCGCGTCTTACTCTTCCGCCATCTTGCCTCGTCCCCACTGATGTATTTTTTATTATAGTTATGCTTGGCCATGAGCCAGGGAAAGCTCTAAGTAACCCTTATGGATCATTGTGTAGTGACCAAAGCATGGTCTCTAGACCCAATGTAGCATCACTCTCTTTCTTCCCCATGAAGCCACAACAGAGACTCACAGCTGCGTGGATCCATGTGTGATCTAGAGAACCACCTTCCACTTTTGCAGATCCTAAAATGTCAGGAACAGGAGGCAGATAATTTGTCTCCCTTGCTAAGATGCCGTAAAGATCTCCCTACATTTCTGCAAAGTGTACGTGCCCCAGAGTTGTTTCCACTTTTCTCCCTCTTTTACTGGGCTTGCAAAACGATATCGTGCTCTGTGTCTGGGAAACTGTGTTGTGTTGAAATGATTATTGGTTACTTCCCGACAGAGAGCTTGAGTTCTGAACTTTGACGAATGTTATCTTCTTTGGTGTTAAAACTTGACTTATTTGTTATTCGCCCAACAGAAAATGTTTAAAGGAAAACGAGGAGAATAAGGATCAAGTCTCACAGAATTGCAGGAAACATGAGGAATTTCTGACTCAACTTCATGACTGCCTAGATCCAGGGAAGAAGAATGAAAAGGCATCAGATGAAGATTTAATTCTAAAGGTATTTGTATGAAGATTAAAAAGACTATACATTTAGTGGTCATTCTGAAGTGTGCCATAAAGGAAGAGCTGTAGTTGAGTCTGGGGGTGCAGGAGAACAGGACAGGAGCCCTAGTACAGTATTAATTGACTGCGTGACCTGGGAAAAACCATATCACCTCTCTGAGACTCAATTCCAAGATCCTTTCTAGCATTATTTGAGATTAATTATTCTCCAGAAGGGATTGACTGTTTTGTCTAAAATGTATTTAGGTTGTCAAATACAACTAATTATTCATTTTAATGATTTGTTTTAGGAAGATTTTTGTTTGTTTGTTTTAGTTACAGACAGAAACACATACACACACACAACCAAAACCAAAACCAGCTGTGTGTCATTTTTGGGATACTTTTTGAGCATAAGGTTAAGATTATCTCTAAAGTACTTTTTAATTTTACACTAAAGCCAAATAAATAAAAATCCTACTTTAATGGTAGGTTGCCACTGAGATGGAAATTAATTATATCACTACCTGGACTGTAGTGATTCATTAGAGAGCCTGAAGGTATTTGAATGGACACCATATCTTTGCTCATTTATAAACCTTTCGTATCCTTGCTTCCTGATAGATTTCCATGCAGCCATTCTTTTTTTTAAAAAAAATTTTATTTATTTATTTAAATGGACGTATAGTTGATTTACAATGTTGTGTTAGTTTCAGGTGTACAGCAAAGTGATTCATATACATATGATTCAGTAATATATATATATATATGTATTATATATATATTCTTTTTCAGATTCTTTTCCCTTATAAGTTATTATAAATTATTGAGTATAGTTCCCTGTGCTATAAAGTAGGTTCTTGTTGGTTGTCTATTTTATATATAGTAGCGTGTATATGTTAGCCTCAAACTCCTAAGTTATCCCTCCCCCCCCTTCCCCCTTTGGTTACCATAAGTTTGTTCTCTATGTCTGTGGGTCTATTTCTATTTTGTACATAAGTTCATTTGGATAATTTTTTTTTAGATTCCACATATAAGCGATAGCATATGATATTTTTCTTTCTCTGTCTGGCTTACGTCACTTAGTATCATAATCTCTAAGTCCATCCATGTTGCTGCAAATGGCATTATTTCATTCTTTTCTGTGGCTGAGTAATATTCCATTGTGTATATGTACCGCATCTTCTTTATCCATTCATCTGTTGATGGACATTTAGGTTGCTTCCATGTCTTGGCTATTGTAAACAGCACTGCAATGACCACTGGGGATGCAGCCATTCTTTATTTTTTTTTTTTTTAAATACATGGACTCCCGTATTTATTTCTTTTTTAAAATTAGTTAATTAATTAATTAATTTTTGGCTGTGTTGGGTCTTCGTTTCTGTGCGAGGGCTTTCTCTAGTTGCGGCAAGCGGGGGCCACTCTTCATTGCGGTGCACGGGCCTCTCACTATCGCGGCCTCTCTTGTTGCGGAGCACAGGCTCCAGATGCGCAGGCTTAGTAATTGTGGCTCACGGGCCCAGTTGCTCCGCGGCATGTGGGATCTTCCCAGACCAGGGCTCGAACCCGTGTCCCCTGCATTGGCAGGCAGATTCCCAACCACTGTGCCACCAGGGAAGCCCGATGCAGCCATTCTTAAAGGCCTCCCCTCAGTGGGTTATTAGTAAGCGTCCCACATGAACTCTGTGAAAGCTGCAAAATGATAACATTTTGCTTCAGGAAGTTCCACCTCACTCATGGGTTTTGGTTGCTCAGGCCTGGGGTCTGTCTGATACCCTCAAGGTGCTGGATTCAGCTCCTCCTCTTCCCTGTTGCTAACATGTGACCGGGAGCCTGGCAGGAAAAGTCCACTTCACATTGTAGTTTGGGGGGTTATCTTTAAAGCCAAGTGGTGGGGAAAAGAAAAGGAAATTAAGAACTTCTTCTTTCCGGCACCCTTTCCCTCATCAGAGACAATCTCCAGGTGCTAATCTGGGTGTTAATACTGTATTAATCTTGCCTTTTTATATTCTGTGCTTCGAATGCTTTGACATCTGGGGCCTTGCTGACCCAGGAAAGACTGGGTCCCAGGATTAGCCAATTCCTAGTAAATGACTCTCCTGGGTGCACAGCTTTCATATGCAAACCAACAACCAATACAGAGCCCACACCCCAGCCACTTCTTCTATCAGGCTTTTATACTCTGGGCCACTATCCAACTAATCACCCCAGGGTCAGGTGCCAGACAACTAGAGGTGGCGCCTACACTCCAGAACCCACTGAAATTACGCAAACTAGGCAATTCTAAGCTTGCTTACCCTGCCTCACCCATTTCTTCCTGTGGAAAACATGTTTTCTCCTGGCTCTCTCTGTCTCCTGACCAGCCCTGGTGCTCCCTGGGTGGCCCTGCATGGCATGGTGTGGCCCTTCCTCTCAGAAGCTGTGAGCAACACAGTTTCAGTGTCTCCTGATCCGTTGGCCTCACCATACCTGAATGATGATATAACCTATATTTTAAACAGGTACTGGGACCCTAGAGTTTTGGCATCCCAATCACCTGAGGAGGTCCCTGTCTTAAAAAAAAAAAAAACCCAAAAATCTCACTGGCCAAGAGCAAAAAGGCTACTGTCTTGAACACTCGCTAGGTGTTCCCCTGAGAAGGTGAACAAAACCACTGCAACTTCAAAGCCATTCCCTTACTTTTATTGCCCTTATAACCGCATGTACACACACACTCTAAGGAAACAGTAGAAAAGAAGGGATTCCTTATTTGACATTCATTCATCCATTTCCCATACATTTAGTGAGTGATTACAGGATGCTAGACACTGTTCTGGGTGCTGGGATACAGCAGTGAATGAGACAAGACTGAGTCTGTGCCCTCCTAGAGCTTCCATTGTTGTGGTTAAAGATGCTGAGGAAATAAACAAATATCCAGTATTATCCCATGTAGTAAAAGGTGCAAAGAAGAAAAACAAATCAGGATATGGGGAAAGAGAGTGAAGCAGGCTAGAGGCATGGGATGCTACTTTAGGTAGACTGGCCGAGGAGTGCCCCTCTGAGATGGGGACTTTGAAAGGATGTTGGAGAGGAAGCATACAAATATGAGGAAAAGTGTTCAAGAGAGAGGGAAGGGCACTGAGTCAGGAGCACGGCACCATGTTGGCAAATTGCTGAGGCTAAAAGATACGTCACTTCCCCTGATTGTCCTAACACAAATGCTGACCCTGTCATGAGGGGTTTCAGGTCTTTCTACAGGCATCCTTGAGCTGTCTTCGTGGCTGTTTCCCTGGGGCCAAGGAGCCTGGTTGGTTTTATTTTCCCTCCTTGTAAATCATACAAGTCTTATTCTCCCAGCTAACCACTCGAATACATTGTTTGAGCATGTTATTCAGGATTTTTCTATGCTTATATTAATAAGAAGGATTTTCTTTTTTTAAAAAAGAGAGTCCTGGGCTTCCCTGGTGGCGCACTGGTTGAGAATCTGCCTGCCAATGCAGGGGACACGGGTTCGAGCCCTGGTCTGGGAAGATCCCACATGCCGCGGAGCAACTAGGCCCGTGGGCCACAACTACTGAGCCTGCGCGTCTGGAGCCCGTGCTCCACAGCAAGAGAGGCCGCGATAGTGAGAGACCCGTGCACCGCGATGAAGAGTGGCCCCCGCTTGCCGCAGCTAGAGAAAGCCCTCGCACAGAAACGAAGACCCAACACAGCCAAAAATATATTAATTAATTAATTAATTAATTAATTAAAAAAAAAAAGAGTCCTGCTTTCTTCTCTGTATGTCCCCACCCTGTGCCAGGTAACACCTTGCAGGCAGTTGGTGCCAGTGGATGTGGGCTGAATAGAACGCCCTTGCTTCCTTGCCTGCTGTAACTGTAGAAACATCACCGGCCCTTGAGTATTTAGCAGCCAGGGGCTTGCTGATGCTTGTTCTTCTGGGAGCTTTTGGCTGAACTCTCATCATTGTTGCCTTGTAGCTACCTTTTGATTAATTTTAATTTGACCACTGGGTCTGCACATAACAAGAGCATTTAGAGGCTGCCTTTGAAAAAGTTATCTTTTGAGTGGATGGAGGGATAGCTCTTTTCCTGTTTTCATGTGATAATGCGATCATTGGGGTTTATAGATCAGAATTGCTTAGAGTGGTATGAAATTATTAATTTTTACGGGACAGCTGTAATTGCTTTCTCTTCAGCTTGGAGAGCTGTGCAAGGAAAACGCATTCGTGAAAGGACAAATTGTTACTCTTGAAGAGACTAAAAATGTCCATGAGATGGAGGCAAAAGCTAGCGGAGAAACAATCACGAGGCTGGCTTCAGAAGTAAACAGAGAGCAGCAAAAAGCTGCCTCCTGCGTTGAAGAGAAAGACAAGCTGAACCAGGTACAGTATGTGGAGCGTGTTTATGAAGCAGAAATTGAAAACCAGCTGTGGATGAGCACACTAGTGTTATTGACTGCAATTTCAAAGGCTCCTCTCAGCAGGAGGGCTGGGGCTCCATGGGTGTCAGTGACCTGATCTGGCCACTGGATACAGTTTTTTTCTAATTAGAAAAAAAGAAATACAAAACACTTCAAAGTAAAAAGTTTGTAGCTAATACGTCTTATTTGGTTAAACTGTAAGGATTACAAAATTTTTAAATTAATTTTTGAACAAATAGGTAATGCGTTCACAAGATACAAAATTCTAAATGGACACAGGGGAATGTGATGAGAAGTTATCCCCCAATCCCTTCCCCCCAGCCACCCAGTTGGTCTCTCTAGAGGCAACCTGTTAACAATTTTTATATACCTTTCTAGAAATATTCTACATATATATATATGCATATTCTTTTTATTTATTTTTAACACAAATGGCAACATACTCTGCACCTCTATGTTTTTCTTTTTATTTACTTTTAAAAAAATTGGTAAGACACTGCACACTATTATACACAAGGCTGCTATGAATAATCTATCAGTTCTCATATGTGAGACTATATCAGCAAGACAAAAATCCTAGAAGTAGACTTGCTGGGTCAAAGGATATGGGGTTTGTAATTTTGAGAGATATTGCCAAAGGGAAGTGACTCTTAATTCCAAACTTCTATTTATCCAATGAATTGCTTTACCTTTTAAACTAGCTGGAGCCTGTTTGAGCATGGGAATTAATACTGTATTTTTTTTAACACTATATAATCCTTTAATTATATTTTTAAAATTTTGTGTCAAGGAAACTAATTATGGGATTAATAATAACAATTAATTTCCAAAAGCAAAAGTGAGCTAGTGCAATCAGTTAATAAAATACATAGGAGAACACTGAAGAGTAAAGGAGATGGAGTTTAAAATTAAGGAATGACTAATGCTGAAAAAGAGAGGCTTCATGAAGGGTGAGGGTTCAGTGGTGTCCCACGGGCTGTGACGGGGGTTCTGGAGTTGGCGGGATACAGTAGAAGGAGCCATCTTTGTGGGATCATCTCTTAGGTCTTCCAGGTCTACAGTGACCTCACTGCCAAGCTGAGGTGAGATGGGAAGTTGGAATATGAAAGTGATCCACAGTAATGATAATAATTTCTATTTCCCCCCATTTCTCTGTATCAAAAGCCCTTCTTACCACTGGATTTCTTCTTCTGTCACATTAACTTTGTGAAATGAGTAAAAATTTTATCACTGTTATCAAGTCACTTCAATCATTTGAGCACCTTGTCTTAGTCTCCTTCGGCTATCATAATAAAATGCCATACACTGGGTGGCTTAAAAAACAGACATTTATTTCTCATAGTTCTGGAGGCTGGGAGGTAATTACATTTAGTGACCTCATCTAAATGTAATTACCTCTCAATGGTCCCATCTCCAGACACCATCACGTTGGATGCTAGGGCTTCAACATACGAATTTTGAAGGGACACAATTCAAATAACTCAATTATTTTTCTTCAAATTTTTCTTACAAAAAATTTCAAACATGTATAGAAAGGAATACAATGAACATCCATTTATTACCCACCCAAATGCAACAGTTGTTAGCATTTTGCTGTATTTGCTTTATTACTTTGTATACACACACACACACACACACACACACAAAATAGGTTTAGACATCGTATGTATTGTTTCTGACTACAGCAGCATATATATTCTAAGAATACGGACATTACTGTACATAATCACAATATCATTATCACATCTAAAAGTCAACAATAATGCCACAATATCATCCTTGGAGGTTATCAGACCCACAAGTTTTTTGTACTCCTTAAGAGGTGGAATTTAATCCCCCTCCCCTTGTGGGCTGGATGAATTGGCTCACTTCCAGTGAGCGGAATATGTCAGAAGTGGTGGGATCTCACTTATGAGGTTGGGTTATGAAAACACTGTGGCTTTTGTCTTAGATACACTCTCTTGAATTCCCTTGCATCATTGCTTTTGAGGAACACCAGCTGTCATGTGGTGGGGCACTCAGGTAGCCAGCTGCATGGCCCAGGTGCCCAGGAACCGAGGCCTATCAGCTACCATGTGAGTGAGCTTGGAAGTGGATCCTCCTTCAGATGATCTTGAGATGACAGTAGCCCTGGTCAACAGCTTGACTATAACCTTCTGAGAGACCTTGAGCAAGAAACACCCAGCTAAGTCAGTCCCAGATTTTTGGTCCATAGTGCTGTGAGATAATAAATGTTTGTTGTGTTAAGCCACTAAATTTGGGCTAATTTGTTACACAGCAATAGATAATCAATAACCATCTAATATTGACATTCAAATTTCATCATTTTCTACAAGAATGTCTTTTATAGCTGTTTTCTTTCCCAAATTGGGGCTCAGTCTAGGTTCATTCATTGCATTTATTTGTTATGTTTAACCTTTTATAGTTTTTCAAAAAATATTATTGACTTGTACAGAGTACAGAGCAGTGGTCTGATTGATTGTTTCTTCAAGATGTTATTTAACTTGCTTATCTATGCCCTGTACACTTAAAGTTGGATCTAGGGACTGTATTGGATTCAGGTTAAACCTTTTTTCACAAAAAATTAATGAATTAATTAATTTTTGGCTGCGTTGGGCCTTTGTTGCTGCACGTGGGCTTTCTCTAGCTGTGGTGAGCAGGGGCTACTCTTTGTTGTGGTGAGTGGGCTTCTCATTGTGGTGGCTTCTCTTGTTGTGGAGCACGGGCTCTAGGCACGCGGGCTTCAGTAGTTGTGGCATGTGGACTCAGTAGTTGTGGCTTGTGGGCTCTAGAGCACAGGCTCAGTAGTTGTGGCGCACGGGCTTAGTTGCTCTGCAGCATGTGGGATCTTCCTGGACCAGGGATTGAACGTCTGTCCCCTGCATTGGCAGGCGGATTCTTAACCACTGCGCCACCAGGGAAATCCCCAGGTTAAACCTTTTTGGCAAGAATATTTCAAAGCTAAAGTTGTATACTTCATATTGCATTGCATTAGAAGCAGATAGTGTTAGATTTTTTCCATTGTTGCTGAAACTAAGTTTGATTGCCCATATATTTAGTGTAAAGGTACATTTTTTTTTTCCTGCAGTTAAGTAAGGTATCTGTGGGGTGATCATTGGCAGGTTATTTCTGTTCCGCATCAAGTTGACCTAGTGATGTCATCATCCATTGATTCTTTTCTGTATTAACTTACATCAGGGGTGGCAAAGTGGTAATATTCGAATTTCATCTTTCCTTCTACTTATTAGTTGACATTCTTACATAAAGAAAAGCTTTTTGTTTTCTTACCTTTTATTTTCAATTCTATGGACACATGGATTTTTATTTATTGATACTTAATATGTTATAATCAATTATTCTCCTTTTGGCTTTCCAATCCTCCATGTTTGGCCAGGACGAGTCCCTACAAGATGGTCTCTGTGACCTTATAACCTGACTCCTTTAGTCTTTCAATGCTTCCTTGCCTTTTGACAGAAGATGATATCTTAGGCTCAATTTTCAGACCACAGAACTAAAAGCAACCTATTCTTTATGGAGCTTTGGCTCCTTTTACTGGGGAATGGTGCTTAGAAACCAAGATTCAGGCTTTAGGTGTGCTCATTGCTATTGGGGTGTCATTGCTTTCAGTGGACAGAGCTAGAAATACTTTTTTTAGTAATAAATTAATACTGGTATTTTTAATTAAAAGTAATATTCTAGAGTTAATTAGAATATTACTTTTAATTAAAATTAATTAATTAAAAATTAATTTAAAATTAATTAATTTATTAATAAATTAATATCTTTTAACTTTATATTAGTATCTTTTGGATCCTAACAATAATATTTACTCATTTGCTTTGTCTTAACATATACATAAAATTATTTGAAAATTACACTTTCAATATTCTACCTATAAGTAAACTTTCTTAGTGAAGTTTAAGACTCTCAGACTTTTCTGGAGATGAGCAGTAGGAAATGACAGTGTATTGCAAGAGCACATTAAAAATACAGCACTTATTCCTCTTCTTATATGTGTCTTTACTTGTAAATGACTGATGATGCAACATTGTTCAGACTTGTGAAACACATTCACATTGGGATCAAGTTCCTGCCAAAATAATACAAATTATTAAAAAAATATGGGCAGTAAAAAACTTGAGGTCTTTAATAAAGTGCTCATTCATGGGATTATGACTCCAAAGATTTACTACTGAAAAACACTGTCAAGTGGTTTTGCTGGCACATTAATGTTCTCAGGGAGAGTTTTCATAATGCTTTCTAAAGCTCTGTTTTTGAGGTTGGAAACTTACTTTATTAAAAGTCCAGAATGACTGCTGAGGTAGAAGTATCTGCAGGGCTGGGGTGCTGTTTCTACCAAACTCAGCTTTTCTTATTATCTTAATGATTTTTTTTAAGTTACTTTATGAAAATTCCCAAATAAAAATCCAGGTGATTTATTATACATATGGATAATATATTATTTGACAATCTTTAATAGTTAAAATTGCAGTACGTTTTAAAAACTTTTATAGATTGGCACCTTTTTTTGTTGCTGTTGTCTCGAAATAATCTAATGCTGAGAAAAGTAGTCACTTTATCTACATTAGCCACACACATTTCCTATAGACCAGACATTTCAATCAGTGAATCAGAAATTAAACTTACATAATGGATTTAAAATAGCTTATTTTCCTTCACACTGTTCACATTTTCCTTAATTCTATTGGCCAGAATTGAAGCTAGGAAAGAATATTGGTTTTGGAGTCAGCAGGCTTGGTTTGGAAGGATGTCCCTTCTGCTTTCTTGGTTTGTTGTCTACAGCAGAGTGTGTAAGAGGGGAGAGGCTACGAGAGACACACTGAGCAGGGTGGCTCAGAGGCGAGGCTCTTGGGTTTTTTAATATAGGCTCCAGAATCATTTGGCTGTGTGATCTGAGGCATATGACTTTACCTCTTTGAACTTCAGTTTCTTGTATGTAAAATGGGAAAATAATTTAATGATCTACCTCTTACAGTTATCGTTAGGATTGAATGATGTAATCTACATATGGTACTCAAGACAAGCCCAGCACATAATTGATGCTCAGTGTTTTAATTTCCTTTTCCTAGTTATTTACTTTTATCTAGGGTTTAAACTAAATGTATGGTTATTTTAAGAGTACAGACATATGGAAAGAGTTCCTGGAAGTGAGAAATTATCAGACAGGATAAATTACTAAAGAAGTTAAAGATCTCTTTATAATCATAGAATCACAATGTTGGAAGTGACCCTAAGGTCTTTTAGAATCTAGATCATCTAACTCTCTATTTGAAATAAGAATCATCTCTAAAATGTCCCTGTCTAGCTAGTGCCCAGCCTTCCCTTGAACTCCTCCAGAGGCAGGGAACTCACAGGAGGTCCACCTCCTCTGTGCAGTCTTAATTGTTTGACAGTTCTTCACTGTAGCAAGTCAGGATCAAAATCCCTATAATTCACGTCCTCATCCTGGTTCTCTCTTTTTTTCCAGTTTTATGGAGATATAATCACTAAACAGTACTGTATAAGTAGAGCATAATGGTTTGACTTACATACATTGTGAAATGATTACACAATAAGTTTAGTGAGCATCCATCATCTCGTATAGATACAAAATTAAAGAAATAGAAAATTTTTTCCTTATGATGAGAACTCTCAGGATTTACTCTCTTAACAGCTGTCCCGTATAACATACGGCAGCGTTCATTATACTTATCATGTTGTACATCACATCCCTAGGATTTATTTGTCTTTTAACTGGGAGTTTGTACCTTTTGACTGCCTTCATCCAATTCCCCCTTCCCCTACCGCCCACCCCTGGCAACCGATGAGTTTGTTTGTTTTTCAAGTATATTTGTCCTACAACTCTATGTTAGTTCCTGTTATGCAACATAGTGATTTGATATTTCTGTACATTTCAAAATGATCATCATGGTAAGTCTAGTTACTGTCAGTCACAATAAAAGGATATTATGTAATTATTGATTATATTCCCCAATGTACATTTCATACCCATGACTCATTTATTTTGCAGCTGGAAGTTTGTACATCTTAGTCTCCCTCACCTACTTCTCTCCTTCCCTCATCCCCCTACCCTCTGGCAACCACCTGTTTGTTCTCTGTATCTATGACTTCATTTCTGTTTTGTTATGTCTGTTCATTTGTCTTTTAGATTGCACATATAAATGGAATCACACAGTGATTCTGTGTCTTTCTCTGTCTGACTTATTTCACTTAGCATAATACCCTGTAGGTCCATCCATGTTGTTGCAAATGGCAAGATTTCATTCTTTTTTTATAGCTGAGTTATATACATTCTTTTCTTATAGCTCAGTTTATAGCTGAGTTATGTGTATATATATATATATATATATATATATATATATATATATGTATGTATGTATATAAAATGCTGCAAGGAACATAAGGGTGCATATATCTTTTCTAATTAGTATTTTCATTTTCTTTGGATAAATATGGAATTGCTGGATGATATGGTTGTTCAATTTTATATTTTTTGAGGAATCTCCATATTGTTTTCCACAGAGGCTGCACCAATTTACATTCCACCAACTGTGAACAAGGGTCCTTTTCTCCACATCCTCACCAACACTTGCTATTTGTTGTTTTATTGATAATAACTGTGCTGACTGGTGAGAAGTAATATCTCATTGTGGTTTTGATTTTCAATAGTGATGGTGAGCATCTTTTCATGGATCTGTTGGCCATCTGTATGTCTTTTTGGAAAAATGTCTATTCAGGTTCTCTGCCCATTTTTCAATCTTGTTCTCTTTTTTTTTTTTTTTAATGTTGAGTTGTATCAGTTCTTTGTATATTTTGGCTTTTAACCTGTTAAAAGATTTATTGTTTGCAGATATCTTCTTCCATTCAATAGGCTGCCTTTTCATTTTGTTGATAGTTTCCTTTGCTGTACAACAGCTTTTTAGTTTGATGTAGTCCCATTTGTTTATTTTTGATTTTGTTTCCCTTGCCTGAGGAGACAGGTCCAAAAAAATATTACTAAGACTGATGTCAAAGAGCATATAGCCTATGTTTTTTTTCTAGAAGTTTTATGGTTTCAGGTCTTACATTTAAGTTTTTAATCCATTTTGAATTTATTCTTGTGTATGGTGTGAGGAAGTAGTCCAGTTTGATTGTTTTGCATGTAGCTGTCTAGTTTTTCCAACGCCATTTATTGACGAGGCTGTCTTTTTCCTACAGTATATTCTTGCCTCCTTTGTTGTAGATTAATTGCCCATATAAATGTGAGTTTATTTCTGGGGTCTCTATTCTATTCCATTGATCTACATGTCTGTTTTTGTGCCAGTACCACACAGTTTTGGTTACTGTAGCTCTGTGTAATAGTTTGAAATCAGGGAGCATGATACCTCCAGCTTTTTCTTCTTTCTGAAGAAGGTTTTGACTATTTGAGGTCTTTTGTGTTTCCATACAAATTTTAGAATTATTTGTTCTAATTCTGTGAAAAATACCATTGGTATTTTGATAGATACTGCATTGAATTTGTAGATTGCCTTGGGTAGTATGGTCATTTTAACAATATTAATTATTCCAGTCCATGATCATGGTATATTTTTTTATCTGTTTCTGTCAACTTCAGTTTCTTTCATCAGTGTCTTATAATCTTCTGAATACAGGTCTTTTACCTCCTTAGATTTATTTCTAGATATTCTATTCTTCTCAATGTGATTGCAAATGGGATAGTTTTCTTGATTTCTCTTCCCGATAGTTCATTGTTAGTATATAGAAATGCAACAGATTTTTGCATATTAATTTTGTATCCTACAACTTTACTGAATTCATTGATGAGTTCCAGTAGTTTTTTGGTGGCATCTTTAGGATTTTCTATGTATAGTATTATGTCATCTGCAAACATGACGGTTTTGCTTCTTCCTTTACAATTTTGATTCTTTTAATTTCTTTTTCTTGTCTGATTGTTGTGGCTAAGACTTCCAATACTATGTTGAGTAAAAGTGGCAAGAGTGGGCATCTTTATCTTGTTCCAGATCCTAGAGGAAATGCTTTCAGATTTTCACCATTGAGTATGATGTTAGCTGTGGGCTTGTCATATATATGGCCTTTATTATGTTGAGGTATATTCCCTCTATGCCCACTCTCTGGAGAGTTTTTTTTTATCATAAATGGATGTTGAATTCTGTCAAAATCTTTTTCTGCATCTATTGAGATGATCATATGATTTTTATTTTTCAATATATTAATGTAGTATATAACACTGATGGATTTGGAGATGTTGAAACATCCTTGCATCCCTGGGATAAATCCCTCTTGATCATGGGTATGATCCTTTTAATGTATTGTTAAAATTGATTTGCTAATTTATTGTTGACGATTTTTGCATCTATGTTTATCGGTGGTATTAGCCTGTAATTTTCTTTTTAGTGATTCTTTGTCTGGTTTTGGTATCAGGATAATACATGGCCTTGTGGAATGAGTTTGGAAGTGTTCCTTCCTTTGCAATTTTTTGAAACAATTCGAGAAGGATAGGTGTTAACTCTTCTCTAAATGTTTGGTAGAATTCACCTATGAAGCCATCTGATCCTGAAATTTTGTTTGTTGGAAGTTTTAAAATTACTGATTCAATTTTATTACTGGTGTTTGGTCTGTTCATATTTTCTATTTCTTCCTGATTCAGTCTTGGAAAATTGTATGTTTCTAGGAATTGGGGCTGGCTGAGTGGCCCAGGGTGTCCCAGAGCTGGTGTTGGCTCCTTCGTGTGTGGGCTGGGTCCTGACATGGCAGGTTCCTGGGTTGCAGTGGTCCTGGGTCTGTTGTCTGCCTGCTTGTGGGTGGAGTTGGTTCCTGGGGTGGCTGGCTGAGGGGCCCAAGGTATCTCAGAGCTGGTGTTGACCTCCTAGTGGCTGTGGCCAAGTAATATCAGCTGGCTGCGGGTCTTGGGGGTCCCAGGGCTAGTGCAGGTGTGCAGGTTGGTGGGGCCTGGTCCTGGGCATTCTGGTGGGGGGGCTAGGGGATTATGGGGTCCTAAGGCAGACAGCCAGCCTACTGGTGGTGCTGTATCCCTTCCCAGCTAGCTACTTGGCCTGCGGCATCCCAGTACTGGTGCCAACAGGATGGTGGGTAGGTCTGGGTCCTGGCGCTCATAAGCTAGAGGAGCTCACCATTCTAAAATGGTGAGTAATTAAAATGAAAATAAACACTAAAATAATATCTGCTCATATTATAAAAAATTAAAAATGTTCATAAGGCTCCAAAGTAAAATTTAAAATCATCTCTCCTTCCACTTCTAGCCTCACTTTACACTCTTGTTTTAACCTCTGATATTACCATTAAGACTTTAAAGCAATACATTTCTGTTCCTGATTCAACAACCTGAGATAGTATTTTTAGATGTTCTGCTATGATATATGATGAATTTAATGCCTCCTACTTTTTACTCCCATCGTTCTGCATTCCAGTTTTTATTATATTATTGTATTTACCTTGTCAAGGTTTGTAATATTTTCATTCTGTTCTGTAACTATAATTAAGTTTTCAATGCTTTGTCTTTAGGTTCATTCAACACATTTAAAGTAAATTAAAACAGAATTTAAAATAACATGATTGCATAAATATTTTTATTATGGGTCTAATCCTAGCATGTGATGCAGAACTCATTCCATTTTGACAATGTCCCTCTTAAAATTTCAGCTGGGAACTGTCCATGGTCCTCCAGGCACAGTCTGACCAGTTCAGGGCAGAGCGTTTTGCAGTACTGAAGTGAAGCCCAGGAACACACTGGCCTCATGGACAGTTAAATTTACTGTTAACTTGTATCGGGTTTTTCAATAATGGGAATTTCCAATTTAAGTTGAATTCTTATTATTTTCCAAGGTTGATAATGCCACTGGGACAGCTCAGATTTGGGAAAGGTCTTCCTCATTTTGAAGTAAAATGTTACTCTGCAGCTTCCACTCTAATAGATAATGGAATTACAGGGCCAAAGGATATTGTGCATATTACATGTTTTAGATATTTATATCAAAATTATACCTATTCACACTTCCACCAGCAATGTATGAGAGGACATGTTTGGGGGAATTTCTGAGTTTATTTGTTAATGTTAACTGCAGTAGGTAGAAATAACCAACGAATTTTTAATTTTATGAAATTTGTCTAGGGTTGGATGAATTAAGCTCAAGACAGAGGTTTTCTACCCTGATGATAATTAGTCATTTTAGTTTTGAGAGGCAGTTTGATCTCAGGCATATCCAAATCCATAGGATGGTTAGCAACATCGTAATAGGAATCAATTGTTTTAAAAACACAAACCTTTGAATGATTTCATTACTTAATGCATTTAATTGGGAAGTTAAATTGAGCACCTTGATCATATTATTTACAAATGTTTTTGTTAAAAGTAATTGTGAAGGGGTCATTATACATTTGTTGCATTAGTAGCACTGAATCTAAAGATTTGTTAATTTAAAACATTTTTAAAGTGATCCCTGTCACTGACTCGATAGGGTCTGTGCTCATTTGCCAGTGCGATTTCTTCTGTGGAGGTCAGCCCTGCTTTTGCTCTGAGGGAGCTACTTGTTTCTTGTTCTGTGTGTCAGTGTGCTCTGACAGCAGTCCCGAGGTCCTGGCCGGCGACACCAATGTCACATTACTTCAGCGTATCCTTGAGGTAGCCATGCAACCAGACTCCACTCTAGCCGCTGTCTCCCAATAGCTCTACAAGTAATTGCATTTGCAGTCTGAGGACATCTGTTTCCAGCAGACCGGCCGCGTGCCTCTGAATTCTGAAGCGCTTAATCAGAGCACTGGGGGAGCAGGTCCCCAAGGCCTTGTCGCTGGCTCCCAAGTCTGCATTTCATATGAGAAACAGCATATAGTTCACTGGGCTGAAATGTGTCCAGAAAAAAAAAGTCTGACCTGCTGCCATGTGCCACTATATTCTATGACCACAAAAGAATTTTCTGATTTTTATTAGACATAAGCATTGGTGCTTTGGATTTGTTAAAGAAGACTGTTTTGACCCTGGTCTCTAAGGCAGTGAGAAAACAGTCTGATATTGGGGTGGAAAAAATTCCTCATAGCTGAAATATTTTAATTGTGTTTATTGGTCTCCTGGTGTAAGCTGCCGATTGATTAGTTTATTCCAAACTGACAGTAAGTCTATAGTACTCAAGTGTCTGATATATTTTTTGTGTATTTTTAGGATCTTTTGTAAATTCCTGGTTAAAAATGTCTCTCCATTGGTCATGGAAACTCCCCTCTTTTGCATTAGGGACTTTCTTTCAATGTAAAAGTTAATATGTAATTTCCTATCGAGTTTTAGAACTCTGAGGGGATTAGGATTAATTTTCATCCCTGCATCATCGAACTTAGGACCTCAGTTTTCTAGACACACATTAGATGGTAGTTTCTAAGTAATACATGGGCCCAATTTATTATCGCCGATGCTGATACTAGTTACTCTAATTGAGCAGCTACTGTAGTACTATCTGAAAAGAAATCTGTAAAGTGTTAAAATATTGTATTTGTGATAAAGTGTACATAATTTAATTAGCAGTAATAATGGGACTTCTCTGCACAGACGACTGGTTTGGAAAGGGAGCGGGGAAATGGAGCTGGTGCCAGGACCTGGAGAAGCAAAGCATTTCACAAACTAGTTTCTATAATTAGTTTAGTTATTACATCTCTGAAAGGGGCAGCTTTCTCTAACTACCTACGTCCACTCGATGACTTTTCATTCAAATTGATGCCCAAGACTTCCTTGATTTAAAAAAAAATCACCAGAAAAAAAAAAAGAAAGATATTCTCTTTCTTTTTTTTTAAATAAAAAGTAAGAGGTAGCATTCCAAGTAACATTCTTCCTGTCTTCAAGCTCTAATGCAAAAGGGATGATTGCATTTTAACTAGCAGCCTGAAATGTTACTGGCCAGTTTAGACGTAGAATCTGTTATTTGAAGATATTGTTTCTTTTTAGTTATTTTTGCCCCTAACATACTATTTTAAATAAAAACCAAAAATATGTTTGCCATTTACCTAGACTACAGTATTATAGAAGTGCTGGCTAACCGACTGCTTAATCTTATCTGATGTGAATTCACTTACTTTGGAACTTGATGTCCACAAGTGTTTTTTTTTTTTTTTTTTAAGTGAATTTTAAAGAGATCCTTTTTATGCCTCTTTGGACCATTCTACATAGAGTAAATAGAAGTAGGTGTACTGGTAACTTTCTCAATGCCCTTTATTTTATTTTTTAATTTTTTTTAATTTTTGGCTGTGTTGGGTCTTTGTTTCTGTGCGAGGGCTTTCTCTAGTTGTGGCAAGCGGGGGCCACTCTTCATCGCGGTGCGCGGGCCTCTCACTCTCGCGGCCTCTCTCGTTGCAGAGCACAGGCTCCAGACGTGCAGGCTCAGTAGTTGTGGCTCACGGGCCTAGTTGCTCCGTGGCATGTGGGATCTTCCCAGACCAGGGCTCGAACCCGTGTCCCCTGCATTGGCAGGCAGATTCTCAACCACTGCGCCACCAGGGAAGCCCCAATGCCCTTTATTTTTACAAACCTAATCATACATATAATATTCTTTGAAATTATTCTTCTCAGTATGGTACTCTATCTCCCTCTAACTTTTAATCCTCCCACCCACCAAATGGCTACTCCTTTCTATTTCCTTTCTGCAGGTTCTATCAGTATTGGTTTTATTTTTATGAGACGGGGGATACACAGTCAATGAATATTGAAAGAAAGATTTTATTCTCCTTTATACAATGATGTTTTATGATAATTCTACACTGTTATTTAAAATAGTTTTAAGGGGAGACATCTTCATTCAAATAACTTTTAGTGACTTATTAGGACTCTGAGGGTTTACTGTTTACTCAACATCAATTTCCATTTATACCAAACTTAAGAACACATTGGCCTGTAAACATATTCTATATATGGATCGAATCTACTAGTATGTTAGCCAATGATTTGTTTTTATTAACTCTTTCCAGAGGTCCACATAGAAAAGGCTTATATGTCAGTTTCCTTTTTTTTTTTCTAGCCCTGATTTTATACCCCTTCTCTTTTTCAGACATCTAAATTTACCTAACATAGCTTTACAATTTAACAACTTTATGAAGAGAGGATAGGGCACCTAAAATTAAAAATGGAATGAGCATTTAACCCTAGCTCCTTGAACTCATTAGCAAGCAAGGTAAATGAGACGCAAATGCAGGTTCCCCTCCTTGGCTGTTAATGCTACTGTCCTCACTTTCCGAAATTATTTTAGGACTTGCTCAGTGCTGTAGAGGCGAAAGAAGCTCTTGAAAGGGAAGTTAAGATCCTCCAAGAAAGGCTGCTGGCTGGCCAACGGGTCTGGGATATCTCAGAGCAGGAACTGAGCCTCTTGAAGAGAAGCTCTCTGGAGTTGGAGAAGAGTTTGAAGGCCAGTGTGGATGCAGCCGCAGCCCCACAGAGCGAGTACTTCTCCTTTAGGGAGAAAATTGCAGCCCTCCTGAGGAGCAGCTCGGGCACGCTTAGGCCCACGGAGGATGCCATTCTGGAGAGGATTCGAGAAATGGGCGGCCGGGAAGAGAGTGGGAAACGGGTGAGTGGGTGATGGCTGCGTACAAGCTTCTTAAGGACAGTCAGTTCCTTCATTCGGCATACTCGGTAAGGGAGTGGGTTGTCTGAGTTAGTTAAAAGTAGCATTTAAATGTGGTCGTACTACTTTCAATTATATATTATACTCCCGAAGCCTGACTGCATACTACCATGCGGGTTCTGGACTCAGAGCTACCCGGGCTGAATCTTGGTCTCTACTGCACACTCACTTGGTCCAGATGTGACCTTGGGCAGGTTCCTGAGAGGACAGCCTCTGAGATTTTTGTTTCCTGGTCTGCTGTACAGGAACAGCCCAGGGTCCACACCCCTTGTCTGAAACCCTTGGAGCCTGCTGTGGTTTTGGATTCAGAATTTTTCAGTGTTTAGGAAGGTGAAATTGTCCCCAGAAAGGTAATGGAGAAAGCACCCTTACACATTCCTCCTCAGTGGGGTCTGGGACAGCACCCCATAATCACCACATTCATCTTCTGTGGCAAAAGCTGTGAGCAGCTCTGCTGCGTGGGACCCACCAAGACTGTGAATAGCCTCAGTCACTTCAGGTCAGGGTTTGTTGCCAAATCCTGTCAGGTCAAGCTTTGCCAGCAAATAACTTTTGGAAAAAAACCGTCAGCTTTCAGATCCTTTTGGATTTTGGAACTGTAGATAAGAGTTCCTGGACCTGTAACTGTATCTGCCTCTTCAGGTTATTGTTTGTTGTAAGCATGAAATGAAAAAAAAATTGTTAGGAAGTCCTTAACACACTGTCTGGCAAATAGCAACAATAAACATTAACTATTGCTGCCCTGGCCCATCCTCCACTCTCTCCTCCTCTCCCCTCCTCTCCTCCTTTTCCTGATGTGTTGGTACCTGGAACAGTCTTCCAGGGGACCTATTTAACAAGTGAAGTGGATTTAAAAATGGTTTAAATCACACATATGATTGAAGCTTGCTTAATTTTGTTACCTTATTTATATTATTAACAATTCTCATTTTCTATAAAGCTTTGCTTAGCTGAGTTAATTTCAGCCCACACTCTGTTTAAACTATCCTCAAATCCAGATTACTGAAGTCCTAATTAATGAGGTTTTAAGGTAAATAATATCCAAATTCTATGTATAATTCCATTAGGAACTATTTCTTCTATTGAGTTCATTTTTTTGCTTGAAAGGAGAAAATGCACTTTTCCTCCTTTTAATGATCCTAAAAAACTCAAAGTGATCACTAACTCAAAGTTTGTGGTTGCATTTGTAAATTTCCTTTAGTGATAAAACTTCTTTTAAAAAACAAATTTATTTATTTATTTTTGGCTGCGTTGGGTCTTCGTTGTGGTGTGCGGGCTTCTCATTGCAGTGGCTTCTCTTGTTGCGGAGCACGGGCTCAAGGCACACAGGCTTCAGTATTTGCAGCACGTGGACTCAGTAGCTGTGGCTCGTGGGCCCTAGAGCGCGTGGGCTTCAGTAGTTGTGGTGCACGGGCTTAGTTTCTCTGTGGCATGTGGGATCTTCCTGGACCAGGGGTTGAACCCGTGTCCCCTGCATTGGCAGGCGGATTCTTAACCACTGCGCCACCAGGGAAGTCCTGATAAAACATTTTTAATTCCCTTTAAAACTGCAAAATTCACATGTGCTCCAGGAGCAGCCCTAGTGACTCCTTTGTTCAAGTATAGGATTCTCTGTGGATATAAAATGTTCACCCCTGTAACATGCGTGGGTCTCTGAGAGTGACTCAGTTTATCTTGTGGTGCAGTACACATATAGGTCCTGGATTGGGGGAGGGAATTATTTACAGGACTAGGAAAAACTTCAAGTGATTTACCTTGGATAGTAATAGACGTACTTCAATAGCTAATGGATCTTTGCCATTTCATTTTATTGCTTCCCTCTTCTATTTTCCCAACTGTTTTCCTAAAACTATTTTAATTCCAGCATGTGAAACATGGCATAAAGTTGTCAGCATGAAGTATATGTTTATTTTCTAAAGCAAAACGATGTAAATTGGTTAAGCTGGATATGCCTTCTCCCTCTCCTCATAAAAATGAGAATGATTCAGTGTTTTTAGTGCCTTTGTCCGCCTTTCCTACCCTGTAATTCTTTTCAATAGCTGCTCTCACTATTTAAAAGCCTGAAATCAAGCATATGGCTGGCATCTTGTGTGACTCATCTTCAAGTAAAATCAGGAGAAAATGGATTCCATATATTGTCTTAGAAATGTTTCTGAAGAATGGGAGCTTTACACATTGATGAATCTGTTTGTTGAGGAGGCTGCAACGCCCTGCCAGCTGCCATGGATAAACACACAGTCCACTGTTGAGTAATACCCATGTGCTCCGGGCCTGGCAAATTCTCCCCTTCACCGTGACTCCTACTTACTGAACATTGCTTTTCTTGTTTACCTCTTCGCTATTCATTTTCACTCTCCTCTATTTGCAGTTCGGGGTAGAACTCAGGACACCACCCACACTTTTTCAGTAAGTCATTTCTACTTGTTCCGTGCTTTTCTGATTATAACAAAATCTAATTTTCTTTTTAAATGCTTTACTATATCTTAGAGCAGGGTGTCTCAGCTATTGACATTTTGAGCTGGATAATCCTTTGCTGTAAAGGCCATTCTGTGTTTTGTAGGATTTGTAGCAGCATCTCCAGCTTCTACCCACTAGATACCGATAGTACCTCCTCTTCTCCCCAGTTTGTGACAGCAAAGATGTCTCTAGACATTGCCAAATGTCCCTGGGGGGTGGGGGTGTGGGCGGTGAAATTGCCTCTAGTTGAAAACCGCTCTCTTAGAGGAATGTTCTACTGTCGGGTTCCCAGGAATTCTAAATGAGTATTTCGTTGTTATGTAGCCTGAAATTTCAGGACACTTGTAACAGGTATTTTTGAAATAATGATTTCTTACACAATGACGGGAAGCCGTGACATTTTCAGATTTTAGTTTAGAATCTTGAGGCAAAGTTTTTTTTTGTTTGTTTTTTGTTTTTTAACTTTTAGATGTTTCCAAACTGGCTAATCACCTGGCTGAGAATTGATTTGTACAGAGAGGACAGGACCATGAGTGATTTCCATGTCGTCTCCTTAATTATAGACAAATTAGTACAACCTTACAAAAATTTATCTAGACAGCTCGTCTGTTCTGCTTTAGAGCACACACAAGGCTGTACATCCTGCACTGGAGCTTTTCCAGTCTGGTGGGGGAGCTTTGGGGAACCAATCCGATGCCGTAAAGGACCTGAGACGTTTTTGCAACTCCCACACCCCCTTCTGATCTCATCATTCTGCTCAGTTTTTAATCCTCCAATATCCTAAACTAAACGTTTGCCCAGAAGCTTCAAGTAGACTTCCTTTGACATTTAATTGTCCAGTATTATGTTATATAGTCACCCCTGGCTACAAGGGCATCTGGGAAAGTACACAGATAGAGATTTCAGCTCTCCCAGCCTCTATAGTGTATTAATTTCCTAGAATGGCCATGACAAAGTACCACTACCTGGGTGGCTTAAACAACAGAAATTTATTGTCTCACAGTTCTGGAGGCTTGAAGTCCAAAGTTAAGGTGTTAGAATTGGTGTCTTCTGAGTGCCGCAGGGGAGAATCTGTTTCACACCTCTCACCTAGCTTCTGTAAGCCTCAGGTATTCCTTGGCTTATGGATCATGATCTCTCCGTGTCTTCACATAATTTTCCTTCTACTTGTGTGTCTCTCTTTCCAAATTTCCCCTTTTAATAAGGACACCAGTTATATTGGATTAGGGCCCATCCTCAAAACCTCATTTTAACTTGATTATCTCTGTAAAGATTCTGTTTCCAAATAAGGTCACATTCTGAGGCACCAGGGGACTTGCCCACATCTCTTTTGGGGTGACCCAATTCAAATCATAATAAAAGTTGACATACACAACTTTTATTATGTATGTCATACTTTTATTATGTATGACAGCTGTAGGGCTAGCCTGTCAATAAAGTTGGCCATACATACTGACAAGAAGGAAGGATAATTTGATTGGTTCCTGATAACTTATTTTTTATATTTCTTAAGTGAAAATCTAGCTTGCATAATCAGAAGAGAATTGTTCATGTCCAAAAGGCACTGGCCCTTAAGTGACCTAAGTGGCTCTTTCTTCAGTTTTGAGCTCTCGTGTTTCCATTGGGTTTAATCTTAGGGCAGAAGTGCCTCTCTGGAAAAATCAACAACTACTTGTCCTTGGGAAGTAAATTAATTCTTTTAGGGCATTATGACTTCACTTACAAAATCCAAGCTGTTTGTTTTTGAAGTATGGTTTATTTCAGGGCCTTCTTTTTGTTTTTAAAAAATTGAGATATGTATTCTTTATTACAATCCACCCCCTCTTCCCTGCCCTATTCCATGTATCTCTAATGTTGAAAGCCTTGGCACATCTTGTCCCACAGAGTATCAGAGATATATTAACAAATGATACTAAGAAAAAGGAGGAGAAAAAAAAAAAGGAAAGAAAATCACATTTCTTGGTGTGAGAAACACAACACAACTTTACAGTTTTGATGGGACACATATATTCACCCGGGCACTGGCATTCGATGTTCCCAAGAACTGTCAGATTGGAATGTTAATTTATTTTAATAAAAATATGTAAATTTATCTTTGAAAAGACTTGGTGGTATCATATTCATGAAGATCTAGGTAAGCGTATGAAGGTAAGTTCTGTGGTGCATAGAATATAGGGAAGTTCATAGCTGTTTGCTCCTCTCTGGACACCAGAATCTTGGCAGGGAGGTTGGGTAGGTTCTGCACAGGTCAGCCTTACTGGTGTTTTTAAAAGTTATACTCTGCTGAGTCTGCAAGTTCCGTGGAACACTTTCAGGTCCACCCAGGGTGAAGATGCAGGAGGGACCCCCTCACCTCTGATTCAACACATTTATTCCTTATTTGTCTTTCCCAGAAAGACTTCTAGTTGAAAAACAGGCTCTGTGGGCTGAGAAGAGTTTGAGAAACATGATATAACATAATTCCTGAAAAGCTCCATAAACTCTTTATGACAAAAGCAAAGGACTGAGTGAACCCACATACTGGAGGAGTAATACTGATGATAAAAGTGGATGCAGCTAAGAATAGAACTACCATATGACCAAGCAGTCCCACTACTGGGCATATACCCTGAGAAAACCGTAATTCAAAAAGAGTCATGTACCACAATGTTCATTGCAGCTCTATTTACAATAGCCAGGACATGGAAGCAACCTAAGTGTCCATCAACAGATGAATGGGTAAAGAAGATGTGGCACATATATACAATGGAATATTACTCAGCCATAAAAAGAAATGAAATTGAGTTATTTGTAGTGAGGTGGATGGACCTAAAGACTGTCATACAGAGTGAAGTAAGTCAGAAAGAGAAAAACAAATACCATATGCTAACACATATATATGGAATCTAAAAAAAAAAAAAAAAAAGGTTCTGAAGAACCTAGGGGAAGGACAGGAATAAAGACGCAGACCTAGAGAATGGACTTGAGGACATGGGGAGGGCGAAGGGTAAGCTGGGACGAAGTGAGAGAGTAGTATTGACATATATACACTACCAAATATAAAATAGATAGCTAGATAGCTAGTGGGAAGCAGCTGCATAGCACAGGGAGATCAGCTCTGTGCTTTGTGTCCACCTAGAGGGGTGGGATAGAGAGGGTGGGAGGGAGACACAAGAGGGAGGAGATATGGGGATATATGTATACGTATAGCTGATTCACTTTGTTATACAGCAGAAACTAACACACCATTGTAGAGCAATTATACTCCAATAAAGATGTTAAAAAAAAAAAAAGTGGATGCAATATGTTGAACTTCAATTGTGTATGGAATACCGGGCTACTCAAATTATCTAATTTAGATCATCTGCTCATCATAGCAAAGTCTATGAGTTTCAGGGAGGTTAATTTCTTGCTTCAGTTATCACGCTGGTAAGTGGTAGAGTGAGCACTTGAAATCAGGACTGTCTGACTATATAAAGTCCCTGTTCCACAGTCTGGTCTACATCAGGTGTCTGCTTCTTCCTTCAGGGTCATTATCACTCTCTGAGTCTAGTTACTGCACTTGCTCGAGGTCATTACTGATTGATTTCCATTGAAGACTTTGCTCTCCTCTGGTAAGGTCTGCAGCGTGTTGACTGTGGCTAAGTGATCACACAGTTTTCCATCTCTCCAGCTGAGATTTTCTGCATCTGTTAGCTCTTTGGTTTCATTCTCTTTGCCAGGTCAACTGTAAGATAGGAGAACTGTGGAAGGATCTTCAGGTAGAAAGACTTACTTTCTACTGGGAGTCCAACGTGAAACCACATTTTCAGTTGCACAGAAACGTGTTATCCCTTGTACAACATATCATTAGACAGCCCCTTAGGAGCCAGTATCTTGAGGAGGTTGTTTGACAGCCCTTGTTCTGTCGGTTACTTTGTATATGGTACTTAATGCATTTCTTGCATTAAGGTCAGATCTACTATTGCACTAAAGGTAGGAAATATGAAATGAGGGTTCTTAGAGCCTCATAGTCTATAATGAAATTATAAATTTCCTTTGGAAATGGAATTCCTTGGATATGATGCTGAGCAGCTTGCCATCAAATAGCTGATTTCAAACACCCAAAGGAGTATAGAATTAATTGAATTATAGGCCTCGGACCTTGAGAGCTTTAGAAGGACAAAATTAGAGAGTTCAGAGATTAAGTAATTTAACCTTCCTGATTGTAGCACTTCCGCCCCCCATAACATTCTTAACAAATGATTGGCCAAATTCTAGCCTTCTCCAGTGACTGGGAACTCCACTACCTGACATGTGAAGATGCTTAAAATATGAGGTAAAAACAAACCCACAAAATTGCGTATATAATATCTCAACTATATTTTAGCAATACATACAAATAAATTATTAAAAAATATTAATAGTTGTTGCCTCTGGGTGGTGGGATCATGGGAATTAGTTTTGCTTATTTACACTTTTGTTTTTGTCCGTAATGAATCTTCTTATACAGTGAGTATGTGTCACTTTGAAATTATTGGGGCTGGGGGAAATTCTTTACATTAGAGAAAGATTCTTTGATTTATACCTGTTGGTCCTCAACTTGAGCTCTGAGGGCAGCTCAGAACAAATCCTACTATTCTTCTATATAATCGCTTTTTAAAATAGTTGAAGACAGCTTGAATGTCTTCTTGCCTTTAAATTTGGTTGTTTGTCGATAAGCAAACAGGTATTTTTTTTTTTAAACCTGAGACTGTAAGTCTGAGACCGTCAAGATATTTTAATTTCTGTGAGAATGGTACTGAGTATTATGTAAATATCTACTACTTTTCCCCTTTCTTCTTCCAAAATAAACCATCAAAGCCAAACAAATTTATCACCTCAAACTTGGTGTTTTTATTGAATTTAACATTTTCTGAAAATTAGATTTGGCAGAATCAATTTGAGTAATCTCAAAGTGTACTTGAGATGTTTGGTAAATTTAAGTTCTCGGTTTAAGGGAAGGTCAGGACAAAGAGGGAAACTCCAGGAAAGGATGGAAGCGTTGGGCAAGGTAGGGGGTTGTGTAGAGTTTTGGGTCCTTTAATGGAGAAATAGTGATTTTATGCTTTAGAAGAGGAGGTGGTGATCAGATTTCCTTGCCTTCTTATACTCTGCTATTGACCGTATTTAGAGTCATTATATTAGTGGAATTTTGCCCTTTCAAATGCTAAAACGATGACATTACTCCAAAACTATTCAGCACAGACGCAGTACCACTGCACTTTAGTGCATGAGTAACCAATATGCAATAGAAAGTTCTAAAAAAAGCTTGAAAAAATATCTTTCTGCACTTGAATTCCTGGTAATGTCTCAAGGTTACCTATCAAGATTACCTCATTGTATAATCTTAATCTGGTATATGTAGTGAAAGAGTTTCTCTGGAAAATGGTTATAAGTTTTCAAAGTACTTTCTGTCTGAATTCTTTTTCCAACTAAGCTTTGAAACTCCTAAATTAATAGTAGTTTTAGGAGTAAGTGTTTTCCGTAAATACTTCTCGAGGAACCTGTTTAAGGAATTATATAAAAATTAAAAATACCAGTAAAATATTTTATTAGCTAACGAATGTAGATTTATTTCAAGCAGAGGCAAAGACAGCTATCCATTACCTGTTTTTTTTAAGTTAATTGTTACAAAGAATCTGGAAGCTGGTGTTATAAATAGTTTTGTCCCTTGGGCTAAGCACTAGATTTTAACACTTTGTTGCAACTGAAACAAGGCTTATCCTTGTTCTGTTTCTTTGTTTCCAGATGGTCTCCCAGCTTGAAGCCCAAATATCTGAGCTTGTTGGACAGTTGGGAAATGAGTCCGGGTTTCACCAGAGATAGAGATCTCGACAGAGAGCCCAGAAAACAGAAAACAGGTTGGAGACTCTTCAGGGTCAGCTGACACACCTGGAGGGAGAGCTGGTCTCTGGAAACGTTTTGCGAGACAACTTGAATTTCGAGAAGCAAAAAGTAATAACCTGAGGGCATGTCCATGGGTGGAAACATCTGCTGCAGTATAAAATTTTACCTGCAAATATTTTGAATTTTATAGTACTTTGGTAGATTGGTTAAGTTCTGAGTTCTGAGTAAATTTCAAGGAACAATGGATATTGTTTTGGTGTTCCTATTGTTTGGAGCTTCCTTGATTCAAGTTAATTCAATTAAATTCAACAGGTATTTATTGAACGTCTGTTACATATGAGACTCTGAAGGTTTGGGGGGTAAGGTATAACACGCAGTTCTTGGCCATAAAACCTCATGATTCAGTAGAGGAGACAGACATTCAAATAATTTGCTGTACTATAAGGCTATAAGTGTTATAATAGATGTATTGATCAACAGAGTGCTCTAGGAGTCCGGTGAAGGGAGTGATAAATTCTGGATGAGGGGAGGATTTTACAGTGGAGGAGATAATCAAGTTCATCTTTGAAGGATAAGTAGGATTTCAGTTGAGAGAAAGAGCAGATACCGTAGGGGAAACAGTTTGAACAAAAGCCTGAAAGTTGCAAGTGCATAGTATATTCAGAGAGCGCAGAGTAGCTGTTCCCACGTGGCTGGAACGTGGCATTCTTGGTGAGGCTCTGGCAGGAGAGCAGATTGGAATGGCTTGGGTTATGAAGATTGAGTTCTCTTTATTCTGTAGACTATGACGTGTAATAAGTGACTTTTGAACATCACAGTATTTTAGAAAGATCACATCACTGTGGAGCTGGGATTGCAGTGTGGAGAGACTCAGAAATGATAGTGGCGATAACCCAGCGGGAGACAAAGAAAGTAGAGTGAGAAGAGATGGGGTCTAAGCTTAAGATTTGACCCTGGGAAGACCATTGGTGACATCCGAGCGGCAGTTTTAGTAGAGCGATGGAGAATAAGAGGGGTGACTAGTAAGAGAAGGGCTAGAGACTTAGACGGCTACCAAGTCTGGTGACCAAAGAGAAAAGAGGCATGAAGCCAAAGCTGTGAAAAACAGGACCAGAGAAAGGTTTTATCGGACAGAATGGCAAGGTACATGTTTGTACCTTGTCACGGGCATCCGTAGGGGAAGGAAAAGAGAGACAAATGGGCTCAAGAGCATAGGTGCAGAGTTTGGCATGAAAAATACTCTTCAGTTAAAAAATCTGTACTCTGGACACTCATTCATTTTCATTCTCTGTACTTAAAGAAGTTGAGGATGCACCATGCCTGTGTTGCGGGTTGGATATGCAAAGATGCCTAAGAGGTGTCTGTGAGAAATCCTAGTCTCGTGGATGAGACGGGCAAATCAGGGCACAATTAGTACAGTTAGTGCTACAATCAAGATAGGTATACAATGCGACAGGAATTCAGATAAAGGAGTAATTACTTCTTCCCTATTTCTGTATGCGAGGAAATGAGCCATATTCACACAAGTGGTCACATGTGAGAGGGGCCTGGAAGAATGAGTAGGAACTTGGCAGGCAGAAGCGGTGGGGAAGGAGTTTGGGGCAGAGGGGACAACGGGAAGGACGGAGAAATGCAGGGTGACAGGGAGCCTGGAACGTGATGCTTGCTGAGGCAGAGGCGCGAGGCGGCAGGAATAACTGAGGTCGGGCAGGCTGGTTACGCGAGGCTTTATCCTGTGGGTAATGGAAAGCCATAGGAGGGTTCTGACTAAAAGAAAGGTTTTTCCGAAGGCAGAGTGGCTCTGAGAGTCTAGAGGCTAAAGGAAGGAGCCCGTTGGGGGATTCTTAGGATAGTTTTGATCAGAAGATAATAAGGGTTTGGATCAAGTAGGGCTTTTGTGAGTAAGGATGGGGATAGATTTGAAGAATTTGGGAGGGTGAAGGGAATTTCGTGAACAGATGTCTGAAAAAGGTGTGTTGGTTGAAATTTTGAGCTTGAAAGGAAATCCTGAACCTGAGTATAATACATTAAATTGGAAGATATCTGACTGCCGGACATCTACACCTAGATGTTCCACCAACACCTTGCACTAAACATATTCAAAACAAAAATGATTCCCTCTCCTCAAATCTGTCCCTCTCCTGCCTCAGTGATGGTGAGGCGATCTGCCTCAGTCGCGCAAGCCAAAATCCTGAGAGGCACCCGCAATGCTTCCCTCTTTTCAGCCAATTCCTAAGCACTGTAAATTCTATCTCCTCAATAGATCGCAAACATCCCCTCCCCCATCTCTAATTTAGAAGCAGTGCTTTGGTTCGGAGCATGATGATGATTTGCACAGACTGCAGAAAAACCCTTCTAACCCATCTCCCCACTGCTCCCAGGGTGGTCTTAATAAAATGCATGTCTAATCTTATCTTCCTCCATCCTAAAACTGGTCAAGGGCTCTGTATGGTTCTCAGGATCAGGTCCTGATTCTTTCTTTACATGGCTGTGACCTGGCCAGTTTCCAAGTCCAGGCTCTCTCTCACCTGCAATCTCTCCAGCCAATGGTGGCAAAGTCAGAGGCACTCCCGAGACCAGCAGGGCACTGCTAGGGTGTGCAGTGAGTGGTCAGCGTCCAAAGACATCCACATTCAAATCTGTAATGTGGCCAAAGAAAAGAAGGCCCCCTTGGCAATCCATATTGCACATTGCTGGTCTCTCTGAGAAAATGTTCTCCTTACCTTCTTCTAGGAATATCTATCCCTTTAAGACTCAGCTCCGATGTCACTTCCTCTGGAAGTCTTTCCTCAGAGGCTTAGTTCTTCACGAAACACGTACGTGGCTCTGTCACGGCACTAATCACCCTTTTTGTATCCATGTCTTAATTCGTCTTTTCCAATCAACTCAGAACTTCTTGAGGCCCGGGGAAATCATTTTTTCTGGATTTTTCCAGGGCTTAGAGCAAGAATCAATAAATATTATTTAAATAATAGAAGAAGCATATCAAAGGCAAGACTTTTAGGTAGATCGTTGTCTCTTCGCGCCTTCATTAGGATGACTCATTAATTTTAATTGAGGTTATGCCAAAATAGCTTTCAGTTATGAAATCAAGTTGTGTAAACTGATTCTGCCCATGGTGAATCTTTCATAGATAACTGCGTATAAAATAGTAATAGTAGCCTTACTGCCTAGTAAGGCTAGTAGGCATGTAAGATTGAAAAGCAAAGATGTATAGAGATTAAATTTAAATACAGGTAATTGAGGTTTGTACCACATAGAATATATTCATGCTAAACTGTGATTCAAATGAGCAAAATGTACAGGAATCCTGTCAGCAACCTTAACTTTCTGAGGCTTAGCCAAATCCTTGAAAAGGCACTTCCTCTGTGGGGTCTTGGCTCAGTCCTGTCTTAATCCCCTTTGGCCTGCTGTAGATCCTTGAATGCTGAGTGGATGGGTCGTATGTAGAAATAGAAAGAGAGGCTTTTATACCTTTGCATGAAAGGTGCCAACTCTATTTTATTTAAAATACAAACAGTAGCAGTTATTTCACTTTCATCTGCATAGATTAGAAATGAAATCGTCCATGATGGGGGCTGACCCAACATTAAGAAGTGACAAACTGGGGCTTCCCTGGTGGCGCGGTGGTTAAGAATCCGCCTGCCAATGCAGGGGACACAGGTTCGAGCCCTGGTTAGGGAAGATCCCACATGCTGCAGAGCAACTAAGCCTGTGTGCCACAACTACTGAGCCTGTGCTATAGAGCCCCCGAGCCACAACTACTGAAGCGTGCACGTCTAGAGCCCGTGCTCTGCAACAAGAGAAGCCACTGCAATGAGAAGCTCACACGCTGCAACGAAGAGTAATCCCCGCTCGCTGCAACTAAAGAAAGCCCGCACGCAGCAACGAAGACCCAAGACAGCCAAAAAAAGAAGTGACAAACTGATAATTCAGAGACAAAAACAGCCTGTGGTGGTCCTGTCACACAATACAGCAGCAATGTCTGTAATGGCTGTGACTTGACAGGAGAGAGGAAGTTTTATGTATGCTTTTCAACAAAATTGGAAAATATACACTTACAAATAATTTCATTCTGATGACTGAAATATAGATAGTTCTGTGCTTTAAGCTGGCATGCTTTAGTCATCAGGAAATGATACTTATTTAAACATATAATTGCCTAAAAATGCCAGATGGATGAGTTATTGCAATGAGAAGGAAATTTCAAAGATAGAACCCAAATCATGAAATTATGTTATAGAAAGCTCATTGATGGATTTATTTATCCATCAAGCACTTAGTAAAGATTAATGTCTGGCATGACGAGATCAGCCACAGAAATCAAGTGGAGGAGGATCGTAGGGTAGTTTTGTAACTTTAACCTGTTAAACTATGAACCTTGACTTCCCTGATACAGCTCAATTTTAGAATGTTGTTCCTTTAACTTTGATACATTAAAAACTTTTAAAGACATTTTCTAAAGAATTTTAACTTACAAAACCAAAAATGTTGCCCAAGTTTGTTTGTATGGAGAGCTGTGGTTTCAGCGTGATTTGTAGAATCCAAGAAGTGTAAAATGGCAACTGGCTAATTGGTCAATTTCCACCTTGGAGGCCAGGACCCACTTAGGTGGACAAAATTTCCATGGAAGGTATGTGGATGGGTGGATTTCAGGGGCTGGATTAGCCAGTAGATCCCAGGAGCTGGGAGGGTCATGGTAGCAGCAGCATGTACCCAAAGCAGAGAGATGCAGATGCAGTCAGGAGCGTGCCACGTTTGTCAGGTGGCAGGGTTAAGAAGAGTGTATAATGTTAGACTGCACATCAAGGCCACTGACCAGGAGAGTCAAGAGAAATTGGACAAGGAACAGAACTGGAGGTGGCAGGGTGGTTCAAGAATTCATCACCAAGCACTGGAGTCAGGGGCTGGGCTCTGTACTGGGTTTAATGAGAACTACCTGGAAGCTTGGGAGAAAGACAAGGATTCTGTGAGGTCACCTGTGAACTCTACCTTTGTGTCCCATTTTCATTTTTGTTCTTGGGTTTAGTATCTTAAATTTCTGGATCAGCTTTCAGAGAAAATGAAGTTGGACCAGATGGCTGCTGAACTTGACTTCGACATGCGTCTGGATGTAGTTTTAGCTCGCACGGGGCAGCTGGTCCGCCTCGAGAGCAGTGCAGTCATTGAAAACAAGACGATTGCCTACAGTTTACAGAGAAAGGTAGGGGATATTGCTGGTGTTGAGAGAAGGAAATTCTGAGAAACTTAAATCTTGAAAAATAATTTATTTCCACCATATTTGCCAGTGTGGCTAGGAAACATATTATACAAATATGTATTTAGAAGCCGAGTCTCTATTTCAGGTCTGAAGGGAAAGTAAGTGTATCATCTAAGGTTATGTTTGACTGTGAGTAGCTTAAACAAGTAGAAGTGGTTTTTATGGTATTTTTTTTCCCCTCACATCCATTTCTGGAGGTAAGCGGCTTAGAGTGAGCTGGCAGCTCTACTCTGTAAAGTTTCCAAGGACCCAGGCTCCTTTCAGCTCAGTAATTGCCCATCCCTAGGGTGGTCCTTATTGTCCTGGTTCACAGTGGTGCCTAGAACCATTATATCTGTGTTCCGGGCAGAAGGTTAAAAAAGAAAGGGATGAAGAAGAGGGATGCAAAAGAACGTGCATGAGCTGTCTTTTAAAGGAGGCTCCCAGAGTTTTCTATGTGAACTTGTGTTTATATCCCACAGCTAGAATGTGTTCTGATGGCTAAACCTAGCTGGAAGAGAGGTTGGGAACTGTAGCCTTTACTCTGGGTAGCCATTTGTCTAGCTGAAAAAGTCACTGTTTCTATGACTATGGGAGAAGAGGAGAGCTGGGCAACATCTAGCAGTCTCACCTTTATATAAGCTCTCTTGCACTAGAAAGTAGAGAGGAGAAGAGTTTACTTTCCACTCACTCAAAGGAAGACTTAGAAAGAGTTTAGACTACATAAATGAATGAATGGATGAAACAGATAAAAACATAATTATTATGTAATTATTGGCATTGGGGAAAGAAAGAGGAAAACACAGATGTGTCCTTAGAATAGTTCTTAGGAGAAAATTCTATGGTAGAATTATCGTGTATAGGCTGCTTAATGAGTCACATCTGGGTTCTCAATTTGGTTCAACCAAGCTGTGTGACATTGGGCAAATTATATACTTCTCTGTCTGTGTTTCCTCGTATTTAAGATGGGGATGATACCTACCTCATGAGGTTGTTAATAAATAGCATTTTTGTACTCTTGGTTCATAGAAGATGCTCTATTCATATTTGACCTCTTCTCCATTTACTGTATCTTAAGGAATATTTTATAAAAGAAAGCAGACAACCCCTAGTACCATCAGAGACATTAAACTTCTTTCTGAAGTTCTCAGATAATTGATTTTTCCTCAACATCCAATATTATTCCTTCTTAAGTATTATATAATTATTAAAATGACCAGTGCACAGAACTTACCAAGGTAAATTTGCAGTAGAGTGAAATTTGACATGAAGAAGCTCAGGAAAGGGAGTTTAGTTAGGGAAATACTAAAAGTGCCTTGTTAAAAAAGGATGTGGGCATGGACATTGCTGTCACTGTTAGACAAGATATTTAGGCCCTCATTTCAGTAAGCCCTTCACACCTTCAAACACTTTACTAATGCAGAATATATAATTAGGGAAAATGGGATGGTCTTTAGCTCTAACATTCTATAATTCTACACGATTCCAATTCCCAGTGTTTGTAAGAGGTGAAAGAGGTTCCTGTACTTAATATTCTACTCACTAATTGTGGCATGTGAAGCCCAGGAGGATTTTTTTCTCCTCATAGAGTCCATAATCTTTTTCTAAAAACCATTACAATTTCTTTCATCAAGTTTGACCGTCGTTTGCTAAGTGCTATTTGCAGACCATGTTCAGCCTGGTTTGTGGATGGTATAAGGTCTGGCGTATAGTAAAGACACTAATGAAGTAATGCCTTCTTGAAGTCCCTTCTATATCTAAGATTTTCAATATACCAACAAAGCTTTACTCAAAATCTCCTTCATATAGCTTACTTTAAAAATATATCAGGGCTTCCCTGGTGGCGCAGTGGTTGGGAGTCTGCCTGCCAATGCGGAGGACACGGGTTCGTGCCCCGGTCTGGGAAGATCCCACATGCCGCGGAGTGGCTGGGCCCGTGAGCCACAATTGCTGAGCCTGCGCGTCTGGAGCCTGTGCTCCGCAACAAGAGAGGCCGCGATAGTGAGAGGCCTGCGCACCGCGATGAAGAGTGGTCCCCACTTGCCACAACTAGAGAAAGCCCTTGCACAGAAATGAAGACCCAACACCACCAAAATAAATAAAATAAATAAATTAATATTAAAAAAAAATATATATCAACTCCCATGTTTGGTGCCACTCAACCTGGTTCTAAGTGATTGAAACTAGTCAGACTGGGTCTTCGGTACTAATTTACACTTTATCTTCTTTCAGAAAAGACCGGTACAAGTATAGTTGCCATGGGGTGTTGGAGAGGATTTTGTCTGTCTTATTATGTTCTGCTCTTGATAAGCCCATTTTAGTAGTTTTAAAAGTAATTTTACATTTTTATTATGATGCACATAATGTTGGAGGGAATCAGACATTGAAAGCCTACTCCTTTGTGCATTTTCTGTGGCTCTTTTGTCTCATACTTTGCAGCTACCAAATTAATTCTTGGAAAAATAGGGATAGAAAAATGCAATCAGGGAAATCTGATGGTTTACAAATTAGTCTTATTGAAGTGTAGATAAAGATCAACATTATCTGAGTAATTCATTTATATTTACTGACTATTCAATGATTATTAAAAAAAAAAATCCCTGTTTGTATCAAACCAGCTAAAGACTCAGAAAGAAAGACTGGAGAGCAAAGAGCTGCACATGAACCGCCTCCGGCAAAAAATAGCCCAGCTGGAGGAGGAGAAGCAGGTGCATTCGGCATCGGCTGCGGAGAGGGATGAGGCCAGGGCCACCATCAGGAAGTTGCAGAAGAAGGTGGAGAGGCTGCAGAAGGAGCTGAGTGTGTGTCGAGAATTGAACACTGAGCTCAAAGCCAAACTGGCCGACACCAGTGAGCTTAAGGCAAGTGCTCAGCTGCATTTCCTTGTCACTGTCTGTGTGTGTTTCCATAAAGGTTTATGCAAAAGCGTGACAGCCTTAGAAGGGACACACCAGAACAAAAAAAGCTGAAAATTTCCTCTGATTTTCTAGAGTGGTGAGAAAAATGCAAATATGCCACAAATCAGCATAGTCGATCAATTTCATGTCTCTTCAATATTTGAAATGAAGCCATAGTTGCTGGGTGAAAAGTCAGTCAAGAAGGGGTGATGTGATGTGCAGAAAATAAAAACATTTCTTCGAAGTGTGGGTGACTATAATGTTAGGGATCGTGTAGGGATTTTTCACATAGGAATTTGCTTAGAGAAAATGAGAAAATGAACAGAAGTGTTCGCTGAGAAGAGGGGGCAACAGGTGTGCGTTGTGCTGTGCGATGTGTCACACCAAGTGGTGAAGAGGGCAGACAGGTTGGGGTGATGTGATTCCTGGATTCGAGGTGTTCGGCTTCTAATGAATACAGAGAAGAACGAAATTAGAACTTGGGATTTAAAAAAAATAGTTAAATATCACGTATGTGTGCCACTGGCAATAATACATAACTTCTAGTACACATGTCACCCCTGGCAGATACCCGTGTCGTGAAAGCGGGCAACAATGATGTCCTTGCTCTTTGCAGACGTGGGCTCTGAAATGGACTTTTGGAATGTTTCTGAATCTGGAAACAGACCAGTTGGGAAAAGGAATCTGGAATGAAGCCAGCACTTGAATCTGTGTAACAGGACAATATTTTAGGGCATATTTCCCACTCTATTCTCCCTTCTGAGTCATTAGCTTTTTTCCCCCTGAAGCCCTTTTGGCATCAGGAGGAGGCCACTAGATAAAGGCTTATTTCCCTAGAGAAGGGGAGGGCAGACTGCACCCAGGGGAGTGGACACACTTGAATGTGAAGGAAGGGGGAAACTAGGGAAAGCATCTGATAGGGTGCCTGGGTGGGGAGAAAATATCAGAAGTAAGTATCCTGGACACCCCTCTCACACCTTGAGCCTGACCTTTGGGGTGTGTGTCTGGTGGGTCAGGGAGAATCCCTGATGTCAGCGCGCAGTTGCCCCCTCCCTGGCTGGCAGGGGCTGCAGGAGGTGCAGGCGCAGGGGGCCTAGATCGCACCCATGCCCCGGAGCCTGAAGTTCCATTTGCGCTCTTGGGCGATACGGAAGGTAGCTAAAGATGCGCTCGGGAGAGCACACTGTGGGAGCAGGTGGTGGTGGCCCGCTCAAGTGAGGGACACAGTGACTCGCCATCAGAGGTTCCCAGGCAGATGCGCTAAGCCATGACCCCGGCTAAGTGTAGTGAGAGTAGCCGTAGGAGGCCTGGGCCAAGACAACCCTGTGAACTAGAAGTGGTGTTGGGGTGAGAGGAGCCCGCACTTCGTGTAGCAGAGAACGGAAGCAGGAAGAGAGCGGAGGCAGGAAGGGAGCGGAGGCAGGAAGGGAGCGGAGGCAGGAAGGGAGCGGAGGCAGGAAGGGAGCGGAGGCAGGAAGGGAGCGGAGGCAGGAAGGGAGCGGAGGCAGGAAGGGAGCGGAGGCAGGAAGGGAGCGGAGGCAGGAGGAGAGCGGAGGCAGGAAGAGAGCGGAGGCAGGCCAGCAGCTGGTGGAAACTGAGGGCTGTGTCTGTAGAGTCTCATCCTGTTTCGTCTCGGTGACTTTGGTCTTAGGTCTACATCACATGTCCCCCGGATTATTTTAATTATTTACAAGTGGTCTTTCCACTTAACCTTTTCACAAACAAGCCTGATTCTCATAATTAAGTTTTGCTCTTCTGGTGATGTGATTATGCAACGCGTTGTTCTAGTCACAGTGGCAGGCTTAAGACTTTCCAACTCCAGCATCGTTGGTGTAAAGGAACATTTTCAAGTGTGGTGTATACAGAATGCTTCTAGGAGATACAGGATGGGGTATTATATAATGTTCAATCCTGAAGTAAAAAAATGGGTTCCCTTTAGTTTTCCTTTCAATGCTTTGACCATGATGGAGAAAATCTTAGAGGTTATTATGTCCCAGAACACTTGCTGGCCTACGTTTTAAACAAAGAATAAGCCTTATGCTCAGTGCTGAGTACCAGCAATAGTACCTGCTAATACCTTTTTGTTTTATTGTTAATACAGTGTTTGTTTTATTGTTATCTCCCATTTGTGGCACATTCTGTTGAAATCATATAAAATTCCCTTTAAAACAATTAAATTCCTTTAAGTTAAAAAGGTGGTTAAGTTAAAAAAGAAAATGGATCATATAGGTGACATGTGGACATGTAAACATTGTGGAGGTAGAATGGGAATAACTGAAATATAGACAGATTGGAGAAGAGAATGAAAATGAGTGATAATTAAATGCAATAAGCAGGTGAATAGAAACTCTGATTGGCTGCTGCTAACACCGTGATAATTTCTGCGAGTTGGAGCAGTGGGAGAAGAAACTGGGCAGAGGACAGGGCCAGATCACACAGGGCCTCGTGTGTCATGCTAGGATGCTTGGACTTTTCATCTGGGTCCTGGCGAGCCACTGGAGAATTTCAAGAAGATGATTGAAATTGTCAGGAAAGAGACGAAAAAGAAACAGAGATATGAGGAGAGTAAAGAGACTCCAGAATAAGGCTGTGATCAACAGCATCAAGTGCAGCAGTAAGATGAAGACTGAATGACTATTTGCTACACTTGGCTTTGGGACATCTAAGGCTTGAGCGTGTATAATAGCAGATCATGGTGGTAGTGAGTGAAGGCTCTGACAAAAAGCCAAGTTTCAGTAGGCTGAGAAATGAAAGAGAAGTAGAAACAAAGATGGCGGCCTAGTCTTCTGGAATACTTGGATGAAAAGGGAACGAGAGACAGGAAAGTAAATAAAATTGGCTTGTGTGTTTAATTTGTTGTTTTATTTTGCATAAAGAGATGCACATACTTCTACAAGTAAGGTATAGAAGAGACTGGATTTGACTGACTCAGCAATCACTCAGGCCCCTAAACATTTAAGTAGAGTGCAAAGTCTGCCTGCCAGTAGAGAATAGAGATCTCTATAACTTACTAATACAGTAAATGCTAACTTCATGAATTTATAAGATTTCAACTACAAAACAGCTTTTTATTGTTTTATTTGAGACATATTAGTATTCAAGACAGACTGATGGTATCAATTCTCCATCTTTGTACATCACCTATGCTTGTCCCTGTGTTAATTTTACTATCCATAAAGCAGTATTTCTGACATTAGCAAAAATGGCCTTCTTGTGTTAGTTTCCTAGGGCTGCTGTAACCAAGTACCACAAATAGAGTGGCTTAATACAACAGAAATTTATTCTCTCACAATTCTGGAGTCCAGAAGTCTGAAATCAAGGTGTTGCTACGGTTGGTTCTTTTTGGAGCATCTGAGGGGAACCATTCCATGCCTTTCTCCTGGCTTCCGGTTGCTGCCTACAATCCTTGGCATACCGCTGCATAATTCTGATCTCTGTCTCCATTTTGATGTGACCTTCCCTTCTGTATGTCTCTCCTTTTCTGTGTCTTATATGAATACCCATTATTGGATCTGGGGCCCACCCTAATCCAGGATGATCTCACCTTGAGCTTCTTATCTTTTTTTTTTTTAATTAATTTAATTAATTTATTTACTTTTGGCTGCATTGGGTCTTTGTTGCTGTGTGCGGGCTTTCTCTAGTTGCGGCGAGAGGGGGCTATTCTTGGTTGCGGTGCACGGGCTTCTCATTGCGGTGGCTTCTCTTGCTGTGGAGCACGGGCTCTAGGCACGCGGGCTTCAGTAGTTGTGGCTCGCGGGCTCAGTAGCTGTGGCTCGCGGGCTCTAGAGCGCAGGCTCAGTAGTTGTGGCTTATGGGCTTAGTTGCTCCGCGGCATGTGGGATCTTCCTGGACCAGGGCTCTAACCCATGTCGCCTGCATTGGCAGGAAGATTCTTAACCACTGCACCACCAGGGAAGCCCCAAGCTTCTTATCTTAATTACGCCTGCAAATTGCAAATAAGACTACATTCCGAGGTTCTGGGTGGACATGTCTTTTGTGGGGTGGGGGGGGCACTCTTACTAAATTAGGCATTAATTTCACCGTTTAGAGAGGGTTGATACAAAGTAATAATTTGGACACATTTCTATGTGTTTTGTTTAAAAAACTGAGATATAATTCACATGCTATAAAATTCACTTTTTTTTGGCTGTGCTGCGTGGCTTGCAGGATCTCAGTTCCACAACCAGGGATTGAACCCAAGCCATGGCAGTGAAAGCCCGGAATCCTAACCATGAGGCCACCAGGGAACTCCCAAAATTCACTCTTTTAAAGTACAAAATTCAGTAGTTTTTAGTATATTGACAAGGTTGTGCAGCTATCACCATTCCCTAATTCTGGAACATGTCCATCATCCCCTCACCTCCAAAAAAAAAGGAAAACAAAAACCCTCCATATTCATCCTTTCCCCAAACTCTGTAAACCAGGAATCTACTTTCTGTTTCTATGGATTTGCCCATTCTGGACACTTCATATAAGTGGAGTCATACAATATGTGGCCTTTTGCCCATGGCTTCTTTCATTTACTATGTTTTCAAGTTTCACCCGTATTGTGATCAGTCCTTCACTCCTGTGTTAGTCAGAGTTCTCCAGAGAAGCAGAACTAATTGGATGCGCACACACACACACACACACACACACACACACACACACACAGATTTATTTCAAGGAATTGACCCACATGAGTATGGAAGCTGGCAAATTCAGAATCTGCAGGATGGGCCAGCAGACCGGAAACCCAGGAAGAGCCAGTGTCGCTGTTCAAGTCCAGAGGCTGCCTGCTGGCAGAGTTGTCTCTTGCTCAGGGGAAGTCAGTCTTCTGTTCTATTCAGGCCTTCAGCTGATCGGATGAAATCTACCCACATTATGGAAGGGCAATGTTAATCTTATGCCAAAACACCCTCGGAAAATTCATGATAATATTTGACCAAATATCTGAGCATTGTGGCCCAGCCAAATTGATACATAAAGTTAACCGTTACAGGTTTTTAATGGTTGAATAATATTCCGTTGTATAGATTTACCACATTCTGTTTATTCAGTATTTGATGGACATTTGGATTGTTTCCATTTTTGTTTTGGTCTATGATGAATAAGGCTGTCTTGAACATTTGAGTTCAAGTTTTTGTATGCATTTCTATGACTGTTGCAAAACATGGTTGAAGACCTTGACCCCTAGGTTACCTAAGTCTTCCTCTTTAAGACCCATGTATTAAATTTCCTCCTGAATTCTAAACCAGGAAGAAGCAGACCTTTCCAGATGACCTGTTAAATTTTAATTTGGCAGGCAAACGTAAATATTGTAGAAATGCCTTTTTGAAAGAAAAATATTCTTGCATAGATTTCCCCTCCCTGTGTTGAATCAAAATAATTTTATTATAATATTGCTTATATATGTACAAACAACACTATATAGAAATTTCTTTTTTAAAAAATATTTATTTATTTATTTGGCTGTGTTGGGTCTTAGTTGCAGCACACGGGATCTTCGTTGTGGTGTGCAGGCTTCTCTCTAGCTGTGGCATGCGGGCTGTAGAGTGCACGAGCTCAGTAGTTCAGCACGTGGGCTCTCTAGTAGGGGCGTGCGTGCTCTAGGGTGTGCAGGCTCAGTCGTTGTGGCCTGCGGGCTTAGTTGCCCTGTGGCATGTGGGATCTTAGTTCCCTGACCAGGAATTGAACCCATGTCCCCTGCATTGGAAGGTGGATTCTTAACCACTGGACCCCCAGGGAAGTCCCTAGAAATTTCTTAATCTCATTACATTTTTACCATTATAAAATCCAAACCAATTTAGAAATAAAAACAAAGTATAAAAATATAATTTAAAAATTAGCAATATTACTTCAGTATGCTAGATTTTAGTTCCCTAAAATCACCATTAGTAAGAATGTGCAGTACTGACTGCTTGTGGTATGGGCTCCTTTTATTTTGGCACGCCTACAGTTTATGTCATCTAAGGATGGAGTGATTGATTATTCTACCATGTGCTTTATATTGCTGCTGCAGTTACTTTGCTTGTACATACACCATGACGTAGTTTGGCCTCCAATTGGCATGAACACATTATTTATGTATTAACTCTACCTTTGCCCTTTCTTCATTAACCTATAGGATAATTAAAGCGGTGTTACTAACTGGCAGAAGCATAGCCTTATGCACAAGTGCAAATGCAGGCACTGAAGTCACGTGGCAGAACTCCAGTTCTTTGTGGAACTCATGCAACGCCAGTTGCTTTGTAGCCGACATGGGTTATGAATAGTTTCAGCTGAGTAGATTGAAACACACAATAACAGTGGCTTGGTCAGGAAAGATGTTTACGTCTTTCTCACTGCAAAGAAGCATGGACATAGTCATTCCATGTTTAGTAGGATAGTTTCGTGTTCATCACTGATCCTGGCTTGTTCTCTCTTTCTGCTTCACCATCCAGCAATAACTTTCCTCCTCAGTGCCACCTCTTAGTACAAGCTAGCTGCTGGGGCTCTGGCTTCATTCCAGGCACCAGGCAGAAGGAAAGGTGGAAGGACATCCTGCATGCCACTTTCCAGGAACAATACAACACTTCTTAGTCTATGTTGGCTGGAACTTAGTCCCTGGGGCTCACTTAGATGAAGTCAGCCTAAGAAATGGGTCTTTATTCTGGGAAGTAATAAAAAAAGGAAGAATAGGTATTTGGTGGTGAGCTTTCAGCCTGTACCATGTGGCTCAATCTTAGTAGGGAGCTGTGGCCAAAAATTGGTAGTCAGACAACCAAAAACTAGTGGAAAGCCATGATTGTCTTCCTTGTAGTCTCTCAAGGAAACACCCAAAGAGGATAACATTCTTCAGCCACCAGCAAAGCTCTCTTCTGCTTTCTAACTTTCTTGATAATCTCCCACATAAGATAGCTGCTTCCCATGCTCCTCCCACACTCCAGAACTTTCTCCAGTCTAGCCAGTGCAGCCTTTCTTTATATTATTTTCCCCGAACCTACCATCTTGAACTCAGCTCTGATTATGTAGATCCATTGACCTTGAATTGCCCTGAACTCGCCCCACTTTGAATGTGTACATCATTCAAAGATGTGAGAAAGAACCTCCTAGGTGCTGCGGAGGGGTTTGGGGTGTGCTCGGCCTGCAGAGCGGAGCATCTTCCTTTGATTTCTGCTGTGGTTCCCTCCATTTCCAGTGAAATCTCTGTGGTTCTTTGCGGAGGGGCACAGCATCATTGGGCGACCCTCCCCCTCTGCTGTCCCACCCCCTTTAGAGAGCCCTCTTGTAGTGCCTGGCTCCCGCAGGGTCCTATTTTCAGCGCGATCTCCTAAAAACCCTCCAGGTGGAGAATTTATATCCTCTGGCAGATTCAACAGGTCCGATTTTACGTTTAATCACCTTCTCTTTCAGGGTCTTTGGCCCTTATAACACGAGAGAATTGTTCACCAGATTTGAAATGCCTTCCCTCAAGGAGGCAGATGCCAGATATGGTATTCACTGGAAGTGAAGCAGACTCGGAAGCTGGTCCATCCTCGCTGGGGTCTGGGTGGCACATCAGCCTTGTTTATGACCATCTCTGTCCCACTGGGAAAAAATTGTGGGCACAGTCTCTCACTGAACTCTGGACTGGATCTGATAAGCCCCCCCCTTAGTTGGATTAAGAAACCCATTTGCCTTGGCCCCCTTTCCCCACCCCCCGACCCCCCATCCTCCCAGCAATCTCGTTTGCTGGATTTGACTTAGGAGGCTGAGGCCTACTTCCTACTGCTGGCTCCCAGTTCGGTCCTGGTGGCTTGGCTTGGAGTCCATTACTTTCTCCCTGACAACAAGAATTCAGGCAGCACTTAAGATTGTGATAAAGTCTCATATTTTTGAGAAATTCTTGGCTATAAATTTTTCTCATTAGGACTTGATTTATGTGCTTCTAACTCTCCAAGCTGTGTTCCATCTCCTTTGGTAGATGGCCCACTGTAAGTGTTTTTCTAATCTGAGTAGAAAGGCTGAATGTATCTCCTCTTCTGTTAATACAAGGTTTTTAATGCAACATGGCAATCCCAGGAACTTCTTGCTTTGCCCCATGTTTTCTCTGAAGCACTGAGATACTTGGCATGTGAAGGGAATCGTTATGTTTGAAAGGGAGATAACCTTGTTTTAAAATTGATGTTGATTTCGCCCATCTAATGTCCCCTATTTGTAAAATATTTGAAAATCTACACAATATATTATTTAGAGCACTTGTTCATATAATTTATAAATAAATGTACATATATATTCAGAATTTTTTACTGATAGGATGCATTATACATGTATCAATCACTCATGGGAAAGCTCCCTTCTCAATTTTTTATTTTGAAAAATTTCAAATCTATAGAATAGTTTCAAGACTAGCATAACAGACATTCTTTTACTTTTCATGTAGATTGTTAACATTTTACTGATTGTTATATTTTGCTTAATGAGAGAGACAGAGAGACAGAGAGATACAGAGAGACAGAGAGAGGAACCATTTGAGAGTAAGTTGCAGACATCATGACACTTCATCCCTAAATACTTACCAGGTATATCTTAAGAACAAGAGAATTCTTCTGTGTGACCACAGTGCAATCGTTACACTCAGGAATCTACACTGAGATAATATTCTAATATACTCGTACTAATATACAGTCCACGTTCAAATATGGGTTTTGATAACTTGGAATCCATGAATGATCTCCAAGGTCGGCCCCTGTAGACCTGCACTTCGTGGGCACCATTTCCTTGTCTCAAGTGCTTGCCCTACTGGTGCTGGTTCGTTTACTAAAAAGCTGACTCAGAATCCCTTCCCCCAGCTGTTGCTGGCATTTTATTTCCTGCATATTTCCCAAGCTACAGCAGTTGTTCTTACACCTTCTGGATTGCAAGCAGCTGTCAGTTTCCCAAGAGATTTCCTCTCTCCTGCATGGAGCCAGTTCAGAAGTTTTGAACTTGTCCAAGAGTGTCTGCCATTGACTTCCTCTCTGCCTGGAAAGGAATTTAATTTCTTAAGAATCTGTGTGTGTGATAGTAGGTAAAAACAAGTTTCCAGTTTAGGTATTTGACTTAAGCTTTCTCAGTTTAGTGACATTACCCAGACAGTATAAATCTGATTTTCCATCTGGACATCCATATCCCAAACAGGCACCTTTCCTCCATATCATGTCATAATTCCAATCTTAGAATAGCTTCTACCATTCCTCTGACTTTCCAGAAGTGTTGGAGGACCCTTCAGAGTTTAGGTCAGGTCAGCTTGTGCTCCTTACGCCATAATTCTGGAACTCAGTCTCCATGAAGATGAGCTCTAACCCCGAGACTCGGTCAAGATTTTAATCTCTGACAGTAGCCTCCAAATGTAGTCTGGGTAAATTGCAACAATCTCAGAATCCTTCATCAATAAATAATCAGCAGTCCAGCAACTAAATGATAATGTTGCTTTATTATTGTTACTCAAAAAAAAAAGGAAAAAAGAAAAACAAAGGAGGATTTCATTCATCAAGAGTAGCAGTATTTTAAAGCGTCTTTTCCATTGTTTTCTCTCTCTCTTGTTTCCTTGCTGCATGACACCTATATCTCCTCACAAGTCCCTCTTCCATCATCCCAAGATTCTTCCAGAAACACTTCCTGCAGCCTAGTTAACAGAGACTCTTTCTTCCCACTCCTCTCTCAGCTTTTTATCGGGTAGATCAATTTAGTCTCTCAGGCTTTCTTCTTCCCCAACACTCTCCCCATTACTCAGATTTGCCCTGGGAACAACAGGATGGGAGTAGATGCAGCAAGAAAGCATCTTTCCTTTTTAGGAAAGAAGGGATAAAATGAAAGGGGAAGGGAGAAATCAGCAAACACTCATTATTTGGTATCTTTTTATTACTTTCAGATGTAACTTTTAAATGATTTTCAACAAAATTAAAACACAAATTTATGCTTTTTCTTTGAGAATATGCCTGTAGGCCTTGTCTGAACTGTTAGGAGGCTCAGAACTAAATTCAGAGCTCTGCTGGTATTTGCGCTTTGTCCATCCCACGTGTACTTCTTTATTTCAAAGTAATTTCTTTTGATGCATTTAAAGGCTTCTTCGTAAATGTACTTTACAATAACAGCTTTATCAAGATATAATTCACATATCATAAAACGTACCCTTTTAATTAATTAATTTATTTGTTTATTTTTGGCTGTGTTGGGTCTTCGTTTCCGTACAAGGGCCTTCTCCAGCTGTGGCGAGCGGGGGCCACTCTTCATCGCAGTGCGCGGGCCTCTCACTGTCGCGGCCTCTCCCGTTGCGGAGCACAGGCTCCAGACGCGCAGGCTCAGTAGTTGTGGTTCACGGGCCCAGTTGCTCCGTGGCATGTGGGATCTTCCCAGACCAGGGCTCGAACCCGTGTCCCCTGCATTGGCAGGCAGACTCTCAACCACTGCGCCATCAGGGAAGCCCAAAACTTACCCTTTTAAAAGTGTACAATTCAGTAGTTTTTAGTATATTCACAGAGTTTTATAAACATCACTGCTATCTAATTTCAGAACATTTTCATTACCTGAAAAAGAAATGGGGAACAGTTACTCCCCATTTTCTACTCCCACCAGCCCCTGGCCTTTTCTGGATCTCTCATATAAATGGAATCGTATAATAAGTGGTCTTTTGTGACTGCGTTACTTCCCCTAACACAGTGTTTTCAAGGTTCACCCATGTTGTAACACGTATCAGTACTACGTTCCTTTTTATTGCTGAGTCATACTCTACTGCATGGATATAGTACAACTCTTTAATCTACTCGTCCATTGATGGATATTTAGGCTGTTTTCACTTTTTGGTGATTATGAATAGTGCTGCTACGAACATGCTTGTGAAGGTTTTGTGCGGACGTAAGTTTTTAGTTCTCTTGGATATATGCACCTTGGAGTGGAATTGCTGGGTCATAAGTCAACCCTATGTTTACAATTTGAAAACTGGCCAACTGTTATTCACAGCAGTTACACCATTTTGCATTCTCGCCAGCAGTATAGGAGGGTTCCAATTTCCCCACTTCTTCACCAACACTTGTTACTGCCTATCTTTTTGGTTATGGTCATCCAGTGGATAAGTGGAAACTCATTCATATTTATTTTGAATGGTCAGTTAAAAAATTTTGTGTCTAATTATGCAAAACTACCTCAAATTCTTTTTTTAAAAAATTGTGGTAAAATATACAGAACATAAAATTTTACCATTTTTAACCATTTTTACATGTACAATTCAGTGACATTAAGTACATTCACACTGGTGTGCAACCATCACCGCTATCCATTTCCAGAACTTTGTCATCATCTTAAACTGAAACTCTGTGCCCATTAAACAAGAGCTCCCCATTCCCTCAGCTCCTGGTAACTTCTCTCTTTTTTTTTTTTTAATTTTATTTTTATTATTTATTTATTTATTTATTTATTTATTTATTTATTTATTTATTTATTTATGGCTGTGTTGGATCTTCGTTTCTGTGCGAGGGCTTTCTCTAGTTGTGGCAAGCAGGGGCCACTCGTCATCGCAGTGCGCGGGCCTCTCACTATCGCGGCCTCTCTTGCTGTGGAGCACAGGCTCCAGACGCGCAGGCTCAGTAATTGTGGCTCACGGGCCCATTTGCTCCGCGGCATGTGGGATCTTCCCAGACCAGGGCTCGAACCCGTGTCCCCTGCACTGGCAGGCAGATTCTCAACCACTGCGCCACCAGGGAAGCCCGCTCCTGGTAACTTCTATTCCACATTCTAGCTCTATGAATTAGCCTATGCCAGGTAACTCACAGAAGTGGAATTATACAATATTTGTCTTTTTGTGTCTGGCTTATTTCACTTATAGTGATGTCTTCACAGTTCATCCATGCTATAGTATGTATCAGAGCTTCATTCCTTTGACTCAGATTCTTTTTGTCGGCAGATCTGGTATAATTTTCAATACTAAACTAATAAAGAAAATGTGCCTCATACTTGAGGATGCTCTGTTTTGGCTTTAAGATCCTGGGATAGCTTCTGTGAGAGAGGTACCACCCCTCCCTCCTGCCTGCAGCGGATGCTGTGGTTACCTCCCAGTTCCCATACTCACTGGTAAAGTCAGAAGACAGTTTTCCAGAAAAACTGCTAATTTCCCTCACAGCACTGATGACTTGCCAAGGAGATTTTAAGTGGGGCTTCCTTGTGGTAAATCACCAAAAGGGGAGACATTTTGCTCTTTCTAATGTTTTTATACCAGGGATGACCCTTTGGCAGGGGTAAAAAGTGCAAGTTGCTTTACCTGTGGAGCTCGGTAGAGTCTATGTGTGAGTACCACAGACTTTGTTTTAATATTTAACCCCTGAATCGTGCTGTCTACCATTTCATCTCATCAATCTTCCACATAATGATACTCTAATATTTGCTCATAAATTATAACTGCTTTAAGACATGTTCCTCCAGTCTATATGCTTAGCAGAGTCTGTATAACTGGGTTGGATTCCATTCTTTATTCATGAAAAGAGTTGTTAAATGAATTTCATTGACTTAAAAAAAATTTTATTATTTATTTTATTATTTTTGGCTGTGTTGGGTCTTTGTTGCTGCACGCGGGCTTTCTCTAGTTGTGGCGAGCGGGGGCCACTCTTCTCTGCAGCGCGTGGGCGGGCCTCTCACTGCGGTGGCCTCTCTTGTTGCAGAGCACGGGCTCTAGGTGTGCGGGCTTGAGTAGTTGTGGCTCGAGGGCTCTAGAGTGCAGGCTCAGTAGCTGTGGCACACGAGCCCAGTTGCTCTGCGGCATGTGGGATCTTCCCGGACCAGGGATCTAACCCGTGTCCCTTACGTTGGCAGGCGGACTCGCAGCCACTGTGCCACCAGGAAGTCCCCACTGACTTCTGATTTGTCTTGTTTATACAGTTTTCCTAAATAAATGCAGAAGAAATTATCAGCATTTTCTTTGACTGCTTAGAATAAAACTTTGGAACAGACCAAAGCCATTGAAGACCTAAATAAATCCAGAGACAAACTGGAAAAGATGAAGGAGAAAGCTGAGAAAAAGCTACTGTCTGTCAAATCAGAATTGGAGAAGACAGAGCATGGGGCTAGGGAGAGTAAAGAGAGGGCCAGGAACATGCTAGAAGGGGTAACCAGTGAAATGAAGACATTAAAACAATCTCTGGAAGAAGTAGAAAAGAGAGAAAAGCAGGTGGGTAGAAATCTGGCAGTGAAACCTTCATATTTAGGAAAGATGGGGCAATTCAAAAGCTTGATAATTATTCATACATTTCTTCATAACCAATTTATCAAGCTTTCTATATCATTCCAATGTATCTGTCTGTCTTCTACCGTCTTTTTGGCATTAAAAGTACCATTGTGATTTACTCCACTAAGAAAAACAATTCACATTTTCATGGCACGAACTGTAGCAAAGAAAAAGACATTCTTATCAAAGCCATGGAAAGCCTGTGAAAAGCCAGGTTCTGGTTGTGAAGAGGTTTTTATTATATCTGCTGATTGCCTCTGAAGTTTGCGTTATCCCAGATCTTCTAACGTTATCCAGGGCCGCAGCCTCAGGAGGGAAATTTTATCTCCAGCAGAGATCAATTGCAGGAAACAATCCCAATTCTCAAACAGTGGCACCCAGACCTGATGGCCGACCAAGCCCAGATGTAAACCATAAAACAGAACTCATGCGCCCGCTGGTTGCAAGGAGGAGTTTTATCTGGTGAGCCCATCAGGAGGTCAGGCATAAAAAAACATGTCCTGGGCAGCCTGACCCCTGCTTTTGGCTTTTATCTCAGTCTCTTTCTGCAGCTCAGAAGGGCACAGAGTAGACTCTCATCCGAGGATATTTTTTCTCTTTGGCTGCCTCTGCTTTGGCTCATGTGTCAGGCCGAGTTGAGGAAGGCCAAACTCTAAGAGTGAGTGGTCTCAGAGGAAACCTCTCATCAATTAAGAGCATTGGCCATATTCAAAAGGGTGGAAAAGTTTGGGGAAAACTTTTTCATCAGGGAGACTAGGCTGGAAAGAGTGTTCTGTTTCCCCGAGTTGGATTCAGCATAGGAAGGATGCTGGTACATGAATGAGCGCACGGTGAGGATGTTTGGAAGGCACTTCTCCCGGAGGAAACATCTGCCTTCGGATTGGATCACACCTTTTCTAAAATGGAAGGTACCTCTGGAGAGGGGTTGTCCGGCCACCTCTAGTTGATCTGCTTCTGCTTTCGCCTAGAATCACAGCAACCAGTCAATGAGAATTTGAAGGGGTATAAGGCACATTTTGTCCATTTTCTCTAGCTCCACAACTCTCATTTTTCCTTTTGTGATGGACAAATAATTGTCCCAGAGAGTCCAGTGTTGTGGGTTGTGAGGTGGCAATCTGTGTGATGTGATTTGGTCAACACTTAGAAGTCCTCCGTTTTCGTCAGCTCATACTTTTTTTTTTTACCATTTGTTCTTCCTTTCGGTTTTTGTTGTTGTTGTTATTTTTAAATTTTTTTAATTTATTTTTTTAAAACATCTTTATTGGAGTATAATTGCTTTACAATGGTGTGTTAGTTTCTGCTTTATAACCAAGTGAATCAGCTATACATATACATATATCACCATATCCCCTCCCTCTTGTGTCTCCCTCCCACCCTCCCTATCCCACCCCTCTAGGTGGTCACAAAGCACCGAGCTGATCTCCCTGTGCTATGCGGCTGCTTCCCACTAGCTATCTATTTTACGTTTGGTAGTGTATATATGTCCATGCCACTCTCTCACCCTGTCACATCTTCCTTTCGTTTAAGAGGTTCATTGCCCAGTTAACAGCCCAGTGCATAAATGCTTATAACACAAGAGGCACAACCACACCAACAACTGTAGAGCATTTCCTAGCAGGCAGAGCACATACACAGTCATCGTTTCATTTGATCCAAATTTCAGAACAGCCCTGGGAAAAAGGTGTGGTTAGTCATTCACCCTGGAAGTGGGAAAATGAAATCTTACCAAGGCCAGAATCTCATTCATAGTTGCTGAACTGGGCTTCTTGATTTGGTAGCCGATACCATATTAATTGGCTCATCAGAAAAGTGGTTATGAAATTGTTGAAGGTTGGTGTCTGAAAGGACTTTAGAGGTAATTTAGCAGGCTAGCCTTCTTCTTCTCCTCCTTCTTCTTCCTCTTCTTCTCCTTCTTCTTCCTCTTCTCCTTCTCCTCCTCCCCCTCCCCTCCCCCTCCCCCATCCTCCTCCTTCTTCCTCTTCTTCTTCTTCTTTTCCTTCTTCTTCTTCTTCTTCTTCTCCTCCTCCTCCTCCTTCTTCTTCTTCCTCTTCCTCTTCTCCTTCTCCTCCTTTTTCCATAAATGAGAGAATTAATCAGAGAGTAATGAGAGTAAGTAATTTGCCTAGCTTATGCAAACCTGGGTTTTCCACAGATGTTTGGGTTGCATTTGGTCTAGCAGTGTTGATGCACTTTGTTCTCTCAATCATTGCGGTTCTGTTTGACATTGCAGCTGGTGGACTTCAGGGAGGTGGTTTCCCAGATGCTGGGCTTGAACATGACCAGTCTCACTCTTCCTGACTATGAAATCTTCAAATGTCTTGAAAGACTGATCCATTCACACCAGCATCACTTTGTCACCTGTGCCTGCCTCAAAGATGTGACCACAAGGCAAGATGGACACCCACAGGGCCACTTACAACTTCTTCATTGAACACTGTATCTCTTGAGGGAGGGGGAGATGAGAGATAGGACAGAGTTCTCAATTTCACAAATTCCCCAAACCTTTGAAGTTTGATCAGTGTGTGAATATCGTATACTTTGATGATAGAGCAAGAATCGATCATGGGCAAAAAAGGATCTCAAAGGTGCCAGCCTTAGGTAGATGTTTGGCACTAAAAACACCTATTATTTTATTTGCTAGCACTTTGGGACCCAGATGAATTTCACTAGATTGTGTATCTAGAATGGGAAATGACGGTAGGGAATTAACAATTATGGGGTTTCTATTGTGAGTCAGGAGTTCTACTACCCAGTTTAATTCTCATAATAATAATGTGGAGAAACTTTACTGTTTTTACTTTACAGCCTCTCTGGGGCTTGAGAGGTGATCTTGGTTACCTACCTATGATTGCAGTTAGTTAGTGACAGAATCAGAATGAACACCAGGTCGGCTCAGTAGCAAAGACTGCACCTTCTCTGTTGTTTCACAGTCCTACTGTTTCTCCTGAATTCCTGCGATTCTGGTGGAAATTGCCTTCATCACAAAGCAAGGAAAACATCTGTACAATCAAGGATTGAAGTCCAAAAGTGACTGAGATTTATGAGTGTAACCCACATGATTTCTTTAAAAAGCCATACACCTAGTTATGTGGATGAAACATACATAGATCTGAGGTCCTGTAAAATGGTCCTCTTTTAAATAAATGTTGCTACCAGATCGTATTTGGTGGTAATCATTAATGTTTGAACAGAGCCGAGCTCAGTACTTTAAAAATGAAAGCTTTAACGTGAAATACTGGTAAGATGAAGAAATCATACACAGTTTATTCACCAATATATCAAATATCCTGACAGCAGGGATACTTTTTCAGGTTCGAGATTTTATAGTGAATTTCTATCATTTTCTGTCTTCCTTTTAAATTTCTATTTCACAAATATTTTTCAGGAAACCATATTCTTAACTTCCCAAGAAAAACCTGTTTCTCTTTTGGGTGATTGTCTTATTTCTATTGATGCCATAAGAAAAAAATTTTATAGTCCCTTAAAAGAGCATTAGTGTCTAATTAAAGGAGAAGGAAAAAATAGATTACACCCAAGCATTAAGAGAAAATGAAAACTCTAGAAGAAAGGAGGTGAGTTTGACACAGTTTGGATGACAGCTGACGTAGAGGGAGAGTGACCAAGGGTCTCCGCTGGGGGATGGGTCGTCTCTGCCTGGCTTTCTCTGTCGTGTGCATTTTGCTACTGCACAGCCCTGACTTAGGACATGAACGAGGTCTGCAACAGGAGGGGAGGTAGCCACGTATTCTCCCAAGGGAAGGTCTGTGGTCTCTGGAGATCCTTCCACGTGCTCCAAAGATGCAGTGGCTGCTGCTCCGGACCCACGTTCACCTGGAGTGGAGAAGGCGACTTCGCTCTTCGGGTCTCTGGGGGATAGAACTGCTGAGTGACTCTGCTCCGTCCAGGCCACAGAAAACCGTCATTGATGGGGTCGGGGTGGGCGGGCGGGCCCAGGGGTGGGGGAGATTGTTTTTGTGCATTCTCTCTGTTTTCATTTTCCAAATACAGTCTTTGATGAACTTCATTTATTTTCTTTGTACATTTATTTTTGACACTCTTCAAAGATGCTTTCTAACAACATCACTTTAAAAACATACACTGTCATAATATTATTTTTCCATTTTGACTTATCATTAATTGTATTTCCAGATTCATATAAGAGATTAAAAATGGTCCATACTAAAAATGGTTAGTCCTGTACTTTCTCCTTACTACACAAAATTACATTCCATTTATCTAAATATGCATTTATATAATATTTCCAAAATATAACTCAAGCATAGATACAATCATCTTTAATACATATAGAAATATTTAAAGTGTTTGAATATAATCCTTAGGAATTTCTGGTGGAAAGACTATATGGGATAAGAAAAATAAATTGTCTATGTATATATGTCCATATGTGCATTAACTATTTGTCATTTGGACAAATTGAGAATCCTTTAATAAAGCCGTTTCCCTTCTTGTTGAAGTGCCAGTTGGTTGTCGGCTTTTCCTCTGTGGCCTTCATTCCAGAGGTGGCAGGCCAGCTTCACATTTTTGTGTTAGATTTTGTTCTTCTATAATATCCATGTATATTTCATGTTGTCCAATAAAATGCATTAGTGTGATGTGATTTTCTAAATAGAGTTTTAAAATATTTAACATTAACTCTTCTACCAAATCACTTGAGTAATAATTGCTGCTGAGGTTGTTATTCTGATCATTGTCTGAGACATTTGAATATATGTGTAGAATATCTCAATTAGGAAAAAAATTTTAACTTGATCCGTCTACATTTCCAGTTTTACTTTACCTTATAGATGAACAGCGAGTGATTCAAGGTCAAGGGGTTGTGGGCTGAAAGTTGTTAAAGAATGTCTTTATTATTGATATTGTAACAATTAGGACTTAGAAAATGAAGTCTAATTTTCACTGGGGAAGCATTTCACAGTTACCTTTGACTGGGAAGGCTCTGCCCACTTTACACAGTAGCGATCTTACCCACTTTATTGCACACCCCACTTAGCTTCTTCTCAGCAAGTGGGGTCTGTACGCTTCTCTTTCCCCTCTGCAGCTTCCATGCTGCTATTCCTTCACCTTTGTGTAAGAACCATCATTCTTTCGAGGCTCTCGCTAACTAATATATAACTTTCTTCCGGTCCTTACTGCAGTTAATTCACTAACATCCTGTCTACGTAAGACCGTTGAAATGGTCCATAGGTGTCTTCTCCACTCTCATCAAGTACTGCCTTCATCTTAGGTGACTTTCATGCCTATAAGGCAAACCCATGCAACATTTTATCTTTAGTTTCTTGTTCTTTCAGCTCTCATACCTTTGCCTCCTTTTGTTTCAGCCACTTAACTCCTAGACTGTAGTTTCTAGTAATCCAATGTAGGCTACCTTAAGCAAAGAGATTTTGGGATGCTCAGTTGAAAGATTCAGGGGTAGACTAACTTCAGCGTGGCTAGGTCCAGGGATTCAACGTTGTTTTCTGGATCTTTTTTGCTTTTATTCATCTTTGTCTCTGCTTGATTTGCTGGTCTTTGTATATTGGACTCACTTGCTCCTTCTGGAGATGGTTTCTCTATGTTGCCAAGAAAGATGGTCATAAGCAGTTACAAAGTCTTTACAAGTGAGGAACTGAGCTGAGAAAGAGAGATTCTCTGCCTCTAACATTCATGGAAGAAATCTCAGAATAGTTTGATCATCTCTTCTTGGTCACATACCCCTGAGCCAATCACTCTAGCCAGAAGAATGAACTCACTGGCTTGCATCCCATGCCAACCCCTGCAGTGAGGGTGGGATGGAGTGAGGCTCCAGAATAATCTGTTCAACCACAACCACATGTAGTAACAGAGGGAAAGTTCCCAAAAGAAAGAGAAGCTGGATGGACAGACAACACACATCTATTACACATGGCCAAATTCAGGATCTTCTAATCACCTAGAACTTCTCCACCTCTGAAATCTTAAATTCTCCATAGCCTCTTATTATCCCAGAACTCTATCTCTTACTCCCAAATAACTGTTCTTTGAGATCCCTTGGTCCTCATATTTTCTCCCTACTAGACTTGCTAGTCTTCATTCCCTCTGGAGCCAGCCGACATATTTCCTCAGTCGTTCTCTTCCTAACACCTTAAACTTCTTGTTCCCTTGCCCTTCTGTCCTCAACTTGGAATTAATCCCAACTACCAATGTTTTTGCTGCTTTTCCTGCCCCACTGATTGAGACTGGAGGAAATCACATGAAAGCACAGCTAAGTGGTATGCCAAATCCATGGCCTTTGATTTCACTTGAGCCCTTTGTACTAGTTGGTAATCCTTCACCGTTTTCCTGGTTAGATCTCACTGCCATTCTCCAAAATGACTGTTGCAAATATTCTCCATTCCCTCGAGGCTCTTACCTTGTCTTTTCCTTCTTCACTGTCAGCAGATAATCTCATTGTCTATTTCACCCAGAAAATAGAAACCATTACAGGAAACACCTTTAATACCTGATCCTAACATAGCCTCATATGTGTGCCCGCCCTTTCTTGCCTCCTTCTCTCCTCCTGTCTTGGATTATTCCGTCTACCTGGCCTCTTGCATCTTCAGCATTTTAGTCATTAGTTGTTTTCTTCTCTCAGCTGTCTTCAACCTTGCCTTCATTAGTGGCTTATTTCCATCAGCCTTTAAATATGTTCAGATCTCTTTCATCTTAAAAAATATCACTCCTTCTACTCCACAACTTAGAGCCTTATTTTTCTCTCTCTTCACAGTAGAACCACTTGAAAGTGTGGTTTGTATTGCTGTCTTTCTGGTCTTACCTCCCATTCATGCCATCATCCATGGCAACCTGGCTTCTGTCTCCACTTACCCAGCTCTCACATTTTTGTTAGCAAATCTCTGTTCCTTTTAAAGTGCTTGTCTTACTTGATCTTTCTGTAACATTTGATACAATTGACCATTTCCTTCTTGAAACATTCTCTTCCATACTCCCATACTGTGACATTCAACTCTTTTTTCTCCTGCCTCTCTGGGCGCTTGAGTTAGATTATTTTAAGGTTATCAGACACAAAATTGAAATGAGAGATTTGTGTAAGGATAAGTGTGGGTATAATTGTGGGTGGGAATCTTGGCCTCACAGTCAGAACCCAATGAAGATCAGTCACACATCCCATAAACTGGAACAAGTTGTTAGTCCAGGAACTAGAGTGCCAGTTTCAGGGTACCGTGCAGCTGCCATGGCTGGATTCTCTTACCCATCCCATGAATGCTGGTGTCCTTGGATGCCGTGATGATTCAACTTCTCCCTCCCTCTGCTTCTACTGCTTCTGCTGATACCATTGTCAGCTCTCCACTCTTCTCTCCACCTTTAGCATCTGCTTCTGCTTATTCTGGCCTTCCTCTTCTTTATGTTTTCTAGCACTTCCTGGCTTTTCTATACCTCCCATTTCTGCTCCCACCATTAACTGCTCTTGCTCTGTCTCTCTGTGTTTTGCTTCCGGAGGGAGAACTTGGTTGGCTTAATCAATCACTCTTCAGTGTGAGCAGCACTTTTACACCATGTCACCTTGCAGACCAGCAGCGACAAGCCTGTAGATAGGTTTTCTTTGGATCAGGCACCCATTTCTGGTCCATCTACTGTGGTCACAGAAGTGGGGTCTCATGTCTGTCTCTTGGATGTTTTAAGTGTTCCACTGGGGTCTGTCTTAGTCCCTTTTTCCCATACTTCATACACTCTCCAGTGCATTAGCTGTTGACTTCAGGCAAGTTACTTATCTCCCTGTGCCTCAGGTTCCTCATCTGTAAAACAGATGTAAAATATCTACCCGTTATGGGTTGAATTGTGTCCCCCCCCAACCCAAGACATTAAAGTCCTAACTCTCAGTACCCTATGAATGTGATCTCATTTGGAAATAGGGTCTTTGCAGATAGATGATCAAGTTAAGATGAGGTGATTAGGGTGGGCCTTAGTCCAGTATGTTAGGTGTCCTTATAAAAAGGGGAAATTTGGACACAGAGAAAGACACACACACACAGGTAAAACACCCTGTGAAGGTGAAGGCAGAGATTGGGGTGATGTAACTACAAGCTGAAGAATGCCAAACGTTGCCAGCAAAACACCAGAAGCTGGGAGAGGCATGGAACAGTTTGTTTCTCACAACTCTCTGAAAGAACCAATCCTGCCAATACCTTGGTGTCACACTTCTGGCCTCCAGAACTGTGAGATGATAAATTTCTGTTGTTTAAGCCACTCAGTTTGTGGAACTTTGTTAATGAAGCCCTAGGAAACTAACACACTCTCTTATAAGGTTGCTGTAAGGATTAAATAATGATAAGCTTTTAGAAAATATCCTGGAACATAGGGAATACTCAATGCCTGTAAATATTGCTAATCAGTTCCTCCTGTTCTCATGGCTTTAATGATCATCTATGTGGTAATGATGCCAGCTTTCATCTCTCTACATAAGACCTTTGTCCTGATCTGCACACCAATCTATGCAGCAGTATGGTGTGGAGGAGGCACACACAGTGTATGAGCAAAATAGACTTGGGTTCAAATACAGGCTCTCGTGAGTGATTTGGGCTACTTGATTAACCTTTTTGAACACTGTGGTGCTTCAGGACCATAACAGGAATAACAAGAGTATTTTCCCCATAGAGTCCTTGTAATGATTCAGTGAGTTGACGTATATAAGGTGCATAGCTTGGAACATGGGTGTTACAAGAGCTCAGGGAATGTGATTAAATCCTGTCTGTTCCACCGCCCGCCTTCTCCCTCATCTATCCATTATACACCATTAACACCACTGTACACCATTAACACCACAGTGGGTTACACACCATTATCTCTAACTTACTCAGTCTCTGCTTTAATGTTCCTGGCATGAGGGACTGTCCTCTCCCTTCTCCATTGTAGTCAGAGTGATCACTTAAAAAAATACAAATAGGATCCCATGACTCCTTGCTTTCTGCCCATCAATTGTTCTCTCTGCTCTCTGGATAGCAGCCAGCCTTGCTGGCACAGCACACGGGGCTGTCTTCCTCCCCTTCTTCTCTATGGATGCCATACTTCCTATAAAACAATGTTTGCAGTCTCCCCAGTGCTTTCTTCCCTCCAGGGCTTTGCAACTGCTAACCTTTTGGACTGTGTCTTTTCTTCCCACACTTGACTGATTCCTGCTTATTCTTAGGGTCTCTGTTTGGATGTTACCCTCACCAAAGAGTTTTTCCCTGCTATTCTGAGGCTGGGTTAGATCACCCACCTATGGGTTTCCATGGTGTCTTGTTCGTAACTCTACCAGCACTTATTTACAACAATCCCTTATGGTTCTATCCCTTTTCATGGGCAAAGAAACACCAAGACTCAGAGAAGTGAAGGTTATAGCCACCTAAGCTGGAACTGAAAGCTGGGCTACTCTTCTTTCTAGGTCCACAGTGTTCACTTTCAGCCATGTTGCCTCCTACAGGTTTGTTCACTGTGCATCTAGTGTTTAGCCCATAGTTGATGCTCAATGAGCATTTGTTGAATGTGTGAGTGAATCAGCCAATGGAATGGAGTTTGAATATTGAAGGGGGCTGGCTCTTCCTCTCTTTATGTCCCAAAACATAAACTGTATGATGATTGGATTGGTTCTTACTGCATGATGATTTGTATGAGTAATTTTAAAGTGGGCAGGTGACTGTTAATGATAAGAGCTTATAGACTCACAGGCATAGAAAACAAACTCATAGTTAGCAAAGGGGAAAGGCGGAGGGAGGTATAAATTGGGAATTTGGGATTAACAGATGCACATTACTATATATAAAATAGATAAAGAACCGATTGTGTAGCACAAGGAATTATATTCAAAATCTTGTAATAACCTACAATGAAAAAGAATCTGAAAAAGAATATATATATATATATCTGAATCACTTTGCTATACACCTGAAACATTGTACATCAACTATACTTCAATTAAAAAAAAGAGCTTACAGATGTATTGTAATTCTTACCACACTATTTTCATGTACACTACTTTGTTTTGATCTATACAATGGGGCAGGTATGGTTAGTCCTAGGAAATGAGAGGGAGAGAGAAGGAGAGAGAGAGAGAAAGAGGGAGGTTCCCTGAATCCTGGTCCCATGAGTTTTCCTTTTCATAAAATTGCCTTGTGATTAATTCTTGACCTAGCAGAAAGTAGGGTAGAGGATGGCATAAAAAAATTCTACTCCTCCAAGTGGAAATGGCCCATAAACAAAAGTGGAGTGATCATATCCACCATTGATCTGGAAACAGAAGATAGGAGACAAAGCTTACACTCATGCTCTCTGGCTCCAGACTCACAAATTCTATTTGAAAAACATGCTTAGCTGGATGTATTGCTAAGTGGAAAATAGATTTTATTGTTACAGTCATGCTGAAAGTCATTTATATACTGAAAACATACCTTTCGTGTTTTCCTGTATGGACTGGACTGAACGTATTTACAAGACATGGAGGAAGCTGCAGGACATTATAAAACTTCTCTGGCTTCTGAGTAGGTGCTGTGGTTCACTACCTAGGTCCCCCCTTCAGGACTGAAGCACTCATTCTCCAGCTGCCCAGAGCTATCGGCTCCTGACAACCCACAGCTGAGTCCCTTGCAAGGACTTGCCCTTGGCTGAAGGGATACCTCACCCTGGGTCTCAGACCCTTCCCAGTCATTGAATCCAGTGACTGGTCAATGAGGGACTACAAATACCTGGTCTTCTGCCCTCAATACAGGACCACTCTGAAGGATCATCTCAGATTCAGAATTCCTCCCTCCCCCAATAAGATCAGCTAAGGTCTTTGTTGTAATCGCATCACAGTACAACTGCTTCCTCTGCCCAGTTCTGCTTTCTTATTTTCTTACAGGTTTTGTTCTGAATGTGCAATTCAACAAACTCCCTGCATCCACATTCCCATCTCAGAGTCTTTCCAGGAAGCCTGACCTAAGACCGATTCGTTCATTCTCCTTGCAACTAGTTATGAAAGTACCATGTAGGTATTTTCCAACATGTGGTTTTTATAATCAGTCAATCAACAACTATTGATCACTTGGTGATATAAGACCTGAAAAACACAAAACAACAAAACAAAACTGAAAATATCTCTAATTCACAAATTACTTGATTTTTCTGCTCCTTTCCAGAATTCTCTATAGAGACTCATAACTAGATTCCAGTATAATGTTGAATATCAAAAAATATTTTATTTTTTTTCCATTTCATATCAGTTTCAACAGGGTACGGAATAGATGGTATTCCAAGTAGCTTAAGCAAGAAGGGATTTATTACAGGGTCTTAAGTGGATTGTAGAATAATGTGAAGGCTGAAGGAACAGACTTGAAGTTGAACTTTCCATAGCAATTTCCAGAGGCCCATCACAGAACTAAACCACCAAGACAGCTGCTGCTACCTCTGCAACCAGGAAGCCAGTGGATCCAGAATCTCATCGATATCACCAAGTTCTGGAAGCCACCGTTTTCAGGTTTTCAGAGTGGCTCCCCTACTGCTGCTAGCTCCAGAACCTCACTGCCACTGCTGCCATCTGGGCCAGGAAATGGATGCCTTGCGTCTTGCCTCTTGGTACCCAGAGACCTTATGACCGTATGGTGGGCCCTCTGCTAATGAAGCCCCAGAAGACGCAAAGTGTCTGTGACATGCTTGCTAAGAGAAATAGCTGTGGCAGTAGAGGTGTGACCACTGCCATCTTCCAAATTGCACCCTTGGGCATCTGACTGGCCAAACACAAATTATACCTGGAATCTTTTCTCAAGGGATTCTAGGATACAGAGTACTTAGCTTCCCAATGTCAGAGGTACAGAAAAGCATACCAGAACAATGTGTTTCCAACTTTAAGACATACCCTACTGTAAAATTCATTTGACTGACACATACCTGCAGTCACATTCATGTCTAACTGAAATAAAAGATTCACAAGACAATGTGATGCCCCCTGATGGCTTCTATCCTAGTCCATGCTGTGCAACTCTATGCTAATCTAGGCTACTCCACTCCGTTAAGAAATGCTGGTCTTGCGACTTCCCTGGTGGTGTAGAGGTAAGAATCTGCCTTCCAATGCAGGGGACACGGGTTCGAGCCCTGGTCTGGGAAGATCCCACATGCCACAGAGCAACAAAGCCCGTGCACCATAACTACTGAGCCTGTGCTCTAGAGCCCGCAAGCCACGACTGCTGAAGCCGGTGTGCCTAGAGCCCGTGCTCCGCAACGAGAAGCCACCACAATGAGAAGCCTGAACACCGCAATGAAGAGTAGCCTCCGCTTGCTGCAACTAGAGAAAAGCCCATGAGCAGCAGCGAAGACCGGACACAGCCAAAAATAAATAAATAAATAAATAAATTAATTAAAAAAAAAAAAGAAAGAAATGCTGGTCTTGACCCACCAAGTTGACTTCATGACTAATGGATGGCAACTGGCAGTTTGAAAAATACTGCACCACAAGAAGGGAGAAATGGATATTGAGTGCCAATCCATCATATCTACTCTACTCTGTTCCCTCCCCTGTCCCTGAATTAACAAAAAGGATTTAAGGCTGCTCACAGAAAAGATGTAATAATCTGATACAGTGTACAGTGGACTGAGAATCAGGAGAGCGGGTTCTCGTTCTTGGGACAGCAGTTTCTCCTTTTGAAAATGGTTACATTGTAATAGCTCTGTGTGCTTAATGACCTGATTGACACTTACCTGGGAAAACAGAGCAAAAGAGTGATTGGTACCTTATAATTTTTAGTAGAGGAGGGATTAAGCTCACAAGGCAGTCTTGATGGCAAATGCAGTTGTGAATCAACTGTTGTACTCCTAAAAAATGTTAGTTGGCTTTAATTAAGTTCCTGGTTATGCAAGTAGGTGTAAAATCTGATGATTTATTCTCAGAGTGTGACAGTGCATATTGAACGTGAAGTGTATGAACAGTTCACCTGCCCCATGTTTGGAAGGTGATTGTTAATTTCACTGGTAAGGTTTGTAAAGAATTTAATCCCTTAATGTAGAGCTTTTAGGTCAAAGCTTACATTTGCCAATGATTGAGGCTTTCAATAAGGACTTTTTTCTAATGCAGTGTAGGTTTGAAGGTAATTGGTTTGAAAAAGAAAAGTCTATTGAGAAGACAGAAAAAATAAACATTTAATAAATGCCTATTCTGTGCCAGACAGTGTGCCAAGGATTTTCACCTACAGCAACTCCTATAATCCTCACAACAGTCCTTAAAGGAGGAACCGTGATTCTCATTTTTACAGATGAGGGGAAAGAGGGTTAAAGTGATTAAGAGGGGCTCACCCAAGGTCGTTAAACCAGCAAGTAGAAGAATGTGGAATTTGCACTCAGTTCTGGCTGACGTACAGCTCTTGCTTTTCTTACTGTACCAGAATGTCTCTGTTGCTTTCATTATTTGTTCAAGGTGAGTATAAGTGAGAAAATACTCACAACAGACTTTATTAGGAAGACTGAAATTTTCATGTTTTAGAAGAAGAGACATTCTAATGGGTACTTGAGCTGCCCATTTTATCCAAAAGCTTTCTAAGACACACTTTGCTTTTTATAGGGCAATGATATCTACAAGCAATTTGGAATTGTGAAGATAATTTGCTGGCATTATTTTAGTGTCATATCTTTCATGCTTTCCTTTTGCTTGTGATAACGTTTAAAGCAACTAACTGGAAGAATTTGTAAGTAACCTAAAAGACTTCCCTAGGTACCTCCATTCTGTAAACTTAATACAATGGCCTGTCATATATAAGGGAGTTTAGTTGTGTCTGGTTGCAGCACTGTGAGGAAAGCTAGGCTGGTAAAACACGGGGAGAACGTCTACAAAGTGTTTATGCCTCTTGAAACATTGGACTCTTAACTCAGTATTTGTTTTTGAATTTTTCCTCTTTTAGCAAAAATACATAAAATTAAGTAAAATACTAGATTAAAAAGAGCACATTTCAATGTGATTCTTCACCGATGCAATTTAATTTTTATTACCCTCAGTACAGAGGTTGAGCTGACATATAAACCAAGAGGATATATAATATATGACTTTGGGAGACGTGACCCACATACTTTTGAGAATCACATTGCTCTTTTTTTTTCCCCCCAGCTAAGTCAAGTAGCTTATTTAAAACTTTTCTTTGATTGTTTCTTATAAGTAAGCTAACATACGGTCTACGTGTCTCCGTTGATATTCCTTAGAAGGTCCTCCGCAGAGATGATAGAGCCCCTTAGACGCTCCTCTCAGCATATGTGATGAGTTGCAAAAAAGTTCTGAAAAGCACTTAATCTTAACACCAATAGTAACCATTTATTTATGCACCAGAGACTGCTTTGTAAGCTTTATCTAATTTAATCTTCTCCTAAACTCTCTGAGGCAGACACTGTTACTAGCCTCACTTTAAAGCTGAAGAAACGGTCTAAAGGAGGTTACGGGTCTAGTGTCAGGTGGCTCCCCTGGGCGCTGGGTGGTCTAACCAGTGTCATTCCTCCTGCGTTCTTCTGCCGCCTCCGAGGAGGAGCCTATTGCCAGGCCCTGGAGGTGGAGGCCTGGCCAGGCTGTGCCCTGTCCTGAAGGAGAGTGGGAACTTTATCCGTGTATGCAGATTAGCCGGTGACTCGGAAGTCTAGGGGCGTGGCCAAGAAGGAAAGGTGTCTGCTCAGCAGAGATCTTTGTGTAGACAGGAGCTCACCCGGACTCACTGCTTAGGGAGTTAGGACGATTGACTTCAAGTGAATGTTAAAGGTGATATTTAAAAGACATGCTACTGCCACCATCGTGGGGACTTCTGTACCATTTGCTTAGAAGTCTGATAACATGGGGATTAAGAACATGGGTGTGGAGTTGTGCGCACTGGATTCTCATCTGAACCCTACCTTTTACTGTTTGCTTCCATACTCGGGCATCGGTTCTCTCCTCCGTAAAATGAGGATTCACAATGGTACCAAATCTTCTACAGTTGCTATGAGTTAAGTTAAATAATAACATAAAATGTTTAGTCCAATGTCTGGTATAGCATAATTGTCTACATATATATTAGTTATTATTATAGTAATTAAATTATTATTACTATTAAGCCCTTACTATGTCCAGTCATCATGTTTTCATATTGAATACCTTTGTTCCTAGGTTAAATCACTATCATCAAAGACTGATGTTTTTCCTCCCTCTGGGTGGACTGTTCCATGGATGGCCACTAGTGAATCATGCCTCTTGGTATTGATGCCCTTGTCCAATCCTTCTCCACTCCACAATGACTCCGGGCTTGGCTCTGTGACTTGCTTTGGACAATGGGACGTCAGTGGGCGTAATATAACCAGAGGTTTGATAAACACTTGCATATTGGGACTTACCCTCTTGAAACCCAGATGCTATGCAAGAGAGACCAGACTCGGCTAGTCTTCTTGGAGAGAGATTCTAAGACCCCACATGGAGAGAGGCCCAGCCATCCCAGTGTTCTGGGTGAGCCTAACCCTGGGCCAATTTTCCAGCTGAGTGCAACCACCTGGGGGGTTCCAGTCATGAACAGAACCCACAGAATCATGAGATTAATAAATTAGTATTGTTTTGGACCCTTGATATTTTGGGGCTGGTTTGCGATGCAGCAATGGATGATTGGAGCATCCTCTGTCATGTCTGCATAATACTGTGAAACATCACCTTTTATGAAACCTATAGTAATAAAAATGCAGCACGAATACTATAATCCCAATGGCAAATGGACAGCTGTGGGGAAAGAGAAGAGTTTTCAAAGAGCTCAGAGTAGCACATCTACATTGTGGGCTTATGTCCTGTTGCCAAGAAGTCCATCAGAAGGCACCTAAGGGAGTTGCCAGGACTCAGGCCTGATGGGAAAGCCATCACTGTGGCCTTGGGCCTGTGGAAATACGAAAAAACCCAGAGACACTCCAACTGCCTCACCACAATAATTGCTACTCACATTTCCATTTGCCAACAAAACCAGTGTTTACAACAGAAAAATAAGACAATTTATATTTTCAGAAATAAATGTTTTATTTGGAAAATGTCAGTGCCAGTTGCACCCTAATGGTGTTTTTCCAAAATATGTGGTTAGTAAGAAGAGTAGGGTAAGGACTCAGTTTATTTTGGAGAGCTCTAAGAAGTTGACCAAATAATGTTGAATGTTATTGTATTTGAAGGGATGAGAGCCTGTTTGCACTGTGGCTGCTGAGTAGATGTGACATGCGACTTACTCTTTCTACATGGGCCAACCGAAGTACATCTACCAAACACTGCTGTGTCTCAGTGACTCAGCTTCCCTTGCTGAACCCCTTTTTATTCATTGCATTTAGATGAAATGACTTGAGTGATTTGGACATTGGAGAGGATTATAAATCTTCTGGGGAAAATACATTTAATCCATGACTAGGATGGAATAGATAAAACAATCAATTTTGAATGAACATTAAAAAAAAGAATTTATTTTTAAGAGCCATTTTAGGTTCACAGCAAAACTAAGTGAAAGGTACAGAGATTTCCCACATAACCTCTTCTCCCCACATGCACAGCCTCACCACTGTGACAATCCTATACTAGAGAAGTACATTTGTTACAATCGATGAACCTACATTTACACCATTATCACCCAAAGTCCATAGCTTTACAACTCCTGGTGTTGTACATTCTGTGGGTTTTGACAAGTGTATAATGACATGTATCCATCAGTATAGTATCATACAGAGTAGTTTCACTGACCTAAAAGTCCTCTGTGGTCTGCCTATTCAACCCTCCCCTCCCTCTCCTCAACCCCTGAAAACCACTGATCTTTGTTACTGTCTCCATAGTTTTGCGCTTTCCAGAATGTCATAGAGTTGGAATCATACAGTATATAGTCTTTTCAGATTGGCTTCTTCCACTTGGTAACATGCATTTAAGTTTCCTCCATGTATATTGCTGCCTTGACAGCTCATTTCTTTTTAGTGCTGAATAATATTCCATTGTCTGGCTGTACCACAGTTTATTTATTGATTCACCTACTTGTAGGACATTTTGGTTGCTTCCAAGTTTTGGCAGTTATGCTACAAACATCTGTGTGTAGTCTTCTGTGTGGACATACATTTTCAACTCATGTGGGTGAATACCAAGGAGCATGATTATTAGATCATATGGTAAGAGAATGTTTAGTTTTGTAAGGAACTGCCAAACTGTCTTCCAAAGGGGTTGTATCATTTTGCATTCCCACCAGTAATGAATGAGATTTCCTGTTGCTCCGAATCCTTATCAGAATTTGGTGTTGTCAGTGTTCCAGATTTTGGTCATTCTAATAGGTGTGTACTGGTATCTCATTGTTGTTTTAATTTATAATCTCCTAATGACAAATAACGTGGAGCATCTTTCCATATGTTCATTGGCTATCTGTATATTTTCTTTGGTGAGGTGTCTGTTCAGATCTTTTGCTCAATTTTTTAATTGGGTTGTTTGTTTTCTTCTTGATTTTTAAGAGTTCTTTTTATATTTTGGATAACAATACTTTATCAGCTATGTAGTTTGCAAATTTTTTTCCCATAACAATTTTTAAAGGTAATAACCTTTGGGAGATTTAAATTAATCTTAGCATTGTGTAAACAAAAACATTTAAAAACTTTAAGAACAAATAGACATTAGCTATCACAATCAAATTTTTTTTAGTTTCATTTTTTAAAAAATTTGTTTATGTATTTATTTCTGGCTGCGTTGGGTCTTCATTGCTGCCCGCGGACTTTCTCTAGTTGTGGCAAGCGGGGCTACTCTTTGTTGCAGTGCACGGGATTCTCACTGCGGTGGCTTCTCTTGTTGTGGAGCACGGCCCCTAGGCACGCAGGCTCAGTAGTTGTGGCACATGGGCTGAGTTGCTCCGCGGCATGTGGGATCTTCCCCGACCAGGGTTCGAACCCGTGTCCCTTGCATTGGCAGGCAGATTCTTAACCAGTGCGCCACCAGGGAAGCCCCAGAATCAAATTTTGGGCAAAGAATTGGTAAGTTGTTGGTTCTTTAAAAAATCTGATAATTTTATGTGAAAGAGAGATTATAATAAAAAATCTTTGTGAGCTGCAAAAATGTAGTTATGAAAATTATCAAAGAATAGGTAACCTAATTAAGGCTGAGAAATAGGAAAATTTTGGAGAGAAGAGGGGAATTGTCAGTGTCTTTCCATTGTTTTGCTTCTATCTCATTGTATTATGGTTATTTTTGTGTTTGTCTCTTCTGCTAGACTATGAGTTCCTGAGATGTATTATCTTCCTGATGCTTGAATCTTTGTTGCATCTGAAATGAGACACAGCAGAACTTTAGTAAATGTTTCTTGGATGAATGAATGTAAACTGATTTAACACTCTAAGGTTTCCATGTAATTGGATTTGTCAGAAACAGTCTTAAATGTCATCTGATGACCAACTTGTGGTGCTAAGACATTAGAGATCTTATTACATAGTGGTTGGGAGCTTGGGGTTTGAAAGCAAAGAGATCGGAGCTGAGTCTTCATTCACCACTTTTAAGCTGATCTTGGGCAATGTATCACTCTTATCTTTAGCAGTAAAATGGGACGAAAAGTAATGCTTGCCTCATGGGGTTGTTGTGAGGATTAAATAAGAACACCGGTGGAAAGTGCCTCGCCTATGATTGGGACTCAGGAGATGTTAGTCATTGTTATGTTAAGTAAACTAACATGATGCACAAACAAGATTGTGTTGGTACAGCAAAGGGAGGAATGCCAAGTCCTGCTGGCAGAGACAGGCGAACCCGTGGAATGCAGAGGCACAGGTAGATTAAAGCTATGGTGCTAGGAGGTGGGAGTGAGCCTTGCTTTGCTACAGGGTGCCCTGGGCTACAGTATCTTTCTGTTGACATTCTTTCTCTATATCGTTGTTGGCCTTAGGCCAAGGACACTTAGACATTTACGTATCCCTACAGGCACATTCTGACTGTAGACAGGGCAGAAGTGGGTAAAGGGGCAAGACTGTGGACCAACTTCACTTCTAGATGGCCAGCCTGCAGTAACCCGCTAGTCCTTTTAGACCTTACTCGAGGCTCCTACAGAACCCCAAGTCCCCAATCCTGGGACTCAGATTGATTCATAACAACCAGTGGTCTCTTAGTTTGCTATCAACAGCCATAAAACCCCAAGCACTAAGAAAACATTGTTGCTTACATGATTCCACGGTTTACTCCACAGTCTAATATGGAAGAGGGCGCTAAGGGTGACAAGAACTTAACGATTAGAGGTATTGTTTTTTTCGAAGAGGAAGCCAAAACCTGCACTCCGGCTGCTCTTTGGAATTGACGTCCAGCTCATGTAGTATTAAAAGGTTTCACTGGAGAGATATTAGGATTAGATGGATAACTCTGGGCGGATAAATAAACTATCTCATCTTCAGTAAATGGGTCCTATGAAAGTGAGGCTAAGTGGAAAAAGAACTGGCATTTGGCCTAGGTGAGGTTCTTTGGTTCCAAGCTTGGTCTTCACAAAATGCTTTATCTAGTTATGAGTCTCGAGGACAGAAGTAGTTACCACGTTCAAAGGAAGACAGTTTGATTCTTACAGCTCTTCGTGACCTGTCAGTTCCCTTTGTAAAACCTGCTCTGAAAACACAGCAGGTTTTTCTCTTTGATGCTTAGTCTGGGTCACACTGACTGCAAATGACAAACAATAGTGTGATGTATATTTTGATACATCTAGATGACTACTGAATATAAGTGTTTGTATTTCTTCTTGTCTATAAATCTATCCATCTATCATGAATGAGTTGTCTCTTATCTATTAGAAAGTTTACTGGAAGTAGTCTTTTATGGATTCTTCACTGATAACCATGCAGGCTTTTCTGTTGAATTAATAGAAACAGAACCTCCAGATAATGTGATTTCTTTTCAACCTTGCTCTTTGGAGGAGTTTCTAGATCCTACCTATGGAATACATGCCATTATGTGCAGTGTTCAGGGAGCCTCCGATATTGCCCAGCAGCCCAGAGAAAGAAAGAAGAATTGCTATGACTTGAATTTTTTAAAATATAGATTTTCCCCGTGAAAATAATATATGAATAGATTCTCCATGTGAATATTAACAAAAAATCAGGTAAAGCTAAAATTTCCTTCACCACTCCTAATTTCATTCCTCTACCTAAATACAATAAACTGATAATTAGTTTATAAATATATATACGTGTGTGTGTGTGTGTGTGTGTGTGTAAAGAGAGTGAGGGAGAGAGGTTTCTGGGAGTTTTAAACATAAATGGTATTACATGGTATGTATTACTCTACATCTTGCTTTCATCACTTACTAGGATGTCTAGAGATCTTTCAATACATGTAGATCTATCTTCCCTCTCATGATATCCTGCGTGGTATTTCATGACATAGATATTTCACAATTTATTTAATCATACTGTTGGATATTCCCAATTTTTCACAATTATAAACAGCCTTGCAATGAAACACCTTATATGTGTGTTATTGTATATATTTCAAGTACTCCTCTAGGACGATTACAGAGATGCAGCATTGCTGGGTTAAAGTGTGCACTCACTTTTCAAATGGCTTTCTTACATGGCAGAACCAATTCACTTTCAGTAGATTATGGGAAAATCAGTCTCTCCTCAGTCATCAACAACTGATAGTGTCCAATTTAGAAAGTTTGCTAATCTGAGTGAACATGGTGTGTGGTTTTTTTTATTTTGCATTTTCCTAATGCAAGAAGAGATAAGGGTAGCAATTTTTACATGTCATGCTCGTTCAGGTCCTCTGAGAAGCAGACACTAAGACTAGATTAGATGTGCAAGAAGTTTATTAGGGAAAATGCCTGTGAAGGAGAAAGGGGAGAGAGCAATGGATGTGGTAGAAGCTGTCGGACTGCCATGCAGGTTGGAGGAGAGCAGGGGAAGAGGAGGGCTGGGGAACCAGACTCTCAGACCACAGTGCAGTTCTTAGAACGCTTCACCCAGGCCCACGTGGAGCCTTTGAACCAAAGTCACCTGTCAGAGGAGTCCAGCGCGCGTGCCTCACAGGAATCCTGTACCCAGCAGCCCTCTTGCTCAGTCACTGGCTTGAAGCAGCCCATGGGAATCGTGGCCTCGGTGTGAACTCAGCAGCCAGGAAATCTATCAGGTATGCTCCCCACAGCTGATCTGAGTGGTGCATTTTTATGGCTACCACATATATTTATTGGCCATTGGATTTTCTCCCTCTAGGAAGAGTTTTTTTGTGAAGGATCACAGAGTAAGTAGTTTAGGCCTCTCGCACCTCCTTGACTCTGCCTTTATAGCAGTAAAGCAGCCAAAGCCTATACGCAAATGACTGGGTGTGTGTTTCAATAAAACTGTATTTACAGAAGCAGGTGACAGGCCAACCTACGTTGCAGTTTCCTGACTCCTGGTCTCAGTTTCCTGACTCCTGGTCTAGGAGATGCCTGTTTATATAGATCTGTTGCTTGAGAGGTTTATACATTTTGCCTGTAAAACTACTTGGACCCAGTGCTTTTCTTAGGAGCAAGACTTTAACTTTCTAATTTATTCTATGGTTACTGGTATGTTTAAGTTCATTTACTCTTATATCGATATTGATAAATCATATTATTTTTAGAAGTTCAGCCACATTGTGTAGATTTCAATTTTCTTACTACTAATTTTTATGTAGTCTGCCCTTACTTTTCAAAATTTCTATATTATCACCTTTTTTATCCCACTTTTTAAAAGTTGATGTTTTATTTTGGATAGACTACATGAAATAAAAAAAAAGCCTCTAGTACAAATAGATAGAAATCAAATAAATGTATAGAACTCAAGGTGATATCAATTATTTGTCTAAATCTTGATGTTCTGTGGATAAGGAAGAACAATAGCCAGTTATGATGACACTTTATCAATCTAGCCAGATTCATTAATATTTTTCTTTTTAAAAACCATCCATAAATAAAATCATTAAAAACCTTCCATAAATAAAATTATTTTTTAATGTTTAAAACCATCCATAAATAAAATCATTTACTGAGTCAAGGTATCCTATTGCCATCTAGATTCATGTTTGTTTGTTTGTTTTTTAATTACTGGGGTTATTTATAGTGGCTAAGAGCATAGATTCTGGAGCTAGAAGGTATGTATCCAAATCCTCCACCATTTATGAGCATTGTGAATAAGAGAAAATAAATGAACTGTTCTGCCCCAGCTTCTTATTTGTAAAATGGAGTTCCTAATCGTACCTACCATGCAATACTGTGACATTTAAAAGAGTTAATGCATGTAAAGAACTTAGAATCGTGTCTGGTACAGGTAAGTGCTACCTATTGTTAGTGTGAGTATTATTAGTCCCATGTGCTTTTGTGCTTGCTTTTTTCCACATCTCTGCTTGTAAAGGTTTTATTCTGCATTGTTGCATCTCCTGGCATCTATCTTTGGTTAATTTTATGTAATGGTTGATGTACTTTTTATTTTAATTTTATTTTTTTATTATTTATTTATTTATTTATTTATTTAAAGGGCAAATGAGTTTTTTTTTTTTTTTTTTTAACCAGGATTCTTTATTTATTTATGGCTGTGTTGGGTCCTCGTTTCTGTGCGAGGGCTTTCTCTAGTTGCGGCAAGCGGGGGCCACTCCTCATCGCGGTGCGCGGGCCTCTCACCATCGCGGCCTCTCTTGTTGTGGAGCACAGGCTCCAGACGCGCAGGCTCAGCAGTTGTGGCTCACGGGCCTAGTTGCTCCGCGGCATGTGGGATCCTCCCAGACCAGGGTTCGAACCCGTGTGCCCTGCATTGGCAGGCAGATTCTCAACCACTGCGCCACCAGGGAAGCCCTGATGTACTTTTTATAAGAATTTTTTCTGGTGAAGTTCAGCAAAGGATGGTTCATTACTATGTCAACACCAGAGATCACTGTGATATCTTTTGCTTCACCCTCAGAACTTCAGCAGAGGTGTCTCAGCAATGAGGGAATCCTCAGTGGTCCCCACCCTCCCACTGGCCATCTTTGCCTCTATTTCTGGGCACTGTCCTTTCACAGCCTTCAAGATACTGTGATGTCAGAGAACTTTCCACCTTGGCTGAGCTAGTCTCCTCTGAGCATCGGAGATGGTGGTGACAGCCAGTGGAGTGGGCTATTCTGATGCTAATTTTGCAGGGTTGCGGAGGGAGGGGCACTTTGTGTGAGCACAGTATTTGGGGGAGAGTATTGCAGTGAGAGGATAGAAAAAAGCAAGTCTTGTAGAGAGTACCTCTTAATACTCTTATGCCTATTTACCTGTTTTGTTATTTTTTTTTCAAAGAAAAGCTGTAAGTATTACTGACCAGCAATTTAAAATTTCTCATTTAGTTTTATTTCCAAATTTATTGATTTCTGCATTTTTATTTATTCATTTCTTTCTTCTACTTTTATTTTTGGAGATGTTATTTTGTTTTCTTCAATTTCTTGAGCTGAAATCTTATCTCATTTATTTTTAGTCTTTTTGGTTTTCTAATGAATACATTTAAGGGCTCTGAATTTTCCTCCGAATACTGCCTTAGTGGTATCCCATTGTTTCCACCCCTCCACCCTTCCCAACCTGTTCACAGTTTATTAGTATCCTTTTCAACAAATTCCAACATTCATCACACTGTCTATGTAATTATCTAGTTATTTAAAAAAAACATACAAATTTGTTGACTGCTTTCTATATGCCAGGCACTGTGAAAGATTTTGAGGATACAATGATGAATAATGACAATCTTGGCCATTTAAAAACTCAGAGGAATCCAGCAATTTGAGAAAGCAGTAAGAAATTTCTACCACTCAGCATCCTATTACTAATAACTGACATTTGCATGGAAATTTACAGTTTACAAAGTGCTTTTTAATACAAAGGGCATGTTGGTTAATTCTCATTACAACCTAAGATATAGGTATTATTTTTGTTATTTTTTATCATTATACCATTTTACTATGAGAAAACAATTGGACTATTTCCCCCCCAAATTCCGAAATATAAATTATTATAGCTTATGTGTAGATTATTAAATGACATAAGAAAGGTGATAGAAATGGCATGATGTAGAGACACAATTCATATTCCAGGTTCCAAATCTTGAAATCTTTCTACCATCTTACTTGGTGTGTCTTCGTTAGCTTGGAAAGTTACTTAACCTCTCTGATCTTCAGATTCATGATCTAAAAATGGAGAAAGGGGATGGTGGTTAAGGTAATAATTTCTAATGCTTTTTCAAACCAAACATTTTATGAGTCTACCTTGAATTGTACCTCCACTTATAGATTAAACATTTTGATAAGTTCACTACAGACTCTTCATTGTATTACTGAAGTTGTGATGAGAGCCAGCTATTATTCTGTGGTAGAATGTAAGTGTCTCCTGTTCATTGTTATACTTTACTGTGGTGATACATTTGCTAGAATTATTTGCTTTTTCTACCCTAAATGGGATATTATTGAAATCACAAAATACAGAACATGGAGGGAGAATTTTTTACAAGGCCATCTCTTCTCCAGCAAAGGAGAACTAAGAAGTCAGATTTTGTCCTGGCCTGATACTGTCACACATCAAATGCCTGTGTTGATTTGAGAGCTGATGCAGCTTATAATGATACATCATGAAATATACATATTATTTTGTCCTGGCCTGACACTGTCACACAATCAAGTGCTTATTGAATAACACTGCAGTACACTAGGTAACATAGTCTGAACTATTTTGCAGATTGCTGTCCTGATTTTATGACTTGACTAGGGGACAATTTTCATAACTGTTATTTTTCTGCACGTATAAAACTTTTTCTTTTGCCCACATAGCCTAAGAGATTGTTCAGGTTATAATACCAGTGACAGTCTTATCTTGATTTTTGGTATGGGAAGGAGATATTTCTGGACTAGGCAGTTGTAGGTGTCATCTATAAATGTTCTAAAAAATGTGGACCAGGCAGAGGACATCACAGAGTCTGGGTCAGAACTTTAGTTCTGGGCCTGGTTCTGCCCCTAACTCAGCACAATGCCTTAATTTCTCCTCATTACAGCAGGAAAAAGAATACTCGCTTTGTCTATTTCATGAGTCTGTTGTGAGGATACAAAGAGAAGATGTATATAACGTCATACGAAAACATAAAGCATTCTAATTCTTCTGTCTTTATGTGAGAGGAAGGAGCACATTTCTCCCCTTTTCATCCCTCCTTTTCTTTTTCCTCTTCTTCCTCTTTTTTTTTTTTTTTTTTTATTCTTCTTCCTTGAGTTGTTTGATGCACAGCCAAAGGTTTAGTGACTATCTGCTTTGTGCCTGACACAGTTTCAGGGGGCATTACAGAAACTCTTTACTTAATACTCCAAATAATCCACAAGATAATGATATTACCTTTCATTTTTGAAGGAGAAAACAGAAGTTCAAAGAAGTCAGGTAAGTTGCACAAGCTATGAACACCAGCACACAGTGAAGACAAACTTCCAGTCAGCTCAGTTTGATTCCAAAGTCTGTAGTCTTACCTGTGATCAATCTATTGATGTCCTTTGTCTAAATAATGTTGCAGAGAATTGTGAGCACAAGTGTTTTAGTTTTGACAGAGAATTTTCCTGAGGTGAAACCAATGATCTTAAGACTGTCTGGCCAAAAAACTGAGCTGGTAGACAAAAGCGCTCTGTGAAAGTATCAGTCTGGAGACCCCAGAGAAAGAAATGGGAAGAATCTATTAAATTTTGGCAGAGTTGGGAAAAATTTTAATTAGAGCTATTATTCAAAGAAATGAGAATCTGTGACCAATTGTTCCTAATTTGAAGGGAGTTCACAGGAGGACAAATTCACTTGTTTATTTAAAATGGGCATGGGTAAGACACCATTTATTCAGTTATAGTTCTTTGTTTACTGGCTTCAGTAAACTCAAACAAAAAGGGATTATGTTGGATGGGTGCCACGTAGATCATAGAGTAACAGCCACGGGAGGACCAGGACAACAAGAGCTATTTGGGCACTTGGGAATGAAGAGCCTCCGACCATCTTCCTTTGCTGCATCGCTCTGGTCAAGAAGAAAAGTCCCTGGAGACAGGGTCTGATTTGACCAGCTTGGATTGTGTCTCTAGGCCTTGGCTCTGAGAGGAATTTTCTTGCTGAAGTCATCTGTGATGGGTGCTGTGGATGCATTTGGCTTGGCAATTTGAAAGCCTCTTGGATTAGGACTCCATCAAGACTGTCTGTGCACAGTGGGGTAACATTTACACTTTTACCCTCCAAAGGGAAATCAAGCGATCTCAGAAAGGAGGAACGGCTGCTAAGCAGGACCCCTCCCCCCATAAAAAGTTCTGTTACAACGTATACTTTACAAAACCTTTTATTTTAAAATAAGTTTAGACTCACAGGAAGTTACAAAAACAATACAGAGAGTTCCCATGTAACCTTTACCTAGCTTTCCCCGATGATAACATCTCACATAACCATTATTAAAATGGAAATTGACATTGGTAAAATACTATCAACTGAACTACAGACCTTCTCAGGTTTTGCCACAATTTACATGCATTCTACTATATCTATTTGTATGTGAACATGTGTTTGTGTGTGTGTGTGTGTGTATATATATATATATAGAGAGAGAGAGAGAGAGAGAGAGAATTCAAATCATATTGCAAGCTAGTTTTGTAAACTGATTTTTAAAAAACTTATCAGCCATTAAAACTATTTTCCCACATCATTTGATGTTTTTTCTACAACATAATTTAATGGCTATATTGTGTTCTATCTTATGGATATATCAAATTTATTTATTTAAAACTTTACTATGGATTAAAAGAACTGTTTCAGTGTTTTAAAGATCCTGTGATGCACATTTCTGTACATAAAGTTTTCTACGATTTGAGTTCTTACAAGATGCTGAACTAGCAGTGACCACTGGTTCTCATCTTTCACATCGGGACAGATCATAGAAGGAAAACATTAAGATTCAGAAAAAAACTGGGAGGATTGTTTTGAACTGGTGTGTGTAGGTGTGTGTGTGTTTGTTGGGGTGATGGCTGCAGCCAGGTGTGGCTGTGGGATGATAAAATAGAAGATGATGAGTTTTTAGAGTCCTGCTTTTGCCTGGAGCATTCAGGGTCTGCCCCCGCAGCTGCCTCTCAGACTGCTGGGGTGTGTATCCTGAGAAGTAAAGTCCAGGCAGTGAGTAAGCTGCCTGGGAGAGTAGGCAGTTGAGGGAAAGAGGAGGGGGTGGGTTGTAATTTAAGGACCGCCTCGTCTTAACGCTGCCTGTCTGTAGGTAGCTGAGGATGAATGCAGACACGAGGAGGTGCTTGGTGGGGCAGGAAGTAATTGTAATTTCTGGTACTCAAGACTCTTCACCTTCACACCCACAGAGATGTGTGAAGTAAAGATGATCACACATCTTGGTAAAATTTGTTGACTTAAAGATATAATCAATACCAAATAATAAAAAAAGGGAAGGTTTATTCATAATTATCCAGGCTTAAAATGCTAGATCAATTCAACATTAAGGGAGTTGATGAAGATGTAGGGGAAAGATAAAGGGATGTGAGATTATGCTTAATTCTTAACTTGTTGGTGGAAGAAAAAAAAATAAGAAAGGACTAAAAAAAAACAGAAAGCGGAATCAAATTGAAAGAATAAAATAAGATGATAGAAAGGTTTACAAATGTATCACTAATTACAATAACTACCAATGGATTAAATTTGCCCATTCAAAGGAACTATCAAATTAGATCATAAATATGCCAGACTTAGTTTTTCATATGACCATATCTGAAGCATAAAAACACACAAAACCAGAAAAATAAGAAGATAGAGACAATGAACAAATATTAACCAAAGGAAAGCTGGTAGAGCTATAAATGTCAGACAAGACTCACTTTTAGACAGATATCATTATTAGTAACAGAGAGAGACAGTACATAAGTTTCAACTCACAAGGAAGATGTAGTACATTCTAAACATGTATACACCTAATTAAACTGCCTCAAAATATATGAAGCAAAAATCATGAGAACTATAGTTTCAAGCATAAAGATTGGAAAGAAATAATTCCATCATTTTCAAATTATATTCTTATTTACGTAGAAAATCTTAAAGAACCTTCAGAAAAATTATTCATAACAATAGGAGAAAGCAGCAAAATGGTTGGATATAAAGTTAATATACAAAAGTCAATATCATTTCAAGGTACTAGCAAAAATGACAGGAAAAAAAAAGACTCTTTAACATTAGAGAATATCAAGAACTTGAGAATAGTATAAAATGCTAAAAGACTTCTTGGAGAAAAAAATCATAAAACTTTATTAAGAGATATTAAAAAGACTAAGTATGTAGGTTTATATTATATTCATCCACGAGAAAACAATATTTTGAGGATGTCAATTCTCAAAGTGATCTATAATTTCAATGAAAGTCCAATAAAAGTCCCAGCAAGGTTTTTCGTGATACTTGATAAATAAATTATTAAAATTTTGAGGAAAAGTAAAGAGCTAAGAGTAGATAGAACATTTTAAAGAAGAAAAGTAAAGAGAGGGTCTTGCTCTATTAGACATTAGGACTTATTCTGAACCTAGCATAAAAAAGGCAGTGTGATCTTGACATAGAAGTAAACAAATTGACCAACAGAATATGTTTGAGAGCCTATAAAACTGAAGTTTGGCATATAACAGAGGTGGCATGCTAGATTATTGAGGCAAGGAGGGATTATTCTACTGGGTAAAAATGGTTAAATATAATGGGAAAAGGTAAAACTGAAAATTGGATTCCTGTGTCATACCACATAAAAAATTCAACTCCAGATGTCTCAAGGACTTAAATGTCAAAAACCAAACTTTAATTTTTTTGCAGAAAATTTGGTGACTATATGTTGAACTTTGGGTAGGGAACAATATCTTTTTTAAAAAAGTTCTAAATATAAAAGAAAAGATTCTCATTGTTATTATTTTTAAAAAGTCTGCTAATTTGATAAGTATAAGTTATATCTCATTCATTAATTTGTTTTTTTGTTACTACTGTGAAGTTGAATATTTTTTCATGTCCCTTGGCCATTTTTATTACTTCTTTTGTCCATTCATGGCTATTTTTTTGACTGTGATATTTGTTTCTCATTGAATAGTCAGAACTCTTTATATTAAAAACTCTTTATATTAAAGAGTTATATTAAAAAAACTCTTTCTCACTATATGCATAGTAAATATTTTCCTTCAATTGTGGTTTTACATTTAGTTTTGCTTTTTGTATTTTTTGCTATGTAGAATTTAATACATTTGAAAGCCCATAAACAGACCCATACACGAATTGAAGTTTGGTACATGAGACAGGTAGCATGATAGATCAAACTTGTCAATATTTTCCTATATGGATTCTGCTTAGAAAAGCTCTCCCATCCCTCAAGGTTATATTTATTTTTCCTCTATTACTATAATAATGTTTTCATTAAAAATTAAGACCAACCAAGGTTTTTTGGTTTATGCTTTACAGTATAGATACAAATTATTAACTCAAAATAATTCATTTTCTCCCAATATATTATTCCAAAATAATTTGTTGAATCGATCCTTTCCTCACGGAGTTGATTAGGTCCCATTCGTTTATTTTTGCTTGTATTTCTGCTGCCTTGGAAGACTGCCCTAAGAAAACATTGTTACAATTTATGTCAGAGAATGTTTTTCCTATGTTTTTTTCCCACTGAGTTGAAATGCCATTTTCATCATATGCTAAATTATTAAATATATTTGGTCCTTGTATTTCAGGTTGCTATAGGGCTGTGTAACAAATGCCACAGACTGAGCGGCTTAAACAACAGAAATTTATTTTCTCACAATTTTGGAGGCCAGTAGTCCAAGATCAAGGTGTCAGCAGGGTTAGTTTCTACTGAGGCCTTTCTCCTTGGCCTCCCTGTGTCTTTGCATTGTCTTCCCTGTGTGCGTCCTGTGTACAAATTTCTTCTTCTTATAAGGATACCAGTCATCTTGGATTAGTGCCCACCTTAATGACTTTATTATAATTTAAGTACCTATTTAAAGACCTTATCTCCAAATACAATCACATTCTGAGGTGCTGGGTAGATATGAATTTTTGGGGGGGAGGGACACAATTCAGCTCACAACAGTACTGTTTCAGAAGTCCGATGTGCTATCCATTGCCCTACAGAGCCCGATGCAACAGCACTCTTTTTAAACTTGTAATTTGGTTGTATTAATGAACTCTTTCTTACTGAATCAATCTTAGTTCAATAATAATGCTTAACAAAACTTGCAGGTTAACTTTTTTTTTTTAATACTTTTTTTTTGGCAGCACCACAGAGCATGTGCGATCTTAGTTCCCCAACCAGGGATCAAAACCGCGCGCCTTGCATTGGAAGCACAGAGTCTTAACCACTGGACCGCCAGGGAACTCCCACAGGTTAACTGTTCTCCTTACTTCTTTCAGATATATCTAGGCTATTCTCATGTGTTTATTCTTCCAGAAGGCCTCAATGCAGGGACTGATTTTGGAAATAAGATTACATTTATAGTATTAAGTTTCTGAGTCTATAACATAATGAATCCTTTAAGATCCTTTATATATGTAAAAGATTTTTTTGTTTTTGCTTTTATGAGTGGGATATTTTTTCAATTATTTTATTCCAAACTGTAGATGAGACAATAAGAAAGCTTTTCTTCCTCGTGATTGTTTTGAGATTTTGAACTGAAGTCAAAGTGCTGTCTAGGAAGATTGTAACAATTTATACTGCCCCCAGCACTGTCCCATAGGGCCTATTATGTACATCATCAGCACCATAAATATCGTTTCAAAACTGGTAGCATACAGTTTTAAAAATTTGTAAGTCTTTGATTACCAGTGGGGTTGAATTTTAAAAAAGTATGTTTATTGGCCTTTAGTATTTTGTTTTTTGTAAATCTTTGGCTAATTTTCCTGTTCACATGTTCCATTTAAAAAAATTAGATTTAAAAAAATTTTTTAGTTTTTATTGGAGTATAGTTGATTTACAACGTTGTGCTGGTTTCAGGTGTACAGCAAAGTGAATCTGTTATACATATACATATATCCACTCTTTTTTAGTTTCTTTTCCCATATAGGCCATTACAGAGTATTGAGTAGAATTTTAAAGAGCTCTTTATATATTACAAATATTAACCCATTGTTTATTATAATTAGTATTTTGCAGGATCTCTTTTCTAAATACAGTTTTTTTGTAGCTCTAAGTCTCGGAATGTAAGCTGGTTACTTTTTATACCAAATTTTCAGTAACTTGTGATGTATTGACCATGAATACCAGTGGCAGTCAGGATTTCCCTTTACTGTGAATATTTGTCATCTTTTGGAAAAATTATTGATGGCTTTTGAGACAGTTGTTCTGTGCTTTCTTTCAGTAAACAAATTTATCTGAGAGCAGAAGTGACTCTCCCAGACATACTACCAATGCCTAAACAAACTGTGTTTGTTAGTTTTGTCCAAAAAAATTTGGTTAAAAGATTTTATTTTGGTAGGTCTAAATTTCTGATCAGTCAGATAAATGAATGTGTAGCTTCAGATATCTTCAGAATCTGAAACTGATTCATTTGATTAGGAGTTACATTCTCTAGCTCTCAAAGAAGGTTAAGTTTTAATTTTTTTCTCCTGGATTAAATTTACTTCAGATAATCTAATATCTACATGCTAGGAAAAGATGTAATCAGACCAAGGCCTCACAGAATGGGTTACAATCATACAAGGCAGAAAGAATTTGTTTCCTATAAAGCGGTGCCAAGACATAGATGTGGGCTATAAGTGGGCACAATATTTCATGTCTTCAAGGACTTGCAGATACAAGGTTCCTAGATTTTCAAAGCTTCTAAATTATGATGACAATCTTTCACATTAGGAGAGTTTTTAGAAGATCAACAAATGATAGTGAAACAACTTTTCAACTATATCAAATTAGTCTATCTCTTACTTAGAGGGAACACATTTTAATTATTTGTTTTTTTAAATGTTTCTTTGTCTATTCAGGTAAGGTTATCACATGTCTTTCTACTTAAAAACTCAGATTTTAGATTTATGGTTGTAAATAAGTTTAATGTTGTGTGGGAATTAAAAATTATTTTGAAAATACATGGCAACATGTGGATGCATTTCAAATTTTGAGATCCACTGTACCATGGAAAAAGGAACATTAGTCAAACTGAACAACTTCTGAAGACATGAACCTTTAAAAATAAAACTTTGTCCATTATATCACATTGAAACTACTTACAATCTGCTGTGAAGTTAAATATTTTGGGTAGCAATTGTAGCCCACAGATGTTTGCAAACTGCATAATCTTCTAAGCAAAACAAGTCCTTTTCTGGGGAAAATTATTTTAAAATTTGATTGTTAGTTAATATCACTGCATTGACACAGGTTACTGGAGTGGCTCTACCATGTGCATTAAATATTTTTTCTTTATGAAATGTATTTTGAATGAAATTTTTGAATGAAATGAATGAAATTTTCTTCAACACTGGTCAACTTTTTGTGCTAGTTCTTCAATCTCTGAGTTTAAACATGATGTAATTTTTTTCTCTCCATATTTACCTCGAATCTGAAAAAGCCCCAGAAGAAATAAGGGCTGACTCTAAAGAATGGCTCACTGAAATTAAACCATATACAATTTCTGGTTATGCAAGTTAAAAAATTTGTTGAATATTGGCATTTTCATATCATTCATTCTAAAATCTTTCTTTTGTGAGGTTATTGACCAAAAAGTTGTGATGACCAGAGAATTATTTACTCATCATAAGCTTTATGTTTTAAAATATTTTTCAATATTAGAGTAAGCTAGGCACATTCCAAAAAACATTGGAAAATTTCGTAGTCTAGTTTTTTGTCACTTTTTTTTTTACAGATTTATTTTTATGCTACATTCTGTCTCCGCAGTTAGATTTTAATCATCCGAGACAGGTACCTTATTGTACGCTTCTTAGTAATTTTTCATATCAGTTAACCATGAATGCAGCCCACACTGTGGTGCCTTGAGTGTGGTAGGCACTTGGTAAATATTTGTTGATGGTTCTGATTACAGTGTAATGAAATATGCTAAAGGTAATTTAAACTTTTGTCAATAAAATTGGGCTTCAGGTTAGTTTGACCTTTTTGGTTTCTCTAAATATTTCCTTTCATGTAGATGAAATGACCCACAAAAGTACTTATTGATTCTGAAATCCTTTTTCCCTTCTACATTTCTTTTTTTAAAATTAACTAATTTATTTTTTATTGACGTTTAGTTGATTCACAATGTTTTGTTAGTTTTAGGTGTATAGCAAAGTGATTCAGTTATATATATCTAGTCTTTTCAGATTATTTTCCCATATAGGTTATTACAAAATATTGAGTATAGTTCCCTGTACTATACAGTAGGTCCTTGTTGGTTACCTATTTTATATATAGTATATATAAAATACAGTATATATAAAAAATAGTATACACTATTTTATAGTAGTGTGTATATGTTACTCCCAAATTCTTAATTTATCCTCCCCCCTCCCACCTTTCCCCTTTGGTAACCATAAGCCGTCTACGTTTCTGAACTCTGAATTTAAGAAATAGTTCATAATCCTTACTTACACATAAACACAATCAATGCTGTTGTTTGCTAATTTTATTAAAATTGTGGTTATTAACACTCCTTATCTAATAAAAATAGTTGATTCCCAGTATGCACAAAGCACTATTCTAAGGACTGTTCATTTCAATGAGTCAAGAACCTTGCATTATTTTCCCTTCCATGCAAAATTCAGATGCCAATATTAAATATATATTTATAACTAATATGTGCTTTTAACATTTTTATTTAAAATAACAGTAGGTATCATATATTAAGCACCTCCTATGTGATGGGCTCTGTTCTTAGTGCATTCAAGTTATTATCTCATTTAATCCTCACATAATCCTAAGAGGACGGAACATCATCCTTGCTTTACAGATAAGGAAACCCAGGCTTAGAGAATTTATGTCTAACTAAGATCACAGAGCTAGGAAAGCAGCCAAGCCTGGGTCTAAATCCAGGTTTTTAAACACTATAGTACATATGTGCGTAAGTCTACTAGAAAAGGTTTTCCTGAAAACAGCCCACCTAGCGCTTACTAAAGGGAAGCCCCAAGAGCCTGCATCGAGAAATACCAAGGCAATGGCAATGCATTGACCAACAGAGGGGGTGACTGGAACCCCAGACTCATTCAGTCCCAGAGGTTAGTCTTTCCTACATAGGATCAGCCAGCAACTCTCCCCTTTTCTGGTTCCATTTTTTATCCTGCAAACTTCCATTCATAAAATGGTTTTCCATTTGGTTTGCCCAATGATGCAAGTGTCCCAGCCCTTTTTACCATTGAGTTCTCATGACTAAGGAATAAATTGGTATGTGGGTTGTTCTATAGGACTCTGCGAGCCATCCTGTGAAAAAAAGCTCCACTTCCTGGTTGTCGGCAAAGTCTGGGGACTGACCCTTGATAGGAGTAAGTCAAGAAGGCAAATGTCTTCCTTGCCAACACTCCAACCACACCAAGAGCTTTCTATTCAAAATGGCAGTCTAAAGGTTTATAGTGTGAATCTCACCTAAGTTAAAAAAAAAAAAGAACAGAAAAAGAATGTGTGTGATATACACGTCAACTCATAATGTTTACCCCTAAAATTCATAGCAGATTATGGCTGATCATTAAAGCCAAATTAAGGTGGCAACAGGTATAGAAACGTAAGGAACTGTTAGGCATAATTTGTCTGAAAATAACACGTTGTTACTGATAATTGCTTGTGGGAAAGACACCTTTATTTATAATGGTAAAAAGAATAAGAGAATTACTAGCATTTATCTATATGCAATATGTCCATTTTATAATAGATGTGTCTGCATGGTCATAAGTTTAGCACTTTGGAGTTCAATACTTTCAAAGAAATCAGGATGAACATCAGTTCTATATGTACACCTAGTAGGTGCAATGAACGTATCCATTCTATGGGGAAAATGTATAATTCCCAGTAAACTCTGCAAAGGACCTTATGACTTGCTCTGGCAACTTCTGTGAACATAGCAACAGGGCTTAGGATGATGGATTAGCATAATTTGTGTTGTTCTTAAACTCTCAACTTTGTTATCCCGCGACTTTATTTCTCATATTCCTTATGATTTTGTGGCCAGTTCAGTACAATGGTTGGTCAGTATAGCTCAGTGGCTAAACTTTGAGATGAACAGATCTATGTTCTGAAGATACTTCTGCCACTGTTAGAATGTGGCTCTGATCAAACTATTTGCCCTTTCAAGCGTTTCCTCCTCTTCCAAACCTCATTTATGGGGTTGTTGTGATGATTAAATGAAAAGCATGTAAAATTCATCAAAACATAAATTTGAGCTAAAAGTAGGAAGTCTCATAAGAATGTATCCAGTAGGAATCCAGTCATAGAAATTTGAAAATAGGCAGAAACAAACAATATTTCATTAAGAAATATACACCTGTGGAAAAAAACATAAAGAAAAAGAAGGGAAATATAGAAGCAAAATTCTGGGTAGTGGTTACCTAGCCAGGGAAAAGAAAAGGCTCTGAATTAGGGAACAAAAAAAGTAGGCTTTGCATATTTTGGAAATGTTCCAGTTCTTTGGTTGAGTGGGCTGTATTTTAGATACTCTTTTTCCTATTGTAATTTAAATATATATATATATATATATGTTATATAGATTCTTTTGTATGTATGTTTCACTCACAGTAATTATTTATTAGTACAACTGAGAGGGATCTCTCTCTCTCTCTCTCTCTCTCTCACACACACACACACACACACACACACACAGAGGCAAGCCCTAATACTCTGCCTCATTTCTGAATTTCTAGCGGTTTGTAAGACAGTGCTTTTAATTCTTGGCTGTATGTTAGATAATCCTGAGGAGCTTTAAAATATATACTAATGCTCAGGCTCCGCTCCGAGACATTCTGGTTTAATTGATTTGGGGTTTGGGCCCAGAATCAGTATTTCGTTTAAAAGCTGTCCAGTTGATTCTAAGTGAAGCTAAAATTGACCGGTACTGGGATTACTTTCTAAGAGCTAGTGCAATAAGTACTAAGCAAACTAAAGGGGGCAGAGAAAGTAAGAAAAGTAAGAAAATAATTGAAATAGTTTGAGAGTTGATATTTGTAACAAAGCACCCGTATAATAGATATCATGGGGAAAACCACACTTCGTTGGACTTCCTTACAAAGATTTTGCAACTTACTGTTGCTTCTATTTTGAAATATGTATTCTGGAGATCAGGGTGGGAAGTGGAGAGCTGCTGTATAATAATATCATGCCTTGCAGCAGGGTGTCCAGATAAAACATAAGTGGAGGCTCGAGCCCAGCCATCTCCACAGGGTGTGTCTCCTGGTGAGGGGTTGCTTCCAATGGGAGGAAGAAGTGCTTTTTCCTAATTAGCACAAAGGTTCCAAATGCACATACCTTGGCATAGCTTTCATTTTGGTGCTTAAGACTGAACGCCACCAAATATTTTTTCAAACGCAAACAAATATCCAAAATAATTATGGGCACCAATCAATCATAAGGGATGCTGGCCAGAGGCACATGAGTAGAGTCCTGGGTTTCTCCCCCCACCCATCTCCCAGGCTGCCAAGTGCTAACCCTTTAGCTGCATGAAATGAGATGGGAGGAGGCATTCCCGGGGGAGGAGCCAAGACCGTTCAGGTGGCACAAAAGGTCACTCCAGGGACTCAAGTTAGTGGCTCTTACACAACTGGTATGGAGTTACTTCAGTATTTTAACCCCCAACATGGCCTCACTGGTATATTCAGGGTGATTATTAGCTCTGTCTGCCATCCATCACAGAACCCAAAGTTTCACCATGTCTTTCCCCATTTCTTTAGCTGCCAGCATTTACTTTATGGACAACAACACAGCCTTACTTCCAGTTCTGGGAAATAATAACCATGTTTAATACTTACTGAGAACTGATTTTCATTTCATCTTCATCTCAACCTTGGGATAAGCAACATTGTGAAAGGGGAGAAAACAGAGGTTAAATAATTTGTCCTCAATCGACAGTTGGGAAATGAAAGAAGCAGGCTTCCAACCCAGGTCTCTCTGGGTCTTGGGCTAAGCTCGACCTCTGTGCCGTATCTCCAGGGACTCCTGCTGCCGGTTCTCTCTACCTCCTCATCCCCCACTTCTGCGTCAGCAAACACATGGGTCGTGACATGAAAAGCAGAGAAGACCACAGGTGAGTGAGTGGCAACAACCAGAGGAGATGGATCACGGGGAAGGATTTGGAGATTCTGCTTCCTCTTCGGTGAAGGAGCCCTCAGCCTCCAGGAAGTAGAGACAAAGGAGTACCAACTCCACCACTTCTCAGTTTCTGTTCAACATTAGTTGCAAAGAATAGTTTTAAAAGTCTTTAGCATGTTATTTGGAAAATGAAGGGTTTTGTTTATAAGAAAAAAAATGTGGAGTGTTCCATGCTTCTCTGGAAAATTCTTGTTAAACTTTTGTACAGCTAGTAAATTAAGTCATTGTTTATTCTATAATGGAAAGCATGCCTCAAGTGTGACTCAGGAGGCCTGGTTCTAGGAATGGTTTGGCCCCAAACCCAATGTAACATTGGGTAAGTCTCTTAAACTACTGGAGGGTCATGATTCTCATTGTTAAACAGATGGTGTAGGCTAGTCTCCTGGTAAGGTGGGATTTGGCTGTATGCTCTTGGAGACTTTTTCTCACCTATTTGAGCCTCCGTTTCCTTTTTGGTGATTATTCAACTACATGTGGCACGTTTTATACAGCGCCTGGGACACATGGTGTCTGAGATTGTCTCCACTACAGGAAGGAGTTGATTTAGAAATTAATTAGTTAATTAATTAACAAGGGCCTGTAGATCTTCCTGTGGGTTGGGTACTTCAACATCTCATTCATATTCATCTACTCACCACTTTTATTTCGAGACCTTTTCTTCTGCTGCAACTGAGGTTTCTGGACCGTAATCTAAGTGTCAGTACTTCTCTCAATACATTTAGTAAGAACTGACTAGTATAGACTCAGACTTAGTTCCCACCAAAGGGTTGGTGCCTTTGGTTTCAATTTTATTTCAGATTAATTGTCCATAGTAATTGAAGCATTAGTGCCATTTCTTTGGGTTATTAATCACTGATGTGAGAATTAGGTTTGTTCTCCTTCTTTGTTCAATTCCATTCATTTCCTGTGAGAGCTTTCACCATGTCCCCAGGATTGTGAGAGGTGCTAACGGTAGCTCAAAAAAGTACTGTCTGATTTCAAGGAGATGACAATCTTGTTGGAGAAAAAGCCTTACACAGGGGACAATTAGAGACCGACACACAAGAACAATACACAAGGGAAGTTCTGATTGTATGTGTTCTATGGCTGTGGTCTAAAACAAAGCACTGATTCTTCCAGATAGTGAAGAAATAAGACTATGAAAGAATCAGCAGCCTAAAAGTGAAGGAAATTAACTCCAAAGAGAACTTGGAGCATGTAGGTTTTCACTGAAGCCCTGTTGCTTAGTGTGGGCTTCCCTTTGTGGTGGTTGCTTTGGCTCTCTCTGCCTCAGACCATGTTCTTCAAAGATGTCCTTTCTAGGAAGGATCCTGGATGAGTTTTAGCAGCTTCCCCACTGCCCTCTGGTTGCCTTTGATGTCATGCCAGTTACATCACACTCTTGGTACGTGGATAAAGGTAACCGTAATTTGAAGTAAGAAAAAGATTGAAATGGTGACTTAGAAGTGAGGAAATATAAATAAACCATAAACCATAATGGAAAAGAATATGAAAAAGAATATGTCTATATATGAATAACTGAATCACTTTGCTGTACACCAGAAATGGATACAAATTGTAAATCAGCCATGCTTCAAAGAAAAGAAGTGAGGAAATACAGATCCCATGGAGAAAACCATATTTAGATTGTAGGACATGCTGAAAACTCGTATGACCACCAGATGGAAGTGAGCACTGCTTTTATGGATTACTGGGAGAAGGTCAGCCTTCTGTGAGAGCAAATAAACAAGGACGCCATTACCATATTTTGAAGTAAATTAATTTAGAGAACTTAAGCAACACTGATACTTAGTTTCTAAATGATCTACTATTAAACCCTATAGCATATTAAAAAAAACAATTACCAAATAAATAACTATTAAAAATGTATCAGGTTATGATAAGGAAAACGCTTTAGATAACACGAGAAGGTACTTTTCCTTTTGGCAGAAAAATACCAGGCACAGATTTATCTTTGACGGCATGACCTGCCAGAATCCCGGCTCTCTAGCCCATCTGATAAAGGTCAACGATTGAGCACCCAAACAAGTTCATACACACAGCACCTGCCTGACAAAAATAGTAAATTATTTTTCTCAACGCAAACTGCACCGTTTTCTTAAAGTTTGAAAAACAAGCTAAATCTCCCTATCCCGCGTGTAAAGTTTTACTTTCTCTTTTTTCATTTGTGAGACCAATCAGCCTTGTTGCTGAGAGTCAGTTAAGAGACATCTGATGTGTCTGGTTTTTTTCTGCCTTTGACCCTTTCTTTTCCTCAACAAAACGCTTCCACTTCTAAACTGAGAAGGAAATAGGAAAGGAAGATGGAGAATTGTCTTGAAAATGGTCTTAGGAGAAAAAGAGATAACACTCATAATCATTTTATTATTATGATGAGTTTGGGTTTACAAAGTAATAAGTATTTTCCAAATTACTGCCTTCAATTGTAGAATAGGTAGAAAATATGCCAAATCTAACTGCCAAAAACTTGTAGCACTCAAAATATGTTTTTGTCGCATTACTGTTATTATTATGAGCAGAAATAGCAGTGATAAAAATCAAAGCAAGTTTTGTGAGCACCCTAAATTCTCTTTGTGGAGGGGTGTAGTTTAGAATGAGCAGAATTAATATTCTTCCTTGCTCGCAGCTGTGTCCTGCGCGGTCGCTTTCATGCTCTTATTTTCCTGGCTGGGAGCCTCCTGCATTAAACAAGAAAATGAGGTGGGTTGGGTCAGAGAAATAGCAGGGTAACAGGGAATTGGACTTGAACCCAAGCGCCATCCAGGCAACTGATTTTTAAAGCGGTTTGTTTTTTAGAAGTGTCTGTCATGACACATAAATCATTGTTAATTTCATCATTAAATTTGGCCTCAGAGAGATTTTGTTTTAAAGAAACAACGCGGGTAGAGAATTGTGAGCTTGGAACTTGGAAGCAGAGGACTCCAGAGCTGGACGCCACGGGACCAGAGCAAGCATAGCTCTTCCATGGTCAGGACAGCGGATTTTGACTGCTGGCTGCAAGGCCTCTTCTGTCTTCTGCACAGAAGTTTACTGATGGCTGTTCTTTCCTCTCTCCACTCCTCTCTTGGGCCACTTGGGGCTTAGTGGGAGTAAATGTTGACCATTTATTTTCTATTCAGGGTGAACTTTGATTTTGGCAGGTATAGAACCAGTACCTTGATGACCTAACTGAAGGTGAGGGTGCTGGGCAGGGGGTGACAGCTGGGTGGTCCCAGGGAGAGAGATGACTAGCCTCACCGTCATCCCACTAGGCCAGCACTATTCTTCCCAGCCTTCTTTTTCTTCTCCTTTTAAGAAATAGATCTACCCTCACTTTTCCCATGCCAAGACTTAAAAGGTTTCAGATACTTCAAAAATAAATGATTTCTAAATCACCTCAGACTGCTAACATAAAATGTTTTTATCACATTTTCCAAAAACAGAATGGCATATTAAGAAGTGATTTCATTCTTATCCATATCCTCTTTTAGGGATGTAGAGATATTATCTCAAATGATTGCTACAAAGAGACAGAGACAAGGATTTTATACCATTTTAGTTCTCAAATCATTTAAGTTATTTTATTTCAATTCCCCTAAATCTCTTGGACAGTTATTTCCTTCTGTATTTTCTAGTATCACTTAAAAATTACATTTTATTTTGTCAGGGTCTAAAGAATTTCAATTGCACTGAAAAACTAAGAAATTATTGAAAAAAAATTCCACTAGTACAACTATAGTAATGAGAAGAAATTGGCTAATTTCAGTGTCTTTCTTTGGGCTCTTCATAGAAAATTGTTGAAATGTGTCCGCCATAAGTAAATGGCATTCTGAAATTGATTTAAACCTGTAGTGGGGGAGAAAAACTGCATTGAAAAAAATTAAATCTTAGATTTGGAAATATTAGAAAGAAAAAAGTCCCATTCCCAGGGGATCCCAGATACTGGCCCTCTTGGTCAGCTGTTAGAAGTGAGGAAAAGAAGTTGCACAGCTGGTCTGGAGGGAGAGACAGATGCTTCTTTTTGTCATTACTGTACTTTAAAGAGCATCTATTGGTTAATAAGCTCAACTACTTCTATGAAGAAAACTGCATGTTTCCCCCCTCCTGTGGAAGCAGAGATCAGGTTCCCAGTGGATGAGTATGACAAAAGGGCCCACAGCTCCTGGGCCCCTTGTCCCCTCCATCTAGTCTCCACTGACCTGGCCAGGCCCACTGCCGTCTTCTTGACCTGGCCCCATGACCCCTCAGTTCTGTAGGAAACGTGGAACCAGAGCACATATCTGCGCAGGGTGTTGGTGACAACGGGGCTTCAGAGACGTTCACTGCAGCGGTGGGGAAGCTGTTTAGGAGCTGGGGAGCCTAAAGCGATCGGCATCAGTGAGGAAGGTGTTGTACTGAGATCTGGGTGTGGGTGCTCGTTTCTGGAAATGGGCTAGTGTCACGGGGAGCAAGGAGAAGGGGGTTAAAGGTGAGCTGCACAGGAACCATGGGAGGAATGTGTCCCACCACGGAGAAGGTATTCAACACTATGAAATCGACAGAGACGTTTAAGAAGGTGGGGGAAGAAGGGACAACGACAGCCTTAAAAAAATAGCCTGAGGAACCTGAGGAGACAAAAGTCCTATTCAAGGAGCAAGCCCCAGGGCGCCAAACCAGACTAAGAGGGAAGACTCTGGCACCAGAATGTTTGCCTGGGAATCTTGGGATTGCCACTTGTTAGCGGGATGATCTTGGGCAAGTTATTAATGACCCCTGCCTCAGTTTCTTCATCTGTGAAATGGGCATAACCATATAACCACCTGATAAGGTTGTTGTGAGGATTAAATGAGTTAATAAGGATAAGGCTGTCAGAACAGAGCCTGGCATAAATAAGAATTATATGTGTTTGCCATCATTAGGAGGTTTTAAAGAAAGGGTAGTGAAAACAAATATAAATGGGACTGGTTGGAGTGAGAAGCAGAATCAAGGGAAGTTTATTTCTTTTAATTAATGGGAGATCTTGAAGCATGTGTCAAGTTGAGGGGAAGGGCACATGGGAGAGGGAAGAAATGGAAGATATTGAAGAGAGCTTGTTGGAGGTAAACTTAGACCCAGGCCAAAGGCTATGGAATAAGTGCATGGGAGAAACTTAGTCTTGGAGCAAGGAAAAGTGGCCTTGCTTTGCACTTGGAATAAAATCGAGGCTCTTTATCTGCACCACAAAACCCCCTGTGAACTGGCTCCTATCTGCCTCTCTAGCTATAATTCCTCCTATATTCCTTACTGCCTTTTACAGTCAGCCCTCCTTATCCACGGACTCTGCATCTGCAGATTCTACCCACTGCATATCAAAAATATTTTTCAAAAATTTCCAGAAAGTTCCGAAAAGCAAAACTTGAATTTGCCTTGCACTGGCTACTATTTATATAGTATTAGGTAATCCAGAGATGATTTAAAGTATATGGAAGGAAATGTGTGTAGGTTATATGCAAATACTTCACCATTTTATATAAGGGACTTGAGCATCCGAGGATTTTGGTATCCACGGAGGTCCTGGAACCAATCCCTCACAGATACCGAGGGACGACTGTATATCTCTTGCATTTTCTCAGCCCTGCCCAGATTGCTCCCGCCTGGGCCTTTGTTCCAGCAATTCCATCTTCCTGCAGTGCTCTTTGCTCAGACCCTTACGTGGCTGGCTCCTTTGTATCACCTTTGTAACCTTTGTATCACCTTTGTAACCTTTGTATCATTAAGGCCTTCCCTGATCATCCAATCCAAAGCAGCCAGTGTCCATTCCAATACCCACATCTCCACGTCTCCATTGCTTTTCTCACCACTTGATGTTCTCTTGTTTATTCATTGCCCGCCTCTTTCCACTAGCGTACTGGCTTCACTGGGGCAGAGACCTCTTCTGCTTAGTCACCATAGTTCCCTTTGCTCCTGGCACACAGTAGGAGCTCAATGAAGTGTCTGTTGAACGAACGAATGTTTCAACAGGTGAGAAAAATGGGAGGCAAGGCTAGGTGAAAGGTATACAATACATAGAAGATATGTATTGAAGTGGAGAGGAAGGAGTTGAGGAAATGGGTCATATTACCTTCCTTTTTCCTTTTTCACAGAAAAAAATGTAGTAAAATACTATGTAGAAAGTGAGGTAGGATTGGGCTCAGAATGGATCTCAGAGGAATGTGTTAAGGAATCAAAGAGGAAGTGGAATTGAGAAATGACAGGTACAGCTATGCTCCCAGAGAATGGAGAGAAAGTTCTTGGAGAATTCCCAGTACAAGGTGGGTAACTAGGAGTTAGAAGTTCTTGCTCTTGATGGCAGCTGTTCTGTTTTTGCTTTTTCTTCTCTTTTATCTTTTTTTGTAGTTTTCTTGGCCTAATTGAAATAACAATATTAACACTCTGAGCATGTCATGTGCTTGGCATGGTGGTAGATCTCTTCATGTGTTTACTGCTCATCTCATCGACACAGTAACCCCTGAGGTGGGCGCCACTATTAGTCCCACTTTATAGCTGAGAAAATGGAGGCTTAGGGTGGTTGAACAGCTAGTCAGTGGGAATGACAGGAACCAATCCCAGGCCTGCCTCTAGCGTCTACTGTCTAACCACTCTGCTCCACCAGCTAGCTGTATTTTCCAAGACGTGATCAGGGCAGGTTTTCCTTCAAGTCTCACTGTTGCTTTGGCCCTACAAAGTAAAGGTGCAAAACGTAGGAGAAGTGTTTGTTGGCTCTGGTCCCACCAGACCCCAACTCCATGCCTCTGGCCTATAAGGAGTAGGGAACCCAGCAGGCCATTTAGGGAATGGTTTCCTCATATTTAGTGTTTCCTTTATGTGTTAAATAGGACTAAGCTGCGATCCCATTAGCTCATAAACCCATTTTCAAAGACAGCTCTCTGAAACCTTTCGCACTCTATGATAATTGATGTACTCAACTTTCCCACAATTTCTTTGGTCAATTTTAGTAATTTATATCTTTCTAGGAAGGTTTGCCAGGAGGTTTTTTATACTGTCTTGGGTTTGCCTGTGTAATTCTCTTAAACACTACTGTTTTCTCATTGTTAGTTTTACATATTTTAATTCTTTCTCTCTCTTGTTTTTTTCCATATCAGGTTTATAAGAAATATATCTATTTTATTGGTCTTTTCAAAGAAACAGCTTTCAGATTTACTTATTCTTTCTATTTTTTTGGTCTTTCTTTAGCTTCAGGTTCTGATTTCTCTTAAATTTTTTGGATTTATTTTGCTCATTTCTGATTTCTTAAAATGAGTATTAAATTATATATATAGTATATATAATATATGCATATATAATGATATTATATAATATATTACATGATATATTTATTATTTTATATTATTATATATAGTTATATATAATATAAAATCACATATATTGTGTAATTATAATGATGTCTATATAATATAGATATAATTATACAGATAATTACACTTCAAACATACAATTACAGATATAAAGAAACAATTATATAGATATTATAATTATATATCATATATATCATTATATATATGATATATAAAAAAAACTTCATTTAACTCAGTTTCTTTTGGGACCCATAAGTTTTGGTGTGAAGCATCTTTTTCATTGCCTTCAAGATAGTTTGAGTATCACCTTTGATTTCTTCAGTTCTAAAGGTTAGTTAAGTATATATACCCTAATTTTTAAGTAAAGATTTTATCTTTTTATCCCAGTTTTGTTGGATTATTATCAGATTATTTATTCTGTAAACCTGTACTTTCTCTGCAAAAATTTTTAGCATATGTTTTGTGCCTAAATTCATAACCAAATTTTATAAATGGTTGATGGAAAAATAATCTGTAGTTGAATCTCAGGATCCCTATATCACTATCAAATGTAGATAATTGAAGGTAATATTGATTTACTTCTAATAGAGATCTATTGACATCTTCCACCATAATTGCCTTTTAATCAAGTTCTTGCACTTCTAAAGAGCTCCTGCTTTATATATTTAGCTATTAAGTTGCTTGGGCCCTTCAGTCTACTGACTGTTATACTTCCTTTATAAAAGTGTATCTTTTATGTTACATAATATCTCTCTTTATCTATCTTTTATGTTACATAATATCTCTCTTTATCTTGTTTGGTCAGTTTTTCCATAAATAATTAAAATGCCATGGTATTAAAGTTACTCGTTTTCAAAGTAGCATAGGCAACTCTGTTCCCATCACGTTGTACTGGGCCTTTGGGTTTATCTTTCTAAGACTGTATGTCTCAATATTGAGTCTATGAAAATAAACTATAAACAATTCCATGTTACTTTTTGCCATTTTAAAAACCTACCTATCCTCAGTGTGCTTAATTTAGACGTTAATTATAGCCAAATGGTTTTTCTCTATTACAAAAGATAGTGCATAATTTTCTATTGGACCCAAGTTACAGTTCTGTTCTACCTGATATCATCAGACTTACCAGTCCCACTAAATACCCCCCAGACACTGCTGCAAGAACCTGACAATATTAGTAAGACAATATTAGTAAGACTGCATTAGATTTCCATTCAGAAATCCTATGCTTTCTAAAGAAGGAAAAATGTAGAGATGTATTTTTAGACCACTATCTTCTGAGCCAGCCTTTGAAGTGCTTTGGTGATTTATAAAAATAAATACTTTTCCTATTCCTAGGCCCATTTTTTATAATTGAAGTATATAGTTGATGTATAATATCATATAAATTACAGGTGTGTAATATAGCGATTCACAAATTTAAAGGTTACACTCCATTTGTAGTTATTATAAAGTACGGGCTATATTCCCCATGTTGTACAATATATCCTTGAGCTTATTTTATACATAGTAGTTTGTACCTCTTACTTCCCTACCCCTATGTTGCCCCTCCCCCCTTCCCTCTCTCTACTGGTAACCACTACTTTGTTCTCTATATCTATGAGTCTGCTTCTTTCATGTTATGTTCACTAGTTTGTTGTATTTTTTACATGCAAGTGATACTGTACAGTATTTGTCTTTCTCTGTCTGGCTTATTTCACTTAGCACAATGCCCTCCAAGTCCATCCATGTTGCTGCAAAGGGCAAAATTTCATTCTTTTTAAGGCTGAGTAGTATTCCATTGCTTACATATATCTATATACGCATACACACACACATATATATATATATGTATGTATATATATCACATCTTCTTTATCCATTCATCTGTTGATGAACACTTAGGTTGCTTCCTTCCATATCTTGGCAATTGTAAGTAATGCTGCTTTGAGCATTGGGGTGCAAGTATATTTTCAAATTAGTGTTTTTGTTTTTTTTTTCAGATTTACACCCAGGAGTGAAATAGATGGGTCATATGGTAGTTCTATTTTTGGCTTTTTGAAAAACCTCCATACTGTTTTCCAATTTACATTCCCACCAATGATGTAAGAGGGTTCCCTTTTTTTCCACATTCTTGCCAACATCTGTTATTTGTGTTCTTTTTGATGATAGCCATTCTGACAGGTGTGAGGTGATATCTCATAGTGGTTTTAATTTGCATTTCCCTGATGATTAATGATGTTGAGCATCTTTTCATGTGCCTGTTGGCCATCTGCATTTCCTCTTTGGAAAAATGTCTATTCAGGTCTCTGCCCATTTTTAATTGGGTTGTTTGTTTTTCCAATGTTGTGCTGTATGAGCTGTTTATATATGTTGGATATTAACCCCTTACCGATCATATCATTTGCAAATATTTTCTCTCATTCAGTAGGTTGTCTTTTCGTTTTGTCGATGGTATCCTTTTCTGTGCAAAAGCTTTTAAGTTCTAGGTCCATTTTTGACCAGTAATATGGAGTATGAAGGTAGGAATAACTAAGGCTATAAGAGGAGAGAGTATAGTGCATGTAACTATTGAGTATCTGTGCATATGACGAGCAGTGCTGTCATTTCCAGGCAATATAAATTAACAAATACATAGGTATAGTTTACTAAGTGAATGTATGGATTACAAAGTGCTGTTAATTACATGTGGATTCATTGATCTGTTCAACAAATACTTGTTGAAAGTCTACTGTGTCCCTGATTCCAGCCACGTGCTGGTGATGCGGAGGTAAACATGCGTTTATGCTCCTGCTGTTTATTTGACTATGAATGGCGCATGGTTAACTCATGGCTTCAGATGCTGGAATTTATTCTAACAAATTTCTGAGCTGCTTCGCAAACCAGAAGTCTTTCCTCTTCCTCCTTCTCTTTCTTCTTCTTTCCACCCCCTTTATTACTGTCATAGGAAATTTGACGTAGAAGGAAAGAAAAAAAAAAAAACAATGTTACATAAATGGTCACTTTTTGGAATAACTCTACATTTATACAGTGTGTCCTCGTGATTTTAAAAAAGCCATCATTTTAGGCTGGACTTTTTAGGATGTTCACCACGCCACTACCATTCGGCAGTTACCTTAAAAAAAAAAAAAACACTTCCCCTGAAGTGACTCCTTTACTCACTAGCATAACCTGGCCATTAAATATTAAGAATTGCTTGGAACCCATACATTAAGTCAGGCTATGGTGAAACAAAATTAGCAAAATTCGAGTTGGTGTCAGAAATCAGGTGAAGCTGCGTTGGATAAGGGCCGGTTTGTCAGATTACCATCTGCATATGCGGCTGTGGACCAGGTGGGGGCAGCAGAGAGAGGGCTGAGGCCCAGGATCCTAGGTCACAGGTGAAGGTGGCAAAGGGTTAGGAGACAGAATCAAGGTTTTGACTGTATCGGAGAGGAAGGCAGGAAAGCAAGAGAATTAGAAACTCAACAAAGGTCAGAATTCAGGGAAGCAAGGATTGAAATAGGACTGATGTAAGTCAAGAGCTGGGTGGTGAAAGCAAAGGGAGCAGGAGAAACAAGAAGGTGAGTGTGGGTACGTAGCCGGGAGGTGCCAGAGGGAAGCCAGCCTATCTCCCCAACATTGCTTCCAGCACCTTCCCAGCACAGGTCCCTGCTTGGTCCTGCTTGGTCTTCCAAGGGCAGTGGCTCTTAATGGACTGAGATATGGGAGACACCAGCCACGTATCTCTCTGGAGGCGAAATTGTAAGGTTCTTATCTTATTAACAAACATTAAAGTAAGTCGAGTGCACTTGGGACGATGTGGGAGTGATCAGGGTGCGGTGGCGTGGTTTTGCTTGTGCTTTTCCGTTTGGTTACTCCAGAGAACGAAAGCCCTCAACATCCTTGTGTTCATCTTTTGGAAGATTTTTCACAACCACCCAGGAAATACAGTTCGGTGCTCCTGTTTACTTAATGGTCTACTCCACTTGAAACATCACGCTCTCCCCGTGCGGTCTTGTCATAATTGTCTTCAAATGGTGCTAATTAACAGAGCCAACACATGGGCACCATTCCCTCCCCTGATGTGGCATTCTGGCACACTGCATTTAGCACCCCTCGTGGGAAGGCATCCTGGAGACCCCTTATCTGCACCCTCTCCCCATCTACCCCTTACCGCTCACGGAAGCTGCCTCCCCAGAGAAACCGCAATTCAGTAAAGAACATTACCAAGTCCTAGCAGATGGCTGCTTATCTCAAGACACGTTTATTCACCAAAATCCTAGCAAAAGGATTTTGGATAGTCCCTTAGCGCTGACTATAACAGAGTTTGAACTGTGAAAAGCAGTTGGGAAATGCAGACAGAGTATGGAGAAAGAAAGACCTGGGGAGAATACAGGAAAGAGTTCTTGAAAAAGAAAGGAAAATTTGAGTTAGAACATGAAATGATAGACACTGATTTTCTTGGGGAAATGGATGGAAATTTTTTGGTGCGTGATGACACGGAAAAGCAATCAGAAACGGGTGCCTTTTACTCTTAGCTGTGTCGGAGGCAGCTTAACTGCCACTTTGTTGATCAGAGAAATTAACCTCTTCCTGCCTTTATCTCTCTTTGTGTGAAATGGGAATTCAAGTGCTTGCTGACAGTGTTTCCAAAAGTTTTTAAAGGTAAGAATAGAGAATATTACTGACAGCCCAGTGGTTCCCCGAGAGGCTGCTGTGAATGAGTGCAAACACACGGAGCATTTCATTAATGAAGTTCAGGGTGTCCAGCTTTTCCTTCGAGAGTAAACCTACGCCCTGTGGTATCCATTCGGTTTGCATTGTTCTGTCACGTTGTTTGTAAATCTTTGGAGGGATTACCTAGTATTTTGTTCTTTACTGTTTGAAATATTCTTTTAAAAGCTGAATATAGAACTTCAGTCCCTGCTGGTTTGTTCTTTTCCACTTGGCAAAGGTTGATTGATTTTATTTTTCTTTTGGCCTGTGTTTCTCCGAGGCTTGAAATGAGCATGGCTCTTTTTGTTTACTTCTTTACCCACATTGTCAATAAGAGAATCGCTCTGGGAACAGTGTACGCAGTGTAATTTCTGCAGCAGAGTTTGCAAAGGGAGGAAGTCTTGACATAAATTTGGAATACTGTATTGTTTTAGCTTTGTTTTTTCAGGCGTTGGAACTGTTGCCCGGGAGTTATTCTTTTCCACTAATGAAGGTTCACACATTCTCTTAAGCGGTACTGTTCAACATGGCAAACCTGTGAAAAAAAAATAATGAAAAATATGTTAAAGCAAATGTAATGTAAGAAACAGGAAGTAAATATACAGAAACAGTAATATAAAGAAACATGACAACTGGCGATGTCATGATCTGGTTTGATTATACGTGTGCGAGGTACAGGAATGGCCTTGAATGGGATGGATTCGTAGAAAACAGTGTCAAAAGATTAATCCAACCCAGGGGTTTGCCACTCTTGCTGCACATTGGATTCACCCGGAGATTTAAAAAAAAATGATGCTCTGGTCTCTTCCCAGAAATGAGAATATCTGAGGTGTTGGTTCAGTCATAGACATTTGTAAAGACTCGTTAGTTGACAGCCAGGGTTAAGAACTGCTAGTAACCAATGGAAAAATGCTCATTAGAAGTCTCTCCAGGCAAGGGATCTTAGCCTAGTACTAGACACCTGTGTGGACCGACGCACATTTGTGGATTTTTTTCTAGCTGTCAATAGGCTTCTTCTTCTGGCACTGCTCCCATACTTTCTGGCTCTTCCTGACTTTCAAAATAATAAGCTTTTCTTCAGTTGAACTTCTGGAGCACTTAGGATGCTATGAAAATGCTGAATGAAATGGTATGAAATAGTATTGATAGCCTTTATTTAAACTGTGGTGGAAATATATATATTTTTCAAAGGTCCTGATCCAGTTGTGGAAAGGTTATTTTTGAGAGTGGATGAAATGTCTGTTTTGTATCTCAAGGGCAACACCTTCATCCTCGGAGCCAGCTGTCTTCCCCCATGCAATTCAAAGGATGCCACGTGTCCCACATGGGACCTTTGACATGGCCTAAATGTTCCCTATTAAAAAGAATTCACATTAGCTTGAAAGGCAATTTCCAGACATTGAGACCTATTAATTTAGTTTATATCTGCTGGTCTGTTACAACCAAAGAAGAATGCTCTGAGACAACAGGACTCAGAAGAAGTAAATAGACGCATTTGAGATGAAGAGGGAGGTAACAGCCAGGGGCGGGGAAAGCAAACCCAGGTGAAGCCAGATAATAGGGAGATTATAGGTACCTGAGGGCGGGGAGCAGTGACCCTGGGAGGCTGAGCAGAAGAGAAGAGATGCCGGGTCCACAGTCACCAACCAGGAGTCACTGTCTTCAGAGTTTTAAATACCATCTGTACACTGATGACCTCCACTCCCCATTTATATTTCCATTCAAGCCCTTTGTATTGACCTCGATTGTCAGCTTATATCCATTTGGGTGTCTAAATTGGCATCTCAAACTTAACATGTCTAAAGCTGGACTCTAGAACCCTCTCTTTCGCCCCACCCCGGGCCTACTGGGGTCTTCCTTATCTGAGTAAATGACCACTCCATACTAGGGTTCTGGAGTATGGACCCCAAAAGCCTTGGGGGCGTTCTGGCCTCCTTTCTTTCTCTCACTCCTTGGACGTCATATGTATCAGCAAGCGTGTTGGCTCTACCTTTCAAGTTCACCTAGAATGTAGCTACTTGGCCACACTGACCACCACTGCCCTGGTGTAAGCACCCTGGCTTCTCACCTGGGCTGGGGCGGTGGCCTCCTCCCTGGTCCTTGCCCCTTCTGTCTCTCCCCACCCCATCCATAGGTGTGTACTAATCAGGTACTGTGGGCCTTTTCAAACTGGAGTCATATCACGCCACTCCTGCCCAAAGGCCTCCAGTGGTTTTCCATCACACTAAGAGTAAAAGGCAGTTCCCTTTGGATGGTCCTATACAGCTTGGAGCTCCTGTTACCTCTCGCACCTCTTCTCCTTTGTCTACCCCTGTGGGCACCAGTTCAGCCCCTCGAGCTCCACCCTGTTGCCCAGATATGCCTGGGGCACGCCTGACCTTGTGCTTGCTACTACTCTGGGCTGTTGCAGACCCAGGATGCTTCTCCCTCACTGTCTTCAGGTGGTCAGTCAGCGTCATCTCTAGGGTCACCTGTCTGATTGCCGTACTTAAAGGTCAACCTTGCTTCCGTGCTCCTTGTCCCCATTCCCTGCTTAATCTTCACCTTCACACTTGTCGCCACTTGAGCTTCTCTCTCTATTTTATTTGTTATTGTTTACCTCCCTTCTTCCTCCACTAGAATATAAACTCCACGAAGTCAGGGATTTTGGTCTATTTTGTTTCCTGTGTCCCCAACACCTGGAACAGTACCTGGCATGTTACAGGGGCTCAGTAAATAATTATTAGATGAAAAAAAGAACTGAATGGGTGTCCTAGCTAATCTCTAAAATCCTTCCCAAGTGACTGGGTTTGCCTTGCTCTGTGGCCGAGTCTTGGTCTTATGCCCTAGTCTCCCCAGAAGTGGAGCTTCCCACGTCTTGGACAACCTGAGGCTCCATGGCCTATTGTGTGACTTCTGCACCTGTTCTGCCCACCTGGGGCTCTGCCAGTGCTTGGGTCAGTTGTGGTCACTTCCCTGTCCCTGCTCCGCCAGCCAGCTGGGGTCCTCCTCACTCACAGCGCTCACGCTCCCTCTGTCCCTGCCTCTCCGGACCCACCTCCTGGCTGACACCTCACTTGGGCTCACATTCTCATTTTTCCCTTAAAAAAAGCAAACTCTGGCCCTCACCAGCCTGGAGTTTTTTTTTTTTTTTTGATTTTTTAATTTTTTAATTTTTTAATTTTTTTAATGCTATTCTTGTCTGCTTACATTCTTTTTATGTATGTATGTATGTATGTATGTATGGCTGTGTTGGGTGTTCGTTTCTGTGCGAGGGCTTTCTCTAGTTGCGGCGAGTGGGGGCCACTCTTCATCGCGATGCGCGGGCCTCTCACTATCGCGGCCTCTCTTGCTGCGGAGCACAGGCTCCAGACGCGCAGGCTCAGTAGTTGTGGTTCACGGGCCCAGCCGCTCCGCGGCATGTGGGATCTTCCCAGACCAGGGCTCGAACCCGTGTGCCCTACATTGGCAGGCAGATTCTCAACCACTGCGCCACCAGGGAAGCCCTGGAGTTTTGATACATTGGTCAACCTCAGGCTTACTTAAACATCCCTTTTCAGTAATTCTTAATGATGCTTCAGGCTGGCTCTGTGCAGCAGACCCATAAATAAGGATTCTTTCTAAGGTTGCACTGGAGTGTGAGAAGGTGGGAAAAAAGCTTCAGGATGATTGGACCGTGGTTGTTCTGAAATGACTGATGAAGGTGCGTGGTCAAGGGTTCCCACGGCCCCGGTAGGCTCTGATGGGGGAGGGGACAACAGTAGATGGGAGAGGGTCCTGGGCCCACCAGTTCTCCTCTGGCTTCTCCTAACCCTAACCTAACCCTAAGAGAGCCCACAGCTCTGACTGTTGATCTTGTGATATAGAGGCTTCTGGGGGCAGGAGTGACCATGGAAACTGGAGGTTGTTTCTGGACTATTTCACAATACTTTTCTCCAGGAAAAAAAAAAAAAAAAAGCCTCATTCTCTTCATCCCAGGGTTACATAACCTAACATTTCCCTTGCTGGTTGAAATGAATACCCTTTCTTTGCCTGAATAAATAGGACACAAACTCTTTGGGAGAGACTGCTTCGTCTGCTTGAGAGCGTCTGCGGGTTCCGGCTGCTTTGGTTGGTTTAGTGGTGACCACAGCTTGGCTTGGGCCAGTTCTCCATTCACAGCTCCTCCTTGGAGTGTGGATTCCAGCAAAACACCTTTTAAATGTCTCAACAAACAAAGATCCCCCTGTGGTGACTCTGGAAGACAGGCTCCCTGCGAGGTGCTGGGGCTGTCTGCAGCTGGAAATCTACTGTTGTGCCTTACACACATCTCTTAAGTGCAGAAACACCATAAAAGGCACTGAAAACGGAAAGATTACAAAAACCAGTTACAAACCCTCACATGCATATCAACTGTCTGTCCCACCTTTACAGGAAAAATGTTTACCTGCTAACTTAGTATTCAACCTTGATCTTCTAGGGTTCATTCTGAATGCCAGGAGCTGCTTCATGTTACTACTTGGTAATTGCTAGCTGGACCTAAGGTTTTAAAAATCAAGATCTCTTTGGAGTTTTACAAGTAAAATGTTAAAAAATGAGAAATGACTATCTCAATTTATTTTAGAAGAAAGGTACAAATTGTAAAACTTTATTAATTTGGTAAAAGGTGTTAGTTTTGAAAAGAAAAAGTAATCATACAGGCAATGTTAAAAATTTCAAAGAAACATAATAGTATACGTCACAGCATACTAAACACTGAGTTTATAATGATAAGCCCATGCCTTTAGTAATTCTTAATCTTGTTTAGGCTTCTTAAAGAATCACATGGAGTTTCTAGACGCCCTTCTCAGAAAAATGCACATGTGTTTATGTAGCCAAAAGGTTGGCTACGATTTTAGGGGATTCCAAATCCCCTGGAACCATCCATGTGTATCTTTGCTTTGGAAAGTGGAGTAAGCAAACCAGAAAAGGCTAGATGATTTTATAAAAGAGAAATATAGATATATATAGTAACCAACCACAATTTGATTGTGGGGAAAATGATTAAACACATTCATTGCCCAAGTGATAGCAACAAAATTATATTCATATTATTATCCCTTTTAAGCACATTTTACACTTACGATGATCTAGTGATCTAAATGCTTGCCTTTTATTTTCTATTATCCTCTTATTTTACTTAATGCCCAAACTGTGTAATTCAAATATGTTATGCCTTGTCTCTGATGTAATTATCTAGTTTTGCTTCTTGTTTTCTATGTTTTGTTTTTTTGCTTCATGTCCTTACTTCAAGGACCTTAAAGGTATTAGGCCTTGAGGGAAAATAGTTTCCAGTATAGATTTTGATGTTGTAGAGGAAGCTTTCCAAACCCAGGCAGGGATGTGCTTGGGGGTTGAGGCTGCTCAGTACCCCTGTAAATGGTCAAGCTGCATTGTTTCTGCTACTTGGAGAGCAAGGTAAATGTAGGTCTCCTAGGCCACTGGGGATGATAGAGGGATGGGAATTGGGATGAACAGGACTTTCTGTCTCTTCTATTCAAGTTGAAATTCTTTTTTTTTTTTTTTTAGATTTTTTTTCACTTTTATTTATTTATTTATTTATTTATTTATTTATTTATGACTGTGTTGGGTCTTCGTTTCTGTGCGAGGGCTTTCTCTAGTTGTGGCAAGTGGGGGCCTCTCATCATCGCGGCCTCTCTTGTTGCGGAGCACAGGCTCCAGATGCGCAGGCTCAGTAATTGTGGCTCACGGGCCCAGTTGCTCCGTGGCATGTGGGATCCTCCCAGACCAGGGCTCGAACCCGTGTCCCCTGCATTGGCAGGCAGATTCTCAACCACTGCGCCACCAGGGAAGCCCCAAGTTGAAATTCATTTTAATGAAGAAAAAATGTCTGTGTGTCTGGCACTGTGTGAATTACTGCCATGGATCTGGGTGGAGTATGACACATTCCCAGGTAACCTGCAATTGACTGCAATCAGTTGGTGGTAGGAGGTGTGGGAGATGCACAAGTAACTCAGTACCAGACAGAATTTTCATTTCCCTAAGAGTGTTATCAAGTGTTCAGTAAAACTATATTTCAGTTCTGATGCATCAGTTATTAGGTTGTCATACAATTCATCTGTTGAAGGGTCTATCCCTTCTAGACACAAACTCCTCAAGACCATGTCTATCCACCTTTGCCTGGCATAGAGGAGGTGCTTCTTGAGTACTTGTTACTGGAGGTGAGAAGTGCAAGCAATGCTCAGTGGGGATTCAGAGGTGGGTGGGCAATCAGGAAGGGCTTCCTGGAGAACATGTTCTTTGAGACGAACTTTGAAGAAGTGGTAGGATCATAACTAACCCAGACGGGGAAGAGGTCGATACATGAGTGTGGGATACTGGGAGCAGGGAACGAGGCCACCTGACCAGAGCTGGAGGCTGAAGAGGTGGGCTGGGACCGGATTCTCAGGGAGATGGTGAGTGGTTTGCACTTAATTTGCTTGTGTAGTGACATGATCACGATGATTAGTCAGGAAGGTAATCTGGTGAAGGTGTGTTCAGTGGACCAGAAATGGGAGAGGCTGGAGGCAGTCAGATGCTATTAGGATGCTATTGCAGTAGTCCAGCTCAGAGCTGAAGAAGGCTTGAGCAGTAACATGAAGAAGGAAATAGAAGGGACGGAGGCTGAAGAGGTTTTGGGGACAGAGTCTGAAGTTCTTGTAATCCATATTTCCCTAGAATAAACCAGCCCAGGAAAAAAAATAGGATGAAAACAATAGTAAAATAATATTGTTCTCACTCTGGTCTCCATCAACTCTCTTTTTTTTTTACAAGCTGAAGTCCTATCAAATTCTTCCTTCCTGTGTCCCCAGATGAATAAGCAGTTGCTGCTGAACTTGCCCCAGGTGTTGAGAATCACTGCAGGCCTGCTGAAGCCACCAATATCAGCCAAGGCGGTTGCTGCTGGTGCCAATCAGAGGCGCCAATGAGGGCAGGGTTCACTTGCTGCTTAGGTGGCCGGATCCTCAAGTGGGGAGAGCTGCTCACTCCTAGTTGTCATGCGGTTTAGGAATCAAGGCTTCCCTTTGCTCTCAATGTCTTACAGAGATTTTTCTTCTGCTTTTTATAGCAACCTGTTCTTGCAGTACAGTTGACAAGCTTTGTGACAAATCTGTGCTGTATTTAAAAATCGTTTTCCTCTGGCACTGGCTCCTTGGCCTTGGATGACATTTGTGGGGTTCTCTTTTCCCCTTAGAAGTTCTCCTAGTAGTTCACGAAAATAAACTCCTGGAAGGGCCAACCTTCTCCAAATCCTAGTTGAGACCTTGCTTCCCACCAAGGAGAAGCGTGTGTGTGTTTGTGTATCTGGCAACTGAGATGGATGGGGTTAAGCAGTGGTCAGGGATGGGTGTTTGGGGAGAAGATGGAGGGGCAGGGTCTTGAGGGAGTAAGGAGGGTCATGGAGAGATTTTCTTTGCTCAGCAGAGTGACTAGCTTTTCTCTTTCTAAAGATTTAAAAAATTTTCTATTTATTTTTGGCTGCGTTGGGTCTTCATTGCTGCGAGTGGGCTTTCTCTGAGTTGCGGTGCACGGGCTTCTTAATGCAGTGGCTTCTCTTGTTGCGGAGCACGGGCTCTAGGCGTGCGGGCTATAATAGTTGTGGCATGTGGGCTGAGTAGTTGTGGCTCGAGGGCTCTAGAGCACAGGCTCAGTAGTTGTGGCGCACGGGCTTAGTTGCTCCGCGGCATGTGGAATCTTCCCGGACCAGGGCTCAAACCTATGTCCCCTGCATCGGCAGGTGGATTCTTAACCACTGTGCCACCAGGGAAGCCCCTAGCTTTTCCACTTTAAACCATGGTATTCTTCAGATGCTATTTCCTTTGTCACCCCTATCAGTATAAAAGCCCATTTATTCTTCTACCAGAAGTTTTTTTCAGTAATTATTTCTTCACATGGGATGTTTGTGACTTGCTATATATCTTTTTCTATATAAAGAAGAGGCATGTGATGTATGAAGGGAAATTTTAAAGGCCTTTCTATAGATGAAGGGTAAGGTTTAATTGAATTTGTCATCTTTTTGCAAAAGTATTTTCTGCCTAACATCTTTGTTATCTGAAGGAAGTTGGTCCTTCTTTTTTTTTTTTTTTTCTTTTTTGAGAAAGAGACTATCTTTATCCCTATAAGCTTCAACTAGAGAGTTTCAATTTGAGTCATCAGGTATTGGTTCTATTAAGGCTCTGTTTTCAAATACCCTGGACCTGTACATTGAAAACAGGACTGCTGGATATTGTGCCTTTGCTACATAAACTAGCACCTGTGATCCGGGATGAGTGTTTTAGTTACAGTTTTTTATGGCAAGGAACAGAGACTCCCTTGGATACCTGGTAATAAGGGTTATGGAAGAATTTGTGTGACATTCACAACCCGGCCAGTGACCAACGCAGCTGTACAGACCCTGCCACGCGCTCATGGGCCCAGAGCCCCATATTTGTTCATCTTGGCCATTGGGTTTCTCTGTCCTCACATAACTTCATTTGCTAAGGGCCTTTGCTAACTGTGGCCTCCAGTCTACCCCAAGACATCCTTCCTGCCTGTGTGTCTCGCTATCTCAGTCTAGATTTCCAAAATTCATACAACCTGGGAGCTGAATATGATTGGTCAAGTTCATCTTTTCACATTAGACCATGTCCTTGGTCCCTGCCTATCTGGGTTAGATGCTTATCTCTGATCCAATTAGCTCTGATCTGAGATGGGGCTGAGGGTCATATGGATGTGACTTGGTTGTCTAGGCAACAGGAGCTGAGGGCAGGGCAATGGCCCTTAGAGAGCTGAGTGAGTGGGTGCTTGGGTACTGACTGGTATCTCAAGGCAAGCAGAGTTTGAGTTTTGATTGCTCTTCATGAGACAAACTGAATGTGCAGGGCTGCCTTCAGAGTATGATGAAATCATACTTAGAGTGGTGCCCAAAGCAAACATCTTTGCTAATAAGGGCAAACAAAGAATTTGGGCAATTAACTATGTAATTGAGTCACAAACTCTGCTATTGCCTGGGGCATCAGACAAAACCACTCCAAATCAAAAAACTGAGTTTTATTTTAACCTGAATCACCCAGATCACAGCAGAATTTTGCTTGAATGACCCAGACAGATTGCATCAATTTTCTGCTTTACTTTGCTTGTGAAGACCAGGCTGTTAGTGATCACTTCTGGAATGAGAGGAAGTATTTAAAAGAAAAAAAAAAAAAAAGGTTGGAACCTGGAAAGATCTAGAACTTCCTTGTTCTGTATTTCTTAACAAACAACATGCCACTGTAAGGGAATGTGTATGTTGATTTTTAAAAAAATAAAGATATAGTGGATAACCTGACTTTGATGAAATAAAAGCCTTCATTTTTCACTTACAAAATGCGTGTGAGGGAATTAGGCATAAAGGTGTGATACTTCTCTTTGAATTATACTTATGAGATTAAATTTGCACCGTGTTTGTTTCAATTACACTGTATCACGCTGCGTTCCTTACATTGTTCTTTCCTTCCTATTTGTTTTTTCATTATTCAGTCTATCTAACAATGGTGAACACAATTTAATTAGAAACTTTTCCTCAAAGGAGATTTTTTTTTCCTAGAAGAAAGCACAGAATATTTTAAAACAATGTCAGTCCAAGCAGACATTTTTATTTTTAGTGTTTTCATTAGCATGATAAACTTTAAGATGATTCATAGTAACCTTTCTATATCAATCTGTAAAAACATGTTCTTACCCATTCACTGATAACTTCTCAACTTTTTCTTCCAATGATACATGTAGAACATTTGTGTTCCCACCGTGTGCTGGTTTTGATTCTTCAGTGGAGTGTTAAAAGCTTTGGTGATTGAGTCAGACCACCTGAGTGTGAACCATGACTCCAGCTATAAAATGTTGGGGTAGGTACTTAACCTTGGTATCCTATGGTTTCCTCATCTGTAAAATGGGTTTGCAATGGTACTTACCTCATTGAGTTGTTGTGAAAGTGCTTAGAATAGTATTGACCTCTAGTACCTGCTCAGAAGGCTTTTGCTGTTATTTTTACTCTCCCACTTGAGAAAGCACATATTGGAATACAAATGAATGTCAGTAATAGTCTTTGAAGGATGATTGATCTAATTTTTATTTTATCTGAATTGTATATTATACATTTAAATTTCCTAATGAGTAGAAAATAATCCATAACCTTCAGAATTCACCGGATGTCCTATTTTGAGAAATGTTGCTCTAGATAATTTTCTTCTCTGTATTGATGTGCACAACTGATTTTAACAGGTAGTTAAATGCTATTTGAAAAGCATACCTCACCCATTCTGGCAAATCAAATAATTGAAGGATTTAATTAATTTAGAAAAAAATATTTTGCTTTCAAAATGTTTTAAATGTTCAAAACATTTTAGTAAATAATTTACCTTTTGCCACAAATCATAATAAAAATAATAAAAAGCTAATAAAACTGCCACAATGCATTAGTATACATTTTTGGTAAGTGAATCTTGTTGAAATTCTATGTTTCTTAAGTCAAAATGAAATACTTTACACATTACCTAAAATATGTCCTGCTCTATGTGGAAATTAATCTCAGACAAATTTGCATATTCAAATTATTTTACAGGCTAACTTGCAAGTATAGAGATGATGGAAGTCAATTAAGAGCCTTTATTTCTAAATGTTTTAAAGCATTAATTATGAGAATTTGGATTTTCTCTCCTAAGCTGATTTTGAGATGCATGGCTTGCCCTACAGATGTCAACCTGCACTTGGAGATTCTAGAAAGCCCAGGAGCAAGAGAGCCTCCTCCTCTTCACTCTCTCTTCCACCATTCTCACTTGCAGAAAACCAGCCTTTCTTCAGACTTGAGCAGAAAAATCTAATATGTTCCCAAAAAAATCCTTTAGAATACATACTACCCATGCAAATGAAACAAAACAAAACATCCCACAAACTCTTAAATGGCTGGAGGAAAAGCCAGATGTTCATGGGAAGATCAGGTGGCAGAGGAATGGCTTCAGAGTCAGAGCGAAGCTAACCTCTGCAGGATACTGAAGTCAAGAACCTAATTCATCAGTGACCAGACATGCAGAGTCGTTGAGTCAATGCTGAACGAGAAAGTTACGAAAACGCTCACCAAACATGTGTCCCGACCCCTTAACTAATCTGGGATTAACAAAATTTATGTGCTGAATGAATGCTTGATTATTATTATTTTTCCAACTCAGCATGCCTGTCTAGACTTCAAGCTTCATTAGTAGTGAAGAGAAAATCAGCTGGATTACATTAAAAAAAATTTCAGGCAGATTAACAGATGACTGACACCCTTGTGAGATGTCTACCTTGACCCAAGTGCTAAGATAGTTAGAAACAGGCCTCATGTGGAGAAAGAAAGGCCACCCCCTCCTCTATTTTGTACGGGGGATGTTTCCACTCCTAGTCAAATGGTGGTGCTAGTTCTTTATTTTTGAGTTCCCACATTTCCTAATTTCATGGTCATAACAGCCTCCTGTCTACTGCCTCAGAACAGCTTTCACCAAAACTGAAAATAAAGGCTCCATGCTCAGAAGCTCCTTAACGGGCTTGAAAGGTTAATGTTCCTTTCCCTTGCCCCTTCTATAGCATAAGAAGACAGTGTTTCAGTGACATTCTTCTCCTCAAGTAGGTACTCCTATTTCTTCTTCTCAATATATTTTTTTCTTTTTGTTATATGTGCTACTATTTACAAGCATGATGTAACTTTAGAGCTTCCCTCTCCTATGAAAAGATGTTCATTTTTCTCTTAATGCTCCAGGGATATTTTGCAAAGTTACTGGCAAGCATTACTACGACGTTAAAATGTTAAATCTAAACTTGGTACAGTGAAAATTCACTTTTCGAATAATATTCAGCTGAGTCAGAGGGCAACCCGACTACCCTTTTCTTAGTACAGCACTGACAGGCTGTCTGCCTGTCCCAGATAACGCCTATTTATTTGATCCAGCTCTAGCTAGGAAGTTCTGGATTACTGAAATGCGGCAGAATTTCAAAAGTTATTAATTGGCCTGATCACGGACTAGCATGAACACGCTACCTGTTTTCTTAATCTCTGGTGCCGTAACTTATGTGAGTTTGAACTAAGCAATCTGAATAAGCCATTATTTGCTTCCCGAAGGCAGTCAAGTTTTCTGAAAAGCTACGTCATCTAGCAATGCAAAAGTCAGCCACCCTGTCTTTAAAGTGCCCTGTGATTTCAGGTAAGTTCTTTTGGGTCTTGCTGCCTCAGTTTGCTCCCCTGTAAAAAACTCCCAGTCGCTTTTTACAGGGGATGGTATGCACATAAATGCCTCCCCACCACAAGCAGAGTGCTACTTGAGTGTGATGTGGCAGTCACAAAAGACAGGGCAGCATACTTTCATTTTGGTTAGAGGAATGCCACACGTTTCAGGAAATGCGCGTTGAGTTCTAAGTTTCGTGCTGTGTCAAGAGGGTAACCAGTTTTTGCTCTCCCAGACGTGCCCATAGAAGCCAACATGATATTTTTTTTTAGGATTGGGCTTTATCAGGACTTGGATCACGGCAATGATTCCTGTTCAAAGGTGCCAGATTTCTACTGGCTTTCTGGGCCAGATCTAATAGGCTTGCAGAGGTTGCTGGGAAACTCATCTGGTTTTGAATGCAATGTATGTATCACATATATCATGTATATGGTGTATATTAATGTTGAGAGTGAACTTATGAATATGAGGTAGAAGAAGTATTTGAGTTTTATCTTAACATGAACCGAGAGACAAAAGAAATGAAATTAGGTGGGCACTTTTGAGATCTAGGCTTCAGACCCCACTTCTACTCCTTACAACCCCTTCTTATTTCTCCAAAGCAAATGTTTGCTCCAATTTTGTGAATATCCTACGAAGACTGCTCACTAGGCTTTAACACACGCGGCTATACTATTCCAGAGGTTAGATGTAATACTCTACAGTGTGCTAGATTTTAAAGAAATTAGGAATAAAAATAATGTAATTATCAGAGATAACATGGAGGGGGAAAAAAGCAAAATTTTGAATATGAATATAAGGGTCATATTTCCTAGCAGGATCTTTTTCTTAGACCCTTGGAGACATTTGTTTTGTTTTATGGCAGTGACAGTCAGGAAGAGGATAAAGCTCATGCATCTCAAACTTGCAGCAAGGACAAAGTCAAACAGTTATCTTTCACTTCAGTTAACTCTGTATCTTTCATTCAGTTTAGGATATAGAGCTAACTACCTTCTTCCTTCTCCCTAACACCCACTCTAAACCTCTGTACAATATAAATATTTGCACTGCATGTCTGCTAAACATTTTTATGAGGTTTTCTGTAGCTTCTTTGAGTATTTGTCTGTATTCATTTAGTCCAGTTGATCAGAACAACTGCTGGGGCTGAGGGCCTGGTAGTTAGGCTTCGGTTTGCCAGAAACAGAGAACAGCTCTGGTTTATGGTTGCAGATTGGCTGCAAAGATTAATAGGCAAGGATGAGAGTGACCCAGCTCTGAATAGACTGTCCACAGTTTTGTAAAATATTCATAGCCATGTTTCACCCGTACTGGTTGAGAAGTGGTCCTGCCCATTCATTTCCAACAGGGCTGTGTCTCTCTCCTTAATCCCCCTATGAATCTCCCTGCACAGGGTGTAATAAAGTGCTAGTTTTAGATGCAGGTACTTAACAGGTGGCTTTTGATGAAGGTGATGGTGAGGACGGTGAGCTTGCCTTCTGGGCAACATGTCAGTAGACTTCCTCTGGATCATCCCCACTGGACCCTGACAAAACCTTGCACATCAGTGAGTTTATGATTCTTTCTAAGGAGTGTAAAATTTTTTCTTTCACAATCTGAAAGAGTCAGGATGCAGAGGCTTGCATTATCTGTTCACCCCTAAAAATATCTTGCTGGAAAGCTTCTGCTCAGGTCTCCCCTAGCAGGAACTCTTTGGTGAGGATTCAGATATTCAGTAGTTCAATTCAAGTCCACAGGAGACTGCTGAGTCCAAGCCATAGCTCCCATCTCCTTCTAGTTGTGATACTTAACCTCTGCCCTCAAAGTTCTCATCTGCAAAGTAGGGATAATAAGAGTGGCCACTGGGTATAATTGTGTGGAATAAATGATATTAAGCCACTCGATGCAGTCCTCACGTGTTAGAAACTAAATATAATGAAGTCATTTTTATTCCAAGCCTAGTACAGTATCTGATAATAGATGTTGGAGGAATAAGTGACCAGACCTCATGGTCAGCACCACAGACACTAGGAGTTTGCATCCATTGGGCCGTAACAGGGAACTTGACCTGAAAAAAAGGGCAACAAATGCAGCCAGCTGAGCATGCCACGGTTGCAATGCTGCTGCTTCTGTAATGAGCACAAAGTGTTGGAAGAGAAGGTGCAGAAACCCTTAATATCCTGCCCTCCATCATGACTTCTTTTCCTTTGTGACCCTAAGGATAGTCACATCCATTTGTGATAAGAAGAGTAGCAAAGAAAATGGGCAAATACTTGCTGAGACAAGTATGTATGAAACTTGGTACAAATGCTTCACATTCATTTTGCTGTCCAAAGAAGTGTTTTGCTTGGTGGTTGGGCAAAACCTGAGTCTACGCACGTGTGGAGTTGTACCCTGACTTCTCATTCAGTGTGATGCCAAAGACCTGGGATGGTCTCTCCCTCACTGGCTGTATAACAAATACTTCATGCCCATGAGGTGGTAGGAACAGCAATTATATTGAATATTAACAATTCCCGTTTAGGGAGCTCTTGTTTTGTACAATGCTTTTTAAAGGCATGATCACATTTAATCCTTACTACAGCCTCAAGTGGTAAACAATAGTATGATTCCAATTTAACAAATGAGGACACTAAGACTTTGCAAAGTTAGGTAATGTGTCCAATGTTAGATGGCTTTATAAATGACAGTTCTAAGACTTGAAGATAAGCTTCTCTGTTTCCCAAGCCTATGCTCTCAGCCATCACTTGACAAAACATTCATTTCTAAAGTTTTTGATCATTATGATCCTTGCCTTGGAGAAGCAAGTTGAGCATCTAGGGCTGACAAGAGATAATATCATACCCTCTCCAGGCCTCAGTATCTTCATCTGTAAAAGGGGAATAATGATATCTGAGTTACAGAAGTTGGCCATGGCCAACTTACATGGCCATTCATGAGGATTAAATTAAATTAAATAATGGAAGTAGAAGACCTTTATAAAAAGTTCAGTTTTATGAAATACAAGTTTTACATATGGAATGCATAAATAATGGCTTAGTTACATATCAAATCTTGTCACCACGTGAATGAGAGTGGCCCTGGTGTGGGGCTATGAAATGGGTATGAGAGGTGGGTTGGTTTATGTTCCAAAGACCTGAGAGTGTGTGCAGTGGTGGAGGTGTGGGTGGAGAGTCTTGGCCTCCGGAGCGTGTGGCAAAGCTTGTAAATAGGGTGGGCAGAAGGGGTGGGGCTTTGGCGGGATAGTGGCGGATAGGCTGGGAGTCAGCCTGTTCCCTCTCTGAGTAATCCTCTCCCTGGAGCATCCCTGCAGTCTTCGGGATGCTCTCTGACTCCTCTGAGAAGACAAGTGGCTAGGAGCTGCCCTTGCCGTTCTGTTGTAAAAAACCACAAAGACTGGTTCAGCTGCACACCTGGAGCTTCATTTTCCTAACCCCGGCCTTCAGGAGCTTCAGCTGGCTTCGCTCTTCTATTTATAGCCATCCCCAACTCTCAATTCTTTGAGGTTTCCTGCTAAGAATGAATACAAATGGGACGCAGTCTTCCAGCTTCTCTTTCTCGCTGCCTTGAAGAAAATGCACAGCCCCTTGTGGGAAGTGGCAGTCACGAGGGGGAAGAGACAGACCCCAACAAAATGACAACTTAGGGAAACTGACAAGTGTAAGACTTGCTAAGTTTGTGTAGTCACAGCTGCTGGTCTAGGTCCTTGCCCTTTGCTGGGATAGTAGATTGCCACTGGGGTTTTGGCATTTCTTTTTCCTCTGATTCCATCAAACTGTTCTCTTATCAGATAGCCAGCAGCTGAGCAAGCTCTCTAAACATACCTCTTCCCCTAGGTTGGTTCAGGAGCCCTTAAAGCACTTTCACAAATGGATAATCTGCATTTCTGAGACCCTTCCTCCCTCTGCTGTTCACAGAAATAGTCTCAATGAGGTATTTCCTTTCAGAATTTCTAAAAAGATACAAAGAAATCCGCAAGAAATTTTGAGTTTATCTCACAGAAAACATTGGTCTTTTGTACACTCATCTTTATTTACTATAGCCATCATCTGTGAGCGTTCGTTTCCTTAAAACCATGTACAGTAAAGTAATAAAGATGATCACATCACATCTGATAATCCATTTTAATATACTTCACTTTAAAACTGTGTGACAAATACAGATACAAATTTCTTTCCTTCTTTTTTTTTTTTGCTTATCTTTGTTTCTATAATTAACTAGTGAAACTGGGGCCACTCAAGACAAAAGGACTTAGATGGCTGCCTCTGTACCTTTCAGCAAGAAACACAAAACTCTTCCCCAAAGCCTTTTACCTCACCTCCAGGCTCCCCTTGCATCAAATTTTACTAAAGGATATTTAGAGATCAGAGTTACTCAGAATCCAATACAGTTCATCTTGACACACACTGTTAACTTTTTTCCTGATTTTATTTAAGGAATGAGCTGTGGTTTATTAAGGTCTGTCCAGAGTCTCTGCTCCCAACCAGACTGAAAGTGCCTCAAGTGCAATGACGGGCTTTGTGCCGGCTTCGCTCTAGTGCTGTGGGAGGTCCTGAGATGTTCGGTACATAACTGTGTTCGATAGAGCCTGACATATTCCTTGATCCTGAGGTACAATGTTGTATGATAGATCTCTAGAGCTTGCTTAACTGAAACTTTATGTCTATTGATTAATAACTCCCATTTCCTCCTCTCTCCAGCCGCTGGTAACCACCATGCCAGTCTTTGATGTTATGAATTTGACTATTTGAGATACCTCATATAAGCAGAATCATGTGGTACTTGTGTTTCTGTAACTGGCTTATTTCACTTAGCATGATGTCCTTCTGGTCCATCCATATTGCCACATATTGTAAAATTTACTCTTTTTTAAAGGCTGAATAGTATTCCATTATATGTGTATACCACATTTTCTTAATCCATTTATCTCTTGGTGGACTTTTAGGTTGTTTTCACATTGAGCAAACTATTTTGAATAGTGCTGCAATGAACATGGTTATGCTAATATCTCTTCCAGATCCTGATTTCAATTCTTTTGGATGTATACCCAGAAGTGAGATTGCTGGGTCATCTGGTAGTTTTATTTTAATTTTTAAGAACCTCCATACTGTTTTCTACAGCAGCTAAACCATTTTGCATTCCTCCCAACAGTGTGCAAGTGTTCCAATTTCTCCACATTCTCGCCAGTACTTGTCTTTTTTGTTTTTGATAATAGCCATCCTGACAGGTGTAAGTGATATTCATTGTGGTTTTGATTTGCATTTCTCTGATGATTAGTGATGATGAGCATTTTTTCATGTATCCACTGGCCATTTGTATGTCTTTGGAGAAATGTCTATTCAAGTTCTAAGCCCCTTAAAAAATTGGATTGTCTTTCTGATATTGAGTTGTATGAGTTCCTTACGTATTTTGTAGATTAACTCTTTATCAGATATTCGGTTTGCAAATATTTTCTCCCATCCTATGGGTTGTCTTTTCACTCTGTTGATTATTTCCTGTGCAGATGCTTTTTAGTTTGATGCAGTTCCACCTGTTTATTTTGTTTTTGTTGCCTGTGCTTTTAGTGTCATATCCAATAAAATATGGGCAAGACCAATGTCATGAAACTTTCCCCCATTTTCTTCTAGGAGTTTTACAGTTTTAGGTCTTACAGTTAAGTCTTCAATCCATTCTGAGTCGATTTTTGTGTACTATGTAAGATAGCATCCAACGTCATTCTCTTCCATGTGGATATCCAGTTTTCCCAACACCGTTTGTTGAAGAGACAATCATTTCCCCATTGTGTATTCCTGGCAACCTTGTTGAAGATCAATCAACTGTGTATGTGCTGATTTATTCAGGGCTCTCTATTCTATTCTATTGGTCCATATGTTTGTCTTTATGCCAGTACAATACTGTTTTGATTACTGTAGCCTCATAATATTTTTTGAAACCAGAAAGTGTTATGTCTCCAGCTTTGTTTGAACAAGTCCAATTTTGAGGCCCCATTTCCCTCATCAGTTGAATGAAGGCATTGGACTAGGGGAGCCCTATGGTCTCTGTGGCCATGCTTTATGATTCTATAGTTCTTGCTTTCAGCAGTCCACACTTAGAACAGTGAATTGAGATACTTATATAAGCACAGTCAAACCCATGGGCATCTATGCTGGGAATAAAAGACACATCATCATTCCATTGATTTAGGACTCTGACCAGAGAAAGAAGACTCTGATATCGCTTGCAGCTGCCTGAAGTGTTTTATGCTTATGAATCCAGTGATCTGAGGATAAAGGGAAGGGGTCAGATTGTGCTTTCTTTTTGCCTCTTTTTTTTTCTTCTCTTCTAAGGGTAAATAAAAGGCAAGGATACCAATTAAAAAAGAAAAAAGAAAAGGCAACGACTTATTGGGGGTTGGGTGTTGGGGGGGGGAAAGCACACTAAATAATTTAATTTCAGTTACAATAAATCTCAAGTGATAATACTCCACTCCTGAGAATGCTCCCTGGTGGACAATGCCTGGGCATCGTATTTTAAGTAGAAAGGTACAGGGACAGGGTGACATCATAATATTCAGCATGAAGAACATCGCTCACATTGGTTTGCTGGTGTATTCCTCCAGATTATTTAGGCTTCACAAATCAAGCAAAGAGGTACTTCAAATCTAATTTGTGAAGGAAAAGATTCATAGAAGAGTGTTGTTTTCTAGGAAACAAAAAAGCAGAAAGCAAAGGTCTCCTGCTTACTATGGCATTCATGTTGCATAAGCAATATTGATATAGTTGAGTATTCCTCATTCAGAGCAGTTCACAGATTACTCGTGTTCGGACTACACAGGGCCCTTGCTTCACACTCTTCTCACCATCTGGATTCTATCCATTTTACTCCTCCCTCTGCCCTTGGAATAGAAGCGAAACTTAAGTGGGCCAATTTTCTACTTGTTAGCAGCCATGGTAATGTGTTCAGTAGGGAAAGGGATTTATACTGTTAAAGTGAAGGAAGTTTTTGGATTGTTTAAGGCTTTAATTTGTTGACGGGATTTCTAGAATCCACTAACACCAATATTTGAGAATTGAGTACACTAGGCAAGTTTGTAGATGTACGAAAGTGTAGCTAACAAGGGCTGTATTTAAATTTCTTATCCAGCTCTTTAGTTCTAAATTTATTGCCAATTTTGTTTATCAGACTTATTCTCAGAGGAGTGGTATTTGCTGTGGCCACAAGGAAACATCTGTGAGCTTAAACCTTAGAGGCAGATAGCCAGTTAGAACATTTGGCATTTAAGGCTTAGATTGCAGAAGAGAAAAATTAATCAAGGCAACCCTTAAAACTATGGAGAAGGCAACTAAAAAAAAATGTCTTATCACTGACAAACTGAAGTATTGAGTTCATGTTAATTAAGAAATGTCAGGATTTATAATGAATCAACGAGGAGTGTCATATTATGGCAAGTTTGGAAGTTGATGTCAATCTCTATTGCCAGGATTTATGGTAGATTATATAACAGAATCCTGAGCTCTAAGAGATCAAAAGAAAATGCTGGCTCTTTCTTCATCCATTCTCTTCGGTCAAGCCTACCCAGCAAGAAGCCAAGTGGAGAGCTGAGCAGTTATCTGAAGTGGGCAGTAGAGACAGCCAAAACCAGATAATACATAACCAGAAAGTCACCGTGGAGGGAAAATGTGGACTGAAAATAGACGGGAAGGGGGTAAAATGTCAGACAGTTTGGTCAGTGTCCACAGTCCAAATTCACTGGATGACAGCCAATTCCTGGCTTCATGTAATTATTTAGAATGAGTCTAAAAGACTGGAGTTAAAAAAAAAAAGACGAGTTCATTAACAAGGTTGTTGTATGTTTATGCAAAATTTCTCTGTATCTGTATTTACTATCTGTGACATGTTGAATTCTGAGTATTTCCAGGGATTTCACTATTTTAGATTAGTATGTTGAGGTGATTAAGGAAGCCCATATAATCTATAGTCTTACATGGAGAAAAAATTTTAGATTAATTGAATGTTATTTAATTAACCTTTCCCCCCTACAGCATGGGCTTATGAATTTTCCATCGAAAACTCTGATTCTCTCCTACCTTTACCATTTCCTCATGCGGCAATTTCTGTATCCCCTGGATTTTAGTAGAACATATCAAGGAATTGTACAAGCTCACTGGAATAGGATTTGCATTACCATTGGTTAAAAAATAAAAAATAAAACTACCAAAGTCTCAGATCAATGTGGTTTTTTTTCTTCTATTTGATATGAAAACCATAAACTACTTACTCTGAGCAGATGTTTCCTAGACCTAAAATATAGTTATCAGTCCTTGGCCCCTATAAATCTGTCATTGTGTACCTGCTAATCCTGAAGCCTCCTTAATTCAATGTTAAACTTTCCATTCGTTGTTTTTTTATTGAGGAAAAGTTCATAAATTAGGTTCCCTGCTGCTTGGAATTAAGAAAAAACACAGTCAGGCTAGTATTACAGAGAGAAAAACAAAGTTAAGAAGTTAAACAAGTATTTTTTTCACTCTATCATGTCTTGTACGTTGAAAGCCATTATGTATAGCATTTTAAAAACAAAAAAATAACCCAGGGCCTTTTTTCAATAGCTCAGGCTGATGTTTGAAATTCACAGTGAAAACTGCCCACGGAATACTCTTGAAGTACTCCAAGGGAGTCAACTGGAATATCTCATAATAAAGTAAAAATTCAAGAAGAACTTTGCATGCAAGTAAGGATTAAGGAAGTTGTTTTATAAGTAATAGGATAAAAGTGTGTATTAAGTGTCATTGCTAAATTTCTCACTTGCTCTGGGTAATGACTGCTTTTCCTATCATAGGGCAATGTCTGAATCTCTGTTGTAAACCCATATAACACAGCCACAGCAGGTGCAACTCTGCTGCTGAACTCATGTTTGGAGATACTGTAGGCCAGGACTTTTGGCTCTAATGGCAAAATTGACCTACAGAAATGGAACTCATTCTATGGACCTGAGTTGATATAGTGGATGGTGTACTTAAAACATCCTCCGTATACACTGTGTGGTCGAAGTTTCTTTACATGTTATCAGGGGTGTTAATAAATGTATCTACTCAGTAGTAGTACAATGCTCAGTAGTCCACTTTACATACAGAAAGCCCAAACTTTTTTTTAAAAAAGGTCTTTTATTTCATTCTTTTTCCCCTCAGAGCTTTACCATAGCTGCTAGGAAGTGAAAACATTTCCTGATGTGATTTTCACAACCTCCTTCTTCTTTTGCCAGTTGTATGGCACTAATAAGAAGCAAAATATGTGTGTGTGTGTGTGTGTGTGTGTGTGTGTTTAAATTTTTATTGAAGTATAGTTGATTTACAGTGTTGTGCTAGTTTCAGGTGTACAGCAAGGTGATTCAGTTATGTGTGTATATATATATATATTCTAACATATATACGTATATATATGTATGTGTTCTTTTCAGATTCTTTTCCCTTATAGGTTATTACAAAATACTGAATATTCCCTGTGTCATAGAGTAGGTCCTTACTGGTTATCTATTTTATATATAGTGGTATATATGATAATCCCAAACTCCTAATTTATCCCTCACCCCTTTTGCCTTTGGTAACCATAAGTTTGTTTTCCATGTCTGTGTGTCTAGTGTGTGTGTTTAATTTAACTCTAAAATAGGAGAACGTCTTCAGAGTATAGACTTTGTATTTTCAATTACCTACCTAAAAATAGAGACAAGATTCTTACATTCTCAGTCACTGAGAAACCTTTCTATTGAATTGAATTATTCGAAGTGGCAAGTGGCAGGTTCTTAAGGAAAGAAAAAAGCTGATTAGGTGAACAAGTAGCCATTTCACTTTATTTGTGATCACCAAGTAATCACATTGTTTTTTATTTAAAATTTAAAAGAGAAAATAGCTGACTTTCAAGTCCATTTCTCATTTTCTCCATGGAACATTTCTAAACTAGTTAGCAAACCTCTTGAAAAGCCATGCATATATTACAATGAAAGTACAAATTGTCACCATTGCCTAGAAGCCAATTTGAGAGGCTATTTATTTAGCAGTTTGTGAATCCAGTACCAGCATGGGATGTAAAAGATTAAAAGCCCCTCTGGTTTGTAAATACCATGCTATCATTCAAAATGTTCCAAAGCACAGGAAGTCTGAGTCAACTGAGTAATCCTGGAAGGTTGATTTTTATGTAACCTGCCCAAATTACAAGGGAGGGCTGGGGTATGGGACCCAGGTCTGTCTGCCAATCAGCTAGAGATGCTAGTGGATTAAACCTGATTTCTCTAAGGATCAAACTGGCATATATTGCTCAGTGGGTCACTTCCTCATTGTAGAACTGGCCTCTTTTAGGGAAGTATTTCAGGAAAATTTTCTGTTGGACCTCGTCTACCCTGCTGTATAGGAAATGAAGGTTTCTAGGTGAAGCCTTTACTTAGTAACTAACCAAAACGTTATTGTCACCAATGCCAGGCTTGGCCACTGTCCTCAAAAGTGCAGTGGGACTGGTCAGGCCAGTCTTCCAAGGGAGGGTGGGGCTGTACTATTGTTCCTGGGTCCACGGAACCTGCAGAGCCTTGTCTGCAAGGGCCTGGCTGACTGCTGGCTGCTTAGAAGCCCCGCAAAACCTCCGCTGGCTTAGGAATTTTAAACAGCTATAGTTTTAATCCTTGTATTAAGAGTCTGAGCAGCTGTGAAGGAACTCTCCTGTGAATCATAGAACTGGGAACAGGATGAACTCCTGGAGCTTCTTACTTCCAAGGAGACAGTGCCCGTAGCTATTTGCCAGCTCAGAGCAGACAGCTAGTTTGGAGAACAAGGAGATAGACAATGAAGAGGAAGGAAGGAAAAGGTTTTTAACCAATAAATGAGTCCTCTACCCACCTGGGGCTGAAGAAAGTAGAGCCAGTACAAACCACTGGGAGTTTGGGTCCTACACAGTTTTTAACATGCTATTCCTTTCCTCAACTTTTGTGTTTCTACATGCTTGTCGGTCTCTGAGTGGGCTTGAATTTCTCTTCGCACTTTGAGGTCCCGGATCGGAAGCTGATTATCCCGAAAAGGTCTGAGGTTGTGCTGTTGCCGGGACTTTGAAAGAGGTCTGAACAAAACCATTGGGATTCCAGATGCCATGGAACCTGGGGCTTTTTGTGCATTTATCTTGTGTCACTTGGGTAATAACACCAAAATCATTCCCCCCCCCCCATTTTTTATTTATAAACAACACAGATTATCCGTGTTTCTCCCACTCCCAAAGCTCTATGTTTTAGTAAATGTTGGTCTTAAGTATCAGTAGAAAGAATCTAAGGGCTAAAGAATAAAATACATAAAATATGTTAGTAGGTTAGTGTAGTACCCACATGTGGGGTTGTCCGCTACCATTGCTTCTTTCTTTTTTTAAAGATCCAGCTCTTCCGTTTAAATAACCAATTCTTTAAAGTCCTGTTTCTTTTATGATCTACTTTACTCATCCCTGGAGTCAGTCAGTCAAGTAAGTAATATAATGACAGTAATACTACCTCTCCCTGTATTGATCACATTTTCTGCTGGCCGTGGTGCTTTGCACCTTAGAGTGAATAGCTTACTTAGTCATTACAACATCTCTAGGAGTGGGTATCATTATACCCACTTTCTAGGGAGGTAAACCAAGGCTCAGAGAAATCAAGTAATTTGCTGAGGGTCATCCAGTTGGTAAATGGTATAACAAGACTTGAACTTAGAACAGTAACTCAAGAGCTTGACCACTGTAAATATGGGTTTTCAGATTATGTTTGCAGGCAAAGGGCTTAGATATTGAAGGAAATACAGAAACAGTATTAAAGAAAAGGCCTCTTCCCTCGAGAAGCTTATAATCCACTGAAATGAGGAGCTCAAATTTCCACTGTGAAATATTTGTATCCCCTTCGCCTGGAACAAATTCCTATGATTTCCTTTTTTACTGTTTAGAACTCATCCACTAAAGTCAAGAACTCTGAGTGTAAGCCTTTACCAACTTTGGGCAGTGACTTTTCTATATTTCATCATCCTATGAGTACACTGTCTTGCCGGTAAATGACAGTTAATGGAGTTGACTGATTATATCTGGATCAATTTAACTTAGCAAAAAGGCAACAGGCAAAGGTTAGTTGACCAGTAAACTCATTTACCAAATTCAATTCCCATTCTGACTTCTCTCTCTCTAGTGAAAATGTGACATCAGATTTGATTTCTAGAGGTGAAGGGGTCTTTGATCAGTAAACCAGAGCCATACCATCAGGTTTGCTTTGCTAATTGAGTTTGAAATAGATTAATGGTAAACATTATTTTGGGGTCCCCTGGGCACATATGAACTGAAGATGGCAAGAGATGACTCAGATGGATGTATAAGGACTGGCAGAGGGAAGGATAATCCACAAAATTGGTAAATCACACATGAATAACCAAGAACTGAATACAATATAACAATATGTGTTCATTTCCACTATTGAATAAGTTACCATTATCCTCTCTTCACTCTTCATTTGGGTCAAATTACTTCTCTGCTGTATTTCTGTTCTTACTGGTACCTATTTGCTGTGATTTCTCCTAGTTTTGACCCTATCTTTTGGTTTTAATCTTGTCTCTAAGTAAATTGCAGCCCAGTAAATATACTCTAGTATTGTTTATTGTAACTCCTGCCTTTAGGCCAGGTGCCATGAGAAGGCACTTCTCTTATTAATTTATCTGTCTGGATATGTGCTAATGAGAGCCCTAATACACACTTTGAGTATGGTTCGTTGAGTCTAAAAGATTCAATTTGGTTCATTCAATTTATTTTGGCCTGTCTACATAACAGTGCTACACAGCTAATTATAGTAGTTCTCTGTTCATATTGTTGACCTGACACATAGTAGCAAATCAGATGGATCAGAATTTTCTAACCAGTCTGAAGCTATATGTATACAGCAACAACATATTCTCAGAAGAAGTGAAAATCTTAGTCATCTGGAAGTCTGGGTTCCATGATGCCTAAGAGAGCTAGACACCAGGAGCTAGAATCAGCTGAGGACATGCACGCATACATCCATGTCCACGTTTTCTTCCCATTACGACATGTAGCCACTGTTTGGGCACCTATTTAAGTAATAATATTACTGCCCATCAAAGTGTAAATATTTTGGTACTAGTTGAGTACTAAAAAACTTTTCAGAATAGTTTTGTGAACTTTACTCAGCACAAGCATGCCGAACACATTTCTTCCAATTGCTTTGGCAACAGGAGACGTTGGCTAGTATGTTTTAAAGAAATCCACCCATGTTTCTGTTGATCTTTATTCAATCCCATTGGACCATGGGAACAAGATGTAGCTGGGAATCCTTGTCAACCAGGAAACCAGAGTCCTTTCAAGGGATGGGTAGGAAGGCAGGTGGGAGGGGAGAAGCATGTTTTCGAGGGTTGATGTTTATCTCGTTGGCCTGTCAGGGAAGATTTTCTGGGATAAGAACAAGGCTTATTGGTTATCCTTCCTGTGCCATGAAACCTCACCAGCTCACTTCACTGCAGGCTTGTTTGTCCTCTTAACACCAGTGCCTTTGCCTTGCATTTCAGCTGAAATCCTTTCTACCCAGGAGGAAAACCAACAGAGAAAACAGAGGAGGTGTTTCCAGTTTTGAGAACTCAGATCAAACTAGAGATATCTGCTCTAACTGGAAATCTGAAGAAATAAATTATGAACCTTGTTCACTAGAGGTAATATAAAAAACAGCTTTGCTGGTTTTCATAGGAAGGCTTTCTGTGTAGCCTCTCTGAGAACTGGCTACCTGAGCGATTCATCCTCGAAATTTGAGGATGTGTAGTATCCAGGGTTTAGGTGATATTGGAGGAACAGGTTGTTAATCTAGGGGATGCTGGACTTTGACTTTTGTCCAGGTGATGTAGACACAGGTTAGGCTGCTGAGATCTTTGACACTACTTTCTAATGTTGAAGAGCATTGGAGGAAGGTTATGCTTCTGAATTGAATTATGTAGAAGTACCGTTTTTCATTTTTAAATCAACTCATCACCTTTCTTTTGCTTCCATTTAAAAATAGTTGTTGTGTTTTGCATATTGTATATAGAATGCATGTTAATTTGAACATTCTTTGAAGAGAAAAGAACAAAGATGTAAATAAAAATCACCTACTCACCAGCCATAGATAATCACTAACAATATTTTAATATATTTTCTTATAGTCTTTGCTTAGTATTTATGTATGTGTATATGTATATATATTTATTTGCATATATTTGTATATTAAATAAAAAATAAAAAATTCCCACAGTATAATGTTAACAAAAACCCAAAATGCAACACAATTTCCATTTGCAAAACATATACATATGTATATATACAAAGTATATATTTTACAAAGTGAAATTATGTTGTATCTTGGATTTTCATTAACATTATATTTGTATAGCATTTGTGTATAACATATATACATAATATACACACATATACACACAGGTATGTATTTTGCAAGTTGAAATTATGTTGTATCTTGTAGAAGTTATTTAATTATTTAGGTGTTTCAACATGCATTTTGTCTACATCTGTTTATTTCCTTAAAAATAATTCCTAAAAGTGGAAATACAGTGTCAAAAGGCAAAGCTGCTTTTAAGGTGCTTGAGGGGGTACTGCCAGATTTCTTCTATTTCCTTCTGAAGCATTATTATTTTGCAGAAACTCTCTTAAAAGATTCCAAGCAAAAATTGTCTTAATCCCATGTAGAAATCAAATTATTATTTTATTTGGCCATGTCACCTCTGGTCCTTGTCCATGAACTTATGCTATTATTGACTATTTCCATTAAGATAATGGATAGAATTTTATTTCCTACATTTTCTTTTGTTGTATCATGGGTAGTTTCTATTATGCTACAGTATTTTTTTATCTTTCTTGTTCCCTTCTTCCTTTCTTTTTGCTTTGCCTGTACCTCTTCAGAGAAACCAGTGAATACAGCTTGATGTGTTCCTCTACTCCTTTCTCGATGGTCACACACAGCACTGTGATATACATTGATATACAGGGGAATGGTCCCTATTTATCTTAAAATGTGGGATCAGGCTATATACACAGTATATGCGTGTGTGTGTGTGTGTGTGTATTGCTCTGTGTCTTGATTTTCTCACTTTGAAATACGTCTTGGAGATGCTGAGAAAGATGTCTTATTCTTTTCCATAGTTGTATGAGGTATGAATTTGCTAAAATTTATTCAGGTGTTCTGCTATCAATAGACATTCTGTTGTGAATAGTTTTCAACACATAAAAAAAGTGCTATCACTACAAATATTTGTAGACACATATTCTTAGCTGTGGATGGTTTTATTTTTATGGTCTAATTCCCAGAAGTAAAATTACTCGTTCAAAGGATATGTGTATCTTTAAATTTTAATGGGTTTTCCCATATTATTTTCTAAAAATATAATAACAAACCACACTCCCACTAGCAATGTTTGAGAATATCATTTTCCTCACATTTCCACCAGCACTCCTATTTCTCTACTTCCTAATTTTTGCTAGTCTAATGAGTAAGCATTAGACATTTCAATTTTTTGACTTCTAATGAGGTTAAGCATGTTTTCATATTATTATGGTCCCTTTGGACTCCTTATCTGTCAATTACCCATGTGTATCCTTGGCCCCTATATAGTTGCTTTTTTTCTTATTAATTTTTAAAACTCTTTGAATATTATCAATTTGGGGGGAAGGGTCACATTAGTTGCTATATTTTCACCATCAACAATTTGTTCTTTGATTTTATTTTTGTAATTTTCTTCCACAAAATAAAAAAAAATCTTATGATATCACATCTATCGCTCTTTCTTTACAGAATCTGGGTTTCCAGTCTTGCTTTAAAAGGTCTTCCCACCTAGTTTCGTAAATTTTCTTCTAATTTAAATCCTAATTTTTATTTTTTGTATTCGTAATATTTTACCAGTAGTATTTTTCCATCTTGAATTTATTTTTATATAAAGCTAGGAGGTCCAAGTGTAGTTTCTTTTAGATGGATAGCCAATTGTTTAAGCATCACATAGTCAGTAAACTGCCTTTTCTCTAGTAAATTAAATTTCTGCATGTACTAATATCTATTTTTTCATTTTTTTTCTCTAGTCCACATGTCTGTTTATCTATTGCCAGGCCTGAGCCATACTGCTTCTGTGTAATAGCTCTGTAATTTATTTTAGTATCTGGCAAGGTGATGCCCCTCCCCCACATTCTTCTTCTTCTTAATTTTGGTCTAGTTTTCAACACTTAAGAGTTCCATATGAATTTTAAAGGAATTCTATTAAAAAATAATCAAACAGATAAAAGCAAAGCGTATTGATCTTATGGTTGTAACTAACTTAAATGTGTACTCTAATTTTCAGTGGTTTGACGGTTTTGTGGTCTTCACATTTGTTTAGACCTTGTGTTAGGAACTTCCATACGATTAATTTTCTTTATACAGGATTGCTCTCATATCTTTCTTGTTATATTTCCTTTTAGAGTAAAAGTAATCTAGTAAGAGGAATAACACTGGAAAGAAATGTATTAAACCACTGACATTAGTTGACCCTGGTGGTAGGATTATGAATGAATTATTTTAGCCTCTTCCACTTTTCTGTATTTCCCAACTTTTCCATATTTTTAATGCATTATTTTTATAATGGTAAGAAGTCAATACAATTTATTTTTTAAATGGAATGGGAATAATAGTGCCTTGGAAAATCATACATACAATAGTTTCCCATGGAACTCTATTGTTATCTCCCTAGATCAGTGATTCTCAAGGAGGAAAGGTGGTGGGTAAAAGGAAGAGCTCTTTGTTAGTGTTGTGTGTGAAATTTAAGAAAACATTTTCCTTATTATTCACCATTTTAACCATAGCACCTAGCTGGTGTCTAGAAGCACTCTGAATATTTGATCATGAATGAACTTTATAAAACATTGTAACAACATGTTGTAACATTTTGTATTTGGAAAACAAATTAAAAATCTATTGTTTTCACAGTATGAAATGAGAAAATGAAATTCAATAAAAATATCTTGTTGGTTGGTGAGAATATACATCTTCCCTTCTATGAATCAGTAATAAGAAGTTTTACCCAGGAGGCCAATTCTCTCCAGATGGTTCTATCTGGAGAAGGAGCATGATATTTATCTCTTTATACAAAGGATGAGAAACACAACATTGAATTACAATTAAGAGTCACATCTTATCATCTTACTTCTTCAGCACCTAGCACAAAGACTAGCACTTAATAAGTGTTTAAGGAGTATTGGCAGACTAATTTTAAAATACTGGATTATTTTTGGTGACCAAAGAATTGAGCATTATTAGGCTTCTCATTTTAAAAATGTACATGATATTTCTGTCCTTCTGTCTATTACTAATATATTATATTAGTGAGAAATATTAAGCAAGGACCAGGAGGAAAAAACCCACATCTGTCCTTGCCAGTGGGCTGCATGTGGAGGTGATGGAGTGGTTTTACTCTCTAAATGACTGAAAAATAGGTTATGGTGCCCCAAGGAAGTTCCTGTTGCTTGCTGACAATTAGTAGTGTCTGTTTAAATCATGCACTTTTATTGGGCCTTAAAATTATCTTTCAGTTAGTTTCAATTTCATCAGGACAAGAGACAAGCTGAGGAGAATAGATTACTGCTCACTATTTTGTTGGAAGATTTCAACTTCATTCCACCCCTTTTCAGATGAGTGTCTTTGCAGTTCTTCCTTTTCTCTTTCTCATCCTACCATTTTACTTCCCCCTTCTTTCTTATTTTCACCCTTCTTTCCTTGTTCCTGGAGAAGCAGTCTGAATCAGGAAGAGGTAGGGAAAAGAGAAAAGAAACCTAGACTTGGTAGTTCTTCATTCCTCCTTGTGTCACCTCCCTTTCCTCAAGCTCTGACTTTATCTGCAATCTTAGATACAATCCAATTTATAGTATTCACTCTTTCATTCAAGAAGTATTGAGCTCCTACTATGTCGGGGTGGTGTTCTGGATGCTCAGCTCCAGGAATGAACAACATAGACAAAGATCTTGCTTTTATGGAGATGACATCTTATGGTGGAGGGAGGCAGATAATAAACAATAAGCTTGACAAGTAGGTATAGATGTCAGAAGGTGGTAAGTACTCTGGCAAAGAGCAAAAGAGAAAGGGGAGGGGCTACGTGGGTGTGGAGGGAGGATGCAACAAGTTAGTTAAGGTAAGCCTCGCTGAGAAGGGAGCACTTGAGCAAAGACGTGGACGAGATGAGGAAGTGAGACAGTGGGGACCCAGGGAAGAAATTTCCAGGCAGAGGGGCGATCTGGTGCTAAGCCTTGAGGAGAAGCATTCCTCATAGGAGGCCAGTGGGCTTGGAGTCCAGTCCGGGAGAGAAGGTCAGAGGGCTAAGGAGAGGACGGGGCAGGTAAACTGCTTTTCAGTTGGGGAGTTGAAAGAGTAACGCTTTGGATAAATTTAAATGAAAACTTTCTCAAACGTGCTTTCATACTATCTAAAAAACTCAACTTTCATGTGAAAACTTGATTAGCAAGCAGACTGCTATATGGTTAACCTTCCCTCAGAGCTCTAGGTAAATTTTGTTTTGTAAACTTCTCTTCCTTTTTTAAATTCACCAATAGAGAGAAGAATTATAAAGGATCCACAGAAAACTAAAGCAGAGTTCTCCCAGAGCTATGGAGATAGAAATATATTCAAGTTGCCACTGAGTATATTTATGTATTTAATGTTTGAGGGGGCAGAATTACTCGACTTAGTGATTGCTTAGAAATGTGATTCATCTAGTTCCATGACTCAACTAGTAGCTTTCAGAGAGAATGTAAGGTCAGAACCTAGTGATTGATAAGAACAAAGAAGAGGGCATAGATGTATACATGTCTAGCAGGGGGGCCAGGGTGACACGCTGGAGGTGAGTATTCAAGGAAGAGGTAACAAGGAACATGTCTGGGTAACAGGGTAGGATTTGGCGCAGTTGGGGGGTTGCAAGTGGTTCATCACGGCTGGACTGCAGGCTTCTGTGGAGAGACTGGGGGTAAGCAGATCAGTCAGAGGCTTGCAATGACCCAGCAGGCTACCAAAACCCAAATAACAAAAATCAGATACAAGTCTAGAAAGAGCACTCTGGCTGGAGTATGAGCATGGTGCAGTGGATAATTGATGGAATGAGATTCTTGAGGAGACAGGCGTAGATTGGGCCATTTAAGTTCATCTACTGATATTTAAAAAATATGAAAAGAAATTTTAGGTAGCAAAATCAAGACAGAGTTACCAACTCTTTGGAAATGATGGGACTAGAATGTTTGGAAAGAAGTCAGATCGTTCACTTGTTTATCATCTATGCATTGTGTGTCTCTGCTCGGACCCAGGTGGCTGCCCAGTGCTCGGAGAACAAGTCAGTGTGGGAGGTGCTCATAGGAGGAGGATCCCAACTCCTTCACAGACCCCAGTTCATCAGACTCAGTGGTGCAGAGTTGCAAGGATGGGCTTTTGGCATATCCATGATAACAGGAATTCACTCTTGTTCAAAAGCGATTCATTCCTCCAACCAGTGTGTGTTAAATATAATCAATGTACATGGCACCGTGGTAGGTTCTCAGGGAGCTAGCTGTGTATGTCGAGGATGTTTCATTTTATTTGAAGTGAGTCACAGACATGTACACTAGTCAATTATACATTTCAGGCAAAGTCTGATTCGCTTTCCCAAAGACAGTGACGCATTAATTTCCTAAGAGATTGACCCGCCCTGGAAGCATTGAGAGAGTCTTGTTTGGGAGGCTGATTATAGTCAGAATCTTGGAAAGTAGGTGGGAATAACTGAGGCAGAGAGGGATATACCTGAGAGGATGGTAACAGCTCTTGAGCAAGGGATCGGTAGCTTTGGGGTGAGCGCAGTGGGTTCAGGGGGCAAGGAGGTCCAGGAGGAGTGAGGGCTTGTGCTGGAGCAGGTACACGGGCCCTGATTGTGGAGAGTTTGACAGACCTGCCTACCAAGATGGGTTGGCTTCCTCTGTAGGTGACAGACAGCCATTAGAGCTCCTCAAACAAGAAAGTGACACACCAAAAGCAAGTATTTCCATTGAGAAGTCCCAAGATACAGGGAGGATTGGATTGGGAAGCACCTGGCCTCAGGAGGAGGCAAGGACAATGCAGGGAAAAAGGCAGATATGGATGAAGATAGAAGGAAGAGGGGAAAACGCTGCCCAAAGATCTGTTGGTGTGTGGGAAAGCCTTTGGTAAGAAAGAGAGTCAGAAAATGTGAACCATCCTGGCTGAGAGTGAAGTGCGTTCAGATGAAGCAGTAGAGACCCTCTCCCAGTAATAATTCTGGCACTAACATACCCACATGTCTATAAATCCCAATATGTTTCTGGGCTTGAGCAACTTCATAGTCTTGTTATATTGAAATAAAAATCTGGACTTCTCTAAATCCATCCTCTTTCCATAAAACAGTAATGGTCTCTCATAGGTGTCGTACATCTTTGGATGAAGCTGCTGAGGCAAAATCCTGTTAAAAACGAATTCATTATCTGAATGAGCTGTCACTTTACAGTGTGATGTAAAGGAGGTTTGGGAGACAGAGCATTAGGACTTTTTAGCAAAGTATGTTGCATACCATTTGTTATAAACCATTCTCTGCCCCTCTGTTTATAACCATATAAATGTGGCAGAAATGTAGGCTACAGGTCACACTTATGTAGAAACAATGTCTACAAAATGTTAAAGGTTAGATCGTTTCAGGCTCTCAGTAATAAAGAACTGTGTAGTTCTATTAAAAGGTAACTTTTGTATCTTGCCAATGTTATACATTTTTGATCTATGGATTAGGAAGGGGATGGAGGTGGGGTAGGCAGTGGGCATATGGAGCTGTTTAGACAGAGAGAAGCCCTTTAGATTATGTATAAAATATAACTAGGAGCTTTTGGCTCCTAGAGAGAAAATTGAGAAAATCCACTTCTTTGGAAACACTGCTAAAACGACAACAGAGGAAAGAAAAAAGGCATAAATCCATGAGGACAAAGACAACGAGAGAGGAGATAACAGCAAACTGGTGTGATGCATGAAATTCTAGGATGTGAAAGCTGGTGGATGACTGGTAACCAACCGAGCAAACCAGTTCAGGTGAAACCCAAGCCTGTGGGCGAGGGGCAGCCATTGAAAAGCAAATCCATCAAACTGTGGATCCCCAGAAAGGCATGGGATTTGGAGGCAGCAGGTGCCTCTGAAGATGAGGGTTGGGATGGGGCTGAAAATAGGAGAACTGGTTGAAAATCTTTAAAAGGAGCAATCAGAGCAACAGATGCACTTCTGATTTCCGAATCGTCTACAGTTTAGTGGAGAGGGGTAAATGTCTTCCTGAAAATACAGAGTGAAGACTGTCCTGCCGAATGGAAGACTCCTCGCACCCTGCATCTCAATACAGACAGCAAAGCTCATACCATCCAGGCAGAAATTTGGAGGAGTTGTCTCTGAGGAAACAGTCTAAGAGAAAGGACCCTCCAAAACTGATATTTAAGAGTCTCTCCGTGAAATGACAAGGCCCCACCTAATTAGAGATGCACACGTAGAAATATGATTTAGATTAATCAGGGATCACCAGACAACACCAGTAACATGAAAGATAGACACCCAAATAAACAAATAAATACACACACACACACACACACACACACACACACACACACTCCAGTTCTGTTGGAGGAACTATATAGGATGAATAACATCTTGTATCTTTCTTGAGCTACTCTTGGCCTAAAGGAGGCAGAGACAATCTGGTTGGTCTTAGCAGCATCAATGCTTGGACTGGTTTCATTCTGGTCTCAGTGCCTGGCTCTTTCTCAACTTCAGATTTTTCTTTTTAAACATCTTTACTGGAGTAAAATTGCTTTACAATGTTGTGTTAGTTTCTGCTGTATAACAAAGTGAATCAGCTATACGTATATATATATCCCCATTTCCCCTCCCTCTTGCATCTCCCTCCCACCCTCCCTATCCCACCCCTCTAGGGGGACACAAAGCACTGAGCTGATCTCCCTGTGGTATGCAGCTGCTTCCCACTAGCTATCTATTTTACATATGGTAGTGTCTATATATCAATGCTACTCTCTCACTTCGTCCCAGCTTACCCTTCCCCCTCCGTGTCCTCAAGTCCATGCTCTAAGTCTGCATCTTTATTCCTGTCCTGCCCCTAGGTTCTTCAGAACCTTTTTTTTTTTGAGATTCCATATATATGTGTTAGCATACGGTATTTGTTTTTCTCTTTCTGACTTACTTTACTCTGTATGACAGTGTCTAGGTCTATCCACCTCACTACAAATAACTCAATTTTGTTCTTTTTTATGGCTGAGTAATATTCCATTGTATATATGTGCCACATCTTCTTTATCCATTCATCTGTCGGTGGACACTTGGGTAGCTTCCATGTACTGGCTATTGTAAATAGTGCTGCAATGAACATTGTGGTACATGTCTCTTTTTTGAATTATGGTTTTCTCAGGGTATATGCCCAGTAGTGCGTTTGCTGGGTCGTATGGTAGTTCGGTTTTTAGTTTTTTGAGAAACCTCCATACTGTCCTCCATAGTGGCTGTATCAATTTACATGCCCACCAATCGTGCAAGAGGGTTCCCTTTTCTCCACACCCTCTCTAGCATTTATTGTTTATAGATTTTTTGTTGATGGCCATTCTGACCAGTGTGAGGTGATATCTTATGGTTTTGACTTGCATTTCTCTAATGATTTGTGATGTTGAGCATCCTTTCACGTGTTTGTTGGCAATCTGTATATCTTCTTTGGAGAAATGTCTATTTGGGTCTTCTGCCCATTTTTGGATTGAGTTGTTTGTTTTTTTGATATTGAGCTGCTTGTATATTTTGGAGATTAACCCTTTGTCAGTTGCTTTATTTGCAAACATTTTCTCCCATTCTGAGGGTTGTCCTTTTGTCTTTTTATGGTTTCCTTTGCTGTGCAAAAGCTTTTAACTTTCATTAGGTCCCATTTGTTTATTTTTGTTCTTATTTCCATTTCTCTAGGAGGTGGGTCAAAACGGATCTTGCTGTGATGTATGTCATAGAGTGTTCTGCCTACGTTTTCCTCTAAGAGTTTTATAGTGTCTGGCCTTACATTTAGGTCTTTAATCCATTTTGAGTTTATTTTTGTGTATGGTGTTAGGAAGTGTTCTAATTTCATTCTTTTACATGTAGCTGTCCAGTTTTCCCAGCACCACTTATTGAAGAGGCTGTCTTTTCTCCACTGTATATTCTTGCCTCCTTTATCAAAGATAAGGTGACCATATGTGCGTGGGTTTATCTCTGGGCTTTCTATCCTGTTCCATTGATCTATATTTCTGTTTATGTGCCAGTACCATATTGTCTTGATTACTGTAGCTTTGTAGTATAGTCTGAAGTCAGGGAGTCTGATTCCTCCAGCTCCTTTTTTTCCCCCACAAGACTGCTATGGCTATTTGAGGTCTTTTGTGTCTTCATACAAATTTTAAGATTTTTTGTTCTAGTTCTGTAAAAAATGCCATTGGTAATTTGATAGGGATTGCATTGAATCTGTAGATTGCTTTCCTAGTATAGTCATTTTCACAATATTGATTCTTCCAATCCAAGAACATGTATTTCTCTTCATCTGTTGGTATCATCTTTAATTTCTTTCATCAGAGTCTTATAGTTTTCTGCATACAGGTCTTTTGTCTCCTTAGGTAGGTTTATTCCTAGGTATTTTATTCTTTTTGTTGCAATGCTAAACAGGAATGTTTCCTTGATTTCTCTTTCAGATTTTTCATCATTAGTGTATAAGAATGCAAGAGATTTCTGTGCATTAATTTTGTATCCTGCAACTTTACCAAATTCATTGATTAGCTCTAGTAGTTTTCTGGTGGCATCTTTAGGATTCCCTATGTATACTATCATGTCATCTGCAAACAGTGACAGTTTTACTTCTTCTTTTCCAATTTAGATTCCTTTTATTTCTTTCTATTCTCTGATTGCTGTGGCTAGGACTTCCAAAACTATGTTGAATAATAGTGGTGAGAGTGGATATCCTTGTCTTGTTCCTGATCTTAGAGGAAATGCTTTCATTTTTTCACCATTGAGAATGATGTTTGCTGTGGGTTTGTCGTATATTGCCTTTATTATGTTGAGGTAGGTTCCTTCTATGCCCACTTTCTGGAGAGTTTTTATCATAAATGGGTGTTGAATTTTGTCAAAAGCTTTTTCTTCTATTGAGATGATCATATGATTTTTGTTCTTCAATTTGTTAATATGCTGTATCACATCGTTTGATTTGCATATATTGAAGAATCCTTGCATTCCTGGGGTAAATCCCGCTTGATCATGGTGTATGATCCTTTGAATGTGTTGTTGGATTCTGTTTGTTAGTATTTTGTTGAGGATTTTTGCATCTATATTCACGGGTGATATTGGTCTGTAATTTTCTTTTTTTGTAGTATCTTTGTCTGGTTTGGTATCAGGGTGATGGTGGCCTCATATAATGAGTTTGGGAGTGTTCCTTCCTCTGCAATTGTTTGGAAGAGTTTGAGAAGGATGGGTGTTAGCTCTTCTCTAAATGTTTGGTAGAATTCGCCTGTGAAGCCATCTGGTCCTGGACTTTTGTTTGTTGGAAGATTTTTAATCACAGTTTCAATTTCATTACTTGTGATTGGTCTGTTCATATTTTCTCTTTCTTCCTGGTTCAGTCTTGGAAGGTTATACCTTTCTAAGAATTTGTCCATTTCTACCAGGTTGTCCATTTTATTGGCATAGAGTTGCTTGTAGTAGTCTCTTAGGATGCTTTGTATTTGTGCAGTGTCTGTTGTAACTTCTCCTTTTTCATTTCTAATTTTATTGATTTGAGTCTTCTCTCTCTTTTTCTTGATGAGTCTGGCTAACGGTTTATCAATTTTGTTTATCTTCTCAAAGAACCCGCTTTTAGTTTTCTTGATCTTTGCTATTTTTCTCTTTGTTTCTATTTCATTTATTTCTGCTCTGATCTTTATGATTTCTTTCCTTCTGCTAACTTAGGGTTTTGTTTGTTCTCCTTTCTCTAGTTCCTTTAGGAGTAAGGTTAGACTGTTTACTTGAGATTTTTCTTGTTTCTTGAGGTAGGCTTGTATAGCTATAAACTTCCCTCTTAGAACTGCTTTTGCTGCATCCCATAGGTTTTGGATCGTTGTGTTTTCATTGTCATTTGTCTCTAGGTATTTTTTGATTTCCTTTGTGATTTCTTCAGTGATCTCTTGGTTATTTAGTAACGTATTGTTTGGCCTCCATGTGTTTGTGTTTTTTACGTTTTTTCCCCTGTAATTCATTTCTAATCTCATAGCGTTATAGTCAGAAAAGATGCTTGATATGATTTCAATTTTCTTAAATTTACTGAGGTTTGATTTGTGACCCAGGATATGATCTATCCTGGAGAATGTTCCATGAGCATTTGAGAAGAAAGTGTATTCTATTGTTTTTGGATGGAATGTCCTATATATATCAATTAAGTCCATCTGTCCAATGTGTCATTTAAAGCTTGTGTTTCCTTATTTATTTTCATTTTGGATGATCTGTCCATTGGTGAAAGTGGGGTGTTTGTTAAAGTTCCCTACTATGATTGTGTTACTGTTGATTTCCCCTTTTATGGCTGTTAGCATTTGCCTTATGTATTGAGGTGCTCCTATGTTGGGTGCATGAAATTTTACAATTGTTATATCTTCTTCTTGGATTTATCCCTTGATCATTATGTAGTGTCCTTCTTTGTCTCTTGTAATAGTCTTTATTTTAAAGTCTCTTTTGTTTGATATGAGTATTGCTATTCCAGCTTTCTTTTGATTTCCATTTGTATGGAATATCTTTTTCCATCCCCTCACTTTCAGTCTGTATGTGTCCCTAGGTCTGAAGTGGGTCTCTTATAAACAGCATATGTATGGGTCTTGTTTTTGTATCCATTCAGCCAGTCTATGTCTTTTGGTTGGAGCATTTAATCCATTTACATTTAAGGTAATTATCAATATGTATGTTCCTATTACCGTTTTCTTAATGTTTTGGGTTTGTTATTGTAGGTCTTTTCCTTCGCTTGTGTTTCCTGCCTAGAGAAGTTCCTTTAGCATTTGTTGTAAAGCTGGTTTGGTGGTGCTGAATTCTCTTAACTTCTGCTTTTCTGTATAGGTTTTAATTTCTCCATCGAATCTGAATGAGATCCTTGCTGGGCAGAATAATCTTGGTTGTAGGTTTTTCCCTTTCATTGTTTTAAGTATGTCCTGCCACTCCCTTCTGGCTTGCAGAGTTTCTGCTGAAAGATCAGCTGTTAACTTTATGGGGATTCCCCTGTATGTTATTTGTTGCTTTTCCCTTGCTACTTTTAATATTTTTGTTTGTATTCAGTTTTTGGTAGTTTGATTAATATGTGTCTTGGTGTGTTTCTCCTTGGTTTTCTCCTGTATGGGACTCTCTGTGCTTCCTGGACTTGATTGACTACTTCCCTTCCCATGTTAGGGAAATTTTCAACTATAATCTCTTCAAATATTTTCTCAGACCCTTTCTTTTTCTCTTCTTCTTCTGGGAACCATATTATTCACATGTTGGTGTGTTTAATGTTGTCCCAGAGGTCTCTGAGACTGTCCTCAATTCTTTTCATTCTTTTATCTTTATTCTGCTCTTCAGCAGTTATTTCCCTTATTTTATCTTCCTGGTCACTTATCTGTTCTTCTGCCTCAGTTATTCTGTTATTGATTCCTTCTAGAGAATTTTTAATTTCATTTATTGTGCTGTTCATCATTATTCTTTTGTGCTTTACCTCTTCTAGGTCCTTGTTAAACGTTTCTTGTATTATATTCATTCGATTTTCAAGATTCTGAATCATCTTTTCTATCATTACTGTGAATTCTTTTTCAGGTAGACTGCCTATTTCCTCTTCATTTGTTTGGTCTGGTGGGTTTTTACCTTGATGCTTCATTTGCTACATATTTCTCTGTCTTCTCATTTTGTTTAACTTACTGTGTTTGGGGTCTCCTTTTCACAGCCTGCAAGTTCGTAGTTCTCGTTGTTTTTGGTGTCTGCCCCCAGTTGGCGAGGTTGGTTCAGTGGCTCCTGTAGGCTTCCTGGTGGAGGGTACTGGTTCCTGTGTTCTGGTGTGTGGGGCTGGATCTTGTGCTTCTGTTGGGCAGGGCCGCATCAGGTGGTGTGTTTTGGGGTGTCTGTGAACTTAGTATGACTTTAGGCAGCCTCTCTGCTAATGGGTGGGGTTGTGTTCCTGCCTTGCTAGTAGTTTGGCATGGGGCGTCCAGCACTGGAGCTTGCTGCCCGTTGGGGGAGCTGGGTCTTAGTGTTGAGACGAAGATCTCTGGGAGAGCTCTCGCTGATTGATATTACGTGGGGCCAGGAGATCTCTGGTGGTCCAATGTCCTGGACTCGGCTGTCCCACCTCGGATGCGCAGGCCTGACACCCACCCGGAGCACCAAGACCCTGCCAGCCACACGACTTGGAAGAAAAGGAAGAAAAAAAAGGAAAAAAAAAAAAAAGAAGAGTTAGAACCCCAAACCACATGGTAAAAGCAAAACTAAATAGACAAAATCACACTAAGAAACATACACACAGACTCATAAAACAAAAACAAACAAACAAACAAATAAAAAAACAAACAGTCAGAACCCTAGGACAAATGGTAAAAGCAAACCTATACAGACAAAATCATACAAAGAAACATACACACTCAAAAAAAGAGAAAAAAAAGTAGAAAGCAACCAAACCAATAAACAAATCCACCAATGATAACAAGCAATAAAAACTAAAGTAAGATAAACATAAAAACCAGGAAACAAATCAGACTCAAAAAGCAAACGCCAAGTCTACAGTTGCTCCCAAAGTCCACCACTTCAATTTTGGGAACATTCATTGTCTATTCAGGTGTTCTACAGATGCAGGTTCATCAAGTTGATCGTGGAGATTTAATCTGCTGCTCCTGAGGCTGCTGGGAGAGATTTCCCTTTCTCTTCTTTGTTCACACAGCTCCTGGTGTTCAGCTTTGGATTTGGACCTGCCTCTGTGTGTAGTCTGCCCTCAGGCATCTCTTCCCCACCCAGACAGGAGGGGGTTAAAGCAGTGGCTGATTAGGGCTCTCTTGTTCACTCAGGCTGAGGAGAGGGAGGAGTACGGTAGTCATAATTGGAACGTGGGGTGAGCCTGTGGTGGCCGAGGCCAGTGTGACATTGCAACAGACTGAGGCAAGCCACGTATTCTCTTGGGGAAGTTGTCCCTGGATCTTGGGACCCTGGCAGTGGCGTGCTTCACAGGCTCCCAGGGGGACAGGGGTATGGGTAGTGACCTGAGCTTGCACACAGTATTCTTGGTGGCAGCGGCAGCAGTGCTAGTGTTTCATGCCGTCTCTGGGGTCTGAGTTGATAGCCGTGGCTCATGCCTGTCTCTGGAGCTTGCTTAGTTGGTGCTCTGCCTTCTGTGGGTGTATGGAGCAGGAATCCCCTCTCCTCGTGCACCCCGAAGCAATGGTCTCTTGCCTCTTAGGCAGGTCCAGACTTTTTCCCAGACTCCCTCCCGGTTAGCTGTGGCGCACTAGCCCCCTTCAGGCTGTGTTCACACAGCCAACCCCAGTCCTCTTCTTGGGGTCTGACCTCTGAAGCCCAAGCCTCAGCTCCCAGCCCCCCCACCCCAGTGGGTGAGCAGACAAGCGTCTCAGGTTGGTGAGTGCTGGTCAGCACCGATCCTCTGTGCGGGAATCTCTCCACTTTGCCCTCTGTACCCTGTTGCTGCACTCTCCTCCGTGTCTCTGAAGCTTCCCCCCACCCATCCCCCATCCCCACCAGTGAAGTGGCTTTCTAGTGTGTGGAAACGTTTCCTCCTTCACAGCTCCCTCCCAGAGGTGCATGTCCTGTCCCTATTCTTTTGTCTCTGTTTTTTCTTTCTTCTTTTGCCCTACTCAGGTACGTGGGGAGTTTCTTGCCTTTTGGGAAATCTGAGGTCTTCTGCCAGCGTTCAGTAGGTGTCCTGTAGGAGTTGTTCCACATGTAGATGTATTTTTGATGTATTTGTGGGGAGGAAGGTGATCTCCACGTCTTACTCCTCCACCATCTTGAAGGTCCAATGCTTATGGATTTTTAATTTTTCAATAAAACCTTTTCTCTTCATTTCTGATCACACATCAAGGGGGGTTCAAGCCAGGAAAAACTTGTGTGCTGCCGAGTTCTAGAGAGCCTTTCAAGTCCTCTTGCCCGGTGTCACTCTCGCCAGTAGACAGAGTTCAGTTCAGAATCAAAGGACAGCATTATTCTTTGATCAGAGGATGGAGAGGTGCAAGCTCATGCTCTAGAGCACATGCTGTCCCCACAGGTGGAGCTGCTTTCCTGGGTTCTCCTCAGTGGAGAGGAGGTGGAGTTCTCAGGTTCACAGTCATGCTGCTCACAGCTTCATCTTCAGATTTAAATCCAGAGTTATTATGGGTGGTAACACCTGGAACAAATTTATGGATGTTTTCATAAACCATTTTCTAGGAATCCCAGAAAACTAGAAGGCTTTTATTTTGTTGTACTAAAAGCTAAATTTTAGATTTTAAGTATTTTATTCTATGTTGTCAGCAAATGAAATAAGAACACATTTGCTGTCATTCTATGCATTTTGCCTCATATTTCATCATTGTCATTCTATGCATTTGCCTAATGTGTCATTCAGAATGAAGAATTTAGAAGGATGAGTTTTCATTTCGTGTATGTGATCCCATGGAGGGCTTTCTGCCAGAAATTTATTACAATGATCCCACCTCTGTCCCCTGATTAAGGAACGGAAGACTCTTCTCCATGACAGCTCTTTGTTGAACCACATTGCTGTACTATCATTCATGTGTCTTGAGGTCATCTTGGGGTGGTATATTTAATTGGGTCCCTCTAGTATTGTAAAACTCCAAGAACACAGAATTTATTTAAAAGTCTTGAGTCTTTTTGTTTGTTTTTCCAGGAAACCTTATGGCTATGTCCTTTGATTTGGGACTATAGAGTTTCTGGATAAAGTCTCCATTTCTTAGTTTTCTGGGTAAATTCTTGGGAATTGGTAAAGCTCCCAAGACTACTCTTTGTCATGTTTTTCTAATTAACAGGGAAAGAGCCATATAAATCTTAGAGTTTTAAGATCTTGGGTTATTGTATCTACCTGTCTATTTCATATCCATTCATTGTGGTAACATATTGTGTATAAAACAAATCACATTTTTACATGTGCGTCGAGCATTCCCTATGTGGAAGGCATTATGCAAGAGTAAAGCAAAGAAATATAAGCTATGATATTTGTTGTCTTGGCGTGAGTGTTCTAGTTGGGGAGATGAGTTGTGAAAAGTAAAATAAGAAATATTTATATAACAGACACTGTAAGAGTTTGCAAACATTATTAAGACTAATTATATGTCAAAAATTATTATAGAATTCAGGGCAAGAGCAATGAACTTAAATTGAGTTGCATAACAAAAAACTTTTAAAAGGGTGAAATTGTGTTGGAGGAGTGGATTTGGGCAGAAGGAGAAAAAAGAGAGGAGCAAAAATAAAGAGGTGGAAAACCATAGGGTGTATTTGATGAACAGAGAGCAAGGAAATCATGTATATGGGGGAGGGGCACCCTCGATCCCAAACTTCTGGACCTGTCAGGGTGCTTGGGTTGTAAGAAGCTGAAACCAAATCTGGCTCACTTAGGCAGAAAAGGAATTTACAGTATTGGGTCTTCCAACCCATGAATATGGTATATCCATCTATTTATTTAGGCCTCATTTAATTTCTCTTTATTTTTTATAATTTGAACAGTTTTCTGTGTAGATTTACTCATCTTTTTTTAAGTTTATTTTTTATTGAGTATAGTTGAATTACAATGTTGTGTTAATTACTGCTGTACAGCAAAGTGTCCCACTTATACATATATATTCATTCTTTTTCAGTTTCTTTTCCATTATGGTTTATCACAGGATATTGAAGATAGTTCCCTGTGCTATACAGTAGGACCTTGTTGTTTATCCATTCTATATATACCAGTTTGCATGTGCTAATCCCAAACTCCCACTCCTACCCTCTCCCACCCCCTCCCCTTGACAACCACCAGTCTATTCTCTGTGTCCCTGATTTTGTTTCTGTTTCATAGATATGTTCATTTGTGTCACATATTAGACTCCACATATAAGTGATATCATATGGTATTTGTCTTTGTCTTTCTGACTTACTTCACTTAGTATGATAATCTCTAGGTCCACCCATGTTGCTGCAAATGGCATTATTTCGCTTTTTTTATGGCTGAGTAGTATTCCATTGTATATACGTAACACATCTTCTTTATCCATTCATCTGTTGATGGATATGTAGGTTGTTTCCATGTCTTGGCTGTCATAAATAGTGCTGCTATGAACATAGGAATGCATGTAGAAGATTTGCTCATCTTTTATTAATACTTTTGTTCCTAGATAGTTGATACTTTTATGTTACTGTCAAAGATATTTAAAAAAATATTTCAATTTCTGTTGATGATACATAGAAATATAGTAGATTTTTCCATGTTATCCTTGTATCCAGCAAACTTGCTAATTTAACTTATTAATTATAATAATTTTGTCTATAGATTTTTTTGAATTTTCCAAACATTTCATACCTTGTATGAATAATGACATTCTAATTTCTTCTTCCTGGCTTTATTCTTTTTCTTGCCATATTGCATTGACCAGGACCTTCTAAGACAATATAAATAGAAGATGATAGTGGGGATTCTCATTTCTGATCTCAGAGGGACAGCTTTTAACATTTCACCATTAGGAGTGATGTTTGCTCTACAGGGTTTTGTAGATACTTTTCAAAAAAGAAACCAGTTAATCCTAACTAGTTGAATAACAGTTATTTTAAAATTGTGAATTAATATAATATTTAATTTTAATATTAGTAATATAATATGTATTAATATAGTATTACTCAATATAAACGTTATCAAAGATTTTCTGTATCTATTGAGATGGTCACATGAATATTATCCTTTATTCTATTAATATGATGAATATGATGATTATATTAGTTGATTTTCAAATGAATTTTTTGTTTTTGAACTACATCCAACTTGATTGGGATATATTAATTTTTGTCAAAGGACAAGTTGATGAATCACAGTCAGAAAAAATTGGACTGAGGACAGGAAAAGAGAGAGCCCTTTGACTGACAGTCTTCAATGGGAGAAGAGGATTTCCTCCAAAGCCAAATCAGGAGGCAGCATAGCTTTGTGACTAGAAGCATTGGTTTTGGACTCCAGACTGCCTGGTTTGATATGTCAGCTCTGCCTCTTACTTGGTGTGGATCTTAGTTCTGAGTGGCCTTCTCCGTGTAAATGAGGATAATGCTCTATCTACTGCATAGGTTTATGCTGAGGATTAAACAATACAGCACATTAAAGTGCATAGGTCATTCCAGGCTCTAGCGAGTGATTTAATTTCGGCTATTATTATTGTTATTAGAAAAAAATCTCCTATAAATAGAGAGTTCAACTGAATGTTGAAAATTGTTTAAATGTATTTACCAGAAAGATTTTCATCAACTGAAAACACTGAGTAGTTTTTTGATATTTTGTCCTGATTCAAAACCTTGAATAATTTTTAAAAGTCATTTGTGGTATCTGACTGTTCAACGACTTCCAACCTTTAAATTTTTGACAGCTTTATCGAGGTATTATTGACACAATAACTATGCCTATTTAGAGTGTGCAATTTGATGTTTTGACATATGTGTATACCCATGAAACCATCACCATAATCAAGACAAGGGACATATCCACTCGCACCCCCAATGTTTTAATCTCTTTCCCCTCCCCTCCCCTACCCCACTGGCCACCAAGAAATGGCTTTGGTGCTCTGTGGCAGTCTAACCCTGCCTCCAAAACCCCGCAGAGAAAGACAGCAAAAGTGCTTCCCTACTGTGGAGTCCTACTGGATTTTAATGAACATCGATAGAGTTTGAGCCATATAAACCCAGTACTAATACAGGGTTTAATACCATACTAATACAGTAAAATACAGGGTTTGTTTCAGAAAAGGTGATACTAAAAATGCACGTAGATGAGGGACTTCCCTTGTGGTCCAGTTGTTAAGACTCCGCGCTCCCAATCCAGTGGGCCTGGATTCAATCCCTGGTCAGGGAACTAGATCCTGCATGCATGCTGCAACTAAGACCTGGTGCAGCCAAATAAATAAGTAAATAAATAAATAAGTATTAAAAAAATATATATCTCTTTATAAAAAAATATATATATATATATTTCTTTATAAAAAAATAAAAGTGCAGGTAGATGAAAGTGTTTGTTTATTTGATTTCCAGCAACCAAGGTGAGATCTTATCAGGTCTGCCATGACAGACAACACTTTTATATTCCACAACCACTGTCCCATCCTTTTGTTTTTCACTCACTGTCAGTCAATTCCCCAGGGAGCATATGCAGCCTATGTGTCCCCAGCATTATATGGCAGGAACTGGGGGAAATAATAAGGCTTGGACCCATCTTTAAGAAACTTAGAGTTTAGTAGAAATGAAGTGAAAGGAGTAGTAGGGTAAGGAAAGTAGTAAACTTGTTAAGCCTACCATGTGCTAGACACCATGCTGAAATGGTTTGTACACATTCTTATTTAAATCTCTCAGCAAGCCTATGAGATAGGTCCTATTAGCCTATTTACAGATGGGGAAACTGAAGCTCAGAGAGGTTAAATAACTTGCCCAAGGTTCCCGAGTTATCAGTGGCAAGGCTGAAAGTGGTCTGTGGCTCAATATCACATTAGTCTTGCTGCCACTGCTCTGAATTGCACCCTAGATCTAGTAATGAATTCCTTCTTGATCCTCTGCTTCTTCCCCTGGTCCAATTTTTATGCACACCAATCTGAATTTTTGAGGACCCAGACACTGTGCTCCTGCCTTCTCCCTGTTCTTTTTCTTAGGGCCAGGGTCAGGCATCCTGGTCCCCAACCCTGTCACGGGAGCTTCTCTTCCTGCTGCCTATGACCCCTGATGCTGACCATCTGCTGGTTCTACCTTGCACCCTGCCTGCTTCCCTGTTTCCCATCTCAAACCCTGCCTGCCCATCACTCTTGATGGGAACTCCCTGCCTTGTCCTGTTGGCCTGTTGTGGCCCAGTCCTGGTTCCTGCTCTCTCTGACCATCTTCTTTTGTTCTGGTCCAGCCTTTCATTATCCACAGCTGATCTGTCCTCAAGGTCTACTCCTTCTCAGAGGAGCTCAAGTCCTGGCTTCTTCAGGTCCTGTAGCTGGTACCTGTCTCATCTGCATCATTTGACTTCATCACTACCTCCTTTTTGAGATTTCTCTCCTTTTTTGATCTAGATTTGGACTTACTGCATGAATCATTAACAAATAAATGTCTCCACAGTTAATCACTTCCAATTTGGAGTTCAGTCTGGTAGATTATAAGGAAGTAATAGCTCATATTGAATAACTTGACCTCACCAAGAGGAACCAGGATCCCTGTGTTTCATGGGCGTGTGATGATACGAAGGTTACAAGCATAAAGTGCGGTGGTGAAGACATTCCTACTGGTCTTCCCCGGTGAAATGTTCATCCTAATTTTTCTTTTTATCTCTGAGACCACTTTTACACAATTTTTAATAAGTCATTAAATTAAATAGATTCAATTTTCTCTGTCTAGCCAAACTGCAGATAGAAGGATCTTTGTATAAAACTAATAATAAAAGACATTTTACTTGCCTCTTTTCTCTAGAAAGGTGCCTGCATGTCACCCATGAGCGAGGGGCACACTTGTTCTTTGTACCTTCTTTCTCTGTTCCAGGGAAATTGATTAGCAGACAGAAACGGGGGTGCAGATGTGGTTTTTACATTAAAAAAAAAAATTAAATCCTTGGAAGGATTGGGCTTGGCTGGCACCTAGAGCATCGTGGAAACAGAGCAGCTGCTCCAGTGTCCACGTGGAGGCCTAGCCCAGAGTTACACCAGAGGGGGTTTGAGATGTCGCCAGGTCTCTGCGTCTTGGGGTCATTGTTGCCCCCGACGTCAATCTTTGTATAAGGCTTCTGTAAACTCTCTGGGAGTTTATGCCAATCCAGTGCTTCAGCCACGGCTTACCCATGATGGTATACTGATTATATTTTCTCCAGACCTCACGGGATACTAGCCATTGATCACAGTGAGATTGAGTTGCAAGGTCTTTGGTTTTGTTTTGTTGTTGTTTTTTAAAAAATTTTTATTGGAGTGTAGTTGATTTAAAATGTTGTGTTCCTTTCTGCCATACAGCAAAGTGAATCAGTTATACATATACATATATCCACTCATCTTTAGATTCTTTTCCCATATAGGTCATTACAGAGTATTGAGTAGAGTTCCCCGTGCTATACAGTAGGTCCTTATTAGTTATCTATTTTATATGTAGTAGTGTGTATATGTCAATCCCAATCTCCCATTTATCCCCCCCACCCTTTTCCCCCCCTGGTAACCATAAGTTTGTTTTCTATATCTGTGACTCTATTTCTGTTTTATAAATAAGTTCATTTGTACCCTTCTTTTTAGATTCCACATATAAGTGATATCATGTGATATTTGTCTTTGTCTGTCTGACTTACTGCATTCAGTATGACAATCTCTAGGTCTATCCATGTTGCTGCAAATGGCATTATTTCTTTCTTTTTTATGGCTGAGTAATATTCCATTGTATATATGTACCACATCTTCTTTATCCATTCCTCTGTTGTTGGACATTTTGGTTGCTTCCATGTCCTGGCTATTGTAAATAGTGGTGCAATGAACACTATGGGGGTCTTTGGGTTTTTAAAAATTTTATTTATTTATTTATTTATGGCTGTGTTGGGTCTTCGTTTCTGTGCGAGGGCTTTCTCCAGTTGCGGCAAGTGGGGACCACTCCTCATCGTGATGCGCGGGCCTCTCACTATCGTGGCCTCTCTTGTTGCAGAGAACAGGCTCCAGGTGCGCAGGCTCAGTAATTGTGGCTGACGGGCCCAGTTGCTCCGCGGCATGTGGGATCCTCCCAGACCAGGGCTCAAACCCGTGTCCCCTGCATTGGCAGGCAGATTCTCAACCACTGTGCCACCAGGGAAGCCCGGGGTCTTTGGTTTTTAATAACCTTTATCATCTGCCTTCTTCCTTCATCAGGGAGACAGCATAAGGTGTCTATATTACCACTTTCATTATGCAGCTGAAAGAACAGGATAGAGGTTAAATCTACAGTTATGCATTGATAGACTGCAGCAAGCATCTACAGCAGTAGAAAATGCTGTTTTCCCATTCATCAGAAAAAGAAATCACCAGTCCTAGTGAAATGGGCCCACTGTGAACCAGAAGACAAGAAACAGACAGGATACATGGAATTTTAAGCAAAGAGAGAGAATAGCCCCCTCTACCCATACGTTTGATCACTGTTATTAACTGGGCTGCTGATAATTCTGAAAGCTTTTTCATAATTTTTTTTAGAAAGATAAAATCTAAAAATGCAAATTTCTCCAAGTTATAGATGGTAACTTTTTAGAGTTTTAGAAAGCTATGCTTCTTTTCTTTTTCTAGGATAACATTTTTATTTTGATTATAAAATTGCCACTATAAATAGCCAGTCATGTTCATCAGGCAGTTAATTTACATTGTAGAAAATATATGAATCATTAACCTAAATTTAAAAAGTAGCTGATATCTTGTTGTCACATACTGTATGTGATCCCTCTTGTCACAAAGGTAAAAAATGGTTTCATAACCTTGCCAATATAATTCCGAAGAATTAAGAACTTATTTGTATTTGCTAATTGAAGTTATTCTGGTTATGAGCAAGAAACTGTGCCTATTTCTCTGACGAAAATAAAAGGATTTTTCACTTTCAGGATTTTCTTATGGGTAAATAGGGTTCCCCTGACTTTTCTGGTGTGTGTATAATTATATGGGATGTATATAACTCATGCTTTTATGTTAGTGAGTGTTAATTCAATTTGGTTATGTTTTTAGTTCGCCTATTGCATTTAAAGAGAATTTTTTGCATATAGTGCCTTAAACCAGAAACTTAACCCCAATGATGAAAAAGACTTTTGGGTTTTCATAGAGGTTGGTAGGGGACATACTGTGGGGGAAAGGGTCTTTTTACAAGGCATCAGATCCAATTTTGCAGACTGTGGTTACTCTGACCATGAACTATGATGGATAGTATGAGCCATGATATTGAGATTGAAAGGGATGGTTGCCTTTGGACAAGAGAAGAGCTAAAATTTTTTGACCTCTGAGTCTAGCCTCTCCAGCCCCATCTCCCAGGGTTGCCCGGCTACACGTCCTGTACTCCAATCCTTCTCCTTCCTCCCATGACCAACACCCTTCATTTCTCTTGTTCCTTCATCTTGGAGTTCTCATCTCCTCTGGACCTGTGAAAAGCCCAGATAACAATAACAGATGACATTCACTTCTGGAGCATACTATATACTGTTCAGTGTTCCAGGTACTTAACACATACTGATTCTTTTAATCATCACAATAACCCAATGATAAGAAGTTCTATTCATATCCCCATTTTACAGTTGAGAGAATTGAGGCACTAAGGGCCTAAACAATTTGTCCAAGATCACATGGTTGGTAGTAGAGCCAGGATGTGGACCCAAGAGTCCAACACAAGAACCCATGTTATTGGTCACCACACTATCTTGCACCTTGAACTCAGATCAAATACATAGCACCATCACGGTATAACTCATCAGCGGCATGTTGATCTCTTCTGCTTAGTTGTGTGCTACTTGTGATGAGGAATATGCACCCTTTCCAGCACCTGGGGCCACACATAAGGGCTGTCCTATAACCTTAATTACTGTCATCATTGTCATCCTCATCCTGCTCTTCATCATCTACCACTTATTAGGCACATTTATGTGTCAGGCACACTTCACATAAATGAGATTTAACTCTCACAATGATCTTAATGAGGTTCTAATTATCCCTATTTTATAGTTGAAAATACTGTACATTTAGGAAGTGGCAGAATGGGAGTTTAAGACCCTTCCAGTGGGAGAGAACTTCAAGATGGAGGAGGAGTAAGATGTGGAGATCACCTTCCTCCCCACAGATACATCAGAAATACATCTACATGTGGAACAGCTCCTACAGAACACCTACTGAACGCTGGCAGAAGACCTCAGACTTCCCAAAAGGCAAGAAACTCACCATGTACCTGGGTAGGGCAAAAGAAAAAAGAAAAAACAGAGACAAAAGAATAGGGACAGGACCTCATCTCTGGGAGGGAGCTGTGAAGGAGAAAAGGTTTCCACACACTAGGAAGCCCCTTCTCGGGTGGAGACGGGGGGTGGTGTGGGGGAAGCTTCAGAGCCACGGAGGAAAGCGCAGCAACAGGGGTGCAGAGGGCAAAGAGGAGAGATTCCTGCACAGAGGACTGGTGCCGACCAGCACTCACCAGCCCGAGAGGATTGTCTGCTCACTCGCTGGGGCGGGCGGGGGCTGGGAGCTGAGGCTCAGGCTTCGGAGGTCAGACCCCAGGGAGAGGACTGGGGTTGGCTGCATGAACACAGCCTGAAGAGGGCTAGTGCGCCACAGCTAGCTGGGAGGGAGTCCGGGAAAAAGTCTGGAACTGCCTAAGAGGCAAGAGACCATTGTTTCTGGGTGCACGAGGAGAGGGGATTCAGAGCGCCGCCTAAACGAGCTCCAGAGATGGGCGCAAGCTGCGGCTACCAGCACGGACCCCGGAGACGGGCATGAGATGCTAAGGCTGCTGCTGCTGCCACCAAGAAGCCTGTGTGCGAGCACAGGTCACTCTCCACACCTCCCCTCCCGGGAGCCTGTGCAGCCCACCACTGCCAGGGTCCCGTGATCCAGGGACAACGTCCCCAGGAGAACACATGGTGTGCGTCAGGCTGGTGCAACGTCATGCTGGCCTCTGCTGCCGCAGGCTCACCCCGCATCCGGTACCCTTCCTCCCCCCGGCCTGAGTGAGCCAGAGCCCCCAAAGCAGCTGCTCCTTTAACTCCATCCTGTCTGACTGAAGAACAGATGCCCTCAGGTGACCTACACGCAGAGGCAGGGCCAAATCCAAAGGTGAACCCCAGGAGCTGTGCGAACAAAGAAGAGAAAGGGAAATCTCTCCCAGCAGCCTCAGGAGCAGTGGATTAAATCTCCACAATCAACTTGATGTACCCTGCATCTGTGGAATACCTGAATAGACAATGAATCATCCCAAATTGAGGTGGTGGACTTTGGGAGCAACTGTAGACTTGGGGTTTGCTTTCTGCATCTAATTTGTTTCTGGTTTTATGTTTATCTTAGTTTAGTATTTAGAGTTGATTATCATTGGTAGATTTGTTTATTGATATGGTTGCGCTCTTCCTTTTTTAAAAAAAAATATTTTTCCTTTTTCTATTTTTGTGAATGTGTATGTATATGTTTCTTTGTGTGATTTTGTCTGTATAGCTTTGCTTTTACCATTTGTCCTAGGGTTCTGTCTGTCCTTTTTTTTTTTGTTTTTGAAGTATAGTTTTTAGTGCTTGTTATCATTGGTGGATTTGTTTTTTGGTTTGGTTGCTCTCTTCTTCCTTTCTTTTTATTTTTTTCTTCTTTTTATTACTTAAAAAATTTTTATTTTTAATAGTTTTTTAATTTGTATTTATTTATTTTATTACTATTTTTTTAAATAAATTTTTTATTTTATTTATTCATTTTTGGCTGCATTGGGTCTTTGTTGCTGCACGCGGGCTTTCTCTAGTTGTGGTGAGCAGGGGCTACTCTTCATGCCGTGCGCAGGCTTCTCATTGCGGTGGCTTCTCTTGTTGTGGAGCATGGAGTCTAGGCGTGTGGGCTTCAGTAGTTGTGGCATTTGGGCTCAGTAGTTGTGGCTCGTGAGCTCTAGAGCACAGGCTCAGTAGTTGTGGTGCATGGGCTTAGTTGCTCCACGACATGTGGGATCTTCTCAGACCAGGGCTCGAACCTGAGTCCCCTGCATTGGTGGATGGATTCTTAACCACTGCACCACCAGGGAAGCCCAATTTTTTATTTTTTATTTTAATAACTTTATTTTCTTTCCTTCTTTCTTTCTTTCTTTCTTTCTTTCTTTCTTTCTTTCTTTCTTTCTTTCTTTCTTTCTTTCTTTCTCTCTTTCTTTTTTTTCCCTCCCTTTTCTTCTGAGCTGTGTGGCTGACAGGGTCTTGGTGCTCCAGCCGGGTGTCAGGCCTGTGCCTCTGAGGTGGGAGAGCCGAGTTCAGGACATTTGTCCACCAGAAACCTCCCGGCTCCATGCAATATCAAATGGTGAAAGCTCTCCCAGAGACTTCCATCTCAATGCTAAGACCCAGCTCCACTTAACGACCAGCAAGCTACAGTGCTGGACACCCTAGGTCAAACAACAAGCAAGACAGGTACACAACACCACCCATTAGCAGAGAGGCTGCCTAAAGTCATACTAAGTTCACAGACACCCCAAAACACACCACCGGATGTGGTCCTGCCCAACAGAAGCACAAGATCCAGCCCCACACACCAGAACACAGGAACCAGTACCCTCCACCAGGAAGCCTACAGGAGCCACTGAACCAACCTTGCCAACTGGGAGCAGACACCAAAAACAATGGGAACTACGAACCTGCAGCCTGTGAAAAGGAGACCCCAAACACAGTAAGTTAAACAAAATGAGAAGACAGAGAAACGCACAGCAGATGAAGAGCAGAGTAAAAACCCACCAGACCAAACAAATGAAGAGGAAATAGGCAGTCTACCTGAAAAAGAATTCAGAGTAATGATACTAAAGATGATCCAAAATATTGGAAATAGAATGGAGAAAATACAAGAAACGTTTAACAAGGACCTAGAAGAACTAAAGCACAAAAGAACAATGATAAACAACAGAATAAATGAAATTAAAAATTCTCTAAAAAGAATAAATAACAGAATAACTGAGGCAGAAGAATGGGTAAGTGACCTGGAAGATAAAATAGTGGAAACAACTACCACAGAGCAGAATAAAGATAAAAGAATGAGAATTGAGGACAGTCTCAGAGACCTCTGGGACAACATTAAATGCACCAACATTTGAATTATAGGGGTCCCAGAAGAAGAAGAGACAAAGAAAGGGACTGAGAAAAGGTTTGAAGAGATTATAGTTGAAAACTTCCCTAATATGGGAAAGGAAATAGTCAATCAAATCCAAGAAGCACAGAGAGTCCCATACAGGATAAACCCAAGGAGAAACACGCCAAGACACATATTAATCAAACTATGAAAAATTAAATACAAAGAAAAAATACTAAAAGCAGCAAGGGAAAGACAACAAATAACACACAAGGGAATCCCTAGCAGGTTAACAGCTGATCTTTCAGCAGAAACTCTGCAAGGAGAAGGGAGTGGCAGTACATATTTTAAGTGATGAAAGGGAAAACCTACAACCAACATTACTCTACCCAGCAAGAATCTCATTCAGATTCGATGGAGAAATTAAAACCTTTACAGACAAGCAAAAGCTAAGAGAATTCAGCACCACTAAACCAGCTTTACAACAAATGCTAAAGGAACTTCTCTAGGCAGGAAACACAAGAGAAAGAAAAGACTTACAATAACAAACCCAAAACAATTAAGAAAATGGTAATAAGAACATACATATCGATAACTACCTAAATGTAAATGGATTAAATGCTCCAACCAAAAGACATAGACTGGCTGAATGGATACAAAAACAAGACCCATACATATGCTGTTTACAAGAGACCCACTTCAGACCTAGGGACACATACAGACTGAAAGTGAGGGGATGGAAAAAGATATTCCATGCAAATGGAAATCAAAAGAAAGCTGGAGTAGCAATTCCCATATCAGAAAAAACAGACTTTAAAATAAAGACTATTACAAGAGACAAAGAAGGACACTATATAATGATCAAGGGGTCAATCCAAGAAGAAGATATAACAATTGTAAATATTTATGCACCCAACATAGGACCACCTCAATACATAAGGCAAATGCTAACAGCCATAAAAGGGGAAATCGACAGTAACACAATAAGAGTAGGGGACTTTAACACCCCACTTTCACCAATGGACTGATCATCCACAATGAAAATAAATAAGGAAACACAAGCCTTAAATGGTACATTAAGCAAGACGGACTTAATTCATATTTATACAACATTCCATCCAAAAACAACAGAATACACTTTCTTCTCAAGTGCTCATGGAACATTCTCCAGGATAGATCATATTGTGGGTCACAAATCAAGCCTTGGTAAATTTAAGAAAATTGAAAACATATCAAGTATCTTTTCCAACAACAATGCTATGAGACTAGATATCAATTACAGGGAAAAATTTGTAAAAAATACAAACACATGGAGGCTAAACAATACACTACTTGATAACCAAGAGATCACTGAAGAAATCAAAGAGGAAATAAAAAAAATACCTGGAAACAAATGACAATGAAAACACGGTGACTCAAAACCTATGGGATGCAGCAAAAGCAGTTCTAAGAGGGAAGTTTATAGCAATACAAGCTTACCTCAAGAAATAAGAAACATCTCAAATAAACAACCTAACCTTACACCTAAAGCAATTAGAGAAAGAAAAACAAAAAAACCCCAAAGTTAGCAGAAGGAAAGAAATCATAAAATCAGATCAGAAATAAATGAAAAAAAATGAAGGAAACAATAGCATAGATCAATAAACCTGAAAGCTGGTTCTTTGAGAAGTTAAACAAAATGGATAAAACATTAGCCAGACTCATCAAGAAAAAAAGGGAGAAGACTCAAATCAATAGAATTAGAAATGAAAAAGGAGAAATAACAACTGACACTGCAGAAATACAAAGGATCATGAGAGATTACTACTAGCAACTATATGCCAATAAAATAGACAACCTGGAAGAAATGGACAAATTATTAGAAAAGCACAACCTTCCGAGACTGAACCAGGAAGAAATAGGAAATATAAACAGACCAATGGCAAGCACTGAAATTGAGACTGTGATTAAAAATATTCCAAACAAACAAAAGCCCAGGACCAGATGGCTTCACAGGAGAATTCTATCAAACATTTAGAGAAGAGCTAACACCTATCCTTCTCAAACTCTTCCAAAATATAGCAGAGGGAGGAACACTCCCAACCACATTTTATGAGGCCATCACCCTGATACCAAAACCAGGCAAAGATGTCACAAAGAAAGAAAACTACAGGCCAATATCACTGATGAACATAGATGCAAAAATCCTCAACAAAATACTAGCAAACAGAATCCAACAGCACATTAAAAGGATCATACACCATGATCAAGTGGGGTTTATCCCAGGAATGCAAGGATTCTTCAATATACACAAATCAATCAATGGGATAAGCCATATAAACAAACTGAAGGAGAAAAACCATATGATCATCTCAATAGATGCAGAAATATCGTTTGACAAAATTCAACACCCATTTATGATAAAAACCCTCCAGAAAGTAGGCATAGAGGGAACTTACCTCAAAATAATAAAGGCCATATATGACAAAGCCACAACCAACATTGTTCTCAGTGGTGAAAAACTGAAAGCATTTCCTCTAACATCAGGAACAAGACAAGGTTGTCCACTCTAACCACTATTATTCAACATAGTTTTGGAAGTTTTAGCCACAGCAATCAGAGAAGAAAAAGAAATAAAAGGAATCCAAATAGGAAAAGAAGAAGTAAAGCTGTCACTGTTTGCAGATGACATGATACTATACATAGAGAATCCTAAAGATGCTACCAGAAAGCTACTAGATGTAATCAATGAATTTGGTAAAGTAGCAGGATACAAAATTAATGCACAGAAATCTCTTGCATTCCTATACACTAGGATGAAAATCTGAAAGAGAAATTAAGGAAACACTCCCATTTACCATTGCAACAAAAAGAATAAAATACCTAGGAATAAACCTACCTAAGGAGACAGAAGACATGTATGCAGAAAACTATAAGACACTGATGAAAGAAATTACAAATGATACAAACAGGTGGAGAGATAGACCATGTTCTTGGATTGGAAGAATCAACATTGTGAAAATGACTATACTACCCAAAGCAATGTACAGATTCAATGCAATCCCTATCAAACTACCAATGGCATTTTTCACAGAACTAGAACAAAAAATTTCACAATTTGTGAAGCACAAAAGACCTTGAATAGCCAAAGCAATCTTGAGAAAGAAAAACAGAGCTGGAGGAATCAGGCTCCCTACCTTCAAACTATACCACAAAGCTACAGTAATCAAGACAGTATGGTACTGGCACATAAACAGAAATATAGATCAATGGAACAGGATAGAAACCCAGAGATAAACCTACACACATATGGTCACCTTATTTTTGATAAAGGAGGCAAGAACATACAATGGAGAAAAGACATCACAGCAAGATCCGTTTTGACCCACCTCCTAGAGAAATGGAAGTAAAAACAAAAATAAACAAATGGGACCTAATGAAAGTTAAAAGCTTTTTCACAGCAAAGGAAACCATAAACAAGAAGAAAAGACACCCCCAGAATGGGAGAAAATATTTGCAAATGAAGTAACTGACAAAGGATTAATCTCCAAAATTTACAAGCAGCTCATGTAGCTCAATACCAAAAAAAACAACCCAATCCAAAAATGGGCAGAAGATCTAAATAGACATTTCTCCAAAGAAGATATACAGATTGCCAAGAAACACATGAAAGGATGCTCAACATCACTAATCATTAGAGAAATGCAAATCAAAACTACAGTGAGGTGTCACCTCACACCGGTCAGAATGGCCATCATCAAAAAATCTACAAACAATAAATGCTGGAGAGAGTGTGGCGAAAAGGGAACCCTCTTGCTCTGTTGGTAGGAATGTAACTTGATACAGCCACTATGGAGAACAGTATGGAGGTTCCTTAAAAAACTAAAAATAGAACTACCATATGACCCAGCAATCCCACTACTGAGCATATACCCGAGAAAACCATAATTCAAAAAGAGTCATGTACCACAATGTTCATTGCAGCTCTATTTACAATAGCTAGGACATGGAAGCAACCTAAGTGTCCATTGACAGATGAATGATAAAGAAGATGTGGCACATATATACAATGGAATATTACTATGCCATAAAAAGAAACGAAATTGAGTTATTTGTAGTTAGGTGGATGGATCTAGAGTCTGTCATACAGAGTGAAGTAAGTCAGAAAGAGAAAGACAAATACCTTATGCTAACACATATATATGGAATCTAAAAAAGGAAAAAAAAAAAGGTTCTGAAGAACCTAGGGGCAGGACAGGAATAAAGATGAGAAGTAGACAATGGACTTGAGGACACGAGGAGGGAGAAGAGTAAGCTGGGATGAAGTGAGAGAGTGGCATGGACATATATACACTACCAAATGTAAAATAGATAGCTAGTGGGAAGCAGCCACATAGCACAGGGAGATCAGCTTGGTGCTTTGTGACCACCTATAGGGGCAGGAGAGGGAGGGTGGGAGGGAAACGCGAGGGTGAGGAGATATGGGGATATATGTATTGCTGATTCACTGTGTTATAAAGCAGGTATTAACACACACACACACACATACACAGAAGACCCCTCCAGTGAGTTCCAGAATCTTTTCCCTTAACAACTGTGCATTATATGGTCAATTAATTAAGAAAATTAAAAAGGAACTGAGTAGGTAAGAAAAAAAGCAATAAAATGACGAGTTTTGCTTCCCCAGGTGTTAGGATTTCTTCCATACTTGTGTTAGATTCTAGAACACTCATATCATGTGTATTGTCTCCACAAAGGGATGGGCCAGTTTGTTCACCCTGGTTTTCTTGGGCTCACGATACTTCTGTCCTCCACTGGATGCCTCCACCTTCCTCAATTATTTTCCCCCACATGTTCTATTGATTACATATTCATTTGGGGTAGTTGGGTTATCCCTTCCATTTTGAAACTGTGAGACAGTTCCCATAGTTTCCAACTTAGTATGAAGCTCTTCAATTAGATTGCTTTTCTTATAACACCTCAGCTCATACCAGTGCAGAAATGAGAATTTTAATTTGTTGTAGGATTGAGAAGTTATTTTGGAGCATAGGGGTACTTTAAGAAAGACAAACTGGTATTTAAATAATGCAGCATTTTCCTAGGCTTCTTTGGACAGCCAGTTGGCCATGCAAGAGACCTGACTGCTTGTGAGAGGATGAGAGGGGTGATCGTGTACAAGAAAGATGCAGAAAAAGAAGTCGGCATAATCCAAAGTCAAGTTCCATCTTCTTTGTGGTCCAGATTGGAGCTATCACTCCAAGGATCACTGAAGGGCATTTCCCCCTGAGCTGTCTTTGGAGGCTGTGCCAGTGGCTTCAAATGCCAAGTTGTGACCACCTCAGCTGCTATAACAAGGTTAATTTATGAGAACTGGAGAGGAACTGCCTTGCTTCTAGCTGACCAAGTCCCACCTGCAGCTTGGTGCTCCCTTGGTGTCTGAAGCAGTTCATCACTCTTGCCCTGCCTGGCGAGGGGGCCTCACAACCTGGGTGAGAAGGCTCAGGGCTTTTTGCTGCACATTTTGGCAGCTTGCTGCTGTCTATTTAGGGACAAAGCTGAGTTCCAAAAAATGAAAACAAGTATAAACTGAAATGAAGTCTAGGTCCCAATGGACCTTTGGATGATATAACAATAATTGGCTAAAATAAAAACGTTTATAAAGCAGACAGTGAGCAGACAAATTATAGCCTCTGACCATTCTTTCATTAGAGGAGAATCCTATCTTCCACGATTGTGTTATTTTCGGGATAGCTGATAGCTAGTAGAACCAATCCAACATCTACAGGTTTTTTTTCAGAGTTCTGGACTAGGTTTCTTAGCATAATGCATTGTTGTGATGCTCATGGTCTCCAATTCTTTTCGCCAAGCCTACTTCATCAGCCCCCTGGTGTCCCGCAGATTTTTGAGGCATTGGAATCCTAGCAACAGATTTTTCATTTAAGTAGGATCGTCCTGATCACCAGCTTCCCACAGGCTGGTAAAAGTTTTGTGCTGCTTCTGAGCACTCACAGAGCATCCCTAGGGTATTTTTTTGTTGAGCCTGCTCTTCCACCAATTTAGTAGAAAAATATAACTTTCTTGTGAATCTACAATCAGGTGTCAAAACAAGACGGCCTTCTCCTAGGAGATAACACCGCCTCAATGGGGAGGTGGTTTTTATTGGTTTATTTGTTTGTGAGTATGATTTTTGTCTAAGGGTATGAATAATAGAAAAGCTCTTTAACCTTTTTAAATTTGGAAGGCCAAATTGATAGTAGTCCATTCCATTCCAAGAATTTTCTGATTATTTTTTTAATTCACTGTCCCTCAAATCTTTATATATATGTATATATATATATATATATATATATATATATATATATATATATATATATATTTCAGCGACATGTAATAAAGTAAAAGTTGAAATGTATACTAGATCATAAACTTGAGTTTTTGAAAGATTTCCCCCCTAATTCTAAAACTAGAAACAACAATATTAAATATTTACTATATTCCAGGTACTGTTCTAAGCAGTTCACTTCTATTCGCTCATTGAACCCACAATAAACTTTTGCTGTGGTAACTATTATTATCCCCATTTTACAGACAGGAAAGTGAGGCACAGAGAGGTTATGGAACCTGAACAAAGTCTCATCACAAGTAACAGCGTAGGCATCTGAACCCTGGGAAGTCTGGCTTCACAGCCCATGTTGCTAATAATGGAGCTGAATTTAATGTAGAGAACTTCAAAAACATGAAAAAACTTCCCATTTCCCCACCATTTAAAGATACCTGGTAAATGGAAACAATTAAAACTTAGCTATACACACATGTATAAAACCATCATGTTGTATACAGGGAACTTATACAATGTGATATGTCAATTATATCTCAATAAACCTGGAAAAAAACTGAGCTGCATTTACTTTCTGAATTTTTATGTGCATATAACTTAAAAAAAGATAGTTTTTTTGCACATACTGTTTTGTACCCCACCCCTACTTTCCTACTTTCCCATGTCAAAAATCATTCTTCTTGATTATGATTTTTTGCTGCATAATGCTTCATTGTATGGAAGTACATAATTTACATAATTAAATTTCTTATTAAAAGACATTTATGGTATTTCTTCAGTGACCCATTGGTTGTTTAGCTTCCATGTGTTTGTGGATTTTTTGCATTTTTTCTTGTAGTTGATTTCTAGTCTTAAATCTTTGTAGCCGGAAAAGATGCTTGATATGATTTCAAGCTTCTTAAAAATTTATTTGTTTTGGGACTTCCCTGGTGGTCCAGTGGTTAAGACTCCACACTTCCACTGCAGGGGACACGGGTTCGATCCCTGGTTGGGGAACTAAGATCGTGCATGCTGGGTGGCACGGCCAAAAAATTTTATTTGTTTTGTGGCATTGCATGTGACTTATCCTGGAGAATATTCCCTTGAAAAGAGTATGTATTCTGCTACTTTTGGATAGAATGATCTCTCTCTATATATCTATTAAGTACATCTGGTCTAATGTGTCATTTCAGGCTAGTGTTTCCTTATTGATTTTCTGTCTGGATGATCTGTCCATTGATGTAACTGGGGTGTTACTATGTGTTATCAATTTCTACCTTTATGTTTGTTAGTATTTGCTTTATGTGTTTAGGTGCTTCTGTGTTGGGTGCATATACGTTTATAATTGTTATATCTTCTTGTTGGATTGATCCCTATATCATTATGTAATGTCTTTCTTTGTCCCTTTTTACAGTTTCGTTTTAAAATCTATTTTGTCTGATATAAGTATTGCTACCCTGGCTTTTTTTGTGTGTTCATTTGTGTGGAATAACTTTTCCCACTACCTCACTTTCAGTCTGTTTCTGTTTCTAGATCTGAAGTGAGTCTTTTGCATGCAGAATATATATGAGTCTTATTTTTGTATCCATTCAGCTACTCTATGTCTTTCGATTGGAACATTTAGTTCATTTACATTTAAAGTAATTATTGGTAGGTATGTACTTATTACCATTTTGTTGATTGTTTTCTGGTTGTTTTTGTAGTTCTTTTTTTGTTCCTTTCTTCTTCTTTTGCTCTCTTCCCTTGTGATTTGATGATTATTTTAGTGTTATGTTTGGCTCCCTTTCTCGTTTTTGTGAGTGTATCTATTATAGGTTTGTGGTTTCCATGAGGTTCATATATAACAAAATATGTAGATATAGATATATTTATAGATACATATAAATTTTTTAAAAAAAATTTGATGATCTCTTAAGTTGGAACACATTCTAACAACCCTGCATTTTTCCTCTTCCTCCCCCATATTTAATGTTTTTGCCATCATATTTGCATCTTTTTGTTTTGTGTATCCCTTAACTACTTATTGTGGCTATAGGTGGTTTTACTACTTTTGTCTTTTAACCTTCCTACTAGCTTTATAAGTGGTTAATCCACTAGCTTTAGTGTATGTTTGCCTTGACCAATGAATATTTTCCTTTCATAATTTTCCTAATTCTAGTTGTGTTCTTTTCTTTTCCACTTAGAGAAGTCCCTTTAACATTTCTTGTAAAGTTAGTGGTGCTAAACTCTTAGCTTTTGCTTGTCTGTAAACTCTTTATTCCTCTTTCAAATCTGAATGATAGCCTTGCTGGGTAGAGTATTTTGGCTGTAGGTTTTTTTCTTTTATCACTTTGAATATATTGTGCCTCTCCCTTCTGACCTGCAAAGTTTGCTGAAAAACCAGCTGATAGTTTTATGGGAGTTGCCTTGCATATAATTAGTTGTTTTTCCCTTGCTGCTTTTAAGATTCTCTCTTTATATTTAATTTTTGCCATTTTAATTAGAATGTGTCTTGATGTGGTCCTCTTTGGGTTCATCTTGTTTGGGACTCTTTGAGCTTCCTGAACTTGATGTCTGTTTCCTTTCCCAGGTTAGTGAACTTTGCAGCTATTATTTCTTCCAATAAGGTCTTTGTCCCTTTCTCTCTTTTCCTTCTGGGACCCCCATAATGTGAATGTTAGTATGCCTGATGTTGTCCCATAAGTCTCTTAAACTATTCTCATTTTTTAAAATTCTTTTTTCCTTTTTCTGTTTAGCTTGGGTGATTTCCACTACTCTGTCTTTCAATTTCTTGATCTGTTCTTTGTATCATCTAATTTACTGTTGATTTCTTCTTGTGTATTTTTTATTTCTGTGATTGTATTCTTCAGCTCTGTTTGCTTCTTTGTATTTTCTAACTCTTTGTTAAACTTCTCACTGAGTTCATCCATTCTTCTCCTGAGTTTGTTGAGCATCTTTATGATTATTATCTTGAGTTCTTTATGGGATAAATTGCTTATCTCCACTTTACTTAATTCTTCTCTGGGTTTTTGTCTCATTCCTTTGTTTAGGACATATTCCTCTATCTCTTCATTTACCCTAATTCTCTGTGTCTATTTTTCTGTATTATGTAGGTCAGTTACAATTCCTGATTTCATAGAAATGGTTTTACGTAGCAGGTGCCCTATGGGTTCCAGCAGCACATGCCCCTGTAGTTGCCAGAGCTATACGCTCTAGGGGTGTCCCCTATGTGGGCTGCATGGGTCCTTCTGTTGTGGTTGGGCTGACTGCTGTGGGTGTGCTGGTTGGTCACCAGGCCCTGCCTCGTGTGGTGGATGCTGGCCTGCTGATGGGTGAGGCTGAGTCCCAGCATGACTGGTTGCATGGCCTGGGGAATCCTAGGATTTTGGTGGCCTGGTGGTGGGCAGGATTGAATCCAGGCATGACTGGCTGTGGGGATTGGGGGCCCCAAGACTGGTGTTGGCTTGCTGGTGGGTGGGTAAGCCCCCAGTGCTAATAGGCTAGAGGGAAGACTCCAATATACTGCTTGTCAGCACAGGTGTCCTCGTGGTAGAATGAGCTCCCCAGAATGGCTGCCTCCAGCTTCTATGTCCCCAGGGGGAGTCCCAGTTACCTCCTGCCTCTCTGGATAGTCTCTAAGATTGGCAGGTGGGTCTGATTCAGGTTTCTTTCAGATTACTGCCTCTGTACTGGGACATGGAGTGTGTGCCCTTTCAGAGCAGAGTCTCTGTTTCCTACAGTCCCCTGGCTGTCTTGTATTCAAGCCTCTCTGGCTTCAAAGTCAGTCATTCCAGGGGCTCGTCTTCCCAGTGCAGGACCTGTGGGCTGGGGAGCCCAATGTGTGACTCGAACTCCTTGCTTCTTGGGACAAACCTCTGCAATTGTAATCATTCTCACCTTTGTGGAGTGCATACCTGGAGGTGTGGGTCTTGACTATACTGCGTCTCTGCCCCTCCTACCAATTCATTGTGGATCCTTCTTAAATCTTTAGTTGTAGAAAATCTTTTCTTCTAGTCTTCAGGTCATTCCCCTAGATAGTTGCTCTATAAGTAGTTGTAATTTTAATGTGTCTGTGGGAGGAGGTGAGCTCCGGGTCTTCCTACTCACCATCTTGGCCAAACCTCAGGATATGCACATTTTAAGTTCCTTGATTTATATTGTCAATTATTCTCCAGAAAGATAGTCTCAAGTTACATTAATGCTAGCAGTCAACAAGAGGGCTTATTTTCCTGGACACTGGATGCATCTAGGTTATTATTCTTCCTATTTTTTTTATTTAATAGACAAAACAAAAGAAAAAAAAATCTCATTTCAGTGCATATTTTTTGATTTGCAAGAAGTACAAAAATTAACAAATATTTTATTTATCCCTTGAATAAGTATATGTGGTTCAAATGTTAAAGAAACAAAATATTATACAGGATGAGTACCTCCAATACCTGCTTCCCAGACATCCATCAGTAACTCTCTCAGGAGGCGACCACTCTAGCATTTTCTCAAGTAGCCTCCCTAAAATAATTATGTACATATAAGGAAAGGCACATGGAAGTAAACACGTTTGTGTGTGTGTGTGTGTGTGTGCATGCATGTGTGTCCTTATTTTTTCCCCGCACAAACAGAAGCACACTATACATATTGTTTTGCCCCTTGCTTTTTTCACTTAACAAAATATCTTGAAGATTTTTCCATATTAGTAAGCAAAGAGCTATCTTATTATTTTTAATGTCTACATACTACTGCATAATAAGGAAAAAGCTGCAAATATTAACATTTGTTTATTGTCTATGGGTATTTCTTCTTCTTCTGCAATTGCCTGTCAATATTTTTTGAGCCTTTTGTTATTGTGGTTTTTTATTATTTTGGTTATTGTTTATGATATGTAAAACTTTTTTATGTAATGAAATTACCAGCCTATTTGTACTAAATGATGCAAATTTTATTTCACATTTCATTGTTGGCCTTTTAATTTTGTTTTATGATTGTGGGTTTGTTGTTGTTGTTGTTGTTTGTTTTGGTGTGGCTACAGAGAGTTCTTTTTATATAATCAAATCTATCAATCTTTTCGGTTTGGTTTGTGAATAATTTTCCTGGATGATCAAAGCCTTCAACTGTCCCTTTGTTTACTTGGATTCTTTTGACATAGAATCATGGGATTTGGACTAGAAACACCTTAGAGTTAACAGAGGAAAAATTTCCAGTCAGTGCAAAAGCCCCTATAGCAACACTGATAGGTACAGGTCTTCCTTTGCTTGAATGAATCAGGGGCCCAAAACTCACCACCTAACAAAACGCATTCCATTGGCCAGCTCTGTTTTATAAAGCCTTTTACTGAATAAAGCTTTAACGTATCTCCTTGAATCTTCTGTCTAGTTTTGTCTTCTTAATAAGCACAAAACAGATTTATTTTCTCTTCTACATAAAGTCATTCAATTTTTTTTTCATAATGTATTCCTTTTTATTATTTTTTAAACAATCCATATTTTAGATGTATTATTTAATGTTGCAAGAAAAAACTCCAAATAGTATGGAAGTATTACCTTATGGTAATGAATATGTGTGTTTTTACCACCTTAAACATTTTTAAGTGTACAGTTTGCTTGTTTTAAGTGTGTTCACGTTGTTGTGCAGCATATCTCCAGAACTGTTTCATCTCACAAAACTGAAACTCTATAGCCATTAAACAACTCACCATTTCCCCCTCCACTCAGCTCCTGGCAACCACCATTCTACTTTCTATTTCCATGAATTTGACTCCTTTGGACACTTCATGTAAGTAGAATCACACAGTTTTTAAAATTTCTGATTGGCTTATTTCACTTAGCATAATGCCCTCAAGGTCCATCTGTGTTGCGGCATGTGACAGAATTTCCTTCTTTTTTAAGGTCACACAATATTCCATTGTATGAATATACTATAATACATTTTGTTTATTCCTTCACCTGTGAAAGGATACTTAGGTTGCTTCTACATCTTGGCTATTGTGAATAATGCTGCTATGAACATGGGTGTGCAAATATCTCTTTGAGACCCTGCTTTCAATTATTTTGGATATGTACCCAGAAGTGGGATTGCTAGATCATATAGTAATTCTATTTTTTGAGGAATTGCCATACTGTTTTCTATAGGAGTTGCATCATTTTACAATCCCACCAACAGTGACTAAGAGTTCCAGTTCTTCACCAACACTTGATATTTTCTGGGGTTTTTTTTTTTTGGATAGTAGCCATCATAGTGGATGTGAGAATCAATTGTTTTGAATAACACATCTATCAGAATTTGTTTTTTTAAAATAATGTCCAAGTAACAGTTCTCCAATTTCATGTATTCCATAAAAGCAATATTATAAATTAGAATGGGTCCATGAGTACTTATATTTGGAGGACTTTTGTCTCTTATGGGTTGGTTCTATTTTATATATGTCTCATTTATAAAATAGTTTCTATGGGCATAAGCTGAAATTCAGTGTCTGTGGTCAAAGTGGGATTAATTTGAATTGAACTTGATTAAGGTGAAATGACTTTATTAGCTTCATATTGACTTGGGAGTTGGCGGTGGCTAAAGAAGGTACTGGGACATTAGATTAAAGAAGGTACTGGGGCAGTGTTGAAACCTGGTTTACCTCCTGCCTCTGTTAGGTTAGAATATTAGTGCTGCTTTCAGCACTCAGCAGGTATTTCCTAGTGTCTTAAGGCAGCAGGACACTTCCCACCATTTTCAAATCATGGAATATAGGCTGTTGGTAGAGATTTCTCTGTCGTGAATCCCTTCTAGTATTTCATGTTTTATCTTATTCATAAGATGAGGCTTCACTGAGTCTTGGCTTCACTGTCCTGGCTTGACCACTAGGTGATTTGGGGTCAAGTTTCTCAATCTTGGTAATTGTTAGATTTTTAACCTTTTAAATAAAGATAATAATACTTGTACCTACTTCATATTGTCATGAAGGCTAAATGAGATAAGGCATGAAACGCATTTAGCAAAGTCCTTGGCATGTAAGTGTCACATAAACATAGTGTCTGTTGATGTTGTCATATCTTGTAATCATACTGTTGAGGCCAATCAACCTTTATTCTCAAGACAAAGTTCTAAAACCATGGTGTGGCTCTTTTTCTAGGGTAATTTTACTAGCTCGGATATCCTCTGTTTATCTTCTGGGTAGATGGTTTTTCTTTCTTTCTTCTCATGAACGTGAAGGGATTCCAAGTCCAGTTTTGATTGCATATTGTCAAACAAAGTGAAAAACAGCTGTTGTCAGGATTATAAAAGTCTTCGCTGTGCCCTGTGTGTGTGATATACCTCAAGGATTTGTTTTCTGCTAAACCACTTTCCTTTACTCTCAAATGATAAGTCCATACAGGCTATAACCCCAAACCTCTTTGATCTAATTTCCAAAATATGACCATGCCATAGATTAAATAGTTTATTTCGCCTTGTTGTTCATGCTCTGACTTGATTTTGAACTTCTGTCTTTACAGGCATCATATTTCAGTTTCTTCTGGCAGAAATTCTTTCCGCCTTATCTTTTGGTTTCATCTGTTAGCAATCTACCCACAATCATCCACGACATGGTCCTCATTTGCTGTCTCTTCCCTGCCTTTCTCCTTCTTTCCCTTCATCCCTCCTTCTATCCCTTTCTCTCCATTATCCACTCACACATACTTATTGAGAAGCTACTGTGTGAAATGCACTGCACTCCTTAAGATCTGGACCCGGGCACTGTCTTTGCTGGTTCCGTCACTGCAGATCTAACAGGTCAGTTGAGATTTATGGCTCTATTATCACTAGGTTCCCCTATATTTGTTGAAACAAATATTCTCTGAAGATAGAAGAGAAGATATTCTCTGAAGATAGGCTGCTTCCCAGGCCCTTAATCCCCTGTGCTGTCCCGGAGCTGACAAAATGTGTCCCCACCTCTAAAAGCTCTCACCTCGGCCTTCGCCTCTGTCTTGAACTTCCTTCTTATTCTCCAGGAACATTCTTCACATTTCTTAGAGCTTCCTTAGTTAATTTTTGATAATTTTTTTCTCTCTCTCTATTTTTAAAATGAAGCAAAGTATCATCAGAACTTGTTTCTGGCCTGTGCATGTCTATGGCTGAGTTAACAGGTTTTTTTTTAATCTGATGCCCAAGCGCTCAGAATTTGGTTCACTCTGAAAATTTCCCTTTAGTCATTTGCTTAGCATTTCTACCTCTTCTCCTTAAACTCGAGGCTTTATTTTGAAAATATCGAGGCCGACGTTCGGCTCTTCAGGTGGGTGAACGTGGCTAAGTCCGCTGATGGGTAAGGCTTTCCTCTACTCTACTTGCTTTGACCACCTGTGACATCTCTAGAGGCCGCTGTCAGCAGAAATGGGGCTGCTGCTGTAGCTGTGTCTGCCTCCGGCTAGCCAGGTCCCTTTATTGGGAGGAAACTGTTCCGTTTCTGATAGGAGCGTGAGAGGAGGGTCTGGCGTTCACTGCTGTTCCCTAGCAATCCACAGCAATGTCAATTTTCTCTCCTCTGTGCCCTGATGGCAATCTTTCCATTATCACAATCATCTCCTCCTCCTCTTCCCTTTCTCTTCTGCTTCTTTTTCTCTTCTTCCTCCTTTTCCTCCTGGTGACTTTATCAAAGCTTACCTTAAGTGTTTCTCACTATAAAGCCTTCGTATTTTTAGAATAAACTTCATTGAATCCTCCTCTGTGCTCTTACGCTTATCTCTCTGTTATAGCACTTATAATTTCGTATTATAGCTCTCTCTCTACCCTGCTCACCCGTGAGCTCATACAGGGTAAATGCAGGGTATTATTAATATCATTTCCTTTAAACGTAGCAGAGTATTCATGCTGAGCAGATAGAGCAGGGTGGTTAAAAGCACCGACTCTGGAATGAGCCTGCTGAGAGCCATATCTTGTCCCTGCCAGTTCTTAACTGTGTAATCTTGGGCAAATTGCTTAACTTCTCTGTGCCTCAGTTTTTTCATTTACAATCTGGAGATAATAATAATGATGCTTAGAACAGTTCCTGCCCTACAACATGGCCAGTTAAATGTTTGCTACTGTGTGTTAAATTCAGTTTAATAGAATCATTATAATCAAGTTCACCAGTCATGTATTTAGTGAAGGTGTGTATGTTGTACATCGATGGTCATTACACCTAGAATAAGGCCAAGTATATAGGCATTCAATCAATATTTTTGAGTGAATGCATGAATGTGCTGGGCATTATAGACACAAAGAAATATAAGTCCTTATTTCTTTCTTTCAGATTTCACAGACTGATTGGGAATACAAAAAGGAGATAAGATAATATTTGAGTGCTACATGAATGCACCATTCATCTGTCTATGGACATTTGGGTTGCTTCTACCTCTTGGCTCTTGTGGGGAATGCAGCTATGGACATGGGTATGCAAATATCTCTGTGAGACCCTGCTTTCAGTTCCTTTGGATGTATACGTAGAGTGGGATTGTTGGATCATATGGTAATTCTATTTTTAGTTTTTTGATGAATTGCCATACTGTTTTTCATAGCAGTTGCACCATTTTGTAATCCCACCAAGAGTGGACAAGGAGAAGTCATTCATTTTTCAGCTGATTTTAAGGGAACATAAATTAGCTAGTTTTTTGTCTCTAATGTTACCATGTACTTCCAGTATGTTTACACCTTTAAAAGGTGTGTTCCTGGTAGGAAAGTATTAAACCACACTTTTTCATCTTTGTACATTTGTAAGAATTGCATAAACCAAGATGATTCTCAAAGAAAATGACTTTGTATTTTTTTAGGTCAAACTTTTGTAACCTGTAGTGTGCATAATTAAAATGAAGGTGGTTTATTTCCTTCTGGATTCTCTGAACTCTCTGTTAGCATCTTCCTAAACTCACTGAATAATCAAGTAATTCTCAGTCAGTGACTCCTATTTCTTGATTTAGGTTTTTCATTGTTTTCTGAACATTTCTATCTATGTATTTTGCTTTTTTTTAGATGTATCCCATTAGGATAATCACGAACAAATTACAACTTGAATGCCACCTGCCTGTGCTTTCTTTTTCAAACAGTGGAAGTGCTGAAGTTAATCAAACTTGTGGACCTCAAAATACAAGTAGATCAATCACTCTTGTTACTGATGGGCTATTGGCTAGTTCTTTATTACTCCAGGAAAACATGATTCAGTTCAACAAAAATATATCATCTCAATGAAAAGAGAACAATGAGTACCTCTTCCTCTTTTTTTTCTCTTGAGAAGTATGTAGCCCCAATATTTGATTGATTTATTTTTTTGTCTTTTTAAGTTTGTGCAGTTTGTATTATTTTAGACAGAGGCCACGAAGAGGATGATTGTTTAAAATTATCCCTGTAACAGCTATAAGAGGTTCCAATAATTTTATTAAATGGTTCATGATTGTTTTTGTGTTTTATAACAAACGTTATGTATTTTAATACAGAGCTAAACTTTTTACTATCTCAAGTTTATTTTTTCATCAAAAAGTCCTCTAGCTACCAGATAACATGACCAGATTACCTTTGATATGGTGGTTAAACTGAAGTGCTATATGCAATATAAATGAATCTGGTTGAGGAAGACTCAAGGTGAGGAAAGATACAAATTTGGGTGATTATATGCATTTGATTTTAAGTTTTACTTTGATTAAAAATATTATTAGAGAAAACATAATGTGTGGCAGCTCTTTTCTATATCAGACTTGGATTTAGATGAGGAGCCGGTAGACTAGGTCAAGTATACAGATTCTGGAGTCAGAGCATTTGGTGCCAATCCAGTCTCTGCCACTTGTGAGCTGGGTGACACTGGGCAAGCTACTCAGAGTCTCGCATTCTCATGTGTGAACTAGAGTTAATAACTGGTTGTTGTGGTGTTTAAATGAGTTAATATATGTAACTTGCTAGATCTATGCCTGTTATGGAGGAAGTGCTATGTAAGATTTTGCTACTGTTTCTCTAGCATCGGCCGTGAATCCTTAGGTTGTTCTACCTTCTTCATATTATCTCAGGCATCAGTGTTGTTGTCATCTGCCAAAAAATAGGTTTTTCTGTTTTACTGAGTGGTTTTAAAATGTGGACTAACCGAAGGTCTAAAATCCCCTTTCCTTTTAGTCACTTAGTAGTGCATAAATGGAAAGAGTGATGGATGGAACGTTTTGTACCCCGAAAGCTCTTAGACTCTGGCTGTATCAAAAGAGTCAATGAGTGCATCACAAATATATTCTGGGTGACTGTAAGAGCCTTTAATGCCTGAATCATTGACGATGCAGATGTGCTGCAGGAGGCAAACCCCTAGTAAATTGTTTCTTTTACCACAGAAATATTTCTGAGCCCAGAAATAGAACCCAGACTACTATTCACGACTATAGACTTTTAATTTTAAAAGTAGTTGCTGTTTTTCTTTTCTGTGTTTTGTTGTATATATATTATCTCACCTGGTCTTTACAATCATCATTTTTGAGGACGAGTATGAAAAGCCAATGTGATAATGTATGTGATAGTGCTTTAAAAACTTTTCCACAGCTTTATTGAGATATATTCCACATAAATAAAATTCACCTATTTAAAGGGTATACAGGGCTTCCCTGGTGGCGCAGTGGTTGAGACTCTGCCTGCCAAGGCAGGGGACACGGGTTCGAGCCCTGGTCTGGGAAGATCCCACATGCTGCGGAGCAACTGGGCCCGTGAGCCACAACTACTGAGCCTGCGCGTCTGGAACCTGTGCTCCGCAACAAGAGAGGCCGCGATAGTGAGAGGCCTGTGCACCGCGATGAAGAGCGGCCCCCACTTGCCACAACTAGAGAAAGCCCTCGCACAGAAACGAAGACCGAACAAGCCATAAATAAATAAATAAATAAATAAAATTAAAGTGTATACAGTTCAGGAGTTTTAATTTATTTTTAGTTTTATTTACTTATTTCTTTTTAAAAATTTATTTATTTTATTTTTGGCTGCGTTTGGTCTTCACTGCTGTGCGCGGGCTTTCTCTAGTTGCAGCGAGCGGGGGCTACTCTTCGTTGCAGTGCACAGGCTTCTCGTTGCGGTGGCTTCTCTTGTTGTGGAGCACGGGGTCCAGGCATGAGGGCTTCAGTAGTTGTGGCACAGGGGCTCAGTAGTTATGGTTTGCGGGCTCTAGAGTGCAGGCTCAGTAGTTGTGGCGCACGGGCTCTAGAGCGCAGGCTCAGTAGTTGTGGCGCACGGGCTTAGTTGCTCCGCAGCATGTGGGATCTTCCTGGACCAGGGCTTGAACCCGTGTCCCCTGCACTGACAGGTAGATTCTTAACCACTGTGCCACCAGGGAAACCCAGGAGTTTTTGGTATATTCAATGTATTATGCAACTATTACCAATCTAATTTTAGAACATTCTCAATTCCTGTATGTCTCTATGGAGTCCCATTCCGGACATTTTATATAAATGAAACAATACAACATCTGGTCTTTTGTATCTTATTTCACTTAGCGTAATGTTTTCAAGGGTCATTCATAGTGTAGCATGTATCAGTACTTCATTCTTTTTATTGCCAAATAATATTCCATTCTATGGATATAGTACATTTTGCTTTTCCCCTCATCAGTTGATGGACATTAGGGTTTCCACTTTCTGGCTATTGTAAATAATGCTGCTATGAACGTTTGTATACAAGTTTTTTGTGTGGACATATGTTTTTGATTCTCCTGGGTATATACCTAGGAATGGAGTTGCTGAGTCATACGGTAACTCTATGCTTAGCATTTTGAGGAACTGCCAAATGGTTGCAGAATTTTACATTCTTACTGTATGAGGGTTCCAATTTCTCCACATCCTGACCAACATTTGTTATTATCTATATTTTTGATTTTAGCCATCACAACTGATAAGAAGTGGTAAAAATATTTTTTTAATTGAGAAAAGTAATGGGACGGGGGGCGAGGAGGAGGTGCTATAGGTTTCTTCTCTTCATCTCCTTCCCAGATCTGGGTCAATGTTCCCCAACAACACTGACGAGCGTAGAGCCTTCAGTCTTCTGGGTGGCCTTGACCTACTTCCAGGTATTTTAAAAGGGGTATTTTGTAGTTTTCCTTTAGAACCAGGAGAAAGATGTCTCCGATGAAGAACATTTTCTGGGTTTCCACTGAAAAAATTTTTCATGAGCAGCTACAATTTTACCAAGCTTTCCAAAGTGCTTTTCCTTCAGAGTAAGAGACTACCCTGTTACCTCCTTGAAGTAGAAGCCCCTTCCTTTGGAACACTAACTCTAAAACCAGACCCTCTCTGACAGGTGTTTTATTTTGGCAACAAATGAGGAGCTATGGGATTTGAGAAGTCATTGCTAAGCAGGTCAGCTTTGTTCAGAAATCAGGTCTAATTTTACGACTTTTTTTTTTTTTAAATCACATTCTCTCAACTGGAAATCAAAAGTCAGGGTTCAGATTGTTCATCCTGCCTCTAGGCAGGATGGAACCCAAGATTTGTTCCAGGAGTCCAAGATGCATTTGAGGAGAAACCTGGAAAACTAACCCAAGTGGAGAAAAAAAAATGATTCTATTGATATGTGAAAAGCAATAGTAACAGGCAATCTTGATGCACTGCAATCTATGTAGTATAAATGGTCTCATCACCAGTCTTCAGACACTTAAAACAGTGTCCAATAGGTAAGTTAGGTATTTAAGGAAGCACGGTAATCTGCTATGTGTCAACATTAATGGGTTCAATTTTTGGCTGACCCTGACTTTGCCATATGACCTTGGGCAAATTTGCCTGAAATGGATGATATTAACTTCTTTAGGGAAAGGGTTGGAATTTCTTGTGAGTCATGATCTATGGGGTCCCAGCTATGAAACAGAAGAAGCATATGCTGATTTGTATAATATTTATATGTATTTGGTCCATAATCATACTGGCCATTTGAGAGTTACATTTTGATTATTTTCAAGTCATTACTTCTGGATTTTTCTCTCTTCACTTGCTCTCAATAATTCCCTTCCAATAACTCAGCTTACGCCCATAGAATGTGTCTAATGCAGACAGTAAGACACAAAGAGTCCTGGAATATGAATAAGAACAATGATGCACATAGGACATTTTTGTCTGAACTTGAATGTTTTATGAAATTATTGTTAGAGAGTAGAATTGGTAGAATCTACTGAAGCTGTAAATTTAGAAAAAAGGAAAGCATTAATATTTAAACCAGGAGATTTATGTGGTACTGGTAAATGTGGTCCAATTTTTAACAAAGTAATTTTAGACTTCTCATAACAAACATCCTACAAAAACACAAATGATGATATGAGGCACAGATATAACTTAGTTCGCAATATTTCCCCAAACTACAGTCTACCAGCCAGGCAGTACGGCACACTAGAGAGAAGGTAATTAAGAAAGTGCTAATAGCGTTTCCTTTTGTAGCCCACTCTACAAGGCATGGGGCTTGAAACAGCATATTATAACAGGGAGATACTTTACTGTAATAATGTTTTAATAAGAATATTTAATATGCATTAAGAGGTCCTCATTTTCTGGCAGTGCCCTTGTAGGTGACTCTTTAAGATTTCTGTCTCTATGCATTCTAACAAAGGAGTCGGCTCTGCACTTTGGTAGGCAGACTTTGCAGACGTGTAGCCTTGGTAAAGGAGAGGTGGATGGTGTATGTGTGCCCAGTGTGTTGGTGAAGCAGCACTACGGCAACAGTAGCTTTTAGCAGCTACCAGATTTGCTAAAAGCAGCCATGTCCAATTAGCAGTAAGTGCCATGCATCTGCAGTTACTAGGAATTCAATCTCTTTTGAGGCTGAATCTTAATGTAGCTTTATTTTTTTTTTTTTACCAAAAATAACAAAAACCTTATACTCTGGGAGAATAAAGAAAAATCAGCCATGGCAAAATGGAAGCACTCTGAAACGTTTTTATTGATTTAGAATATAGAGGGAAATGTAGAGTTAATGACATTTTAAAAACTGCATTATTTCAAAGTACTATTTTACTACAGTTTACTTCCAAATTTTGAATTTCCTCTTCATATTAATATTGCAGTTGTTTCCTTAGAAATTTATAATATTGCTGTGGGTTCCCTATTCATGTTTCCATGACTTTCTGCAAAATATTGTTGCCAGGATAATAAAAATAACAGTTCCAAAGACATAGAAAAAAGACATAGAAAACAAAAAGATGTTCAATTTCTTTTCAAGGTGTCAAATTCACTGCAATGGAAAAGAATACAATATACTACTAAAATGTTATTTTAAACGTATAGTACTTTTTTTTTTTTAATTTATGTTTTGGCTGCGTTGGGTCTTTGTTGCTGCACGTGGGCTTTCTCTAGTTGCGGCTAGGGGGGCTACTCTTTGTTGCAGTGTGCAGGCTTCTCTTGTTGCGGTGCGCAGGCTCAGTAGTTGTGGCGCACGGGCTTTGTTGTTCCGCAGCATGTGGGATCTTCCCGGAGAAGGGCTCGAACCCATGTCCCCTGAGTTGGCAGGTGGATTCTTAGCGGTTGGATTCTTAACCACTGCGCCACCAGGGAAGCCCAAACATATAGTACTTATTTAAAAATATTTTCAGCATTTATTTCCTTGAACATCTGATATCCCCCCCTTTTTTTTCCCTGAAAATGTTTGTTTACATTCAGAAAGTATTTCTGCAAGTTCTGGCAGTATAATATTTCTTCCTTGTCTTTCACTGCTTTCTCTTTTTTAAAGGATATCATAGGAGAAAGACATCTGTTGAGTTAAGCATTTTCTGGAACTGCTAGGTTCTAGTAAGACTAATGGACTAATAAAGTAATTACTTCATTGCAATTGGAGGGTATACCTTTCCTTTATTTTCCTAGTTCTTTTAAAAGTGCCAAGAACACCAAAATAATCAAATCTAATGTAGGACATGGTAACATTTATTTGCTGCTTATATTCTGAGATTTACCATAATGAATAAATGAGAAACGTTAAAATTGCAGCTTTGAAACATACTTATGAACTACTTGACATCTTCAACTGTTTATGTGTTTTAAGAGTTAGGATTGGGATATCATGGCAAGAAGATCCTATGGACTATTTTGGTTTGTACTGCCAACCGTTCAGAATGAGGCAATTTCTATATACACAAACCAGTTTGGAAAGTTATGCAAATAGGAAGTTATCCTCAAAATTGGTTGAGTGAATTTTAATACGTTAGTTGCTGACCAATATCATTAGTTGAGGTGCATAGATATTGCCATGGTGTTTATTTATTAAATGTGTACAATTATTTAATGTGCATACGTTTGGCTGGACTTTATCCACATGGAATTTCTAAATCTTGCAGTTTCTGATTTAACCTGTTTCTGTGGAAAATAACGGAAGCACATGGTCAGTTAAGCCCGCCTCCTCCAGCTTCTTCTCTCTTTTCCTCTTAGGTATCTTTGCCCTTGCCTGCCATTCCTTTTGCTCACCTGTTCTTCGAATCCATCATATTTTGTCAGTGACATCAAATCTGCTGCTCTGGGAATATGTAGAATTTTATGATGCTCAAGATCAGATTGATTGTGATAATGCAGAGGCATCAGATATTGCAAGGGGATGAGAAAGGGGAGTGGTCTGAGATGCTCACACAAACAGAGAAAACCTTCAGAATTAGCTGGAAGGAGAGAGACAAGGGGAAAAAAATCCCTCAAATCAAAATAGTTAAAGGAAATATACATTTTTGCATTCCAGGTATGATTTAGAAAAAAATAAAGTCTAATTTTAATTAAGAAAGAAAATCGTCTGTGATTTCCGAAGTCTAAGAAGCAAAAAAGTATCTGTACTTCATGTGAAATTAAACCAGCCATTGTGAGCTAAGCAGTGATACTATTAAGTCTGACTGTCATTATAGAGAGAATAAAACTCTCTCTCCTTCTCAAGTAATATTTATGAAACAAAGGACCACTGAAGATGATAAAGGTTTTCCCCCTGAGATCTAATTATTTAGCCAAAAACTTGATCGATTTCTTTTGTTCAGGTTAGTGGGCCATATTACAACAGCACTCAGTCCTCGTTGCCCTGACTTGGCAGAATCACTAAACCCAGTATCCATTTTCAGCCCTTATTTGATTTGACCTGCCTGTCAGGCAAACTTGACCCAGTCGATCACTCCCTTCATCTGGAGACTTCCCTTCACTCCAACATACTCTGCTCTCCGGGTTTTTCTCCTTCTAAACTGGCCACTCTTTCTGTCTCTTTGGCTCGTTGCTCCTAATTTCCAGTCTCTCAAAGTAGGAGCTCCCCAGGATCTGGTCCTTGGACTTCTTTTCTTGGTCTCAGTCACATCTGGTGTCATGGCTTTAAATACCATCTATCACCCTCTCTCTCCTTGAACTCTAGACTTGTCCCTGCCTACTTGACCTCTCCACCTGGATGCCTAAGAGGTTTCTTAAACTTATCATGTCTGCAAACAAACATGCCATCTTAACTTATGGCAAATCCTTCCTTCTGATTCTCATGCCAAATACCATGGAGTAATTCTTAACTCCTCTCTTCCATGCTCTCAATCTAAACACCTGAGAATCCTGTTGGCTTTAGAATAAAAAATACATCAGAAATGTAACTACTTCCAATCACTTCCATCCCCATTGCCCTGGTCCTAGCTATCACTATTTCTTGTGTGGAGAGTTGTAGCAGCCTGGTAACTCGTTTCCCTGCTTCTGCCTTTTTTGGTCATGATCAGTCAGTTCTAGCACTTAAAATGGAAGTCACATAATGTCATGACTTTGTTTGAAATCTCCCAATAATTTCCACTTTCACCCAGTAAAAGCCAAACCTGTCTCCCACCCCTTCTTACCTCTTTGCTTTACTGCTTACTCTTACTTATCCTGCTGCAGACACACTGGCGTCCCTAGTACTCCTTGAAGCATTGGACATGCCTCTGATCTAGAACTTTCACATTTGCTCAGACACATGGCTTGCCCTTCATTTTCTTGAGGTCATTTTTCAAATTTCACTTGGGGCAAGGCCTTCCCTGACCACCATATTTGACATTGCAGCCCTCTCCAACTTTCCCCCTCTTCCCTGAATATACTACACTCCCTTCCTTGCTTCATTTTCTCTCTTTATCACCTTCGAACCTATTGTGTACTTTACTGATTTATTTTTCCTTCTCCCTGAACTGGACTATAAGTTCTGGGAGGGCAGAGTTCTGTGTTTTGTCCATTGCTGCATCCCCAGTACTTAGAACAGTGTCTGACACATAGTAGGCATTCAACTGATGTGTTTTGAAAGAATTGAGAGTAATAAATTATGATTGGTCAAAATCAACTAGGTGATCTCATCGTATATCGTGCCCTGATTGGCGGAGAAGGGAAATACGTGCGTGGTGGGGGGGTGGAGGAGCTGCATGGAGCCATACTTGGCATCAGGGTGAGAGTTCACATCAAAATGATCTAACCTCCCTACGTGGTGGGTCCTATTATCCCCTCCTGAGTCAAATCAAAATGGCTCGACTATGCCTTTTACTAGTGCTGAGGCTATTTTAGCATTCCACTAAAAACCATTTAAAATACAAAAACAAGGCTGTACTACTTTAACTCTGACCTTAGAAGACTCTCAGTTTTATAACAGTTTAGAGAAAATGTGGAAAGGTTGAATATGTTTGCTGGCCTCAATCTTTTTATTACTCATCTCTATAAAGAGGCTTTTAGGGACATATTAAAAAGTTTCCATCTCTCTTGTCTCTTGCTTTCCTTCTCATCTTTCTTCATTGCACCCAAACGGTCAAAAGCAAGACCCTGAGAGTCTGGAGGAAATGTGTTATGGTCAGAGCAGACTGGGGTGGAGCTGGCCTAGAACCTTGGATCCTGCCCTCAGATCGGCTACTCAAGTTATAGCTCTCGAACAGAGTGAGCTCACGCGTGTTCCCTATTACCAAGAACTCACTAAGCTGTTGTTTCCCTCAGAAGGAGAAGTTCTCATTTGGAAGCTTTATGTGTTTGCGTCTTCTCCCACGTGTTTCTCCGTGTCTGACTAGATCTAAGATGAAAGCTTTGGTTCTGAGATCAGGTGCCACACCAAGAGGCAAGAAAAGAGATAGCAGAGTGTGGTGTATTAAACTGAGAAAGTAGGTAGTTTTCTAGACAAACTGAAAGCCAGAAATGACATCATCTTGTAATAGCTTTCCTGTAATAAGGCAATGGTCTGAACTTGAGGAACCTGTTAAAGTCTGCTTCCAAACACAGAGGCCATTTCTAGGGCTAGATGTAGAGTGGTATGTACCCTCAGTTCTATTCTGAAACAAGGCAGTTTATAAACAATAAGGTAGCTGATAAAACCACAGGAATAGAAAGCTTTGCAAAATCTCCAAAAACACTGGGAGTTTTAAAGTTCAATGTTCATGCCATATGAATGCTTTTTAAAAATTTTTATTTTATTGAAGTTTAGTTGATTTCCAATGTTGTGTTAACTTCTGCCATACAGCAAAGTGATTCAGTTATACATATACATATACATTCTTTTTCATATTCTTTTCCATTATCGTTCATCACAGGATATTGAATATAGTTCCCTGTGCTATACAGTGGGACCTTGTTGTTTATCCATTCTATATATAATAGTTTGCATCTGCTAATCCCAAACTTCCAATCCATCCTTCCCCCACCCCCTCCCCCTTGGAAGCCACAAGTCTGTTCTCTATGTCTGTGAGTCTGTTTCTGTTTCATAGACAAGTTAATTTGTGTCATATTTTAGATTCTACATATAAGTGATATGGTATTTGTCTTTCTTTTTCTGACTTTCTTCACTTAGTGTGATAATCTCTAGTTCCATTCATGTTGCTGCAAGTGGCATTATTTCATTCTTTTTATAGCTGAGTAGTATTCCATTTTATATATGTACCACGTCTTCTTTACCCATTCCTCTGTCGATGGACATTTAGGTTGTTTCCATTTCTTGGCTATTGTGAATAGTGCTGCTATGAGCATAGGGGTCATGCCATGTGATTTCTTGGTAGTTTCATGTCTTGGCTATTTAGCATTCTTTAGAGACACCTGCTTGATAAAAATAGAGCAGGAATTTTTGGCCAGTTTTGTTAGTTATGGGCTGGTTTGGTTTTTTTTCCTAATAGAAGTAGCAAAATACATGCTAAGAAACAAACTACTTTCATGATTATAGATGCCTCACGGGGCCTTCTTTCATCGATGGAGCTTAAAATGCACTTATCTCTTCAGTTCTTTTTTATGCATTTATTTAAGTCTTCAACCTGTTTGTTCTTCATAAATTATTCCGTAATACTTGAACAGGAGCAATGATAATGGTGCATTTAGAATCATAAAATGACAGCAGGTTTGAGCTCCAGGGGACTTCAGAAAAAGCCTAGCCCAGTTGTTTATTTTACAGAAGAAGAAGAGGGAAGCCAGGTGGTGACTCGCCCAAGGTCTTACACTGAACTGCTGGCAGAGCTGGGCATTATGAAAGCTGCCTCTCCTAATCTCTCAGCTGTTCTTCTTATTAAATCACAAAGAGGTTATTTCTCAAAATGAAGAAATAACATAAAGTTATTTCTCAAAGTAGCCTTTCTGTATTTTTTGGTCACGTGGGAAAATAAAAATTATTATGAACTTTGGAGTAACAACAACAACAATGACAACAACAAACTCATCAAGACATATTCTATGGTCTAGAGAACTCAAAACAAAACCAGAATATTCCTGTGACTTCCATTGCATGAGCCAATATGGTTCTGCTAATATATTAAAAAAACTGTGTTTATAAGTTAGATTCTTTTTATTGTATTTAAATATTCAAGGAATTTAAGCTATGTTAATATTTTCCTGGCACGCCCGGCCCTGCATGCCATACCGTGGAGTTTTGTGCTGCAGAACACCACCTGGTGGCTGATATCTAGACAATGGATATCTTGGGACCCATTTTCATTTTTGATGAAAATGGCACAGCGTGTGGCTCCACTTGGTAAATATTTCTGATGCTGTAAATCTGGTGCCATACCCAGGTAGAAATGGCCCTTACTCAGGGTCATTCTCAGTGAAGTACAGCCTCATTCCTCTCATCATCAGAATTTGGGTCCTTCTGGGACTTTTCTTTATCAGAACTGGAAAAGGTTGGTGGAAATCTGAAAGTTATAAAATCAGTAAAAACTTTAATCAAATGTGTCTGAATCCATGCTACAAATTAAGCTATGTAGAGTTTACAGAAAACTTTAACTGAAGCGTACATACCTATGTGTGAACAAGCTGTTATCAGGGTTCACCACATCATGTAAAATCTAGGTGAGTCTGGCACAACCCTCAATTTGTGAAGACCAATTTCTCTATGCCTTCAATATACACATATTCCCAGAAGACTTGTTTAATTACTTCATTCAATGCGGGTCATTTTACTGTCCTGCATGTCTTGTCCACTTTCCATACTGAGTGGAGTCTGAGGGGGAATTTATTCTCTTCCTTTGATTTCCACAAAAGACCACCCAGACAAGACCCTGTAGTTACTGCCAGATTTTACCAAAGAAGAAAGCGTTTACAGCACAACAAACAAGCATCTTGCAATAGAATATTAAATATCCCTCTTAAAAATTTCTTGTCCAATTCAGACTTCAACATCCTTGCTGCTCTCAACTTTCCCATCTTCTTTTCTCCTTTTTTCCATCTTGTAAACAATCCCAGCCTCTGTACTATTGTGTTTGGGGTTGCTGTCTTATGTAGAATATTCCAGCTCATCCTTTGGTTTGTTGTCTCCTTCCTGGTCTTACTTGAGTCTATGCATTAAAAAAAGCAAAACAAAACAACTCAATATACCATTGAGTTATTTTTTTAAGTGAAGAAAATTTTCCCTCTGAAAGGTGCCACTTGTTAAGATTTTATAAATAAACATGTAAATAAGTTATTTTACACACACACATACACACACAAATACAATTAATATATAGCCCCCAAAACATCATAGTCTGGTGTTAATTCTAGTTGTTCTTCATTTAGGATTGGTGAATGTTTTGGCTCCATGTGGCAAAGGGAAAATTACCTGCTGTATTTTAAATCTGGGTCCTCTTCTTTTAATTGCCTAACTTCTGCATCTTCAGTCAATCTCCTTTTGGATTTCATTCACCTCAGATAAGTTTTTCCTTTTGTGTGGGCTACTCTACTAATCATAGAGAAAATTCAGTTTGTCTGCAGTTGCTTAAGGGTCTGACCTCAATGTACTGTCTTTGGTGTATAGTTGTTGTTTTTTTTAATGGTGGATATACTTCATTATACATTTGTCAGCACCCACAGAACATACAACACAAAGAGTGAACTATAGTGTAAATTATAGACCTTAGTTAATAATAATTTTCAATGGTGGCTCATCAATTATAATACATGTACCACAGAAATGCAAGATGTTAATAATAGGGGAAATTGGGATGGGGGGATATATGGTAACTGTGTACTTTCTATTCAGTTTTTCTGTAAACCTAAAACTGCTCTAAAAATAAAGTCTATTAATTAAAAAATCATTAAAGTAATCAAAATGCTACATTGGAAAATATTCACTAATGCAAAAGAAATGGGTGAAGAGTGGATCTCCACATTGGGTAAGAAATCTGAGATCCCGTGAAAACCTCAGCTAGTCTCACTCTGCGGGTCAGAAGATATGTATAATTATCATTGAGAAGGATGAGTACCACAAACAAATGGTCACCACTGTCCTTCTTAGTAACTGTTTCCTGCAGACATTCTCTCTTTCTACCTGAGGAGTAACAGGTAGATTTCAGAAAATACCAGGTCACAGACTTCAGGTCATAATCATAGAAGAGAATAAGGGTTTTCAATATATAGTATCATGTCATTTACATATAGTGACAATTTTACCTCTTCCCTTCCAACTTGGATACTTTTTATTTCTTTTTCTTGTCTGATTGCTGTGGCTAGGAATTACAATACTATGTTGAATAGAAGTGGTGAAGGAGGGCATCCTTGTCTTGTTCCAGATTTCAGTGGGAAGGCTTTCAGCTTTTCACTGTTGAGTATTATATTGGCTGTGGGTTGGTCATAAATAGCTTTATTATGTTGAGATATGTGCCCTCTATACCCACTTTTTTTTTTTACATTTATTCTTTTTTTTTTTTAATTGGGTTATAGTTGTTTTACAATGTTGTGTTAGTTTCTACTGTACAGCAAAGTGGAGTTCCCTGTGCTATACAGCAGGTTCTTATTAGTTATCTATTTTATACATATTAGTGTATATATGTTGATCCCAATCTCCCAATTCATCCCATCACCCCCCCCACCCCACTTTCCCCCCTTGGTGTCCATATGTTTGTTCTCTACATCTGTGTCTCTATTTCTGCCCTGCAAACCGGTTCATCTGTACCATTTTTCTAGATTCCACATATATGTGCTAATATATGATATTTGTTTTTCTCTTTCTGACTTACTTCACTCTGTATGACAGTCTCTATGTCCATCCACATCTCTACAAATGACCCAACCTCATTCCTTTTTATGGCTGAGTAATATTCCATTGTATATATGTACCACATCTTCTTTACCCATTCATCTGTTGATGGGCATTTAGGTTGCTTCCATGACCTGGCTATTGTAAATAGTGCTGCAATGAACATTGGGGTCTTTTGAATTATGGTTTTCTCTGGGTATATGCCCAGTAGTGGGATTGCTGGGTCATATGGTAGTTCTATTTCTAGTTTTTTAAAGGAACCTCCATACTGTTCTCCATAGTGGCTGTATCAGTTTACATTCCCACCAACAGTGCAAGAGCATGCCCTTTTCTCCACACCCTCTCCAGCATTTGTTGTTTGTAGATTTCTGATGATGCCCATTCTAACCGGTGTGAGGTGATAGCTCATTGTAGTTTTGATTTGCATTTCTCTAATAATTAGTGATGTTGAGCAGATTTTCATGTGCCTCTTGGCCATCTGTATGTCTTCTTTGGAGAAATGTCTATTTAGGTCTTCTGCCCATTTTTGGATTGGGTTGTTTGTTTTTTTGATATTGAGCTGCATGAGCTGCCTGTATATTTTGGAGATTAATCCTTTGTCAGTTGCTTCATTAGCAAATATTTTCTCCCATTCTGAGGGTTGTCTTTTCGTCTTGTTTATAGTTTCCTTTGCTGTGCAAAAGCTTTTAAGTTTCATTAGGTCTCACTTGTTTATTTTTGTTTTTATTTCCATTACTCTAGGAGGTGGGTCAAAAAAGATCTTGTTGTAATTTATGTCAAAGAGTGTTCTTCCTATGTTTTCCTCTAAGAGTTTTATAGTGTCCAGTCTTACATTTAGGTCTTTAATCCATTCTGAGTTTATTTTTGTGTATGGTGTTAGGGAGTGTTCTAATTTCATTCTTTTACATGTAGCTGTCCAGTTTTCCCAGCACCACTTATTGAAGAGACTGTCTTTTCTCCATTGTATATCCTTGCCTCCTTTGTCATAGATTAGTTGACCATAGGTGTGTGGGTTTATCTCTGGGCTTTCTATCCTGTCGCATTGATCTATATTTCTGTTTTTGTGCCAGTACCATATTGTCTTGATTACAGTACCTTTGTAGTATAGTCTGAAGTCAGAAAATCTGATTCCTCCAGCTCCATTTTTTTCCCTCAAGATTGCTTTGGCTATTTGGGATCTTTTGTGCCTCCACACAAATTTTAAGATTTTTTGTTGTAGTTCTGTAAAAAATGCCACTGGTAATTTGATAGGGATGGCATTGAATCTGTAGATTGCTTTGGGTGGTATAGTCATTTTCACAATATTTATTCTTCCAATCCAAGAACATGGTATATCTCTCCATCTGTTTGTGTCATCTTTTTGATTTCTTTCATCAGTGTCTTATAGTTTTCTGAGTACAGGTTTTTACCTCCTTAGGTAGGTTTATACCTAGGTATTTTATTCTTTTTGTTGCAATGGTGAATGGGATTGATTCCTTAATTTCTTTTTCTGATCTTTTGTTGTTAGTGTATAGGAATGCAAGAGATTTCTGTGCATTAATTTTGTATGCTGCAACTTTACTAAATTCATTGATTAGCTCTTGTAGTTTTCTGGTGGCATCTTTAGGATTTTCTACATATAATATCATGTCATCTGCAAACAGTGGCAGTTTTACTTCTTTTCCAATTTGTATTCCTTTTATTTCTTTTTCTTCTCTGATTGCTGTGGCTAGGACTTCCAAAACTATGTAGAATAATAGTGGTGAGAGTGGACATCCTTGTCTTGTTCCTGATCTTAGAGGAAATGCTTTCAGTTTTTCACCATTGAGAATGATGTTTGCTGTGGGTTTATCGTATATGGTCTTTATTATGTTGAGGTAGGTTCCCTCTATGCCCACTTTCTGGAAAGTTTTTTTATCATAAATCAGTGTTGAATTTTGTCAAAAGCTTTTTCTGCACCTATGGAGATGATCATATGGTTTTTATTCTTGAATTTGTTAATATGGTGTATCACATTGATTGATTTGCATATATTGAAGAATCCTTGCATCCTTGGGATAAATCCCACTTGATCATGGTGTATGATCCTTTTAATGTGTTGTTGGATTCTGTTTGCTAGTATTTTGTTGAGGATTTTTGCATTTATATTCATCAGGCGTATTGGTCTGTAATTTTCTTTTTTTGTATTATCTTTGTCTGGTTTTGGTATCAGGGTGATTGTGGCCTTGTAGAATGAGTTTGGGAGTGTTCCTTCCTCTGCAATTTTTTGTAAGAGTTTGAGAAGGATGGGTGTTAGCTCTTCTCTAAATGTTTGATAGAATTCACCTGTGAAGCCATCTGGCCCTGGACTTTGTTTGTTGGAAGGTTTTGAATCACAGTTTCAATTTCATTACTTGTGATTGGTCTGTTCATATTTTCTATTTCTTCCTGGTTCATTCTTGGGAGGTTTTACCTTCCTAATAATTTTTCCATTTCTTCCAGGTTGTCCATATTATTGGCATAGAGTTGTTTGTAGTAGTCTCTTATGATGCTTTGTATTTCTGCAGTGTCCGTTGTAACTTCTCGTTTTGCATTTCTAGTCTTATTGATTTGAGTCCTCTCCCTCTTTTTCTTGATGAGTCTGGCTAAAAGTTTATCAATTTTGTTTATCTTCTCAAAGAACCAGCTTTTAGTTTTATTGATCTTTCTATTGTTTTCTTTGTTTCTATTTCATTTATTTCTGCTCTGATCTTTATTTCTTTTTTTCTACTAACTTTGGGTTTTGTGTTTTCTTCTTCCTCTAGTTCCTTTAGGTGTAAGATTAGATTGTTTATTTGAGATTTTTCTTGTGTCTTGAAGTAGGATTGTATTGCAATAAACTTCCCTCTTAGAACTGCTTTTGCTGCATCCCATAGGTTTTGGGTTATTGTGTTTTCCTTGTCATTTGTCTGTAGGTTTTTTTTTTTTAAACATTTTATCAAGAAGGCACTTTTTAAAAATACAGCAGGTTTTTATTAGTCATCAATTTTATACACATCAGTGTATACATGTCAATCCCAATCTCCCAATTCATTACACCACCACCCCCACCCCCCCGTGGCTTTCCCCCTTTGGTGTCCGTATGTTTGTTCTCTACATCTGTGTCTCAATTTCTGCTGTCTCTAGGTATTTTTTGATTTCTTTTTTGATTTCTTCAGTGATCTCTTGGTTATTTAGTAGCATATTGTTTAGCCTCCATGTGTTTGTGTTTTTTACCTTTTTTTTCCCCCTGTAATTGATTTCTAATCTCATAGCGTTGTGGTTGGAAAAGATGCTTGATATCATTTCAGTTTTCTTAAATTTACTGAGGCTTGATTTGTGACCCAAGATGTGGAGAATGTTCCATGTGCACTTGAGAAGAAAGTGTAATCTGCTGTTTTTGGATGGAATGTCCTATAAATATCAATTAAATCTCTCTGGTCTATTGTGTCATTTTAAGCTTATGTTTCTTTATTAATTTTCTGTCTGGATGATCTGTCCATTGGTGTAAGTGAGGTGTTAAAGTCCCCCACTATTATTGTGTTACTGTCAATTTCCTCTTTTACAGCTGTTAGCATTTGCCTTATGTATTGAGATGCTCCTATGTTGGGTGCACATATATTTGCAATTGTTATATCTTCTTCTTGGATTGATCCCTTGATCATTATGTAGTGTCCTTCCTTGTCTCTTATAATAGTCTTTATTTTAAAGTCTACTTTATCTGCTATGAGTATTGCTACTCCAGCTTTCTTTTGATTTCCATTTGCATAGAATATCTTTTTCCATCCTCTCACTTTCAGTCTGTAGGTGTCCCTAGGTCTGAAGTGGGTCTCTTGTAGACAGCATATATATATATGGGTCTTGTTTTTGCATTCATTCAGCCAGTCTATGTCTTTTGGTTGGAGCATTTAATCCATTCACATTTAATGTAGTTAGCAATATGTATGTTCCTATTACCATTTTCTTAATTGTTTTGGGTTTGTTTTTGTAGGTCCTTTTCTCTCTTGTGTTTCCCAGTTGAAGAAGTTCCTTTAGCTTTTGTTGTAGAGCTAGTTTGGTGGTGCTGAATTCACTTAGCTTTTGCTTGTTTGTAAAGCTTTTGATTTCTCTGTCAAATCTGAATGAGATCCTTGCTGGGTAGAGTATTCTTGGTTGTAGTTTCTTCCCTTTCATCACTTTAAGTATATCATGCCACTCCCTTCTGGCTTGCAGAGTTTCTGCTGAGAAATCAACTGTTAACCTTATGGGAGTTTCCTTGTATGTTGTCATTTTTCCCTTGTTGCTTTTCATAATTTTTCTTTGTCTTTAAGTTTTGTTGATTTGATTACTATGTGTCTCAGCATGTTTCTCCTTGGGTTTATCCTGTATGGGACTCTCTGAGCTTTCTGGACTTAGGTGGCTATTTCCTTTCCCATGTTAGGGGAATTTTTGTCTATAATCTCTTCAAATATTTTCTCAGGTCCTTTCTCTTTTTTCCTTCGGGAACCCCTATAATGCAAATGTTGGTGTGTTTAATGTTGTCCCAGAGGTCTCTTAGGCTATCTTCATTTCTTTTCAATCTTTTTTCTTTTTTTTTAAATTTTTTTTTACTTAATTTATTTATTTATTTTTGGCTGTGTTGGGTCTTCGTTTCTGTGCAAGGGCTTTCTCTAGTTGCAGCAAGCGGGGGCCACTCCTCATCGCGGTGCGCGGGCCTCTCACCATCGCGGCCTCTCCTGTTGCGGAGCACAGGCTCCAGATGCGCAGGCTCAGTAGCCGTGGCTCACGGGCCCAGTCGCTCCGTGGCATGTGGGATCCTCCCAGACCAGGGCTCAAACCCGCGTCCCCTGCATCGGCAGGCAGACTCTCAACCACTGCGCCACCAGGGAAGCCCCAATCTTTTTTCTTTATTCTGTTCCATGGCAGTGATTTCCACCATTCTGTCTTCCCAGTCCCTTATCCATTCTTCTGCCTCAGTTATTCTGCTATTGATTCCTTCTAGTGTAGTTTTCATTTCAGTTATTGTATTATTCATCTCTGTTTGTTTGTTCTTTAATTCTTCTAGGTCTTTGTTAAACATTTCTTGCATCTTCTTGATCTTTGCCTCCATTCTTTTTCCGAGGTCCTGGATCATCTTCACTGTCATTATTCTGAATTCTTTTTCTGGAAGGTTGCCTCTCTTCACTTCGTTTAGTTGTTTTTCTGGGGTTTTATCTTGTTCCTTCATCTGGGATATAGTCCTCTGCCTTTTCATTTTGTCTGTCTTTCTGTGATTGTGGTTTTTGTTCCACAGGCTGCAGGATTGTAGTTCTTCTTGCTTCTGCTGTCTGCCCTCTGGTGGATCTGGTGTATAGTTCTAGCTATTACTTTTTTTATTATATAAGTTTCAGGTGTACAGCATTATAATTTGATATCTGTATACACGACAAAGTGTCACCACCACAAGTCTAGTTACTATCCATCACCATACAGTTGACTCTGTTCACCCATTTCACCCACTCCACAACTTTCTTCCTCTTTGGTAATCACTAATCTGTTCTCTGTGTCTACGAGTTTGTTTTTGCTTTATTTTGTTTTGTTTTTCTAAATTCCACATGTGAGTGAAATCATGCGTCGTTTGTCTTTCTCTGTTGACTTAATCACTTAACATAATACCTTCAGGATCCCTCTGTGTTGTCACAAATGGCAAGGTTTCACTTTTTTTATGGCAGAATAGTATCTATGTATGTATGTGTGTATGTATGTAGGTATGTATCTATCTATCTATCTCACATCTTCTTTATCCATTCATCCATTGATGGACACATGTTGTTTCCATATCTGGGCTATTGTAGATCATGCTGCAGTGAGCATCAGGTGAATATATCTTTTCAAATTATTGTTTTTGTGTTCTTTGGATAAATACTCAGAGTGAAATAGATGGATTATATGGTAGTTCTATTCTTAATTTTTGAGGACTCTCCATACTGTTTTCCACAGTTACTGCACCAATTTACAGTCCCGCTAACAGTGTACAAGTGTTCCCTTTTCTCTACATCCTCTCCATAACTTGTTATTTCTTGTCTTTTCAATAATAGCTATTCTAACAGGTGTGAGGTGATATCTCATTGTGTTTTTGATTTGCATTTCCATGATGATTAGTGATGTTGAGCATCTTTTCATGTGCCTGTTGGTCTTGTTTGGAAAAATATCTATTCAGATCCTTGACCCATTTTTTAATCAGGTTTTTGTTGTTGTTGTTGCTCTTGTTGAGTTGTATAAGTTCTTTATATATTTTGGATATTAATCCCTTATCAGATATATGATTTGCAAATATTTTCTCCCATTCAGTATGTTGCTTTTTCGTTTTGATGATGGCATCCTTCACTGTGCAGAAGCTTTTTAGTTTGAGGTAGCCTCATTTGTTTATTTTTGCTTTTGTTTCCCTTGCCTGTGGAGCCAGATCCATAAAATATCACTAAGACTGATACCAATGAAGTTATTGCCTATGTTTTCTTTTAGGAATTTTATGGTTTTGGGTCTTACATTAAAGTCATTGATCTATTTTGAGTTAACTTTGGTGTATGGTGTATGATAGTGGTCTAGTGTCATTTTTTGCATGTGGCTGTCCAGTTTTCCTAACACGTTTAATTGAAGAGACTATTCTTTCTCTATTGTATGTTCTTTGCTCCTTTGTTGTAAATAAATTGTCCATATATGTGTGGACTTATTTCTGCGCTCTCTATTCTGTTCCATTGATCTGTGTGTCTGTTTTGAGCCAATACCATACTGTTCTGATTACTATAGCTTTGTAGTATAGTTTAAAATCAGGATGTATGATACCTAGCTTTATTCTTCTTTCTAGAGATTGTTTTGGCTATATGAAGTCATTTGTGGTTCCATATAGATTTTAGAATTATTCATTCTAGTTCTGTGAAATATACCTTTTAAATTTTAATAGGAATTACATTGAATTTGTAGATTGATTTGCATAGTATAGGCATTTTAACAATATGAATTCTTCCAATCCATGAATATGAAATTTCTTTCCATTTATTTGTGTCTTCTTCAGTTTCTTTCATCAGTGTCCTCTCGTTTCAGTGCACAAGTCTTTTACCTCCTTGGTTAAATTTATTCCTAAGTATTTTATTCTTTTTGATGCAATTGTAAATGGGATTGTTTTCTTAATTTCTCTTTCTGATAGTTTATTATTAGTGTATAGAAACACCATGGATTTCTTTATATTGACTTTTTTTTTTTTTTAAACATCTTTATTGGAGTACAATTACTTTACAATGGTGTGCCAGTCTCTGCTCCACAACAAAGTGAATCAGTCATACATATACATACGTTCCCACATCTTATACGTTCCCACATCTTATATTGACTTTGTATCCTGTGACATTACTGAATTCATTTATTAGTTCTAACAATATTTTATGGTGTCTTCAGGGTTTTCTGTATATAGCATCATGTCATCTGCAAATAGTGGACCCCAGACCAATTATATCACGATCTCTGAGGTGGTAATCAGATCTTAATAGTTTTTAAAGTTCCCAAGGTTCTTCTAATGAGCAGTCATTATTGACAACCACTTCTAAGGTGTCTTCCAGGTCAAAAATGACTATGATTCTAACTTAAATGAATAAGAAACAAATTTGTCATAAAGACTCTATTGTCTACTCTTCCATGCATGGGTTTATTCCTCCAGAAATAGTCATTTCTTTACTAAGGTGTATACTTATCTTTGGAGCATCTGTTGGGACACATGTTATGCAGCTTGTAGCAAAACAGCATGGTGTGTGCTGAAATATTGCTTTGGATTTTATAGATTATCTTATAAATTAGTTTCGCTGATATGTTATTTGATTTTTGGTGAGTAGTGTGGATGTCTTTCTTTGCAATCCAGGGGGTTGCTATCACTTTTTTTTTTTAAACTCGTGAATTCTACTAATTGATTTTTAAAATTAAAAAAAAAATTGTATAACCATTTAAAGTTTTTTTATTTTTAAAAATATTTATTTATTTATTGGCTGTGTCGGGTCTTAGATGCGGCATGTGGGATCATTTGTTGTGGTGCGCAGGCTCTTTGTTGCGGTGCGTGGGCTTCTCTCTAGTTGTGGCATGCAGGCTCCAGAGCGTGTGGGCTCTGTGGTGCAGCATGCAGGCTCTCTAGTTGTGGCATGCAGGCTCAGTAGTTGTGACATGTGGCCTTAGTCGCCCCGCGGCATGTGGTTCCCTGACCAGGGATCAAACCCATGTCTCCTGCATTGGAAGGTGAATTCTTAACCACTGGACCACCAGGGAAGTCCCTGTAACCATTTTTTAAATTGAAGTATAGTTAATTTAAACGTGTTAGTTTCAGGTGTACAACAAAGTGATTCAATTATACATATATATGTATACATTATATACGTATGTATATTCTTTTTCAGATTCTTTTCTGTTATAGGTTATTACAAGATACTGAACATATCTTGTATATATTGAACATATCCCATGCTATATAGTAGGTCCTTGTTGTCTATCTGTTTTACATATGGTAGTGTGTATATGTTAATCCCAGACTCCTAATTTATCTCCCCCACCCCCTTTCCCCTATGGTAAGTTTGTTTTCTATGTCTGTGAGTCTATTTCTGTTTTGTAAATAAGTTCATTTGTATCAGTTTTTTAGACTCCACATATAAGTGATATCATATAATATTTGTCTTTCTCTGCCTGAGTTATTTCACTTTATATGATAATCTCTAGGTCCATCCATGTTGCTGCAAATGGGCTATCACTTTTAAAGGGTGATAAATCTCCTTAAAACCCCAGCTCTCCCATTTACAAGTTCTATGACCTTGGACTCATTTCCTCACTTCTCTGTGCCACAGGTTTCTCTGTAATGGGGATAATTATAAAACTTATTTCATAGGGTTTTGAGAATCATACTGGTAAAGTTATTTTACATAATTAGCACTCAAAAATGACCACTAATAATCTAGTATCTGAATACATATTTTAAAATGTATTTGAATATATTTCAAAATGTTATTATATATAAAGATATGTAAATTTTATTTTACTATATTAAAATGGATAAGTTTAAAATACATAACAAATATATATGTTAATATGTTAAAATGTTTAACATGTGTTTAGATTTTTCTGTGTATTTCTAAAAGCAGTTTATTTCCTTAAGTGTTATATAATACTTACAAAACATATTTATGTAATTTCCAAATAATAATCTCTGTAGCTCCTGGAAAAGTAGGGCTGTGTCTGATATTCTTTTGCATCTCCCTTAGTTTCCAGCGCTCTGAGAACCACTCAGAGTCACTATTTCATATGCAGAAATCTTTAGGTACACGTCTTCCATTATTTCTACACATTCTCTCCACCTTGCTACATTCTTCAGTGGCGTAAACATATTCCCTCTCCTCCCACAATGAAAAGAAATATGCATATTGAGCAATTCCAACACCCAACAGCAAAAATTACTAGTCAGTGTTGAAAACAAAAACAAGTTTTGTTTTTGTGTGTGTGGTTGTTGTTGTGTGCCTGTTGCTTTTTGGTGTGTGTGTGCTTTTGTGTGTGTGTGTGTTTCTTTTCTTCCAATAAGTTTGTCCTCTGTTTCATTTCTTCCATCAATTTCCAGCATTCTATCTCCAGACTATATATTTCAAGGGCCCTACCCCCAGCAATTTCCCACTGTCCTTCATTCATTCTCAAGGGCAGTGGGGATGGTGCCAGTCAGGGGCTAGTGACAGGATAGTGTTATCTACTGTGTTGGAGGAGCTAAGAACTGATTAAGATTCTCCAAGGCAGAGAAAGACATGGGCATCCAGTCTTGAAAACAGTTTGTTGTTGGTTGCTATGGCAGAAGAGAGGTGAATTAGCTTGAAGAAGGCCAAAGAAATTACCCAAAGCTTCCACATATAAGCGATATCATATCATATTTGTCTTTCTCTGTCTGACAAATGAACTTATCTACAAAACAGAATTAGAGTTACAGATCTAGAAAGCAAACTCACGGCTACCGGGGGTAAGCGGGGGGAGGGATGAATTGGAAGATTGGATTGCCATATACACGCGGCTATATGTTAAATAGATAACTAATAAGGACCTACTGTATAGCACAGGGAACTCTGCTCCATACTCTGTAATGGCCTATATGGGAAAAGAATCTAAAAAAGAGTGGATAGATGTATAGGTATAACTGATTCACTTTGCTGGGCACCTGAAACTAACACAACCTTGTAGATCAACTACACTCCAATAAAAATTAAAAGAAAAATAAAAACATGAAATTACCCGAAGCTCAGGTGCCTTTCTAAGACACACCAACCTTCATTCACTCACAAATTCAGCTACCAGGTGATAAGAAGGCAAAAATGGATGTCATCTCCAGTTCTGACTTCAAGGAACTCACAGCCGATGGGGGCCTTGGGGGATGGACAGAGGATTAAAATACAGTGTTAACAACTGACCTCAGCCTGGGGAAATGAGTAAAGAATTTGGAAGGGAAATGATGCCTGAAAGATTAACATAAATCAGGCCAGTTAAGGGAGCAGTAAGGAGAAAGGTGGCTGTGTGGTAAAGGAAAGAGGCTAGAAAATGCAGGAAACGCAGGCAGTGGGGTGTTGCTGGAGCATAAACTATGACGCTCGCTTCTCTCTTGCTTTGCTGTCAACAGGTCAGATTGGCAAGTAGGGTGACCAACCATCCTGGTCTCCGGCAAGGTGAGACTTTCAAGTAGGGTGACCATCCGTCCTGGTCTGCGGCAAGGTGAGACTTTCAAGGTTAAAATGGGACAGTCTCGGCACATCAGGAACATCGAGCTCCCTATCTTTGTGTGGGTATCTGCCAGCTGAATCATCTGCCTGTTTTTTCTTTTGTTTGTTTGTTTGTTTGGTTGGTTTTGTTTTCTAAGTAACAGAAGAATATGTTAAAGATGGGATATGGAGGAGAAAGAAAGGGGAGGTATGATTTTTGTGGCTTGGAAGAAGACATCCTCCATGAAGGATATGGTTATGCTATGGAGGACTGCTTTCCAGCTAAGGGCAAAGGCAGGGACCACGGAGAAGAGTCTGTGCCCTGCACTTGTGAGAATGAAGGGCAGTGGGAGATTGCTGGGGTAGAGTCCTTGAAATGCATAGTCTGGAGATAGAATGCTGGAAACTGATGGAAGAAATGGAACAGAGGATAAACTTATTGGAATTTCTTTAAAAATGTGTGGTTTCTGTCATCAGTTCATTCGCCATGATATAGACGGTTATCAATAGTTACAATTACATTCATCAAGATCTAAAATTTCTACCATTTTTAGATATTTATCAGTCACAACGAGGGTCATTGAAAATGATGTTAGATAATTTCCTCTAAAAGTTGTGTTCTATTAATCCATACAAATATCAGTGTCTACTGCATGCTTTTTATTAATCTTGGGGCCAGATAGCAATTAAACACACAGGACCTAAGAACATTTTATAATATAGCACTTCATGTAATTCTGTAAGACACTGAACACATTTACCTCTTTTCTTTTTGGCCTTTAAATCAGAACAGTGCTGTGCAATAGAAGTATAATGTGAGTCATATGTGTCACTTAAAATTTTCTAGTCATCAAATTAAAAAGTAAAAAGAAGCCAATGAAATTAACCTTGACACATTTTATCCAACATATCCAAAATATCATAATTTCAAAACGTTATCAATATAAAAATTATTAATGAGATATATTATATTCCTAGCTTTGGACTAAGTTCAAAATTTTGTGTGTATTTTTCACTTACAGCACATCTTTCATCAGGCATATTTTATCTATATGTAGATATCATAAAACTTACAGTTGAAAAAGTAAATTCATATACCCAACTTGTCATAAACATATTTAAAAGTTTTCCAATGACTGAATTGAGTGTCAGTTTTAAATTTGAAGTCAATTGAATTAATTAAAATGAAATGAAATTTTTAAAAAAACCCTCATTCCTCAGTCACATTAGCCACATTTCAAGGGCTTATTAGCCACATATGGTTAGTGGCTGAAGATTAGAAAACAGAGAAGTAGAATATATTTAGTAAAAAAAAAAAAAAAAAAAAAAAAAGAATATATTTAGTAAATGAATTTGAAAGCGGGCACATGTTATTACTCTCCTTTGTCATGCTTTTTTTTTTTTTTTCTTTTTAGCTGTTTACAACTATAAAAGCCAAAAGACTCTCTCCATCTTTTTTTGTAGGCATTAGTTCCATATACGTCCTGTAGATGGCAGCACTTTCTTCCTGAAACTGTAAGAGGGAGGAGTTGCTAGGACTTGTCAGATTCTGGCGTTTTTCATAGAGTTAATTCTTTGGAAAATTTTTTGGTGGCATAGCTTAGAATCTTTTCAGTTCTATTGTCATTCTGTATAGATGGCTGCTGATTATGAAAACAGTCTCAGCCTCTAATCTAGAAAATTGCACATTCCTCAATTTGGGGTAAAAGAAAAGCAGCTCTAAGGTGAGAGAAGAAAGAGATGCAATTAAAGGACTCTTATCAAAACGCTTTCATTTGCTCAAATCCATATTTTGGAAATGGTGATTCCAAGGGCCGCTTAATAAAACTTTTCTAAGCAGATGAGAGGTAGATTTTGTTTTAAAGACTGTGGCAATGTTAATCTGTTTTTTTCATTTTCCAGGCAACTTTGTAAGTGAAATTTTTAGAATGCATACAGAGTTTCATATTTCTTTTCTAAGACATCCACATCCATTATTAAAACAACTGACCAAATAACATGTAGCTAAAGTTATATATATGTGTTTAAAGTTCATGGATTAACATTTTAGCATCCCTCCCCTCCCCTTCATTTTGTGTTTGTGATAAGAGAACATGAGATAAGAGGAGTACCAGCAATAGGCATTGGAGGGATTCAAGTTGGGTTTCTAAGGACCGATGTGCATTTTTTTTTTAAACATCTTTATTGGAGTATAATTGCTTTATAATGGTGTGTTAGTTTCTGCTTTATAACAAAGTGAATCAGTTATACGTATATATATATCCCCATATCCCTTCCCTCTTACATCTCCCTCCCACCCTCCCTATCCCACCCCTCTAGGTGGTCACAAAGCACGAGCTTATCTCCTTGTGCTATGAGGCTGCATCCCACTAGCTATCTATTTTACATTCGGTAGTGTATATATGTTAATGCCACTCTCTCACTTCGTCCCAGCTTGCCCTTCCCCCTCCCCGTGTCCTTAAGTCCATTCTCTACGTCTGCGTCCTTATTCCTGTCTTGCCCCTAGGTTCTTTAGAACCATTTTTTTTAGATTCCATATGTATATGTGTTAGCATACGGTATTTGTTTTTCTCCTTCTGACTTACTTCACTCTGTATGACAGTCTTTAGGTCCATCCACCTCACTACAAATAACTCAGTTTCATTTCTTTTTATGGCTGAATAATATTCCATGTATATATGTGCCACATCTTCTTTGTCCATTCATCTGTCGATGGACACCTAGGTTGCTTCCATGTCCTGGCTATTGTAAATAGAGCTGCAGTGAACATTGTGGTACATGCCCCTTTTTGAGTTATGGTTTTCCCAGGGTATATGCCCAGTAGTGGGACTGCTGGGTCATATGGTAGTTCTATTTTTAGTTTTTTAAGGAACCTCCATACAGTTCTCCATAGTGGCTGTATCAATTTACATTCCCACCAACAGTGCAAGAGGGTTCCCTTTTCTCCACACCCTCTCCAGCATTTATTGTTTGTAGATTTTTAGATGATGGCCATTCTGACCGGTGTGAGGTGATACCTCATGGTAGTTTTGATTTGCATTTCTCTAGTGATTAGTGATGTTGAGCATCCTTTCATGTGTTTGTTGGCAACCTGTATATCTTCTTTGGAGAAATGTCTATTTAGGTCTTCTGCCCATTTTTGGATTGGGTTGTTTGTTTTTTTGATATAGAGCTGCATGGGCTGCTTGTATATTTTGGAGATTAATCCTTTGTCAGTTGCTTCATTTGCAAATATTTTCTCCCATTTTCAGGGTTGTCTTTTTGTCTTGTTTATGGTTTCCTTTGCTATGCAAAAGGTTTTAAGTTTCATTAGGTCCCATTTGTTTATTTTTGTTTTTATTTCCATTTCCCTAGGAGCTGGGTCAAAAAGGATCTTGCTGTGATGTATGTCATAGAGTGTTCTGCCTATGTTTTCCTCTAAGAGTTTGATAGTGTCTGGCCTTATATTTAGGTGTTTAATCCGTTTTGAGTTTATTTTTGTGTATGGTGTTAGAGAGTGTTCTAATTTCATTCTTTTACATGTAGCTGTCCAGTTTTCCCAGCACCACTTATTGAAGAAGCTGTCTTTTCTCCATTGTATATTCTTGCCTCCTTTATCAAAGATAAGGTGACCATATGTGTGTGGGTTTATCTCTGGGCTTTCTATCCTGTTTCATTGATCTGTATTTCTGTTTTTGTGCCAGTACCCAATGTGCATTTTTGTATAGCTCATGAGAACCCCCTGCTACAAAACCCCATCAAATTGTGGTGTGTTTTCTTGATACTCTGCGAGTGGTATTTTAAAATCACAGCCTCTCTTTTCTGTAATTATCACTCAGTCTGTCTCCCAAATAGAATCTCAAGGTGCTGGTTGAATTCTAATCATGATTTTGCTTATTTTAGTTTTATAGGTAGAATATTCGTAGTGTAACTAGTATAATAAGTCTAATACCAATGCTTTTGACTCAGAATGTTTATAGTTTTCTTAATGTACTCTTTACTTCTTAAATTCTAGGATAGTCTGTGAAATGGTAGAGAAGAAGGTTTGAGGAGAGAAAGAGACAATTTTATTTAGGACAGGTACACGTCAGAAGCTGTACAAGATTCTTTTGCATGTGTTTGCTTTTATTACCTCTTCTAATCTGAATAGCAATTTTTTTTATAGCTAAAGAAACTAGACTTGGAGAAGTACTATACCTGTCATTTAGCAAATTTCTAGGTATATTTCAGAAAACCTACCCCAAATATTTTCGTTTCTTATCTTTTTAGCAGAGACCACATATAAGGACTTTCTATATGAAGACATCTGAGGAATTAAAGCATGGTGTCATTTCTATAATTTCTTGCCCCATATATTTCTGGTTGTCTTTCTACTACTGCATTTCTTCTATTCTGTCTGCTTCCTTAACAGTTTTTTTTTTTGGTTTGTTTTGTTTTCTTTTTCAAAATGTAATATTTACCCAAAGTTCAGCACTTGGCTTCTTTTTCTTTCTCCTTCTTCAATTATCACGTCTGATCCCATGGCTTCAACTATCTTCCCATGTATGTTAATTTCCAAATTTGTGACTTCATTCTTTCTGTTAGTCTGAACAGGATAATTGCTGAACAAATAACATCATAAATCTCAGTGGCTTATTTCTCTCTCACACACAAATTCTAATGCAAATACTCCCCACCTGCTTTCCCGATGGCTCCCCACCAAGTGGTGACTCAGGGATCAGCTCCATCCAACTTACCCTATTTTATGTCTTGGGGCCCTTTAGCAGTCTGGTGATGCCTATGGGCCTCCTCTAAGAATAGTGTTTGTAAATGTGGAAAAGAAAAAAAAAGAACTAGTAACCAAAATTCAAAGTTAATGACAAAATAATGACAGGTAAATATATTTCAAGATATCTGCATCAAGTGTAATGTGATATGAAATATCTGTGATTTCTATGGGAGACAAAGGCACATTTTGCTAATACTGTTGTAACCACTGACCACATTTATAAATACAGGGAATGCTAAGGTCCAGTTAAAATTCATGAAAATACATTTCCCCCATCCAAGCTCACAGGACTCCCTGAATGGCTTAGACTTAAGGTTCTAGTGGCTCCACAATTACCAAAGACTTCTTGGAGTCCTTTACTAGATCTTATGCATGCAATCGACTGACAAAGACCTTGTAGGATAATATGAGACATTTGGGGGCCAAACCAGGAAGGGACATACACCACCTGCAGTCAGAGTTTATGGGCTAGAACAAGTTGTATTGTCCCTCTGAGGAAGAGGGCTAGGAACTGTATTTCAGCTGTGTGTGCAGGAAGGAGGTAAGATGTGGAGAGCATGGAGCAGTATTTGTTTCAAGCAAGAATTATCAATGGATGCTAAAACTAAGAAGGAAAAATATGATGAGAAACAGGATATTCTTTATAGCTTTGTAGTACTGCCACACAAGATAATTTTTAATTGGGAGGGAAAATATTAACTTTACGGAGAGGAAGAGATCGAGTCAGACACCACCTTATCCAAGTGATCAAAGGTGATGTCATCAGTAATGAGGCAAACTGGCATGGGTGACGCACAAAGCAGACGCACAAATGCAGATGCACAAATGACGCACAACATCATTTCTGTGATGTTCCTGCCCAAAATGCATAATCTGAATCTAGTCAAAGGAAACATCAGAAAAACCCAGGGCTGTCCCCAGACCACTTGAGAGAAAATTCACAGCCCTCGCCCCCTGGGCCCAGCGTCCCGGGTCGGGAGGGGGCCGGGCTTCCCGGGGTCCCCCGAGGGCTGCTCGCGCCCGTCTCCCTGGGGGCGGGGAGCCCGAGTGGGTGGGACCGGGCCGGTATGGGAGGGGCGGGGAGGGGGGGAGGAGGAGCAGGGTGTGCCCCCGTGTGTGGCTGGGGGGAGAAGCCACTGCCTGTTTAATAGTTGCTGTTGCTGCCCTTCGACTTCTCTCCCAGCGACAGAGAGACACCAGTGGCCAGGCCCAGCCGCAGCAAAACAGCCAGACACAAAGAGAGGGGCTCTTTGCCGGGTGGGTGGGGGTCGCTCTGCGGATGAAAATTCGAGGGCCAGCCCCAGCTCCTCCTCATCTTCGTCCTCCAACCAGCAAACCGAGAAACAAACACCGCCAAGAAGAAGGAGAGTAAAGTCAGCATGAGCAAAAACTCCAAACCCCTCTCCACGAGCGCCAAGAGGATTCAGAAGGAGCTGGCGGACATCACTTTAGACCCTCCACCCAACTGCAGTGCTGGTCCCAAAGGCGATAACATCTGTGAATGGAGATCAACCATCCTAGGACCTCCAGGGTCCGTGTATGAGGGTGGTGTATTCTTCCTTGATATCACTTTTACACCAGAATATCCCTTCAAGCCTCCGAAGGTTGCATTTCGGACAAGAATCTATCCCTTGTAGTATTAAGTCAAGGAGTTATTTGCTTGGATATATTGAAAGATAACTGGAGCCCAGCATTAACCATATCTAAAGTCCTTCTTTGTATCTGCTCACTTCTTACAGACTGTAATCCTGCCGACCCCTTGGTGGGAAGTATTGCCACTCAGTATATGACCAGCAGAGCAGAACATGACAGAATGGCCAGACAGTGGACCAAGGGGTACGCTACATAAATTGGGTTTTCACAATTCTTTACATTATTTGTCTGTCACAGAGAGAGCTGCTTATGATTTTGATGGGGTAGAGGAGGGTGGGAGTTGGTAAAGAGTAGGGTATTTCTATAACAGATATTATTCAGTCTTATTTCCTAAGATTTTGTTGTAACTTAAGGTATCTTGCTACAGTAGACAGAATTGGTAATAGCAACGTTTAAAACTGTCATTAGTTCTGCAATATTAGCTGAAATGCAGTACAGAGAAGAATAGATATTTGGGTTCAGTTGCTTGTAGTCTGTAATTTGAAACAGCTTAATTTGTACAGGTTACACACATGGCCATTTATGTCAAGTCCTTCCAAGACTATACAGATTTTTGTTTTAAAAAATTGGAATTTGTTTTCCCTTCTTGGAAGGGAACATTGATATTTAACAGCTTTTAGAGACTGTCGTCTCATATATATAAAATGGACACATGGTTATACGACACCGTATAGGAAATGAGTAGTTATGTATTTTATTTTATATGCCAATCTACTTTCTTATGAAAAGATAGAGGTTTGCTTCAGGACTTGTGAAAACCTGTAGTAAAATACCTTAAGCTGTTAAATGTAAGGCGTGGAATATGAGTTGTTCAGTGGATTGGTTCTGTGTTGAGGACTACTTAAGTCTGCATTTGTTACTGTGCTAATAAACAATATTAAAACAAAACAAAACAAAAAAAGAAAAACCCAGATTGAGAGATAGTCTACAAAGTAGCTGGCTGGAACTCTTCAAAATTGTCAAGATCATGAACTGTTCCAGATTAAAAGAGGCTAAAGAGACATGGCAACTAATGCAAGTGTGAGTTTGCATTGGATATTGAATCAGAAAGTGGGCATTTGTAAAACAATTGGTAAAATCTGAATAAGGTCTATAGGTTAGACAACACTATTGTATCTGTATGAACTTACTGATTTTGATCAGAGTACTGTGGTTAGGTAAAATAAAATAACCTGTTTTGAGGACGTACATCCTGATGTTGGCAACTTACTCTCAAATGTCACAAGAAAAAAGAATAAATAGGTGATAGATAAGTAGATAGATAGAATGAGAGTGAGATAAGTAGATAGATAGAATGAGAGTGAGAATGATAGAATGAAAAAGTAAGTGTGATAAATTGTTAACATTTGGGGAATCTAGGTAAAACATATGTGGGAATATTTTGTACTATTTTTGCAAAATTTCATTTAAAATCTGAAATTATTTCAAAATAAAAATATTGTTAAGCCTCTTTTTTTAAAAATAGATCTTTATTGGAGTATAATTGCTTCACGATACTGTGTTAGTTTCTGTTGCACAACAAAGAGAATCAGCCATATGCATACACATGTCCCCACATCCCCTCCCTCTTGAGCCTCCCTCCCACCCTCCCTATCCCACCCCTCTAGGTCATCACAAAGCACCAAGCTGATCTCCCTGTGCTATGCCGCTGCTTCCCACCAGCCAACTATTTTACATTTGGTCGTGTGTATATGTCAATGCTACTCTCACTTTGCCCCAGCTTCACCATCCCACCCCATGTCCTCAAGTCCATTTTCTATGTCTACCTCTTTATTACTGCCCTGCAACTAGGTCCATCAGTACCATTTTTTTTTTTAAGATTCCATATATATGCGTTAGCGTACGGTATTTGTTTTCTCTTTCTGACTTACTTCACTCTGTATGACGGACTCTACGTCCATCCGCCTCACTACAAATAACTCAATTTCATTTCTTTTTATGGCTGAGTAGTATTCCATTGTATATATGTGCCACATCTTCTTTATCCATTCATCTGTCAATGGACATTTTGGTTGGTCCCATGTCCTGGCTATTGTAAATAGTGCTGCAATGAACATTGTGGTACATGTCTCTTTTTGAGTTATGGTTTTCTCAGGGTATGTGCCCAGTAGTGGGATTGCTGGGTCATATGGTATTCTATTTTTAGTTTTTTAAGGAACCTCCATACTGTTTTCCACAGTGGTTGTACCAATTTACATTCCCATCAACAGTGCAGGAGGGTTCCCTTTTCACCACACCCTTTCCAGCATTTATTGTTTCTAGATTTTTGGATAATGGCCATTCTGACCAGTGTGAGGTGTTACGTCATTGTAGTTTTGATTTGCATTTCTCTAATAGTTAGTGATGTTGAGCATCTTTTCATGTGCATCTTGGCCATCTGTATGTCTTCCTTGGTGAAATATCTATTTAGGTCTTCCACCCATTTTTTAACTGGATTGTTTGTTTTTCTGATATTGAGATCCATGAGCTATTTGTATATTTTGTAGATTAATCCTTTGTCTGTTGTTTCATTTGCAAATATTTTCTTCCATTTTGAGAGTTGTCTTTTTGTCTTGTTTATGGTTTCCTTTGCTGTGCAAAAGCTTTTAAGTTTAATTAAGCCCCATTTGTTTATTTTTGTTTTTATTTCTGTTTCTCTAGTAGGTGGGTCAAAAAAGATCTTGCTGTGATTTATGTCATAGAGTGTTTTTCCTATGTTTTCCTCTAAGAGTTTTATAGTGTCTGGTCTTACATTTAGGTCTTTAATCCATTCTGAGTTTATTTTTGTGTATGGTGTTAGGGAGTGTTCTAATTTCATTCTTTTACATGTAGCTGTCCTGTTTTCCCAGCACCACTTATTGAAGAGGCTGTCTTTTCTCCCTTGTATGTTCTTGCCTCCTTTGTCATAAATTAGGTGCCTATATGTGCATGGGTTTATCTCTGGGCATTCTATCCTGTACCATTGATCTATATTTCTGTTTTTGTGCCAGTACCATACTGTCTTGATTACTATAGCTTTGTGGTATAGTTTGAAGCCAGGGCACCTGATTCCTACAACTCTGTTTTTCTTTCTCAAGATTGCTTTGGCTATTCAGGGTCTTTTGTGTTTCCATACGAGTTGTAAGATTTTTTGTTCTAATTCTGTGAAGAATGCCATTGGTAGCTTGATAGGGATTGTATTGAATCTGTAGATTGCTTTGGGTAGTATAGTCATTTTCACAATATTGATTCTTCTAATCCAAGAACATGGTATATTTCTCCATCTGTTTATGTCATCTTTGGTTTCTTTCATCAGTGTTTTATAGTTTTCTGAGTACAAATCTTTGGCTTCCTTAGGCAGGTTTATTCCTAAGTATTTTATTACTTTTGTTGCAATGGTAAATGGGAGTGTTTCTTAATTTCTCTTTCTGATTTTTCGTTGTTGGTGTATAGGAATGCCAGAGATTTCTGTGCATTAATTTTGTATCCTGCAACCTTACCAAATTCATTAATTAGTTCTAGTAGTTTTCTGGTGGCATCTTTAGGATTTTCTATGTATACTATCATGTCATTGGCAAGCAGTGACAGTTTTACTTCTTCTTTTCCAATTTGTATTCCTTTTATTTCTGTGGCTAGGACTTCCAAAACTATGTTGAATAAGAGTGGTGAGAGTGGACATCCTTGTCTTGTTCCTGATCTTAGTGGATATGCTTTCAGTTTTTCACCATTGAGAATGATGCTTATTGTGGGTTTGTCATATATAGTCTTTATTATGTTGAGGTATGTTCACTCTATGCCTATTTTCTGGAGAGTTTTTAATCATAAATGGGTGTTGAATTTTGTCAAAAGCTTTTTCTGCTTCTATTGAGATGATCATATGGTTTTTATTCCTTAATTTGTTAATGTGGTGTATCACATTGATTGATTTCCGTATATTGAAGCATCTTGCATTCTTGGGATAAATCCCACTTGATCATGGTGTATGATCCTTTTAATGCGTTGTTGGATTCTGTTTGCTAGTATTTTTCATCTATATTCATGAGTGATATTGGTCTGTAATTTTCTTTTTTTGTGATATCTTTTTCTGGTTTTGGTATCAGGGTGATGGTGGCTTCATAGCATGAATTTGGGAGTGTTTCTCCCTCTGCAATTTTTTGGAAGAGTTTGAGAAAGATCAGTGTTAGCTCTTCTCTAAATGTTTGACAGAATTCACCTGTGAAGCCATCTGGTCCTGGACTTTGGTTAGCTGGAAGATTTTTAATCGCAGTTTAAATTTCATTACTTGTGATACATCTGTTTATATTTTCTAATTCTTCCTGGTTCAGTTTTGGGAAATTGTACCTTTCCAAGAATTTGTCCATTTCTTCGTGGGTGTCCATTTTATTGGCATATAGTTGTTTGTAGTAGTCTCTTATAATCCTTTGTATTTCTGCAGTGTCAGTTGTGATTTCTCCTTTTTCATTTCTAATTTTTTTGATTTGCATCCCCTCTCTTTTTTTCTTGATGAGTCTGGCTAAGAGTTTATCAATTTTCTTTATCTTTTCAAAGAACCAGCTTTGAGTTTTGTTGATTTTTGCTATTGTTTTCTTCATTTCTATTTCATTTATTTCTGCTGTGATTTTTATGATTTCTTTCCTTCTACTGATTTTGGGTTTTCTTTGTTCTTCTTTCTCTAGTTGTTTTAGGTGTAGGGTTAGATTGTTTATTTGAGATTTTTCTTGTTTCTTGAGGTGAGATTGTATTGCTATAAACTTCCCTCTTAGAACTGCTTTTGCTGTGTCCTATAGGTTTTGGGTCGACGTGTTTTTGTTGTCATTTGTTTCTATGCATTTTTTTATTTCTTCTTTGATTTCTTCAGTGATCTTTTGGTTATTTAGTAGTACACTGTTTAGCCTCCATGTATTTGTGTTTTTTACAGTTTTTTTCCCTGTAATTGATTTCCAATCTCATAGCATTGTGGTCAGAAAAGATGCTTGTTACAATTTAAATTTTCTTAAAATTTTTGAGACTTGATTTGTGACCCAAGATGTGATCTATCCTGGAGAATGTTCCATGTGCACTTGAGAAGAAAGTGTATTCTGCCACTTTTGGGTGGAATGTTCTATAAATATCAATTAGATCTATCTGGTCTATTGTGTCATTTAAAGCTTGTGTTTCCTTATTTATTTTCTGTTTGGATGATCTGTCCATTGGTGTAAGTGGGGTGTTAAAGTCCCCTACTATTATTGTGTTGCTGTCGATTTCTCCTTTCATGGTTGTTAGCATTTGCCTTCTGTATTGAGGTGCTCCTATCTTGGGTGCATAAATATTTATAATTTTATATCTTCTTCTTGGATTGATCTTTATCTCTTGTAACAATCTTTATTTTAAAGTCTATTTTATCTGATACGAGTATTGCTACTCCAGCTTTCTTTTGATTTCCACTTGCATGGAATACGTTTTTCCATCCCTTCACTTTCAGTCGGTATGTGTCCCTAGGTCTGAAGTGGGTCTCTTGTAAACGGCATATATATGGGTCTTGTTTTTGTATCCATTCAGTCAGTCTGTGTCTTTTGGTTGGAGCATTTAATCCATTTACATTTAAGGTAATTATCGATATGTATGTTCCTATTACCATTTTCTTAATTGTTTTGGGTTTGTTTTTGTGGGTCTTTTTCTTCTCTTGTGTTTCCCGCTTAGAGAAGTTCCTTTAGCATTTGTTGTAAAGCTGGTTTGGTGGTGCCGAATTCTCTTAACTTTTGCTTTTCTGTAAAGGTTTTAATTTCTCCGTCGAATCTGAATGAGATCCTTGCTGGGCAGAATAATCTTGGTTGTAGGTTTTTCCCTTTCATCGTTTTAAGTATGTCCTGCCACTCCCTTCTGGCTTGCAGAGTTTCTGCTGAAAGATCAGCTGTTAACTTTATGGGGATTCCCCTGTATGTTATTTGTTGCTTTTCCCTTGTTGCTTTTAATATTTTTTCTTTGAATTTAATTTTTGTTAGTTTGATTAATATGTGTCTTGGTGTGTTTTTCCTAGAGTTTATCCTGTATGGGACTCTCTGTGCTTCCTGGAGTTGGGTGACTATTTCCTTTCCCATGTTAGAGAAGTTTTCAACTATAATCTCTTCAAATATTTTCTCAGACCCTTTCTTTTTCTCTTCTTTATCTGGGACCCCTCTAATTCGAATGTTGGTGTGTTTAGTGTAGTCCCAGAAGTCTCTAAGGTTGTCTTCAATTCTTTTCATTTTTTTTCTTTTTTCTGCTCCTCAGCAGTTATTTCCACCATTTTGTCTTCCAGCTCACTTATTTGTTCTTCTGCCTCACTTATTCTGTTATTGATTCCTTCTAGTGTATTTTTCACTTCAGTTATTATGTTGTTCATCTCTGTTTGTTTGTTCTTTAGTTCTTCTAAATCTTTGTTAAACATTTCTTGTATTTTCTCAATCTGTGCCTCCATTCTATTTCCAAGATTCTGGATTATCTTTACTATCATTACTCTGAATTCTTTTTCAGGTAGATTGCCTATTTCCTCATCACTTATTTGGTCTTGTAAGTTTTTACCTTGCTCCTTCATCTGTGACATATTTTTTTGCTGTCTCATTTTTTAAAAAAAATTTTTATGAGTGGGATTGTGTTCCTGTCTTATTGGTTGTTTGGCCTGAGGCTTCCAACACTGGGGTTTATAGGCTGCTGGGTAGAGCTGGGTCTTGGTGCTGAGATAAGTAACTCTGTGAGACCTCACTCCGATGAATATTCCCTGGGGTCTGAGGTTCTCTATCAGTCCAGTGGTTCAGACTCGGAGCTCCCACCACAGGAGCTTTGGCCCAACCCCGGTCTCATGAACCAAGATCTGGCAAGCCACTGGTTCACTTTGGGGTTCCTCCCATCTCCTTGGGCATCAGCGTCTTTCACCAGTGGCCGGCAGGTGCCCTAGCTGTAGGGAGATGCTAACTCCGTGTCTTCCCACACCGCCATCTTGACTCCGCCCCCGCCTGACTCTTATAAAACCAAGGAGGATGGTCCAAACTTTTGTTTGCCTTGTGCTTTTCTATTTATCAAAGAACCTTAGGTAGTGACAAGCTGGGTTGGTCACTGGTATTCTAGTTAACATCAGAGTATAAGTCTAGGAGATTCTGAGCTATGTGGAAAGAACATAGTTCTCCATATTTTGATCCATTTTTCCTAAGAAGAGTACATTAGTGTGCTTTAATGTATGGACACAACTATTAATTTGCATCCCAATCCTGCAGATTCTGGAACATTTTATTATCTTGTTATCCTCTTACACATTTGGGTAGATTTGAATGTCTGAATTGTCAATAGTTTCGCCAAGACTTCATTGGAAAATCTGGTCTTGCAAGTTTATTTGCACAAGGCATCTCTCCAAGCATGGCTTCTTGAACCCCAGAAGAAAAGATCTGATCAAATTTGTTTATTAACAAAAGCTTATAGTATTGAATGGCAGCCTCTGGGAATCTAAGGAAATATTTACTTTCATTTCTTACCGAGGAGCAACCATTATAGTCATTTTACACCCTTTAGAAGTGATGATTTACTATTAAATGTATTCTGATCTTCAGTATCCCTGGTCTTGACTCTGACTGCATGTGTGTGCCCACTGTATTTACACACACACACACATACACACACACACACACACACACACACACACACACACACACCAGTGAGGTTATGGCAATGAGGAAGTTAAAGATCCTATAATTTAAAATTATCATTTTGATGTCTTCAGATGCTAGATTTGTTGAAACCTGTCTGATTGTCATTTGCCTTAGAGATCAGGTACTATACACTGGTAGGAAAAGAGACATCTCAAACCAAAAAATCCTTATATATTTGTCAAGGCGCCACAGCAAATAAAATCAGTTGAAGCTACCCCAACCTTATTGAGGTTAGATCTTTGTATAAATAATCTGTCTATTCAAAACATGTCTTAAAATAAATACCAGTGAAAGGTTTTGGGCTCATCTCTCAGGTGCAATGCTGAACACTGTTTTAGTATACTTTTTCTCAGTTGTTGCTATTTCTACAGGACTTAAAAGATGTAAATTTCTATTGGTGATGAATGATTGAAATCTATAGCCCACTGGGGATCCCTTTGATGAGAGCCAACTATGTTTCCAAGCTAAAGTATGATCAGCTAGTTACTAGCAACTTTAAGTTTCCAGAAAATGGTTTGACTCCCAAATTGTTTAAAATCTATTTGTAATGGTAGATCACATATAAATAAAAGAAGTTTAGCTATAAACAGCACAAAAGAATAAAGAATTTAAACCCATGCAAAAATCCCACCATGTTAATCATGATCTATTTTAATTTTTTTTTTTTTTTTTGGTGTGGATTCCACTCTGGTCTGTTCATATGCATTTATGTTTTATTTTAAAATAGAAGACATATGATTTGCATTATGCTCTTTGACTTACAATGGTATTAAGAAACCTTTCCAATGTTTCTACAGTGTTAATAATTACTTGCTATATATGCATAATAGCTTATTATAACATTTCACCCCAGAATTTTTTCAACTATTTTATTATTTTTAGAATTTGAAAAATTTCCTCCAATTTAAAAGATAATAACTGCTCCTCCCTAAAGCATCTACATAATTTTCCCTTCTACTGAACTATTTTCTGAGGACAAATTCCCAGGAATAAGATTGCTATATCTAAGAATATACATGGATACATTAGATAGATATAGATGTGTATGTGTGTGTGCACGCACACGTGTGTATACTCTTACCAGTTATTATTTCCAAAATGTCTTTACCAGTTTACAGTGGTGTACACACACTGTATAAATGGATATATACCATTTTTACTATAAGCTTTCCAAATTTGGTATTAGACCCAATTTTTGCCAAACCTAATTATGGAGGGCAATGCAGGGCTGTGGGGAGTAGTTGGGTTTTGAAGTTAGACGGTTGCAGGATCTTGTCCTGGTTCCTAGGGATTCCATGATATTAAGTCAAGTTGTTTAACCTCCTAAGTTTAGTTTTCTTTTCTAAAACATGGTTAATGGTACTTACTTCATAGAGTTTTTTTGGGTATCAAATGAAATAGTTTATAAGGTACATAAACAAGAACTGGTTGAATAAATATTTGTTGAATAAGGAAAAAAATGAATACATGTTCATTCCTTCAATATCTACTTTCTCTACTACTCTTACAGGGATAGTTTTCTCAGTATAAATAAAAAGTTTATCTTTAAATGGTAAATCCTTCCCTCAGTAACATTAAAGACTGATTAGTATTTTGAGCATTCCTCCAAAAACCTGTATCAGTTCTTTTCTCAAAAAACTATCTTTTATAAGGGAAATATCAGTTAGGAGGTATTTTAGCAGAAAATTCAAACTGGTTTACACAATTAGAAAATTTATCTCACGTAACAGATTCCACATGAGTGGTGGAATCCACAGTTGGTTGGGTCACTGGCTTAATCGTGTCATCAAAGTCTCAGGTCCTTTACAACTTCTGCTCTGTCATTTCCCATCCGTCCACTTCACCCTGAGACTGGGTCACCGTACTGTCAAAAAATTGATGTCAACAGCCTGTGGAGTAATGTTTTCTTGTTCACATCAATAAGGGGACAGAGAAAAACTCTTCCTAAAAGCATGGAATGTTAGTTGTTTCCCTTCAGTTTAAGTGGTGTACTCACCCCTTAACCAGTGGACTAGCTTGGATTAATTGGAATCTCCCTCTGAAGCTGGGATTGTTGGTGGTGAGGTTGGGGGGATGCACGATTTAAATTGAGATTCCATTAAACTGAAGGAAATGGATTTTGGGTTGGCACCAGCAGTTTCCACTGCGAAGAAAATGTAAGTTTTGGACACATTAATCCCTACTTGCTATGTTACGTGAAGTTTATCAACTTGAAAAATTCGTCCAGAAAACTTAAATCCATTCTCAATGCCATTGATTTTTTTCAATAGCATTTAATTTCATAGCTAGAAATAATTGTGATTCAAACTATTACCTTGGTTTAGAACTATTATTGATCCTTTGGATTTTACCTCACAATATAACCATAAAATGAAGAGACAACAGAGCTATGCATGCATTCAGAAAATATTTACTGAGCCATAATTACATGCTATGCCTGGTGTTAACTGCTAATGATGCAATGGACAAAAAGTCAAGGTCTTTGATATTGCAAAGCTTATAATCTAGTAGACCAATAAGTCCATGTTTTCAGTGGTATCAGATAAGATTGTACTGACTTCTTCTTAAGTTTATACTCGAGCACTTAGTATAACTGCCATGCAAATAACACATTCCATCTTGTTATAGGAAATAGAAGACAAGCCCACTTTTTTGGTACTGGTGTCACAAATTTATTTTTCTTGACTAGATGTTTTGCCAAGAAGTGGTTGAACTCTGGCTAATTGCTATCAGAAGGAACAGCTCAGCATAAATTACCCAGACTTAAACTCTTAGTTTGGGGTAGATTTTCCCCAGCATTTAAATGGACAATTCCAAACAGCCTAAGCCAACAGGTTAATTCATTTAGCAGCACTTGTACTAATAATAGCCCCATCAATATATAGTTCTTAACATACACTGTTGCATAGATACCATCTTTATTTCTCCTATGGGTTGCCATAATGGCAGTTGAAATTGTGAGTAACGGAATGACAGGGAGCATTTAGGATCTATAATTGACAGGCTTGGTGATTGATTGAATGGACAGTGCATTTCTAGGTTGAAAGTAATGGAATGTTGGGGGGGTGCACATAGTAATATAGAGAACACTGAAGGGAAAATAGTTTGAGACAGGCAGAGGGTAGATTAGTTGTTCAGTCTGGGACAACAACCAAGTTTGAGGTTTGTCTCTGTCATCTCAGGTGCCTATAGCAAAGTACCATAGACTGGGTGGCTTAAACAACAGATATTTTTTGGATGGTTCTGGAGGCCAGGAAGTCCAAGATCAAGGTTCTGGCATATTTGGTTCTTGGTGAAACCCTCTTCCTGACTTGCTGATGGCCACCATCTCTCTTTCTCCTTATGTGACCTCTTCTTTGTGTGCTTCCTTTTCTTATAAGGGCACTGATCCCTTCATGAGGACACCACCCTTATGACCTCATCCTTATTACTTCCCAAAGACTCCACTTCCAAATGTCATCACATTGCCAGGTAGGACTTCAAAATATGAACTTTCAGGGAACACAACATTCAGTCCATAACAAGGTTCTTATAAAATGTCCACATGAAGATGTCAAATCAAGAGTTAGCTATTTATGTCTACATTCTCATCAATCAATAAGCTTCAGAGAAAATGAGCTTTTAAGACTTCTTTGAACAATAGGAAAATAAGATCTTGATAAATATGATGGCATGATGGTCTATGGAAAAGTTTTAAAGAAAAACACTGAAGATAGGTGGTATAAGTCAGGTTGTATTAACTTGGATAAAATAGAAGGGTACAAGGATAGGGGAAAGATAGGTGAGTTAAGATGGAAGTTCTTTGCCTCAAAAACAAATTCTGATGATTTGTGACTCTAACTTATGTGGTGACATTCTAGTAGATCCAGGACAAGTCACTTCAACATTATGTGCTCTTAACTTTTCATTTATAAGTCAGAAAATATTACACAACACTTGCTACACTTTTCTAAGAGCTGAACTGAGAGTGTTAATGCAGTTAAAATGGAAAAAAACTCTTTATTTTGTTTGGAAGAGATTTCATTATAAATATTTATTAAATTAGGGTAAAACACTCTAGAAATATTTATTATGCAGCATTAAAATCTTAATTATCAGTAACAAAGACAGGCATAATTTTGACTGTTTTATAACAGTCCAGTTATTAAATATAATTGATATATAACTGTAACTAATATATAATTTAACTGTTATATTTAATTTAATATAAATAATCAAATATAATTGATAAATATAAGTGAAAAAGGTCAAAATTAAACTATCTGAAGAGGAATCTTAAAATTGACCAATTCTTTCCAAGAGGTGACGGGGTACATGATTAAGTTAATATGTACAAAGCAAAGAAGAATTAAACCAATATAGATAATCTCAGACTTTTTTTTTAAACATCTTTATTGGAGTATAATTGCTTTACAATGGTGTGTTAGTTTCTGCTTTATAACAAAGTGAATCAGCTATACATATACATATATCCCCATATCTCCTCCCTCTTGCATCAGACAGTGTTTTTGATATCATTGATTAGTTATGTATATAATTTTGCTGTTGTAAATCAGATTGAGTCTATTTTTTTCACAAAGATTCTGTCATAATGGGAGGCAAAAAAAGGTTAGAGAGATGAAGAGTCTAGAAGTCCCTCTGCACCTCAAATTAGATCTGAAGATGATTAGGTTGCCTATTTCAGTTGTTTCTGAGCAAAAAAAGAAGAAAGTGAAAGTGTTCAGATGAGAGAGGGAAAAGTTTGAAGGGCAAAAAAAAAAAAAAAAAAGACGAAATACAAAGAAAGCACCTGAATCAGTTAGAGACTTCAGATATGCACCAGCAGCATGGATTGCACTAGAATTTTCTACGGAAGTCTTGTAAATCACTGAGAAATAGTGTACCACTTATTTGCTTAAAATTTTCAGTTAATGTGCCTCAGGAGTATTTTGCGGATAACGATCCTAACTCTCTACCTTATTACGGAGGCAGAGCTGTTTCTCTTTGTCCCGTTCTCCGTCTGTGATATACTTTTTATTGCTCAAGAGCTATAGAATCATGTCCATGCTATTGTTGTCTGCCTGATGGGAATTCACGTAATTGAAAGCGTTTATCCTCTCTTAGTGGAAAAATTGGGCATTTGGAAGTAATGAAATCCCCCACGTTTGTCCACAGCCTAGGAAATACTGTTCACTCAGCTTTGTTCTAAAGTTTCCACTTTCCCCAGTATAACCTGTTGAAAATTTAGTCCTGCACAAGAACTAAAGCTGGAATTTCTTGTGGCAGGCTAGCTGTCCATGTTCATGTAGTTACACCTTTGGTTGCTATTTCACCACTGATCAAAAAATAAAATTGCATTCTTTTGGAAGAATCATGGAATGACAGGAAGAAAGTCCATACTGTATTGTAAAGTGAGAAAAAACAAGTTACAGTGCAAATGTTGAATAAACTCTATTTTTTGAGTAAGCAACTCTATATGTAACATTTATGTATATATGTTTAGATATTTGCTTAATTATAGAGTGATAACCTCTGGGCAGTGAGATGAGGGAAAGTGAGAAAAGACTTTCACTTTTTACATTATACTTTTTATTTTATACACTTCTGTATTGTTTGAATTTTTTAAAATGAGCAAGTGTTATTTTGTCTTTAAAACAAAAACAACTGACAAAAACCTCCAGGAAGTAAGAAATTACTTGGAATGGAATATGTTTAAATAATTAATTTGTCGATACTGCTTGACTATTATTTTCTCTTGCTAAATCAAAACTCCGCTGCTTTTCTCAGGAGGTTGCTTTAAAAAGGAAGGGTAAGTGTTTCTAATTAAATGAACAGCTCAACCTTCCCACCTCCAGCCTAAATTCCTCATTTTGGTTTTGTTAGTAACAAACGCTACATGCAGATTTTTAAGGTAAATCAAGGAATGTGGGTGTTCAGCAGGGCAGTGCACAGCGCCATAGTCAGTGGGAAACCATGCTTTTGTAACTGTTGGTTTATCAGATTGGAGCAGGAAGGGAAATTTGGAACAACAGGACGTGAAGTCCCAGTAGGGGTCTCAACTGCTCAGATGTACTGGGCACTGTGACATGCACCCAAATGTCATGGAAGAGTGACCCTTTAGCTTATGCACCAATCTGAATCTCTCTGAACTTTCTTGATTCTACCACAAAGTAATAAAGAGAAATTAGTTGCTGTTAACTTTTGTAATAACTTTTGCATTATATACAAAGGTGGGTTGTACCTTGTGTGCCCACGGGTATATGCAAAACAAACAACCAAACAGAAAGCTAGAGTCTGATCCCTTTTTGGTTTTACCTTTTAAAGGCAAGGTTTAGCAAAATATGTGGCAGATTCTCCAACCATTTACCAAATAGACATTATCTGCTTTTCAGGGGATTTATGGTAGAGGCCCCCGCTGAGGGACCTTTGAGAGCAATGAAGCCAGAGGGACAAAAGGGCTAAGAGTGATGATTGCTCCATGATAACCTCCATGCTGGCGAGCAATTCAAAACTGAGTTCTGCCGACTGGAAAATCCAGATTTGCAAATCAATGATTGCGAACTTTGTATTCTTATCAGGTGGACAGTCTCAATGTCCAGTGTTTTTTAAGCCACCCAGTTTGTGGTATTTTGTTATGGCAGCCCTGGCAAATGAATACACTCTCTCCTCTGTGATAACACTCATTCTCTGGAACAATCCTTACTCATTCTTCTATAGAAGCAGAAAGTCTATTGATGAAGACTAATTACCTTTGCTAGAGTGTATGTTTGAAGGCCGCTGCTGGGCGGCAACCTGGTGACTCAGGAAAGCTAGGGCTGTTTTCTTGCTTCACGGGTCTTTGCACAAGTAGGAATTGAGGCATTTTCTCCTTTTCACTGATTTAGGGGGAGATCCTGCTTGTTGTAAAGTCAAGAACAGAGTTTTCAGACAGAGTCTGATTATCTTTGAAAAAACTAACCTCTCATTTCCTTTGTTGCCAAGTGATTGAGCTGTGGAGGTTCTAGTTGGAAAATTGATCCCTGGGTCAAGTTCAGAGGGTGAGCTGCTTTTTTGGATTGTTATCAGTAATGCTATGGTGTCAGATGGCTTTCAACTAAATAAACATATGTAACATCTTTGGTAAAGAGAAGCATTCTAAAATAAGAATGAGGAACAGATTGGAACACAATGCTTTGCACAAAGTAGGTGTCCAATAGCTATCGGTGGAGTTGGAATAAGTGAATTAAGCAGGGCTATTTTAAGCAACATTGTCATTAGAGAGTTAAAGAAGGTTTCTGGAAGGGTTTGGTCAGTTTTGGTTCATGTTGCAATGATACTGGATTGAAACCATTTCACTAGCTGGTAAAATTTATTAGCATCCAGAGATAGAGACTTTTACTCACTTGCTCTTGTTTTACTTCCATAAGTTTGCTTTGGTCACTCCGAATGGTGCCATTTTGGGAAGTACAGCTGTTTCAGAGAAAACAGTGAAGTTGGTGTTGGCAGGGTGGTGAGAACAAAGGACTGTTCTTCAATAATGAATAACTCTGACATTTTGTTTGAAGTTAAGTTGTGTTGTTTGAACTTTTCTGCCTCTGAACAAAGCATAATATGCCAAGAATGGGTAACAGTTTCTGGATCACTGGGGGCCAATTAGTTATGGATGGGTAGTGATGGCACTGCATGGTAGTCTTCCTTCAGTTTCTAAAACCTTCTGCTGCTTGTGATGGACTCTCAGCTTAGTGTTTGCACAGTATTGGGAGAGCTGGGTTATCATTACTTTCTACCACTAAGATGCATCTGCAGAAGTCTGTGATGATCACAGAGGTTAGAGACGATCAGTTAAGTCAGTCTATATTTAGGAAAAGTGTCTTCCATCCATGGTGTTGAACATTTTCATGTGAAACTGAAAGAAGCCAATATCTTTCTAGACATTTATTGGTACCTTAACAGAATTAGTTGATTAGATGGGTAGAAAAAAACCTGGGACTCAGTGAAGTCACTGGTAACCATTAAATAACTATACATTTATTCAAACAGCTTTTCTCTTGGTTTGTCACTGACTTCATTTTAATGTTATTTTAATTGACTTTTCCTTCATCTAACCATAGAGAAATAGTGAAATAATAGGGTTAAGGTGGACCTTGAGCCAATGTCTATTCCAACGTATCCCTTTGATTTCAGGAAAGGTCAAACTTCAAAATGTTATCTGCATGACTACTCTCTAGGCATCCAATTCTGTCACTGGGCAAGGCCTGTCAGAAGAGGTAAAAGGAAAAGTTAGGACAAAAAGTAGACATTAAAAGGAACACAATCTCTCATATGGAGCATACATACCCCAAAACAGCAGAACTGCTTATTGATGGAGAAAAATACTAGCAAGTTAAAGTAGTGGGCTTTAGAGCACTTAGAGCAGTGGGCAAGGGAGAAACAAAATCTCCTGCAAGAGATGGATGTTCAAGGCCTGTTTATGCTAGGTCTCAAATAGCACCAGCACTGGGCAGGCCAAGAGAAGTCAGGCCCAGACATCTGGTCTACCCAGAAGATGTGCTGGGGTTTTATGATTTGGAAAGCAAGGGTGTGGTCAGGGAGTCAGTTACTATACAAATGGAAGTGTAAGGCCCTTAAATCCCAGAAGGGAGGCCAAATGAAGAGGATAAGGGATGGAGGGGCAGTTTTAATTGCAAGTAGAGAGGTTCAGGACTTTGGAGGCAGGGAAGAACAGGTAATGCAAATTCAAGGAAAGAAGCTGGGTCAGAGTGGATCTGGCAGCAGGAATCAGATACATTATTAGTAGGATGCCTGGAGAACCTAGGGGAGGAGTGGAGACTAGTTTGGGGAAATAGGCAGTGCCCTGGCTAAAAGAGGCCAGCACAAGCAGGCTGAAACCACAGTATTGAAATATTAAGAAAAAGAGGCCCGGGAATCCAGTTCAGGACGGAAAGGATTTGTGGGGGCAATACCAATGGTTACTACAGCAATTTTACTATGAGAACTACCAAAGCAGAGGCTGTCTGTTCTCTGCCCTTCATATGAACAAACTGGCAGGGTTATTTGGCAGCTAAAGCAAACCATAGAGCTGTGGGTGCTGGTGGCTATTAATTGCAGGAGAGACAGCAATGAGTTCTCACTTATGCAGATGAAGGGGGAAATGTTGTGTTCAGAAGACTGGCCACAGGACGGTCTTGGTTGGAGAAGGAATTGTGTCTAGGGAGAAATAAGAAGTCGGGTTGATGGAATAGGCTAGCAGGTAGATATTTGGGTTTTATATGTGAGGCAAAACAAGTCCAAAATGCTTTTTTGAGGATGAGAGTGGCATCTCAGAAAGGTTAATCTGGGTTTATAGGGAAGCCAGCTTTGTGTATGAAAAGCCAGAGGAGGGCATGTCCAACTCTGAGGTTTGGGTTTGTTTTTTCTTTTATCTCAAATAAAGGCATTGGTGAGGATGGTGGCTGTGGAAACTATGAAGAAGAGGTGAAATTAGCAATTAGGTATTTCACTGGACACAAATGCTGAGTGTTGATGACGTAAAGAGCAAGAGGTTGTGGTTAGAACGGTATTAATACAAGAATGGGCATGTGAGGACCAAGAATCCCTCTGGCAGACAGAGGCCGGAATAATTAACTCAGAGGAAATGGGTGACCATGCATGCTTAAAATGTACAGTAGATTATGCAAAACCAGGAAATCCACGTCTTGACATTCAACTCCCCAAGGCAGAACTCGTTCCTGGCCTAATTTTTAAAAGTAGTTTCCACTTCCCTCTGAAAATCACAGACAGCTGTCATTCTTGAATTCTACCTTTTTTGTCATGCAGTTTCCCATTTTTTCTTGTTTTGTGCCCAGTATACAGAAAAGCAAACACAATGCTGTGCAACTGTACATTGCTGGGAAAAGCCTATTCTTTTTCTTTCTTTTTCCTCCCTTCCTTTCTTTCTCTTTTTCTTTCTTTTTCCTCCCTTCCTTTCTTTCTTTCTTTCTTTCTTTCTTTCTTTCTTTCTTTCTTTCTTTCTTTCTTTCTTTCTTTCTTTTCTTTCTTTCTTTCTTTCAGCAGTTCTCATTCCTTCCTTTTCCTTATATGTTTCATTACTTAACCCAGTTGTTCTCAACTGGCAGCACCTTAGAATCACTCTGATTCTAAAAACAATACATACAGCTGACTCCCCCAAGATTCTGATTTCATTGCTACGGGGTGGGGCCTGGGCAGGAAAATGATTTAACAGCTCCTCTCATGATTCTAAGGTGTAGCCAGGATTGAAAGCCACTGGACTTTCAAGTTTTCTCTGTTTTTCCAAAAAGCGGAAGCCCAGACTTGGGTGAAATTCAGATGAACATTAGGCTTACATTTGATGCCATTGGTTGTTAATGCTCAGTCCATTCAAACTGTCCCAAGAGGGCATTTGGTATCAAAATCATGAGACAAAACTACTGACCCATGGTCAGCTTCAAACACTTAGTAGTCCTGAAAGTGTTTTTGCTTCTTTGTACATATAATCATAGTGCAGTAGACATTTCCAACTAGATATTGTCTCACTTTTTAATGTGATTTTTAATCAAAATCTAACAGAGGGTTCTTAAATATAAGTGGGTCATAAATATTCAGACTTTCGTCATCATTGTTGTAGGATGCAAACACTAGCAAAACTAAATCTTTTTTTTTCTTTTTTGCTTTTAAAACTATACATCTTTTTCAAACTTCCTTTGAAGTAGAATTTTATATATGGAAGAATCCTTGAAGGTTGTTTTAATGTAATCTCTTAATTTTATAGATGAAGAAACTGAGATCCCAAGAGATGAAATGATTTCTCTAAGGGCACTCAGCTAGTCAAGGACAGAGAACCTATTAGACCTGGACCCTGATGTGCTGATTCCCAATCCAGAATGTTCTTTATCCTACACCCTGTCTCTCCCCTGTTTCCAGTCCTTTATATTTTCATTTATTTCAACACACATTTACTAATTGATACACACCCAAATTGTGTACAACAGGTCCGAATGACTTTAAGTTTTTATTTAGTGGAGCAGAATAAAATATATTTCTAATAAACAGTGACAAATATTTGTTTAAAAAGTACTCTGCAAAAGATATATTTTCAGATTAGAATTTAATTTTCCAAATTAAATTTTTAGTGGAAACAGCAGAGCTCTTAAGAATAGCTGATATAACTGATTTTATTGTTACCCTGCTTTTTTGTAAAAGTCTGAAGCAGAGGTGAGTAGTATCGAAGAAATAATAACAGCTAAAATCCTAAAAGATAAGGTACACATGGGCAATCTGTAATATGCTATATAGATTATATTATATGCTATAATATCATTAACTGTAATAAGCTACAGAACTGTATACTATAGTCATGTAAATCATAGAATTATGAAAAATTGGGGACTTGGATTATTATGTTCAAACCCTTTGTTTTAAAAATGAGCACTTCAAAATATCCTTGACTAAAGGTCAGCCAACAACCTGTTGGAATTGGAACTTAAATCTGATTCTCCATCCTTCTTGTTTTGGATATTAAAAAAATGAAAGAAAGAAAGAAATTTATCACTCGTTTTCTTTTTATTTATAAAAGTAATGTATGGTCATGTAGAAATATGAATATAGAGAATATTAAAGATTATAAAGAGGCAAGTATTGTGTGTATTTTTATAGTCTGATTTCTTCACTTTATGTAAGATGGCAAGTCTATTTTTGAACAAATTATTTTTAAGAATAGTATTATAATTCAACTTATAATTGAATTTACTTAAGGATAGTGATTTATTTAGCCATTTCCTCATTAATAGATATCTTTTTTTAGTTTACTTCCAAGTTTTTAGTAAGTGATGCTTCAATGAATATCTGTTTGTTATCTTAGTGTGAATCTTAGATTAGTTCCTTAAGATAAATAATTTTTAAAGTATAAATATGTGTAAGACTCTTGATACACACTTCCAGATTTCCAAGTGGGAAAACAGCCTAGTGATAGTTGGTAAGAAAGAAAGGAAGGACTTTGTACAAACTCCTAGGTGATATTGATGCAGTTGCCTTGGGGACTATACTTTGAGAATAATGGGGTTTAAGGGTACACCTATTATAGTATGCCATTAATCCTGGGAAGGGCCCTAACATCTCAGAGTGATCATTTTTCCTCAAAATGCCTTCCTCACATGCCCTGAGAGGCTGAGAGTTTTGTTAAGAAGGTAAAATCTCAAGAGGGAAGCTTTGAAAGATCCTAGGACAAAGCAAAGATAAAGGGCTCCTCCAGGTAAGGACTAGGCTGTGTAGGAAGTGACAAGAAGCACAAACTCCACCCATTATTAATGAGTTATGAGACTGTGATTCTAGGTTATCACTCTGGGCAAGCCACTTAACCCTTTAGGGCTTCAGTTCCCAATTGATACAAAGAAGAGGTTATAATGGACAAGCAAGTCTGAAATGCACTGTGGTAACATCCTGTGGAATGAGATTGGTTGGGAGGTATGATTCAAGTACTTTGTTATCAAACGATGTCTATGTGTTTTGTGCAGAGAAGGGGTTCTTCCCATATTAATGGCTTTTTAACTCTCAAGGTTTCTTACAAAGAAGGAAAACATTGGTGCAGCAGGGGTTGCAGAGAACCTGGGACTGGACAGACGAATGGTTAAGCTTTTATGAGCCTCGCCGTTCACGTGAGTGGGCAGCAGTGAAAAGATTGTGGCCCATTAACCTAGATGACCTCTAAGATCCTGTCCAGCCCTGGCATCCTTGCTTGTCTTGACCTAATTTTATCATAAAAGTCACAAGGCTGGTCCAGGACACAGCTGCTAGAGAGAAGTGGCTGGGAGTGGTCCGTTTCCTGAGAGAATGTTCCTGAGTCTGCTGGGGCCAGGATCAACCTCCAAAGTCAGATGTTCTTTGCAAACCCTGTGTGCTCGAGTCTCCCATCCACCCTCCAGCCAGAGGCTGCCTTTCGTGCCCTTGACACAGTTCCAGGTGAGCTACAGGGCAGGGAGCTCTGCTGGAAGGCAGCGGTCCCAAGAGCTAGAGACCTGGCGGAGTCTGGGGCTCTTTTAAATGAATACACCCTTTCTTCATCTCATCCTCGCTGGACTTGATTTAGAGAGTAGTTAATGAAAGAACATGCCCATTTTCTCCCAATCTTGTTTTCAAACAACACCAATGGCAAACAACCATTTATATACACAAGTGTTGCCGAAGGGGACATCTGGCGTTTTACAAGGGGTAAACGTCTTTATTCAAGGGTATGAAATGAACCTCTGAGTGCCTTTTGTTGACTCGTTTTAAAAATCCGTAATTTGACATATGAACAGTTATTAAGACATTTTATGCTGGTAGGCATCACGTGTGTCCTTGAAAAGAAATAGTAGATATGTTGACTTTCCTGGATCAGCAAATTTCTTTTATTTCTTTTTATTTTATTTTATTTAAAAAAAATTTTTAACATCTTTATTAGAATATAATTGCTTTACAATGGTGTGTCAGTTTCTGCTTTATAACAAAGTGAATCAGTTATACATATACATATGTTCCCATATCTCTTCCCTCTTGCATCTCCCTCCCTCCCACCCTCCCTATCCCACCCCTCTAGGTGGTCACAAAGCACAGAGCTGATCTCCCTGTGCTACACGGCTGCTTCCCACTAGCTATCTATTTTATGTTTGGTAGTGTATATATGTCCCTGCAACTCTCTCACTTTGTCCCAGCTTACCCTTCCCCCTCCCCGTATCCTCAAGTCCATTCTCTAGTAGGTCTGCATCTTTATTCCCATCTTATCCCTAGGTTCTTCTACCCATTTTCTTTTTCTTTTCTTTTGTTTTAGATTCCACATATATGTGTTAGCATATGGTATTTGTTTTTCTCTTTCTGACTTACTTCACTCTGTATGACAGTCTCTAGGTCCATCCACCTCACTACAAATAACTCAGTTTCGTTCCTTTTTATGGCTGAGTAATATTCCATTGTATATGTGTACCACATCTTCTTTATCCATTCGTCTGTTGATGGGCATTTAGGTTGCTTCCTTGTCCTGGCTATTGTAACTAGAGCTGCAGTGAACATTTTGGTACATGACTCTTTTTGAATTATGGTTTTATCAGGGTATATGCCCAGTAGTGGGATTGCTGGGTCATATCGTAGTTCTATTTTTAGTTTTTAAGGAACCTCCATACTGTTCTCCATAGTGGCTGTATCAATTTACATTCCCACCAACTGTGCAAGAGGGTTCCCTTTTCTCCATACCCTCTCCAGCATTTATTGTTTGTAGATTTTTAGATGATGGCCATTCTGACTGGTGTGAGATGATATCTCATTGTAGTTTTGATTTGCATTTCTCTAATGATTAACGATGTTGAGCATTCTTTCATGTGTTTGTTGGCAATCTGTATACCTTCTTTGGAGAAATGTCTATTTAGGTCTTCTGCCCATTTTTGGATTGGGTTGTTTGTTTTCTTGATATTGAGCTGCATGAGCTGCTTGTATATTTTGGAGATTAATCCTTTGTCAGTTGTCTCATTAGCAAATATTTTCTCCCATTCTGAGGGTTGTCTTTTCGTCTTGTTTATGGTTTCCTTTGCTGTGTGAAAGCTTTGAAGTTTCATTAGGTCCCATTTGTTTATTTTTGTTTTTGTTTCCATTTCTCTAGGAGGTGAGTCAAAAGGGATCTTGCTGTGATTTATGTCATAGAATGTTCTGCCTATGTTTTCCTCTAAGAGTTTTATAGTGTCTGGCCTTACATTTAGGTCTTTAATCCATTTTGAGTTTATTTTTATGTATGGTGTGAGGGAGTATTCTAATTTCATTATTTTACATGTAGCTGTACAGTTTTCCCAGCACCACTTATTGAAGAGGCTGTCTTTTCTCCATTGTATATTCTTGCCTCCTTTATCAAAGATAAGGTGACCATATGTGTGTGGGTTTATCTCTGGGCTTTCTATCCTGTTCCATTGATCTATATTTCTGTTTTTGTGCCAGTAGCATACTGTCTTGATTACTGCGGCTTTGTAGTATAGTCTGAAGTGCGGGAACCTGATTCCTCCAGCTCCTTTTTTCTTTCTCAAGATTGCCTTGTCTATTCGGGGTCTTTTGTGTTTTCATACACATTGTGAAATTTTTGTTCTAGTTCTTTGAAAACTGCCATTGGTAGTTTGATAGGGATTGCATTGAATCTGTACATTGCTTTGGGTAATATAGTCATTTTCACAGTGTTGATTCTTCCAATCCAAGAACATGGTATATCTCTCCATCTGTTTGTATCATCTTTAATTTCTGTCATCAGTGTCTTATAGTTTTATGCATACAGGTCTTTTGTCTCCTTACGTAGGTTTATTCCTAGGTATTTTTTTCTTTTTGTTGCAATGGTAAATGGGAGCGTTTCCTTAATTTCTCTTTCAGATTGTTCATCATTAGTGTATAGGAATGCAAGAGATTTCTGTGCATTAATTTTGTATCCTGCTACTTTACCAAATTCATTGATTAACTCTAGTAGTTTTCTGGTAGCATCTTTAGGATTCTCTATGTACAGTATCATGGTGTATAAATATTTACAATTGTTACATCTTCTTCTTGGATTGATCTCTAGATCATTATGTAGTGCCCTTCTTTGTCTCTTGTATTAGTCTTTATTTTAAAGTCTATTTTGTGTGATATGGGAACTGCTGCTCCAGCTTTCTTCTGATTTCCATTTGCATGGAATATCTTTTTCCGACCCCTCACTTTCAGCTTGTGTGTGTCCCTAGGTCTGAAGTGGGTCTCTTGTAGACAGCATATATATGAGTCTTGTTTTTGTATCCATTCAGCCAGTCTATGTCTTTTGGTTGGAGCATTTAATCCATTTAAATTTGAGGTAATTATCAATATGTATGTTCCTATTACCATTTTCATAATTGTTTTGGGTTTGTTATTGTAGGTCTTTTCCTTCTCTTGTGTTTGCTGCCTAGAGAAGTTCCTTTAGCATTTGTTGTAAAGCTGGTTTGGTGGTGCTGAATTCTCTTAGCTTTTGCCTGTCTGTAAAGGTTTTAATTTCTCCATGGAATCTTAATGAGATCCTTGCTGGGTAGAGTAATGTTGGTTGTAGGTTTTTCCCTTTCATCACTTTAAATATGTTCTGCCACTCCCTTATGGCTTTAGTTGCTGCTGAAAGATCAGCTGTTAACCTATGGGGATTCCCTTGTATGTTATTTGTTGCTTTTCCCTTGCTGCTTTTAATATTTTTCTTTGTATTTAATTTTTGATAGTTTGATTTTATGTCTTGGTGTGTTTCTCCTTGGATTTATCCTATATGGGACTCTCTGTGCTTCCTGGACTTGATTGACTATTTCCTTTCTTATATTAGGGAAGTTTTCAACTATAATGTCTTCAAATATTTTCTCAGTCTCTTTCTTTTCTCTTCTTTTTCTGGGACCCCTATAATTCGAGTATTGGTGCGTTTAATGTTGTCCCAGAAGTCTCTGAGACTGTTCTCAATTCTTTTCGTTCTTTTTTCTTTATTCTGCTCTGTGGTAGTTACTTCCACTATTTTATCTTCCAGGTCACTTATCCTTTCTTCTGCCTCAGTTATTCTGCTATTGATTCCTTCTAGAGAATTTTTAATTTTGTTTATTGTGTTGTTCATCATTTTTTGGTGTGCTTTATTTCTTCTAGATCCTTGTTAAACGTTTCTTGTATTTTCTCCATTCTATATCCAAGATTTTGGATCATCTTTACTATCATTACTCTGAATTCTTTTTCAGGTAGACTGCCTATTTCCTCTTCATTTGTTTGGTCTGGTGGGTTTTTACCTTGCTCCTTCATCTTCTGTGTATTTCTCTGTCTTCTCATTTTACTTAACTTACTGTGTTTGGAGTCTCCTTTTCACAGGCTGCAGCTTCATAGTTAACTTTTTTTTTGGTGTCTGCCCCCGGTGGGTAAGGTTGGTTCAGTGGCTTGTGAAGGCTTCCTAGTGTAGGGGACTGGTGCCTGTGTTCTGGTACATGAATCTGGATCTTGTCTTTCTGGTGGGCAGGGCTGTGTCCAGTGGTTTGTTTTGGGATGTCTGTGAACTTAGTATGATTTTAGGCAGCATCTCTGCTAATGGGTGGGGTTGTGTTCCTGTCTTGCTACTTGTTTGGCACGTACCACCCCCCCCCCCCCCCGCCTTTTATTTTCTCCAAACACTGCTTGGTGACTTAAACTTCCCTTTGGATTGTACTATCTAATATTTAGGGATCTCAACTCAACACTAGAACCAAAGAGCTCCATTTTAACATTTTGTTTGTTGATATATGCATACATTTGACCAAATAAACATGGTGCAACTTTTTCTAACCTATTTACCATCCAAGCACTTAATTCAGTTAAGAAAAAGACCCAAATAATGAAGCCAATCTTTCTACCACCAGGAGTCTCCATCGTGTTATCCTGAATTGATTCCTGAACTTAGTCTCCACCTTCAAGGAATGTCTAATATGGTTTGGCAACTTGGTCTAATAACTGAAATTTCTGGACATGAATAAAAGACAGTATAGAGTTGGGTATCATGAGATTTTCCCCAAAGTACCATTAATAATAAATGCTGTTAATGATCATGGGGATTTATGGTGTTTGAGTAGAACAGTTGCTTCTGGTCATGAACAGAGAAAGCCAGCTGGCCTGCTTCTGGGTGTATGGTACTGGGGGCCTCAGAGCAATTCTGCTCATTGCTCTTGACTTTGTCAGCTGTGTGGTGGACCTGGGGGTCACTGGGCCACATTGTTACAGAGTTCCTGAAGGTCATGAAGAGAAGGCCATGGTGGACTGAGCTGGGATGCAAGGATCTCAGAAGAAACTCAGTGTAACTACCAGAAAGAGCCTCTCTTGATCTGGAAGGCAGGGCGGGGACACTTGGAGACACGTGGCTTTCAGGGTATCTGCTGGTCAGAACATCTCGTCTCACCCTATACTTCTTGAGGCAGGGATATTGTTCCATATTTCAGATAGTAACATACATCTGGTCTATGCTGTATGACACAAAATAACAGGCGAAACATAGAAAAAACCTCTATCTACATGAAGTTAGACAGTAAGTTGGAGTAATTTTAATCAATCAGTCAATCAATTAATTAATTCATGAATTCTCTTCCAATATATTTAAGGAACACCAAATATGTGCCAGGCAGTGAACTAGAGACGTGCAAACTTCTCAAAATCTAGTAGGAAACACAATGCAAAAACAATATGTATAATTCAAAGTGACAAATCCTATAATAGCAGGTTGCTTACCTACTCCCCATGAAGAATTAAATCTAGGTGGTTCAGTTAAGTTTAGATGCATGTACGTGTAAGATAAAAACACATTTAAAAATATTAGGGGAATATGATGTTATCTTTAATGCCAGGCTATTTAATTGTGTCTTGATTTCTAAAAATTTGGAATAGAATATATTTGACTGTGGAAAGGAGTAACATCAGACCTCCTTTGATGTCTATGCTTTGGATCAGAAAGCTTATAAATACATAGCAATAGGGTTTTCTTCTAATATAAAAACAGCTATTTGGCTTCTTTTGCAAAAATGAAAAATTAGTCATAAAAATAAAACCTCTTTTTTCCATTAAAAAACATTGAAGGTCACAATGTATTCCTGTTTTCCTGTCTCTTATTGGGACCCATATTCTCCAAATTCACTGGTTGTGTTTATTGATAGGACATAAATGATAAGACTAAAAGATACGGTTAAAAAAATTGGGTGGTTTGTGGTTGCAACTTTACTGATAATTCTGTACATAAAGGGATTCCAAATTAGGCTGTGGACACATTTGCCATTTGAGTCCCAAGAATTTTGGCTGTATAGTAAAGCATCTTAATACCTGATATTTGACAGTGCTTCAAAATATTTCTTTTTATTTTTGTGAAAGCCGCAGTCCTTTTCCTGTCACGACAGCCAAGATTTTGTCAACAATCTACCACCTATTTACAGAGGTTTAAAATCTGATGATGAGTATTTACTTGTCTGTACGGTGCCTCAGTGGGAGCAGTAGAAGGTGGTTTGTAGCAATGGGTGTGAAAACATTGTAAAATAGTTAAAACTGGCATTTCAATAATTCATTCCCAAAACACACTGGATTCATAAGTGAGTTTCTGTTTTTCAAGTTTACATAGCTTGCTTCTGGTGTTAATGTTCTATTCCACACCTAAGGTACCACTATGCAGAGTTATTTTTTATCCCCAAGGAAACAGTCCTGATTTGCACCCAATGTCAATGATGTTGTGCTAAGCAAACTGTCATTTTGGAATGGTAATAAGCAAGGCTTCAACAACAGCTCTTTAGCTCATCTAAAACCTTCTGGTACCACAACCCTAGGTTTTATCACCCTTTCTGTTACCTTTAATGCATTATTAGCTTATATTTCTGGGGCCCCTGTACTTGTTAACTACTGGGAAAAAAATGGTGGAAGCTGGAGAGAAGAATGTGCACTTCCAACATCATTGCATTTAATCTTTGCAACGACCTTTTGAGGTAGGGATTGTCCCAACTTTATAGATTTCAAAAACTTTAATTTGTCCAAATTCACTCAACCTCTAAATGGTCCAGCTAGTATTCAAACTAAAATACGTGAAAAGATGCGCAGCCACACAGTAAAAAAAAAGTGCAAATTAAAACTGGGGGATAGCTTCAAGATGGTGGAAGATTAAGACGTGGAGATCACCTTCCGCCCCACAAATACATCAAAAATACATCTACATGTGGAACAGCTCCTATAGAACACCTACTGAACGCTGGCAGAAGACCTCAGACTTCCCAAAAGGCAAGAAACTCCCCACGTACCTGGGTAGGGCAAAAGAAAAAAGAAAAACCAGAGACAAAAGAATAGGGATGGGACCTGCACTTCTGGGTGGGAGCCTAGAAGGAGGAAAAGCTTCCACACACTAGGAAGCCCCTTCACTGGCGGAGATGGCGGCAGGGGGGAAGCTTCGGAGCCACAGAGGAGAGCGCAGCAACAGGGGTGCAGAGGGCAAAGTGGAGAGATTCCTGCACAGAGGATTGGTGCCAACCAGCACTCACCAGCCTGAGACCCTTGCCTGCTCACCCATGGGGGAGGGTGTGGGCTGGGAGCTGAGGCTCGGGCTTTGGAGGTCAGATCCCAGGGAGAGGACTGGGGTTGGCTGTGTGAACACAGCCTGAAGGGGGCTAGTGCGCCACAGCTAGCGGGAAGGAGTCTGGGAAAAAGTCTGGACCTGCCTAAGAGGCAAGAGACCATTGTTACAGGGTGTGTGAGGAGAGGGGATTCAGAGCACCACCTAAATGAGCTCCAGAGATGGGTGTGAGCTGTGGCTATCAGCATAGACACCAGAGACGGGCATGAGATACTAAGGCTGCTGCTACAACCACCAAAAAGCCTGTGTGCAAGCACAGGTCACTATCCACACCTCCCCACCTGGGAGCCTGTGTAGCCCGCCACTGCCAGGGTCCCGTGATCCAGGGACAACTTCCCCAGGAGAACACACAGAGCACCTCAGGCTGTTGCAACGTCATGCTGGCCTCTGCTGCTGCAGGCTCCCTCCGCATTCTGTACCCCTCCCTCCCATGGTCTGAGTGAGCCAGAGCCCCCTAATCAGCAGCTCCTTTAACCCCGTGCTCTCTGGGCAAAGAATAGACGCCCTCAGGCGATCTACACACAGAGGCAGGACCAAATCCAAAGCTGAACCCCGGGAGCTGTGCGAACAAAGAAGAGAAAGGGAAATCTCTCCCAGCAGCCTCAAGAGCAGTGGATTAAATCTCCACAATCAAATTGATGTACCCTGCATCTCTGGAATACCTGAATATACAACAAATCATCCCAAATTGAGGCAGTGGACTTTGGGAGCAACTGTAGACTTGGGGTTTGCTTTCTGCATCTAATTTTTTCTGGTTTTATGTTTATTTAGTTTAGTATTTAGAGCTTATTATCATTGGTAGATTTGTTTATTGATTAGGTTGCTTTCTTCCTTTTTAAAAAATATTTATATATATTTTTCCTTTTTCTCCTTTTGGGAGGGTGTATGTGTATGCTTCTTTGTGTAATTTTGTCTGTATAGCTTTGCTTTTACCATTTGTCCTAGGGTTCTGTCTCTCCGTTTTTTTTGTTGTTGTTGTTTGTTTTAGTATAGATTTTAGCACTTGTTATCATTGGTTGATTTGTTTTTTGGTTTGCTTGCTCTCTCTTTCTTTAATTACTTTTTAAGTTTTTAATAATAATTTTTTATTTTTTATTTTAATAACTTTATTTTATTTAATTTATTTTTTTCTTTCTTTGTTTCTTTTTTTTTCTCCCTTTTCTTCTGACCCGTGTGGCTGACAGAGTCTTGGTGCTCCAGCTGGGTGTCAGGCCTGAGCCTCTGAGGCGGGAGAGCTGAGTTCAGGACACTGGTCCACCAGAGACCTCCGGCCCCATGTAATATCAAACAGCGAAAGCTCTCCCAGGGCTCTCCATCTCCAAGCTAAGACCCAGCTCTACTCAACGACCAGCAAACTACAGTGCTGGATACCCTATGTCAAACAAAAAGCAAGACAGGAACACAACACCACCCATCAGCAGAGAGGCTGCCTAAAATCATAATAAGTTCACAGACACCCCAAAACACACCACCGGATGCAGTCCTACCCACCAGAAAGACAAGATCCAGCCTCATCCAGCAGAACACAGGCATGAGTCCCCTCCACCAGGAAGCCTACAAAACCCACAAACCCACCTTACCCACTGGGGGAAGACACCCAAGACAACGGGAACTACAAACCTGCAGCCTGCGAAAAGGAGACCCCAAACACAGTAAGTTAAGCAAAATGAGAAGACAGAGAAATACACAGCAGATGAAGGAGCAAGGTAAAAACCCAGCAGACCAAACAAGTGAAGAGGAAATAGGCAGTCTACCTGAAAAAGAATTCAGAGTAACGATAGTAAAGATGATCTAAAATCTTGGAGATAGAATGGAAAAAATACAAGAAACATTTAACAAGGACCTAGAAGAACTAAAGAGCAAACAAACAATGATAAACAATGCAATAAAAAATTCTCTAAAAGGAATTAATAGCAGAATAACGGAGGCAGAAGAATGGGTAAGTGACCTGGAAGATAAAATAGTGGAAATAACTACCACAGAGCAGAATAAAGATAAAAGAATGAAAAGAATTGAGGACAGTCTCAGAGACCTCTGGGACAACATTTAACACACCAACATTCAAATTATAGGGGTCCCAGAAGAAGAAGACTAAAAGAAAGGGACTGAGAAAAAATTTGAAGAGATTATAGTTGAAAACTTCCTAATATGGGAAAGGAAATAGTCAATCAAATCCAGGAAGCACAGAGAGTCCCATACAGGATAAATCCAAGGAGAAATATGCCAAGACACATATTAATCAAACTATTAAAATTAAATACAGGGCTTCCCTGGTGGCGCAGTGGTTGAGAATCTACCTGCTGATGCAGGGGACACGGGTTCAAGCCCTGGTCTGGGAAGATCCCACATGCCACGGAGCAACTAGGCCCGTGAGCCACAGCTGCTGAGCCTGCGCGTCTGGAGCCTGTGCTCCGCAACAAGAGAGGCCGCGATAGTGAGAGGCCCACGCACCGCGATGAAGAGTGGCCCCCACTTGCCGTGGCTGGGGAAAGCCCTCGCACAGAAACGAAGACCCAACACAGCCAAAAATAATAAATAAATAAATAAATAAAGAATCTATCAAGGGACTAAGTTAATTAAAAAAAAAAATTAAATACAAAGAAAAAATATTAAAAGCAGCAAGGGAAAAGCAACAAATGACATACAAGGGAAGCCCCATAAGGTTAACAGCTGATCTTTCAGCAGAAACACTGCAAGCCAGAAGGGAGTGGCAGGACATATTTAAAGTGATGAAAGGGAAAAACCTACAACCAACATTACTCTACCCAGCAAGGATTTCATTCAGATTTGATGGAGAAATTAAAACCTTTACAGACAAGCAAAAGCTGAGAATTCAGCACCACCAAACCAGCTTTACAACAAATGCTAAAGGAACTTCTCTAGGCAGGAAACACAAGCGAAGGAAAAGACCTACAATAACAAACCCAAAGCAATTAAAAAATGGTAATAGGAACACACATATCGATAACTACCTTAAATGTAAATGGATTAAATGCTCCAACCAAAAGACATAGACTGGCTGAATGGATACAGAAACAAGACCTGTATATATGCTGTCTACAAGAGACCCACTTCAGACCTAGGGACACATACAGACTGAAAGTGAGGGAATGGAAAAAGACATTCCATGCAAATGGAAATCAAAAGAAAGCTGGAGTGGCATTTCTCATATCAGACAAAATAGACTTTAAAATAAAGACTATTACAAGAGATAAAGAAGGACACTACATAATGATCAAGGGATCAATCCAAGAAGAAGATATAACAAGTGTAAATATTTATGCAGCCAACACAGGAGCACCTCAATACATAAGGCAAATGCTAACAGCCATAAAAGGAAAAATTGACAGTAACACAATAATAGTAGGGGACTTTAACACCCCACTTTCACCAAAGGACAGATCAACCAAAATGAAAATAAATAAGGAACCACAAGTTTTAAATGATACATTAAACAAGATGGACTTAATTGATATTTATACGACATTCCATCCAGAAACAACAGAATACACTTTCTTCTCAAGTGCTCATGGACCATTCTCCAGGATAGATCATATCTTGGGTCACAAATCAAGCCTTGGTAAATTTAAGAAAAGTGAAATCATATTAGGTATCTTTTTCAACAACAACACTATGAGAGTAGATTTCAATTACAGCAAAAAATCTGTAAAAAAATGAACACATGGAGGCTAAACAATACACTACTAAATAACCAAGAGATCGCTGAACAAATCAAAAAATACCTAGAAACAAATGACAATGAAAACACGATGACCCAAAACCTATGGGATGCAGCAAAAGAAGTCCTAAAGGGAAGTTTATAGCAATACAATCTTACCTCAAGAAACAAGAAACATCTCAAATAAACAACCTAAGCTTACACCTAAAGCAATTAGAGAAAGAAGAAAAAAAACCCCAAAATTTAGCAGAAGGAAAGAAATAAATGAAAAAGAAATGAAGGAAACAATAGCTAAGATCAATAAAACTAAAAGCTGGTTCTTTGAGAAGAAAAACAAAATTGATAAACCACTAGCCAGACTGATCAAGAAAAAAAGGGAGAAGACTCAAATCAATAGAATTAGAAATGAAAAAGGAGTAGTAACAACTGACCATGCAGAAATAGAAAGGATCATGAGAGATTACTACAAGCAACTATATGCCAGTAAAATGGACAACATGGAGAAATGGACAAATTCTTAGAAAAGCACAACATTCCGAGCCTCAACCAGGAAGAAATAGAAAATATAAACAGACCAATCACAAGCACCGAAACTGAAACTGTGATTAACAATCTTCCCACAAACAAAAGCCCAGGACCAGAAGGATTCACAGGAGAATTCTATCAAACATTTAGAGAAGAGCTAACACCTATCCTTCTCAAACTCTTCCAAAATATAGCAGAAGGAGGAACACTCCCAAACACATTCTACGACGCCACCAACACCCTGATACCAAAACCAGACAAAGATGTCACAAAGAAAGAAAACTACAGACCAATATCACTGATGAACAGAGATGCAAAAATCCTCAACAAAATACTAGCAAACAGAATCCAGCAGCACTTTAAAAGGATCATACACCGTGGTCAAGAGGGGTTTATCCCAGGAATGCAAAGATTCTTCAATATACGCAAATCAATCAATGTGATACACCATATTAACAAATTGAAGGAGAAAAACCATATGATCATCTCAATAGATGCTGAAAAAGCTTTTGACAAAATTTAACACCCATTTATGATAAAAACTGTCCAGAAAGTAGGCATACAGGGAACTTACCTCAACATAATAAAGGCCGTATATGACAGACCCACACCCAGCATCGTTCTCATTGGTGGAAAACTGAAACCATTTCCACTAAGATCAGGAGCAAGACAAGGTTGCCCACTCTCACCACTATTATTCAACATAGTTTTGGAAGTTTTAGCCATAGCAATCAGAGAAGGAAAAGAAATAAAAGGAATCCAAATCGGAAAAGAAGAGGTAAAACTGTCACCGTTTGTAGATGACATGATACTATACATAGAGAATCCCAAAGATGCTACCAGAAAACTACTAGAGCTAATCAATGAATTTGATAAAGTAGCAGGATATAAAATTAATCCACAGAAATCTCTTGCATTCCTACACACTAATGATGAACAATCTGACTGAGAAATTAAGGAAACACTCCCATTTACCATTGCAACAAAAAGAATAAAATACCTAAGAATAAACCTACTTAGGGAGACAAAAGACCTGTATGCAGAAAACTATAAGACACTGATGAAATAAATTAAAGGTGATACAAACAGATGGAGAGATATACCATATTCTTGGATTTGAAGAATCAACATTGTGAAAATGACTATACTACCCAAAGCAATCTACAGATTTAATGCAATCCCTATCAAACTACCAATGGCATTTTTTCCAGAACTAGAACAAAAAAATTTCACAATTTGTATGGAAACAGAAAAGATCCTGAATAGCTAAAGCAATCTTGAGATAGAAAAATGGAGCTGGAGGAATCAGGCGCCTGGACTTCAGTCTATACGACAAAGCCACAGTTGTCATGACAGTATGGTACTGGCACAAAATCAGAAACATAGATCAATGGAACAGGATAGAAAGCCCAGAGATAAACCCACACACATATGGTCACCTTATCTTTGATAAAGGAGGCAAGAATATACAATGGAGAAAAGACAGCCTCTTCAATAAGTGGTGCTGGGAAAACTGGACAGCTACATGTAAAAGAATGAAATTAGAACACTCCCTAACACCATACACAAAAATAAACTCAAAATGGATTAAAGACCGAAATGTAAGGCCAGACACTATAAAACTGTTAGAGGAAAACATAGGCAGAACACTCTATGACATAAATCACAGCAAGATCCTTTTTGACCCACCTCATAGAGAAATGGAAATAAAAACAAAAATAAACAAATGGGGCTTCCCTGGTGGCGCAGTGGTTGAGAGTCTGCCTGCCGGTGCGGGGGACACGGGTTCGGGCCCTGGTCTGGGGGGATCCCACATGCCGCGGAGCAGCTGAGCCCGTGGGCCACAACTGCTGAGCCTGCGCGTCTGGAGCTTGTGCTCCGCGGCAGGAGGGGCCGCGATAGTGGGGGGCCCGCGCACTGCGATGAAGAGTGGCCCCCGCTTGCCGCAACTAGAGAAAGCCCTTGCACAGAAACGGGGACCCAGCACAGCCAAGAGTAAATAAATAAATAAAAATAAAGGAATTCCTTTAAAAAAAAAAAATAAATAAATAAACAAATGGAACCTACTGAAACTTAAAAGGTATTGCACAGCAAAGGAAACCATAAACAAGACGAAAAGACAACCCTCAGAATGGGAGAAAATATTTGCTAATGAAGCAACTGACAAAGGATTAATCTCCAAAATATACAGGTAGCTCATGCAGCTCAGTATCAAAAAAACAAACAACCCAATCCAAAAACGGGCAGAACATCTAAACAGACATTTCTCCAAAGAAGATATACAGATTGCCAACAAACACATGAAAGGATGCTCAACATCACTAATCCTTAGAGAAATGCAAATCAAAACTACAATGTGATATCACCTCACACCGGTCAGAATGGCATCATCAAAAAATCTACAAACAATAAATGCTGGAGAGCGTGTGGCGAACAGGGAACCCTCTTGCACTGTTGGTGGGAATGTAAATTGATACAGCCACTATGGAGAACAGTATGGAGGTTCCTTAAAAAACTAAAAATAGAACTACAATATGACCCAGCAATCCCACTACTGGGCATATACCCTGAGAAAACCATAACTCAAAAAGAGTCGTGTACCACAATGTGCATTGCAGCTCTATTTACAATAGCCAAGACATGGAAGCAACCTAAGTGTCCATCGACAGATGAATGGATAAAGAAGATGTGACACATATATACAATGGAATATTACTCAGCCATTAAAGGACCGAATTGAGTTGTTTGTAGTGAGGTGGATAGTCCTAGAGACTGTCATACAGCGTGAAGGAAGTCAGAATGAGAAAAATAAATAGTGTATGCTATCACATATATATGGAATCTAAAAAACAAAAATGGTCCTGAAGAACCTAGTGGCAGGACAGGAATAAAGATGCAGAGATAGAGAATGGACTTGTGGACACGGGGATGGGGAAGGGTAGGCTGGGACGAAGTGAGAGAGTGGCATGGACATATAAACACTCCCAATGTAAAATAGATAGCTAGTGGGAAGCAGCCACATAGCACAGGGAGATCAGCTTGGCGCTTTGTGTCCACCTAGAGGAGTGGGATAGGGAGGGTGGGAGGGAGACACAAGATGGAGGAGATATGGGGATATTTGTTTATGTATAGCTGATTCACTTTATTATACAGCAGAAACTAACAGACCATTGTAAAGCAATTATACTCCAATAAAGATGGTTAAAAAAAAAACTGCATGGAGATACTATTTTGAGAAACATCAAGAAGTTCAAAGATCCACCATATTAGTGAGGGTGTGAGAGTTCAAATTGTACAGCCACGATAGAGGGCATTTAGGCAACATCTAGTAAAATGAATATTGCGCACATTAATCCTATGAGAATTGACTTATGTACAAGGTTACTAATTATAGCATTGTTGATAATTTCAAAAGTTTGGGGACAAACTTAATTGCCATGAATGGGGAACTGGCGAAATAAATTATGATTCTTCCACACAATGGAATACTACGCAGCCGTAAAGAATGAGGGAGATGTTTATGCAGCAAAGTAGAAAGATATATTGTTAATGAAAACAAGAAACATGGCGCAAAACAGGGCATATGTTACTATTTTTAGAAAAGGATGCGGAAGAGTGTGTGTGTGTGTGTGTGTGTATTCTATATGCATGGAATATCTTTGGAAGGAACCTTTTAAATTTATTTTATTTTATTTATTTTTGGTTGTGTTGGGTCTTTGTTGCTCTGCCCGGGCTTTCTCTAGCTGCGGCGAGCAGGGGCTGCTCTTCGTTGTGGTGTGCGGGCTTCTCCTTGTGGTGGCTTCTCTTGTTGTGGAGCACGGGCTCCAGTAAATGTGGCATGCGGGCTCAGTAGTTGTGGCTCACGGGCCCCAGAGCGCAGGCTCAGTAGTTGTGGCTCACGGGCTTAGATGCCCCGTGGCATGTGGGATCTTCCTGGACCATGGCTTGAACCCGTGTCCCCTGCATTGGCAGGCGGATCCTCAACCACTGCGCCACCAGGGAAGCCCTGGAAGGAACCTTTTAAAAACTGTAACATCTGTTGCCTCTGGAAAGGGGAAATTGGTGGGTGGCAGGCAGAGGTGGGAGGAGAGTCTGTCAGTATGGCTTTGGAAATATCTTTTGAGGATTAAAATACAAACATCATGATATACTTAAAGGTAAATAAAAAAAAATTTTAAATGAGATAATATCTATAAAGCACATGATAGTTGCTCAATGAACAGCCATCAGGCTTTACCTTAGGCCTCTGGTGAGATATCAATAAAGAAATCAACTCTAGAGAAAGGATGTTTTGGGATGTCTTGGTTGTTGTCAAACCAATCCGAAAGAAAAGTCTCCGAAACTGAGTATCAGCTCATACTGCACTAGCTCAGAGTGAACAGAAATAATCCTCCCTACCAGACCAGCTTATAGAAAGGCTAAGGCAATCTGGTTCCCTTTGCCAACCTCTTTCTTCCCCACATATAGATGGGGGATGGGGAAGAGGTGTTTGCAGACAATGAAACTGCCGAGAATATACACAAAGCTATTACAGCCATTGTGAGCAAGTGCAGGCTCAGAGTTATGAGGTTCTGGGTGAGTTTCTATGAAAACTCCTTTAAACAATGTGAAGAGTTTGTAACTGGAGTTGCAGCTGTCCAGTCAGCAAATGCTAGATTACGCAAAACGGTAAGCGGGTCTGGTGGGCAGAGATGGAAAAGTATATTAAGTACAGAGTGAAGGGTGAGTTTGGGCTGATTGAGAAACATTCATTTGAATGAATGCAGCATTATTTTCAAGGATAAGCATGTCCAGATTCTTGAGCAAGAGCTATATTTAGTTCAATCTTTCTTACGCCCATTCTGAAAAAGCTAAATGATCACGTCAGAAAGAGTCAAAGACCACATTTTGCGTGAAAGCAAAGCCAGTGGGAATGGGACTGTTAGACCTAAACTTTTCCATGTTTTACCCAAGCACTCAGAAAATGACTTTATTGCTTTTTATGTTCTTCTGTCTCTAGCATCTCAATGTAGCAAGGAAGTAAATTTTAGGTATTTGGAATAGTCTCACCTTCAGTTTTTCTTTGGGAAAGTCATTAGTCCCTTTGATTTGACTGTTATGGAACATATCTTATGAAAGCCATAACTTTGCCCCCAGGCACTGCTTGGGCTTGTTTATTATAGATCGTTAATTGCTCACACAAGAACAAAGACTGTACTGGTTAGGGTAAGGACACATCCTCGTTGAAATGTGAAGAACAATTCCCTCAGGCACTCTGGGGGTTAATCAAGAGATAGTTTGATATCGCTCCTTCCTGTTTGGAATTTTCTAACAGCTTGAGAAAGAAAAACACAGGATATGCCTTACCTACAGATACCTCCTCCCAGGCCCTTTTGCAAATCTACAAGTAGAGATTTCCTTAGTTTAATAAGATTTCCCTTTTTAAAAAATTCAAATACCTGCATGTGAAGTGAGAATGGAAATTAGTTCAATCAGATATGTTCCTATAAACTGCAGGCTGAAGTTAAGACTTTGAACAAGCTAGAATTTGGATGGGATGGGGGTTGGGAGAGTGGAGAGTTGTACAACTTGAACTCTGGGCAACCCACCCAAATCGAGACCTGAGAAGGTTGTGTTGAAGAAGGAGTGTTGTGACCGAGACTGTTGAAAGGGGAGGCAAGGGAGTTGAGATCACACATGTGAGAGAGAACACAGTGGCTGGGCAGGCATTTCTTTTCTTTATTATTATTATTATTATTTTTTGGCTGCGTTGGGTCTTAGTTGCGGCATGCGGGATCTTTCATTGCAGCGAGGGCTCTTCTTTGCGGTGCGTGGGTTTCTCTGTAGTGGGGGCGAGCGGACTCCAGGGCGCGTGGGCTCTGTAGTTTGCAGCACGCAGGCTTAGTTGCCCTGCGGCATGTGGGATCTTAGTTCCCCGACCAGGGATCGAACCCGCATCCCCTGCCTTGGAAGGAGGATTCTTTACTACTGGACCACCAGGGAAATCCCTGGGCAGGCATTTTTTTCTGCTGTGAGTTTGGATTAGAATTCTGGGTCTCATTGGGGTGACCTCTGTTGCCTAGGGCTGGCCTCAGAGAAGAGGCAGGCTTGACAGCACATAAGGAAGAGGTAGAGATGTATTAAAGACAGAAAACTGAGAAGAAGGGCAGGGTGGAGAAAAGGGGAAAAAAACGACAGTTTGTACATTTTAGCCATTTATTAGCATAAGGCATAAAAGTTTGTGGAATTTTTTTTTTTTTTGTATTTATGGTACAAAAAGTTGCTGGCAAGTGTCATGAAAAGTAATGTTTTTATTTGAGAATCAACCAAAAGTTTGCCACTATATTCTTCTGAATCTAGTGTCTATAATGTTATTCCCAACAATCTTTCCAGTTAAGAAGCTATGGTTTTCAGGAAGGCTAGCACCTGTGGATCATAATGTAATTCCTGTGATGAGTATGATAGCAAAATGGAAAGGTATCTTTCAAATTAGATTCTCTTGGAAATTGGAATGTGTCAAATACAGTAAAGCAATTTTTGGGGTTAAAGATATATTTGCAAGTATGTACAAGTTAGAAGGTACAGGAAGGATATAAAGTGTTCCTTTAGCTAGAAAGTTTGATTTGAATGATATAGGTATAAAGGTCAGACCTTAATGAACCCTCCTCCAGGAGTAATGCATGAAAATTCATTTCCTCATGTTCATAAGGCAAGCTATTTCTCTGAACACAAGGTGTTTCAATGTTTTTAACTTATGTTCCCAAACCCTTCTCCCCATTTCTTTACCAGTGACTTGAGAATGTGAAGCAGTCTTGTTGTGATTTCCAGAGTTGGAAAATTTTAAGACTCTAAGAATAGCCCACTGAGCCATTAAGATTATGTCTTAGTTTGATTATGCTGATCATGGCCCACACTAAAAGAAGAAAGAATGAAGTATCAACAGGGAGAGAATAGGGGTGGGGTAGAAAGAATGATGCACCCTAAACTCGAAGACCCAGATTCTAGCCCAGTTCTCCTGGACTAGACATTCAGCAAGTATGACCTTTCTTTATGGATACAATTAAGAGCTTGGGCTTGACAACCCATAAAGGGGCTATTAATTCTAATAGCCTATTATGAGATAAGAAATCTGAGTTGTTCTAGAAAATATGAATCTGCTTCCAAATTCTCCTCTAAGCTCTGGTTCTGAGTTCTTGCCATTATATTCACTCCTTTCGAATTAAGTTATTGAGGAATTCAGTTAACAATGCAAATGTGATATCTGGGAGGGGTATAAACATTCATTATTCAAATAGTATTTATTGGGGCCAACTATGCATCAGGCATTCTACTAAGCAATGGGCTCATGACTTGGAAAAAGACAGTCCCTGTGTGCCTTTTAAAAATTTATAGGTCAGTGGGAGGATACAGAGAAATACACAGGAAATTCCAACAGCGTGATAAGAGCCATAACCAGGGTTTTTTAGGGAGCATTCATAGACAGGCCCCAAAGGAAATCGAGGATATCAAGGAAGGCTTCCTGGTGGCTGTGATATCTCAAGGGAGACTGAAAGGATGGGTAGGACTAAGTCAGATGAAAAGGAATAGGAGGAAGATTCCAGGTAAGGTGAATTGAAAATATGAATATTTAGATTCAGACAGAGTCCACAGAGTTTGAGGAACTTGAAAATAATTCAATATGGCAGGAGCACAGTACCTGTGGGAGAGAACGCTGGAGAAATGAGAATAATAATTCAAGTCCTTTTGCTCTTGAGAGAGACTACACTTCCCATAGTATGGAGAATGGATAGGGGAAGAAAAAGGCTGGAGGCACATCTTGGGAGAGAAGATAGTGGCCTGAAAATAATAATGATGATGAAAAAAGGGAGTAGACTCAAAAGAGATCAAGGAGACAGAAGTAAAAAAGATTTGTGAGAGATCAAATATAGGGAGTGAGAAAGAGGGTCGAGGCTGAAGGCTGGATTTTTTTTGGCTTGCACAATTACATGAACAGCAATGCCATTTGCTGAGATAGGAAACAGAAGGAGGAATAGGTCTGGGGAAAAGATAAGTTAATTTTGAACAAGTTGAGCTTTGAATGGTGAGCGCATAGTAGGTACTCAGGAAGTACTTATTGAATGAATGAACATGTAAGTAAAAATGTCTAAGAGGTATCTGGAAATGGCTCCTAGCCAGCAGAGAGCTCTTGGTTGCAGATTTCTATTTTTAAGTCTTCAATCTACAGATGAAACTTAGAACCCTGGGAGTGGTTGAGATCATCCAGAGGGAGAAGTATAGAGGGTACAAGAAGGCCTAGGGGCTGAACCTAGAGGAATACCAACATCTGTGGGCAGACAGAGGCAGAGATGCTATTGGACGAGGCTCAGTAGGAGGGGCCATTAAAGTAGGACTAAATACTAAAGCCCTAGAAGTGAGCTCTCTGAGGGCAGAGACATATGTTGTTTACGTCAGGGTGGCTGCTGTGGACTTAATTGTGTCTTCCCTGAATTTATATGTCGAAGCCCTAACCTCCAATGTGACTGTATCTGGAAATAGGATCTTCAGGAAGTAATGAAGATGAAATGAGTTCATGGGTGGAGCCCTAATCCAACAGGACTGTGGCCTTATGAGAAGAGAGAGCTCTCCCCACCATAGGAGAACACAGGGAGAAGGCCAGAAAGTGAGTCCTCAGTAGAACCTGACCAAGCTGGCACCCTGATCTTGGATTTCTGGCCACCAGACCTGTGCAAAGATTAATTTCTGTTGTTTAAGCCACCCAGTCTATGGTCTTTTGTTATGGCAGCCTGAGCTAACTAAGACAAGGCCCAGCACTTAGACATGGCCCTGGTAAACAGTAGGTAATCAATATTTTTTGAGTGAATTGGATACATGAGTTATTCTTTGGCATGTTCATAAATATATCACTCTCTTGAGACAGTAGGATTGTAACTGAGGGGGGTTGGGAGAAGTGGGGGGCACTGGTAAGCATGGCTAGCCTAGGGTGCTGGGTGCTGAGGGAGCCAGTTATCCAGATGAGTGTGGTAACAAAATAGGAAGAAAGACCCGAAAAGGCTCAAAATGTACAAATCTCCTTTTTTTTGTTTTTTTTTGTTTTACCATTTGAATAAGGCTGGTTCTGAAATTGGGCCAGGTTCCTGGTTGATTACCAGGTGTGTGTGCATGTGTGTGTGTGTACAAAGGCCCTCCTTAACAGTAGAGAGTACTATTTGAAGAAGCTTGAATTTAGGCACAATCTGGATATTGCTCTCCACAGAGAAATAATACCGTAAGCTGGCAATGAGATTCCTCAAGTAAACAACAGATAAAGGGAGAGAGTGGGACACGGGGTAATAATAATTGGAATAATTGGAATTCTTTTACCACTCATGGTACTTATAGAGAAAGTACTTATGCCACATGCTATATAGTTAAATTACATAAACAGTTCTCTAAAAAATGTAACGTGAAAGTTACTCAATTCTATTAAGCTGGAGAATTAAATCTGAATCACTCATTGATTCACAATAAAGAGTAGCCATTCTGCCTGGCAACCGAAAATCCAAACTATCTCCATCAGGTTCTGGGTAGGAAGACAGGAAATGGCATCTGAGGTGCTGAGTTTCATTAGAATAAGGATTTTGGGTTTGATTCTTGGCTTAAAAATCATTAAACTTTTAAAATCTTATTTTTTGGAGTGGCTGTTGAAGAACATGCTAGAGAATCCGGATTTCATTTGGCTCCTCATTGACTCGTATCTTTGCAGGCTTCTGTAGCATTTGATCACGTAAAGCCTGTTATAGAAAAAGGTCCATGAATAGCGTGTTAGTAAAATCCTGTGGCCTTGAGGGAGCTGATCCCAGGGAGAGGGGTCTGACTGAGAGAGGGATAGCTCTGTACCTTGCTGACCTCTGTACCCTGACAATGCTGCACGCCCAGCACTGGACTGTTATGCCATTGGTTGGAAATGCGGTATATTATGTTCTCCAATATGTAAGAGGTCATGGTCCACATTTTGGGCCAGGAGGCAAAATAAATCTATGATGATAGAAATCAGAACAGTGGTTGCTTGTAGGGGTTAGGTGCTGGCTAAAACAAGGCATGAAGGGAACTTTCTTGAGTGGTGGAAATACTCTATGATTTCATTAAGATGGTCATCACATGGGCATATCCAAACTTGTCAAACTGTACACATAAGATATGTGCATTTCACTGCATAAAAATTTTAATTCATAAGACAAAAATCAAAGGTCAGTTGAAAAAAACTCTAGGAGCTAATCAAAAGCCCTCAAAATAAATAGTATGAAACATTTTTTTAAAGGCAGAAATTTAAAAGGAAATTATTTTTCTTCTACTTTAGAAAAAAATAGATGGTGTCAAATAAATGTGCAAAGAAAACTCCCAAACAGAGCATTTATAATCAAAATAATAATCAATTTGAACAGGGCTGGAGCTCCATGTCTCAGACTGAAGGAACCATTTCTAGGAGTGTAAGCTATTTTGGAAATATTTCCACATTTATTTTCTTTCATGTTTCTGTTGGAGGAATCATGTTTTTGTAAATGTAAAAAGCTTTTAATGGAGCTAGAGAAGAAACTTTGTTTGGTCACAGTATTATCTGGTTACGAACTAAAAATTCAGAGCTCTCTCGTGAATCATGCTGCCAAGAATTGCAGGCTTAATCCTCAAGACTGTATGAATTTGAATTGTGACTTTATGGCCTCAGTCAGTATGAGGATACCAAGATAATTGTCTAGCAAAAACAGTTTGAAAATGGGAGAATGTTACTTGGAAAGTTAGCTTTTAGAGATGGGTTACCCAGATACATATAATATTATTTTATCCTTTTAAGTATCTGGATGAATAAGCCAATATTTGATGATCTCATATGACCAGGCACAGGGCTAGGCACTCAGAAAATACCCAAATAACTCTTTGCAGACCCTGTCCTCAAGGAACTTCTGAGCAGGATGAGGGGATAAAAGTATATATAAATAACGAATTCAAGAATGAATGTAATATCGGGTTGGCCCAACGGTTCGTTTGGGTTTTTCTGTAAGCTGTTACGGAAAAACCCGAATGAACTTTTTGGGCAACCCAATACATGCATGAGAAATACCACTGGTGCTCAAAGGAGAGGAAATTACTTTTGAAGAAGGAATAAAGGCATTTTCGATGTGATAGCATTTGGGGGGGGGGGCTTTCAAAAAGGCTTTCCGCTGACAGGCCAGCAGAGTGGGGTTTGTAGGCAGAGAGAATGGCATCAGGAAAACTTTGAGTGCTTGGAGTGTCAAGTTTTTTTTTTCTTTTGGCTGAAGCATTGGCTACACATCACGGGGAGGTACACTAGACAGGATATTATGGGAAGAGAGGGAGGCCTGAACTTCGGAGGAAGCTATGATCTGGGTGAAGAGTAGAGCCGGGTCATGAGAAAATGGATCTCGAAGCTGTAAAAACCAAGGAAATAAAAGGCAGCAGGATCTAGGAAGAAGTGAGGGGGGAGGGAAGAGGCAGATGTCCCTACGAGACTCTTACAACAGGCAAGGTAATGAGGGGCTGCAGGAGGGCCATAGGAATGTCGGGGAAAGGGAGAAATCGCAAAGCTAGAATAGTCAGGAGTGTGGAAGGCAAGGGAAAGACAGCCCTCAAAGAAGACTGTGAGACTTGAATCTGGGCGACTGGAGGGACAGTGATGCTTTTCACAGACTGGGGGGTTGAGAGGAACCCCATGTCTGGAGGAGAGAGAATGATGGCCCATATTTTGAACAAGCCAGCAATGCCCAGGAGACTGCTGGAAAAGTGGGTCTGGAGATGCACTCAGTGGTGGAGCTAGAGAAACAGACTTGACCCTAGTTCACCTGCAAGTGCCAGGAAGTCACAGAGCGGGGTGGGGAGTGTGAGCCTGTGCAGCGGGAGAGGATGGAGAGGGAAGAGGAGGGAGCCGGGAACAGGACGGTGGGGCTGTTTGCCAGAAGCACTAGAAGAAAATTGGCAAGGTGCGGTGTCCTTTCCCACCTGCTCTCATTAAGCCTGGGAGACGGCTCTTACCAGGAACAGGAAAGAGAATGCTGGAAAGAAAGTGTTCAGGAAAACTGCCTTTATTGGACATCTTGAATTAACTTGGATTGTTAGCTTCAGCATAAGCAAAGTCTATGCAGAGATAATGAGGTTTCTTATCCTTCCCACGTTCAAGGAGACTATCTGCAAAGTCCCTCTCTTCCATCCTCCCCTCCTTTCTGTCTTCTTTTTTCCTCTCCTTCCTCCCCCCATTCCTTCCTTCCTTTCCCTTCCTGCTCCTCCCTTCCTTGCACATTCTTGTTTTATTTTGGACTGGCCTAGTGCATGGGTGGCCATGGCTGACCTAAAGGAGGAGTTAGGATTCACCACCATCAACAACAAAGGGTTCTGTCCTCCAATATTGCAATATTTTGGGTCTTTCAAAGCACAAAATATATATTTGCATTATGACATCATTAACATTTTTGCAACTTAAAAAAAAAAGTAACTTTTTACTTCTTTCTTTGTACTGGTCTCAAGAGTCACTCATAAATCTCTTGGTAACTGCATAGAGTCCCAGGCCAGAGACTGGCCACTCCTGGCATTGTGATTAGAGTCATTTAATACCCAAGGCAGTGACTAATGTCTGGCAACAAAGGCTCCACTAGGTGTCACATGTCCTGAGACACTGGGTGAGGGCCACTAGGAGCACCTTCTCATTGTGTGTTAGCACCATGGTCAAGAGAAAAGTTGAGAACCTGGTGGATCCATGTGGGCACGATTGAGAAATGAGAGACCCTTTCCCCATGACCAACGCCTCTATAACCAGAATGCCTAAAATCAGTTCAACAAAGGTACCCACCTTCGTCTTATCTTCCTACTCTGGGCTTTTAATAATATATCTTTTCATGTTTACAGAAAGCAGTCAACTGAGCTATTCATGGAAAGGTTTGTGGGTTTGGTTAACGAGGTGGAGGAATATTATGTTTCAGTTGGAAACACATCCCTAGAATGCCAAAACATTTATTCCAAAGTCTGGTTTCCTGGTGCAATCAGAGGCAAGGCAACAGTGTGTCTGTTCAGAGACTGGGGGCTGGGGCCAGCAAGGCATCGGATCCAAGTGTATCCCAGAAGGCTTTTATTGTTAAATTATATTCTTCAGGAAAAACCGCCCGTGTCACATTTTGTAAACTTGATATCTACGCTCTTTTGACTGGCATCCTATTTTAGTGTAAGCCTATGATTTACAGCAAGCCTGTTTTCCCTCTTGCCTAGGATGGCAGCAGAAAACATGGGGCACTTCCTAGGCTCGAAGTGTAAGGAGCAAACAGGGCTGGAGTTTTGCTTCTCCCCAGTGATGCTGGCTTGAGTGTGCCCCCTTGTTCCCCATGAGCAGGCAGCAAGCTTCTCCTCACTCCCCACGGCCATTCATCCAGCTCCGGGCAGGAGCCCAGCTGCTGTGCCTACCGGGAGGGGCTGCCGAGTGCCCTGCCTACTGGCTGCTTCCCGATTCCCTGCCGTTCCACATGCAAACACATCCCCACACGCTCTGCCTTGCTCACACACGGAGCCACAGGCACATGTGAGCGCATTCCTTCCTTCATTCTCACTGTCTCAGCCCTTGACTTCTACAAGCCCATGGAACATTTCTGGAAAGACGCTCTTGATCCAGCAGGGTAGGATTGTTTTGATTTCTCTTTGTAGCTTTAGCATTTTGAGAAAGCAACTTACCTTTCTGGCCAGTGTCTGTATCCTAGCAGGGAGATGAGGATTTGCTGTTTTCCATGGGTTTATGTGTGCATCTCCTTCTGCTTTCAGGACTTGTAAGGTTCTTTGTGTAATTTACATATAATTCGGCAGGTTCAGATTTTTAAGAGCCCTCTGAAGTGCTTTTGCATGGGTTTAAAAAAGACGTTTGAAAATTGAAAGTGTGATTTACCGAAACGAAGTCATCTGTAAAAAAATTGCTCTGGAAAGTAATGGTTGCTGGCCATAAAGAGAAATATCTGTGATTCACCTAATGTGTTTTTAACCCTTTCTTTGCTTACAATCTATAGTTACTCTTGCTGAGCTCAATTTTGGCTGCATAGTAAATCAGCTGCATCTGCATATTACCCCCAAATGGTCTGTCTGTTCTTGTAAGAATTAGGTAAAATGTGTGCTTATTAGTATAAAGATATCCCAAAATATTACTATCAGTAACAGCATCCTTGTCATTTATAGATGACACAAACATTTTGTCCGGTATTCTGTCAGGTGTTTGGTATAGCAGTTGAAGCAAAGTATCTGATGGTCATACCAGAGTTCATTAGGCTGGGGCAAAGGAAGTTTATTAAAAAGTATAAACTGTCCAAGATTATAGGTGCACAATATATTTACCATATCTTTTTAATATATACTTATATATACACATTATATACTATATAGTATGTATTATTATATATTATGTTATATATATATATATTAAATGTACTTGAGCATGTTTAGTTTTTAATTCAGTACAAAACTTTTTTCTATTTCTCTTTCAATCTGGATATTTGATTCTGCATATCCTAGTCCAAGTGAACCAAGAAGGTCCAATCATAGGATGAAAGAACAGAAATGTATCATTGCCTTTTAAAATTTGTTGGTTAGACCGACAGTGTAACATCACTGCCAAAGATTTGGTTAATGACCTGAGGTTATTTTTTTTATGGTAAGGTCACGTTTCATATTCAGTTTTCTGAAGTTTTGGTTGCATAATCAGTGGAAGGCATGAAGACCCATGTCCGCCTAACGGAAGGTTTTTGTCAATCGTCATTCACATTAGAATTCCTATTGGGAGCAAGTACAGTACTGTGGTCCAGCACAAACAGACGAGTCGGGCTGGGAGAATCTCAGAAGGTCGTGGCTGGAGGGGACCACTTCGGGAGAATTTTTTAGATGAGGAAAACTGAGGTCGGGCAGCACCCTCCTGCTGCAAAGCGCGGCTCTTCCTATATGTACACCTTGAATCTCCACCCCCTTCCCCCCAGATGCCTCCCATCAGTTCCGGCAGCTGCTAAATATAGCTGTCTGCATATGCAACCGCATACCCCACTCTATCTGCCGTATCTCGGTTACAGAGTGGTCCTCCCCAGGGTCATTCTATGTACACACTACAGATTTCCAGCCAACGAGGAGCGTGAATCAAACAGTAAGGGAGACAAACAGAGATAGATTGGAGCCTGGCACGGGGCACATAAGGTAGCACGTTAGAGAAAGCCGGCCCCTGGATTAGTCTTCCGAGTTTGTTTTAAACCCCGTCTTCTCTGGGCCACCTTTAGGAGATCCCTCGGCTCCCCCGCCCTCCTGCAGTGAAATTCAGCCTCTATCCAGCAGCGACAAGTAAAGTAAAGTTCAGGGAAGCTGCTCTTTGGGATCGCTCCAAAACGAGCTGCGCCTGGAGTGATGTTTAAGCCAACGTCAGGGCAAGGCAACAGCCCCTGGCCGGCTTCCAGCACCTCTGTAATGCATACGAGCTCGGGAGACCGGTACTTAAAGTTGGAGACCCGAGCCCGGGAGTTGGCGGAGCGCGCTCGCGCCGGGCTGCACTTGCTCGCGTCCGGCCGGCCCGCTCCATCGGACGGGCCGGCTCCCGGGGCAGGGCCGGAGCTCGCGTCGCGGCGGGACATGCGCTGCGCCGCCTCTAACCGCGGGCTGTGCTCTTCTTCCAGGTGGCCGGTCGGCTGCTGAGCCCTCTGCCGCGGGGGGAGACGGTTTGCGCCTTGCCCGCGGCCACTGACCATGACCATGACCCTGCACACCAAAGCGTCTGGCATGGCCCTGCTGCACCAGATCCAAGCCAACGAGCTGGAGCCCCTGAACCGCCCGCAGCTCAAGATCCCCCTGGAGCGGCCCCTGAGCGAGGTGTACGTGGACAGCAGCAAGCCCGCCGTGTACAACTACCCCGAGGGCGCCGCGTACGACTTCAACGCCGCGGCCGCCGCCTCCGCGCCCGTCTACGGCCAGTCGGGCCTCGCCTACGGCCCCGGGTCCGAGGCGGCCGCGTTCGGCGCCAACGGCCTGGGGGGTTTCCCGCCGCTCAACAGCGTGTCTCCGAGCCCGCTGGTGCTCCTGCACCCGCCGCCGCAGCTCTCGCCCTTCCTGCATCCCCACGGCCAACAGGTGCCCTATTACCTGGAGAACGAGCCGAGCGGCTATGCGGTGCGCGAGGCCGGCCCTCCCGCCTTCTACAGGTACCCGCGCCGCCCGCCGCGCCACGTCGGGGTGGCCGCCGCGCGCCCGGCGGCGGGAGGGAGCGGGGGGCGAGGGGCCGCGCCGCCGGGAGCTCGCGGGGCCCGCAGGCCGCGGGGCCGGGCGCCCGGCAACCCGGCCGCCGCCGGAACCGCGGACGCGCGACCCGAGGGCTAGCGCGCGGCCCGGCCCAGGGTCACGCGGGGGGGGGGGGGGATCTCGCGTTCGAGAGTCAAGTTCTCTGGCCTGACGGCTTAAAAAAAAAAAACAAAAAACAGCAACATTCTGTTCTCCACGCCTCCCCCTCGCCCCCAGTGTCTGCGTGAGACGCAGATCCGAAACCCCGTGTGCTTCCTAACTAAACAAATATTGGAAAACTGTGCAAAGCAGAGGTTATTAGTGTGTGTGTGGGGGGGGAACACCCCAGAGCAAATAAACACAAGGTGCTCTGAGTCCCTAGAAAATGTCCCGCTTTGGTATTTAAGGCTGAAGGTGTCTGGGGCTAGCGGAGCTCAGAATTTTATTTATTTATATTATTAGTAGTATTTTACAATTTTGTTTTAATGTGCTTGCAAAATTTCCTTTCTCCTAGAATTTCGGGGTGGAAATATGCACGCTGTGATGATGGTGATGATAGTGATGGTGAAGGTGATTCCCTTGGGAAGCGATTCCTAGCACCGCTTTCCTCGCCCTCCCCGTCCCACCTTGGAGGGCTGTAGGATCGAATTGCGCTCCTCAGAGGGGCAATAGAGTTCAATGGGTCTTAAGGAGTTTCTGATTTCTGAGTTAGCCGGCTGAGTCCGTGTCAGAGCAGACAGAAGACTTCTGACAGCCAGAGATTTATAAGTGTCCTGTGGGTTTAACACATGCCACATCGAAGCACGAGTGTTTTGAAATACTTTCCTGACAGCTAAGTTTCATTTCTGGCCTACCGGGGAGGAGAATGCCCCAGGACTGGGGAGCAGCGGTTCAGCCCGGTTCTGTGCTTTGCCTTCAAGGGCGAAGAAGCAGTTGGTAGTTTGGGACACTTTTGTGACTTAAGAGGCAAATGTTTTGTGTCCTTATTTATTTTTCCTAGTAGAGATTATACTTTCCTTCTCCCCTCTTCCTCCCATTTTCCTTTTGACAGCGTCTCCCTTCTCTTCGTGATGGACTTGAGGAAGCCTTAGGCAGGAGGTCCGGGTGAATACCTGTGCCCTAGGTGCTGCGGGGAGGCCTCAGGGCACCCACGTGGCTGGCTGGGTGCTGAGTTAGGCACTGCCTGACTGTACACTGGTGCCTGGACTCGCCTTCCACTTTCACCCAGATCCTTCTGTATAGCAAGCTGTGGACCGATTTTCCATTCAGTGTTCTATATCCAGAGATATTTGTAGCAGAAGAAATAGGAGGAGGGTGCAGGGTGGCCCCAGAGGATTGTGAAGGCAGACTCTTGGGGTATCTGAATATACTCCACATCCTTCAGCCCCTCAAAGGACTTTAGAACATCCCACAGCCAAGCAGGTCCAGCCTGAGTTATTCCTCAGAAGACAAACAATGAACAAAACTTTAAAAAGTTGGCATCTATCACGTTAATTTAACTTGTTTTAATTCAGGGTTAAAATGGAAAACAAAAAAGAATTTATTCTGCCCACTTTTTTTTAAAAAAAGTGTTAGAACAGAGTATAACGATTAAGTCTAACTCACACCTTTTAAACTCCTTGTTGTGAAGGAAGGCACTGGTATGATGTGAATTCCATAACCTTACGGTAGACTCCAGAAACTATTTTCTTTTCCATTTAATTTTCAGTTCTTTTATTGCAAATTAATGCCACTGAATTTCAATGGGCACTAATGAGGCTGCTTCTCAGTGGATTATTTACTGCCTTGCTAATAATTACAAAGTGAGCATGGTCAAATAAAGAGGGGAATCACATTTTATTCAAAATTGTTCATCATCCCAGTGGCAAATAATATCGCTATAATATGCCCCATCTTAAACTTTTTGCATTAGATGATATTCAGATACTTTTAGAATAATAAAAAAATATGTGAGACTTTAAAAAAATGAGGTAAAGAACTCATACACATGGGATTCTGTGTGGAAATTCAGTTTTAGAATAATTTTTTTTCCTTTGTCATTTATTTACCATAACATCCTTTCTTTTTTGTTTGAATTCTGCCTTTATTACCCAGGGAGGAAAAGAAGGCTCTATGAAATAGAGTTATTTCAAATAGACAGATGTTACTTAATATTCTTCCCCCTCTCAGTTTTGCTGTTTGACTCTGGGTAAAAAGAACTGATTAGATTCTTTTAGGAACCTCTAATTTTCTTCAGTAGTTATCAAAAGTTTTGGGGGCCAAAAGCAATGTTTTCAAACTGCTTGTCATGACCCAGAGGATCACGAAATTAGTTTAGTGAGTCTAGAACATTTTTTTTAAAGGAATAAAATAGAAAAGAATATAATAGAAAATAGCCGAGTGGGTAATATCTAATAAGGGAAGGTTTTGTTTCCTGAAAATTTGTTTTAATTATACATGCTTGTTTGTGCTGGCTGTGATTAAAAATGTATTTCTTACATGGTTTGAGGTAAAGAAGTTTGAAAGCTACTGACCTAAAATGTTATGGTCAGTAGAAAAGAAAAAGTTTAGTTAAGTGGCTGGTTGTTTTACCGACACAAACCAAAAAGCAGTTTTGATTGTCTTTATTTTATTTTTCTCTTACAAATTAGCTGGTGACTTTGGGTCAGTTAGATTAAGCTTTATTACTTCTGGTTCTTAACTTTTCCATTTATAAAATGTTACTGTGTGGATTGTCCACCTGAATGTCCCACAGGGATGTTCAGAGAATTTATGCGAAATTCACATCATTTAGCGTTAAGATGCTATGGGTATTTTCTTCTTTTGGCCACAATATGTAGCCTTCTTTATGTATGAAGAAATGTAACAGATAAAACTGCCCTGGGCATTTAGTAATGGGAGAAAGATTGTCACATGTCCCAACAAATTGTTATTCAAAGGGAATAAATTTGTAAATAGACAAGCTGTGACTCTGCAAAATATGTCTTACCTAAAATGTCATGATGAAGGCAAGTGGGAGTTATCTTATCCTGGGTTCCTTAGCAAGTTCAAATATCTTAGGGAGTTTGGATAAAACTGAAGATGAAAATTAATTATATCCACTATGTTTTAAAAAATTCAAATGAGGTATTTAATACTCTGTGCTGATTTCAGTTTTATTACTCAATATTCTTAAAGGCTAAATATTGCCCACTTCTCCAAAAAACTTGACCAATATACAAACCTTTTGCATCAAAGCCAAAGCCCTAGTGATTTGTCTACTGTCTACCGTCTGTATGCATATTTTTAGTGCCTAGTTTGTGCACTGGTGAACACTTAGAACTATTTCTCAACTTTGAGCAAGGCTCACTTCTAGGGAGAGATTTGAATGGTTAATTTTCAAGTTTTCAGTAATTCTTTCTTTGTAGTTAGGTGATATCTCAGCACCCTTTTTTCCTGTTCTCACTTTTTTCAGTCATTTAAATTGTTACTGTTTACCTGACTCTTTGTGTTAGTCTAAGAATAGTTCAAGGAGCCACATATTGCCTCGGGAATGAGTATATTTTAGGTTGAAACGGAATCACATCTTCAAACCCCATTTCATTTTCACCTACTCTATGTGGCTTGTACGTGTTTGGTAGAAAGCCCCTGAAAGGTAATTGCCACTTAATTCTAACCTTCTTTCTCACACTCCGTTAATTTGGATCTCTGGATTACTTTTGTGAATATATTTACGATGTGACATTCATAATTTGGGAAGATTCAGGTTCAGCATTTTGGTTTCTTATTATTTTAAGGATGTAAAAGACAGGGGTAAGAAATTGACAATGACAAGAATAGATATCAGGAAAAACTATAAAAGATGTCAAACTTTCCGATCATGATAAGACATTAGTACTTTTGTCAAGTGAGCTAGTATATGTGAAAGCAGTGCATAAGCTATACAAGCAATCGCTATTTTATTATTTTATTCACATATTAATATTTGTTCTGGTGCTTTTGTAAGCTAAAAAAAAAACTACAGGGAAGAACTGATTTAAGTGGTCAGGAGTTTCACTACAAGTATAGATTGATGATAATATGAACTCATTTTCTGTGGAAGCCAAATTTAAATAAAATCTTTATTACCATCTGCAATATTTGTTTGCAGTCTGGGTTATCATAAAGAACATCTATCTTATAGATACGTTTTTTAAAAAAGTCAAAACCCCAATTATGTGATAATAGTTTTATGTAAGGAAATTTATGAATTTTAATTCTATTTTTTCTAAAATGCATATTCAGCACAAAAATAATAAATCTAACTCCTCCCAGTGACTTCAGTATTATTTTTAATGTAACTTTAGAAGAACCCAGTAGAGAGGGCTAAGTGTGTTCCCTTCTTCTCTAGGACACATTGACTTGATAGAGGCAAATTACTCATTTGGTTTAATTCCAAGTCTCAGTTTGCTTATCGAAGAAAGGAAAACAGAGTGGCCACAACTGTTTAGAACCCAAATTCATACTCCAGAAAAAGATGCTATATAAATCCCCAGAATACAGCTGCTTGAACACAAACCAGCCAAAGTGAAAGTGTAAAGGATTTCATGAAAGGAGGCAGTCCATCAAAATCATTCAGCAGTTTTATTTTATATTTTAAACTCTGCTGATGAATTGACAGAAAACATGATTTTAAAAAACAGTGTGTCTGAGCTGTCCCCTGCTCCATCCCCAAAACATACCCTCACAGTGTCCTCTGAAATCTGAGGACTTAAGTGGGCTGGAGGTGAAGGGAAGCACCTTTAGGATGTTCTTGAGCTCATGAGAGAAGAAGCCATGAATGCGGAGTTCTGCACCTTAGAGAATATTAGTAGGAATTATGGGGGAACATTTTGCATTAATCAACAACACTTTTAATTATATGTACATGTTTAAACCCTATTAAAAATATGAAGGCTAGAAAGGCAACTGTTTTGCTCCCAAATGACAAAATTTTATATGGTTTAACAAAGCGATAATTGAATAAGAAGGAGTAGGGCTGACTCTTGGAAGTATTATGGTGGTGTGACGGGGGAATCCGCGATGATGGTGGCGGTGGCGACAGAGAGAAGGAAGAGGAGGAGGGCGACGGTGATGACAGTTATGATGCTAGCAGCAAGGAGATGTCGAAGGCAGCTGGGGTAGTATCTCTGGATGCCTATTATGTAGCCTGGAGATAGCTATCCAAACAGAAGTGAAAAATTTTTAATGTACTTTGCTCATTTTTGTGGAGTTATAATTTACATATATAGTCAAAATTTTCAATAATAATACTATCAATAACATGAATACCATAAATCTGTTAAGTACCTCCCATTGCTATACAGAAATTAAAAAAGAAAAATCCAAACACACCTGGATTTTTTTCTTTGTTTCTCCTCTGAACTTTTTAGAGGAACACATTGAGTTCTTAGTTTGTTCCCATAACATCTTCTCCTTTAATCCAGTGTGTCATCTTTCATGAGATAGTAGGCGACTTTGTCTTGTCATCTTCTGCTTTCTGAAGCTCCGGTAAATTAGGCTTGGGAAAATTATAGTAGATCAATGAAAGTTAATAAAGTTAATGAAGAAACGTTCAGGACTGGATATTTCCCAGTGAGCCCTCGATAAACTCAGCTAGGATCCTTCTTTTTGAGGGTTCCCCCAAAGTTGTCACCTTCAAGATGGGCCAGTGACCTCTGAGGTTTCATGTTCAGATTCTCACCTTCAGCTTGGAAGCTACAGAGCTGTCTGGCCCGAAGGCTCCCCGTCCGTGGCTGTGGTCCCATTTCCAGCCTGCATCCCTCGCCCTCATTCCCCCTGTTCCCAAACAGTGGCGAGGGCAGGGACCCAGCAGCCTTCATGTGTGCGTGCCAGGCACTACTTCCTGGGCAGTTTTCTTGGCAACTCGATTCACGATTCACTTCTCTCACATAAAGACTTGGAATTTCTTTTAAGACCCTGAAAGTAAAAGAGAATTCTCTTTTAGTTTCCTGCAACTAAATAGTGTTAGACATAGTAATTTTTGCATTGACATCCTTTCTCTTTCCTCCGCTGATCTTTGTTTTGATAGTCCGTTCTCCTGTTTTCTTGTTTCTTTGCTTTATTTTCTACTGTTCTTCCTTTTAAACTCTTCTTAGCTTCTTTTCGACTATCCAGCTTTCTTTTTTCTTTTCTGTTTTAGTCACTCCATCTGTGTAGTCCCACAGTTTTCCTCCCATCTTTTCTGGTTTATTTCTTTATTGACCTCTGTTGTCTGTTATTTTAATAAAATTTGGAACAGGGCTCATCAGAGTTCCTCCCTAGCCTGGGAAGGCCAGTGGTGTAAGAATATGCCTTAATAACCCATTCACTACATTAAAAGTGACATTAACTACAGTAAAAGTTTCAAAAACGATTTTTTCTTGTCTTTAAGGATAGACGCTTAACAAAAATTCAGGAAGAAAATTTCACTTAGTAAAATTGCTTTCGTAGCTCATTCATTCATTCATTCATCTGGCTACGTTGTTCCAAAGTGTGTAGCTCATCAAAGGCATAGATATCAATAAAATGTGTGTTTGTACTCCTAGCAGTTCACATATCAGTGTTAGCACGGAGCAACCAGGAGTCTCACTGCATGAGTGGGTGAAATCCTAGGGCTGCAGGCTTCTGCATGTCGATTTGGTATGGAGGTGACAAAAAGTGCAGCCTTTGCTGTGGTCTCCCGGTGGCCTACTTTTCCGGAATCCAGATCCACGTGAACTTACACCATGCATTTAAAACCGACTGTAATTTCCCACTTTGTCAACAAAAACATTCCTCTTTGAACAGTCGTAGGTACATCCATGATTCATTTTACTTACTTCATGAAGGTATTTTAAGTGTTTTCTTTTTTGAAGATTTTTTTTTTGATGTGGACCATTTTAACAATCTTTATTGAATTTGTTACACAGTATTGCTTCTGTTATATGTTTTGGGTTTTTGGCCACGAGGCATGTGGGATCTTAGCTCCCTGACCAGGGATTGAACCTGCAGCCCCTGCGTTGGAAGTCTTCTGGACCGCCAGGGAAGTCCCTAGTTTTGTTTTTGTTGTTGTTGTTGGTAAAACTTTCACTATACAACATTGTCAGAAACATAATTGATTTTAAGGGTGCTTTATGCTAACTTTGACCTCTGCTTTTTTTGTGGGGGGAGGGGGGAAGACATATTTCTGCTGGATTATTTCAAGCACTTCAGAGGGAGAGAGAATGCATTCTAATTTGAGTACAGGATATAATTTAGTTACAATGGGAAGGTATTTTCTTTAGTTACCTGACAAAACTTGAGAGGCCTCCAGAAGCCTCTTGAATTTCTAATAGGAGGAATCCCTGAGCACTGGTCCAAGCAGAAAGCCTATCTCACGTCACTGTATTTCTCTCAGCCCTTGGCAAAGTGCATGGCACAACAAGTCCCTAGAAGCATAGTAGGCAGGAAGCACCAGTTACCCTGATTCCCTCTGGTCTCTTGCAGGGAGAAAGGCCAGTCAGGAAGAGATGTTTAGATGGGATTGGAAGAATGTGGGGAGTTTGCGAATACCCCTTTCTCAGGAATGAAAATGCAAAGGACTCCACTGGGCATTTCAAGTTCAGTGATTCCCATTATTCACAGACTGCACTTTTATGAATTTGCCTACTCACTGACATTTTTGTAAGCTTCCAATCAGTACTCATCGCACTTTCTCAGTCATTCACAGTAGCACAGCCGAGCACAAAGTAGTGAAAAATTTGAGTCATCCAACATGCGCGTTCCTAGCTGAGGTCAAATAAGGTGAGCTCTGCCTGCTTGTTTTAGCTCTCCACTGTAAACAAGTGTCCTGTTTGGGGTCCATTTAGTGCCACTTTGTTTGTGTGTTTTTTGCATTTTTGTCCTTTTCATTAGTGATTTTGCTGTTTAAAAAGCATAGTGCTGAAGTGCTGTCTAGTGTTCCTAAGTACAAGAATGCTGTGATGTGCCTTATGGAGAAAATACATGTCAGATAAACTTCATTCAGCATGAGTTATAGTGCTGTTGGCCATGATTTTAATGTCAACAAGTCAACAACATATGTTAAATAAGATGTCTTTAGAGAGAAACACACACACACACACACACACACACACACACACACATACATGAAACAAGGCTGTATATTGCTTGGTTGATAAAAATGTTACAACCAGAGGCTCTCAAGAACCTAACCCTGTATTTCCCCCAGGAGTGATGGTTTAGTATTCACTAATTCAGTGTTTGTGGCTTCTACTGTGTACTTCATAGAACTTAACTTGCAAGTAATAAGAATTGATTGTATATAATAAAGTGATGAAAGCACAGGTTTGGGAGACCAGCAGCTTGTTTCTTGACCCTTGCCCAGTTGTAATCTCTGGCTCAGTGTGCCTCAGTTTACTCAATTGTAAAATGCCAATCAAAATAGGACCTACGTCTTTTGGTTGTTGGGAGGATTAAACGAGTTCAGAGACGTCAAGGGCTGAAAACACACCCAGCACGTCGCCAGCCACAATTTTTTATTACTTCTTTAGAAGGGAATTGGCAACTCTACACTGAAGAAGGTGAATATGAGAGCTCTTTAAGAGTCTGGAATGTTTGTAACTTCCCTATATTTGTTTATTTTGCCTTCAAGGGATCGACTTTAATACCCTATTGTGATTAGAAGTTAAACTTTTCCAACCTAAAGGAAGCAGGAAGCTAGTATTTTTAGAAATGCTTAGTGTATGCCAGATACTGTGCGAGCAAAACAAAACAAAGCAACTGTAATAAACTCCAAATAAATAAAAAAATAAATAAATCAATAAAAAAGAGGGAAAGGCATTAAGTATTCTGGACTGAAGCAACTCTAGAGAGGGAAGTAGTGAAATTGACGGAAGCAGTCTACGGAGAAGCCATGACGTACAAGGGCAAGGAGGGAATTTCTCTGTGATTCGGAAAGAAGGAAACAGAGAGGGAAGAGGGATGGAAGCCAGCATTTATAGAGCATCTATAAAAGTGGATTTTCAACCTGGCTGCACGTTAGAATCAAGGATGATTTCAGAGTCACCCAGATGATTAAAAAACTACTGCGACCTGGGCCATATCTCGGCAGTTTGGATAACTGCCCTGGGGGTGAAGCGTGAATAAGCAATTAAGAGAACAAAACAAAACAAAAAAACTCCACGGGCTTTTCTCCTGGGCAGTCCACTGTTTCGCAGTCTCCCAGCACTTCTGTAAGTGTTATCACATTTACGCTTGCTATGCCTGTCTGTCACGGTGGCCCCAGGGTTTCGCTGTGTTCTGACCCCGAGGAAGACTATTCAGACCCAGGGCTGCCTGTTTTCCAAGTCTCCATTTCACTGAGCCTCTTGGGTTTCAGAAGCAGAGGGAGGAAGGAGAGCTGAGGAGAAAAATGACAGTAGCGTTAATTTCTACTCCTCATCTTTCCAAAATAACGTATAAAGTAGGCAGTTGCGTTGGATATTGACTAGATACAAAGAAGGCAAATGGAAGAGTATGAGGTTGCAGACTTTTGCCACAGGATATGAAGATGAAATTAGGAAACGACTGAAAACATGAATGCAAATACAGTTGACCCTTGAGCAACACAGGTTTGAGCTGCTTGGATCCACGCACAGGCGGATCGGTTTCAACAGAAGTACTATAGTGCTACACGATATGCTGTTGGCTGAATCCACAGATGCAGAACTGGGGATACAGGAGGAACCACGGATATGGAGGCGGGCTATAAGATATACCAGGAATATTTTTAATTAAAGTACAGTTGATTTACAGCATTATGGTCATTTCAGGTGTATATACTCGGATTTTTGATTGGGCTGAGGGTTGGTGCCCATAATCCCCGTGTTCGTTCAAGAGTCAACTGTACACACCTGTGCCAATTCGCGGGCATGATTTGGGTTTTGGGTAAAGGTTTAGATAATTGGAGGTCATTGAAATCCTTGAACCTTCCCCCCCAACAGGGTTCTCTTCTCGTTAGTTCTTCCGATCGTTGCCACACACCAGACTCTAGCATTGTTGATACAGCCTCTAAATATCAGTACAATTGTCTGATTGAAATGAGCAGGGGCTCCTCTGATGTCCACACGGTGTTCTAGGCCCTACACCATGAGGCGCTATCAACCCACGGGCCCAGGGCTGTCTGGTTCTTTGTGTTTTGTGTCTGATGCTCAGCAGTTGTGATTGATGAAACCAAAGTTGCTTTTCCATAACGAGCCCAACCCTCGTCTAAGGAGTCTGTGTTTAACGTTAGAAAATGGCTAGCAAAGGTGTTAAGTGGCTGGTAGGCACATTCACAAGTTTTAGCGTTTCTATGTTGAACAACTGTAGTTCACAGAGATGCGGTACCAGGCATCTTCTTGCAGGTCTCAAAAACATAGAAAGAAGCTCCTCCTCAAATGCCTTTCGTGTCCTTCTCTCCTTTCTCTGCACACAGCCAATTGTCTATTATTGCTGTAATAGTTCCTTACTGATTTTGAGCTTTCAAACTCTAATTTTCCAGTTTACCTGAGCTTACTACCCAAAGTAGACATTTGATTGGGTCCTTCCTCTGTTTCAAAGCCTTCAGTGGCTTTTCACCATCACAGAACAGATGCATATTCTATAGTGCCATGTTCAAAGCCCTTGTAATTTGATTCCAACTCATCATCTCCTGTCACTCTTGTTCAAAAGCAAATTTAAACGGGCACATTCCCACTTCCATTCTTCAGTCATCTCCATCTCTCACATAATATACCTTTCTTTCTTCTTGTCCCATCTCTGTTAGGCTGAGTCTACCCAAAAGTCAAAGTTCAGTTCAAATGCCACCTCCACCAGATGGGTTATCCACCTGGCATTCTTTCAGTGTTCATTGTGCACATAGAGCACCTTTTTGGGTACCTCTATTATGGAAATCACCATAGAATGCCTTTCATTATGGTTGTGAATAGATTTGTCTCCCCCATCTATTTAATTGTTACCAATTATTAATAACAGTAATGTTCATTCATATATTAACTCATTATTAATGAAATGATTGTTTCATTAATTTTATAGATAATTTAGAGTAATTGTATACAGTTTATTAATTAATGTGTATATTCACTCAGTAAGCTTTATCAAATGTCAATCATATACTGACTTCTGTGGTAGCTACAGAGATTGGACACCTTATCTGTCATTAAGTTTCTCATAGTTAAGTGAGGGAGCTGACAAGTGTATAGACAATTGAAAACCAGTGGAATAAGAATGGTGATAGAGGAGGGACCCACTAGAGGCACTGAGGAGGGGCACTTAACCAGACAGAGGGCTCCCATCTACTGAGGAACAGATCCAGAAAGCTTTGATGGAGGTAGGATTTAGGCAGTCAAAGAAGGGTGGGTGAGGCTGTGAAGAGATGCTGAGTCTGATTTCCTGGTCATCCCTAGAGTTCCAGCCCAGTTCCTTGGACAGAATGAATGCCTAATAATTTATAGAGCCAAATTGTTGAATTAACCAAAAAGAGTAAATTGTTACAAATAGGAGAAATAACTTTAATAATAGCAGTGACTAGTATTTTTTGACCATAGTGCAGTAGGCACCTTGCTGAAAGCCTTAAATGGATGATCTTGTTGAATCCTTACACCAACCATAAGAGGCTGATACTGTTATTATTCCCATTTTATGGGCAAAGAAACTAAGAGAGGGCAAGTGACTTGCCCAAGCTCACACAGCCAGTAATGGAGAAATAGGGAATCTAAATCTAGAAGGTGAACTCTGAAGCTCAAGTTTTAACCTACTCTATCATGCACAAAAATTGACAGGATGTCTTCTGTTACTGATTGATTTACTTGGCAGTTGGTTTAATTCCTTGTAATATCTTTATATTTAGTTGTGACAATACTTTAATCTTAGACTACATCCCAAGACTGCTTCTTTTAGTTTTATGGGAAATGACTATTTTTATGATGCTTGCTAAAATCATGTTTAAACATTTTTCCATTTAGTAGGGGAACATTTTCCCTTCTGATATCAGGAGGAGCCATTAAATAAGATCCTACAAAGACTTCCCGATAGCAAACTTATGCATTTCTCTGCATGTGAAACCCACCCAAGAATTTAAAATCTGGACAGAATTATAGTATTCATTTGGTCCAAACCTCTCTTTACACAAATAAAATCATCAAATCAGAGTATTTTAAATCTAGGCGGGACCTTAGGCCTGATGGATTCCCACCTCTTTATTTTCTAATTGAAGCAATTGAAGTCTTGAGAGGGGAAGTGACTTCCCCAAAGTTCCCCAGCTGGTGCGGGCAGAGCCAGAGGTAGAATCTATGTCAGTCTCCAGCCCACCACTTCCTACTTAACAGATGGAGGTGTGACCAGCCTCTGTTCACTGAGGCTGTCGGGGCTGTGCCCTACTTGCTGTAGTTCTAGCATGTAGAGTAGAAGCTCAAGCAACGTGGAATGAAGGAACTCCTGATGCTGATCACTACAAAACTACAGTGATGGCTAAAGTGAATGCACCAGCCATGCCTGTCTAGACAGGCCATGAGTTCAACTGTTGTTTGGCCCCGTGAGAATTTTTAACCTTGGTTTGACACTTCAGTTTTAAGAATCGGGGAGACTTATTTCCTATACTTAACATTTAGATCATTTCCTCTCAGTTCTAATAACTATACAGTCAGCCCTCTGTATCCAAGGGTTCTGACTCCGAGGAGTCAATCAACCACCCACGGAAAATATTGGGGGGAAAATTTCCAGAAAGTTCCCAAAAACATAACTTGAATTTGCTGTGCAAGGCAACTATTTACTAGCATTTGCATCGTATTCACAACTGTTTACGTTGTATTAGGTATTACAAATAATCTAGAGATGATTTAATGTATGTGGGAGGATGTGCATAGGTTATATGCAAATACTATGCCATTTCCTATAAGGGACTTGAGCGTCCATGGATTTTAGGATTCTAGGCGGGAGTGGGGGGCGGGGGGTGTCCTGAAATCAATCCCCTTCGGATACCAAGGGACGACTCTATCTTGTTACTTTGTGTTTGAAGATTTCCTTTCTTGTTTTTCTTTTTTTTCCTCCTGGGCTTAAAGGTTAGGAATTACCTTACTGGATTTCTCTAGAGACTTATACTGATTCCTTTTAGATTTCTAAAGCAGTTGGATGCTATTTTTATTCCATAATTACCAATGTGAAAATGGAACTTGCATTATTTCATAATAGGTATTTCACCTTAGTATTGGCAAAATTAAAAAATAATTCAGTCTGTGCTTGATCCAGCCGCCTTGTTACAATAGCATTTTTTTATAACAAGGTCCCATGTTGAAAATCATGTGTCTTCTTTTGGGCTAATCACTAAACCCAGTGTTGGCTATATACTGTTTACTATTAAATTTTTCCCCTTGTAGTTTAATACTGTTCCAGGAAATGAAATGTAAGTTTAATAAGAATGGCAATTGATGGAACCGTATGTCCCAGGTATAATTAATGTTCCTGATAAATGTGTTAAAGAAGGGCATGGCTGATGGGTTATAACTGTACTAAACCAAGATGATTTGAAACCACTTATTCTGTAGAAATTTATATTTATAGGCTAGGATTTATAATTAAACAAAACTATACTATTTTTTTTGACTTTCATTTTTTTAATGAGTTAAAGAACTGTTAGAATTGTCAAGTAAAATATATGAGAAGAATGTGTTAATATTCTTACAGTTAGTAATACTGTAAAGAGAGCATGGAGGGATTAAATACACTTTTATTAACATTTGATGACTTTTTTTTCATAGAAAGGATGATTTTTATATGTGGGGAGGAACAACAGTTGGAAGTGGCAGAAGTTACTATAGATTTCTTGAGGTTGCCCTTCCCATTTCTTTTCTCTTTTGTGAAAAATTGTAGACCAAAACGTATTTTCTTCTGGTTGTGAAAATGGTATCGGTAGCCTCTCAGCAAAATGACTTTCACTAAGAAGTTGAAGACAAAACTTCCGTAGTGATATTTTGAGAGCTTTTGTCCTGCATTCTGCATTCTGGTGGTTCCTTGTAGCCCAGGGATGCTATTGATATATACAGAAAGGATGATTAGGTCAATGGTGACTTTTTCTAAGTCAATATTTCTCCTTGGAATATGATCATTTTAATATTCTCAAGGTATAGGCTAAAACTTTCTAATTGGATCTACAGGAAGGAGAGCAGCAGCTGGCGGATGGAAAGTGAGAATGATCAATTAATTCAAGGCCACGTGCCTCATGGTGTGGTGCTAGATCGTACTTAGCATTGAGTGAGCTTCTCTTTGGTGATCTAAGCCATGTGAGTCGGAAGGTACATTAGTATTTTAAACTCCTATATAATTTTAGTAAATGAGTGAACATTAATTTGATGTGATATCCCATTGGCCCAATAGTTAATGCCTAATTTTGTCCAAAGCAGACTTCTGTCTCTTGACAAGAAAAGCATGGTTAAGCCGGTGGTGTAACCTTTCCCACTGTCCTGGACTCAACTCTGTCATTTCTGCCAGGCTCATGCATCTCTGTTGCCTTCTCTTAAAAGCATCATATTTAGGATTGCCCAGTAAAATATAGGATGCTCAGGTAAATTTGAATTTCAGATAAATAACAAAAAACTCTTTTAGTATAACTATGTCCCACATGATATTATACTAAAAGGTTCTTTGTTGTTGATCTGAACTTCAACTTAACTGGGTATCTTGCATTTTTATTGGGTAAATCTGGTAGCCCCAACCATGTTGCCTGACTGTTAACTGAGCTTCATTTTTGAAGGCTGAAGGTTATGTTTTATGGTTCTCTATTCCAGCTGGAACACAGGTGTCCACGTGCCTTTTCCTACCAGGAAAGGAGGCACACCAACGTGGAATCTGTACACTTAAACTTTTGTCATCGTTATTGATTATAATTAAGGACATAGGTTTAGTGTAAATACAGAATGACATAGCTCTTCATTCTGTTACCTGAAAAGATAGACAAAGTACAAGGGAAAATATTACAATGTAATATTACAATATTATAATTCTACGTGAGGAGAAAATCAAAGAGTAAGGACCTAGTAAAAAGACACCTGTCACCAGAACTCCTAGTTAGATAATTTTGTGAGTGAGTAATATACTGAGTGAACTTTTCTTGGTTGTTTGGGGGGGAATTCTCTTATTTTTGCAGCATCCTGATTGATTTCAGAAAATAGTTTAGAAAAATGATTCTCTGAAATGCTTTCTAGAGCGTGAAAGATTTAGAAGAAAATGTACAGCTCCTATGTAGATAGAGCATTGAACAGATCTGCACTCCCCCTCATCCATTTCTTCAGTTTTTAGCACGTTGGGGTGGCTGACTCCATACAGGAGAACTTGACCTTGGCTATGGTGGCTTGGGAGACGGCGTGCTACGTGAGGGGCCTCAATGCATGGCTGCAAACGGGCTTTCAGGGATGGCGTGTGGCATGGGGGACCTCCAATACATGGATACTAGGGGGTTTGTAAAGAAGTCAAGGCTAAGGGGTGAAAAAAGGAGCTGCCTGGGAGTCAGTGGGATAAGTAATTGCTCCAACAGTCTTCTGAGTATAGGTCAGATAACTGTACGTGTGTAATTTTCTAGAGGGAAATTCTCTGAAGTCTTTTTGGTGAGACCATGGGGAACAAAGTGTGAGTGAGAATTCCCAAGTCTTTGGAAACATTTCCTTTTACTCAGTCCTAACTCAAGGACATTGAAGAACTCCCAGAGTCACATGCCAAGGCATAGCTGGGGTTGGGGGGACGGTTGGTGGGAGGAAGAGTTAGAACTCGTTTCTCAGCTGCTTGGGAAACTTGTTGCTTGAGCTGGTGGCAACTGAGACCACTGGCTAACAGCTGAGTGATTTTGCCCCAAATGGATGTGAGCCAGGTTTGAACAGAGCACTGGGGATGGGAGGGTAGTAAATGGAAGTTTGGTTGGTTTGATTGTTTTCTGCTTCATAGCATGCTTATACCTTGCAGAACTACAGCAGAAGAATCAGTATTTTATATAAGAGTATTTCAGCACTAAATAGAACAAGTCATAAATACCACTTATAAGGGTAATAACAATGTATAATATTGACTTCCCTGTGACCAAGGCCAAGTCTTGTAAGAAGACTGAGCAAGTGAAGTAGTGACTGGGAATCTGAGCCCTTTTCCCCAGAGATTTCAGATTGCTTCTGACTGCACTGTCTAGACAGAGCCATCAGAGGGTACTGTCTAGAAACCGGAGGAATCTCAAGAGGCTGCTGTCCAGAAATGAGAGGCAAGTCTGCAAATGCAAAGGCTAGAACATGCCAGCCTGTGCTGGGAGGCCTGAGACACTGATGTTTCCAAAGAGTAGCAGAGCAGCTGTTTTCTTTTTTCCTTCATTTCACAGTATTTGTTAATTCAGTTTTCAAGATCAGATCACTTTAAAAATCACCTGAAAATTCTTCTCTAATAAAGAACATTCCTCTAATTTACAACTGTTTTTCCAGGATACAAATGAATCAAGCCTTTTAAAAACAAATTCTGTCTAATCCTGGGCAGATTTTTAGAACAGATCCATTCTGGAGAGTCGCTGTGACCTCAGAAGCCCAGCCCTGACCTTCTTCTCAGCCAGGCGTCTGGGGGTGTCAGTAGTCTGAACTCCGTGTGGCGGCCATCATGGTGGTGAGGCTACAGCACAGGCCTTTGGTGACCTGTCTGTATTCCTCGGGTTTGGTCTTCAAGAGCGTCAGGATGTTCTGGAGGGTGTGGGGTGGCTGCATGCCCAGGGGTGGCCATCATGTGATCAGGTAGTCGGTGTGGGTGGCCAACTGCTTGGTCGGGTGCAGGGCTGGCTCAGGGATCTGGAGGATTGATCTCCTGGCTGCTTGAGACTCAGGCTCTAGAAGACTTTGCTGCGTTAACTTTGCTGACTTCCTGGGTACCACACTGGACCGTTGGTCCAAGGAGTATTTGAAATCACTGTTGGCCAGTCTGGTTTAGAGTCACCAGTGCAGCCTGTCTGACATGCTCTTACTTCACCCTGTTGATGTTGTAGGACCCCCACCTAGGTTCACTGGATGGCTGACCCAGTTTGCCCTTTCATTCATTCATTCATTCCACAACTGATATTTACTGGCCATCTACTCTATGCTGGGCAGTATGCTAGACACTGGGGACAGACCAGTATGCAAATCAGACCAATCAAGAAAGGTTCCATTAGGAAGGTGACACTTAAACAAAGATGTGAAATAGGGAAGGGCATGAGAATATCTCAGTGAAGAGTATTTCAGGCCGAGGTCACAGCAGTGAAAAGGCCCTGGGACAGGAGTGTGCCCTGTGTGTATGAGACAGGGAGGCTGGGATGACAGAGTGGAGCACCAAGTTGGAGGTGAGGACGGAGAGGAGTGTAGGCGTCAGAGTGAACAGGGCCTTTGCAGGTCATTGTCGGGTTGCTGGCTTTTGCTCTGAATGAGTGGGAGATCCAACAGAGGGTTTTGAAGAGCGGAATGACCTGCTCTGAGTTTTTATTGTGAAAGTTTTCAAACCTTGACAGACGTGCAATAGCATAACGACACTTCATGTATTCATCACCCAGCTTTGGCAATTATATTTTATTTGTACATATTTCTGTATGCGTTTCTGAAGGATGGGGACTATTTTTTAAAAAACACGACTATACTATGATTAGCATATTTAAAGGTTAACAATATTTCTATAAGTATCAAGAATTTGCATTGATTTATACTTTGAAGGTCAAGCTGTTGGGATTTCCTGACAGTTTTGATGTAGCATGTGAGAGGAGTCAAGGATTAGACAGTAATTAAAATTCTTTTCAGTGTCATACATTTATTGGAACACGACTACGTATGTATTTCAAAATAGGTTTTAAAGATTAACATCAGCATCTGCCTTCAGGATTTTTAGTTTCTTTTTGTAAATATTATCCAATGCCGTCAATTCCCCAGCTAGAAAAATTATTGGTATTGCTATTTTCAAATGTGGAAAAGTGGCACAGAGTTACTCACATGTTAAGTGAGTTATTCTAAAGTCCCTTAGATGGTGGTTGAGAAAATCCTGGTAAACGGGGAGTGACTTACCCAAACTTGAAATTTCTTTTGCTCTATTATCTATTCTTCTCTAGAAGAAATTTGGGCCGGCAATTGGACATATATTAGGATGGATTTACTAATCCCTCAAGGTATTTTTAATTATTTCAAGAGCTATCATGCAGCTATCTCCACGTAATTCAGCTGAATTATTAAATTGAATTAATTTAAATGAAATCAAAAGATTAATTGGCTGCCTCCTATATATTATTAGATGTTGTTCACAAGGCTTCCACAGTCTAGTGGGCATGGAACCTGTGGAACCATTATTGCAATCAGGGAGGCAGAGAGAATGTGGCTACAAGGTATAGAGATAGCAGAGGGAAGAAGTGAGTCAGGATGTGAATAGGATTTCTCCTGGATCACAGGGGCTGGGCAAAGTTATTCTTGGCAGAAAACAACATGAGCGAAGGCATGAGAAGAGCGAAGGCATGAGAAGAAGAGTGAAGGCATGAGAAGAGCGAAGCCATGAGAAGAGCGAAGCCATGAGAAGAAGAGTGAAGGCATGAGAAGAGTGAAGGCATGGCAGGTTAGGAAGTGCACAGAGTTGGCTGCTGGAGTACACGGTACCTGGAAGGTGGGTAAAGGAGCAGCAAGAGATGAGTCTGGAGAAAGGTCGAGCTATTGCAGAGAACACTTTGCATATGTTACCCTAAGTCAAAGAGGTAACAGTAGCATGTCAAAACTCCAAACCTCCCTGCAAGTTCCAGAATCGCTGCCCCTGGTAGGGTGTCTCACACACACCAACCCAATCTCATCTCGCCATGAGATCCACATAGTGTGCAACTCTATAGGTGTCCCACGTGCTCCTAGTGTCTCTGGATGACATAATCTGCAATTGTCATTGCTACACCAAAGAGCAATCTACTGTGTCTTCTCAGAAGTAAGCAAGATGTTTTTTTCTTCGTTGCATTAGCAGCAAAAGAATAGGTTGCTCTTGGAGCTTGCTTCCTGTAGAGTGGATTGGAAAATCAAAGCAGGCTAACTCTGCAGGTTAGCTCTAACTTCTGCATCTAAGAGAGCTCTTGATACCTACCCGGAGGTGTCAACATTTCTGGTCACTGATTATGGTGAAGAATTTGGCCTTACTATCGAGGAAGGTTTTGTGCAAAAGAACCTCTGTTCATTTTAAACCATATCCAAATTGTCTTCTATTCTGGAAATGTTCATTTGCTTCGGAACCCTCTCCAGCCATGCGTGCTGACTGAGCAGAGCCTCAGTAGATGAATTATGTCTCCTTTGTCTTTGATATCTCAACTATATTTTCTTCTACCCAGCTTCCCACCTCAATCATTGTTAATAGAGCTCAGTGAACTAAGAATATGTCAAATATACAGATGTACGTCCCCCTCCCCGTTTCTTTGTTTATTTCTTGTCTGTCTTCCCTCTATTTTTTTTTTTCTTCCTGTTTTCTCATGCCTCATATTAGTGAGAAGTGACATATCTGTGGGCAAGCCACTTTGGCAGTTAGAAACACAATGGCCATCAATGACAGCTCCTTCTGATGGAATGGGTGTTTGTCCGCTTTGATTGGTCATGGGACTAAGCGCTGAGCAGGCTTAAATGCAGTGCTAGGGCCTGTTACCAACTCATCTTTTACACATTTTATTACTCTTGGGAAAGAGTTTGGAAAAATGGGCTGTGCACTGGCGAGACCCACTGAAGAAATTCTAGCTGGTTATAGATGTTATTGTTGGTCAGAGGCATGGGTCAGAATCATGGTCACCCAGCGTAAAGGCTGGAAAGCAATTTAGAAAACATAGTTGAGACTTCTCATTTGATAGAGAAGAAACTGAGGCCCAAAGAGATTGGTGACTTGCTTCAGCCATGCAGCTGTTATTGGCAGCTTTTTATCTAGAACCCAGGAGTTCTGACTCAGTGTAGAATTTTTCCACCACAATACCCTGCCTCCCTCATTGAAGTTTATTACGTTTGCAGTGATGTGATCCCTAATGACACACAGATGACATACAGATTCCCAAAGAATTTTTTTAAGTAAAAATTTCCATTTGCAATTCTAGACATGTTTGTGTGGTCTTTTTATGTGATGATATATTGTCCCTGTGTCTTGGATGGGATCATCAATTTACGATTTATGAGATGATTTATGGATCACACTCAAAAGCAGACCAGAGGCCAGTGTTAGAGCAGGATTGTGTTTGGTATTTTGGGGTTCCGTACCTGGAGTGCCTTTTCCCAAAGACCCAAGTCTTCCTCCTTGAGTTGTCTGCTTTCCTAGGACAGAAGCTATCCTTCTTCTCTTCCTTCTGTCCCTCCTCTCCTTATTGTTCTTCCTCCTTTTGCATATGTCCTTTGTCCTAGGATGCTCCCTGGCTGGTAATAAGTAGATACTTTCCCAGTGCTGTTGAATGAGTGAATGAATTTCTTAATATTTCTTCATGTGAGTAGATGATTATTCTCCTGATACAGTGTCCTATTTTCTGTGGAAATTAGACTGCAAGTCAGACTTGTTTTAAGAAGGTGTGGTGTCAAACCACAGCTCTTTCCTGACTTAGCTCCTTTGTGTCACCCATATGCCCCATGTCTTGCATCTTACTTTGGGCTTCTTGTCCTCACCGTTCATTAACACTTGCAACTGGTTGGTGGGAGTAGAGAAAGAAGAGGTGGTGAAACTCCAATCAGGTTGCTTGGTTACACATTAGTAACTGATAAAAGATAAAAAGATATTGGCTAAATGGGTTTTTTAGGGAATTTTATGCCAGGTTGTTCTTGTTTCCCATTAGTGTGGAAAATCAACACTTGCTTGTATTTGGGGGTGAAGATGTTTTTTTAAGTGAGTGGGAAAACCTCTTGACATTTCACAGAGACTTAAGTTTTGACTGGCAAATGCTAATGTTCTTTGTGCATAAAGAATTTCAGGACTCTTGTATATAAGCACTAATGACATATTATTTTCTATTTGTTGATGAGTTAAAATAGGCATTTTCTGAAATCGTATTTTTAGGAGATATTCAAACTTTCATCAACGCATTCTTCTGTATGACTGTCAGCTCCATTAACTCTGTTTTCATGGAACATAACAGATTTCTTAACCTTTGCACTAGAAATTGAATTAGCATTTTCCCTTAAAAAAGTATTATTGGCTTTGTAATAAATAATTATGGACAATTTCTAACAGGATTACTTTTTGTGAGTTTAGGAATGAGATCTGAGGTAATGATTTTGTTCCCAGTTGTGACATACTCTGCCCTTGCCTTGTGATGAGTTGGGATGGAGTTCCCAAGGATTCTCTTCTCTTTGGGGAGCCTGGGCTCTGGGATCAGACTGCCTGGGTCCTTCACGCCATCCTTTCCTGATTGGATGACTTGGGTGAGTTAGCTAATCTCTCTGAACCGTGGTTACCTCATGGTTAAAACAACCAGTTATAATAGTACTGCTTGGGGTAGTTTTGAGGGTTAAATGATTTAATTCCATGTAAAGCACTTAAAATAATGCCCGCCACAACTATCAATTTTGTGTGAAAATTTTCTTGCCTACTCCTCCAGCTCCTTTTATCTTGCTAGACCAAGGGTCATGCTGGGTTTTCCAGAAGTCCAGGGTGTGGTCTGAACTTTGGGCAGAAGCTGAAATAGCAACTATAACTCTCTCCCTAGATAATTTCATGGAATCGAAGTGAACTGCATTTATCACCAGTCATTTTTTGGAAGAAGTTTTCTTTTGTACCTTTTAGGGAAGAACATTATCTGCCTCTGTTCGTTAACCAGAAGATACAACAAATACAAATAAAAATTACACTCATTAAGTGGGTAATATGAGACAAGAGATAGAGTAAGTTTTCAGGTAAGCATTATAAATGAGCTAGAGTCTTTAATTTCCAACCAAGTTGAAAGGACCTATATTTGTTATCCAGAAAATAATTTTTAACTTGCCTACCCCAGAACATAACTACCACCTGTTTTACTGGGCTTCCCAAATGTGGACCAGGACTTATTTAACTCTAGCTTTTCTGAAAATGAGATTCAGAATTTTTCCTCTCTAGACTCTACCATTTTATGTCAACTTTATTCTTTTTAAGAACATTTCTATACTGCCATGGAAAAAAAATAAAGGTCATATTAAAATCCAAATACAAATTTGCATAGAGTAGAAATACCCATAGGTAAGTTCTGGCCAAAGGCACGAACCACCTCTAGCTTATGCCCATCCCTGTTGATATTTAAAGCAGAAGGAGGTACACAAGAAACCATGTTCCGATTGATTTGTATGTTGGTACACACACAGGCATCAATAACTGGCTTCTTGTTATCTTGATACAGCGTTCTGGTATTGCAACAGATTCAGCTGTGTCTCTTGCAAAGTTGTTCTTAATTCTTTACTGATTAATTTATCCAGTAAGTATTTATTGGGTACTTTCTGTGTGCAAAGTACCATACCAGGTGCTTTGAGGGTGATAGAAAATACTTAGAATAGAGTTTCCATACTGTTGAAAAGCTTACAGCCTGGTTGGGCAGGCAAGACATACAATATGGAGCATATAATCTTACTCATTCCACAGTCAACTGTCGGACGCTTACTAGTTGTCATTACTGTGCTGGAAACTGGGAAGCAAAGCTGCCGCTAATAGGATCTCTTTCCTGGAGACTCACAGTGAACACATATGATGATGAGGAGGATTTTGGAATAGTTATGTATGTGATACTCTAGGAGCGCATGTTGATTCTATTGAGAAATTCAGTGGTTGCTACCTGAGAAGGGGCCATTTTCACTCAGGAGATTTTTGCTTTTTGGCCAAGATAGGAAGCAGTGTGGACAAAGGCCCAGACATGTGCTAGCCAGGTTGGGGAAGTGAGACACTTAAAATTAACCCTCACAGGGAGGGATGGAGCTGGAGACTGGACAGTGGCCAAGTCGTCATGGTCCATACTAAAGAGCCTGCATTTCTCCCATAGACCTGGGATGGGTGCTCTTAGTCTGAAGTCTTCTAAGGAGACCATTCATGGACTTCAGGGGGCCCATGAACACCCAAAGATTATAAGCACAATCTGTGTTTCTGTAAATAAGGGTATTTTCCCAGGGTCCACCCAGAAAAAGAAGATTAAGAAGCCTTATGATAGACGTTGAGGAGACATAAAGGATTTCATGTCCATTTTGCCTCGCTCTTGCTGTGGTGTGGGGGACAGGGTTGTGATGTGGGAGTTACAGGCAAGTTGGGAAGACTTTCAAGAAGACTCACCATGTCTGTACCTTCATTCAGATGGCAGATGTTTCTTAATCACTTACCTGTGTGTCAGATTGTGCTGAGCATGAGCTGGGAGACCATGGTGAGTAAGGTAGCCACCGTCCCTGCCATGGTGGAGGTTATAGTGTATGGGGAAGGATAGATCATTAAACAGAACACAACCAAATGTGGGTCCACGGCTTCAATCATTTATGTATGTCCTTGTTCATTCAACAATTATTTCTCTGCTAGGCTCTCTTCCAGGTTTTGGGGAAAGGAAGCTTACATTTGGGGAAGACACAGTAAATAAACGTTAACATTTGGTTTGATGTTGGGTAGCCATTAAGCGCTATGAAGAAAAACCAAACCAATATAAAAGGGTGAACAGTAATTGGGAGGCTACTTTAGAGAGGTCAGGAAAGGCTCCCTGAGAAGGTGAGAAACCCTGAGTGGAGGGAGGAAACAAGTCAGGAGAAGAGCGCTGAGACCTGGACGCACTTGGCCTTTGTGGCGCAGCAGCGACTTCAGCGCTTGGAACTTGGTGAGTGAGGGAAGCAGTGTGAGGGGTCCAGGCGAGAGTGACAGCCAGGGAACAGATGGCGCTGGGCCTTTGAATTTTATTCTTGGTGTGGTGGGAAGCCATGAGGATTTTGAATAGGGAAGTATGATTCTGACTGCATTCTGTATGTGTGTATGTGTTTTAACACACCACCAAGCGATGAACTCAATTCTGACACTTGCTCCCTGGAGGTGGTATCAGATCCCATAGGTTAAGGGCTTAGTCTCATGAGACTGCCCTTCACTTTAGATGCTGATCGCAAGGCCCAGTCGTCATCTGTGCTTCTGACCAACTGGCTTTACATCCAAGTTTCCCATGAGCCTCTGCTTGGGTTTGATTAATTTGCTAGAAAGGCTCGCAGAACTCAGGGAAACATTTTGCTTACTAGATTACTGGTTTATTATAAACATTTGACTTACTAGATCACAGCCAGATGGAAGAGATGCATAGAGCAAGGTATGGGGAGGGGGTGCAGAGCTTCCATGCCCTCTCCAGGTGTACCCCTCTCTCCATACCTCTGTGTGTTCACCCACCCAGAAGCTCTCCAGCCCCTTCCTTTTGGGTTTTTACGGAGACTTCATTACCTAGGCATTATTGATTAAATCACTGGCCATTGGTGATTGATTCAGCCTCCATCCCCTCCCCTATCCCCCCAAATCAGGAGGTGGAACTGAAAGTTCCAACCCTCAATGCTTGGCTGGTTCCCCTGGCAACCAACCCTCCTCCTGAGATGGGGTCCAAAAGTCACTTTGTTAACATAACAAGAGATACCTTTGTTGCTTTCATCACTTAGGAAATTCCAAGGGTTTTAGGAACTCTGTGCAAGGAATGGGGATGAAGACCAAATATATATTTCTTATAATAAATTACAATATCATAGGGAGTAAAGGCCTCTACTACAATAGGGGGAGTTCAGGGTACATCTAACCTAGCTCATGGAGGTCAGCAAAGCTCCCTGGAGGAAGTTAAGTTTAAACTTTGAACTGGAGGATAAATAGGAGTTATTCAGTGGGTGAGGAAGGGTGTTCCAGGCAGGGGGAGCAGCATGCTTGAATGCCTCAGGTGGATCAAGGGGCCATAGGGCCAAAAGTGGGAATGCAGGACGAAGAACAGGCTTTTAGGGAAAGATCCTGAGTTTAGTTTTGTGCGCATTAAGGTTGAGGTTTCTTAGGGTCATTCAAGAGGAGCTGCAGAGTGGGTAATTAGCATCTAGGTCTGCTGTCCAGGAGAGGAGTATGGGACGGCAGTTTCTTGTGGTCACACACATGGCTGAGATTCCCACAAAGAGCTGTCAGCTGAGACAGCCGAGGGCTGGGGGCAGAACCTCAAGGAACATTGACATTTAGGAGCCTGGTGGGGGAAGAAAATCCTGCAGAGGAAATAGAGGTGGAGTAGTGGCCAGTGAGATGTGAGTGGCTGTCCAGAGAAGTGGTGAAGACTTTACCTGCTGTAAGAATTTAAAGCTGAACCAGTGTGAGTTGGAATATGTAGGATAAGCCTTATGGAATATGGAAAATGAAGCATGGTTTTATCTGACAGCTGAGATGTGTAGGTGATGGGAGGTGGTGACTAAGTGGGGAGCATAGTGTGAGCAATTTCTCAGAGGTGGATTTGATAAAATTTTGCTCAGGGAGCTACAAAGAGACCAGTCCTGATTGGAGCAGGGAATTCAAGCACTTGGGCTTAATTTTATTTGTTGATGATTTTTTAACTTGAGTTTTCCTGGTTTATGACTCCCCTAAAATTATAGGCAGAAGTTTGAAAGTTTGTTTATGTGTTTTCTAGACAGTTTCAGCATTTTCATTGTATCGTCAAACAAGTCCATGACCCACCAAAGAGGTAATGATCCCCGGGTATAGGCAATGAGAAGTTATTGAGAGATGAATGTTGTCTTTTATGATGATTCTTTTGGCAGTGGTTGGCAGGATGAATTTGAGGAATGATGGGAGACAGGACTTTAATTCTAGTAATTCAGACATGGAGTATTGGTCTCTTATGCGAGAATGATGAAAACCAGGGATGCAAAGAAGGATAGGCGTTGAGTTTTGAAGAAATGATGGACTGAATTTGATGATGGCTTAGATGTAGGAGGTACATTTAGCAAATATTTATTAACGGCCTACTGTGTGTCAGTTAAAATTGGGAGCAAATGAGACATGGTCCCTGCCTTCATGGAATGTACTGTTTACCACAGGGAACATATATTTGTCAATAATGCCTCAAACATGGGACTGGAAATTATGGTAAATGCCATGAAAAGAAAGTTCAGGGAACTTTGGCTGCTCACAACTTCGGGGATTTGATTGGTGAGGGAACCTCATGAAGTTGTTCCACTAGCACTTAATTACCTCCACATTTCTAGGGAGTGGATATTTGTTGATTCTTTTAACTTTGCAAAAAATATTTCCTTTAGAAACCAAGGCTCTAAAAAAATTTTAAATGCTTGGTTAATCAGGGGAATCATGCTTTTGGATGGCTGGTACCATGATTTGTGGTTGGAAAAACAAGAGTATTTGGTTACATTGAACTTCAAACTTTTCCTTTGATTAATGAAAATCTTCCTGGCAAATACTTTTTAATGGGCTCTGTTTTTACTTGGTCCAAGAGAGTCCACTCTCTGACCTCAATATGAATGCCTTCTGACATCTCTCTTAATCATATTGAGTATGTAATATCAGTGGGGCATCCATTTGGAAATATTTAGTTGTCAAACTGATGTAATGAAAATGGAACTAAATATAATCAGTTGAGTTTCTAGTTTCCATAGGTGCAGTGGTGGTGTCTTTTGTTATTTGATGCTCTCCAGCTTCTGCCATTCTTTTTCCTGCCATTACTTTACTCCATTCCTTAGTCACTTGTGTGCCTCAAAGTTGAAATGTGTTAAGTTACTGATGCAGAACATCCCTCCATGTCTCACTCAAGCTTCTGCCCTACTTCGTTTCAGAGAATCTTTAAAGGTATCTGTAGGGCTAAAGAACATCTAATCTCTTAATACGTAGCCTAATAGACTAGTCAACTTCTTATCTATGTCTTATGAGGAAGTGTCCAGGATGAGAAACTCACTAAATTTGGTGACAATTTAGTGAGAAAAGGAGACAAGTTTTACAAAAAGGGAGACGTTTTAGCAATTTGACAAAAGAGTTAGTTAAATCTTCACGTAGGATAAAGGGAGAGGGCATTTTTATCCAAATGGATAAAAAGGCTTTTATCCAAAGCCTCTTATTAGGAAGGCAGAACCTGAAGACATTTAGAACATGAAAGGTAGTTAATGAGAGTAGTTAATGTTGGTCCTGTGGAAATAAGGAGAAGCCAAAGGGCCTCTGAGGCAGAGGGAGAGGAAGAAAGATTGCCCTAAATGTAATGTAAGCACTTCCTACTAGAGAGGTGTGAGGCTAAAGGTTCCGTGTCTATGACAGCTGCAGTCGGGCAAGGCCAGGCAGAGGACAGCTGGAAGAGGTGAGTCCGGGACCTGTAAGTAGGCTTATCCCTGGGGACTGGTCTAACCTTGGGTTGGTGCCTGAGCCACCCTTGTGTGTTGGTCTGAGTCCAGACATGGGCACCTCCCTCTCTGATCCTTTCCACTGCAGATAATGGGGCCAAGTGAGTCTGCATCCTGAGGACACGGATCTCTATCTGGATGCAGCTGTGCCAAATGAGCTTGGCTTGACTCTCAAGAGAGCCTTGAGCATCGCATTTCAAGGTGCCGCAGGGCTTTGCAACCCATGAGATGATCTCACTTGCCTTTTCGCTTGATCTGGATTATATTCGTTTTTATGCAACCCTGGTCTGGGAGTCTTCATCGAGCAGGGCTGAGCCAAAATGATTACTGGCAATGTTATATATGTGAACTTCCCATTTGGATAAAAAAGTTGCTTTATGGAGAGGAAATGTGGCCTGTGTAATTTCCCTGCTCTTCTTCTCGGAAGCTTTCTGATTTTATGCCCTATGTCTACAGTAGACTTTCAGTATTCCAGGGCCATCTCAAAGGTAAAGTGTGGACGAAAGGCATTTTGCCGACAGCATGCAACTCTGCTAGATCTGGGGAAAATGGGCTTTTGCTCTTACATCTTTTACCCATATTCTTAAAAACAGTATTTGCATATCCTATTTATATTGTTTTGAAAATTGTTATATTATTGACTCAGTCATTGATTAATTCGTTTGATATCAATATTTATTGAGTTCCTATTCTGGAAGAGGCTCTGTGCTATAAACACTCAGCGTTCCAAAGATAAGACACAAGGAACTTAGTGGACAGCAATGAAGACGAGAATGTACAATTGAAGGAGTGATAATGTAGTAAGTAGCAGAAGAGAAGTAAAGAAAAACCTGCTATCGAGTTCAGAACAGGGATACGTTATTTCCAGTGTGTGGGGATTAGGAGTGGCTAATAAGAGAGGAATTCATGCATGGATTATGCTAAGTGAAATAAACCAGTCACAAAAAGACAAATACTATATGATTCTACTTATATGAAGTATCCAGAATGCCAATGCATAGAGACAGAAAGTAGAATGGTGTTTGCCAGGGGTTGGGGGGAAGAAGAAATGAGGAGTTGTTGTTTAATGGGTAAAGAGTTTCAGTTTTGTGAGATGGAAAATTTCTGGAGATTGGTTGTACAACAGTGTGAATATACTTATCACTGAACTGTACACTTAAAAACAGTTAAGGTAATAGATTTTATATTATGTTTATCTTGCCACAATTAAAAAAAAATACAGTGTTTTATTATGCAGGGATGGGTGGAGGATACTTGCCACCTTGGAACTTTTGCCCATGCACATACTATTCACTCATTCATTCATTCAACAAACATGTATTGAATGCTTGCTTTGTGTTGGGTGCTGAGCTGGTTCCCGAGGGTCAATACTTAATAAGGTTTATAAGACATCGAATCTGGCAATGTCATGCTTGCTCACCACCCCTTCCCTCCCCAGGTGCTAAGCTTCTCTAGTGAAATCTTCACAGCGGCTACCTGCTGACTTGAATCGTGCATGAGACATTAGTAAACAAACAGTAGAAAGATTTGAGGTTATTTGGGGGGGCGTTGACGGCATGGTGATGAAATGGAAGGAGTTGGGTAACAGAATATGAACTAGAATTGAAAACTGTGAGGCAGCTCTCTCTAAGGATATTAAAAAAATAAAGATCTCCTGCTTATGGCTGCCAACCTAAGAGCTAAGTCATTTAGAATGGAACAAACTGGCAAAGTCAGACGCACTCAACCCAAGGAGCTCCTTGTTTTGTGAATATTACGGCAAATGTAGTTTGAGAGCCACTGCCACAAAATTGTGGGCGACGTTAATGAGTGAGAAGGGCAAGGAAGGGTTGTACAATTTGAGCTAAAAGGAAAGGCAGGCTTGTGAAGGGGAGGAGCGGTGAGAGTCAGGGTGGTCTGGTTATTTGGGCGGGGAGTGGAAAGCAGGAAGCATGAGCTTCCTTAACCGAGAGACCCTGGCAGCTCTATCTTCAATTCACTTTTTCTCATCTTATTTTGTTTTTGTTTTTAAATGTCATAGGCTTCATTCCATCTTTCCTTCCAATATTTTTCTACTTCTTTTTTTTCCCCCTTATATACCCTGGAGCACTCCATTCATTTCAAGGTATTATTGAGTGCCAACTACATACCAGGCACTGTGCTGGGCTCTGGCTATATACTCCCCAATTCTCTCATACCACCTTTATTCTGTTGCACATGCCTAGCAAATCCTGGGTCAATGTCATTTCTGCTCCTATACGTGGTTAGATGAGACATGCAAACTTAGTCTCATCTACTCCTTTCCTTACCTCTTTGCTCCCTGTCTTCTTCAAGGTGTCTTCAGTGAGGCTGTTCCTTCTACCTGTGTATTTAATCCCAACTGCTTTACTTTCCTTCTTGCCTTTGTTCTGTTTTCCCTTCTCCGTACCTTCCACCATTCCCTCCCTACTGGCCTATTCCCTTCAGCCTCCATGAAGCCTTCTCAGGCCCCTTCCATTCCAAAACGCCTTTTTGTCTTTATATTCTTTAGTGACAACCCTATCTCTTTCTCTTCCGATTCACGTCCAAGTTCTCAGAGGAATGGCCTTCACTCATTTTCATTTCCTTACGTTCCATCCACTCTCCACCCACTGGATTGGCTTGTACTCTCTACTGAAACTCCTTGCTAAGTGTCCTCTGTGTCAAATCCAACTTCACTTTATCAGTCCTGGTTTTATTGGACTTTTCTGCTCCTTTGACATGATTGGTCACACTCCCCTTCTTAAAGCTTTCTACTTCTTTAAACTTTTTTGCTTCCCCATTTCCTTGGTTCTCCCAGAACTTTCTGACTGTTCCTTCTCAGTTTCTTTTCTGAGATACGCTTCCTCCCTGAACATTTTCAAGGTTGGTGTAATCATTTGTGTTTCTCTGTTCTTCTCATTCTACATGTTCTTGAAGAGGAATATTGAATATTGACTAGTATCCTCAAATTACAGTCAAGTCATAACAACTGACACCCGGGGTTACCTTGTAACAATGATGTAAAAATTTGAATTATCTTTCTACACATGTTCTATGTTGTTCATCAGTTCATCTGACTTTCAAATGTTCCAGCTGTTTTATGCTTTGTCTCCATTTTTCTAAAGGCCCTTAGTGTGGTCTAGAATTGGAATGAGCATTGCTCTCTAATGGTTCTGGGTTAATTGAGAATCCCTAAAAAAATGAATAAGTCTATTAGAAACCAGCTAATTTCATTTTGTCATTTTCTGGATAATATATTCTGGTGTAGGAAGTCCATTTTTTAAGAAAGTTTGCAATGAACAATTTCCCCTCAAGGTTAATATAATAGGCAAACACCTTTTGCTGCAACAGACGGCAAGAGGTAATGAAAGATTAGCTTACATTATGATTCATTATTTCAAAATGTCAGAATAAAGTGGATCTGCTACATCTTCCAAGCCTCTTATTCTTTAGAGGAGAGTGCATGTTTTGCTTTTCTAATGTTAATGGATTCACTGTGTTTTTTTTTGTTTTGTTTTTTTGTTTTTTTTCTCCTATTTTTTTCCCCAGGCCAAATTCAGATAATCGGCGCCAGGGTGGCAGAGAGAGATTGGCCAGCACCAGTGACAAGGGAAGCATGGCCATGGAATCTGCCAAGGAGACTCGCTACTGTGCAGTGTGCAATGACTATGCCTCAGGCTACCATTATGGAGTTTGGTCTTGCGAGGGCTGTAAGGCCTTCTTCAAGAGAAGTATTCAAGGTAATAGTGTGTTGCAAACAACTTATCCCATTTTTTAATCCTAAGAGGGGAAGCAACAGAGGAAGGCATATGATCAGCCATTTGTACAAAACACTAATACCTAGTAGGTCCACTAGTATCTATGGTAGAAACATGGAGAAGAGACAAGATCCCAGGAGAAGGAATTGGCAAATGTCAGGGCAGTTGTGGCAGAGTCATTATGCTTCCTCCATTTGGCAAGATCCCAACAGTCTTGAGCAACTCTAGAGGAAGAGGATTTCAATAGCTGTGTCTCTGAGATGTTGTCCATGCCATGATTGGGGGATGGCAGGTGGATATTTATGTGTTGTAGGCAACTAGGCTTATGTGATGTAGTGTGATATTAATTATCCATATATAATTATTTCTCCAGCTTAGCTTTGCGCAGATAAGCATTCTGATCTTTGCTCCAGACCAATTCTAATTTAACTCGTTCCTCCCTTGCTCTTCTTCCATCTCTTTGTTGCCTCAATGGATGACATGACCTTTTGCTAAAATGAGAAGATTCAATGGCTGGTGACTTGTAATAAGGGATGTATTATCTGTATCAAGCAGTTATTAAGTATACACCTGTAAGATTTCATTCACGTCATTTGCAATGCCTTCTTCGATCCTTTTCTTTTATACAGTTTTCCAAGTGCAGCTTCTCTGATAGACTGCCAGCTACATTTCATTTCTACTCCAGGAGTGTCTATATTGTTGCTATATTGTCTATATAGGATATACTGGGAGAAACAATCATTTTTACTACCTAAAATATCTATGCTAAAGATCCTTTGACAAAAACAGAGATCTGACAGCAGTTTAAACTAGCTGGATTAACCTTTTGTTTTAATACTGGACCATTCTTCTCTGTTCTTATTCCTTTATCTTTTCAGCTTAAACAAAGTTTAGTATATAAATACTAAGAATATTTCTGATGGAGTTTTTGTGTGATTCCCTCTATGAAAATTGAGACTGAAGTAACTTGTTGAAAACCAGAGTCTACTAAATTAATAGGTACTGATTGCAGACACTTTTGAATAGAGAATGAATCACTATTCTCATGGACTTTCTGCTGTAGCTCTTCACTGCCCTGATGTGGGGTGAAGGCTGAGGGATGATACACACTATTTATTTTTCCTTTCATTGACAGTGGATGGATTTTTTTAAAGGCTATTCATATCTTAATAGAGTAGCGTGTGAGGTCAACTTGGTCCATTTTAAAAGCACTTTTTTTGGACAACTATTACTTTCAACATCTTTTAGAAATCTATTGTAAGACTGGGACTTTTTTTATCAGAATTTTAATAAAATTTATAATATTATATGATAGTGGATTTTTGTATATAGATACATACCAACACAGATTATTTAATTTTACTAGCAGATATTAATACTATCTTAATTTAGAAAAATGATATTTGTATTTTGGTTTAAGTTAGTATAAGCCCTTAAAGGTCTTTTGACAGCCATCTTCATTTGTGACTCCTCTTTTCATTTAATTTTATATAATCTAAGATACCATTATTTTTATCAAGCATTTAATCTGGTATGGAAAAATCATCTGGCAGAGGTAGATTTAGTGGGTAGGTTCAGCTACAAACTTGGACAAGTCATTTAACTGAGACTGAGTTCCCTCGTCTGTAAAAATGATTTAGAGCAGGGGTCAGCAGTTTTTCTGCAAAGGACCAGAGAGTAACTATTTAGGCTTTGCAGGCCATGCAGTCTCTGTGACAGCTACTCATCTCTGGCATTGTGGCCTGCAAGGAGCCATAGGCACTGTGTAAATAAATGGGTGTGTGCCAATAAAACTTTATATACACAAACAGGTAGCTGACCAGGACTGGCCTGTGGGCCATAATTTGCTGACTCCCGATTTAATGTATGACAAGAGAATCGATGGTTTCCAAATCTAACATTTTGTCTTTCATGTTTATTGAGAACTTACTCTGTACCTGTGCTAGATAGTCTGAGGGAAATAAAAATATGTGTAAGAAGTAATCCATAATCCCACAAAATTTAGAATTTGGGAAATTTATTTGGGGAGGCAAAGGTACACGTTCTCATGATAGGATTAGAGAGTAAGTTAGTATAAAGTGCTGTGCTATGATACAGATAGGGAAGACAATAGATGAATATAAGAAGATATTGTCAGTTATAAATGTAAAAGGACTGAGATTGAAGGTAGAAACTATCTTCCTCCAAGGAACAATGACAGTATTTTCATAAATTATTTTCTTCACGTGTGTTCAGCATTTAGGAGTGTGCTATGTAACACCACATTGAACTTAGTATTGTCTCTAGGCATTAAGGCATCGGAACAGAAAACACAGGAAAAAAATACTTATAAAAATTAAATGAAGTAAATGTAAGTGTATAAAAAGAAATATTTTGTTGGTATGGCTGTTTCTCAAGTTCAAATATTCAAAAAAATGTTTGCTTACTCTTTGATAGTTAAAATATGTATCTGATTTCTAACTTGTACATACAGACTAAATAGTAGGATTTCATTATACTATATAAAGTTGTACATATAAACTGCTTACAAATGCAATTTCTCTGTGGCTTCAGAAACTTCTTACTTATCATGGTATGAAGACATTTATAGAAGGTTTCTTAAATGAGATGACTATTGAGTCCAAAGTTCTGCAGGAAGCCTGGAAACAAGGCAGAGTTATTAACTTTTAAAGATAGAGAGGAAACTTAAAAATTATAAAGTTCACTAATTTATTAATTTGTTCATTGAATGCCTCTACTAAGCAAAGCACTGTGTGAGGTCCTGGAGATACAATTACAGTAAAGACATAGTCCTTACCCCCATAGAGCTTAAAGGTAGTAGGAGAGATGGACAAATAAACCAGCAATTAAATTACAGTGTGATAAGTACCAAGATGAGGGTGAGTGCAGATTTTACAGGAGTCCAAACTTCACTTATTCCTGGTGGGGCTTGAGTCAGGCTCTCAGAGAAAGTTTCCTGATTTAAAATTGTCTGGAGAATTTTGCAAGTGAGCAAAATGAAGAAGGGCAGGTTGAGTGTTCAATCACATGAAAATGGGACTGAGTATGCGGGTAAAGACCAGGAGGTAAGACAGAGTTTGGGGAGTTCTGTGAATAAAAATTAACAAAATTAATATACCATCTAAGACATTCCTGGGCCATATATTTCTTCTTAGACTGTGTAAAAACAAGTCATTTATTTCCTTTTGACTTGAATGGCGTTTCCATCTATTTGATTTGTTTGTGTATATAAAAGGAAAACAGCAGAGCAATAGAGTCTTTCTCATCATAGTCTTGATAGCTTGGAACTAAAAAGTTTTACTGAACTTCTGTGACTCTTTATAAATCACACTGCCCCTCAAACCTATTTAAGGACAGTGAAGGGTCTGACATGCTGCAGGTAGAAAGTTCTGAAGATGCTGTAGCTCTTCCTGTTTTTCTTGTTGCTTAAGAAGAGAGCTAGAAATGAGTATCCATCAGAATACTCTAGTGCTCTAAGTGTTTAGTTGAAGAGGTAAAGTGTTTGACTTGAAAGCATACAAATTTTCATCCCCTACCTAGCGTATGAACTTGATTACTCAAGAAATTGAATAATGGCCTTCAGTTGAACATACTTTTTTTTTTAAAGTGAAGTCAAGGACACGATTTACGGGAGATGGGTGAAATTGGGTATTCTGTGAATTTATTAATCATTGTAGGTAGAGGAGCAGTGTTCCTTAAGATGTGTTGTAGGCAGAGACTCTTGGATGAGTTACATAAGCAGATTTGGTTATAGGTTCAGCAGCCAAGTACTACCTTTGAACATTATTCAAAGGAAAAAGGACTCCTTGGAGCTCGCTTCTTGGTCATAATATTACAAATAAATATTATAAAGATCATATTATGGTCTTATATTAAAATGGTCATGAGGCACAGTGGAGGCTCAAACCTATCTATACACCCCTAGCTGCACTGCCACTTTATATTTTCTTTCTAAGGCATCTATGGAAGATGCGTAACACTATGCTTAACAGATATGGCCCAGGCCCATGTTGACGTAAACGTTAGCTAAGGCCAGAAGGACATGGTATCAGGGTGGAGTCTGGCTAGGGTTCAGCACAGTGAGGGTCTTAGGTCCGACAAGGATAACTGATGTCCTTACCCACCAGGCCCTAGAAAGCTTCAGAGTGAGAGTCCAGCACCCTGGATAGCTCCTTCAACAGCTGCCAGGGGTAAGCAGAGACTGACTTTCTACAGAACCTCAGGCCAGTTCAGCTGGTCTGTGAAAAGAGAACTTAGCTCTTTTGTGCTTAGGAATTCACTCTTGTTTGCCCAAGATGGGTTAGTTTTTATGCTAAGTTTCCCATTTCCAGTCGCCTTCTGTCTTGGCCTATGCGCCCCTGTCTAGAAAAGGCCAGAGGATGGGGTAGAAGTGGAGGCTGCTCTCTCATTACAAAACTGCCTTATCTCTGGAGTCCTTTCAGAGATACATCTCAGAGTTGATCCTGGCAGTACATGCACCCCAAAATACTAAGTCTTTTGTCTCCACATTTCCCTACTTGCTCCTCTGCAGTCTAGTCTCCAAGTGACAGCAGGAGAGGTCTTTTAGGTACATTAATCAGGTCATATGGTCTTAAACTTAAACTCTCACTGCACTTAAAGTCCAGATTTCTTTCTATGCCTTAAAATACTCTGCATGGTCGTATTCCTGCTTCCTTCTCTCCCCATCACTGTAATCCAGCCACGATGGCCATCTTTCTCTTCTCCCAACACACGACGGACACACATTCCTTTCTCAGGACCTTAGTATATATGGTTCGCTTTTTACCTTTGCTTGCAACACCCAGCTCTTTACTTGGCTGGCTTCTTGTCATTCAATCTCTGTACACGACCACATTCTCTGAGAAGTCTCCCCTGATTACCCCACCAAAAATTACCCTACAAACCTTTGCCTCTAGTTTTTTTTTTACATACCTTTCTTATTTTCCTTTAAGGCGCTTAAACCCTTAATGAACTTTTAAATTTATTCATTTGGTTGATTATTATCTGTCTGCAACAGGTGCCACCTTCAAATATCCTGCCCAAACTTGGATGGAAGCTCAGTGAGAGCTGATTTCTGGTTTGGTCTGCCCTGTTTGTTGCTATAACTCCCATGTCTACAGTCATGTGGGCACGCGTCATGGCAAGAAGTCAAAAGAATAGTAGATAAAACCTGTTGGAGGGCTTCAGAGAACAGAGTTATTTCATCAGGTAAGGCTAGCAAGAGAAGTGTTAATGCAAGTGGTATATTTGATATAGGCCTGGAAAGAACTGGAGGATTTTCATAGGCATTAAGAAGTTTGGAGAAGAATTCCAGAAATGTGAAATAGTGTAAACCAAGAAATGCACAGTGGAAATTGGGTAAATCAACTGTGAAAGAACAGAGAGCTTGCTGTCTTCTCTCTGCCTCTTTATTTTCCCTCTTCGTCTCTCTACAAGCAGGCATTCCGGAGAGTTTGCAACCTCTGTTCCTTTCACATTCTCATCCTTTTCTCCGCCCAGTTTCCTAAGCAATGTCATACATATCTGTTATAGGTTGAATTGTGCCCCCCCCCCGCAAAAAGATATGATGAAATCCTAATCCCCCAGTACCTCAGAATGTCACCTTATTTGGAAATAGGGTTGTTGCAGATATAATTAGTTAAGATGAGGTCATACTAGAGTATGGTGTCTAATGTTCTTATTGGAAGAGGAAATTTGGACAGAGAGACAGGGAGGATAATGCCATGAGATGATGGAAAGAGATATTGAAGTGATGCATCTACAAGCCAAGGAACAGCAAGGATTGCTGGCAAACACCAGAAGGCAAGTAATTCTTCCCTACAGGTTTCAGAGGGAGCATGGCTTTGCTGACACCTTGATTTCAGACTTTTAGCCTCCGGAACTGTGAGGCAATAATTTATGTTGTTTGAAGTTACTCATTTATGGTACTTTGTTATGGTAGCCCTAGGGTACAGTATTTAAGACCTACAGTATAACAGCCATGTAAATATCTTCCAAGTTTAGCTCCCGTACCAACCCTGCTTCTTAGTGACACCTACATATCCCTGACACTAGCCACTCCTCCTAACTACTTTTATATCAGTTCTCTCACCATTCCCTCAGGCATCTACACTTAAAAGTTTGGTGTTAGTTATCCTCATCTTTTCACTTTGCAGTCCTTCCCTGTGATGGTTCCCATCAGAACTGTTGTGTAATCCTGTTGGGTCTATCTCTTTAATGTCTATCCATCTAATTCCCACTACTTAGAGCTTGCCCCATTAACTTTCACCAGGATCGTTGCAATAATTTAATTCTTCCTTTTTCCTTCTTCATTTAAGTCACTTCCTTCATTTGTTTTCCTTCTTCCAAACCTGTCTGCACACTGACAGTCTATTAACATTAGCAAATCACTAATCATAACAATACTTTGCACAGAATTCTTTAATGACTTCGGGGCCCATGGAATAATCCTTAGACAACCAAGCATTCAAGGATTTCCCCAGTCTTGTTCTAGCCTATCTTTCTGGTTGTCTTAAAGTCATCGTTTCTACTTCTGAGGTAGACCCTCTAAGACTGGACTACATACTGTTATTCAAACTTGACCATCCCATTTCTTTGCTAGGAATTTCTTTCTGGATTTACCTGTAAAATTTCTTCTTGTCCTAGTCAAACTGATTGTCATTAAACCTCTGATGTTAATGCAGAAGTTCTCTTTCTTCTTGGCACTCCGTATTACAGTCAGCACTTTGTATCTGTGGGTTCAACTAACCCCCGATTAAAAATATTAACAAAAATTCCAGAAAGTTCCAAAAAGCAAAACTTGTGTCAGCCAACTATTTACATAGCATTTACATTGTATTTACAACTATTTGCATTTACATTATATTAGGTATTGTGAATAATCTAGAGATGATTTAAAGTATACTGGAGGATGTGTGTAGGTTATATGCAAATGCTATGGTGATTTTATATAAGGCACTTGAACTGCCACGTATTGTGGTATCTGAGGGGGATCCTGTAACCAATCCCCTGAGGATACTGAGGGATGACTGTACTTTGTTCCCATTGCCTAGGATTGCAGGTACAAGCATACCTTGTTTTATTGCCCTTGGATTTATTGCTTTTTGCAAATACGGCGTTTTTTACAAATTGAAGGTTTGTGGCAACCCTACATCGAACGTCTATTGGCACCATTTTTCCAACAGCATTGCTCACTTCATGTCTCTGTATCCCATTTGGGTAATTCTCGCAATATTTCAAACTTTTTCATTATTACTATGTTTGTTATGGGGATCTGTGATCAGTGATCTTTGATGTTACTATTGTAATTGTTTTGGGGCATCATGAACTGCACCCATATATGATGGTGAATTTAATTGATAAATGTTGTGTTCTGACTGCTCCACTGATGAACTGTTCCCTAGTCTCTGTCCTTCTCCTTGGACCTCCCTATTCCCTGAGACACAACAATATTAAACTTAGGCCAATTAATAACCCTACAGTAGCCTCTGATTGTTCAAGTCGAAGGAAAAGTCAATCGATGTAGCAAACTTCATTGTTGTCTTATATTAAGAAATTGTCACTTTGAGCAACCACCACCCTGATCAGTTATCAGCCATCAACATTGAGGCAAGACCCTCCACCAGCAAAAGGATTACCACTCGCTGAAGGCTCAGATGATGGTTAGCATTTTTTAGCAATAAAGTATTTTTTAATTAAGACAGGTACATGTTTAAGACGTAATGCTATTGTGCACAATAGATGACAGTATAGTATAAACATAACTTTTATATGCATTGGGAAACCAAAAAATTCGTGTGACTCCTTTTATTGTGATATTCACTTTATTGCAGTGATCTGGAACCCAACCCTCAAAATCTCTGAGGTCTGCTTGTATTTGTGTATGTGTGTCTTTCTCTTACTGACTGTGAGTCTCCCAAAGGCAAGGCCCAAATCAAGGCTTCATATTACAGGAGTCACTCAATGAATAAATACAGGAATGAAAGGATGGTTACGATCAGTTTGCTTTAAGCAACACAAAGCCATTACATTTTTTCAGTCATGGGAGAGTTATGACAAAACAGTCTTTAATTAAGATTAATCTGCCAGAGGCATTTAGGAGAGACCAGAGAAGGGAACGACTGAAAGCACGAGAATTAATTTGACTGATATTCACATACCTTAGACATACTAAAAATCTGAACTTTGGTATTTGTGAAATGGGAAAAAGGAATAGAATGAAGGATATTATAATGAAAGAATCTACATTGTTTTAAGATGATTCAATATGAAATATCTGGAAAAGAAGGAAGTTAAAGAGGTTCAAAAACAGAGGGAAAATGCTGGTGTCATCACCTGAACTGGGAAAATCAAGAGGAAGGCCAAATAGATAGGGGTAGAGTAAGTTAAATTCCAGACGTACTGAGTTTGACATGATAGCTGGACATTCAGGTAGAATTATCCAGCAGCTACAGAAACAGAAGCAGCACTTTGCAGACAGTCCAGGAGTGGGAATTGGAATCAATTTCCTCAGTTAATTTTAAAGAAACTTGATGAAATGAATGGTTTAACTACTTCCTGAAGGTTGTCCGTTATTAATAATGAAGAAGTAACTCCAGAAACATCCTCTTGATTCTCATGATACTATGAGTTTCCTGGATCTTACCAAAACCTTGTAAGAAGCACTCTCATTATTAAAAGTGTATGTTCAAGGCCCTTCTAAACAGGAAAATCACAAATTAGCCCAATAGGGCCAAATGCTGCTCTCCAGGATCTTACAATTTGAGAACATGCTGGTACCAACACATTAGCTGTACAAATAGTAAATGGCAGGAACAAATCTAAGCATTTTCATGATGTTCAAATAAAAAGCAAGCTTCCCCCCCGACCAATTATTAATACTATGGGAGTCCACAGACATCTTTTCTAGCCCAGAAAGATACAAATTGTGCAACAGAGAAATAAGACAATTGGGGCCAAAGGGCAGAAGAGTTTTAGGGTGTATACATATGAGCTATCATGTAATTTTCAAATGAAAGCATTTATAATGAAACTTTTTAAAAGAAAAGTCTTACCTCCAGCTATTGGTAAACTTGCCAGATGTTTGGCTCCTGGTTGTCAAAGGAGAAAAAGAAAGGCACAATCCTAAAATTTAAGACTTGAAAACCTCCTTCCATGTAAGAGTGCCATCCCTATTACCAATTTTAAGTGCTAGTTACTCTTTAATGCTACAGTATGAAAATTAGAGGTGTATGCACACATGAATGCATGCATTTGAAGACTGGCTCAGAAAAGCAAAATCATAGTCTTTCTACCTGTGAAATGACAGTGGCTCTTCTTTTTTTATCCTTCAGCCAAATAATCTTTATCTTGGAGATAATTAAGACAAAATGCATCTGACAAATAAAATCAGTATAGAGCCCCTATTTCTTGGCAGCTCTTGTGGACACAGCTGAAGCTTTTAGAGGTCTTTAAAAACCATGGCAACAAATGCCTTTGAAGGGTAAGCGAAGGTTCCAAATGTTTTTAATCGCTGGTGTTTTTATGCTACCACTTCAAGCATTCTTTTTCATTTTTTTGTCCATCTGATTGAAATTAAATTTCCAATTTCCCTACTAAATGGTTCTGTCCTGGTCATGGCATTGACTATTTCCATTAAAGTAGTAGACTTTGTGCCCATATATAGTGGTTAAGCTTATCAACAATTCCATTAGAAAGCCTTGTTTATGAGTGGCATTAATTTCACACAAAAATTATAGATAGCCTTTAATAGGCACATTTTCAAAGGGCATTAACTAGCCCTCAAAATTATGTGCTAACACTGTTCTTACAAAACCTACCAATGGCGGCCCATGGCCTAATCCTGCCTAAATTTCCCTCTCCTTCATAGAAAGCTGCTGTTGATACCATTAAAATGCTATTTCCTTTAGGATCCTATCAGAAAGAATGGGCTGATTCTCTGCTACTCATTCAGAGAAAAGCATACTTTGAGATGTAGTCTGATCATTTCTGAACTGTATATTATACTTTGCTATTTCAGAACTGTGCATACAGGTTATACTATAACCTGCTTGCCTGGCTTTTTGACTGAAAAATAACAACACTCAAGAAAAATCTGTTTCATAGATCTGCCATCCACTTTGTAAAATTTTTTCTTGAAATTATGTTAATTCTCTGCTCATTTGTGAGTTTTAGAGCAGATTTAATATTTTTAAAGAAAATCAGTGCTTTACTTGAGAAACAGAGAATATAGTGGGGGAAATATTTCTGTTATTTTCCTCACATTTTCGTCTTCCTTTAGCTGAAATAAAAAAGAGATTTCACTTTTTCAGTTGCTAAGAAATAAAGGAACAAAGAAGTATACAAGTTAATTATTAAATTATCATTTCTCTCTGCCAGAGGTACTATTCTATTTTCTTTGAGAAAGGGTACATGGATTTTAAATTGTATCCAGATGAACATCATCTTTATCCGATCCATTTGGCAGTTTCAAAATCATGTATTAGGAAGTATGGAGTGAATAAGTAAAAAAATTCTTAAGTCATCCCCCAGGGGTGAGTGGCTAGATTACATTTATAAATATACATTTTTTGTGTGATTCAAATCTAAGCACAGTGATTTAAAAGAATCCTACACACACTTTACTATATTTCATTAAGTGATGCACACAATATTTTCCTTATACACCAGAGAAGATAAATTATAGTTCTTAAGATAATTGAAATTCATAATTGTTTTGTTCCTTTGACACTTCAGAGTTCCTAATGAGAGATTTCATTTGAAAATTATGTAAAAGTACACTTACCACTACTACTAACCAGTGACACGATGGTAGATTGTAGTCACCTTGGAGATGGTTTTCCTCTTTATTTTGTTTTTCTGACTGCTAGCATGTTGATCACTCTTCCTGCTACACAAGTGCCTGCAGACCAGCCCCATCTCTGCCCTCTCGACCGACCTCCTCGTGTGCAGTTCCTCATACTGGCCTCTGTTCTTATCAAGTTAATTTGGTGGGTGTCTTCACCAACCCCTTGTGGGAGTTGTTTTCCCTCTGCCTGTGTTATCTGGTACATGCCATTCTCTCCCCTCTCACCACCCAACCTGATTTCTATGAAGTGTTGTCTTTTACCAGACCCAATTCTTGCTTTTCCTTATTGCAGTTTTCTTAGCTCATGTCTTCTTAGCCTACAGACCTCCTTGCTCAAGTTCCTCACAGCCTCTCTACCCAAGGGGGCTAACTCTTTGAGCTCAGAGACTTAGAACAAGATTTTTTTATGCAACAGATATTTCTTGAGTGACCATTTTATTTTAGCCCTGGGAGAAATGCAAAAATATAAAATCCATAGACTGTGAGATCCAATTAAGAATTCAGCTTGTACAAAAATGGAAAGATTGTAATAATACACACTAAACCATAGAAGCATTAAACTCAGCACTACAGGAGATGCCTCAAAGCAGTATAAAGGAACAAAGGGGTATCTCAGAAGATCAGGTTATGAGTTGAGAGGAGGGAGTGGGCACAGAGCACTGGAGTAAACTTGAAGACATTGTGGTGTTTAAATTGATACTCTGTTCAGAGGACCAGGTGGAGAGTTCTACTTCATTGTTAGTGCCCTGTGATTTATTGTTGTGATCTCATGGCTCACTTCTGCATGTTTAATACTGTAGAACATTATATATTTTAGGGGAGTATGGATTTTTTATTTTTTTATTTTTATTTTTTTTGAAGTTTACCTGTAGTTTATTTTTTTAAATTTTTATTGAAATGTTGATTTACAATGTTGTGTTAGATTCAGGTGTACAGCAAAGTGATTCAGTTTCATAAATATATATGAAACCCATATATATATATATGGGTTTATTATTTGTAACATATTTTAAAAACATATTCCATGTGTATATCTGGACCGCTTTTATTAGCAGTAAGTCTATCATGTATTCAGAAGTTGATAACACTTTACTTATTTCCAGGATAATGTGCTATTTCAGTTTACTTTTGAAGTTTGACATGGGAATGATGTTAATAAAAATCTGAAGATGTTCCTCTGAAGTAATATATAATGTAGCTATTATGGAGGTAAATGTATTTGATGTTTGATGTGGAAGAAAACAATTGGTCCCAAGCTAAGATGTATTTAAGTAGGCTCAGCTTAGACTCCATAATTTTTATGTTTGCAACTTTCTTGACTTTTTTCCCTGGTTTTAATTTTATGAGATATTTATGAAATGGTGTTCTAAAAAATGGCTAGAGACTTTCACTTATAAGCTTTGACATAAACTTCCGTATAATGTGAACCACTGGTAGATGATAAACTTAGATACATCCTTTAATTTTTAAAATTGTGGCAGGAAACCTGATCTCAGAGAAGAAAAAAAAATAATTTGATCAGCTTTAATCAATTTTGTAAAGGGCATTTGGAGCATTTCAATTCCTCTCTCCTCCATTCTTTCTGTATAATACTTTATCCTAAGGTTGGTACTGTTGAGGCAGTTGGTGTAAAGGCATAAGATGACAGCAATACGTGAATTTAGATCCCAGAAATGGACTTTTTTTTTTTTTTTTTTTTTTTTTACTCTACCACCTGTTCTGGCTGTGTTCCTTCCTGACTTTTTGTAAATCCACGTAAGGACCAGGAGGGGCAAGGTAGGTGCTGGTTCAACTCCAGGGCTGAGGTATCCTGCTCCTTTTTCTTACTTTTGTATCTGCTTCCTGAACCAAGTAAGGGCACCAGAGTCACAATCCTGATTTTGGATCCATTTTCCTTGAAATACAAGTACTGTTAAGGGCCCTGTGGGCCATGTATTACTCATTCAGTGCTTCCTAGAGAGACGCTTTTTCTGAATACAAGACAGGAGAAAGTCTTTGAGTCAAAAGTTTCTTGTAAACACTTCCTTGTGTGTGTGTGTGTTGTATGTATTAACATACATGCGCACATATACATAGGTACATACATAAATACACATATTCACATACACTCATATATAGAGAGGGAAAGAACTATGTACAGACTTTGGAAATAGGTACTACAATATATTAACAGTGACTATCTCTGAGTTATAGGATTATGACTAAATTTTAATCTTTTTGCTAATCTGCATTTTAATTTTTCTAATAAGTATCTTTACTGGTGTAATAAAAAATTATTTTAAAGATCCATGTTGTAATTGATTTATTTCACACTAGTATTTACTTTACTTTTTCCTCAGTAGAGAAAGATTGTCGTGTATCTAGCAAGTCTTCATACCTGAGTTTCAAAACATTTTTATTCTCTGTTTGCAAGAGGACACATTTGCACTGAAGTAACAGCTTTCATTTTATTATTCATGGGCCCAAGTGAAATTGCATCAGGTGGACATGAGGTAGCTGAGGCCAATAAAATAGTATTCCTTATGCGTTGTTGAGAAGCTATAGCAGAGGAGGTGAAAGGCCTTGTGTCAATGATACCTAAGGAATCTAGGTCTTTAGAGTAGCTGGCCTGACCGGCAAGGATGAAATATTTCAGTCATGCAGCCAAACAGTGATTGTTTACCCTAATCATACATCCCAGGGAGGAAGAGCCAGCCTTTTGGGAGGGCCTTGGGTGTTAACAGTTGTTGATGGCAGTTGCACGCTAATAGAACTGAAACCCTGTTGAAATGAGGAATTGCAATCCAGATGTCCAGAACTGGCAGCTCTCAACTTCCTTTTCATATTTCTCGAATCCCACAGCATGAAAAAGTCTTTATATTTCCAAAGGATGTTCCCAATCAATCAAAGACTTAAAATTTAGTCATTCAAGAGGACTAGTGTTAGTAAGAGTTTCCCCCCTTTGATTTGAATATGCTGGGACAGCCACTGAAATTCACAAAGCTTTGCGTTAGAATGAGGCTTTTTTTCCCTTGGTGTCTTAACCTTTTGGCTAAGGTACTAGACTCCGCATTACACCAGCATTTCCCAGACCTTTCAAGAAAAAGGATTACTTTGAAAGGTGATAAGATTTGAGGACTGATTGAGAAAACACATCCTGACAGTAAGCTTTCATGAAAGGAGTGGTGCTTTCAAATGCATTTGCATCTTATGTTTGTCATGAGGGCCCCACACAGTTGAAGAGCATCCTGCACATATGGACGACATACATGAGTTGATCACTCTGGAGACAGTGCTTGATCCTCACCTCGACGGTCTGCCCTTTGCCATAACTCCTTGTGCCAATGGCATCGTGACTGATGACATGTACTTTAGCAGTTCATTCTGCTCCCACTTCTTCATTTAGAAATTTTGTACTTTTCATTCTGAAAGTGGTTGGATAAAGGATAGGAAAGTCATCTTGAAGCAGCTGGAAAAATTGAAAGCCAAGAGTTATCTTTGGCTGTAATGGACTAATCACTGTAATGGTTCTATTCTTTTGTTTGTTTATCACAAAAAGTAAATTTATCCCTTTAAGAAGGCCTTGGGATAGAAAACTAACTACTCAGTGACAAGGAGCAGATGCTCTGGTCTTCTCGAATAAGCTGTCTGATGTGCCAGGGAGTTCCGGGCTCTGCGTTGGTGGCTCCCGGCTACCCCAGGTGAGGCTCAGCGGTGGAGGACATCTTCTCTGTGCTAATGTGCCCCTGAGATGGGCTGTTTCTTCTTGCCTCGGGGCAAAAACAGAGTATTTTGTTGCATTAACTCTTAGAAATGTGAAAAGTGTGTCTTAGTGATTTTAGAGATATGAAATTTTCTCACTTGACCGTCATAATGCTGGAGCTCCTTTATCCAAATTAATTTTGGTTTTTAAGGCCATTCAGTTTTTTAAAAAATCCCTTCATTTTTACCTCTTCAAGAAGATACCTCTTTGAAATATTACTAGTACTATCACTACTACTACTACTACTACTACTACCACTATACTACTCCTAGTAGATTAGTCCTTTTAGTTCTTTTGCCCTTGAGTAGTTTGCCTGCATGTGGTGAAACATGTCGGAGTCAAGAAACCATTGGAATAGACAAGGTGAGAGGTAAAACTGGATAGACCTGGGCACCAATAGAGGAGCACAGGAGATGCAGCCTGGCAGCTGATGTGGGCCCTGCCTCACCACGTGGAAGGGCTGCTTTGCCGAAGGAGAGGCAGCAGCTGATTTGGAAGTAGAACCGGCAACGATTCATAGCAGATTGGATTTTGAGGGAGAGAAAGGAGATGACTCTGGGATGTTGTCAGCATGATTGGAAGAACCCTGAGGCTATTGCTTGCAATTTTTTTTAATGATGCCTTTGGACCACCGAGCAACTGGGAGTTGAATGTGAGATGACTTCTGGCCTACCATCCCACCTCTTGATCCACTCCTCTCTGTTTTTAGTATTGTATCTGTGAATTAGTATCTTACTTTCAATTGCTTCATTTTTTTTCCTAAGGAGTTTAGCTTTGTATTTTCAGTAGAAACGAGACCACAATCATACCTCGTATGGTGCCATCCTGCTTTGGATTCCCCTTTTGCTTAAAGCCATAACTGGATTAGGGATTGCTGTGATTTATCATTCATGGTATGGAATCATTTAACTACTTAATAGTGTATTTGAAATGAAGGGACTAGAAATTAAAGAATGAATCATTTATCAAGAAATAACAGGTCACATTGATTTATTTCTGCACGACTTTAGTAGAAACTTGTTCCTTCAAAATCGGCTTTGTTTCAGTTACCAATTAAGTGGGGTGAACTGCTATTAAAAAGGCCTATGTGTCAGGTTACAGTAGCATTCTTCGAAGAAAATCTTTACAGGAGCAGTTATCATGGGGCTATCTGCTTGGTACCTGCCAATATGGCAGTAGATCAAGAAGGGTCAGAAAAACGAGGCTTTTAGTATGGAATTAGAGGCAAACAATTTTAAAATTAAGCTTGTTGGATATGTAAGTTATTGGAATAGACTTTATTTTATGGTTGGTTGAGTCTAAATAGTCCATTTTAAATCTTGCTATGTCCTGATAGTGACACCAAAGAATATAATCTCTGTGAGAGCAATCCCAAACTGTGGGCTCTGCTTCCAAACTGAACAAGCATTTTGCAGTAAATTAGAAAAAAAAAAATTCACAATAACCTTTATAATTGTTGCTTCAAAATGAGAATTTGGAATGGCACCAAATTATTAATCAGTAGAAAGAATAGATTTCAAAAAGGTAATTATACCAAATTTAACACTTCTTGAAATATTATATATTCTGTTAAATAAAGTGTAGTCCTTCTTCCCTGTTCTCAGTGAAGATCATTCAGGTAGCTTGAATCAGGAATCGGAGTACAGGTTGGCTTAATAGTTTGGGGCTTACTGACTATAGATGACTTTCGTCCTTTATCTTCTTGGGCAGGAGACGCAGCCACGTTCACTTTAAAGCCCAGAAGTGAATTATTAGCTGAGTTTAGCTCTTTTCAGAGGCATGTTATGACTTTCCTACACTCTTGGACAGTTAGACTGCAATCCTCCATTGTTTAAAAAGGTGTTTGAATGTATTTTATTAAGAGGTTCGAATAAATAGCTATTTTTCTTACATTTTTGCTTTCTTTTTCAAGCCTAAGAATAGTTTCCAGCTCTGACAGTTAGCCTTATGCCGACTGAAGTGAATTTTTGGATAGGATGAAGTGTTTTGGATGATTTACACTTGATTGCATAAATGTAGCCTAGCAAGTTATATAGTGTGAAGAGAATTACTTAAGGGTAAAAAAGGATTGTTTAACTATTAAGAAATGATAGGTTATTACAGATTGGTTTGAAGGTCTTGTCATTTAGGTGCTGTCCCTAAAAAGCTGAGCTCTTCTGGTCTGGAGATTGAGTTTCTAATAATAATGATGGTTAAGACTTCCCTGGTGGCACAGTGGTTAAGAATCCACCTGCCAATGCAGGGGACATGGGTTTGATTTCTGGTCCGGGAAGATCCCACATGCCGTGGAGCACCTAAACCCGTGCACCACAACTACTGAGCCCATGCGCCGCAACTACCGAAGCTTGTGCGCTCTAAGGCCCAGGTGCCGCAACTACTGAAGCCTGTGTGCCTAGAGCCTGTGCTCCGCAGCAAGAGAAGCCACTACAATGAGAAGCCTGTGCACCACAACGAAGAAATAAACCTTTAAAAAAATATAATAATGATGGTTAATGTTTAATGAGTACCTGCCCTGCACCAGGCTTTACGTTATGGTTTGATATGCATCATCTTATTTAATCCTCCACAAAATTCTAGGAAGTCAGCACTAAAATTACTCTCATTTACAGATGAGGAAACTGAGGTGTGTAAGAAACAAAACCAGTATTGAACCCAGCTAGTTGGACTGCAGAACCCATTGTGTTGTATTAACCACTGTGTTCTTTGGCATCCCCCAAGGGAAGGAATGCTTCTAAAAGGGACACTGGAAGTGAGGACTGCCACCTGACCATAGTTGGCTCCTTGTCCCACTAAGATGACAGGCAAGAAACGGTGGGTACAGAGTTGGCTGGGGTTAGTCCTGTTTGCCAGGGGAAAATGGGGCTGTTACCATCCACTGAGCAGAATCCGGGCCGCCCCCTGTGCCTACTTATACCCTATTGGCATAGGATAAAAGTGAATGATGACTCCACCCTCTATATGGGGAGGGGACCAAGACCCTTCACGGGTAAAGGCTTGGGTCAGCAGAAATCAAGGGACACCAGGCCCAGCGGGGGCAGGAGGAGAGTCACATACTCAACATGGCTTCAAGACAGGAGCATCTGCCTGTGTTTTGGGCATCTGCTACTCATTCTCTGCTGGACTATCTGAGGACCGAAAAATGCAGCTCACACTTAACCTTTTCCCCATTCTTTATAAAAGAAGTGTGGTGTTTTCTTTTGCTTAGTGAAGTTCTGGTGGTTAAGTTTATTGCTTGTCCCATGGGTTGCTGAGCAGAGAGAAGTAACCACTGGACGGGAATGGTAGCTGAACCAGAAAAGAAATGAAGATTGTTGACGCTGGGCTAGTGTTGGTTAGAAATTTTTAAAATATTTCTTTCTGTTTTGATTATTAAAAAACAATGAATTCACAAATACACATGGTTAAATGTTAAACAGTACAAAATAGTATATGATGAAAAGTTCAGGTCTTCCTCTGCTCCCATTCAAAAACCCATACTTCCTTTCTTGATCGGTAAACACTGTATTAATAGTTTCTTCCAAAAGTTACATAAATATACATACACATACTTATACACACATATGCATATTTCGGTAACATAAGTGGTATCATACTCTACACATTATTTTGGGCCTAGTTTTTTTCACTGAATAATGTAGAGTGGAGATTTTTCCATATTAGTACATACAAGTCTCATTTTATTTTAATGGCTGTATATTAGTCCATAGTAATACCTTCTATTGGCACAAAGTTTTATGGTTGACCGAGTGTTTGCATATATTATCTTTCTGGGCCTCATGGTAGCCACTTGGGAAGGTATCAAAAGGCCCAGAGGGGTTGCCTTGTTCATCCAGGATGGCATGGGACTCAAATAGAAGTTCAGTGCTCCTGGCACTGTGGCATTCCCTAAATATGCCTGTATTCCTTCCACTTAGTGCCACGACCACCAGTGGAGGTCAACTCTTGGCAGTAGCAAAAAAAATATCATCCGTCTGGACCCCCAAGAAGCCAGATGAAAAGGAAATGTGTACTTCAGGAAAGTGAGAAAAGAGAATAATCATAGTTTAGAGCTAGAATGGGCCCTAGTGATCAACAGGTTCATCTCTTCCCCTGTACAGATGAGGATCTGGGGCCAAGATATCAAAAAGCTTGTTCAGACCATACAGCTATGCTGTTTTATTTCCTGAGGCTCGTTCTGGAGAGGGGAGGGAAAGGAGACTCTAGATTTTCCCAGGCTCTCTCGTTCTCATCAACTACAGTGGGGTGTGGACTGCATATAGACCTTTGAGAAATGAGAAAACTTTCCAAGCACGGTGAAGTGGCTTGTCTGAGAGAAGGCTCTCTCCGGGGCAGTATGACCATGTAGACTTGAGCTCTCTGGATGCCCAGACAGTGTGGATTTTAACACCACTTCTGCTTCCCACTCGTTCATTTACTGAGCGTCTGATATTCGCACAGCTCTTTGCCAGGCTGCAGGGTTCCTGCAGCTTATGGTGAAGTAACGATCCCCCACCGTGAGGACCATAAAATGCAAGAGATTATCTGTGCTATTTTGGATTTAAATTTGCCATGCAAATAAGTACAATTAAGTACAAAACAATTCTCCTTATGTGTAGGTTTTGTTTTGTTTTATCCAACAACCATCCTGTAAAGGTTCACTAGCAACACAGTGAATGAAAACCAGCATCCATTTATTTCTACTTGTTAGGAGAAATTGTTATTCAAGCTGAGAAAGAAGACTAGTAGTTCTTTCTAAGTTTGACAGATTGTCTTTTGGTTTATTTCCACATATTTGAAGTGGACTTCAGTTTAAGAAAATGACTGAACTCATCTGTTAAAACACGCTAGAAGAGACCTCTGACCATGGAATCAGAAGCTCCTGCCTCTTCTTTTATTTTTACCAGGATGTTTGAGAGGAGCTTCACCTGGGGCGTTAATTTTGGAGGCCTCCTGAAGGTGGATGAAACCCCTTATTTAGCAGTTTGATGGTCAAACGCTAACAAGGGAACATTCAGGTGTGGCAGCTTGAAGGACATTCATATTCCACACCACATCGGATCTTAGTAAATAGTCTTTCCATTTTCTCCTTAAAGCACCACAATGACCCAGAGATGGCAGGGTGGGGCGATGCACTTATCGGTGGTTCTAGGCATACAGGACTTGAAGCACAGGCTCTGAGTTTTACCCTCTTGCTCTGATCGCTTGTCCATTTTCCTCTTATTTGCTCTTCAGCTTGGGACAAGAACAGTTTGAAATTGTTTCTACTGTTTTTGGCCACCACTGTTTGGACTTTAAATGAACACAAGAAGGAAGAAAGCTTGAAGAAAAGCTCTGGAAACAATCGAACAGAGCAAAGGAGAGGGGTCTTGAGGTGAGCAGAACACGGACTGGCGTGGAACTCATTGCTCCGATTATCACGCTGGTCCCCTCTTTGTCTGATACCAGTTGTTCCGGGGGAGCGATTTCAGAAAGTCCTTTTCTGGACTGTGGAACAGCACTTGCTTATGTGTTGAGCCCTAAGAGGCGTTATGGAAAGCGGTTCATGGTCTCTGGGGTTTGACAATGAGCTGGTGGTCACTGATTTCATTATGTTTTCCTTTATTGCAGCTGTTGGTTTGATCCTGTGCCATGGCCTTAAAACAATTGTGGTTTTGCACATGGTAAGCGAGGCCGGACAAGGAGAGGGATCATATTGTTGCCCTGGTCAAAATTTGTAGCAGACGGGGGTCTGATGAGGGCCAGTAGATAGAAGATTTCCCCTTTACTTCATTTAGAAAAAGAAACTTTCCAGGACAAGTATCTTTCCTAGAATTCCTTTAAAGTTTTTTTTTCCTTTAAAAATAGACTGAGGTATAAATAATACTTTTATTAAAAAATACTTTCATTAAAAAATAAAAGTAAAATGTCATTTGTAAGTGGTTGCTGTCACTGATAAGATATACTAGAATTGATTAGCTGTAAAAATATAATTTGGGGATGCATTATGAAGGTATACTGTTTTTATTTGCATGCCATTACGTACAGATGTGGTTGTGAAATCGTTCAAATCATGGCACACTGAATGTCCTCACTGGATTTTTAGGAATGTGTTCACTGAGACAGCCAAATTCTATTTCATTTTGTTTGGCTCGTTGCATTGGCTGTAAATCAGAGAATATTCACTTTAATATCTGAGTCAAACTTCGGTTCTAAACATAGTACTGCAGTTGTTCTTTCACAGAATGTAAATTTTTTATTTACTTCCTCAATACCTTATTTCTACTTTCTCTTTTTTCTTTATTTTATGGTGGAGCATGCTGAAAGGTTTTCCGGAAAGATTTTTGTATAATATATGTTATAACCTACAGATAAATGTATTTCATGTGATTAAGCTCTCATAACTTTAACTGTGGAAGTATTAGGAATCACAGGTTTTATTTAATTTCCTTGCTGCTTCTGAAATGCCCTCCCAAAGATATAATACAGTGATTACATTAGGGAATTCTATTTTTATTACAGTGTCAGTTGTAACATATTTAGGCATTCTGGTTCAATAGTTCTCGAGTTCTTTCCATTTCACCAACCCTATTGTGGTGTTACTGGGGGAACCAGGACTTGTGAATGACACAGACCTGGATTTCAGTCATGGCTCCTCCAGCTGCCAGCCAAGTGGCCTTCAGTAAGTTACTCAGTCTTTTGAAGTCTCAGCTTCTGCTTCTATAACATGGGAATTGCAATACCCTACCTCCTCAGTTATGATGTTAAGATGAGATAAAGGGCTGAAGTCACTTAGCACAGTGCCTGGTGTTTGGGGAGAACATTCTAACACCATACACAAAAATAAAGTCAAAATGGATTAAACACCTAAATGTAAGACCGGATACTATAAAACTCTTAGAGGAAAATATAGACAGAACACTCTTTGACATAAAACACAGCAATATCTTTTTGGATCTACCTCCTAGAGTAATGAAAATAAAAACAAAAATAAACAAATGGGACCTAATGAAACTTAAAAGCTTTGTACAGCAAAGGAAACCATAAACAAAATGAAAAGACAACCCACGGAATGGGAGAAAATATTTGCAAATGATGCGACTGACAAGGGATTAATCTCCAAAATATGCAAACAGCACATGCAGCTCAATATCAAAAAAAGAAACAACCAAATCAAAAAATGGGCAGAAGATCTAAATAGACATTTCTCCAAAGAAGACATACAGGTGGCCAATAAACACGTGAAAGGAGGCTTAACATTGCTAATTATTAGAGAAATGCAAATCAGAACTACAATGAGGTATCACCTCACACCTGTCAGAATGGCCATCACCAAAATGTCTACAAACAATAAACGCTGGAGAGTGTATGGAGAAAAAGGAACCCTCCTACACTGTTGGTGGGAATATAAATAAATTGGTAGAGCCACTATGGAGAATAGTATGGAGGTTCCTTAAAAAACTAAAAATAGAGCTACCATATGATCCTGCAATCCCACTCCTGGGCGTATATCTGGAGAAAACCATAATTCAAAAAGATGCATGACCCCCAATGTTAGTTGCAGCACTATTTATAATAGCCAAGACATGGAAACAACCTAAATGTCCATCAACAGATGAATGGATAAAGAATATGTGGTACATATATATATATATATATATATATATATATATAATAGAATATTACTCAACCATAAAAAAGAATGAAATAATGCCATTTGAAGCAACATGGATGGCCCTAGAGATTATCATACTAAGTGAAGTAAGTCAGACAGAGAAAGACAAATATCATATGATATCACTTATATGTGGAATTTTTAAAAAATGGTACAAATGAACTTATTTATAAAACAGAAACAGACTCACAGACTTAGAAAACAAACTTATGGTTACCAAAGGGGAAAGAAGAGAGGGGAGGGATAAATTAGGAGGTTGGGATTAACATATACTCACTACTATATATAAAACAGATAATCAACAAGGAACTACTGTATAGCACAGGGAACTCTACTTAGTATTCTGTAATAAACTATATGGGAAAAGAATCTGAAAAAGAATAGATATTTGTATATGTATAACTGAATCACTTTGCTGTACACCAGAAACTAACACAATATTGTTTATCAACTATACTCCAATATAAAATAAAAGTTAAAAAAAAGAATTTCATTCCTTTTTAAGGTTGAATAAAATTCCATCCTATGTATAGTAATCCCCCCTTACCTGCAGTTTTGCTTTCCTTGGTTTCAGTTACCTGTGGTCAACTGTGGTCTGAAAATATTAAATGGAAGTTTCCAGAAATAAACAATTCCTAAGTTTTAAATTGTATGCAATTCTGAGTAACGAGATGAAATCTTTTGTCATCCATCTTTGTCCCGCTCGGTGATGTGAATCATCCCTTTATCCATTGTATCCCGCTGTTAGTCACTTAGTAGTCATCTGGTGTATCAGATCGACTGTCGAGGTATCGCGGTGCTTGTGTTCAAGTAACTCTTATTGTACCTAATAATGGCACCAAAGTGTGAGAGTAGAGATGCTAGCAATTCAGATATTCTCTTACTGTGCCTAATTTATAAATTAAACTTTATCACAGGTATGCATGTGTAGGAAAAGACATGGTATATATATATATATCTGTACTGTCTGTGGTTCAGGCATCCACTGGGGTTCTTGGAACAAATCCCCTGCAGATGGCGGAGGGACTACTGTATATACCACATTTTGTTTACCCATTTATCTATCAGTGGACATTTGGGTTGTTTCCACCTGTCAGCTGTAGTGAATAATGCTGCTGTGAACATGGGTATACAAATATCTGTTTGAGTCTGCTTTCAATTCTTTGGGGCATATACCCAGAAGTAGAATTTCTGAATCATATTATCTCCAACTTCATTTTGACTTGCCTCCCAAGCTTCAGTATTGCATTTACAATAACTTGCTTGGTAGTTGGCTCTTGGTGTGCTCCTGAAATCTCTAATGCAACATGTTTAAAATTTTTCTGTACCTCTTTTTCCCACTGGCCTCCCAAATCAGATCCTCCTTGTGATTAATGATTAGAACAGTTTTCAAGACATCCTGGCACAAACCACCAGAATCTTTGACTTCTTCCTCCTCTTCTGTAGCCCTAAGAATTTGGCAAAGCTATTTCAAACTTCTTGACATCTTCTCTCTTCCTCATCTACTTTACTACTCAGAGATGATTAGTGCATATTTTGGTATGATTTTTTCCTTGGCATAACTTTGAATACTTTTAAAGTCTTCATTTTTTTAATGAAAATTATACACTCCCATTTTCATTAAAAAAAGCCTTTTGAACTCTCATTTCTACAACAGATTCCCTTCCAGTCTTCTTTTTCCTTTTGCCAGTGGGGCCCCACAGCATCACCGTTTGGACTGGTTCTTCAGTGCTAGCCAGCAACTCCCATAACACTTCTTTCCTTTGGTCACAGTCAATGAATGTATGGGCACTGCTAAGATCAAGCAGCACTCATGAGTCAGGGTTGGAGTAGCTGGAGATAATGCAGGAAGTCAATATTTTCCTTGGAGTGTAAGGGAGGACTAGACTTCTGTTCCTTTGTACTATCATGTCCAGGAGAGTTGGACCATTCATTTCATCCCTGTCATCTAAGTCAAATGTTATTGCCAAAAGGATTCAATATTGATTTGGCCTTGCACAGTATTTTTCTTTCAGATAGTTAAATAGAAGACAGTAACATTGGTCTTATTAATTCCTCACTTTTTACTTTCTCATGCATGAGCTTTCTAAGAAGCAGAACACTCAGTGGTCAACCAGTTGCAGAGAATCTTACCATTATTGCCTCTGGAAAGTAGATACAGTTCCTGAGTGAAGGTCTTGTCCTTTGGGGAAGTTGAGCCTTCCATATATGAATAAGAGTTCAATCTCTGGAGTAAGGGAGCCCTTGCTTCAAAACCCATCTCTGCCACTTGCTTGCTGTGTGGTTTTGAGCAGGCTTTATAACTTTTATCATAGGTTTACATCTGTAAAATGGAGATAAATATAATCCCTTCCTCATAGAGTTGCTGGGGAATTAAATGAAATAATCCGTGTATTATGCAGTGCCTGGCACATCATGGTCAGTACCCAAATGGGTCGGTTTTCTTAGAAGCAAGATGTTTGGTCATACGATCTCATGCACAAGTGTGAAATGAACAAGCTAAGGAGGGGCTGTAGCTGGAAGCCTCCACTCAGGTTGGGATGGTTGCTTGTTTATATTGCAGTGCTTTGAAAATTCATGAGCAAACCCTTATTTTCCCAATGCTAAGGCTCAAAACTATGTTTTGACATGTTTTCTGTACCTTAACACCTCAAGAAAAGTATAATCTTTCACTGATAAAACAAAAAGTTAGAGGTTTCCTCTTGGCCAAATATGTATATGATCCTGTGATTCCATATCAAATTTGAAACAGTATTTAACACTCTATAAATGCATATTGATTCTTAGAAGGAGAAAGAAATACTGATTTTGACATCTTATTTGGCACCTTAGACAATTTGTGTACGGCTCTTGGATACTTCAAATTCTAATTTCAATGAGCCTTTAATGAAAAGGTAACCAAGCTTTATAGATGCTAGCTAAATTTATGGATTAATCAGGTATAAAAGAATGGGACTTTGAAAATGAAATACTGTTTCTTTGAAACCATACAATGAGACTTTCAGATAAGATTAGCTAAAGTTGAACCTTTTTTTTTTGGATTTGTGGTTGCTTAAACACTGGAGAGTTAATTTATCTTTAATTTGAGAATTCATTTTCATTTCCATACCTTAAAAATATGAACCATTAGCTAACTCCTCATATTTTGATAAAAAATGCTAAGTGCTTATTCCTTAACATGCTTAGCTTTTTGCCTGACCTCATCAGTCTTTTTGATTTTAATTCATTTTCCCCCCAGAGAACTGTGTATATTTTTCCTGAGCTCATTTATAAAAAAATCATAAAATAAGAGTTGATGTCATATAATTTGAAGTTTTTCTGGTTATGACTTAAATCTGTGTGTGTGCTTCCTTCAAACTTTGAAATGTGTCAGTGATAGAAATAGTTGGAAAGCACAGTTCAAGTACAACTTCTGAATCCACAAGCTAGAAAGTAGTAAAAAAGGAAGAAAAAAAAAAAAACTACACTACATACCTATCACAGAACTGTTATTGAGGCAAGTTGTTGTTCAGATTTATGTAATATTATTGAAGCAAATATTTTAAATATCTTTAACTATTAAGACGAGCAGTGCACATTGTATTTTAGCTTCAGTTACTGAAGGGTCCATGTATTTTATATGTAGGAAACCCTTCAATTAAGATGTGCCTCCTTCCCTACTAATACTTTGATGCTGTTAATAGTTCATTTATAAGAATTTAAATTTTTTATGGGAAGTAATAAAAGGGACCCATTATTTTCACAGCTAAATCTGTTTCTTGGTGATGGCAGTGAGTGGGGGGAGATGAGAGGAAGAAATTGTTAATCACCTTGTAGAATTGAACTTCAGAAAAGTCATAAAATAGAAGTTCCAAAAAAGTTAAAACACTCCTAAAAGAAATCACTATTAGTAAAAGGAACCATATTAAAATGCATACATAACCAAAATGTTAGAGGGAAAAAAAAATAAAATTTTAGTTCACGAAAACATTTCTATAAAGAACAAGCTTTGAAATAATTAGAACGTGTTGATTTTTATTTGGGGGCAGTCATAAAATACACTCATCTTAGAAAACCAGCAAGGCATCAGAATAGAAATAGTGGTGGAGATAATTCATGGGTAATCCAAGCTCTTACTTCTCACTTCCTGACCTGTCACATCTGTGAAGACCTGCTCCTTTATGCTAATGTCTGGCCCCATCCAGTGTTGAAGAGTAGACTTGCCTCTCCCTCTGCTGGTTTCGTCCCGTAGGCCCAAGTCTTGTTTTTGTGGACCTGAGTTTTGGGGTCCTGGGGTGTAGTGACCATTGCTTTGTTGGGGGTCACCGTCTTCCTTTATACAACTCCAATCTGCCCCCTCAGGAGGCCTGTGCTCCACAGAGGGGGTTCAGGGGGCGAGGGAGGGGCAACACAGAGCTTAGGGATTCCATTTTGTTCCGATAACAAATATTTGTTGAGCTCCACTCTGTGCCTTGAGAATGTGCTGGACCCAGGATACCTGGTGACAAATGAGACAGAGATAGTCCATTCCTTGTCAAACCCAAAGTGACCTGGGGGTTGAAACAGCGATTAAAGGGCAATGTAGTAGGTGTTAAGACAGGACAAAAGACAGGCATCACGGGAGGGGCAGAAAGGATTTCCCAGAGGAATTGCTATCTCAACTGATAACACCTGAAATATGAGTAGGAGTCGATTGGGCCGAGAGTAGAAGTGTGTTCCCACAAGAAGGAAGGGCATGTGCAAAGCCCCCGGGGTGTGAAGGAGCACACAGTGAACAGAAAGACACAGCTAGAGCTTGGATGTGGCTTAGAGGGCGGTGAGAGAGGAGGCTAGGAGAGGAGGTAAGGGCTGATCAGGAACAGCTTGGTGAGCTGTCTTGAGGCATTTAGATTTTATGCTGAGAGCTTTGAGGTACATCAGACTAGTAAAGTGGGTTAGTGACATGATGGTGTGTGATTTTATAAAAATCCCTCTGGCAACGTGGTGGGGCATGATGGGCAGGGGAAGGCTGCAGGCCGTGGCTGTCATGGTAACCTGGGTGGGAAATTCTTGGGGCTATGGTAGTGATGGCGGGCCCAGGACAAAGCTGATGTGGCTTTGAAAAAGAACTTTAAAATAATTGATTTGGTAGGTGTTTATACTATGTGTGTGGGGGGTTTGAGTGAGGAAGAGGGTAGAGTCTAGAACAACACGCATGTTTCAGGGGTCATGGTGTGTTGGTGAATAGGAACAGGTAGGTGAGGAGAGAAGATGGTCACTTATGTTTGGGACACATCTCAAAGAGTCTGTGAGACAGTCGAGTCTAAATGAACTGGGGGCAGGTGTCGGAAGCTTAGTAAAGAGATTTGGTCTGAGGTGACTGCCAGAAAGCACTGAGGGAAAAGGGTGACAAAAGGAAAGATACACACTATTAAATTCCTCTCAGGTTACCGCTTATTTTATGTTATTGTTTTCAGTTTTACTGAGGTATAAGTGACAAATAAAATTGTAAGATATTTAAAGTGTACGTTGTGATGATATATATGTATACATTGTGGCAGGATTTCTCCCCTTTGAATTAGTTAGCACATCCATCACCTCATATATTTACTTTTTTCTTTCTCTGTTTTTTTTTCCTTTGGGTGAGAACATTTAAGTTTTACTCTCTGAGCAAATTTCAGTTAAACAATACAGCACTATCAACTATTGTCTCCATGTTATACGTTAGATCCTCAGACCTTATTCATGTTACAGCTAAAAGTTTGTTCCCTTTTACCAGCTTCTCCCCATTTCCCTCACCCCAGCCTCTGGCAATCACTTTTCTATTCTGTTTCTATGAGTTAGACTTTTTTTTTTTTTTCAGATTCCGCATATAAACGATACCATGCAGTATTTATCTTTCTCTGTCTGGCTTATTTCATTTAACTGATGCCCTCCAGGCTCATCCACCTTGTTGAAAATGACAGGATTTCTTTATTTTTGAAGGATGAACAATATTCCATTATATATATATTCCGCATTTTCTTTATCTGTTCATCTGTCAACAGACACATAGGTTGTTTCCATCGTTGGTTATTGTGAACAGCGCTGCTATGAACATGGGGGTACAGATATCTCTTCGAGATAACAATTTCATTTCCTTTGCATACATATCCAGAAGTGGCACTGCAGGATTGTATGGTGGTTCTATTTCTAACTTCTTGAGGAACCTCCATACTGTTTTCCACAGCGGCCGCGCCAGTTTACATTCCCACCAACGGTGCACGAGGGTTCCCTTTTCTCCACATCCTCACCTGCTTGTTTTAATTTGGTCTGTTGTTATATTTCTTTTGAATCTCTGAATATGGGCCATTGCTTATTTTTGTAAAGCAAAGTCTATATTTGTAACAAATATAGACTTTCTGAGTGATGGTAAAAATGCAAAAATAGCTGAAAGAGGGAAAATAAGAAGAAAGGGGGAAACAAAAAGTCAAGGAAAAGAATCCCAGAGAGGCCTGGGGAAAAGCTCTGTTTGAGGCCCCTGGAGCCGTGGGTGAGTCTGATAATTCCTGCTTACAGGCAATTCCTAGTAATTCCTCTCCCCACTCTTCATGCTTCCTGCTTATGGTTCACCTGCCTTGTCTCCTCTCCCACCCCCACTTCCTATTATTCAAACACTACATTAGCTCAAAGGCTTTATATTTTGGTGGGCAAAAAAAAAATAGTGATTATTTCTCCAAACCTTCACTTGCAGCTCACCTCTTGGATTTGGCCTCTTGCACTTCATGCTGTGCAAGAGGAACTTTTGGGCTGATCTGGTCACAGGTACACAGAGTTCCTCAGTCTCTTCAGTAAAGACACTGTATGTTTCATTAAGATAGTTGGTGGGATTTTTTTTTTAAATGAACTCTACTTCAATAAGATTTTCTCTTCCATTATTTTTACAAGACCAAATGATAACATTTAAAAAGAAGTTTCTTCTTAAAGAAACTTAAATCAGTTGCTTTAAGAACACATCTTTACAAAATTATACTCATTAGGCAACAAAAAACTTGTGTTTTCTTCTGATGTAAGTTGAAGACTTATAAATAGTTGTTAATGGTGTTTGGTTAAGAAGAATTTGTTTTAATTGTTTATATGAAACAAGTACTTGTTAATTTTTTCTTGTTGCCAATTTGTCAATTCTAAATTTTCACATAGGTTAGGCAGGAGAAAGCCCAGCTTTGTCACAAAAGGTTTGCATTATGAACTTGGTTCTGTTGTGCATCTATTTTCATTCTTGTTAAGGGATGAATTCGATTGTACAAATCCCGCATATTTTATGTGTTAAACATGTTAGTTCAGGAATTTCACTTGGTTTTATAAAGATACATATCTACGATGGCTGACCAATCCAAACATAAGATTTAACCATTGACTTCAGACCCAATTCAGTTCTCCCATCTTCTGGCTTGCAGAACTTCTGGCTTTTGGGAAAGAAAGTGAATCAAAGTAATTTTTGGTTCAAATTATTATTAACTGTTTTCTTCTGATATAAACTTATATTTTACGAGTTAAAATAAGTCAACATGTACTATATAAACATCATGGAAGACCAAACACTAAGAGTTTCTTTGAGGTTTCAGAAGAATACACTTTTTGCCTAGAGTTTATATCTGCCCAGGTAAATTTTATTTCTGATTCTATTATTTCCTCAATTTGCCCCTGTTAATAGGGAAGATTCTAAAAGTAATAACTATGCCTGGGTATTCGAGGCAGCGTGTGGTCTCTTACTGAAGTTACAAGGTTTTAACTCTGTTTGTTGATTCCTCTTATGCAATAGAAGAATGCAGATGTTAATTTAATCTGAAACCTGTTTATACAGTGCCTTTTATAATGTATATCTAAAGATAGAGAATCGAGTTTTATGAGACCAACATTTCTTATCAAGTCCCCACTCCACCCTATTCTAATTGGACTGACCCTTAAGTTGAATAAAGAACAAAGAGGTCTGTAGTTAAAACATTTCACTACATGTTGAGTCTTGCCCTTAGTAAATGAGAAAATGGAGACTTAAACAGAGAATCTGAATTAGAAGGTCACATATACACTCACTGTTTTTTGTGAATGGAAAACATATTTTAAAATAGTACGTATCATCTTTTTAGTCTAAATTCAGGATGTTTTCCCAAGAGGTGCAAGAATTTAGACTCATATAAATGGGCTGCTTTATAAAAACATGCCAATAATACTTTTTAATTTGTGAAGTTTAATATTCTGTACATTATCAACCAGACTTCTTTTGATGGATAAAGAAATGAGGTGACTTCTAAATCTTAGAGCAGAAACTTCATGTGGACAATTGGATACCTGTCCCCAGAGCTCAGAGAAGAGGGTTGGGCTGGGAGTTTAAGTCTGTGCGTTATCTGTATTTAGTGGTGATGAAAGCTGTAGGCGTGAGATAGCTTTTCTGGTGGGAGAATTCAGAGTCACAGAAGAGGAAAGGGCCTGGCATTGAGCCCTGTTCAGCTCTGGATTATTGTGGCACGGAGGGAGGCAAATCTGCAAACTCTGGGAAGCTCCAGCTTGAGAGGTAGAAGGAACGCTGGGAGCATTTGGTTACAGAAGCCGAGGGAAAAGCATGTGTCAAGAGGAAGGAAGGAACTGTCAGATGCTTCTGATGGGTCAAGTGTGATGTGGGCTGAAAGTGTCTATTGAATTCAGCAACAGAAGTCATTGACAGTTTCCGGGAAGCTGTTTTTGTGGAGTAACGAAGGTGGAAAGCAGATTGATGTGGGTTGAGCCAGGCAGGAGAAAAGGAGGAAAAAGACCTCCACTGTAGACATCTGTTAGGTGTTGAGCTGAGAAGGAGGGACAGGATATAAGATAGAAGTTCAAGAGTGCTGTGGATCAAGGGGGACCCTTTTTGTGGGTCAGACTTGCATGACATGATAAAAGCCAATAAGTTGAAGTAAACCTATGTGAATTACAGGACACCATTAGAGAAACAACCTTCGGAATTATTGGAGAACCAGAAGGGAAAGAGAGGGAGAAAAGGATAGAAAGCTTATTTAAACAAATAATGGATGAGAACGTTTCCAAAGCAGGGGAGAGATTTGGACATCCAAGTTCATGAAGCTCATAGGTCCCCCCCAAATTTCACAATATTATATGCTAATTATATCTTAATAAACCTTGAAAAAAAAAGCCAATTAGAAAGAAGCATTGGAGTGAGAGAGATTCAATAAACAAGAGAGAAAAGAAAGAGGATTTAGAATAAAATAACCGCAACAACAACTAACGTTCATTCAGTGTTTGCCCTACCCAGGGCACTGTGCTAAGCCCGTGACGTGTAGCCTCACATTTAGTTCTCAGAATAATGTTATGCAGCGGTTGCGGGGGGGTGGGGGGGGGTGGGGGGGGAGGTGGGAAGTGTGGCCTAAGGACGTTAACCGACTTGCTGAGTGTCCTCCAGCTAGTGGGTGGTGAACTGACTTACTACCTTAAGGACCGACCTTGGTCACCACCACAGCCCACCACCTCCCAACTGGAATTTAGGTGTTCTGTGCTGCGTTTGAAGACCTACTTAAAGATTCTTTAAATTATATTTTAAGAAAGGCCACTTTGAAACCCTCTGTCTGAAAGTTCTAACAGCTCTATTTGGACAGCAATTTTGGTGGGTGGCCTGGGTCCAAAAAAAAAAAAGGCCTTATCTACTGAGAAAGCTTAACCTTGAGAATATATATATAAAACATCATGCCCCCAAATATAGGCTGGGTGAACTGAAGGGGATTTGCCCAAAGAACTCGCAAAGCAACTTGGGGAGGCAGAAATTAATTGTAGGAGAGTTGTTTTTTTTTTTTTTAACATTGCAAGAAGGACACAAAAAAGGATGATGGGTTGAGGCAGCAACATAGAAAGACCAAGGAAGAGATGTGAAAACATCCCACAGACAGCTTCCCTGTAGATTCCGACCAGCTAAATTTCCTGAAATAATACTAATTCTGTCCTCTTGCTTTCGATAGGACATAATGACTACATGTGTCCGGCTACCAACCAGTGCACGATTGATAAAAACAGGAGGAAGAGCTGTCAGGCCTGCCGGCTACGCAAGTGCTACGAAGTGGGCATGATGAAAGGGGGTAGGTACCTTGGACCCAGGGCGCCCACCATGAGGTCCTTGTCCCACCACCCACTGCTGGCCATTTCCATTCTAGTCACCACGGGAGTGGAGTGATTTCTCTTCTATTCTCACTTTTCTTCACAACAACACTATTTTTATAACACATTTTATTAAAAAATAAGAAATTTGAACACACCATTTTGTGTTTCATATTTTCAATGTAAATAATTATATCTAAAATCAAAAGTGTGTGGGAGGTGGTGGCGGAAGGAAAAGAAGACTGCTCAGCGAATTATTCTAGAAATATTTTTCAGTTACTGTTTATATTCCTAATGCTAGAAAATGGTATCTGGGAAGAAACTTTCCTTACATTGAGACTTGTACATGTGAAAGCTAAAGAGCTAGTTTGTCATCTTTCAATTCCTTCACATCCCTTAGGGAATTTGAATTTCAATCAAAAGGCAGCTTTCTCCTTTAGAAGTTGAGTTAACTAGCAGCCCACATAATCTCAGCATCCAGTATGGAGCTGGGAACAATGCAGTGATTTCTGAGGACTAGCATCGCAAGGTGGTCGGGATCTGTGCCCGTGTATTTGTGATGTGGGTGTGTGTATGTGTGGTTTTCTGTCTCCTCATGTATCCATTCTTCCAGTTTTCTTATACAGGAATCCAGTGTCTGGTTCTGGGAATATTAGGTGCTCCATAAATGTGGTTGCCTGATTGATCTCCTTGTATTCTTTGGAATCTAGTCTTGAAGAACACTTCTAGTCTTGAATAGCCTTCAAAATACTGGGAGAGAACAAGAGGAGATGTGTAAGTGAAATAAAGGAATGGGTGCATCCAGTGTTTTAGGATGATATGAAGGAGAGAGACAGACCTATGATGGTGCTGCCTGCAATGGAGAGGAGGCTTGAGATTAGTTAAGGAGAACAAAGTGGCCATGAAAAAGAGTAGCGATTGTGCAAATAGAGGGAAGCTAACCTTTAACTCATTAACACTTGGACGAAGGGGGAGGCAGAGGAAAAACCAACAATCATGCCTGATTATTACCGCGCTTATAGGCAAAGATTCCTTTGTTAATGGCCATAAATAAACCTACCGGGTTGAGATTTTGAATACAGCATTTGGAATAAATTCTCTTGATGAACAGATGAAATGTTGAATTTACGCATTGTGTGAGCTGTGACTGTATGTCTTGAGTGTCTGTAAAAACAGCTTTGATTCAAAGAGTAATTAATTCCAAAAATTTAACAGCCACATTCAGAAAATGACACTTTGAGTCATAAATGGATTAAATATTTAAGGAATTCATTTTTCTTTGTACTGTTGGAGAATTAGTCAGGCTTAATTAAACTCACAAAAAGCTTCTTAAGGTAACTTGGTAAGTGACAGGAATAAAACAGCTACATGCAAAAAGTTTACTTTGAAAGAGTAGAGTCCAAGTTTAATATTCTTCTTTGGCAGTTGTAGGTAGATTAAGCCCAGACTCTTAAATTCTCTCTAAAAGCTGAAATGATCAACTTGTAAATTGGTCCAAAACATTTTTTTTCTTTGAGGGTACCCATACATTGACCCTACTTCATAAAAACAATTCTGTTTTTCTTAATTAATATCCAGATACAATCTGGATGCATAAATATAAATTATGCATACACATTTTTATCTAACGAAAAATTTAACATGCAAAGACATAATAAAAATCTTCCCACTGCTTTCAAATAGGACTTTAGATAATTACTGCACATAGTCAATCTATGTGTGCATGCATGTACTTGTACATGTATATTTATGACTGCAAAATATATATCTATACTAGTTTGCTGCTGTGTTAGTCTGCTCAGCCTGCCATAACAAAGTCTACAGACTGGGTGACTTAAACAGCAGAAATTGATTTCTCACAGCTCTGGAGGCTGGAAGTCCAAGATCAAGGTGTCAGCAGGTTTGGTTTCACCCTAGACCTTTCTCCTTGGCTAGAAGGTGGTCGTCTTCTCGCTGTGCCCTCACATGGCCTTTTCTCTGTGTGTGTGCATCGGTCGTGTTTTTTTCTCTTCTTTTAAGGACCCCAGTCATATTGGATTAGGACCCCACCCTTAGGACCTCATTTAATCTTTATTACATCTTTAAAGACCCTATATCCAAATTTAGTACTATTCTGGGGTACTGGGGTTAGGGCTTCAATGTGATTTTTCGAGGAGACACAATTCAGTCCATAACAATTTCCCATAGAGGTTCCTTAGCAGTTGTTAGTATCCGTCTACATAAAATGAAAACATGTGTCTTTCTGGCAGTTTATACATGTGTATAAGTTTTACGACAAGCTTTAAAATTGTAAAACTATAGGCTGTGAGAACATCTCATTTGAATTATATGTATAGTGTTTGCCATAACACAATATAATTTACTTTTTTTCCACAGTATGGGATACCACACATAACCTCATGACACCTTGTATAACAACTCCCCAGATCCCACCCAATAAAGACCTAATTTACAGCTGGAAATACAGTTATAGCCAACTATAAAATTTGAAATTACTTGTAAAGAACAGCTGTGACTAGATAAATCTTTACAACATTTTCCTACTGGTTTCACAAGAATCCAGTGTCTGAACCAGGCTAGAGACCAATTAGAATACTGAATCTCTCCATATGAAATAAAATGTTTCATTTCAGATAAAAGAGAGAGAACCACAAACTTACCCCTTACTTTTATAGCAAGGCTGAATACATTTATTAAAATATCCTAAATATCCAAAACAGTGCATGATTTATCTACATGAAGAAATTTATTTTAATCTCTTGTGATGCCTGCTGTACCCTGAAAATCCCAACATCATTATTAGATTTGGTCCTGAGCCAAGATGGTTCAGTAAGATGCAGGATTTAAGACATGCTTTAGGGGATGCACTTTCCCATCTTAGTGCTGCTGGTCTCTGCCTAGCTTGCATTTTCCTTTTCATCTGTCTCCCTCCCCTTCAACCTTAAGTGGCAGATTAAATGTCTCTTCTTCAGGGAGGTCTTCCTTTTGCCCCACACTAGGTTAGCTTCCTGTGTTCTCCCTTTCCTAGGAAACAACTCTTCCCTGAGCTCTCCTCACTATTAGTGTTAGTTGTTCAACATCTGTCCATGAACTCCACGATGGTGGGGACTCTTTCTGTCCTGCCTACTGATCTAGCACTAAGCAAGTCACCAAGTGAGTGTTCAAGAAATTTTTTTCCCATGAAATAATGACTTAATTCATTTAAATAGTTATTTGTTCAGGGCTGCTTAAGGGTGAGCTATTATGAAGAGTGCAAACATGGATAATCACCTAGCCCCTTCCATCAGAATCCTCCTTGTACAAAGAGGACATTTGCACCTGAAGTGGCAAATAACAATCTGGAAGACAAGTTAAGACCAGGGTGGAAGATGAAGATGAGAATGGAAGACCAGCGGCCAGTGGAAGTTCAGAGCTTTGGCCAGCCACTGCTGGCTTTAGTCCAACCCGGGGTGTTATTCAGACCATCTGACTTCCAAGGTGTATATTATTATCCAAGCAAGAACTTGGCATTCTAGCTTGGTTTGGTGGAAAGGGGAAAACCTCAGAGATGGAATTCTTGGACCAAATACTGGCTTCCCCTCAGACTTGCTGAGCAATCCTGTTACAGTCATTTTTATGAGTTTCATTATCCTCAGATGTAAAATAAAAATAAATAATTTACACTTAACAAGTTTCTTGTAAAGGTCACAGTTCATAACATGTGAAGTACTTTATAAAGTACAACACAAGTGTTAGTGATTACAGGCAGACCTCAGAGATATCGCAGGTTTGGTTCCAGACCATTGCAATGAAGCAAATATAAAGTGAGTCACACAAATATTTTTGGCTTCCCAGTGCATATAAAAGTTAATGTTTACGCTATACTGTAGTCTACTAAGTGTGCAATAGCATTATGTCTAAAAAAATGTACATACCTAGTTAAGAAATGCTTCATTGCTAAAAAATGCTAACCATCATCCGAGCCTTCAGCAAGTCGTAAGAGTAACATCAAAGACCACTGATCACAGATCACTATAACAAATATAATATTAATGAAAAAGTTTGAAATATTGTGAGAATTACCAAAAAGGAGCACAAAGACAGAAAATGAGCAAATGCTGTTGGAAAAATGGCACCAATAGACTTGCTTTATGCAGTGTTGCCACAAATTTTCAGTTTGTGAAGAATGCAATATCTTCAAAGTACAATAAGATGAGGTATGCCTGTAGATCTATCCTAAAAATAATTCCTATCTTACCTAAATACTCAGCACAGATTTTTTTTGGAAGGAAAAGAATGGCAATTTTATCACTAGTACTAAGTATAAATATCTAATTCCTTTGTGAGGAGTAAAACCCTGGCTCAGACACATCTGCTTTTTCTTTTTTTCTTTTTGGTGTCATATGCTGGATATAGCTTCATGATGAATGAGATTTGTTGTTTAGCATTTTATGATGCCAGAGATTTATACAAACTTGTTAAAATTCCTCCCGATAAACTCGGAAGTGTGTTGGTGGCAAGGTTTTCATTTTTCAGACAAGGAAATTGTCACCAGAAATTAATTGATGTGCAGGACTCATGCACTGCCCATCCTGGTTGTGCTTGCTTGTAACACAGTAAGAAGAAATTTGAGATAAAGTAATAATTGTCACTAGTCTTTATTTTGGTGACAACATTGCAATTTAATTTTGAGAAATATTCCAAAACAATAAATAAATTTAACAAATTAATGTTACAATTTTAAAGTGAGAAAATAATAATTAAAAAAAAATAAAAATAATAGTATAGATGGGGAAATGTATGCTGTGGGTTCAGAATAACTGAGATGCCCAATGAAGAGCTGGAAAATAAAATATTTCCTTTTGCCTAAGTTTAATATTTATAGTCATGTGTTAGTATAATTTGTTTCATTGATGGGATGAGTTTCCAGTCCAGAAAATTAGGTTGCCTTTGATCCTACATTGGCTCTTTTTTTGCCAGAAGTAACTGTTTATTAATGTTAATGACAGGAGAACCAAATCAATGAATTAAGAATGTAAATGTGAATTTCTTTCTTGGGATAGTCCAACAATTCTTGTGAGACTTGTCGCTGCATGTGAATCCAAGCTTTTTCAGAAGGCAGGGTTGGGAATTCATGTTATTTTCTCTGTCTCTTCTGTTTTCTGTCTGTTCTCACTCCTTTTTGGTATCATCTAGTCCCATGACTTTAAATACCATTTATATGCTGATGACTGCCCTGTTTATACCTTTAGCCCAAAGTTTCTCCCAAGTCCATGACTTCTGTATACAGCTTCTCAGGTGTCTTCCTCACTTGAGTGTCTAAGAAACATCTCAAACTCAGTTTGTTCAAACCTGAACTTCTGGTCTTTACCCTCAAACATGCTTTATCTGCAATCCTTCCCATCCTAGTTAATAACTTCATCTTCTGAATTGCTCAGGCCAAAACAAATGGAGTTAACCTTGACACTTCTCTTTCTCCCATACCTCACATTCAGGAAATTCTGGTGGCTCTATCTTCAAATATTTTTGGAATCTGACCACTTCTCACCACCTGTATTGTTGACACTCTGGTGTGAAACACCATCATCTTTCTCCCAGCTTATTGCTAAAGCCCTACCTGCTTTTTTCCTTGCTTCCCTACCATCTATTCTCCCTAAAGATACATTAAAAATGGAAATCAAATCATATCACTTCTCAAAACATTGCACGGCTTCCCCGTTCACCCAGCTGACGTCATTACAGTGGCCAGAGGACCATGTCTCCTCCCCATTCTTACTTCTTTCACCTCTTTTCCTACTTCTCTCTCTCCTGCTTACCCTAAACCACGTGGGCATACTTACATGTCAGGCGCACTTATGTCTTGGACCGATTACTCTAGCTTTTCCCTCTCCCTGGAATGCCATTCCCCCAGATATTTGGGCACCTAACCCCGTCACCTCCCTCAGATTCTTTGCTCCATTATCAATTTATCAATGAGGCTTATCCTGATGGTTGCATTTAATAGAGCAGCCACCACATCCCGCAGTTTCACCTTCTAATACACCATAGAATTAATTATTAGATGATTTATTGCTTGATGTCTGTCTCCCTTACTAGAGCATAAGCTCCAGATGGGTGCTTACAAACAAACAAAACACGCTTGTATGTTTTATTCACTGATGTATTTCAAGCGCTTAGATCAGTGCCTGCAACTAATAGACAGTCGAGAAATAGTTGTAGCATGCACGAATTAACAGAATGAATGAGCACAACTGAAAGTACACTGTAAGTGTTGAGCTATGAATAGATTGAGTGTCAAGAGTCCTGTTTTTCTAATTAAGGGAGAATATCTGCTTGGAAATTAAAACCTGTATAGGAGTTAGCTTCCACCACAGAGCAGAACCTCACCTCAGCATCTCAATGGCAATACAAGAAGCATCTATTACATGTCAGGGAGAGACTAGGAGGATGCTGATATTGGCAGGGCTCACTCATATGTGGGGAGGTCAGTTGGCTGTTCTGGCTGGAGCAACTAGGATGACTGAGTTTTGCTTCACAAGTCTCTCATCCTCCAGCAGGCTAGTCCAGGCGTGTTCTCCCAGTAATGGCAGAGGCACAAAAGAGAACAAGCCCCAAATCACAAGCCTATTTCAAGGTTTTTGCTTGCATTATCAGCTGATGTCCGAGGGCCAATGCCAGTCAAATGGCTGAGTCCTTAGGTTTCGTGAGAGGGGCCTTCAGAGTTATCTGGCAAAGGTTAAAAAACTGGAACCATTTTTGTAATCTATCACAACCAGAAATATGAACTTTTCAGATTTGAAACTGAAAAATAATTAGAGAGTCATGGACTCTTAACACTTGGAAAGGACCTATAGGTTCGTTTACCCTTCTTCCGTACTCAGTGCAGGAATCCCCCATCTAGCTTTCCTGACAGCTGTGTGAGGGATGCTGAATATGGATGTGAATTTTGTCTTCACGCCTCTCTTATATACATGATGAGTGGACACAATAGGGCAGGAAAAAACCCAGGAGTAGGCGCGAACCAGTACTTCTGGAAAAATATGGGCTTGTTTCAGATGTGCTGTATTTCACTAATTCATTTAGATGTAGGTTTCATGTATATTACAATTGGTTATGAATGGATATTAGAAAACAATTAAATGTCAGGCTATTTTAATATTTCAGTAGAAGTTCACTGCATATATAAAATGAACCAAGAAACACTGACAATCATACTTTTGCTTTTATATAAGTTATAGTTAGAATACTGATTTCATTGTTTTATGCTGAAGTAATTTTGATTGCTTATTTAGAGGTCATTTTGGTTTTTAAAGGACAGGAAGAGGGATCTTCATTTACCTTTTCATGAATGACCATGTCTCACCTTGAATGTTAAAAGAAATGCTGACGGGTTCTTACAAAAATTCCAGAAATGGGTCTTTCTTGTTCCTATAATTTGATTTGCAAAAGCAAATCATTTTTGAGATGAGGTAAGGACCCTTTCTGTCAATAGAATTTACAAAATGCAGAACTTTGGGGGCAGTAATTGTATGAATAAATTGCTGTTTTTAAATTCTATAAGCCTAAGACCGCATAAATTTTCACGTGTTTACATTTTGTTTCAATGATTGTGATTAGGATAATAAATGGTGTCTAGAGCTGAATGAACTTAAAAGATCCCCTAGTCCACCTCGTTGTTTTTCAGCTCATTGTTCTTGTCTGAGTCACACAGCTAGTTAACCACTCAGACCAGAAGCCAAGACTCCTGACACCTGGTTCAGGGCTCTTTTCATTGTACTGCACTGCCTCACTGACCTGGAGTGATTTAGATCATCATGAAATGTAGACACACGTATAAGTAAGATACTAGTATCACACTGACCAAATTATGACTTAGGAACAATTACTGTGGGCACAAAATACTACTCTTCTTCAACAAAAACATTAATCAACGCATTTGGCTTAGTTGCACAGCAGAAGTACCAAATTACATTTATATGGAGTGTGTGATGGTTATTTTAAGAAGAATTACTTAATATTTAATTACTTCCTATTGCTTAATATCATTCAAAAATGACATTTTCTCCTTCAGGCCAAGGGTTTTCACTATTTTCAGGTAACAGTTGCAATATTTGTTGAAAGCCCATCTGTTTTTATTTTTTAAATCTTTAGATTATTCTGGTATAAAAAAGATAACTTTGTCAAGTAAAAGGAGACCTGGCTAAGGGTCCAGTCTGAACCTGGCTCTTTCAAGACCCTTGGGCAGATCACTTAATTCTTCTGAACTCAGTTGTCACTTTTGAAAAATATGGGCTTAGGACTGAGTGGTCTCTAGAGCATCTTTCAAATCTTAAATTTTGTGTTTTATGATGGGAGGGTCAGAATTTAAAGCTAAAGGTATGTATACAAGTTTCCCAGTATGAGGAACAACCTCACTAGCTATCATATTTATATTTCAAGCTAAATTTGCAGAGCAACCAGCAACTGGAAAAACCTGTTGGAATGGACAAAGCTATTCTCTTCATCGATTAGCTTGGAAAGTCTATCTCTTTGGAGTGAAGAGTGTCACCAAAATGAGTTTGATGTTCATAGTGATATGAGCAGATGGTTATAATATCACTACACATTTTTTTAGCCACGTCAAAGAAAGAGTTCAGGAACAAAGTTTGTTGAGATAGGACTTTGAGAAGATCAGTAAGTCCTTGTCTGTTATTAAAGATGTAATAGTCATGCCTAAGACTTGAGTCGCAGGAACTGGTGAAACTTTCTAGTGTCTGCCTTGTAGAACAGAGAAAGGAAGAAGCTGAAAAGATAGTGAATTTTGAGAAGTTCCTGGTTAAATACCACACAAGGGAGTCTGGTGAGTTTTCCTTGAAAACTTATCCAGTAGGCGTAGACCAACACACTTGAGGTGAGACCTCTTGGAAATCACGGAAATATACGCCAGCCCTAAGAGAGACTGAAGGTAAAGTGAGGAGTCATTATAAAGAAATGTTCTGGTTACATCTGGAGGCGACACATTGTTTAGTTTAAGCTTGACTAAGCAAATAAAAAGTAGTGAGAGACATACAAAATTATACTTAGGGGTTGATATCTTTAAAAGCTTGCTTAAGACTAGTTACTATTATATTTATTTTGTATTACATTTTTGGCACTGTTATTTAGAAAATTTTACCTAACAAATGCTAGGCCAAGTCCAAACTTCATAGCCTAAATCATTTACAGATAACATTTACTGAGCATTTACTATGTGAAGGTGTTTGGAGACACAAGGGTAAAACATGGTCACTGAGCATAGTGTCTAGACAACCTAATGATGGAAAGAGATTTTTCACATAAAAGGTGACCAAGCCCCCTCATTCCCTCAAGAGACCTAGGATTGGAGTTGGCCTAAAAATTCCAGCTGCCTCAGTTTACCCACCGATTGTGACCCTAGTGATATCTATCAGTGCTCCCAGGGATCAGGCAAGCTCAAGTTTGCTGGCTGGCCCTTTGTACTTCGGGGTTTCAACTTCCGGCTGATATTCGCGGGGATATGTCCTATTGCCAAGTTAAGTCCTGCCCATACTAGATTTATTTCTTTCTCTTTGTGGGTCCCAGTCTCATAGAAAACATACCTGTATGAAAACGTTAACTACTTCATCAGGCTCTTCTGAGAATTAAAGGCATGAATTATCTTTTGATATTTAAAAATTGGCACACAAATGTTAAGTTTCATATTTCATATATGGTGTAGCATGGTGGTTATGTCTTTAGCTTTGGTAATCAGACCCCATGGATTCAAAATTTAGCTCTGTCTAGACACGTATGACCATGAGCGTGATACTTAACTTCTCTAACCCCAGTTTCTTTATTTGCCAAATGAGGACAATAATAACATCTACCTAACAAGGTTGTGTAAGAATTAATCTATAGCTTTTAGTATTATATTTGGCCTGTAGTGAGCCCTCCATAAAAGTTGGTTACAGCAGTAATAAAGAGTACATTCAAATTTTGCCTTATGTACTTAATTCTAGTCTCCATATAAAATTCAATTCTACACTGTCACAATTAATCAAGGATTATTTAGTAATTAATTATTATGTATTTAGCTCAGCTTAGATAATCAGTGATATATAAAAGGTAGTGCCTAGCCCCGAGGAACCTATAATTTAGCCTTCTGCCAAGCCTGACGTTCAGAGTTCTCTATCTTCTGAATCACACCTATTTTTTTCATACTCTCTTTCCTACTGTCCTAAGAAACCTTTGGCTACAACGAGCAGGTCTGCTCATTGACCACAGAATGTACCTTATCCCTTTCTGCCTCCCTTCAATCTGAAGTTAGTTATTAATACTTTATTTATTAGTAGTAAGTTTCCATGATTACTAAAGCCCCTCTCTTTCACTCGTTTAGGACTCCCTGTAAGTCATCACCTTTTTCCTCTGAATAGCTCTTATATTCCTTCCCTGTGTTAATCAGGTCAGGTGAGCTGCTTGTCAGTATCCTGGTGCTAACCCAGGTACTGAGCATCTTGAACCCTGCCAGCCTGAGGACAAGCTGGACGCATTGGTGAACAGTCAATTCCAACCGCAAGAGAGCAGTTTCTGCCATCTTGACGCTTGACTCCTTCTTGACCTCACCACCCTTGATTTTAACATATACTTCATTGTCTGCCTTCTGCCTCCTCATTTTCATTTCTTTTTTTTTTTAACATCTTTATTGGAGTATAATTGCTTTACAATGGTGTGTTAGTTTCTGCTTTATAACAAAGTGAATCAGTTATACATATACATATGTTCCCATATCTCTTCCCTCTTGCATCTCCCTCCCTCCCACCCTCCCTATCCCACCCCTCTAGGTGGTCACAAAGCACCCAGCTGATCTCCCTGTGCTATGTGGCTGCTATTTTACATTTGGTAGTGTATATATGTCCATTTTACATTTTACATTTGGTAGTGTGTATATGTCCATGCCACTCTCTCACCCTGTCACATCTTACCCCTCCCCCTCCCCATATCCTCAAGTCCATTCTCTAGTAGGTCTGTGTCTTTATTCCCATCTTGCCACTAGGTTCTTCATGACCTTTTTTTTTTTTTCTCCTTAGATTCCAAATATATGTGTTAGCATACTGTATGTGTTTTTCTCTTTCTGACTTACTTCACTCTGTATGACAGACTCTAACTCCAACCACCTCATTACAAATACCTCCATTTCATTTCTTTTTATGGCTGAGTAATATTCCATTGTATATATGTGCCACATCTTCTTTATCCATTCATCTGATGATGGACACTTAGGTTGCTTCCATGTCCTGGCTATTGTAAATAGAGCTGCAATGAACATTTTGGTACATGACTCTTTTTGAATTATGGGTTTCTCAGGGTATATGCCCAGAAGTGGGATTACTGGGTCATATCGTAGTTCTATTTTTAGTTTTTTAATGGACCTCCATACTGTTCTCCATAGTGGCTGTATCAATTTACGTTCCCACCAACAGTGCAAGAGTGTTCCCTTTCCTCCACACCCTCTCCAGCATTTATTGTTTGTAGATTTTTTGATGACGGCCATTCTGACCAGTGTGAGATGATACCTCATTGTAGTTTTGATTTGCATTTCTCTAATGATTAATGATGTTGAGCATTCTTTCATGTGTCTGTTGGCAATCTGTATATCTTCTTTGGAGAAATGTCTATTTAGGTCTTCTGCCCATTTTTGGATTGGGTTGTTTGTTTTTTTGTTATTGAGCTGCATGAGCTGCTTGTAAATCTTGGAGATGAATCCTTTGTCAGTTGCTTCATTTGCAAATATTTTCTCCCATTCTGAGGGTTGTCTTTTCGTCTTGTTTATGGTTTCCTTTGCTGTGCAAAAGCTTTTAAGTTTCATTAGGTCCCATTTGTTTATTTGTGTTTTTATTTCCATTTCTCTAGGAGCTGGGTCAAAAAGGATCTTGCTGTGATTTATGTCATAGAGTGTTCTGCCTATGTTTTCCTCTAAGAGTTTTATAGTGTCTGGCCTTACACTTAGGTCTTTAATCCATTTTGAGTTTATTTTTGTGTATGGTGTCAGGGAGTGTTCTAATTGCATACTTTTACATGTGCCTGTCCAATTTTCCCAGCATCACTTATTGAAGAGGCTGTCTTTTCTCCACTGTATATGCTTGCCTCCTTTATCAAAGATAAGGTGACCATATGTGCGTGGGTTTATCTCTGGGCTTTCTATCCTGTTCCATTGATCTATATTTCTGTTTTTGTGCCAGTACCAAACTGTCTTGATTACTGTAGCTTTGTAATATAGTCTGAAGTCAGGGAGCCTGATTCCCCCAGCTCCATTTTTCGTTCTCAAGATTGCTTTGGCTATTCGGGGTCTTTTGTGTTTCCATACAAATTGTGAAATTTTTTGTTCTAGTTCTGTGAAAAATGCCAGTGGTAGTTTGATAGGGACTGCATTGAATCTGTAGATTGCTTTGGGTAGTAGAGTCATTTTCACAATGTTGATTCTTCCAATCCAAGAACATGGTATATCTCTCCATCTATTTGTATCATCTTTAATTTCTTTCATCAGTGTCCTATAATTTTCTGCATACAGGTCTTTTGTCTCCTTAGGTAGGTTTATTCCTAGATATTTTATTCTTTTTGTTGCAATGGTAAACGGGAGTGTTTTCTTAATTTCACTTTCAGATTTTTCATCATTAGTATATAGGAATGCAAGAGATTTCTGTGCATTAATTTTGTATCCTGCTACTTTACCAAATTCATTGATTAGCTCTAGTAGTTTTCTGGTAGCATCTTTAGGATTCTCTATGTATAGTATCATGTCATCTGCAAATAGTGACAGCTTTACTTCTTCTTTTCCGATTTGGATTCCTTTTATTTCTTTTTCTTCTCTGATTGCTGTGGCTAACACTTCCAAAACTATGTTGAATAATAGTGGTGAGAGTGGGCAACCTTGTCTTGTTCCGGATCTTAGTGGAAATGGTTTCAGTTTTTCACCATTGAGGACAATGTTGGCTGTGGGTTTGTCATATATGGCCTTTATTATGTTGAGGAAAGTTCCCTCTATGCCTACTTTCTGCAGGGCTTTTATCATAAATGGGTGTTGAATTTTGTCGAAAGCTTTCTCTGCGTCTATTGAGATGATCATATGGTTTTCCTCCTTCAATTTGTTAATATGATGTATCACGTTGATTGATTTGCGTATACTGAAGAATCCTTGCATTCCTGGAATAAAGCCCACTTGATCATGGTGTATAATCCTTTTAATGTGCTGTTGGATTCTGTTTGCTAGTATTTTGTTGAGGATTTTTGCATCTATGTTCATCAGTGATATTGGCCTGTAGCTTTCTTTCTTGGTGACATCTTTGTCTGGTTTTGGTATCAGGGTGATGGTGGCCTCGTAGAATGAGTTTAGGAGTGTTCCTCCCTCTGCAATATTTTGGAAGAGTTTGAGATGGATAGGTGTTAGGTCTTCTCTAAATGTTTGATAGAATTCGCCTGTGAAGTCATCTGGTTCTGGGCTTTTGTTTGTTGGAAGGTTTTTAATCACAGTTTCAATTTCAGTGCTTGTGATTGGTCTGTTCATATTTTCTATTTCTTCCTGGTTCAGTCTCGGCAGGTTGTGCATTTCTAAGAATCTGTCCATTTCTTCCAGGTTGTCCATTTTATTGGCATAGAGTTGCTTGTAGTAATCTCTCATGATCGTTTGTATTTCTGCAGTGTCAGTGGTTACTTCTCCTTTTTCATTTCTAATTCTATTGATTTGAGTCTTCTCCCTTTTTCTCTTGATGAGTCTGGCTAATGGTTTATCAATTTTGTTTATCTTCTTGAAGAACTAGCTTTTAGTTTCATTGATTTTTGCTATTGTTTCCTTCATTTCTTTTTCATTTATTTCTGATCTGATCTTTATGATTTCTTTCCTTCTGGTCGCTTTGGGGGTTTTTCGCACTTCTTTCTCTAATTGCTTTAGGTGCAAGGTTAGGTTTTTTATTCGAGATGTTTCCTGTTTCTTGAGGTAGGCTTGTATTGCTATAAACTTCCCTCTTAGAACTGCTTTTGCTGCATCCCATAGGTTTTGGGTTGTCGTGTCTCCATTGTCATTTGTTTCTAGGTATTTTTTGATTTGCCCTTTGATTTCTTCAGTGATCACTTCGTTATTAAGTAGTGTATTGTGTAGCCTCCATGTGTTTGTATTTTTTACAGATCTTTTCCTGTAATTGATATCTAGTCTCATAGCGTTGTGGTCGGAAAAGATACTTGATATGATTTCAATTTTCTTAAATTTACCAAGGCTTGATTTGTGACCCAAGATATGATCTATCCTGGAGAATATTCCATGAGCACTTGAGAAAAATGTGTATTCTGTTGTTTTGGGGTGGAATGTCCTATAAATATCAATTAAGTCCATCTTGTTTAATGTATCATTTAAAGCTTGTGTTTCCTTATTTATTTTCATTTTGGATGATCTGTCCATTGGTGAAAGTGGGGTGTTAAAGTCCCCTACTATGATTGTGTTACTGTCTATTTCCCCTTTTATGGCTGTTAGTATTTGCCTTATGTATTGAGGTGCTCCTATGTTGGGTGCATAAATATTTACAATTGTTATACCTTCCTCTTGGATCGATCCCTTGATCATTATATAGTGTCCTTCTTTGTCTCTTGTAATAGTCTTTATTTTAAAGTCTATTTTGTCTGATATGAGAATTGCTACTCCAGCTTTCTTTTGATTTCCATTTGCATGGAATATCTTTTTCCATCCCCTCACTTTCAGTCTGTATGTGTCTCTAGGTCTGAAGTGGGTCTCTTGTAGACAGCATATATATGGGTCTTGTTTTTGTATCCATTCAGCCAGTCTGTGTCTTTTGGTGGGAGCATTTAATCCATATACATTTAAGGTAATTATCGATATGTATGTTCCTATTCCCATTTTCTTAAATATTTTGGGTTTGTTATTGTAGGTGTTTTCCTTCTCTTGTGTTTCTTGCCTAGAGAAGTTCCTTTAGCATTTGTTGTAAAGCTGGTTTGGTGGTGCTGAACTCTCTCAGCTTTTGCTTGTCTGTAAAGGTTTTAATTTCTCCATCGAATCTGAATGAGATCCTTGCTGGGTAGAGTAATCTTGGTTGTAGGTTTTTCTCTTTCATCATTTTAAGTATATCCTGCCACTCCCTTCTGGCTTGCAGAGTTTCTGCTGAAAGATCAGATGTTAACCTTATGGGGATTCCCTTGTGTGTTATTTGTTGTTTTTCCCTTGCTGCTTTTAATATGTTTTCTTTATATTTAATTTTTGATAGTTTGATTAATATGTGTCTTGGCGTGTTTCTCCTTGGATTTATCCTGTATGGGACTCTCTGTGCTTCCAGGACTTGATTAACTATTTCCTTTCCCATATTAGGAAAATTTTCAACTATAATCTCTTCAAATATTTTCTCAGTCCCTTTCTTTTTCTCTTCTTCTTCTGGGACCCCTATAATTCGAATGTTGGTGCGTTTAATGTTGTCCCAGAGGTCTCTGAGACTGTCCTCAGTTCTTTTCATTCTTTTTTCTTTATTCTGCTCTGCAGTAGTTATTTCCACTATTTTATCTTCCAGGTCACTTATCCGTTCTTCTGCCTCAGTTATTCTGCTATTGATCCCGTCTAGAGTATTTTTAATTTCATGTATTGTGTTTTTCATCGTTGCTTGGTTCCTCTTTAGTTCTTCTACGTCCTTGTTAAATGTTTCTTGCATTTTGTCTATTCTATTTCCAAGATTTTGGATCATCTTTACTATCATTATTCTGCATTCTTTTTCAGGTAGACTGCCTATTTCCTCTTCATTTGTTAGGTCTGCTGTGTTTTGACCCTGCTCCTTCACCTGCTGTGTGTTTTTTTGTCTTCTCATTTTGCTTATCTTACTGTGTTTGGGGTCTCCTTTTCACAGGCTGCAGGTTCGTAGTTTCCATTGTTTTTGGTATCTGTCCCCAGTGGCTAAGGTTGGTTCAGTGGGTTGTGTAGGCTTCCTGGTGGAGGGGACTAGTGCCTGTGTTCTGGTGGATGAGGTTGGATCTTGTCTTTCTGGTGGGCACGTCCACATCTGGTGGTGTGTTTTGGGGTGTCTGTGGCCTTATTATGATTTTAGGCAACCTCTCTGCTAATGGATGGGGCTGTGTTCCTGTCTTGCTAGTTGTTTGGCATAGGGTGTCCAGCACTGTAGCTTGCTGATAGTTGAGTGAAGCTGGGTCTTGATGTTGAGATGGAGATCTCTGAGAGATTTACACCGTTTGGTGTTACGTGGAGCTGGGAGGGCTCTTGTGGACCAGTGTTCTGAAGTTGGCTCTCCCACCTCAGAGGCACAGCCCTGATGCCTGGCTGGAGCACCAAGAGCCTTTCATCCACATGGCTCAGAATAAAAGGGAGAAAAAATAGAAATAAAGAAAGAAAGAGGATAAAATAAAATAAAATGAAGCTATTATAATAAAAAATATGAAAAAAAATTATTAAGAATAAATTTATTAAGAAAAAAATTTTTTTTATTTTTAAAAACAGATTTATTAATTTTTTATAATAAAAAATAAGAGAAAAATTATTAGGAAAAAAATTTATTAAGAAAAAAATTTTTTTTAAATTTTTTAAAATAAAAAATATGAAAAAACTTATTAAAAAATGTTTTTTAATTTTTAAAAATAGAAAATAAGGAAAAAATTATTAAGAAAACATTTATTAGGAAAACAAAAATTTTTAAGTTAAAAAATAAAAAAAAAGTACGGACCTAACCCTAGGACTAATGGTGAAAGCAAAGCTATACAGACAAAATCTCACCCAGAAGCATACACATATACACTCACAAAAAAAGGAAAAGGGGAAAAATTAATATATCCTGCTCCCAAAGTCCACCTCCTGAATTTGGGATGATTCGTTGTCTATTCAGGTATTCAACAGATGCAGGCACATCAAGTTGTTTGTGGAGCTTTAATCTGCTGCTTCTGAGGCTGCTGGGAGAGATTTCCCTTTCTCTTCTTTGTTCGTACAGCTACCAGGGTTCAGCTTTGGATTTGGACCCGCCTCTGCGTGTAGGTCGCCTGAGGGCGTCTGTTCCTTGCCCAGACAGAACGAGGTTAAAGGAGCAGCTGCTTCAGGAGCTCTGGCTCACTCAGGCCGGGGGGAGGGAGTGGAACGGGGGAGGCGGGGCGAGCCTGCGGCGTCAGAGGTGTCGTGACGTTGCAGCAGCCTGAGGCACGCCGTGCGTTCTCCCGGGGAAGTTGTCCCTGGATCACGGGACCCTGGCCGTGGCGGCCTGCACAGGCTCCCGGGAGGGGCGGTGTGGAGAGTGACCTGCGCTCGCACACAGGCTTCTTGGTGGCGGCAGCAGCAGCCTTAGCGTCTCCTGCCCGTCTCTGGGGTCCGCGCTGATAGCCGCGGCTCGCGCCCATCTCTGGAGTTCGTTTAGGCGGCGCTCTGAATCCCATCTCCTCGCGCACCGCGAAACAAAGAGGCAAGCAAAAGTCTCTTGCCTCTTCGGCAGCTGCAGACTTTTTCCCGGACTCCCTCCCAGCCAGCTGTGGTGCGCTAATCCCTTCAGGCTGTGTTCACGCCGCCAACCCCAGTCTTCTCCCTGCGATTCAACCGAAGCCCGAGCCTCAGCTCCCAGCCCCGCCCGCCCCGGCGGGTCAGCAGACAAGCCTCTCGGGCTGGTGAGTGCTGCTCGGCGCCGAGCCTCTGTGCGGGAATCTCTCTGTTTTTCCCTCTGTGCCCCTGTTGCTGTGGGATCCACGCTGATAGCCATGGCTCGCACCTGTCTCTGGAGCTTGTTTAGGCGGCGCTCTGAATCCCCTCTCCTTGCGCGCCGCGAAACAGAGGCAAGAAAAAGTCTCTTGCCTCTTCGGCAGCTGCAGACTTTTTCCCAGACTCCCTCCCGGCTAGCTGTGGTGCACTAACCCCTTCAGGCTGTGTTCACGCCGCCAACCCCAGTCCTCTCCCTGCGATCCGACCGAAGCCTAAGCCTCAGCTCCCAGCCCCTCCCGCCCCGGCGGGTGAGCAGACAAGCCTCTCGGGCTGGTGAGTGCTGGTTGGCGCCGATCCTCTGTGCGGGAATCTCTCCGCTTTGCCCTCCGCACCCCTGTGGCTGCGCTCTCCTCCGTGGCTCCGAAGCTCCCCCCTCCGCCACCCACAGTCTCCGCCCGCGAAGGGGCTCCTAGTGTGTGGAAACCTTTCCTCCTTCACAGCTCCCTCCCACTGGTGCGGGTCCCGTCCCTATTCTTTTGTCTCTGTTATTTCTTTTTTCTTTTGCCCTACCCAAGTACGTGGGGAGTTTCTTGCCTTTCGGGAGGTCTGACGTCTTCTGCCAGCGTTCAGTGGGTGTTCTGTAGGAGCAGTTCCACGTGTAGATGTATTTCTACTGTATCTGTGGGAAGGAAGGTGATCTCCGCGTCTTACTCTTCCGCCATCTTGCCCAGACCCCCCTCATTTTCATTTCTAATCTTTGGCATGATCCCATCTGCATAAAGCTTTGATTTTTGACTACTAGGTTATTTATCTGACTGCTCATTTCTCATTGCTAGAATTGTGTCTAGACTTTACTGTCACCCATAGATACCCGGACCACTCAGCTCTGGCCTCAGTACTGTCACTGAGTCTCATCCCTAGCCTGGCCTCTCGAGTGGTAGAGTGCCCACGCCCCTTAGCTTCTGGTCCTTTGATTGTGCGATTCCACCAGCACCCAGCCAGCTGCCTGACACTACACTTAATATATCTTTGTTTATTTGAACACTTAATTGAATGGGATATAGGATTCACCTTCTAGGTGCCAGATTGAGTTCAGCCAAGCTAACGACTTAGTATTGTATTTTAAAAATATATTCATCTCATATCTGTGCAGTTAGCTTTTTAATTTCTGGAAGCAAAGAGTGTCATATTCTTGTTTTATTCATAGCACAGTGATATCTTGTAAATATTAGTTATTGATGGTGAGTTCAATGCTAATAGGAAAAGGAGAAGAGGTGGTTTATCTTAATGTTTAGATAAACCATTCTCTTGACATTAGTCTGTTGTTCAGATCACTAAGCATGACTGAAGTAACACCACTAACTGTAATGATCTCTCCCTCCCCCATCTTTCTCCCTCTCTCTTTTTGCCTAGTGCATAGAACTATGGGAAATGTATTATGCAATTTTAGGCATAAAAAGTAATGACACCAAATACTACAACTATCATAACAAATAAATAAAACTGTACATTAAGTCAAAGAAAAGCAAGTTTTAGGAAGTTAAAAAAGAGCCGTTTCCAAATTTATTAAGTTAAAATAAGATTTCCTCATTATTGAATTAGTTTGGTAATATTTAGTATCACAGGTAAGATGAACTATTTTGTTGGTTGTTGAAACTTTTTATAGATATTTGTTTTGAGAAGTTCTAGGTATAGCATCTTTATTGTGGATAATTCCTGTTTTATTTTTCCTTTAGCGTATACTTTTATGTTCATTATTTTGTTTCTTGAGGATTCAAAATATGCATTTTGTTATACATGGGAATTTCCTATAAACTATTAGTTGTAGCACGGTGGTTTCATAATGAATTTTCCAGGTATTCTTTCTTGCAGGCAGATATTGTTAGCTCTATTTTTTTAAAAATCATATTTTCACACATTTTAATTCCCTCTCTCTCTCTCTCTCAATGTGGTTTCAATTCACTAAATGAAAGATTTAAAAAAATAAGTTTTAAGGATTTTCTTTAATAATAATTGATTTTGGAATAACTTACCTACGTTTGCTCCAGGGCTGCAGTTCACCATTTATTCACTTGAGGACTTCCCAAAATTAAATGTTGTACATGTGGAATTGATTCACTTCACATGGATGTGTTGTTTACTCCCAAAGTGATGTAGGTTTCTGGCTTTTAATAGTGGTAATGGGTCAGAAAATTGCCCATCCACATCTGTCAGATATTCAAGGAATGTATTTTGAAATTTAACCACTGGAAGGAAAAGGAAATCAGTACTAGGTGACTCTTTGATTTAAATCCAATAAAAAAAATTAGAGAATCATCTGATACAAGGACAAATAACAAAACAAACAAACAGCAGAACAAACCCTAGCAAGATAAATTTCAAAAATACTGAGAATATTAAAAGAATAAAATACAGTCAGCCCTTTGTATCGTGGGTTCTACATCCACGGATTCAGGCAACTGTGGATCAAAAATATTTGGAAAAAAATTCCAGAAAGTTCCAAAAAGCAAAAAGTAGGAATACAATTTTATTTTTTTTCCATTTGGATAACCAAATTGTCCCAGAGCTATTAATTAAACAATACGTTATTTCTTCATTGATCTGTAAAGCTACTTCCTTTTTATATGAAGTTCCTCTCTAAGAGAGAATCTGATTCTGAGCTCTCTTTGGTATTTCTTTCCTCTATTTGTCAATAAAACCACAGTTTTAATTTCCATAACTTTGTAATTACTTTGACTTTTTAATCCTTCTTGAAAAAAAATGTGTTCTTTTTCAAAATTGTTTTGGCTATTTATGGCTACTTTTGCTTCCAAAAGAATTTTTACAATCAACTTTTAATGAAATTATTTTGAATTTATAAATTAGTTTAGGGAGGTTTGACATCTTTATGATACTTAGTCTTCTCACCCATTAACATTATATAATTCTCCATTTATTTTAGGTCTTTTTAAATGACTTTTAATAAAAATTTAAAATTCTCTCCAAAAGGTCTTGCATATTAAAAAAATTACTCCTAGCTATTTCGTGTTACTGACATTTAAAAGACATATCTTTTTAAAAAATTACATTATCTTACTGTTTCTGACATGTCATATATATTTTTTTTAAATTTACAAATTCAGGATTGCATTGCTTATTCATTTAAAATTTTCCCATGTTGCTGAGTATCCTTCAATATAAGGTTATTAGTGCAGTTGCATTAATATTCCAAAATGGAATACTGTAATTTATTGAATTATTTTCCTAATTATTGGTATTTACATTGTTTCTTGCTTTCTTGCTAAATCTTTGTATACCACAATAATTATTTATTTAGGATTCACTCCTAGAACTTGAATGGCTGAGTCAAAAGTTATGCACTTTTCCCATGACTTTTGATATATATTGTCAGAATCAATCCAGAGGTGTTGGTTCAGAAATCATAATATCACATAAAAGAACACTGTAAACATTACCAATTATGATATATAAAGATATATTTCTTGATGTGGACTATATCATGAAGAGAGCAGATTATAAATAATATTTAAGTATTTTAATTATTTAGGCTTATACTGAGCAATAAAGAGGAGAGTGAATAAGTGAATGAATACATGATTCTGGAAGGGTACCCAACAAGAAGCTAGTAGCAGTTAGCCCTGGGTAAGGGAATTATGCATGATTTTTATTTTCTACTTTTTTCTTCTCTGTCTTTTCTGTTTTCAACAATGCAGGTGAATTATTTATGAATAAAATTTTTTAAAAACTTCGATATTTTTATATAGATTTAATGGAATAATATTTCTCCTTCATTTCTTTAATTTTTAGGAAACTTTCTTCATGGCAATTCTTTTTATATGTTTCTTTCTCTCTCTTAGGAATGAGGTTGCCAGCTATCTTACTATAACAACTGTGTACATTATTCTCATTGTAGTTAGTTGCTAAATTTCACAACTGTAATTATTTTATTCCCCATTTGGTACTTAACTGTGTTTTAGGCAAGCTCAGAAATATCATGGAGTGAGTTTATTCAACATCAGCATCATGATATTGAAATGTCAATAACCAATGACTGTTTTGGAATCAGTCCCTCTTGAAGGTAAACAGGAAACAAAGAGATTTCGGGAACAATAAAAGCTTTCCAAACAATTGTGAAAAAAGTTGTTCTGAAACAATAACGTATGCCCCATCCTTTTATTTCAATGTGTTTTCTTAAGGCAATCACTGGCAAAGAGTTTGATGATTTTATGTTTAAAGTTATCTTTTTTCTCAGCCAGGCACCCCACTGCCATCAGGTTTTCTTTCCGAGAGATTTTATAACTGGTACATGGCAGCTCATTCTCACTGCCTGCTTCACGTCCACTAGCAGCACACCTTGTTCCGAAATGTTGCGAAGTTGAAATGTTTTTATTTGGGCAACTTCTGCAATCAAGGTAATTCACCCCATCTTCAATGAATAAAATGGAAAAGAGCAAGCCAATCTCTGTGACCTTAAACTTTCACTGGAACTTAGAGACGGGTTAGCTCAGCTGGTGAGAGCGGGGTGCTAATGACACCAAGGTCGTGGGCCCTATCCCATTACAGGGCAGTGACACTCGGAGGAAGAGCCCCACTGCCTTGGCACAGACTCCCTGGGACATCTGCTAGCCATTCACAGTGAGGTAAAGGAGTGTGGATTTTTTTAGTGAATCATGTCATAACTTAGGGTGTCTCCAATTCGATGCCAGTTGTGCGATCAAGGAAGAGAGCCAACTGAGGCTGGGAGAGGGACCCTAGAGTGTCTCAGGCCAGGACACAGTGGTGGAGGATGAGAAAAACTAAATGGGCTTCAGGAAGTGGGTGTTAGTCCAAGAACTGTTTTCAGTGGGTGTGGCACAGGAGGGCTCTCAGGCGGAGTCGCGGCGTAAGCCAGCGTCAGGTATCTGCCTGGAAGGCACAGGGTCCTCCACAGCAGGACAGGGCTCTGGGGCCGTCGCTGGAAGATGCGTGGGCAAGTGCCATAAATGGTTCCCCAGCTGCCACTGAGTTCAGGGCTGAGACTCACCTCTGAAAACCTTGGGCAGAAGCATGACCTCTAGAACTTGGCCAACGGATCCGTCGGGGAGTGATATAGGTGAGGAGTGGGGGACGTTTGGTGACCTGCACGCTTACCTGCTCAGGTCTTGGGTGTGGATGTGGAATATAGGCTGTGCTGTGTCTGGGAGCCTGATGTAATCACAAGTTTCACCAGAGGGACAAGTAGGAAGGCTGACATACTGTCTTTGTCTGCAGTGGCTGGCTTGGGGCCTGGGAGAAACTGAACTGTAGGTGTGGGCCACAGACAAATTCAGCTGCAAGATGCTGTGAATGAGGAGACAGAGGACAAAAGAGGGGGCGCTGTGACCAATTATCAAGACTGCACAAACTAGGTGGAGAGAATGTTCTATTGGCAGTAACATCCTTTTCATCTCTGACATAGTTCCTGAAGGATACACTACATATCTCGTGCAGACTGTTCAGTGGAATTTCTGCGAAGAGGGAAATGTTTGGTTTGGAAGAAAATAATTTCTTTTTCTTTTTTTTTGTCTCATTTAGAAACTTATGTTTCAGCTTGTGTTATAGTCATATAATATGTTAGTACAGTAGTACAGCAAAATATATACATCTATCGGGGGTGCTTGCTCAAGTATTTTTTCCTAATAGAGATATGTAATCAAAAAAATATAGAGCTCTCTGGTCAACAGTATAACCTATAGACAAAGCTATCCCTGGGGCTAACCAATGTGATTAAATATCCTTAACTCAGATATTTTGATAAAGTAGTAACAAGGGTAGTATAGTTACTGAAAGATTGTCTTTACAGTTCTTTCAATAACTCTATTAGCCAGTTCACTTGTTAAAAGTTTCATAGCTCTTTTACGCTCAGTGAATTTTCCTGTTTCTTCCCATGTCTGTATCTTTCTGATGTTTCATTTTCCTGTATCTTTATAGCTCCCTCTAACAATCTCTGAAAATCAATCAGAGGCTTCAAAATGTGTCATCTCACTTTGTAACCTGCTCTGACTCCGGAAGGGCCTCCCTCACAGCTGCCTCCATAAGTGATGTAAAATGAATCCAGTGCCAGAAATTCTAGTCCTGGGAGCATCTTCTTACTTAAGCTTATTTATTGCTCTGATTTAGAGATAGCAATCCTGTTTCCATTGCCTCTTCCCAAACCAATTAGGTTAGACTCTCTGAGGGAGGTTCCCAGAATTGTTTTCAAAACTCCCCAGGTGATTCTAACACATGCTATTCGTTCTTCTCGAGCCCTGTTCAGCATCCTCAGATATTACTTAGTTTTTGCACATTTGTCTAGTGTATGGCCCAATAGGTACCCACTAGCCACTTGTGGCCATTTAAACTCAAATGAGTTAAAATTAAATAATATTATAAATACAACTCCTCAGTTGCACCAGCCACATTCAAGTACCCAGTAGCCACTAGTATCCAGAATGGCTAGTGGCTACCGTATTGTCCAACCCAGCTGTAGAGCATTTCCATCACCACAGAGAAGTCTATTGAGCTGTGTTAACAACTGGAAAACATCAAATTGGAGAAGTGAAGGAGAGAGGGTACGATACAAGAGAAACCCCAAAGCATTTGGTGTGACTGGTAGATACTGTATCTTACATTACATTTGGAACTTAGTTTATGAATCCCTTCATTTTTAGATTCAGTTGAAATAAGTTTTAGTTAACTTAAGTGAAGGACTGGTTTGATTTTATATGATTTGCTTAGCCTATCTTTGTTTAACTTATCTCCCTTGTTAGAGTGTTTCTAGCAGCATCTCACTTAATCCCTAACTTATTTTTTGTTGTGTGTGTCATTTAAAAATAATTTAATCATAGAGGTTATCCTCTCTGAAATCTATATTGCTTTATGGAAGAGGTGAACAGCTGGTGAAAATAGTCCCAAGGTTTCTAATCCCACCAAACGAAAATATGGTGCCAGTCATCGCCTTGCACCATGACATTTGTGAAATCCAGGGAGGGACAGATCTCACGCTGTAACAATACATCAGTATAAACATCCTACTAGGCCAGTCCTACAGATTCTTATGATAACAGGAACATTAGGAGTGGGAGAATGTCAACCTTAATACCATTTTCATTTATTAAAAAGCAAAAAGCTAAAAGTAGCCATTTTACCAGCTGAGTCTTTACTGACTTTTGGTGAGAATCACTTTCTCAAATTACTTGAAATCCCTTTCTTGACACGATGCTTCCACTTACACCATTGTGTAGATTTTCACCCATACCTCGTTTGTCACTTTGTATGCCTTCCTGCTATTTTGGACACTTTTATTAAGTCCCTTCCTTGCACGTAAACAGAACACATCAGTCCATTAATGGAACTCATTAGGCTCATTTGTCTTTGCCAAGAACTATTGGAAATGATCACAAATGACTATGTAATTATAATTAAGATCTCGTAGATGCATTTGCTTTATTTTTAACAAGTTCATTCTGTTAAGTTTCACCCTATTTCAAATAATGACATTTGCTGGTACAAAGAAGAATTATTAAAATGGCAGTTTAACTCATATCTTTGGCAGATGAGCTGGTTATTGTATTTGATAATTGTAATGAATAGCTGATAATATACAGATAGTAACTCGAGGAAGTTTATTCTCTTAGAATACCTATGAGAAACTTATTCTGATAGGACCTGGTAACCAAAGTGATCTTTTTTTCCCATTTTAGTCCATATATCTTCAGTTTTAATTTTGTCCTCCCAAAGAAGGCTGAGTCCCAGTGTGATATTTCAGATTTTGTAAAATCGTAATATTATGAAGAAGAATAATGTATATTAGATCTTCTTTTCACATACTGAGCTAAAAATTATAAGCATCACTAAAATTACCAGAGAATTCTTTTAACAATCAGGCCCTTAGTTCAAAAATGATTCCTTTTAAAAAGGAATTATTGTGATAATCTTGTAATTTTCAAAGTAGCATCTTTAGAAACCCCCTGTCCACCATTATTCTTCCTGTTTCCATTCAGGATATTTCATCAAAACTTAAATTTTTCTTTCCTCCGCTGCATGTGGGCTTTATGTGCCTTCTCTCTGAAAAATAAAATCTTTACTTTCAGGAGCTCTGTGTTCTATTCCTTCACCTTAAAATCATGGGAAAAATAACTGTCATTTCCTTATCCCTGTCTCCAATTCCCTCATCATTTTCAGCAAGCCAATTTTCTCTCTTTTTTCTGTCTACTGTAAGGAACTTTTTACTTTGCTCCATTCTCTGCAATTCAGGGCTCACAATTTCTTTGAGCTTCTCAGATTATCCTTTGTACTTGTGTCTACTTTTTTATTAAAATACCTTCAGCCTTCTTTTGACTTCATCATCTGTACATTGCCGTATTTAAAACCCATCTGCTTATTGATTGAAACTAACTCTCTGTCCTGCTTAATCATATTGGATGTGTAACTTCTGAATGAGTTAAAAAATCATCATGTACTGTGAAAGAATTTGCTAGCATATTCATGTTACTGCATAATGTGCAATGAAGCCGAAGTAAAATAACTCATAATAAATATAATATCAAGAAATGATAATGAGAATCTGCATATCCTGTGCACTGAGTCAACAGCCAATAAGGCAAATCGTCATGACATTTGACAAATCATAGTAGTATTGGGGATGGTATAGCGAGTAAAAGGGTATGGACATTGAGATTAGCAGTCTTGAGTTCTAATTTTTTGTCAGTTCCTAATTGTGTGCCTTTGGGTTAAGCCATCGTTACCTCTACAGGCCCTTTCATTTATAAAATTGGGGTTAATATCTCAGATGTTTCAATGAAGTGATATGTAAAGCACCCTCCACAGAACATAGTATAATCGCCTCCATAATGATAATTCTCGTCCTTCCAAGAAATGGACGCTTCTGATTTGAATTCAGGATAGGTGAACTTCAGCCTAGATAAAACCATTTTATTATCATTATTGCATAAATGTACTCCATGAGTAGCTAAACTCGCTTTTACTTCCTCTACCAGCTAAAACCTTGGTATCAGCTCTAAAGAACATATTAGATGGAATAGCCCATCTGATCAAATCTCAACTAAATATTCTTTCTAGTTTTTAAAATATTTCTTATTCAGTTACAAAACAAGTCTATCACGTGGCTTGAAACAATTTCTTCTACCCTTTCCCTAGTCAGACCATTCAGACAGTCATCACTAACTTAATGACTACACAGGCTTTTCCTGGAAGGCTGGAGGCCCTAGACACTGAGGTATCCCTATGAATAAACCTAAAATCTATGTGTTCAATTCTAATAACTTCTTTCTTAATTGAATCAAAGCCCTGCCAGTTTAAACAGGATAATTTCAGATTGTTTACTGGACATCCCAGAATCACAATAAAAATATACTTTATATGCCATAACCATTTCCAAAAATATAGTAAGCTTAAAAGAGATATACACTTACCAATTGTCAAGAATCAAAGAATTTGATGAAGCCGATTATATATGGGGCTGTGGCACCAGCCCTCGTGAGAAAGGGCAGAAGTCCCCCTGTGTTCTCTCCAGAAGGGACAGTATGCTTCTGGGGAAGCCCTTTCCTTACTAAGAAGCTGGAATCTGCAATTAATTTTCCACCTACATCTCCCTTTGGAACATATCCTAATTACATATCTATAATTTCATGAGCTATGAGTAAAGTCTAAGAACTTTTCTCTGAAATGGCAGCAATAGGAGTATTTCTTTTTTCATTTGGGCTACAATCTTCATCTTGATGCTCAACTCTTTATCCTTTATCATAACTTCTGATTTGCACTAAACATGGGCAAAATGACTGGCTTTTAGAAATGGACACAGGTGCAATACGTATGAGGCCAGGGAACCACCTAATTATCTTCACAAAGTATTAGGACTTCAAAGAATTCAAAGATTCTGTAAGTTTGACTTATGATTGGACTGTTATTGTGATTGATGTGTTATCCAAGTCTTGAGCTGTTTTTACAGATTTTTTTTAAGTTTGCATCTTATTTGAGTTTAAGAGTGTTCCGGCCAGCTTATTGTGGAATATCTTCTGCTACCCTAACTACTGACATCAGCTTTTGCATTCAGACTGAGGACTTCTTTCTTTTTTTCTCTCTCTCTTCCTGCATCCTCAGCAGTGGAAATCTAGTTTTATAGGAGACCAGTAGTTATGTCAGGTTGCTAGGTATCTTCCCACTGAAGAACAAGTATTCTGGAACAGCATATATTTAGTATTTGACATTTAATAAACATGCTTGTTTAAGATATTTTCAATAGAATTTCAGCTCTGGCAATTGTAAACAAAGGATCCGGTTGGTATTTGGTGAGGCAGACAGATGTGGACACGCTTCCCGCATCGAGATGCATTAATTTTTCTGAAAAGTGGATAAGAACTTGTGAGAGTGAATAATGGAGTTCAAATCAGATGGGGCAAGATATTTGATATTCAGGAATAAATTACAGTATAATAAATCTGTTACTTTGCTTGGATTGAATGAGGAGTCGCTAACACTGAAATATAGTCAAAGAAGAGGAAAATGGAGATTTTATAGAGGAGAGCCTGGCCCCGAGATGATACTTCTACCCTCAGTGGAATGTTGCCTTCTTTGAAAGGCGCTGGTTCTAGTCAGTACATGAAACATTCACTGATCATGACCTAGGAAAGCTAATTTATTTACAAGGTACAGAGTTAAATCTAGCGGGAAATACAAAGAACTAGGCACAGTCCTTATCATTAAGAAACTTTCAACTCTTGGCATGTTTCAGAGAGAGAAACTTTCTGGCTTGGGGCAATAGGGGGCTCCTTTGGCATAAGTATGGTGACAAAGAATTGCTCCTGCTGTATCAGTGGTAAGAATGAGATATTTCCTTTTGCTGAGCTCTCTATTAATACGGGTGGTAGAATTTTGTGATCCTTAAGGCTCTTGATAATTCTGTTTCCTCCTCCTCTATTATTAGTACTTGTTCAAGTCAACATTTTAGGAAAGGAGCCCAGTGACTTCTGTTAGCTATCAGGTCAAGTAATAAATTCATCATTTAACATATATTTATCGAGCCCCTAATTTGCCCAGCACTGAGCTGTAGGGTGTATGAAAGATTTCTAATAGATTTAAGGTGACAGAGTTCACAAATGAGAGTCTATAGAAAGGAATAGACCCTTTTAAGCCTCAAGAAATATGACATTCACCCACTTGAGGATTTGTTAAATCACCAGCAAGGGTGAACTAGTTTGTTGATCCAGTTGTAGGATTGTTGTAAGATGACTGTCCCACTGGCAGGCACTTCTTGTCCAAGAGAATGTAATTGGGTGTTGGTGACTCAAGCGAGGCTGGGAAGGCTCATCCATGACCAAATTAAAGACAACGGGGACTTCATTTGTATCCAACGCTGCACCAATCAGCATGAGACAGAGAAGAGACCCATGGGGAGGTGGGGAGACAAACTGTTTCTTTTATAAGTTGGAGAAGGAAAACTGCAGGTCTGAGTAGCAGAACTGCTAAGAAATGGGAGAAAAGTGAGAACTTCACAGGCTAAACCTTGGTGTCTTATTTATTCTTCTTGGCTACAGAATGCCTGCCAGCAGGAGACTCATCACTAAGAAATTACAGGGAAATGAAGCCAGGCAAGAAAAATATGTATTGCTTTTCTCCTCACCCCATAAATTTTGTTATTAATAAATCAGATTCTTATAGAACAGCCTGCCACAGCTGCCTCTAGAAACAAGGGTTTATTAGCCGAATTTTTATTAAAATGCACAGTAGTTTTATGAGTGAACATTATGCTTTTAAGTCAAAACGGATGTCATCGAGACCACATGGGATCGTGACTTACTCCACACTTGATTTGGACCTGGACACTTGGTTTTGTTGCTGGGATAAGGCAGCATGATTTGACATGCAATTAAAGGTGTGGTAACCTGTGATTGATTTCCCTTTCTTGGCACTCCCTGTCTAGACTTTTGGGAAAATTCCAAAACAGTGCATTCCTATATGAAGGCTACCTCTTTGGTTGCTTCAGCTTCCAAAAGGGACATTTGTAAAGTAGTACAGCAACAAGTCAGAACAGGAACAATGCAAACCATTTTGAAATAAAATTTCATCAAAGTAAACTGGATAAATTATCAAATATTATCAAAGCAAATTATGGTTTTCCAATACGATTTGGTGAAGAGAGAGATGAATACTCTCTCTGCACTTGCTTGCAGAATTCCTTTTAAAAACAATAACATATACGGGTTTTGTTTTCCAGATTGTAAACATAAATACATGCTAATTGCAGAGAAGAATCACTGTGTACTTCTGCAGTTGGTGTTTGTCAAGTGCTTTTCTGGCAGACGACGCCAGCTCAACAGGGCAGAAACGTGGGTTGTTGTAAACTTCTGGGCACACACTCTACGATGGAACAGGCATGACCAGGCAGAGCTGACAGCATATTAATTAAGTTTTCTTCTGTCATAGAACTTCAGCTGCTCCCTTCCATCATTGCTGGGTTCTTACTGTCACTGCAGATAGGAACCTAGCTCTGGGGCCTGGGAAGAAGCATGAAGACTGGGCTGGGGTAGCATGATTGGCCACCATGGGGGGCTCTGGTTACTCTTATGCCAATGGAATAATTAGAGCAGGTACCACTGGAGTCCTAGTTTAGGAGGAAAGGGGGGAAATGTGCTCTTTGCATCCACAGGAGGAAACACTGCTCATCTGTACACAAGTTTACTCATCAAGGACAATTAACTCACCATGGTTAATCACCCCAAAGGAGCCTAGTGTTAAGAGAACTTGCCGGTTTATTTGAATTTGGGTGCTGGCAGATGACACCATGGGATATTATGGCTCCTCATGAATACTGCAGTCTATTGAGAGGTTGATAGATAGGCCACTGGGCTGGAGGAGAGGGACCAAGTTAGTTGGTATACAGCACTTGGGACAATTGAGGTTAACTGGTGGTGGTGACACTAGCCTGGTGGAAAAGTTAGTAATTACTTTCAAGGAAAACTGAATTAACCAATCTTGTCTGGGTCATGTACACGACCTTCTCCCCACTACTAACAGATTTATTCCAAAGTTATATAAGATAATGGAAACAAAACTTAACAATATGGGGAGGGGACAGAGGAATCAAGTCATAAAATTAGACCACAGGGTTCTTAGGTTACATAGCTGGATCAGGAGATTGAATGTGGAAAGACTGATCCTAACTTACTTCTTCTATTTAGCAATTTATTTAAGACTTTTGTTACTTAAATTGATCACATAAAGTGACTTGCCTTACCAGAAAGACCGATTTCAAACACTGCTATAATAAAATTCCAACAACTGGAATTCCAAGATGTTTTAATATATCAAACTTGTGTTATTAATATATTCAATATGATTCTAGGTCCTACCGACTCATTTATGTATTCCACCGCCATATCTATTGAAGTCTAGTAGGTAATTATGTCTAATGGTAAACAAGACAGATGTAATCTCTGCCTTCATATGGTTTGTAATTGAGTAGTCTTTGATATTTTGTTGTGATTGTTGTATGTCTTTAATAGGAGACACTTATAATTTTAACTTGTGTTAAACACTGACCATAACTAACACTCTCTTTCTCTCTCTCTCTCTCTCTCTCCGTCTCTCTCTCTCTCTCCGTCTCCCTCTCTCTGTATATTTTAGGAAAAGATAAAAAGCTACAACAGGGTTAAATTTATGTGCCCAGTTACAAAGCTTATTCTACATCCTGAAAACTTTTTAAGCAGCAAAGATATAATCTTTGTAGTTTCAATTTATAGGTCGGTGTTTCTGACAGCCTTAAATTTTCCTTTTGACCAACTCCATGGTCTTCTCCATACACAGTGCAATCATGAATGTAGAATTATACTTTGACGTAAGCTCTTGGGTAGGATGACTCAGCTGTTCTCCTTCAACATAGCGGCCTGAATGGCAGTGACTAGTTATTCCAAACAATCAAGAAGCAGTATAAAATTAATTTTCATATTATATAAAAGCACTTCTTGCTCAGTGCTTTGCCCTTGACTTTTAAGAACTAAACTTTTCATTTTAGATCAGTTTTACATTTACAGAACTATTGCCAGGATAGTACAGAGAGTTCTCGGATGCCCCACACCCAGTTTCCTCTGTGGGTAACATCTCATACTACTATATGGTACTTTCATCACCATGAATGAACCAATATTGATATTTTATCATTAACTGAAGTCACTTATTGTTCAGATTTCCTAAGCTATTACCCAATACTTTTCATCTGTTCCGGGATCCCATCAGGATATATTATATTAAGTATTCATGTTGTCTTAGGCTCCCCTTGATTGTGACAGTTTCTGAGGCTTTCTTTGTTTTTGATGACCTTGCCAGTTTTGAGGATTACTGGTAGATATTTGGTGGAACGTCTCTCAATTTGGATTTGTCTGATGTTTTTCTCATGGTTAGACTGGGGTTAATGAGTTTTCGGAGGGAGACCAGAAATGTAAAGTGTCATTGTCATCACATCATATCAAGGGTACATATAATCAAACAATATGACTCATCACTGTTGATGTTGACCTTGACCACCTTACTTGAGGCAGGATTTGTCAGGTTTCTGTACTGTAAGGTTATTCTTTTCTTCTCCTTTTTCACACAGTTAGCTTTGGAAGGAAGTGCTTATGTGCAGCTCATACTTAAGGAATGGGGGGTTATGCCTTAAGGCTGGAGTACTTACATAAATTAGTTGGAGTTGTCTATTCTCAGTTAACTTATTTATTCAGTCATTTATTTATATCAGGATAGACTCATGGATATTTATGTTTTGGGGTATAATCCAATTCTTATTTATTTTGCTGCTCATGTTGTTCCAGCTTTGGCACTGGGAGCTTTATGAGTTGGCTCCTGTATTCTTTTGACATACACATCATTGAGTGATTTTTTTTTTTTTTTTTGAGCACGTTCTTCCTTTTAGTTCTGTCACTACAAGATGGTTCAGACTCATCTTGTATATTTCCCTCCCCAGTCCTAGAATCAGCCATTTTTCCGTGGAGTCATGTTTCTCTTATTGGAAACCAAGATCTGAGCAGTAGATGTACTTGCTGTTCCTGGGGTATTGTTACTTCTAGGACCTCTAAGCTGACAGTGCAAGGAGATATATGTGTTTGTACTAGCCCATGTATATACACCTATTTATAAATATTTTTATTTATATATTTTTATACAGCTTAACATCTGTATCTGTCTTAAGCTAAGCATGAATACACACTGATGTCTCCAACTCTTACCATTACAACATGGATCATTCTAGTCTTGTCTTACTTACAAGTCACTTCTTTCTGTAACAGTGTGAAACCTGGCTCCCATTATGTGCCATTCATTTACTTAATTATTTAATTCCAATATACCTAAGAGTGGTTTCACAATTCTTATAACCTTTAAAGGCAAAAGGCTCTATACACAACCACTGTACTCTAGTTGATAAAGTTATAACAATTAAGGTCTTTTTATGGCCCAGAATGTGGTCTGTCTCGGTGAATGTTCCATTGGAGCTCGAGAATAATGTGTATTCATCTGTTATTTGATGGAGTCTTCTATAAATATCAATTAGATCAAGTTGATTGATAGTATTTTTGAGATCAATTCCATTCATATTGATTTTCTGCTTACTTAAGTAATCAGTTATTGACAGGGAGATAATGATGTTTCCAAGTATAATAGCAGATCTATTTTGCTTTCCAGTTCTAACCTTATTGCCTCCCAACAGAAGTATCTTTAAAAAATGGATATAATATATGAAACAACTGTTTTTAAACCTTGGATATCAGGCGGCGTGGGGCAGTGTTTCTTGAGAAAGGGAAAATAAATGAGGTGAGCCCTACTGTTGCTCTGACTTCCTGCCTGGAGAGAAATTCGAGGCCATAGCCAGGGAGGGGGAACTCAGGTGTAATTAAACACAGAAATTAGTACATGATGGTTATCCGATGAATGACACAAGAAAAGAAAAAGATGAAAGAAAAGCTACAAGAATGAAGGAGGTAGAGCCACTAGACTGGAGCGGGGTCCAAGATTGACTATGGAGGAAATGAGATTTTACTTGGGATTTGGTGGCCAATATAAGAGGAGTGGAAATTGTACAAGGTGGTGATGTTGGAAAGTATTGTAAAAAGTGGCAAGGCCAACCCTGTTTCATAAAAAAGTAAAGGTTTGTGGAGGGGATTTGTAAAGATAGATTTGAAAAGTACTTTGGGATTATTTGTGGAAATTCATGAGTCAGTGTAGTGTTGGATTTTATTCAGTAGGTTAGTGGCTTTTTAAATTTAAAATACAACCAGTAAACTCTTTTAAAAATAAGTTATTTCCCTAATCCCAGTACTATATATATATATATATATATATATATATATATATATATATATATATATATATATGTATATATATATATATATATATATATATATATATACATATATATATATATATATATATATATATATATATATATATATACACACAGCTGCTTTAGACAAATGGAGGGAACGGGTCAACCAGAAGCCCCGATTGTACCCCTACTGATTAGAATTGCCAAGAGTCTTCAGAGCACAGTTAAACAACTGCTGTAGCTAAGGAGGTCTTTGAGAGCTTTAGATGGGCAATACATAACAGGATAAATTAGGCGTGTAATGGAGATTATTCAATTGCCAGTTGATTTGATTGGAAGGAAGATTGAAGGTAGGCAGGGAGACAAATTAGTAGCTGCTGCATCACTCTAGGCAAAAAGGTTGAAGAGTGTGAACCAGGATGGTGGCAGTGAAGATAGAGTGAAAGGGAGTAAAGGAAGAGATATGTGAGTAAATACAGATTGGGGTGATTTGTTGGATGTGAAAGGAGGGAGAGAAAGAGCATTAAGTAGCTTTAAATGAGCTGGATAATTCATCACCTCAAAGTGGATCATTGATGTACCATCATCAATGATCCACTTAGAGGCTATGATAATATTAATAATAATCTATACTTACATAATTCACCTGGGTTGAAATCTCTGTGCTGCTCTTGGTGTGACCTTGGGCATGATAGTTATTCTAAACTTCTTTTTTTCTGTTAAATGGGGACTATACCAGTGCCTACCTTACAAGATTCATTTCTAGTATTTGAAGGGAAAGCATTAGAATTGATGCAGGGAAGTTTCTCTGGTGCAAGTTTCATTAGTTCTTATCTTTATTTAATTCTTAACTAATCAGCACTCCTGTTTTCTTCAACATGGTGAATTAAAAAGCTTTTAGTGTATTTCTCTGCCTGGGTTTTTAATACCTCATGAATAATGTGGAATTATTGGGAAACAAAAGAAAGGTGATTATGCAAATGTTTGAAATATTTAATAATACATTAAAGTAGTCTTGGGAAATTGGAGAAATAACTTTACTGAAGTTATTGTAGCTTTTTGTAGAGGGAAAGGGTACTAAGAAGAAAAAAGATCATTTCAGAAAAAGAAAATTTAAAAAGCAGAATGCATTAGAAGCAAATAAGCCAATGAATTCTATTAATTAATGAATATTCAGATAGCATATTCATTTTTCCTAAGATATAATGGCCAAGCCAAAGAGTTTAAAGAATTAAAAAAAAAGGATGATTAAATAAACTCAAGTGTTAGAAGCAGTCTTTCAAAACTCCTAGTTTGATGCATTAGGACAGATCGTTTTATTTTAGGGCCAGGACATAATTGTTTAAGCGGTGGATATGTCCCCAGCCCCTTTCTCCCTGCCAGGACTCAGCCCCTACCCTGCCTTACCGCGAACCTCCCCAAGCCCAGGCAGCCTTAGAGAGATTCCTGAGGGATCTTAGAGAGTGCCCTGGGCATCATCTCTCTCCCTTTCATTCTCATTCCAGTGGTCTGTGCTTATTGGTTTAATAAATTCCCTGAAATTAACACTTCCTAGTGGATTAGAATCACTCAAATTACATTGAGTATTACTAAGCAGAGGTTCTATACTCCGCTTCTAACTCCTTGCAACAGTGCAACAGGGTATTAGAGAAGGCTTAACCCAAGGTCATAAAATTCAAAGTGGTGGCACTTCACATGTGTGGTGGGCTTGCTTGATGAGAGAGAGTTTGTTTCTCAAGCCTGAGGGTAATCACTGAATTATTGTAAGCTTATGAAATTTTTAAAGGAATGTAGAGAAATTTGCTGTGATACAACTCTTGTCTAATCAGTGACACAACTTGAGAGCTAATAACGTTTGTACACTAGCATATCCGTTACATGACATCTGAATTGCGCTGCTAAATATTGTGCTCAACCATTCTGGGAAATGACATTTTGGGGTACTGAATGACAGTACATCTTGTTTATATAGCGTTAGAAGCCAAAGTCCTACTTGTTACAAATAAACGTCTTGACTCTCAAGAGGCTGCCTGTTTAATATTTGCATGATCTAAGCTAATTGGTTTTTTTCCCCCCTGCTTTGTGAACTTTTGTTAAGATACCAAAATAGTTAAAATAATTTAGACAAAGGAAATTGAGCTTAAGTAAAATACTTATCAATCGATGTTGTCTGGAAAAATTCTTGGTAGGGAGCATAGAATGAGTTTTTAAATTTATCTTTGGATTTCAATTATGCATGCCACTCCTATACCCCATCACTGTATATAATTAGGAACTGGCTGTATATTCCATAGTGACACAGGCTGTAATTATTGGTTGTGATCTGCAATTATCATTTAACCTAGGTTAAGATAGTAGAAGTTGGGCCATTTTTCACCTGTTCCACTCAATTCCAGTTTGATTATTTTTGAACTACTATGAAATATGCAATATTATCACTGGTAGTGACACTGATATGTCACTACTTATATGACAATTACTGCTTACAAGTAGAAATGGTTGCTTTCCTCATTGAGCTGTGCCCTGGGATCCTATCACATGCAGTCGGCCACACAATATGTACAACTTGCTATTTTTGTTCTGTTTGTGTATTTTATAGAGACTTTGACATTTGAAAAATATGGAACATTGAGGGGTAAATTTAAGAAAATATTTGTTAATGCTAATTGAATCTACCTTACCCTATTTGACGATTTGATGATTTTATAAATATTTAGCTCTCTCCTCCATCTCTCCGGTTGTGTTTTATTGTTCTGCATTCCAAGCCTGTGGCCATTTTTGTCTTGTGTTCCACAACGTGCATCAAATATTTGAGACTCAAAGTGGTGTGGTGATTCAGCTCACTGCTCTAAGTAGTGCTATACCTAAACCATTTGAGTAGTCAGCTTCGAAATTGCTCCAAGAAAGGAAATCTCATGAATTGGCTAAAATGTAACTTTGTCTCCTAGAGAAGCCTTCTTTGTCTCCTCCGATTAGCACCTCCTCCTCCCTTCCATAGTGTTTTGGGCAGTTCATGCATTCATTCCACAAATAACAGAATAACTTTTGATTCATGGCTTTCTCCCTCCAAGCTGAAAACTTGATGGAGGGTAACATGATCTTTGTTTCCCACTGCATCATCTGTGAATATACATTGTAAGTATTGAACAAATTTTTACGAAAAGAACAAATACTTTGGTAAACAATTCTTTGTAACTGTCATTCTTAGAACCTGAATTGAGTTTAAAATTCTTCTTCTGGAGATCGGATTGTCTGTAGTATGACTGCTGGGAACTTTTAAAGCAGATGGTAATACTATGTTTTGTTTTGCTTCATTAACCTTCTATCTACTTGTCTTTATTTTGGAAATCTTTTAAAATGAAGATAAATTACAGTTATAACATAAAGCATCATCTTCATTTTTAAAAAGTAAAATGCATGTGTATAGTCATGACTTGATTACTCAGGTAACTTGCTTTCATCTTAGTGTAAACAATATCACCTTTAACCATTTCTTCTTTATTCAAGTCACTTGCTTTTATCTTTCCATGTAGATCTAATATTAAAAGATATTATTGGAATGCTGCAGCTTTCCAATAAGATCTGTCCACATTCTCTATCTCTTTATAAAGTTATAGAGTAGGGGGACAAAGAGTATTTGAGTTATACTCTGTTTAATATTAAAGAACAATGCATTTTTTTCACCCTAGTTCCCACCCAAAGTAGGTAAATAAGAATCAGAATCATCCTCTCAAAATTCTGACCTCAGAATTTCCTAAGAAATGTGAACCTGTAGGAATTCTTTGCTTTTGATCTTCTTTTCCTGTTTTTCATTCCAAGGCCACTGGTCTTACATTCTAAATGGAAGAACATAGAGTCCTACAATCTCAGGATGGAAAGTATATTGAAGGTCACGTAGTGCAAATACTGGGTAACTGAATGCCTTTGGTAACAACTCTGTAAAGTCTTCATCTAGCCTATTCTTGGAAACCTCCAGTGATCTAACACGTCCTTTCCTGCGGCAGCAGATTCTTTGTTGTCAGCTTTGACTCCTACAAACTGATTCCTTGCAGTGAGCTCTAACTACTCATAGTTTCCACATATTTCTTCTATTTTACCCTTTGGGCTCATAAAGGGCAAGTTGAACCCATCTCTCTTAGTCAGTTTGGGGTGCTATAACAGAAATACCATAGACTTCATAGATTAAACAGCAAACATTTATTTCTCACAGTTCGGGAGGTTGGGAAGTCCAAGCTTGACAGCACATCTGGTGTCTGATGAGTGCCTGCTTCCCGGCTTGTAGGCAGCTGTCTTCTCATATCCTAACAGGATGGAGAGAGCAAGCTGGCACCCTGACCTCTCCTTATAAGGGCACTAACCCCATTCATGAAGGCTCTACCCTCATGACCTAATGACCTCCCAAAGGCCCCCACCTCTGAATACCATCACATTGGGGATTAGATTTCAACATATGAATTTAGAGGGGGGGACACAAACCTTCAGACCATAATGCCATTTTATATAGTATAGCCCATGTGAAGGTGACACTCGTGTTTCCTCAAAGTCTTTTTTTGTCTAGGCTAACCCCTTTCAGTTCCTCAGTGGTTCTCCAGGCGACCTGATTTCACATCTCCTCACCATCCTAGTTGCTCTGAATAGATTTGTTTTGCTTGTCTCTGCAGCATCCAGCACTGAGTGTGATACTCCAGGCGTGCTCTGATGAGCTGAGAATAGGCTGTGAGCATCACCTTCCTCAGTTCAGATATCATACTCTCGTTAGCACATGTAGCAACGGAAGAGTTGAAATGTCTGACTACGGACAGAGACTGGTCAGATACAACGATTCTTCTCATTTTACTTCTTTACTATTTTACTTCTAGGTGTCCTTAAATTTGTCCACTTTGTTGGATACAGTTTTAAAACTCTGTTAACTGGAAAAAAAAAAAAAACCTAACTTCATTTCAGGGCTCGGATCTTGCATCATACTTAATAGAGAATGGTCTTGGACAAGTTCATTAATCTTTCTAAAGCAGCAGTTTTATAGTATTTACCTTACAAGATTATTGTGAGGACTAAATTAGTTGTGAAATGCTCACATGTAAAGTATATGTTAAAGTGCTTAAGCACATGGTGAGTGCTCAGTGCATGTTAGTGTTAATAATCTTTACAATTGTTACTTATTCCAAGAGTTCTGGGAAATGCTTATTTTAATACTGAACAAATAGGAAGGGTTGTGGCTTCATTATATTTTTAGTATCATCTAACATATCTAATCTAGACCTACAAGAATAAAAGCTATACATAAAAAATTCACCACCGCACATTTGTTCAAACGCCTTGACAAATTAGAACAAAATAGAACAAAGTTCTGACATTAGTTATTCATTTCAAGTAAGAGAACAGGTGATATGTTGTAAAGAATGTTGACTTCTCATATCTTTAATATTAAAAATAATTGTATTAACTTTCTACCAAAATGATTATTTCTTTTATATAAATCTAAGAACTGCTGCTATCTGCCGTATTTTGGAAAGATTACAGTTTTTGAAAATATGGAAGCTAGTGATCATTTTTGTCCTTTAAAATATTTGTTTCTGCTGATACATTTCAGCACCACAGCCTGGCCTTTTCCAGGTTAAGATGCTGAGCCAAACCTCAGAGTCTCTGCAAAAGAGAGTGGAGTCTCCCTCCCCCCTATAATTTAGTTAGTGGGAACCACAGCTGGTAAATCTTTGGGGGGAAACTATTTTCAACTATTTAAAAACTTTTATATCAGGAAAATAGAAATACATTTGTGTCAATCTTAGAAGCAAGTAAACAAGTTGAGGGTTGTGGGTCAATTCCTCAGGTGGTGAGGTACAGCTTAGTAGCAATGAAAGACTGACTGAACACCTGTAGGATCCAGAGGCTGTCAGATATGTTTTGGATAAATCATTCCTCTTTAGTGTCCTTCATTAAGAGGTGTAGTTGGATGATATGGATGTTTATTAAATGCTTTTTTAAAGATGCCTTTTAAATTTACTGTTGAAAGAATATTCATAGCAGAAGCAATCTTTGATATAAGCCATATTTCAAGAATAATTATTATCATGTCCTTTTTATAGCAGCTCTTACACACACGCACACACACACACACACACACACACACACACACACCCCAACGGTTTGTTAGACCAGCTTGTACTGGCTCACAAAAGCTTACTGTTAACTTTTCAGGAGTTTTGTATGCTGCTTAATCTCAGACAACTAGCTTGAAATTTGCCATGGAAATGGGAGTAGTTACACCATGGAAACTGGTGAATGCTACAAATCAAAGCCTTTTTTTTTTTTTCTCGTGGACAGCTGGTTGTTAAACACTTACCAGCACAACTGTGCCCCAAACTCTTTCCTCAAATAAAATAAAGAGCTGTTAGCATTGAAGATGGTTTTAGTGTGAAAGTTTATATGAGAAAAAGAATAAACTGGTTTTTTTTCCCCTGTGTTCTCAGGGATACGGAAAGACCGCAGAGGAGGGAGAATGTTGAAGCACAAGCGCCAGAGAGATGATGGGGAGGGCAGGAACGAAGCGGAGCCCTCTGGAGACAGAAGATCTGCCAACCTTTGGCCAAGCCCACTCTTGATTAAACACACTAAGAAGAACAGCCCCGTCTTGTCCCTGACAGCCGATCAGATGATCAGTGCCTTGTTGGAGGCTGAGCCCCCCATAATCTATTCCGAGTACGATCCTACCAGACCCTTCAGTGAGGCTTCAATGATGGGCTTGCTGACCAGCCTTGCAGACAGGGAGCTGGTCCACATGATCAACTGGGCAAAGAGAGTGCCAGGTAAGAACACTAAGCTCGACTGTTTTTTTCAGAGCCATTAACTATTCATGAACTGGCTGCGGTATCATGGGAGAAACAGTGGGAAACAATAGTTTGTTATCTAATTGGTTTCAAGGTTACATCAGGATTGGTTAAAATTTTTCAGTATCCATATACTGTAATTCTCCTGGAAGTTAGGATATAATGTTTTGAAATCAAAATCTAGATGATTAAAGTCTTTAATCTGACATTATTTTTAACCCATCGATATTCACCAAAAAATTGGGGGTGGACTCTAGGTAATAAATGCATTTAATATTATATGTTCACAGTGGCAGAAATTTTTAACACTAAGTGATCTATGCCCTATAAATTTTTAATATTGAGGACTTTTCTTCAAAACACCTAAATTATGAATCATCAATTTTACCTTAAAAGATTTTACTTTAAGGTATTTATAGACTAAAGAGATAATATTTTTTTTTATTTACTGAATGCCACTTATTCATTCAACTGTCTAGTCTTAATATTTTAGGACAAAGGTAATACAATAGAAAAATAAATTAAGTTCTCATCCCTGAGAGGAGCTTGTAGAAAGATGACAGTGGCTGAAGTGATACTTGGTCCTTCAGTCGATACTCTCAGAACTGGTGTTCCTGTAAAACTTGACTGTTGCTCTTGTTGTTCAGGGAGAAGAACTCTAGTTATTATGGAAACAAGACTAGAAAATGACCTCCTCCATGCCCCATCATATCCATTCAGGAGCTAACGTAGATGAACCAAGGCAAGAGGAAGTTAAATCTTTTTTTCTGGGCTTATAGATCAAATGAGTAATGAATTTAGACAGCGATTGTCTTGTGTGCTTTCTTTTAATAGATTAAATTAGTTATTACCTATGAAGCAGGGGACTTTTTTTTTTTTATTAAACTATATAAATGTGGAGTTTTGTACTTGCATTTTAGAGATCTATTATAGGCCAAGAAAAACATATATCTGGCCTTAGATACTGGTTCATGTATTTGCATTTCTTAACATATAAACATGTGGTCCTTTGAATAAGGAGCCAGCAATGTTGTGATCCAAACTTGGTAGAGGGCATCTATTTAGGTAGCAGAGGTTGGGTTACATGGAAACATGGGGATTAACAGGCATATTTAGATTTCAGACTCAGTCCAACTGGCAAATAAAAATTCCCAGCCATCTTTGGAATTAGGAGTTTTAATGAGCACTTACCTACCTTAGCATTCCCATGTGAAGCAGACCCATGATAAGTAAATATTGGAATTTACATGTAATGTGGTTATAGGTTTTATCTTTATATTTATTATTGCCTTTGTTTAAAAAAATACTTTGGGAGAAGAGGAAAAAACAAACAAACAACTAAGGATCATATACCTGAGAGCCAACTCTAGTTACTGTTAAGTTTTATTGTCCTATAAGCGTATATTTTCCTGAATGTAGTTTTGGTAATACTAGCTCCAGAACACTGTTGAAGTCAAGTATATATTTTTCATACTTATCAGTAGACTTCCATCATGACATTTTTATAATTATAAAAATTTGAAGGGCATTTGAAACAATGAGAATTAAGTTCAAATACATTACCAGTGGATGAAGATTTCATGGCAATAATCTTCTGAATTTAGGAATAAAATGGAGCTGGAAATCAAGGGAAGGAAAATATTATGTCCATGCTTAGACATCCCATTGTTAAACCCAGAACTAAACAAATTTATGATAATGTGATGTGTAGCAAAACCACTCTATAACTTGATTATATTAGTTTAAAAGACCTGAATGATTCCAAAATCCTTGGACCAGACTGTATCTTGTTACTTGATGGTTTAAAAAAAAAAAAGAATTATAAAGGCAAAAATGAAATTATATATATGCTATTGGAATATAGCTGTTGTAAATCAAAAGCCTAGTAGTCTGACCAAGCAGAATAAGAATAGTCATTGATTTTAAAAAGATGAAAAATGAGGGAAGAAAAATGTCTTCTGGAACCATCTTTGAAGGTGATTGTCAAACTTTTCAGAAAATTTGACAAAGTCACATTTTGAAAAGCTTTTTTGTATCCAAATACTCTCTGTCATTAAAAAATATAGTTCACACTGAAAATCTAATATAGACAATATTACATTTATATGGTCACAGTTTGAGAATAATAATAATAATAATAATAATTTAATATAGAGGGAATAGAAAACATCATTAGTAAGAAAGGCAGTAAGAAAGCAGTTATAGAAGTACCTGGAATTAGCTGTATGATACAAAAACCTGCATAGAACATTTGGATATCCTCAGATGGCTATCAGTATAACAGAGATTGTGAATTGACTTCATTTTTAAAAATTTCAGCATTAATGGAGTATAATTGACAAATAAGATTATATTTAAAGTGTACATTATGGTAATTTGATATACTTAGACGTTATAAAAGGATTCCCTATATCTAGTTGATTAAACATCCATCACCTCACACATTTACTTTTTTTTTTCTGATGAGAGCATTTAAGTTCTACTTTCTTAGCAAATCCATTATACAATACAGTGTTTTGAATTATAATCACCATGTTTTATATTAGCTCCTCAGATCTTTTTCATGTTATAGCTGAAAGTTTATACTCTAACCAACCTCTCCCTATTTGTCCCATCCTCTAAACCCTGGCAACCACTTTTCTACTCTCTTTTTGTGAATTTGACTTTTTTTTTTTTTTAGATTCCATGTATAAGTGATACCATGCAATATTAATCTTTTTCTGACTGGCTTATTTCACGTAGCATGATACCCTCAAGGTCCATCCATGTTGCCACAGATGGCAGGATTTCCTTCTTTCTTGTAGCTGAATAATATTCCATTATATATCTATGTAGATATAGATTTATCAGATCTTCCTTAACCATTCATCTGTTGATGGTCACTTAGTTCATTTCCATATCTTGGATATCTTGGCTATTCGAATAATGCTGAAATGAACATGGGACTACAGATATCTCTTTGATATCCTGTTTTCAATTCCTTTGGATATACACCCAGAAAGGGGATTGCTGGATCTTATGGTAGTTCTACATTATTTTGGGGGGGAACTCTTTACTGTTTTCCACAGTGATTGCACCAGATTACAATCTCACCAACAGTATACAAGGATTCCCTTTTCTCCACATCCTCACCAACACTTATTATCCGTTGTCTTTTTGATGATAGCCAACTTAACAGGTGTGAGGTGATATCTCATTGTGGTTTTGATTTGTATTTCCCTGATGATTGGTTGAGGATATTTTTATGTACCCATTGGCATTTGTATATCTTCTTTGGAAAAATGTATATTCAGCTCCTCTGCCCATTTTTTAATCATAGGGGTTTTTTTTCTTTTTTTTTTTGCTATATGTGCTCTTCATATATTTTGGATATTAACCCTTTATCAGATACATAATTTGCAAATATTTTCTCCCATTTGGTAAGCTGCCTTTTTGTTTTGTTGATGGTGTCCTTTGCTATGCAAAAACTTCTTAATGAAGTCTCACTTGTTTATTTTTGCTTTTGCTGCCTTTGCTTTTGGTGTCAAATCCAAAAAAAACTATTGCCAAGATTGATGTCAAGGAGCTTTTCCCCTATGTTTTCTGCTAGGAATTTTATAGTTTCAGGTCTTACATTCATGTCCTTAATCCATTTTGAATTCATTTTGTGTGTGTGTGTGTGTGTGTGTGTGTGTGTGTGTGAGTGGTGTAGATAGGGGTCCAGTTTCATTCTCTTGCATGTGAATATCCAGTTTTCCTAACATATTTTGAAGACACTATCCTGTTGCTATTGAGTATTCTTGGTTCTCTTGTCACATATTAGTTGACTGTATATGCACGGGTTAATTTCTGGGCTCTCTATTCTGTTCCCTTGATCTACTTTTTTTTTAATGCCAATACCATGCTGTTTTGATTACTATAGCTTTGTAATATAGTTTGAAACCAGGAAGTGTGACACTGATGCCTACAGCTTTGTTTTTCTTTCTCATGATTGCTTTGGCTATTTGGGATCTTTTGTGGTTCCATAAAATTTTAGGATTTTTAAAATGTTTTTGTAAAAAATGCTATTGAGACTTTGATAGGAATTTCATTGAACCTGCAGATTGTTTTTGGTAGTATGGACAGTTTAACAGTATTAATTTTTCCAGTCCATGAGCATAGAATATTTTTCTATTTCTTTGTACCTTCTTCAGTTTCTTTCATCAATGTCATAGTTTTCAGTGTTCAGATCTTTCACCTCCTTGGCTAAAGTTATTCCTAGGTATTTTATTCTTTTTAATGCAGTTGTAAATAGGATCATTTCATTCATTTGTCTTTTTGACAGTTTGTTGTTTGTATATAGAAATGCAACTGCTTTTTGCATATTGCTTTTGTATCTGGCAACTTTACTGAATTTATTCTAATAGTTATTTGGTGGAGTCTTTAGGATTTTCTATGTTTGATGTCATGTCATCTGCAAATAGAGACAATTTTACTTCTTCCTTTTCAATTTGGATGCCTTTTTTCTCTTTTTCTTGCCTAATTACTATGGTTAGGACTCCCAGTACTATGTTGATTAGGAGTGGTGAGACAGGGTACTCTTGTCTTGTTCTTGATCTTAGAGGAAAAACTTTCAATTTCTCACTGTTTAGTATGATGTTAGCTGTGGGCTTTTTATGTATGCCCTTTATTATGTTGAGGTATGTTTCCTCTACACCCACTTTGTTGAGAGTTTTTATCATGAATGGATGTTGAATTTTGCAAATGCTTTTCCTACATCTATTGAGATGATCATATGGTTTTTATCCTTCAGTTTGTTAATGTTGTGTGTTGATTGATTTGTGGATGTTGAACCATCCTTTAATCCCTGGAATAAATCTCACTTGATCATCACTTGTGTGATTCGTTTAATGTATTGTTGAATTTGGTTTGCTAATATTTTGTTGAGAATTTTTGCATCTATGTTCACCAGGGATACTGACCTGTAATTTTCTTTTCTTGTAGTGTCCTTGTCTGGTTTTGGTATCAGGGTAATGATGGATTTATAAAATGATTTTGGAAGTGTTTCCTCTTCTATTTTTTGGAACACTTTGAGATTCTTCTTTAAGTGTTTGGTAGAATCCACCAGTGATGCAATCTGGTCCTAGATTTGTCTTTGTTGAGATGTTTTTGATTACTGATTAGATTTCCTTACTAGTAATGGTCTGTTTGGATTTTCTGTTTTCATGATTCAGCCTTGGTAGCTTGTGTATTTCCAGGAATTTATCAATTTCTTCTTGTGTCCAATTTGTTGGTGTATAATGATTCATAGTAGTTTCTTATGATCTTTTGTATTTGTGTGGTATCAGTTATAATGTCTCCTCTTTCATTTCTGATTTTATTTATTTGTGATCTTTTTTTTTTTTCTCTTGGTAAATCTAGCTAAAAGTTTGTCTATTTTGTTTATCTTTTCAAAAAACCAGCTCTTAGTTTCAAAGATCTATTCTGTTGTCTTTTTAATCTTGATTTCATATTTCCACTCTAATCTTTGCTATTTACTTCCTTCTACTAGTTTTTGGCTTACTTTGTTCTTCTTTTCTATTTCCTTAGATGTAAAATTGGTTGTTGATTTGAGCTCCTTTTTTTCTCAATGTAATGAGTGCTTTCCTTTTTTCTTAATGCAGCTGTAAACTTCCTTGTTAGACTGCTTTGCTGCATTTTGTAAGTTTTGGTATGTTTTATTTCAGTTTTCATCTGTGTCAAGGAATTTTTTGATTTTTCTTTGACCCATTTGTTTTTCAGTAGCATGTTGTTTAATTTCCAAATATTTGTGAATTTTAAAGTTTTCTTCTTGTACTTGATTTCTAGTTTCATACCATTGTGGTTGGAAAAGATAATTTATATGATTTCAATCTTCTTAAATTTATTGTCTTATTTTGTGTTCTAACATATGATCTATCCTGGAGAATGTTCCATGTGTGCTTGAGAAAAATGTGTTTTCTGCTGCTATTGGATGAAAAGTCTGTTAAGTCCATCTGATCTAATATGTAGTTTAAGTCCAATGTTTTCCTTATTGATTTTCTGTGTGGGTGATCTACGCGTTGTTGAAAGTGGGGTATTGAATTTCCCTACTATTGTTGTATTGCTGTCTATTTCTCTCTTCAGGTCTGTTAATATTTGTTTCATGTGTTTAGGTGCTCCTATTTTGGGTGCATAAATATTTGCAAATATTATATCCTCTACTGGATTGACCCCTTTATCATTATATAATGACTTTTTGGTCTCTTATTAAAGTCTTTTGCTTGAATTCTATTTTGTCTGAGATAAGTATAGCTATCCCACTTTCTTTTGGTTTCCATTTGCATGGAGTATCTTTTTTCCATTCTTTCACTTTCTATCTGTGTGTGTCCTTAAACCCAAAGTGAGTATCTTGTAAGGAGCATACAGTTGGATCTTGTTTTCTGATCCATTCATTCACTCTATGTCTTTTCATTGGAGAATTTAGTCCATTTACATTTAAAGTAATTATTGATAGGTGTTTACTTATTGCCATTTTGTTGATTTTTTCCTGGCTGTTTGTAATTTCCCTGTTTCTTTTTTCTTCTCTTGCTCTTTTCCTTTGTGGTTTGATGACTTTCTTTAGTGGTATGTTTAGATTCCTTTCTCATTATCTTTTGTGTATCTATTATAGGTTTTTGCTTTGTAGCTACCATGAAGCTTACATACAACAACTTATATTTATAAGTCTATTTTAAGTTGATAACAACTTCTAAAGCTCTATATTTTTACTCTCCTTCCATGTTTTATGTTTGATGTCACAATTTACATTTTTACTACTTTTCATACTAGATCTATAAGTTAATTACCCACCATCATTACAACATTAGAGTATTCTGAATTTAACTCTATATTTACCTAATTAGTAAGATTTATACTTTCTTTTTTTTATTGAAGGATAGTTGATTTACAGTGTTTCTGGTGTAAAGAGATTCAGTTGTGTGTGTGTGTGTGTGTGTAAATTCTTTTCCATTATAGGTTATTATAAGATATTGAATATAGTTCCCTGTGCTATACAGTAGGTCCTTGTTGTTTACCTATTTTATAGATTTATATGTTCATATGTTTTTCTGTTACAATTAGCATCCTTTCATTTAAGCTTGAAGAAGTACCTTTAACATTTCTTGTAAGTCTAGTCTAGTGGTGATGAACTCCCTCAGCTTTTGCTTATCTGGTAAAGTGCTGATCTCTCCTTCAACGCTGAAGGACAACTTTGCTGGGTAGAGTATTCTTGGATGGTGTTTTTTTTTTTTCTTCAGCACTTTGAGTATATGATGCGACTCCCTTTTGCTCTGGAAAGTTTCTGCTGAAATACTGCTGATGGTCTTATCTATTGATAGCCTTGTATGTAACAAGTTGTTTTTCTCTTGGTGCTTTTAAGATTATCTCCTTGTTTTTAACTTTTGACACTTTAATTTTAATGTGTCTTGATGTAGGTCTCTTTGGGTTCATCTTATTCGAAACTCTCTGAGCATCCCGGATCTGGATGTTTGTTTCTTTCTCCAGGTTAGGGAAGTTTTCAGCTATTATTTCTTTAGCTTTCTGTTCCCTTCAGTTTCTCTTGTACTGACCTTTTCTGGGACCACTGTGATGTGACTGTTGGTTTTCTTGATGTTGTCCTTATATAAGTTCCTTAAGCTGTCTTCACTCTTTTTCATGCTTTTTTCTTTTCACTCCTCTGATTGGACGAATTCTACTACCCTGTTTTTGAATTGCTGGTCCTTTCTTCTGCTTGATCTAGCTGATGTTGAACCCTTCTATTGAACTTTTCAGTGCAGTTATTGTATTCTTCAGTACTGTAATTTCTGTTTGATACTTTCTTATATTTCCTATGTCTTTAGTGAATTTCTCACTTTGTTCATGCCTTGTTCTTCTGACCTTGGTGAGCATCTTTGTGACCATTACTTTCAACCCTTTATTAGGTAAATCACTTATCTACATTTCATTAAAGTCTATTTCTGAGGTTTTATCTTGTACTTTTGTTTGGAACATATTCCTCTGTTTTTTCACTTTCCTTGACTCTCTGTATTGGTTTCTGTGCTTTAGATAAAACAGCCACCTCTTCCAGTCTTGAAAGAGTGGGTTCATGTTGGAGATGAACCTTACTGTTCAGCCCAGGCTGAGCTCTTGGTTGTCTCTCAGACCTTTGTGATTTTCCAAGGTGACTTCTTTGTTCTTAGAGGCTCCCAATAGTTGAGGGTATGCCAAGACCTGTCAGTATCCTAAAGGGGAGGATCTCACTGAGCATGTAGATACAGGCTGATTGGTAGCTGGACCCTCAGGTAACAGCTTTTAAAGTATACAAATAGATCCCTTTTAGGGGAAGACTGGGTGATGGGATTTTCTGTTTGCTTCCTCTGTGCTGAGCCTTGGCAGGGTAGTCCCTTAAGAATATTTGTTTGGGGGCTTCCCTGGTGGCGCAGTGGTTGAGAATCTGCCTGCCAGTGCGGGAGACACGGGTTCGAGCCCTGGTCTGGGAGGATCCCACATGCCGCGGATCAACTAGGCCCGTGAGCCACAACTACTGAGCCTGCGCGTCTGGAGCTTGTGCTCCACAACAAGAGAGGCCGCGATAGTGAGAGGCCCGCACACCGCGATGAAGAGTGGCCCCCGCTCGCCGCAACTAGAGAAAGCCCTCGCACAGAAACGAAGACCCAACACAGCCATAAACAAATAAATAAATAAATAAATTAAAAAAAAAAAAAGAATGTTTGTTTGTTAAAAGCCTATGGGGCTGGCAAGTGCAGGCTTTGCTGGCCACTAGAGCCAGGTGATCAAGGGATGTATTCCTTAGGTGGCAGCTGCAAAAGCTAGGGCGCCAAACGTGTGTACAAGCTCCTCCCCGGGAGATATTGGCAATTTGGAGCAGCCTACAGGGAGAATGCAGAGATCGTGTCTCCTGCTTTCCCAATCTCTGGGGAGAATCAGTCAGTCCCTAGATTGTGCTAAATTAGAAACCTGACTCTCAGGTAACAGCTTTTAAAGTATGCAAATGGACCTTTTTCAGGGAAACACTGGGAAATGCATGTATCTGTTTGCTTCTTTTGTGCTGGACCCTGGGAAGATAGTGAGTCCATTAAGAACAATTTGATTGCTCTAGTATTATGGGTGTGGTTGATGTAAGCCCTGTTGGCTTCCAGAGCAATGTGCTTTGGGGGCCTACTCCTGGGGTACTAGATGTTGGGACCAAACCCTTCCCTTCCCAGGTAGAAGCTGGGAGTTGTGAGTTCCCTTCTGATTTTATGGCATTGTGCCAGGGTTTGGGTGTGGAGTTTCAGTGAGAGTGTGTCTCAGCCTTTCCTACCCATTTCAAGGAGGGTATTTTCTCATTTGCCTAAAGTGAAGGAATCATTCGGCTAGTCTCTGGATTTCTTTTAGGGGAAATCACTCTGTTTGTAGGGGACATTTGGTATGCCTGTGGGAGTTTTGAGTTCAGAGGTCTCCTATGTCTCCATCTTGGACCATAACCCCCAGTTGACTTCATTTTGCATGATGAATTTTAATAAAAATAATCAGTTCATTGAACTATTCTAGTAGTTCTAGAAGTACGTTTTTACTAACAGAGTATTATCAGAATTTTCAAATGTTGGTGATTGTAAGTTGAATTTTCCTTTCTTGTAATTATCTAGGGCATATTTTTTGACTTGTAATATCTCTCTACTCAGACTCAAGACGTGAAGAGCATTATGATAAAATATATCATACAAGTATGATAATCAAGTTCCCATCTGTAAAGTACTTATAGCTGACCTGGCTTAAGATCACATCACGACATTAATTTTTTTCCCTCTGCAATTTAAAAACAATAGCAGCAAGGAGAATGATAAAAACCTACCTACGTCACTCTGACAGGTGATGCTTTTTTATAACAGGTGTTACATATCTCCTTTTTGATATCTAGCTATAGAGAAGGATTTTTCTCTTTATTGTTTGTACTGAAATTTGTTTATCTTTACGAAGCACTTTACACAATCTATCCATGGATGGAGAGTTCGTTTTAAAAGAGATTGTTAAATCTTAATTCATTATTATCCTATACACAATGACACTTGTCAACAAATGTAACATCATTATCTGAAGGTCAAAAAGGAAAAAACGTATGACTGCAAAGTTGTTATATTTTTAATTTCTGCATCGCACTTTATTGCATCATTGATTGGCTGATTCTTATTTTTCAGTGTTAATCAAGTACATTTGATTTTTTCCCCCAGAAGCTTGAATTGCATCAGGAAGCCGTTAATTTGATTTATTAAAAATTATGCCTTTTCCAAAATTCACTATAATTTTATATACCTCAAGGGCAATTTCATACTTCAAGTTTGTGTTCTAGTTCTGTTTAATAGATATTTGGGCAAATATCTAGCCCTGGGCTCTTCACTGCCCTTTAAAGGCTGAAAAGTAGAAGCTTGACAGTCTCACTGAGCCCCAGGCACATCTCAGTGGGTTATGAGTGTGCTGAAGTTGCTGGCCCAGGAAGAAGAATAAAGGGGACATATGTTCACAGTCAAGCTCATGTGAAACATACTACCTTAACCACTTCTTCAGTCTTTCAGTGGCAAACTAGATGGCCTTTCTCCTCCTTTCCTGCCTAGGTCGCTCTGTACTCAATACTAGACGAGTCCCCTCTTCCTTCTGAGCCCCCGACTCCCCATCATTTTACTGTGGGTTTCTTTCTTGCTGTTTGGCCCCAAGGAGAGGGGAGAGGTTCACTTTTTCTGGGCATGCCCCCCACCAACCCCAAGCTCAGGTTTCTCTGGAGCTTCTTGTGTTATCTCTGAGACTTCATGGTTGTCTTAGCTGTTCCAGGGCTCAAGGCTGCTTCTGACTCTCTGTTCACCAGGAATCCAGTAATTACCTTCCTGGACTCTAATATTCATCCTCATCATACAAGTTAGCAATGAATCGAGCTCAGGAAATGCTTGTTGAATGAACGAATAAATGAATGAATGAAAGAAGCCTTTGGAAACTAATGATTTTTAAGAAATCCCTGAGCCCTGTTAGAACTCAATTTTTCCATAAAGTCGAAGTGATCTTTAAAGTTGTGGTGTTACTCTTTTTCACCTCCCTTCAGAATCTACCTGCTGTTATGACATCCTTCTAGCAGCTGCCTTCACGAGACTCATTTCCAACCATTCTTTTGTGAGGGCCAGAGCAATATCCAGAGGCATGTACAGAACTTGGGCTCTGAGGACTTTAACAGGCTTCACTTGGCTAGCAGCAAGGTTGTTTCACTTCACGAGTGTAATTTAAACCTTAAAATGGGTATGGCCAAGGGGCCAAGGAGAGGGCACAATACCTCAGTCTGGGAATTGGGAGCATCTTCAAGGAACACATTTTATTCTGGGAGGTTCCTGTGGATTCTAGGGACTTGGCAATCCTACCCAGTACTCTGATTCCCAACTTGTAATCAGAGCAGTGGACCTTACTTTAAAGCTGTCATAGTTTTCCAGCCTGTTTCAGCATGGCACAGTGATGAAAGATAACTTGGAAGTGACTTGGAAGCATGGGTGACATCCCAGAGAGGCGACAGATACTTATGTTTAAGGGTAAGATTTGCGGTTTAGACTTTGCAACCTTTCTATAATAAGAGCCTTGGGACTGGGTTAGAATTACCCCGGCATGAATGGTGGCAGCCCCCTGGGAGCTTTCTTTGGAGCACTCAATTTCCAAGTCAGCCTTGCCCAGCTTTTCACTGCTCCTCTGGAAGCTCTGGTTGAAATCCAAGAAAAGCACCTACTTCCTGATTTTTCTTTCACGTGAAACTTTGAAGCCCCATTGAAGAGTGTTGGCCCAGATGCTGTTAAGCCTTTAAAATACGTTTCTCATCTCGAGAGTGTTTGAGAAAAATACCCCATCTGGGCTTCTTTGCCCCACCCTCCTCAGGGTTCTGTTTCCGTGAGTCTGGGGTTGGGGGGGGCCAAGGGTTCTCAAGCCTCCTCGTGGGGAGTTGTTGGCCTGTGGCTGTGCTACTTCTGGGGCAGGGGGGAATTTGGCATGGAGAATGTCAGTTTTTTTGTATCTATTTATGTGCTAAACAGATGTAATACTACTGAAGTGTGTTGAAATAGGTTGAATTGTATACTCCCAAAAACATGTGTTGAAATTCTAACCCCTAGTACCTCAGAATGTGATCTTATTTGGAAATAGGGTCTTTATAGAGGAAATCAAGTTCAAGTGAGATCATTAGAGTGGGCCTTAATCTTTTAAAAAGAGGAAATTTGGATTCAGAGATGGACACGCAGGGAGGGAAGATGATGTGAAGACTCACAGAGAAAAGATGGCCATGTGATCGCAATGATGCTTCTCCAGGCTAAGGAACGCCAAGGACTGCCAGTAAGCACCAAAGGCAGACGAGGCAAGGACGGATCCTCCCCAAGAGGCCTCTGAGAGAGCACGGCCCTACTGACACCTTGATTTCAGACTCCTAGCCTCCAGAAAGGTGAGGCAATGCATTTCTCTTGTTTTAAGGCACCCACTATTTAATACTTTGTGTGACAGTTCTAGGAAACGATTACCAATTGTTTTAAAAATAAAAGGGACTTGTATTTCTAAGGCAAAAGAAATAAGGAGCTTTTGATTTTAAAAGGGATGTTTGGCTCACCTGGTGGAGGCTTGGCTAATCATTTACTCTTGTAGATTCTCTCCTTTGCCTGTCCAAGTGCTCCACTGAACTTGTGGCTTTGAAGTTGTTTTAGAACTTTAACAGTTCCATGCATCTACCTGGCAACTACCTGGTAAAAATTTTTAACCAACAAAAGAATGTTTTCATCTGGTACTTTAATAGTTTCCTCTTTTGCATTTATATCTTTGATCCATTTGAAGTCATCCTGGTTTACACTATGAGGTGCGACTCCAACGTTGTTTTTCTACAGGTGGCTGCACAGTTGTTTCGATTCCATTTATTGAACGGCCTCCTACAGAAGTATTGTTAAGACTTTTCTTGACCTTCCAAGTTGACTATTTGTTAAGAGCTTTTAAAGTAGAGTGATAGATATGACCCATTAGTTTACATGGTTGGTTATTTTTTTTCCCAATTCTAAAATCAAAAATAAAAAAAGAAAATAAGGGATTTATTCACAAGTTATAAATTTTGCCTAATTTATATTAACTGAATATATAATGTGATTTGGTTATCTTGTGTAGATGTATTTCATAACATTCCACTGATCTTAGAAATAAGAAGCAAAAGTTCAAGAGACGTGATACATTTTGAAAAGACTAGTGCTGATAAGAGGTAATCAGTAGAATTACCATTCAATATTCATAGGACAGAAAAATTGTTCCCAGGAGAGAAAAATAAGGATGTACCAAGCTTCCCTTCTCTCTTTTCCCATCTGTTGAAAGCGTTCCCCAGATACTCCAGTACTGGGCCCTGAGTGCTCCTGCTGCTTTTAACCAACTTGAAAAGCTAGTGTCCTCAGAGCCTCAGCTGTTTACTTTTAGGCTCACGATTTCCAGATTTCTTTCTGTAGGTCCCAACACCTAAATTTTCAGTTCCCACTTTCAACTGCCCACATATCTACTGATATATATGAAACCAAACTAGCTGTTTTCTCTTTCTCCCCCTTATGGCAAACTCATTTGTTTCTCCTAATCCTCTCCATTTCTGCCAGGGGCTCCACCCTTCTCAGGTTTTTTTTTTTTAATTAAAAAAAATTTTTTTATACAGCAGGTTCTTATTAGTTATCTATTTTATACAGATGAGTGTATATATGTCAATCTTCTTCATTGCGGTACATGTGCTTCTCACTGTGGTGGCTTCTCTTGTTGTGGAGCATGGGCCCTAGAGTGCACGGGCAACTACTCTAGAGTAGTTGTGGCACGTGGGCTCAGTAGTTGTGGCTTGTGGGCTATAGAGCGCAGGCTCAGTAGTTGTGGTACACGGGCTTAGTTGCTCCGTGGCATGTGGGATCTTCCTGGACCAGGGCTCGAACCCGTGTCCCCTGCATTGGCAGGCGGGTTCTTAACCACTGCACCACCAGGGAAGTCCCCACCCTTCTCATTGACCTAACTTTGGAAACGTCTTTGTGTCTGGCTCTTCTTCACTGTGGACCATCAGTTCTTCCTCTTCAACATCTCTAGATTATGGCTTTGTTTTCAATCCACTGTCACCAGCCTGGTCCACATCCTCATTGTCTTCCAAGCCCAAATTACTGTAATATTCTCCTAACTGGTCTTTTTTGGTTCCAGCCTCTCCTCCCTTCAACTTCTACTCATCACTGCCAGAGTAATTTCTGTAAATCATCATTTCAGAATGCTCCACTCCCTATATTAGTTTCCTATGGCTGCCATAACAAGGTTTCACAAACTGGGTAGCTTAAAACAATAGAAATTGATTGTCTCACAGTTCTAGAGGCTGCACATCTGAAATCAAGGTGTTAACAGGGCGATGCTCTCTCTGAAGCTCTAGAGGAGAAGCCTTCCTTGCCTCTTCCTAGCTTCTGGAGGCTGTTGGCAACCCTTGGCATTCCTTTGCTTACAGATACATCTCTCCAATCTCTGTCCCTCTGTTGTCACAGGATGTTCTCCTTGTGTGTCTGTATCTAAATTTCCTTCTCCTTATAAGGACACCAGTGTTATTGGATTTAGGGCCCACCCTAATCCAGTATGACCTCATCTTACTTGATTAAATCTGCAAAGACTATTTTTGAATAAGATCACATTCATAGATTCTGGGTGAATATGAATTTTAGGGGAAACAGCTATTCAATTAAAAATTTGGCAGTGGACTTGACTGTCTAACTTAGCAATGGCTTTAACAGATAAGTGATAGTGTACCTTGACGCCTAAAATGCAGAATTAGACTATGCCTCAGGGCGCCAAACCCTAGGTTAACCTTTTTCAGACAGACCCTTGTGAAGGACCTTGTAGAAAAGCTGTTCACCAACTCGGTCTCTCCCATCTTATTTGATTTCTACTTTCCAATCTGATCTCCTTGCCTCACCCTTTCCTTCTGCCAGTCTCGCCTCCACACAGTGTTCATTTTATTTTTCTTCTGCTTGAATACCTGCATCTCCCTCTCTCTGTTTCAATTCTATACTCATTTTTTTCCCCTAAAGGAACACCTCAACTTCTACTTCCTTTCTGAAACTTCAGGCTAGCTTAATCAGTGTAATCTTGGATTGAATTTGCCATCACAGTATAACCAGTCCATGGTCCAGAGTGCCTTGTCAGATGTATATAGATGAACTAAATCAACCAGGGTCTAAAACACAGCAAGAGCTCTTAAACTGTACTCTTATTTCTCTGATGGTAGATTTGTTGCTGGATGATTCATTTATACTATGATTGGATGTCTTCTTTTAAATGGAAAGATGAATAGGTGTCTCTTGATGGCTGGGTGTCTCTTTTTGTCCAGGGAACTTTGTCAAAGGAAAAGTATTTTTACAATCTAGGTTGACTTGCTTAAGCCATGAACTTGTTCTTTAAAAGCTGTATATGTGCAAAATGCATTTATATTAAATTAATCATATTTTAATTGTAGTAAGGGTGTCTTTCATTTATATAAAACCTGCTACAGATACAGCTATGTGAAGTGATCCTTCCTTTGACAAAACAAATGTTCTTATTTTTATTGAAATATGCTTCTTCAGAAATTGAGATTTCTTAGCATTATGACCATTTGGCCTGACTATAGTATAGCTGCGTTCTCAGAATGACCCTGAAACTGTATGGCTTCTTCGAGACACATGTGGCTTTCTTCTTGGGATGAGTGCACTTGATCTTTTGGCTTAACCAATTCTTTGTCTAGATCCCTGGAATCCATTTATCCCTAACAGGGGTGTATTTAGACACACTGTGGGCTTAGCCTCTGTGTGCCCTAAGCGTCAACATGGCCAAACTGATGTTTCAACTTCCCTGCTATCCAATGGAAGTTACACCTCAGTGATGTAAGATGTTAGTTTTCCTTAGGGGGTTGAAGACCAGAGAACTGCAAAAAGGAGAGAAAATCAGTATTGGCCCTAATGGGATCTAAGTAGGTGGAGCCATCAAAAACAAGGAGAACCTCAGAAGGAGTAGGGGCGTAGAATTAAAAGAATTCACCTATTTCCTATACAACTCTGTAAAACCAGTAATTTCTACAGAAATCTCAATCAATAGATTTGAAATTTGTTTCATCCCACCACACTGTTATTGCTTTCATAGGAACCAGAGAGCTCTAATCAACAGGTTTACACTGTAGTCTTTATGTTAGACTACAGTCTAAACTGACTGTTTATTTGGGCCACAATTATTACTTTTCTCTCCTCACTTCCCCCCCCACCCCCAGGTCTCAAATACTCATGTTAAACATTTTTCTTGCTATTGTGAAAATAAATACACTGCCTCTAGCAAGTGCTTAAACAGTGAAGCAGGTTGGAAAGTATTAGTATTAAGCTAGATATAATATAGAAATATGTTCTTTTTCTCTAAATCAAATACTTTATTTCCTAGAGGAGGCAGTGTGACTGTTCTCTTAAGGTGATTCCTAGCTGAAAATGGTAATAGCCATTAGGTAAATAGATGCCCACTCTACACCCCTGCTGTTGCACAGAGGGTGGGGAATTAGAAAAAGTGCTGTGATAAGGTCCTTTTACTGCTTGTGGTATTCTAGCATTAATAGTAAGGTTGATACAACCTTGGGGTTGTTTATATTTAATTTTTAAGCTCACCTGAGTCACCACAAGCAGCTTGGTGTTAGTTCATCTTCTTCAAAAGGGTAAGTGACAAAATTAGCTGTTCTTGTTGGGCACCTCTAGTTCCGGGGAATCTTAGAGATTCAATTCTTGTTGCCTTGGTTACTAAACTGTTCCATGCAGTTTGCTCAACTTCAAATGGGTACTTCTCTTAGGAACATTCTCCCTTGTAAGTAAATTGCTTGATGTGTTGAAATCTAATTTCTGCTTAAAAATTCTTGAGTCAAATTCACCATGATTTAGTTCAAAAAAACAAATGGCCTTGTCTTTTTGGTCTAGATTTTTTCACCTAGTTGCACCTAGCAGAGCCCCTAACACAATAATATGAAAAATTAGCAGTGTGATTGCTAAACAAAATTTAATAAAATGGTGGCAGTGCCTGTCTCTAGAGGGAATTGAAGTTTCTCTTTGTAGTATAGCATGTGTTTATCGTGTGACCGTTTCATAAATATGAAATCTAGTAAAATGGTAGGTAGTTTTTCTCTGGAGGGTGTTAAAAGTGTCTCTTCATAGAATAGCATGTCACGTAATAACATTTGGTTCTTTTTACCTGGTCAAGGTGTTTGCCTAAATTTGCTTAGGGCATTTGAAAGTCATCCTTGAAAATTAGCGGATAAATGCTAAGAATTTGAGAAATCATTCAAGGCCTTAAGCTGTGGCCTCAAGCATGCATTTAAGTTGTATCTGGCAGTGTTTTTCTTCTTGTATCAATCAGGCAGAAATGGGATATAATCAGTTTTGTTTTTTCTTTATTGCTGTGCGCAATTCATAAATATAAACTGAAAAAAAATACTGCCCCTTCTTGAGTAGATCTGAAATTCCCCAAACTATGATCCAGAAGAATGCTGCCTTTATAGTGGGTCTGTGAGAGTGGAAGGCTCCACTGAGGCTGATTAAGAAAGATTTCAAATTTAAAAGGTTGACAAATATGTAGATATATATCAAATAGTCAGTTAGCATCTAATAAATGTATCAAAACACATGACTCACAATCTCATGAAATCAGAGAGAGCTACTTAAATATCTTTTCATTTTCCTTCTTAATAGCAGATCACTTTGACTGAATCTTTAGTGGAAAAATAACTGTCAGAACAGGAACATGGTTATTATTAGCCTCGTTAATCATTTTCTGATTTGTCTTGTTCACGTTTAGTAAATGGAACTTAATATAACTTAGAAGCTACATTTTTAAAAAATGAGGTATGGACGGATAGTGGTTATGGTTGCACAACAATGTACTTAATGGCACTTAAATGTGGTCAAAATGGTAAATTTTATGTTATGTATATTTTACCACAATAAAAAAGGAGTTATAATACTTTACGTCAGATACATGAAAAGGAAAGAGGCATCACATGGCAAAAAGGTAATAGAGAAAAATGATACAAAATTCAGAGGTCATTTCTTTTATCCAAAACTTTGAATTTGATTTTTAGGTAGAATATAAACACATTGTAAAAAGATAAATTAATAATCCAATGAAGTGGAGTGGAATAATGAACTAGAAACAGGTTATACCTTAGACTCTTAGAGAGTCTTCTATAATAAGAGCACAGTTTCATTCATTTTACAGTGATTTAATGAGTTCCTCCTACATGTTCTACGTGTGGGAATACACTAGAGAGCAAAAGTGACAAAATTCCTGCTTTCAAGGAACTTCTCTTTCAGTGTGCTAGCTGTCACATGAGGAATGTGAATGCAGTTATTATGTATGGTTTGTCCATTTTCCACATGAAGAAGAAGAAGTGGAGCTGAATTTAGTGATTTATCTGTTACAAATAGTAGCTAACTAGGTGTCAGGCACTGTTCTAAGCATTTAACTGATATTAACTCAGCTGAGTGCTTTTATTGTTCCCATTTTATAGAAGAGGAAACTGATGGACAGAGAAGTTAATAAAGTTTAGTATTAGGGAAACAATTTGCATTCTAGGATACTTTCCTGTGTGAAATTCTTAGAATAGTCTAAAAAAGTGATTACACAGTTTCAAGAAGTTGTACCATTTTATCACTATTAGATTAAAAAAAAAAAGCAAAATAACATCTACTCCCCCTTCTCCTGCCATAAGACATAGACATCATCAAGAGGGTCTGTATAATCAAAGCTAATTGAGATTTGATTGTTCTTTGCTTTGGTTTGTTTTGTTTTTACATGTTGTTACAATTAAGAAAAAAAAACATTCCTGAGTTATATCAGCTCCTGCCAATTTTTCTGAGTTGATATTAACTACGTTTTGGCTACATTTAAATGCTTTAAGCTATCCTGCAAGCTTAAAGTATTTGTACATACAAATATTTACATGAAATTGGAAAGAATATAGGGATAAGAAATTGTACCTATTTTAGAAGAAATCCTATTTCAAATATAACTTTTTTTTTTTAGGATTAGAATCAACCAGTTGTAGCAGAAAACCCCCAAGTAATAGTGGCCTAATATACAAAGCTTATTTGTCTCTCACATAAAATAAATCTGTACTTCTTTACCAGTAGTATGGCAGCTCCACAGACAAAACGACCCAAGCTCTTTCTGAGTTTCTGTTTCCTAGCCTAGCCCAAGGCTTCCATTCTCAAGGTCAACTCTTGGTCCAGTGTGGCTACTGGAGCTTCAGCCATCATAGCTGCATTATAGACCACAGAAAAGTGGAAGAGGGAAAAGTCAGTAGTATTACACTTTGCTGAAAAAGCTTCCTTTAAGGAGCCTCGTCGGAAGTCTTGCTCAGCACTTCCTCTTATATCTCATTGGTCGGAACTTAGGCTCCATCTGGCTGCAAGAGACACTGGGAAATATAGTCTTTAAGCTATGTACATTGTACCTGGAATAAAATCTGAGTTCTATTGTAATAATAAGAGTTGAATGGATATTTGGTAGACAAGTAGCAGTCTCTACTGCAAGTTATCTTTATATCATAATTGGAGAGTTAGACATTCTCTTTAATGAATATTCTGACTTGAATATTCATTTATATGCTGAACATCAACATATATCACAGATAGATCATTTTAAAAAAGAATCAGAACATGAAAAAACAAAATTCACATGAAAGCCATGTTGAAAAAAATCTGCTACTTCTTGAGTGTTTTATTATCAAGCATTGGGTGAAGTATCAAAGTATCATCACAATATTCCTATGAGTTAGGTACTATCACTGTGGCTGTGTTACAGAGAAAAGAAACAGAGGCATCAAGATGAAAGCAGCTTTCCCAAATGGCATGAGCTAAGAAGTGGTAGAGCTCTGGGAAGTCTGGTTCCTAATGCTGTACCTTCAAAGCCCTTGCATGATGCTGCTTCATTTTGTCATTCAGGATGTTGCAGTATTTCAAGACGTTGCAGCTGGTCATCATGAGCATTGATGACTGTTTTATGGTCTGGTGAGAAATTCTGGCTGTTCAAATTATTTAACTGTTGGGATTCTGTACCCATGTGATTGTACTGTATGCATATTTTTTTAAATGTGTGCAGTAGATCAAAATACACACACTCACATTTACCTCTGAGAATAGTTCTTGAAGGAAGATTTTCTGTATGCGAGGGAATGTGTTCTGAGCACAAGTAGTGGACAAATATTACATACTTGTCTTCAGAGGGCTGAGATACTGAGTCCTCAGATGCTGAGACCCAGGACCCAGCATCAGTGCCAACTGAGAACCAACAGCTTCAGTGACCTGAAGTTTTTAGTTTTTGCATTACTTCTGCTTTTGCCCCTATTTGAGATTCAAAGATGATAAATTTGAAGTGGAGTTCTACTTCTTCCACTGGAGGAGACAAAGTTTCTGCAACTGCTCGTGTGTGAGAGCATGCATGAGTGTGTGTGTGTGTTTAGAGAAATTCCACGCATCTGCAGGGAGCGCTGTCATTAGCAAGGAGAGTGGTGTGGAGTGGAGAGGAGAGTGAGGAGGAATTGGGGACCAGGACTGGCATCTCCCTGGGGCTCCAGAACCACTCACCTAAGTATATAAATGCAAACACTCCCCAATGTATGAACTGGTCATCTTGGGACAGAAATGTTCAACAGGAAATGCCCTCTTCAACCCACACATTTTCAGGGGTAGAGCTTGGCTTGTTCTTCCATCTTTGTTTGAATCATCCCATTAATCAACCATAGTGAAAGATCACTTAGTCATCTGTGAAACTGTAAACTCTTCATTGTTAGGAATCACTGGTGTGGCACACATCTTTTTCTACTCATGAACAAATGCAAACTCAAATGCTGATTTTTCTCATGAGTTTTTGTTTAATGTTTCTTCTGCTAAATAATCACAGCCTCTTTTCTCATGTCTCCCCACCCAGCTAATCATCTTTTCTCAGTCTCTATGCTCCAACATGTCTCAGAAGATTCATGGCCAGTGCTGTGCCATGGGTGGCTCCTGTCTAGGAGCCATTTGTGAGCTTTTATTTTGAGGGACCTGCAACCCTCAGAGGTTGCAAAGCTGGGCTGGGGGGATTCCCGTGCTGGAGCACGGGTGGTGAATCTGAGACCCGCAAACCCAGGAAGCCTACTGCCTTATCACAGTGTATCTCAACCTTTTTGTTCATTATTGCTGCCCCAAGTAGAAAAATTTAATGTAATTTAATTTAGAGAACAATCAGAAACTACAGAATAGGACTTTATCAGGTACCCACAGCTTTGGAAGACCACAGACCGTTGTTATAGCCAAGATTTTTTGATCCCCCAGATCTAAGTTTTCCCTTGTCAGAGATAATAATGGTCCCTGATGAGAACAGATGCATTAATATAAGAGGTCCACTACTCCATATGAGCACAAAACATTGAATAATATGTCTTACACATGTATGGACTATGTTCTCAAGTATTTATAGACCCATGGAGCCAGTAGTCCAGTTTCTAGAACAGTACCTGGAACATAGTAAGCGCTTATTAACTATTTGTCGACTGTTGCATGATCAATAAAATACAAATTCAGTCTACACATTACTGATCTCAGTATTTTTGGGTTATTATACATTTTCTCAATCAACACTCACTAAAAGGACATTAATGTGTGTGCTTAGGGGAAGGGGGTTGGGGTAGGTCCTCAGACTCTACTGATGTTCCAGTGGAGTCTCTGCACTTTAAAAAGTCGAGAAACACTGCCTTAAGGAGCCCAGAGTATGGTTGGAAATGGCGGCTAATAATTTATTGATTATTTTGTTCACTTAGCAATTTTCATGCTACAGGCCCGGGACTGTTCTGGGTGCTTGGGATACATCAAGCCCCACTTCCCTGGTGCTTACTGTCTAGTGGAGGAGATGAAAAAACCCAACGTGATGAACAAGTGAACTATCTATTTTTGGAAGATGACAGTGGACGAAGGAAAAGGAGAGAGGGAGACAGGGGAGCAGGAGTGGGGAAGGGGGAGGGGGTGGGTCAGAATAAAACTCTCGGAGAGAGCATTTGTGCAACACTTCAAGGAGGAGATGAGAGAGTTGGTTAGTCATGTGGAGGAAACAGCATTCCAGGCAAAGGGCCCAGCGAGTGCAGAGTCCTTGGAGCAAGATCAGTTCTAGAACATTCTAGGAACAGGAAGGAGGACAAGAGCAGAAGGAGGCAGGAGCGAGTTAGGAGAAGACGTGGCCTGAGAGGGGAGGAATGGGGGCTCATGCGAGTCCCTGTAGCAACTACGATTTTGGCTTTTATTTGGAGGGAAATGGGGTCTCATGCAGGATTTTGAAGGACATATGACTTACATTACAACGGTTCACTGTGGCTTGCTGGTTTGAGAAGAGCCCCAAAGAGGACCAAGGGTCGAGGCAGGGAGAGCAGTTGAGAGGCTGCGACAGTAAGTAGGTGAGAAATAAGGAGTGATGGCGGCTCTGACAAGGGTGGTAAGAGTGGCAGTGAGGGGTGGTCACACCTTGAATATTTCTTAAGGAGGAGCTGACAGGATTTTCTTCATGGGCTGGGTGTAGAGTGTGAGAGAATGAACAGTGTCAAGGATGGCTCTAGTTATTTTCGCCTGAATAATTAGAAGGTGGACTTGTCAGCAACTGATATGGAGAAGTCTACAGGTAGTGTTTTCTGGGGGGGAAATCAGTTCAGTTTTGAAATATTTTCAGACCATCCAAGCAGAGGTGTCCTGGGATTTGGAAGTGGGTCTGGACTTGATATAATGTCATGAGTCCCCAGCATAGAGATGATTGAAATCACCAAGGAAGTGAGTATAAGAAAAAAGAGAAGGAAATTGGTGTTTTCATATTCCTTTTTCTTTATCTTATATATCTACTCTATTGTTAGATTATGCCACTTTTTCTTCACATCTAGAAATTTTCAAACATCTGAAAAAAAAGTGGAAAAAATGGTACAATTCCCTACAAAACACTCGTGTATGTATGTGTATTTTAATTTATTTATTTTTATTTATTTATGGCTGTGTTGGGTCTTCGTTTCTATGCGAGGGCTTTCTCTCTTTGTGGCAAGCGGGGGCCACTCTTCATCGCGGTGCGCGGGTCTCTCACCATCGCGGCCTCTCTTGTTGCGGAGCACAGGCTCCAGACGCGCAGGCTCAGTAATCGTGGCTCACGGGCCCAGTTGCTCCGCGGCATGTGGGATCTTCCCAGACCAGGGCTCGAACCCGTGTCCCCTGCATTAGCAGGCAGATTCTCAACCACTGCGCCACCAGGGAAGCCCTGTATGTGTATTTTAAAGAAAACTTCAGACACTATATTTCTGCACCCATAAATATTAATACCTTAGTGTATATCTCTACTAGAGAAGGACTTTTAAAAATAGAGCCCCATATCAAAACTATATTTAACAGGCAAATACATGATAATTTTTAAATATCAAATTCCTAGTTTTCCCCAGCCATTCCATTCAAAATGTCTGTTTACAGTTGGTTTGTTCCAATCAGGATCCAAACAATGTCCAAACCATGCATTTGGTTGGTGTGACCCTCCCATTTTTTTTTCTTGCCATTTGTTTACTGAAGAAACAGTAAATATATCCTGTAAAATATTCTACAGTTTGGAGGTGGCCAATTGAATATTTATGATGACATTTAGCATAATCTCCTCTACTCTCTTTCTTTGTTACCTGTTAATTGGATTTTAAGGCTTGATTACATTCCTGTTCAATATCATTGGTAAGAACACTGTGGAATTGCATCAAGATGTGATAAGATCTGGAAACACCACTTTTAGAGATGTTAAGATTAATCAGTGATTAATCACCACCTGCTTTGGTGTGATCACAGCCTTCAGCATGTATCCTCTGGTGTGATGTAGGGCTCCTAGTTGATCTAATTCCTTTTCAAATAGAATCTTGTATTATAGCAATCCAGCAAGAAATGAAATAGTGATTGAGTTTTCTTTCCTTTGCAAACCAAAACCAAAACTAAAGTAGAAGAAAAGAAAAGAAACCTAAAACAAGCAAAAGAAAAAGCAAAGAACATTTTAATGCCAGAAACTGAAATAGTCCACTCAGTGTTTGAGACAAAGCACTCAAAATTTCTTATAAATAAAAATTCTGCAGCTTACATGCTCAAAAGCAGCTACTAATATAAATTTATTGTCTTCTTCACCAGTAAAGTTTTACCCAGGAGACTCTTCCAGGCCATAAGGACTTATTATTAGAAAGTAAAGGACATGGTTTTAAATGACTATTCTAAATAAAGCCACATGATAATTTTCGATTTTCTGCAAGAGAAGATATGCAGAGATCTTTTTCTACCCCTAAGCAGAAAAAAAATGAGCAAAGATAATTTTACTGTATAGCTGTGTTATTGACGAACTCTGCCAACACAGTGTCACATGACTGGGGAAAACTACTGAAATGGATCTGGACAAATCGTTCATAGATTTGAGCAGAGACTTTGGGCAAGGCTTTTACCACAGTCCTTTCAGAGGCGGTCAGAAGCAGCCTGTCTGAAGCTGGTTGAGCACTGGTGAAGCACTCACATGGTTAGACAGATCCTGGTTTAAAGGCTAGCTTTGCTACTAATTAGCTGCTTATTCTTGGTTGAATTAGTCTCTCAAAACTTCTCTACTAGTATACATCTCATAAGGTTGGAAGGGTTGGAAGAATTAATTGAGACAATACATATACTTAGTTATAAAAGTCTGGTACCATAATAAGGTTTGTGATAGATAACAATCATGTCAAGAACCACACCTCAGAAAAAAGTTTCCGCTTGGCTTGCCATTTCCCTGCTATCAACAGCTACAGTAACGTAGAAGTTATGCGCTTATGCAGCTATATCTTTTTAAAAAAATTTTATTGAAGTTTAGTTGATTTACAATGTTGTGTTAATTTCTGTTGTACAGCAAAGTGATTCAGTTATATATATATATATTCTTTTTCATATTCACTTCCATTATGGTTTGTCAAAGGATATTGAATATAGTTCCCTGTGTTATACAGTAGGACCTTGTTTTGTTTTTTTTAATAAATTTTATTTATTTATTTATTTATTTAATTTATTTTTTAAACATCTTTATTGGAGTATAATTGCTTTACAATGGTGTGTTAGTTTCTGCTTTATAACAAAGTGAATCAGTTATACATATACATATGTCCCCATATCTCTTCCCTCTTGCGTCTCCCTCCCTTCCACCCTCCCTATCTCAACCCTTTGGCTGCGTTGGGTCTTCACTGTTGCGCGCGGGCTTTCTCTAGTTGTAGAGAGCGGGGGCTACTCTTCGTTGCGGTGTGCGGGCTTCTTGTTGTGGTGGCTTCTCGTTGTGGAGCACGGGCTCTAGGTGCGTGGGCTCAGTAGTTGTGGCTTGCAGGCTCTAGAGCACAGGCTCAGTAGTTGTGGCACACGGGCTTAGTTGCTCCGCAGCATGTGGGGTCTTCCCCAGCCAGGGCTTGAACCCATGTCCCCTGCATTGGCAGGCAGATTCTTAACCACTGCACCACCAGGGAAGTCCCAGGACCTTGTTGTTTATCCATTTTATATATAATAGTTTGCATCTGCTAATCCCAAACTCCCAATCCTTCCCTCCCTCACCACCCTACCCCTTGGCAACCACAAGTCTTCTGTATATCTATGTGTCTGTTTCTGTTTTGTAGGTACGTTCATTTGTGTCATATTTTAGATTCCACATATAAGTGATATCATATAGTATTTGTCTTTCTTTTTCTGACGTACTTAGCTTAGTATGATAATCTCTACATCTATCCATGTTGTTTATGCAGATATTTCTTCTTTTTAAAAAAATTTTTATTGGCGTGTAGTTGATTTGCAATGTTGTGTTAGCTTCTGCAAAGTGAATCAATTATACATATATCCACCCTTTTTTGATTCTTTTCCCATATAGGTCATTACAGAGTATTGAGTAGAGTTCCCTGTGCTATACAATAGATCCTTATTAGTTATCTGTTTATGCAGATATTTCTTGACTGATCTCCTGTTGACTCACAAGGAGAAAAATAATTTAGCTATCCCTCATCAACGCAAGTTGTGCTTTCTTCCTTCCCCCCAATATAATTATATCACAAGTACTGATTAAATCATTACTGTGATATGTAAATATTGCCCTTTGCTAAGCCACATAGGGAATTATGGCCACGTTTTTCTTTTTGAGCAAATCTTTCATTTTTCTTGAGGTTAATAATTACTTCATATTTTCCACTGCCCAGTTTTTAAGCTTTATTTTCTTCAGATATTTCAACATTTGTCTAGTATGCCTACACAAATATGCTCAAATACAAAATTACAACTTTTCCCTCTGGGGTTATACCTGACAGCATCTTCCATCTTTGGTTCAAATTGAAATCCTACATCATCTTCTTTTTTGGTTTATTTTCTTGCCTCATTTATGGGGCAAATCCTTGAGGAACCTCCTAAGAAAGGACACATGTTAGCTAAATTTTTTAAAGTTCTTGCATGTCTGAAAATGTCTTTTTTCTTATTCTTCCGTCTAAATGATAATTTGGCTGGGTATGGAATTTTCCTTTATTATTTAGAAGACATTTATCCATTGTTTTCTAAAGATCCTTATTACTATTGAGTAGTCTGATGCTAATCTTATCACTCATTCTTTGTATGTGTCTTTTTTACCACAGTCCCCTTTCTCACCCAAGCATTGTGGCTCTTTTATATCTAGTGTTCTGTAATTTCATAATTATGTGGTCTTTTCATTCACTGTGCTGGGTACACACTCAGTGGACCCTTTTGGGTTTTGGGAATTTTGTGGGGAAGGGTTACTTTAAAAATTTCTTCAACCTTATCTTCCAATTCGTCCAATAAATTTAAAAAAATTATGTCTGAACTATTTTAAATTTCCAGGGGCTACTCTTTGTCTTCTAAAGCTTTCTTTTAGAAATATATAAAAGCTATAATATATACATATATTTTATATAGATTTTGGTTCATTGTTACTGTGTTACCTTTTTATCTCCCTGAGAATATTAGTTATAGGTATTTTCTGAGTTCAGTTTTTTAATTTTTATATTTAACTTTCTTTTTAGTGAAATATATTAGATATATGACATTGTGTAAACTTAAGGTGTACAACATGTTAATTTGATATATTTATATATTGTAATATGATCGCCATTTAGTGACAATTAGCACCTCTATCATGTTACATAATTACAGTTATAGGTATTTTAAAAACACTTTTCTTTTGATCCCTGAATTATCTCTTTTCTCCTTCCTTCCTCCGTCCCTTCCTCCCTTCCCTCCCTTCCTTATTTCCTTCCTTCCTTGCTTTCTTCCTCCCTCCCTTCCTCCTTCCCTCTCTCCCTCTCTCCTTCCTTCTTTTTCTCTTGCTCTTGATTTTGGAGGCTTATCACAAAATATTTGACCATTCATTCATTTTTAACCAGAAGGAACCAAAAATGCTCTGAGTGAAACTCAGTGGGCTTCAATACAAGAATTTCTCTGGGACTGATTAGTTTCTCCAAATCTATAATTTTCCAATTTCCTTTTCAGGAAGTGAAAGCCTAGTTGCCTGTTGTATGGAAGTGAAAGTGAGGGTAGAGTGATCCCCTAATCAGAATGTAGATTCATTAATTTGCTTGTCTTCAGTCCTTAGACCTCCCCCACCCCCATCACACTTGGAATTCCAAAGTATGAAACTATTAATTATCTTTCTCCAGAAAATAAAATTCAAGTATTTTTACAGGGATTTGGGGGATAGGGATAGAGAGTAAAAATGTGAAGCCTGATGTTGACAAGTAGGATGGGGGCCTGTTAGTTTAACCTATTATACAGATTTTCCACCAGTTTCTCTGACATCTTAGCCACTTTATCCCTCTGAGTTGTTCTGGGATTCTGAGGGGCCATTGCCTTGATTCTCACTGATGTCCTTTTCCATCCTCTACCCCTTGTGTTATCTCTAAAAGATGAAATGATTTTAGAAGCTGAATTTTAGACTCTTCCCCAATACAGAAAATAAAGGTAATTTTCTTTTAGATTTTTTTTCCTTCTGATTAAAGCTCTTTCTACCTTTCCAGTGGAACTGCCTCTCTCTGGGGGAAGGTGTCTGCCTAGTGCTTACTGCTGGAAGAGTTCTCTTATGACTGGACACAGAGCAGAGCCGGTGGCCATAGGGTTTCTAAATCCTTTTGGTTTCTGTTTTCAAGTTTAAAAAGTGCTACAAGCTTGAAGTATAGTATTATGTGTCAAAATTCTCTCTCCCTGATAATATTTTTCAGAGTGAATTTTTATGTTTTAAATGCTCTTTTTCATACATGAATCTTTACCAGAATGTGAAGAAACTTCCATTTTTAAAAAACAAATGTCAAAACCATGCTTTCAAATGAAAGTTGCCCTTCAACTCTACTTGAGCAACTCTACACCTGAAGCAATAATGCTGCATTTCTCAAAATACTGTAGAAAATATTCTAAAATTTCTCTTAGACCCAACTTGTAAGCCTCACACATCATTATGTTGCTGTTTTAATGGTCCCTAATATGGTATAAGGGACATAGTTAACCAGATTTTTATTTGCATAACAATTGACTGTGATAAAATATTTTTTCACTTTTTGCTCTGCTATATATAAAAAAAGTGATTTTTATAACCATTTAAAGTTTAAGCTACAGTTTTTACCATATGACTAATAGCCAATAACCTAAGTGAGTTTAAGCAAATAGAATCTGTAGAGAATTTTGATATTTGTCAGAGTCAATGCAGGGAATCCTTTTGTCCTGAGCATTTTATAGAATAACTCATTATGGTTGAGTGGTTAGAATAACTTGTGGTTATTTGGTTAAGTTTCTTTTTGAGGCATTTTTAGCTGATCTATCACTAATTCTATTCTGCTATCCTTCTCCCCACCAGCCAACTTGTATAAGGCTTGACATAAAATTTTTTTCTTTTTTTTTTTTAAAGAATTTTTTTTTAAGGCATTGTTTACTTTGCTTATTTATTTATTTTTGGCTGTGTTGGGTCTTCGTTTCTCTGCGAGGGCTTTCTCTAGTTGTGGCAAGCGGGGGCCACTCTTCATCGCGGTGCGCGGGCCTCTCACCATCGCGGCCCCTCCCGTTGCGGGGCACAGGCGACATAAAATTTTATAATTAGTTTTGTTCAAGACAAATTTTGAAATCAATATATTGCCATTTTCTTTTCAGGCAGGCCCCTGAGTTTTGATTTTCAGAAATTGAAGTTGTGGCATGATATTCCCACTAGGTAGTCTTATCTCTTGATAAAACTCATTAGTAGAAGAGAGATGTATTGTTTACCTTGATGCAGACAGGATCCTCAAATCATTTATGGCTCTTATGGAAAGCGATGTGAAATGAATTAGACACATTCTCTTGCAACCTCTAACACATTGAACTACTTGGGTGTCTATTTAAGCTAGGAATTTTAGGTGATAGGACAAAAAGTGTGTAAGTAATCTCCAAAGAAGATACTTACTTTACAGATACAATTTAGTTTTTTTCTTACAATAAACAGAGTAGCTTGTTACTTATGAAATTGTTAAAGCCCTTGATAACGTGCAATCAATGCTATCCATTTAGAGATAAATGTTGTTTTGCCAATCACTATGTTAATGTTAACCTAATAATTAAATCATGCGCTGTTGTAGGGCTTTTTATACTAATGTGGAGAACGTTCTTTGTTTAGGAGTAATAGATCATATTCTCTAACTATTTTCTTAATTATGTGGTATATACTGGTTTGCTGAAAAAAATTTAAGTGATGAAAAAGTTTATAAATTAAGAAGCAAAAGCTATGTTGTCTTACTTTTCCAAAAGCACTCCTTAGTAGATAAACATTGCTGAACAGTGTTATGAAACTGTCTCCAGATATTTTCTAGGCATTTTCACGTACTTACACACCTAATTAATTTTTATACAGTTGGGATCATATATCATCTGATCTACAACTTGCTGTTTTTCACTTAACATGCTGTGACTGTCTTTCCAAGCCATGACATGTAGCTCTAAAATGTTTTTGAAACTGCTATAGTTTTTAAACATTTTAATTTCTTTATATACGTATGTGTGTGTGAATTGATTACTTACTTACATCTTTATTTCTTAGACCTCCCAATTTTTTTGCTATATTACTGCTTTAAGATTATCAAGATTTATAATAATTACTACTCTGTAGTTATAAAATGTATTTATTTATATAAAATAATAATATTTAATAAAATAATAATAAAATTCTCAAAGAAGAATTTACTAAGTAGAGAGGTCATTTACTTTGGATCAATCTTTCTTGGATCCCTTTTCTTTTGACTGGAGGATATCCTTGAGTAATTTTTCAGAATGGGTATGAGGGTTATAAACTTTCTGACCTCTCATATGTTCAAAAATCTTGCCTTCATATTTGCTAGCATTTTGATTGAATATCAAATTCTAGGTTCAAATTCTTTCGCCCTTAGAACTTTGAAGATACTGCCCAACTGTGGTTTAGAATCTGTTGCTGCTAATGAGAAATTCTGGTGTCAGTCTGAGACATTTCTTTGAGGTCACCTGACTGTTTCTTCTAGGAAACTATTATTTATCCTCTGACTGATGAAACTTTTCTATCATGTCTCTAGGTGTGAGTGTTTCTTTTGTTTAGTCCTTTAGATATTCAAAAAGCCTTTCAATTAAAGTCTCACCTTTCTTCAGCTTGGCAAAATTTTCTTCTGTTGTTTTGGTTTTCTTCTTCCCCTTTATTGTCTCTCTTCTCTCCTTCTTGAAGGCCTTTTTGATATATTGGATTCCCTATCACGCTCTTCCATGTCTTTGAGATTATCTCGTATTTTTATATCTTTGTTTTCTTTTTACACAACATTTATAATACTCTTTCACTTTGGGACACCACCTATTAGATCTTCAGTTATGTCAATTTTATTAGTAAATCTGTGTTTGAATTTTTAATTTCAATTTTGGTAACTATATTTTTAATTTCTAAGAATTGGTTGTTTGTTTTCTACCTTTTCCTGAAACCCTACTGTTACATTCCACAATACCTAGCAAGAACTTATTCTTATTCGTAGCTGATTGGGAGTACACTCTGAGTGCAGAATACTGTGGGGCAAACATTTTGTTACTGTCGTCAAGTCTCCCCAATGCCCAGAAGTTATCACCTCCCTCAACATCCCTTTCTCTCTTTTTCTCTACCCCTCACCACATCGCTAAATTCCAATTTTCATTTTGCTGTCACGCTTCGTACTGGGACCAGCAGACTTCCATTCCACGCTGTCATCCCTCACATCTGCATTGTCAGTACTGCTTTGCATTCCCTTATTTAAGGTGAGGTGAGAAAAATAATAGCTGTGAAGGGAGATGAATTCAGTCCCACTATACTCCTTTTTCATTGCAATCTTCTCCCATTTTATGGATGAAATAACCTGTTGTAGATCTCTCTGAGAATGGAGAAGAGAATTTTAAAAGTACTCTTTTTTTCCCAGAATCATCTCTATTTTATTTTTTTTCATGGCTCATTAATTTCATTTGTTTGTCTTATGTCCTCTCTTTCTTGCTCTTGGTTTTCCTCAAACATCCGGTGGTCCATGGTGGTCTGTTTGTTGTGTTCACATTTATTAGTTAGAGTCAAGGTTGGAACAGGCAGCTGGTCAGTGATTTCACTGTGGGTGTGGGAATCTGTTCCCCTGCCATACCTCTCCCCACACTGGGCAAGCTGATCTGGTTCTGGGTCAATGAATGGACCATTTCTTCTTGCAGGCATACTTCTAGCCTGATGATAGATGGGAGCAAGCAGGGAGACAGGCTGGAAAAAGGTCAAGCTGGAGAAGACTTCCTCTGTGCATGGTCCTGGACAGAGCTGTCTTCTTGATTTATTTTTTCTTCTTCCTGTCTACAGTTGAGATCTAGAGTTTCTTAGTCTTTCTCTGGCATCAAAACCCCTAGCTGGATTCTTCTTCATACAGATCACCCACATTTTCAGTAAACAGAGCTCAGGCTTTGGGTGGAGGCTAAAAGGCTCAAGCTTATTGGGCAAGAGGTGGGAAGTACATGGTTTTCCACGCTTTTCTGAATGCAGTTCTTTAATGAACTACTCTGATAATTGCTCCAAGGTGCTTTGCATTTGTGAACTTCTGGCTTCTAGGAAGAACTCCTTTACCTCCGGTATGTTACCTCTGCTCTGATTTCTGTGCCAGTTCATTGCATCTGCTTCCTACCTTGAAGGAGTAGGAAGGGAGGGGAGACACGTGGGTGTGCTCTGTCCCTTTCCCTGAACCAGAAGCCCTTCTAATTTATTTTTAAATAAGATTTTATATTTTTACAGACTCCTGAACTTTATTATTGTAGCTTATCAGTGTTTGGGTCCAGAGTCAAACCTTTATAAGCCTATAATTTAAAAAAAGAGCGTTTATTTTCATGTGGAAGGAAGGAGCAGACTAAAATGAAGTTGTGTATTCCAAAATGTTTTGAAACGTTTTTCTAAATGAGTCATTCAGGTATACAGCTGGTGTGAGTCCCTGCAAGAGTGTGTACATCTGCGTATGAACACACACACACAGACACACACACACACACACAGACACATACACACACACCATTTCTCCATGTCTCCTCTCATCTAACTGTTCCAGCAGACACAGGCAGCTGAGTGGTGGCTGGTGGTAGGAGTTTTGCCGTTTGCAGTGCCAGGGGCTCTGGCAGGAATGTGTGCAGGAGCCAGCCACATCGACAATAGGAGTAAACTATTGAGTCATCAGGAAATGACTTTCCCTCCCACTTACCCCTTCTCTTGCAGCTGACAACTCCCCCAAACAGTAGTGGAGGCAGGTTCTGTTGACTTGCTTAGCCTGTGTCCACTGTGAGCCACAAACACCTTAGAGACTTTATTTCAGGATGCTGGAACTCATGAAACCAAATGAAACTCATGGTCTCTCCCCACTCCCCCAATCCTGTTCTATGTGTCTTTGTAAGTGGCACTTTCCCTCCCCACTTAACTTTCCTTTTGAAACATACCCTAGTTTTAGTTTATCCATTGTCACCTCTATGGGTCTCCTCCTTTCTAGTGACATCATTATGGTGCAGTCCCCGTAGTCCTGGACTCTTGCACTAGGCTCTGCTGACCTTCTGCCTTTTAGTTGTTTCTCCTTTCCATTATTTCTACCTTTGCCTCCAGAGAGGCCCTTCCAATGCATGGCTCTGATGATGACCAGATTAGACACTTTGCAAAGATAGTTTCCCTGTTTGATGCCCTCTCTGTCCTCCACATGCTCACCATGATGCTTGGCATTCAGTCACTAAGGTTAATGAAGGCCAGGGATACATAGCTGGCAGAGGATGGAGGTTAATGATGGCTTGCATTCTTCTGTCACTATCCCTTCCCTATGCCTTCTCCACCACTGGCCCCTCACATCTCTCAGTCTTCCTGTCATGACATGCCTGGCCAAGGACACTCCCGTATAAGAAACCTTCTCATGAGCATACCCATATTTTATAGAAACAGATAAAAATTTGTAGGGAAGAAAACCCCACCAGGGCTTCTTCTTTCTGGGCTTCCTGAAGATAAGCCTGGTTATGGAGCAGTCCCAGCCTTGGTACTTACAGGAAGTGGGCCTCTTTCTCTCCTACTCTAGAAAGCAGATCCAAGATAATGAAAGCAATGTTACTACAGGAAGTGCCGTTGAGCTCCTCGAATTTATATTTTAAAGGGATTATTCACAGTCTATTACTAGTAACTGATTACATGGGGAAACACTGGACAGCTGACCAGGAAACCCTGCACTTGAAGAAATGAAGTGTCTGCACTTAGCAAGGCAGTCAGCCTCGTGCATTGGCTCACCCACACTCTCTGTTCTGCCCAACAGGGCGACTTCCTGTCCTGTTGAACTCACTCCGTTTTCCTTTTTCTGTGTCTTTCCCACACCATTCTCTCCCTGTCGAGTGCCGATCTCTGCTTGTCAGATCCTCTAAAACAAGCTTAAATGCTACTTTTCTTCTATGACATTCCTCACCCCCATCCTAATAGAAATCCTAATAGTAACCAAATAGAAATTTGGTTCCATCTAGCTGTTTGTTTACATGTTTATTATAGTATAGTTTACCTAGATCAGATTTTTTGGTGCATATGCTTTATTTCTTCCAGACTCAGTGTATTTCATTTATTCTTGTATTCCACATAGTACCTAGCATAGTACCTGGTACAACACAGATGATCAGTAGATCTTGTGGAATGGATTTATATTAAATTGGCATCAATTGTGTGTCCTGGATAGTAGAGGTTTTAATCTGTGGGAGAATGTCTATAGTTAATTTTTAAACGTGGCTAATAGTCTTCATGGAAAAATAGACAGTAATAACAACAGTAAGATTATCTCATTTAATCCTTATGACAACTCGGTGAAGTAGGTATTTATTTTCATTTTACTGGAAAGGAAACAGGCTTGGAGAAGTTGAATAACTTGCCAAGGATACACAGCTGGTAGAAAAGAGTAGAGCCACTGTGTTCTGTCTGTGTTTGAGTATGTGCTGGTTTTTTATTGTCTGAATTGTAAACACACTAAAGAATATAGCTGGCTTTTCAGTCTACTCCCATTTTGATAGCTTGGCTCACCGTACTGCAAGATCAACAAGGGAGACTTCCCCTGAGTGAGTGACTTTCTGCACTGAGTGTTTGGGATGCGCCAAACTGTTACTACGCTGTCAATGTTACCATTTCCTGAACGCCCATCGTGCTACGAGCACCAGCCCCACCAGCCCCCTTCCCTCCTCCACTTTGCTAGAAGCCGGAACTGAGAAAGTCGTTGTGTAAGTTACCATAACTTTCCGGATGCTTTTGGAAACAAACAGAAGTTCATCAGAGGGCCAATGATTGCATCTTTTGGTAGAAAGTAAAGCTTTGCGTACTATAAACACTCAGTGAATGTTTCCTGAATAGAGACAGAACTGGAAAAACACCGCTCCCTGGCTTTCTTGATTCACAGACGGTTCATAGAGCCTTCCCATTTCCGTAATTCCCTTTATCTTCTGTTGGATACCTAACAGAGTTGTTTACTTGTTTGGTTTTGTTTGAATTTTCATTATTGATTTAAAGCAGAGGTTGGCAAACTTTTTCTGTAAAGGGCCAGATCATAAATATTTTCAGCTCTGTGGGCTATTTAGTCTCTGTCACACCCACTCAACTCTGCCATAGACAAGAAAGCACGGCCGTGGTCAAATCCGACTTTATTGGAAAAAATGAGGGGATCAGCCTGGGTTGTAGCTTGCCGACCCCTGATTTGAAATGTGCTATGCTTATTAGATGCTGCCGTGTTTGAGTCTGTGTTTTCCGTATTTTTCTAAAATTTACTGGGCAGGAAATGACTAAATTGATGACACAACCATCTAATTTAATCATTGAGATAATAGCATCTCACACGTAATGAGTGTTTGCTACGTGTCAGGCAATTTGCTAAGCACTTTACGTGCTTTATATTATTTATAAAGCAAGTATTATTATTATCTTCATGTACAGCCAAGAAAACTGAGTCACAGAGAGCCTGCCGGGGTTACTTGTGGCCAATATATTGATACAGGTGGACTGATTTCAGGATTCATGAGCACCTACATAGATACTAATGATACTAAACTGAGATGGGCCTTACAATGGGAAATCTGGTTCACATTCCAACTTTATTCCATGGCAAATTACATTAAGGCTGAGCCTCAGTTTTCCCACTTATAAAAGGGGAATAATAACAGAACTTGTTCTTCCAACCATAGAGACAGCTGGGAGGATAAAAAAGTATGTGAATGTGCTTTACAGACTGTAAACACTATATAATTGTTAGTTATTAGTCTGTCATTTGGATAAATCTTAGTCTTTTTTATTGAAGTGTAGTTAATTTACATTACTGTGTTAGTTTCAGGTATACCGCAAAGTGATTCGGTTATACATATATCTATGTATATATCTGTATTCTTTTTTTTGATTCCTTCCCATTATAGTTTATTACAAGATATTGAATATAGTTCCCTGTGCTATACAGTAAATCCTTGTTATCTATTTTATATATAATAGTGAGCATCTGTTAATCCCATACTCCCAATTTATCCCTTCCCACCACCCCTCTGCAGAGAAAGACAAATATGATATCACTTATATGTGGAATCTAAAAAATAGTACAAATGAACTTATTAGAAAACAGAAACAGACTCATAGACATAGAAAACAATCTTAGTCTTTTTTTTTTAATGTGTTATAAAAAGTAGAAATTTTTAAGAAAGGCAGTGAAATTCTTGAACCCATAAGAGGGTTATCAGGGTGTTGACACCTAAAGCCACCTTCACTGTTTTTCTTCTTGATCTCTCCCAGCCCTAGAACACTCACCTTTTCTGGGTGTTTGTTGTTATGTATCTAGGTCCCTCTCTGCTATGAAGGAAAGGTGTACCATTCATTCTCTCACTCCTTTGCTCTGTTGAGCAAGATTAAACTGTTTTCAAAGGGCTTTTCCTAAATCACTTAGGCTGGGTGGACATAGGGAGCATAGAGGTGAGGCTGGGATGCAAAGAAAGAGGTCAAAGGGCACATAAAATATAGTTATATTTTTATAGAGTTCAAATGTGTGATTCTAATTTAACCATGTCTTGTTAAAGATTGATTTGGCTGATACAGTTCTGAGGCAACCCTTTCCCAATGCCTTCCATCCCCTCCTCACAGCCTCTGGCCAGATGTTACTAACTGACTCACAGGGATGGAATGGTACACATCTCCCCATCTGAAAAAAATCACAGAGTAAAAGAATTGAGATAACCTTAAATGCTGCTCCTTTTTCCACCCAAGCTATTCCTTCACAATATTGTGCTTAGTAAATTCCCCCTTTAGTTTTTCCTCAGCTCTCTTTTACTAGCTCTTTATGTAACAAATGTCTATATTAATTTGGTGTATTAGTCAGGAGTCTCCAGGGAAATGAACCAACAGGGCCTATGTATCTTTGTATCTGTGTATCCATCATCTATCTACCTATCTACAGAGCGATACTTATTTTTAAAGAATTGGCTCTTGGGACTGTGGATGCTGGCAACTCCGACATCTGTAGTGCAGGCCAGCATGGTGGAAACTCAGGGAGGGTTGCAGTCTTGAGGCAGAATGCCTTCTTAGGGAAACCTCACTCTTTGCTCTTAAGTCCTTCAGCTAATTGGACAAAGTCCATCCACATTATGGAGGATAATCTACTTTACTTAGTTTCCTGATTGTAAATGTTAATCGCATCTAAAAAATACATTCACAGCAACATCTAGACTAGTGTTTGACCAAATAGCTGGGCACCATAGTTTAAGCCAGTTGACACATAAAGTTAGCCATCACGTTTGGTATCAATAACCTGTCATTATAGCCTACTTGTAAACTGGAAGTAGAGAGAAATGCTGGTCATTCTGAACCAGCATTTCTGTGGAATGCTGAGATCAAGGAACCTCTTCTTAAGTCAGAGGCAACAAGAGATATCTGCAGTGTGCTTGCCTCTACAGTTCACCCAACTAGTAGGTTCTCCCAACTAGTAGTTTGGCTTCAAGCATATAATATCACACTGATTAATTGCAAAGAACTTTTGGCAAGGATGAAGATGTTGATGTGTTTATTATTTTTACCAGTCCAAGAACTGTAAAGAGCTTGTTCTTTTTTTTTTTTTCTGTTTAAGATTTAGATTTTTTAATGCTCAATAAAATAAGCTTCATTCTTTCATTTTAAAAAATGGGGAAAAGAAGATAGTCTACAGGAGTGTGATTGCCTGCTATTTGATAACATCATAACTTTGTTTTCACCTAAGAGATTCTGTTTTGCTTCCAAGAAATTTTGGCTGAGTTCAGTTACTATCTATACTAGTTGCAAAATAAAGTAAGTCCATCAACCGGTTACATTTTCATAGGGGAGGGGAGTTTAACACAACACTAAGCCAACTATTTAACTTAAAGTTTTCACAGCAACTTGATTTAATCAATTGCTAATTTTGGTACCATAATTACTTATAGAACCTTTTCTGCCTCTTATCTGAATTCTTACTTTTAATGGCTGTCAAGTTGGAAAATCATGCTCTGATTGAGTTCAACTATGTGCTTGAAAAGTTAGAACAGACAATGTTAACAAATGCTTTCATAGTTATCTCAGAATAATAAACTGGTAACAGTACATCCAATGGGAATTTATCCATTCTTAGATTTTTTTCTTTTTGTCCCCCCCCCCGCATTTATAGTACATTCATTTATGCCACAATATAACCTTCATAGATTCTGATAAATCTGGTCTTAAATGCAATTTATTTCTTGAAACATTCTAACACCACATCAGTTTAAAAGATTCTTCAGATTTTACAAGGCATGAAATGTATTCAAATAGAATTTACATGGATATTTTAATGTCTGTTTGGTAATGGTTGCAGTGAAGCTATTCATGGTCGTATTAGGTACTAAAGACAACTTTTACATTAAATATCAACATTTTAGAGCTCTCTGCTGAAAATGTCAATAAAGTCTGCTTGCAAAGGTATGGTGGGGACAATATCTCTTAGTAACACAGTATGCCACACCATTTTGTACACAGTTCAAGCTTTTAATAAGCATTCAAAGTGTGTGCCCTTTCTGAGGTAAATAAACAATGTAGATGAAGTGTGAATAACCGTGAGAACTAGAAATGGACATAATCGAGTATAATATCTCTGAGGAATAGAAGTAGGAGGTTTTCAGTTTTAATTGGTACCTTCTACACTGTTTGAATGTATATTTCTACATGCGTAATAACTCTAACAATAATAGTTCCAACAGTAATAGCTAAAGGTTTGTCTTTTCAAATGTACAGTTGAGTAAAAAATAAAAGTCAGTCATTTGAGATATAAAATTATGAAACTGTTCCAAGTGATTTTTATGTGAATGAAAATTTCTCCCTTTTACATGACTTCAGAAAATTATAAAACTTTCCCATCTTTTTTTCCCAACTTTCTTAAAATATAATTGACATGTAACATTGTGTAAGTTAAAAGTATATAATGGGATGATTTGATACATGTATCTATTGTGAAATAATTACCACAATAAGGTTAATTAACACTTCCATCACCTTACATATTACAATATTTTTGTGGTGAGTACATTTAAGATCTATTGTCTTAGCAACTTTCAAATATTGTTAACTATAATCACCATACTGCACATTAGGTTCCTCAGAACTTATTCATCTTATAACTGGAAAGTTGTGCCCTTTGACCAATATTTCTTGATTTCCCTCATTCCTCAGCCCTGGTAACCATCATTCTATTCTTTGTTTCTATGAGTTCGACTTTTTCAGATTCCACGTGTGAGATCACACAGTATTTGTCTTTCTCTGTTTGACTTATTTCATATAATATAATGCCTTCAAAGTCCATCCAATTTGTTGCAAATGTGAGGATTTTCTTCTTTTTATGGCTAATATTCATATATAGATACACATGTATATTGTATATACACACACATATATTGTTTCAATACATTTGAGTTAACTTTTCTGAGTGGTGTAAGATAGGGGTCCAATTTTATTCTTTTACATGTGACAATTCAGTTTTCCCAGAGCTATTAATTGAAGAAACTATCCTTTCTCCATTGAGTATTCTTGGCTCCCTTGACAATATTAGTTGACGTATATGCATGGATTCATTTCTGGGCTCTCGATTTTATTCCATCGGTCTATGTGTCTATTTTCATGCCAGTACCATACTGTTTTTATTACTATAGATTTGTAATATGGTTTGAAATCATGACGTATGACGCCTCCAGCTTTGTTCTTATATCTTGGGATTGCTTGGGCTCTTTGGGGTCTTTTGTGGTTCCATGTAAATTTTAGGGTTGTTTGTTCTATTTCTGTAAAAAATGCCATTGGGATATTGATAGGAATTGCATTGACTCTGTAGATGGCTTTGGGTACTACAGACATTTTAACAATATTGATTCTTCCAATTCATAAACACAGGATGTCTTTCCATTTATTAGTATCTTTTTTCATTTCTTTCATCAATGTCTAACAGCTTTCAGTGTAGAGCTTTTACACCTCCTTGACTAAATTTATTACTAAGTATTTTATTGTTTTTGATGCAATTGTAAATGAGATTGTTTCACATATTTATTTTTCAGATAGTTTGTTGTTAATGTATAGAAACACAACTGATTTTTGTATGTCGATCTTGTATCCTGCAACTTCACTGAATTTGTTTATTAGTTCTTACAGTTTTTGGTAGAGCCTTTAGGATTTTCTAAATATAAGATCATGTCATCTACAAATAGAAACAATTTTACTTCTTCTTTCTGATTTAATTTGAATATCTTTTATTTCTTTTTCTTGCATGATTGCTCTGGCTAGGACTTCCGGTATGATGTTAAATAGGAGTGATGAGAGTGTGTACCCTTGTCTTGCTTCTGATGTTAGAGGAAAAACTTTCAACCTTTCTCTGTTGAGTATGATGTTAGTTGTGTATGCTTGTCATGTATGACCTTTATTATGTTGAGGTATGTTCCTTCCATATCCAGTTTTTGAGTTTTTATCATGAAAGATTGTTGAATTTTGTCAAATGATTTTTCTGCATCTATTGAGATGATCATATTGCTTTTATCTTTCATCCTATTAATGTGGTATGTCACACATTGATTTGCATCTCATGAACCATCTTTGTATCCCAGATATAAATTCCATTTGGTCATGGTGTATGATCCTTTTAATGTACTATTGAATTCAATTTGCTAGTATTTTGTTGAAATTTTTTGCATTTATATTCATCTGGGATATTGGCCTACAGTTTTCTTTTCTTGTAGTGTCTTTGTCTGGCTTTGGTATGAGGCTAATGCTGGACTTATAAAATGTTTGGGGGTGCTCCCTCCTCTTCAATTTTTTTGGAAGAGTTTGAGAAGGATTGACATTAATTCCTTTTTAAATGTTTGGTAAAATTCACCAGTGAAGCCATTTGGTTTGTTGGGAGGTTTTTGATTACTGATTCAACCTCCTTACTCATTATGGCACTTACAGAGTCTTTTTGGTTCTATAGGTCCTGCTTATCTGGAAAATACAGTAAAGTAACTTATGAGAATTATATTTCTTATGATGTTTCATTATGTCCTGATTTGGATTAATTCAAAAATACCATAAGAGTAATAACTCTCTCACATTTAGCTTTTATTTCCTATTCAGACAAACACAGCATAGAATTAATAAAATTCAAAAAGCAAAATTTTACTCATTGATAGAAATTAAATTACCTTTTATTAGTCATCCTCACCTAATGTTTTAAATAGTTTACCTTTTTGGTAGTGCTTTCTTCTGTACTTGAATAGTCCTTTAACAGTGTAAAGTTATGATGATTTTTTTCCTTTCAGCACTCACAGACACTCCAAAATTTTTATATGTATCTATGTATAAAGTAGACATAACTATATAAATATATAGTTAAAATTAAATCTACCATTGAAAGTAATAAGAGAATTTTCAATTGAGGCTTTTTGAAGTCTTTAAAAATGTATGTAGAGACCTCCTTTTCTGGTTATATAGTGACTAGATATCCTGGATAACCTATTGAAAACAGCTATAAATGCTGGATTACATGTTAAATAATATCTTTCAAAATGCATCACTGAGCTGGCTAGGAAGTATGACATTATAGAGAACAAATGAAAGTGAAAGCAGGAATCTTGGAATGTCAGCAAGCCCGAAGATATTTATGAAACCCAAGGACCTCAAGTTTCCATTTTGACCTGCACATAATCCAACAGAAGATTCCCACATAAATCTGGGATTCCAAAAACTATATCCTCGGTGTTAGGATGAATGAGAAAACAACTATCTCTGCAGAAAGAACAGTAACAAAACTTGCCCGACACAACATTGGTTCTGGAGAGAGGAAAGGAAAATATCTTCCCTGTGAAACGATAACCACAAGCTGGCCCTCATGTGAGCTTTCAGCCAGGATTGTAGTCCAAAAGAACCACAGCCAGACTTTGTTCTTTAATTTGGACCCAGGTTGATAGTGACCACAGGGCACTGGGAAAAGGAGACACCAATCCTCACGGGGGAATGGAATTTCAAGTTGGGCCTCAAAGAGTTCCCACTAAAATATTTCAAAGAATCTGTACCCACACTCAGAAATCACCAAACACCCACCCCTGCCAAAAACAAACCACTCTGAGTAAGCCAGCAGGGAAAAAAAAAGACAATAGAATCAGACTCAGAGACTTCGCATATTGGAGATTTAGACACCTAATACAAAAGATGTATGTTAAATCTGTTTAAGAAGTAAAAGGGGATTGAAAATATTAGCAAGTTGTAAGAAGCCATAAAAAATGATGACACAAATTTTAAAACGGAACCTAATAGAACTTCTGGAAATAAAAGTATAATGATTATAGTGAAATAATTGTTAGACGGGTTAAACCGTATGGATTTAGCAGACGTTTAGTGAACTGAAAAATATATTCAGACAGTTGATCAGGAATGAAGCTTAAGGAGGTAGATAGATGACGAGTATGAACTTCAGTTTAAGAGACACGGAGAACAGAGTATGAAGGTATAATAAAGTTCAGCCAGGGTTAAAGAAGAGATAGTGAAGGGAATGGAAACATACAACATTCAAGAAATATAATGGCCGAGAATCGTCCAGAAGTGTTGAAAGACACTGATCCTCAGATTCAGAAGCCTACAGTTTGCAATCCTAAGAAATAAGACTCTAGAAAAATGTTTGATATGCAAAAAGAAATTGTGAGTAAAATATTGAGAAATATGTGAGTAAATAAAAATAAGCATTGACTAATGAAGCAATGATAATGTCTAATTTGAAGGTTAAATATTTAAGTAGAACTAAAATATGGGACCATAATAATATCTAAGTTGGAAGGGGGATGATGGGACTTGAAGTGGTCCATGAACTTTGTGTCCCTGGTATCTCTTTTGTGTCCAAATTTCCTCTTCTTTTAAGGATACCACTCAGATTGGATTAGGTCTCACCCTAATGGCCTCATTTTCACTTAATCACCACTTTAAAAGCCTTATATCCAAAAGCAGTCATATTCTGAAGGACTGGGGGTCAGGACTTGAAGATATGATTTTGGGAGGGACACCATTCAGCCTGTAACCATGCAACTTTTGTAGTAAAATCCTGTCTTCTGGAAGAGGAAGAGACCAACGTTATTTTGGAGGATTGAACTTGGCTATTTAACCTAAGATGATTTTAGAAAAAATGGATATTAAATATACCAGGTCTCCTCGTTTTTGATTTTATTAATGACTTGACATGTTTTAAAAACTCAGTAAAATAAACAAAAGGCTCATAATCATAACTCAGTTACCTGCTCCTTCCTTTAGTGTTATAAAACTATCATTTCTAGGGAATGGCATCATAAAAAATCATATTTTAATTTACTTTCAAGAATGTATGGTGACTCAAATTAAGAAAGCAGAGTGTGAAACCTGCTTTCATGAGCAATGGATAGTTAAAAATTAATTACATAGTTCTTCTAATGTTCTTGAAAATAATCAGTTTTAACTAGGGTGAATAGTCCTCTTCTTCAGTATTTTTTGCAATATTGCTTTTCTAGATTAATCTGGGTTTATTTCTAGATAATGGAACATAAATCTTGGACACATTTGCTTTCTAAATACCAAATTGCACATGGAATTAAAACTTGATGAGCTTTTAGCACTGTAATCTCAATAGGCATAATCCATAATCTTTTTTCACTGTTGGTTTTTCAATAAGAAACATTGTATTGTGTAACACAGTGGGTCATATAAGAACCTTAAAAATAATCAGAAGAACAGATTTCCCAAATTGCATAATGTTATTGTCTAGTTAATTGCACATAATTTTTTTAATGATAGCCATTTTATTCAGTATTTGCTTGCCTGAAGTTGAAAGATTCAGACAAACAATGCACTTTTGGTTGTCACATTTTGGAAAGGATTCTTAGGAAAAATAACAGCCCTTTAGCTGGTTAGTAAGTGATGGGTTTCTTGGAACATGTTGCTTGCTAATTTTACTAGACAAGAAAATAAATTCAAATGGTCAGCTACATTCCAATTTGTATTCTTCTTCTAAAAGTCCTCCCCTTTTGCATTCTTGGATTTTGACACTCCTACACACCAGTTAAAGAAGTTTTTAGAGTGTTCAAAAGAAATTGTTGCAATTAATTTCCTGGTCTCTTCTCTCTTTGATGTGTCACTATAATGCTTTGAATAATTTTCAGCATCTGGCATTTGCTCAAGGACAATTTCTTGACTCTGAGGAGGGAGAGAAGCAATGAAGGAAAGAATATACATTTTTTCTTAAATAGGAGACCAAAACTATTTTTGTCTAAATAGTGTAAAACATTTTTCTAGAGAGGTGACAAAAAATAGATAACTAATTTGCATAGTTGACTGTTATAGAGATCTTTTCTCTTCGGGGTAGCCATTAAGGACAGAATTAGACCAAGAGTCGGTAACATCCAACATGTCTAGGTTATCTTGCCCAGAAGAAATTCAGATAGATGAGCTTTGCAAACTGGAGCCATCTGAAGTTTCAAAATGACTGCAGGTGTCTTAGTAGGAGACTAATTTTATTTTCTAAAGATTAGAAAGAATGACCAGACCATGAACTCTAGGGTTATGCTGCATTTCTCATGTCCCGCACAAGATGTTCCGAGCAGTTTCTGTCTGTAGTTGTACAGTGGTTCTAGTCTTCTTGTTCACTCAATACCTGCATTTTAAGGTTTAGAGATATTCTACCTTTCCTTGTTTCTTTACAAACTTGTTTTATTTTTACTTCTATATTGCCATTCCTAAAGTAATGACAAATTTTCAGTAGTGGGTAGGAAGGGAAAGAAATGATAAAACCAGTGATCTGGAGGAGTTTCTTATTCATGGCTTTATTCACTTTTTAATAACCAGCACCTAGCACTCAGGAGGCATTTGGATGATTTTTGTGGGATTGAATTGAATTTTTTGTAGAGTAAATGACAGTAAAGAAAATAGTATTACAGAAACTTTCAATCTAAGGGAAACATCAAGACTAAAATTTCTGTATTCTCCTTCATCTTATAGATCATTAGTTTTTACCTTGTAAGACAAATCTACATTTAAACATAAGACATTCCTTCGTGACAGATCAAGGCCAACAGAATGAACTTGAGAAATATGTGTAGAACGTTTATTAAAAAGTCTGTTGTGAAATATAAACCTAAGAATATAAGATTGTTCTCATTGTTCACACAACGTTACTGCTGCTCTAGCTTGAGCAGTTTCAACCCTATTGAACTTAAAAATTCAGATGTGTGCAATCTTTTAGTATCCCTTGCTCCCTTGGTAGACATTTGCCCAACTTGGTTTCCCAGCAGCTTATCTGTCTGTGATTAGGCTAAACTCTTCATGTTCATAATGAACATGTTTTCCTCAAAAGGATTGTATGTCTTTGGTTAAATGTAAAGATCAAAACTAATGAGTTCTGCTGTGTTTCCAGACAAATCAGACGTGTCTTCATCCTCTTTATATTGTTAAACTTGAGCTTAACATTATGTAGATTTTTTAATGTGTTACAAATATATTTACCTAGATAATCCCATTTAATTCATTCACTTTGTATTTCATTCAGTCAACAAGCATTCACTGGCTGCCTGCTGTGTACCAGTTGAGGAAGACATAAATATGATTAAGGCAGGGTCTGTGCTCTGGAAGAGCTCATAGCTGAATGGGCAGGCTACCATGTACACACCAGGAACAAAGACGAGCTGAGGGCTGGAACTCAGAAGTCGTGGAGACCTGGGTCTAATCCCACTTTAACTACACTCCTGGGCATGTTACATGACTTTTGTTTAGGAGCCTCTGTTTCCTTACTGGTAAAACAGGGTTAACATATAAATTGCTTATCTTAGTGAATAACAATGTGTTCATAGAGTGTCTAGAGCGATGCTTATCCAATAGAAATGAAATTTGGGACACATATGTAACTTAAAATTTTCTAGTAGCCACATTAAAAAGGTAAAAAGAAACAGATGAAATTAATTTTTAAAAATTAATTAATTAATTATATTTATTTTGGCTGTGTTGGGTCTTCGTTGCTGCGCGAGGGCTTTCTCTAGTTGCGGCGAGCGGGGGCTACTCTTCGTTGTGGTGCGCAGGCTTCTCATTGCGGTGGCTTCTCTTGTTGTGGAGCAGGGGCTCTAGGTGCACGGGCTTCAGTAGTTGTGGCACACGGGCTTAGTTGCTCCACAACATGTGAGATCTTCCCGGCCCAGGGCTGGAACCCATGTCCCCTGCATTGGCAGGCGGATTCTTAACCACTGCGCCACCAGGGAAGCCTGATGAAATTAATTTTAATGATATCCTTTATTTAATTTAATATGTCCAAAATATTAGCTTTTCAACATGTAATTAATATAAAATATTATTAATCAGCTAGTTTACATTCTTTGTTTTGTAGTAAGTCTTTGAAATCTGGTTTGTATTTTACACGTAAAGCATTTCGATTTGGATGTTAACTTTTCATTGAGAGTATTTGAATCTGTATTTGGATTTTATAAATTTTAGGGTGGAAAAAAAGTAGGTTCACATACCCAATTAGTTCCAAATATACTTAAAAGTTTTTTGAAAACTGAATTGAGTATCAGTTTAAAAATTTAAGCTAATTAAAATTAAATAAAATTTATAATTCTGGTCCTTAGTCACACTAACCACATTTTAAGTGCTCAACAGCCATAGGAGGCTAGTGGCTATCATATTGGATAGAGCAGCTCAAGAATGACAACTCAGTAAGATAAGTGCTATAACAGAGGCGTGAGCAGAGAGCTCTAGGGAGTTAAGAAAGGAATCCGTGAAGTGGATCTTGAAAACCCAATAGAAACTTACCAAGGAGATAGGAGGAAGGAAAACACTTTGATGTGATCTCTTGGAAGCATGTGAAGTAGCCATAGTAGGCTCATTTAATCATTTAACTGAGTTACTGAACACACATTATGTGAGATGTCAGGGCTAGGTATTGGGGCTTCAGTTAGATAGACATGGTCCTTGAGCTTAAGTAGCTTAGAGTCTAACTGTGATTCATGGGCCTATTTTCCAGAGAAGTGGATATGAGTGTCATCTTGGGTGTGCCAAAATGCCTTTGCTTCTGTAGCTCAGAAATCTAGCTTGTCCCCTTCAAGATTTCCCTGTGAATAATACTTTTTTAAGCTGTACGCACATTTACTTTGCTTATTCATTTCCAATGAAAAATGCTGTTTTTTGTTTTGTTTTTGTTGTTGTTTTATTATTGCTTGTGGTTGGCATGGCCCGTACTGAAGGTTTCCTGTGGCATCTAGGGTCTAGTAGTCATTTGCTTATTGGCATTTCAACTGTCAACTCTTGGGTGGGACAAATTTCATTCCTGTCTTTGGCTCTTTTACTTGAATACCTGGGGCAGTGTAGGAGTGGTTGCTATTCTGTCACCTGTCTGGGACGTTGGACCTCTCCTTGAGACAAACAGAAGATGATTTAGATTCAGATGACTCATTACTGCTGCTAACTAACACCCTCATAGAGTCATCAGTACCTTATTTTGCAATTCTGAGTCCCTAGAAAGGATCAAGTGAACTTCCAACTATTCAGTTGACTCGGTGTAGGTTTTGCCTGTTGCTTTGTTTTCACCAACTCTCCCTGAAGAGTAGGCCAAACAAACAAAAAAAGAAACAAACAAACCAAAAAGCAAGACCAAAACAAAACAGCCAAGAACAGCCTAGTATATCTAGAAAGATTCTCAAGAAATACTATTTTCTACAAGATAATTGTCTACTCCTTAAAATATTCAGTAAAAGAGACTTTTGCTGCCATCCTTGATTATGTTTTTTAGTATCTCATAATCCTTCTAGTTATAGGAAGCCTTTCCTAGAATCTAATCCATATGTCTGTTTTCTCATTGGACATCTTTAATATGGCTACTTCCCATCAGTAATACAATTCTCTTATTTTCTGAGAAATGTGGGTTGAAGTGACATTCAAACCCAACCATGAGGAATTAAAATATCCAAGTAGGATTCAATCTGGGAACCAAAACACTAAAAATAAAAAGTTTGGTAATCAATTTTGGCATTTGAAGCTAAGCTAAAGTCAGCAGTTATGGCACCTATATGTACAAATGCAGAATTTTTTACACAAAGTGATTTTTACCTCTGTTGTTAAACTCTAGCTGTGCTTGAGCAAACATTCTGATTCAGTACCTGTCCACTCTTGGTTGTAGTTATCTGAGCGCTGGTGGGCTACTGTTTGCAAGTACTATTTCTATGATTAAAAGTGAATTTAAATAGGTATATTGCACATTTTGTGGACTAACTAGTTATCTTTAGAAAACCTAGTTTTGAAAACCTTGTTAGGCATAACGTAAAAGGCAAAAAATTAAAGTGCATGTGGGTATTAAATTTTTAAAATGTAGGAGTCCCTTCCTGCCTTCTCGTCAATCCTTCATTAATGCACCACTTCTCCCGGTGGCTATGGCCAAATTTTAAATGATTTGCCTGTCTCTCACGGCAAGCAGAAAGTCCTGACTTCCTGCAGTGGAAGATTAAGAATATAGATCATTTGTTCTATTCCTTCCCCCTTCCTCTTTCTCCACCCTTCAATTTTTGTTTCATGCACAAGTGTGTGTGCATGTGCTTGTGTGTTTTATGCATGTGCTTGGGGCTATTTTGTCAGACAGGTTAGCTCAGGAAGAAGATAGATAAGAGTAGCTGCCTGCCCATCTTTCCTACAGTGAAGGATTCTTATTTTTCTTAATTATGAGTTTATGCTCCTGGAAGAATTGTGTACAATTCTCTTTTGTGTTTCCCAGCTACTTTCCAGCACCTAAGTGCTCAATAAATCTTAGATGGATGGATGGATGGATAGATAGATGGTTGGATGGATGGATAAGCACAAGCAACCTTAGGCACATATATACTCAATAAAAACTTGTTCAATTAAGTTGCAAAATAGTCCTCCCAATAAAGCCAAAGCAAAGCATAAGGGCCTGCTGAAGTCCTAACTCACTCCTCATGCTGCTGACACAGGACCTGTGGGTGACAAACCCTCTCTCACTTGTTACTCCATGTGTGACAGTGGGCAGTATCAGAAGCCTTTCATCAAAAGCGAGTCCAAGAAACTATCTCAAAGTAAGTAAAGAGGCTTTCTTGTTTCTTTCTCTCTATGGAATAAAGTGCATTGTAACAGATAGCAGAAAACCTACTAAATCACATTTTTTTTTTAGAAGAATGGAAATGCGTGGTTGCCAACCATTCTTTTTTTTTTTTTTTTTTAATTTATTAATTTATTTATTTATTTTTGGCTGTGTTGGGTCTTCGTTTCTGTGCGAGGGCTTTCTCCAGTCGCGGCAAGCAGGGGCCACTCTTCATCGCGGTGCGCGGTCCTCTCACTATCGTGGCCTCTCATGTTGCGGAGCACAGGCTCCAGACGCACAGGCTCAGTAGTTGTGGCTCACGGGCCTAGTTGCTCCACGGCATGTGGGATCTTCCCAGACCAGGGCTCGAACCCGTGTGCCCTGCATTAGCAGGCAGATTCTCAACCACTGCGCCACCAGGGAAGCCCCTAATTCACATTTTAAAAAAAATCTTTGCAACCAGGATCGAGGTGCTCATTGAGAGAGAGAGAGAGAGGGAGAGAAGACAGGAGAGAGATTAGTTAGGTCTGCCCATTTTTGCCTGGGGTACTTTCATTTGAGAATTTATCATTGAAAGGATCAATTTCCCCACTTTCCAAGGCAGGTTTCTTACCTTGACTTAAAATCAATCTTTATAAATTGTATTTAAATAATGTCATTTTCAAAATAAATAAATAAATAAAGTCATTTTCCCAGAGGCAAAGAAGAAAACTTTAGACCTTCCACGTGCCCTCACATACCTTCAGTGTTTCACAAACCCTAGCGTGGGATCTTGTTTAGGGGAGACACAAGTAGAGCAGGAACACGTGGGGCGCACACTCAGAACTCATGCATCGCCTTCTATGTTCTGAAGGTGACCATCTGCGTGAAAATCAGCCCTTAGGAACAGGGGTGGTAGCTCTGGATCCCAAACTCCTGAATCCATCAAAGGGCTTTTGACTTCCCATGCTGGAAAAGCAAATAACTCTACTGGTCAAACTGCTTGTCTTTCTTCCTTCTTCCATTCATCCATCCATCTATCCATCCATCTAGATTTATTGAGCACTTATGTGCCAGAAAGTCACTGGGAGACTCAAAATAGAATTGTATGCAATTCTTCCAGGAGCATAAACTCATAATTAAGAAAAATTTCATATGGGAAATGATGTAAGATTTTGACCTAAGATGTATGTCTAATATTTGATGAGAGCATTTTTAAGTTCAAAAATGTATGTCTAATATTTGATGAGAGCATTTTTAAGTTCAACATTGAAATTCTAAATATATTGTGCTCTTAATTTCCAGTTATAATTTTTTTTGGTCAAATCTTCAAAAACTGAATTATTAGTACTACTACATTATTGCATTTATTTCACTTAACTGGCAGGAATTTTAGGGGAAATAGAGTACCTTAGCTGCAAAAATACTTACATGCCAAACTGATTCTCTCAACTTGAATCATAATGAGTACTACTACCACTGATAAACTACCACTTAATGAATGATTACCAGGTACCGGGCACTGTTCTAAGCACTTCATATTTATTGGCTCATTTCCTCATCATGGAAACCCTATGGGGAAGGTGCTTTTTTAAATTCTTTTGAGATGAAGAAACTGAGGCATGGAAAAGTTAAGTAGCTTTCTCAAAGTTTCTCCGCTATGAAGTGGATGAGTCAATATATTCCTGAGGTCACATTCTTAAGTACTCATAGTTATGTCACACTGAATATTATCTACCTCTACTGCAGTTTCCTTTGAGGAAAGACCTTGCCTATCAAGAATATTAATATCTTTTCATAAACAGCTCATTTTATTAGTTCTTATAGTATGTTTGGAGCAATGTCCTGATTTGTCTGGAAAAAACAGGGACTGCATGACTGCCTGCTGTGGTTACCACAGTGCTATCATGGAATCACATTCAAACGTCTCTGCACAGTATTGAGACGCTCCCCAATTTGACGACACTCCGCCTAGGCAAATATTTCCTTCTCTCAACACACCCTCTGTTTTAGCTAGTGCAGCCACCTCCGTGTCATCTAGATGTGTTATGCTCATGCCCAGACGCAAGTGTCTGCTTGTGTGGTTTCCATGTTGCTTCCTCTGCCCCACTGTCTTCATTTGTGTCATTGTGTTTTCATTTATGTCTCCATCATATCTGATGGGCTGCACCAAACCCCTCTGCCTTAGCACACCTGTTCTCCATCGCTTTTCCTATCCTCAAAAACTCTTTAAGCTGGTAGGTTGTGCCTCAGGATTGGGTGCCAAGTCTTGTAGTGCCTTGTTTCGATACCTATGAGACCATGTTATATAGATAGCTCTTTATAGATGATTTAATTTCTAGCAATTCAGTAATAAGCATGTACATAGAAGGCAAAATTAGAACTTTGGAGTCTATCCCAATATACAAAATAAATTATAGTGCACTAATTTCCATCCCTAACACATGCCTTGAACATAACAGATCTTCAATAAATATTTGATGGAATGACATTTTTGTTGTGTTGGTTTTCCTGAGCAAAACTGTCACACTTGGAGTAAAGTGCAGAGAAGCTGATCTTTTGGATCATTTCAAATAGGTGGTAAGCCATTCACTCCCTATTAAAGACAAAAGAGATTTGAGTGACAAGAAGGTTTTCAGCCCATCCATGTGTTATTATTTTAATACTTGATCCCAGCTGACAAAATGGGACAAATGAGACTATTTCATAAGCAGGTACTCTCCCTCTCTATATAAATGCCCTTCTTAGTCCTGGCCAAAAGAAGAACCAAATGGCAAAATAAAACTAAAAGACAATGTGAAGAGCATCTCACCGTGGTTTATTGTTTTGCCCAACCATGGTTGATAGGACTAGATTTGGTCAGTCTTTGGGGGAAATCAGTATTTATATATATTTGGCTTCGGAATTTTCTCATAATATACTTATTTATTTTTTTGTCCATTCAATTAACATGTAATTTACCAATCAACTAATAAATGAAAGGATCTGTGGTAGCCCATTCAAGAAATAGAAATTGAGACATTAGATAACTGCAAACACAAATTTTTGTGCTCAAATTACATGATCTTTTTTTTTTTTGTAGCAACCTTAGGAAACTTAGAATGCTTTTACACTCTGATCCAAAAAAAGTGTTTTTTTTTTTTGTTTTTTTCAATCTCAGTCTCACTGTTGCAAAATGAGACAGAATACACAAAGTATCCCAGAGGGTTAACATTATAGCTGTAAGAACTTCAAATGGACAAGCATAACCCATTACAACTGCTAATACTGATACATCGGGAGAAAAATACCTCCTGAGAAGTAATGTGCAGAATAACTATGATTGCTGGAAGCTGATAGAACCAGGAATCTAAGTTATTTTTCAACAAACCATCATTCCACTTTCTGCCTCTTTCTTGACATTGTGCTTTTAGCAGGGCAAAAGTGATTTGAGATTTTTTTTGGAGTTCAAAATTTAAATCAAGTTCACTTTGCTAAAATTCCATTGAATGGAGTAGCAGAAGAGAAAAACATAGAAATAAAAGAAAAGGGAATGAAAAAGCTTTAGAGATGCCACCATCCTGAAAAGATTAGAAAACAGGCCACTGAAAGCCAAGGGGAGGGAAAGAGCATCTGGAGGTGTTCCTGAAGTCTTCCAGAAGTGATGAGGGGATCCCAGCCCTCCTTGGTATTTGCTAGAACTTGTTATTCGGAAGACTATTTGCTTTTAGATTTATTGCTTTTATATTTTCTGTGTAGTTAAGACTATTCATTATCTCTTATCTTTCTCTTTGTTATTTCTCTGAATCATTCCAATTAGGGGTATAGTAAATGGCTAGGTAAAATGTATATGTAAACATGCCATTTACACATAGCCACAAAGGTAACGAGGCCTAGCCTAGGAGACTCTACCATTAGGATATTATAGTTGCCAATAAAGTCAGCATTAATTTTTTTTATATTAATTTCTAGATCCTTGCAAACATTCACTCAGAATCTTTTTGAATATTAAGTTTCATGAAAAGCACTGTTCTGGGTTCTTTGGGGAAAGCAAAGATGAGTGAGCCTGTGTCTTCCTCTCTACTAAGTCCATGCATTGGAGGGGTAATATCTTCTAGGCTGAGGAAAAGATGAGAGAAAGGATCAGAAACCTTTTTCGGTCAATCAATTACATTTTTCTGAAAGCATGTCATTAATCATGCACGGTCTTGTAAACTCCAGATCAAGATGATATCATTGATCTGCTTAACCAAGTATAATCAGTTCTCGTAAGATTGAGGATTCTTCATGCATTTATGACTATTCTTCCTGCCAGCTTACATTCTGAAGTTTAGGTATTCTTCACATTCTAATTCTATCTAAAGCAGCGTCCTTTCACACATCTGCTTGGGTTTCAGGCTATTTGGCCTTGCTATCAATTTCTAGTCCTAAAATTTGACTTTTATTGGTGTCTACCATGCCTTGGACAGAATACATAGAAGTTCTTCAAAGTGGGCTGGGTGGCCAGTTCTTCCCTCATCCATTCTGGCCACCCCTCATAATGGTCGTGTCAAAGTTAATGACTTTGTCCTCCTGGCCAGTTCTCAGCTGGCCATTTAAAAACCTCACATATCTGACACATCTTTATAAGAGATGTGAAAGTTGAGAAGCATGTATTTTTGAGGTTTTGCCTGTCTATTTCATGTATAAATTCTTATTAGTAGATTTTGCTATCGCTTAAAAGTAAATAAAATGTGTTTTTTGATATCTCAGTAATTTTATAATTCATTATCTTTATTATAAGACCTGCCATTTACCTGTACTCTTTAAATCCTGATGAATTTTCACAGACATTCTTTAGTTAAATAAGGATATGAACGATTTCCCTTAATAGCTTATGAGGTGAGTCATTGAATGTGAGTCATTAAGGCCAACTCCTGTACATGCTCTTAAGGAGCAGTTGTTTTTTTTTTAATAGATCTGTATTACAACCTTTTTTTTTTTTTTCAGATCTCTTTGTCTCATATGCACAAAACATTCCAATAGTTAATAATATTCTCATTGCTCTTCAATAATGTTTTGAGAGGATTCCAAGAAAAGTAGGGGCTGGAAGAGGACTTCCCTGTTGTAATGCGATGTGCATGAAATTACCAGCAGCCTCTGATTATCTGGGAAGTCATTGACTTCTAGCCTTCACCTACCAGGGGTTCTTAACCTGGGGTCCATGGACACACAGAGTTCTTAAAAAAGAACTGAATTTCAGTATAATTGGTTTTATTTTGTGATTTTTAAAATATCTGCTTTTGTGCATCTAGAATTCCATTCTGAGAAGGGTCTATAGACTTCATCAGACCTCCAAATTGAGCAAAATGTTTAAGAACCCTGTCATAAATGTATTTCAACCTACAAATTATAGATGATGAAACTCATGGTCAGGGTGTCAGAAGAAAATTGTTCATAATATTCTTGGCACTTTTGATCATTAAAAAGGAACTAAAGCAATGATAGCTATCACTTATTTGTCAACTGCCAGTGTTTTCCAGGCAACGTGATACTTTTTATTTTTCACTGCAACATACCGTAGGGATATTGTTATCATTCCCATTTTGTAGGTGAAGTAACTGAAGCCCAGAGCAATTAATTTATTTAAAAAATACTCATAGAGTATACATTACGAGCAGACATTGTGCTAGGCATCAGGGATGAAATAATTCACCCAAGGTCACACCACTAGGAAGTGGCAAAGCTGAACTCAGCAAAGCCCACTGTCCCTCCCATCACACATTGCATCTTCATAATATCTCATTCTACATTGGAAAAGTTAAAAATCCTATTGAGAAACACAGAACTCTAAGAAGGTAGCCAACAGATATTGTTCTCTTTGTATAAGTATGAAACATAATTAGATCTTCCTGCAAAGTAGTAATTCTTTTTTTTTTTAATTTATTATTTATTTTTGGCTGTGTTGGGTCTTTGTTGCTGTGCACGGGCTTTCTCTACTTGTGGCGAGCGGGGGCTACTCTTTGTTGTGGTGCACGGGCTTCTCATTGTGGTGACTTCTCTTGTTGCAGAGCACGGACTCTAGGTGAGCAGGCTCAGTAGTTGTGGCTCGCAGGCTCTAGAGTACAGGCTCAGTAGTTGTGGTGCACGGGCTTAGTTGCTCCGCGGCATGTGGGATCTTCCCGGACCAGGGCTCGAACCCATGTCCCCTGCCTTGGCAGGCAGATTCTTAATCTCTGTGCCACCAGGGAAGTCCCCAAAGTAGTAATTCTGCTCATGCTTTTCTTTGTTCTAGCATTGCCTGAGCAAACCAGAGCCCAAACAGCGATTTCCTGAAATAAGTTCATTCTCTTCTAGGACCATCACTAGTCTTGTCATCATGAGACAGAATAAAAATATATGTCGTTTTCAGTGATGGCATCTGTATGTCTTTGTATTCAAGAAAAGACATCTACTCCTCTACCTCTCTAAATAGTCATAAATCTTGCCTGTAATTTGGTGCATGTGCCATTGGTTTGTGTGTGGTGGTGAGGGGAAGGTGTGGAGGAACGGTTTTGTTGTTTTAGTGATCCCATGATTTTCTCATTTGTGGTCTGAAATACTTAGAACAAGAGACCTTACAGTCTTGAAGACAGATTATATTTTCATTATGAAACGTAAGCCAGGTTTATGATGATAAACACAATTTCTTGGAATCAAAAGAGCCACTTCATGCCATCTCCAGTTCTGGCTTCGCTCCTCTGTCCAGATTGGAAGCTGATTTGAGAAGCTGACCTTGACACTGACAGCCGTTGAAAGTGTGATGAGGAGTTTTAGCTCATTGTGCCCTGGAGGATTTCCTATCTGCTTCATAGGTGGTAGGAAGGGAAAAGAAAAAAAAAATCCTTTCCTTTGGGTTTATGACAGTGGAATATAGGTTGGAAGTCTGACTAATCCAAAATTAGTGGGCATGGATATTCTCTTTAATTTTAACTTGTAAAAATAAAGACAACTTCTCCATAAGAAGAAAAAATAATTATGTTCAAAATATTTTTAGTTCCAAGAATTCAAAACGGACAAAGCAGTTTCGAGTTTCATTTTCCTCAAATTTCATTACAGGTTGATACCTTGCTTGGCAGGTTTGTAAGAAAAAACTATCCCATCAGCTCTGCCTGCTCCCCTCTGGGACGAGCAGTGGACAGGTCCGAGGCTGGCACCCTCAGTGCAGTCAGACCATCCAGCCTCTCCCCAAAGAGAAATCTGGCGCAAGGTCTCCTGGGAGGCACGAGGTGACATCATTGCAGAAGCCAGGGCTGCATTTGCCGCCTAAGTGGACCTTCCCAAGGTCCTGGGGGAGGGAGAACACAGCTGCAGCTGGCTCCTTGAGGCTGGGACCCTGTCTGCCCTCAGGATCCCTTTGGGATTAAAGAAAAAAGAACACATGTGATCTTTTCATGCTCATCTCCTAATGTGAGGAAGTGGATGGAAGTGTTGCATCCCAGCCAGCAATGATCAGGAAGCAATGTATCTGATGCCGTTTTTGAATTCTTATTATTGAAAGTATTTTGATAAAAAGTCACAAACATGGCCAGAGTTGGGTTTTTTATTTTTTCTTTTCTTTTAGAATCAGTAAATAACAGATGTTTATTTTTCCCTTTCTGGACATCTGTTTAACAACTTTGGACATAATGAGTACAAAGAAAGGAAAGCATATGCCAGCCCCATGCTCTATTTTTCTTTCTTTTTCTTTTAAAGTTATCAAGTCATTGTTTCCAGTATGGGAAAAAGCGTTATCATTTTGATGCGTTGGCATTTTTCATGGCATCTTGGTCTCTTTTTTTCTCTGCACATTCCTTCAAATTGAAACTGCAATCCCATGAATTCAATTCTCACCTAGTTCCTGATAAAACCCAAATCTTTGATTTCGGCCTGCCTTCCAGGCTTCTCAGCCTCAGACCCTTGTTTCAGCAAACCACTAGACTTTGCTACATGGTGGCTCCACATGAAGCTTAGACTAACTCTGTTCCACCCGCCACGCACCGCCTTCCCCAGTGAGCCTCCTCTTCCTTCTGTCTGCCCGTCACAGTGGCCAGCTCTACCATCCAGACACTCGGGGGTCCTTGGCTCCTTCTCCCCCTCTTTTCATCTCATCAGTTGGTAAATTCCTTTCATTCACCTTCCTTAATATCTCATCAGTGGCTCTCTTTTGGTTCATCCTCCTAGTGGAGAATGAACTTAACTAGTTAATACTCCTCGCTTTAAAATCCTTCAGTGACTCCTCTTTGCCTCAGGGTGAAGCCGAAGCTCTGTGGCACCACATGGGCCCAGCTTCCTTCTCTGGCCCCATTTCTGACCACGCCCCCCCCCCCACCCTGCTTTCTGTCTGGTCTTGGGACAGTTTCAGGAACATGCCATCCTCTCTGGTCCCTCCGTAGCTTTGCCTCCCTTTCCATCAGCTTTGCCCCCCTGCTTTCTGTCTGGTCTAGGGACAGTTTCAGGAACATGCCATCCTCTCTGGTCCCTCTGTAGGTTTGCCTCCCTTTCCATCAAGTATGCCATCCAGACTCAAATCAGAAATATGAGTCTTGCCACTTTGGACTAGCTGCCGGTCCTGTGTGCATCCAGTGAGCCCTGGACAGTCCTCCAATGTGGTCTTAGATAGTACTTTACAATCTTTTTTATTTTATTTTATTTTATTTTTTAAACACTTGTAATTGAGGTATAGTTAATTTACAATGTTGTATTAGTTTCAGGTGTACAGCAAAGTGAGCCAGTTATATATAAACATACATATATAAATATATATATTTATATACTTTTCCAGATTCTTTTCCATTATAGGTTGTTATAAGATATTGAATATAGTTCCCAGCAGGTCCTTGTTTATCTATTTTACATATAGTAGTGATTACAATCTTTTTTAAAATTGGACTCTCTTTTCTCTTAGCTTTGATGTCAGAGACCAAGACATATTAAAATTTTTTGTCCGTAACATCAATATTGTGCCTGACACATGGTAGGTGTTCAAAATAGTGAAGAAATTAATTATTCTGTAACTAATTTATGCTTTTAAGTACTCCAAAGAATACTGTATTTGTGAGTATTGTTGATTTTTTTTTAATGGTAAGATTGGGTATTTAAATTTCACATCTTGCTCCTTAAAAAGTTGGGTTTATGCATAGATTTTACTGAATTTTTAAGACTTAAGCAACACTATACTCAAAAGGACAATATTCCCAGTTAAAGGGAAAGATATATTCCTATTTTAATCTATGACCATATTTAGAATTATTTTTAGAGAATGGAGGGTCTAACAGCTAAGTTTTCCAAATATTCTTCTTGCCTCTTTAGCGTGTTCTCTCTCCCTTTCTCTCTGTCTCTCTTCCTCTCACTCTTGCTTTCTTTCTGTTCCCACAGTGATAATTTCAATCCCCTCCTTTGCTACTCTTAACTCCCTACCTATCACCTCCTTCTCCTTCCCAAGAAAGGAGCTCTCCTCCTTCTTCCCAGAGAAACTGGATACCTTCTTATAAGAAGTCCTTCAAATTGCTGCACCTACTACAAGAAGATAATTCACTTACACTCATCATCTCATTCATTAAGAGAAATGTTTATTAAGGGTCTTTTCTCAGCCAGGCACTGCACTAAGTACTGTAGGCATAATGTCATCAAGACACAGTCCCTGTGCTCTGTCTGTTTCCATTCTGGTGAGTGATACTAATGAGCAAATAGGCACTCACACAGGTAAGAGCTACCCTAGGAATGAGAACTTGATCTTGATGCTGTGAGCTCTGAAGTCCTTGGAAGAGTGCTCTGGGAAGAAGGGAAAGCGTATGCAGTAGCCCAAGGAATAACCTTTGCTCCAGCCTCAGAGATTAAGGTGTCTGCTCCACAGATATTTCTCTATATTTTGGCACTTAACACCTGTCATTATTATCATATGTCCATTTTCTTTGCTTCCCCTATAGACTAGGAGCTTTTTGAGAATGAGAACATTGTCCCATCTCTGTACCGATAGCACCCAGCCTCATGCCAGGTTTATATATATATTGGAGATACTCAAGAAATATTTGGTGAATATTGAACATGACATGTCAGCGGTAAAATGTTTACAGTTTCTTACTGTTAGGGATTGAATTGCACACCCCCAAAAGATATGTTGAAGTCCTAGCCCTCAGCACCTGTGAGTATGACCTTATTTGGAACTAGTCTTTGCAGATATAATCAAGTTAGGATGAGGTCGTACTTGGGACTTCCCTGGTGGTCCAGTGGTAAAGAACCTGGCTTCCAGTGCAGGGGATGCGAGTTCGATCCCTGGTGGGGGAACTAAGATCCCACATGCCGTGGGGCAACTAAGCCCGCATGCCACAACTACTGAGCTCGTGCGCCTCAACTAGAGCCTGCGTGCAGCAAACTACAGAGCCCACGCGCCCTGGAGCCTGCACGCCACAACTAGAGAGAAGCCTGAGCAGAACACGCAGGGTAATGAAAAGATCCCGCATACCTCAACAAAGATCCCATGTGCCGCAAATAAGACCCGACGCAGCCAAAAAAAATAAGGAAAAAAGAAGAAAAAGATGAGGTCGTACTTGATTAGTGTGGACCCTAATCTCATATGACTGCTGTCCTTACAAAAAGAGAAGAGACACAGAGACACACAGAGAAAACCATGTGATTATGGAGGAGAGATTGGAATGATGCATCTACAAGCCAAGGAATGCTAAGTATTGCCAGCGACCCCAGAAGCTAAGAGAAAAGCATGGAACAGGCTCTACCCTAGGGTCTTCAGAGAGAGCGTGGCCCTGCTGAAACTTTGATCTTAGACATCTAGCTTCCAGAACTGTTTTTTCCTGTTTTTCTAAGCCACCCACTTTGTGGTACTTTGTTATGGCAGCCCTACAAAACTAATACAGCTACTGTCTACTTTTATTAGGAAATATCATTGTAGCTCCTGTTGTAAACCTTAGGTAGTCAGCATTACTGATGGGACCCAATACCAAGCCACGGGCCATGTTGAGTTAGTGAACAAATGGAATAGTTCTTGCTTTGAAGGTAATTGGTACTTAGAGAATCTCTCTTTTAGGTTTGCTTAGCTACCTACTTTATTTTTAGAGTGGTTATTTAATGGCCTGGCAAGAACTGCTATGCTTGTAAAAGAATCCACCATGGATGAAAGAAATATAGTCTCTGGCTTTCTAATCTCCTTATGGCCTCTCAGCAATGGTGTATATAAGGTCAGTGTTCATTGACTTCAGATCTGGAGTGGAAGAGGCTGAAATATTTCTTTCTCCTTTCTTTTGTTGCTTGTCCTCTCTGAGGCTGAAATTTGTGTAGGATAATGGAAAGAATGGGGGAAGTGGGGTGCTATGGGAAGACTGGAAGAGAGGAAGCAACCTTTTCAAAATAAATCCCCCATGTGCTTGTGAGACCCTCAGGCCTCCACCGTCCCCAGACTTGTGGCTCTGCCTCTTCTTGGTATGGGGCCCTGTATCTTGTCCTCTGATTTCTCAGGAGAGGTGTTGTTATGTGACTTGATACTCAGCATTTCTGTTACTTCTTGATGATTTTGGCTTGCAAAACTCCCATTTTAACCTTCCGAATTTGACTAAAGGAAAGGGAGAATAAGCCTCTTTTTTTGCTCCTAATTCATTCTAGAACAAGATGTCCTTGGGTAATTGGCAACAACAGGTGTTCCTCTAGCTTTTAAATCGTGTGTGTGTGTGTGTGTGTGTGTGTGTGTGTGAGGAAACACTCCCTAAAATTATAAGATAGTCATCAATTTTGGTTTCATTAAGGGACTTGAGCTGGGTGGGGGTAGGAAGAAATCATCATTTTTCATTTCTTTGGGGAACTTGCTCTAAAAAGGAGATTGTCCGCTTCCCCTTCAATCTTTGTGTTGATGACGTTTGTAGTGTTTACGGGGAGCACGCAGGTATCCAGAAAACTCAGACTGATGACAATAGTATTTGAAATGCTTCTGTAGGTCTGCTATGAGGTACACAGGAAAAAATGTATGTTCCAAGGTACAAGTGCTTGTTGACTTTTAAACGCAGCCAGCCCGTGCTCCTTATCAGAGATCTCAGAATTGCTCCGCAGTGCTGGCCTTCCCGTCTATTTGTCAAGCATGTCAAAGGACAGTCTTAAGCACTTTATAGTTTATTAATTTTTTTCCTTCTTTAGTTTGCCATCTACTCTCAGAAACTGGAAAATAATTTCTTTTACTTTTTTCCCCTTTCTCATTTAAGCTGAAATTGATTTCTTTCTGAGCTTGGAAGGGAAAAATATTAAGCTGTAGTTAATACAATTGCTTTGCTGAATAAGAATAAAAGACCAGTTTACTTTCAAGCTGTGCTGTATCAGCATAAAGAGCCGTTCTGTCCCTCCAAGGAGGATTTTGACATGAGAGTGCAAAATTTTATAACATCAATATAGGATCATTGTAGCCAATACAAGAAGTAATAGAATTGTTTACTTGGAGGATGGGGTGGGGGGGATGGTATTTTTGTGTGTGTTTGGAAAATTGGGAAGCTAGGAGACACTCTTAAATCCATCAGCTTCTCCAGAACTCTTCTCAAATGCTTATTGTCATGACAACCATCTCTTCATGAACCAAGGCTCCGAGTGTAATACAGATGGGATTGGTAACAAGGTAGAGTTGCCATCTGCTTTGTTTTCTCTGAGGGACATTTTTTTTGATCCCCAAGTATGATCCTCATATCTGGAAGTCTTGACTTGTTTTTCTTCCTAGAGTCAGATATAATTGTGAGATTAGTTCTTTTCTCCTGACTTCTTTATCTGTCATCACATACCTTACTTATTGTTAAAAGGAGGGAAAAAAAGGATAATTATGTGTGTGTGAAAACAAGTATACATATCTTAATGATTTATTCCTCTATCTACTTTGCAAAGTCTGATACAAGGTCTAGTAATTCAACAGTACAGTCAAAAGTGAGGTCAGAAAAAGCAGGACTCAGGCAATAATTTTCCCAGGAAACAGGGAAAACTATTACTGCTTTTGATCATTGTATTAATGTCTGTGCTTCTTGATGGTAGGGCTTTGTGCAGTCTGTAAGAAACTCTGGTGTTCTTATTTTCCAACGAAAAGGAGCACATTAATTCTTTAGGAGAGGAAAACCTTTTCCTGTTACTACATTTGGAGAGAAATTTGCCAAATAAATGATTGCTTACATGCAGGATGCAGTTCAATACCTTTCATCCACTCCTTTACCAAAGATGCGATGACATTTTCTCACATCCACCTACTACAAAAATTGAGAACATAATTTTTTAATGGGAGACAGTCAGCATTTCACAAGTTCACACATGCTGTGATCAGAATTAAGATATATCCAACCTTTGAAAAGTAAGAAAATACATATCTAGCCATTTAAAGGAGTGTGGTAAACTAAATCGCTAAATAAAGGTTAAGGGAAATATTTTATGAAGTTCATCTTTAAAGTCAAGAATACTTCCTTCTTTGTATTAAAATTATTTTACATATGCTACAATATGTAATTCTAAACTTAAAGGCTTGAGGTGCTCCATTTTTTCTTCCTAATCAGAGAAGTTCTACAATTACCTCTCTAGATCAGAGGTAATTTATTTCCATACACTTTCTTCTTTTTTTTTTTTTTTTTGTCCTATACATTGATGCGTAAATGTAGTCAAATACTGGTTGTTGAGTAAATGTAACTGCAATAGATCACACACACAGATGCATATCCAGAGACGTGTACGATGACTAAATAATAAATGTGGGCTGATGTCTGAAGCAAGGAAAAACTTCTAGAAAATTTTTGAAGTAGAGTCTGAATACACTTTTGTGGGGAAGTCTAACAATTTTTCAAAGGAGCATTATAAGGAGTGTGGTTCCTTGAATATAGTTCTGGGAGGGTGTTTAAAACCAAGCAACAATTGAGCAAACTTGAAGCCAGTTTTTTCTTTGGATATCCTATCTCAGTGAGTAACCTACTCATTATACCCAATATCTTTTCAGAGGAAGGACAATTTTCTGCATTTAGTTTATCTCTCATGTTTGCATTATAAGAGAGATGTCTGGGAAATATCTCAGATCCTTCCAAGCAAGCTCTCTTTTGTTTCTCTTACATTCAGATAAAAATGGGGAAGAAGGAGAATAACCGCAAACAACAGTGTTGGTTTTTCTTTTGGATGTGCCATAGAAACTCCACCTTTGAATCTGTATACGTAAAACTAAGTCACAGAGTGAAATGTGTTAAGCTCTGCTGCACTGTTCTGAAGGAATTAGTAATGATGTCATAGTGTCTTCATCATACAGTGTCAGCTGAAACATGACACCCTTGTCAGGCTGCAGAGTCAAGATTGGAAAGTTCGTGGATTTATATAGATATCATGACTTTCATCATCTGTAATTCTTTCAACATATGGTCTTCTAAGTAAGGGCTGTTTGAAGGATGCTCCAGTAATTTTAAAAGGCAGTACCTTTGTTTATTTTAAAACCTCTGGACTGAATTCTTCGATCTTTACTCAAATTAATTTGGCTGTCAACTATGCTAAATGTCACATATTTTAAAAACGTCAGCTTTGTCACATTCAGTTCTTCACTTACCACTGGTTTTTATTGCTTAGCATCGCCTTGAGAATACCACTTTATTTCCCAAGGCAGGTAGTCACCTCAGGGTAAGATTCATTCTCTCTACCCCAAGGCAAATAAGGAGCAACAAAGGACCTCAGTGGAGGTGTGCTGAGTTCAATAGAAAGCCGTGGGCCATTTATATTGGGGCTGGTCGGGGAGGGGTGCATGAAGACAGCTGCATTCTGGACTTGCTAAACATCTTGAAATGCTTTGAGTATAACAAAACCCCAAACATGCTTTCTTTTTTCATTTTTTCACATATGTATTTTAGGAGAAATATAATCCACATGCTCTTGTTCCCTCCACTTTTAAATCATGAAAATGTTGTTTTGTAAGAACTGTTTGATGTCCAGGAAGTCTTTTATCCTTTTTATTAGGTTATTTTTTACATATAAATAAAAAGAAAAAATAAACAGAAAACACAACATGACATCATGACTTAGGGCAAACACAAAGTGCTCTATTTAAGTTTGAAGTTCTAAATCTCCAATATTTTAAAACCAAACATTTCTCTTGGTACTTTGCAAAAGTAGTCTTCCCTTCTACTGGACAGAAGTTCCAGCCTGTTGGGATGAAGTAGGGAAGAGTACAAATGTTCACTGAGTAGCCACTCTGAGACATCTGCTAACTCCTTAATTTTTACAATAACCCAAAGTGGTTATTTTACAGATGGGAAGAGCTTTCAGAGACCTTAAGTAACTGGCCGTGGACCACGGAATAATTTCAAGCCAGGTCTACGTGTCTTTTTGGTTCATTCTCTTTTAATTACTTCTGTCCTCCTCATTCTGTTGGGGGAGAAGGGAGGGTGTGTACCTTCCAAAAAGTCACATCTTGGGAAGTGACTTGGAAGTACCTAATAATCAGGCCTGAGGACGAGGATGTTGTAGCCTCTGGACAGTGTCCGCTTGGTATTGGCAAGGTGGATATTTAGTACGGTGTTTGCATAAGGGCTGTGGATAGGTGACGTTGTGCCAGAGGGGGCCTGGGAACACTTCCTTTTATTATAGCGGAGGAAAGCCAGGATACACAGGGATGTGATGTGGGGCAGGCTTGGTAGGAGGCCCATATTCTTGCACTGTGAGTCAGTATGTCTAAACAAGTGATAGTCTCTTACCATTTTATTTTATAACAGTGGTACATATTTGGTAAGAGTGGTATATTACATTATTTATTTAAATGGATTAAACTCATTTCTTTGAAAAGAATTGTTCAATGCTTATATGTTACGGAGACATCTTAAAGTGTTAGAGAATGAGAATCACAGTTCTAATGGGTCTCTCTATCATGAGGCTGCATATAAAGGAGATTCCATATTTTTATTTGGAGGAGGGAGGTTATAGTCAACTATACCATGAGGTACATGGTTCATAGTATGGCATTAAGTTACTATCTTGTGGAGAAAAAGAAAAAAAAAATGGAGGATGTGAAAACTGCTTAGCATTTGAGCTGGGATCTAGGTTGTTCTGACATTATCTGTTCTATAGGCTTTCTCTCAGAAATCCCAAGTTTTATTCAGTTTGTAGCTGATTTATGCTACAATCTCATGTTCCATATGTTCTTCCTTTCTTTTTTTTTTTAAAAAAAAAAACCTTATTTTATTTTGGCATCAAGGGGAAAAGAGATGAATTATTTAAATCTTCTTTCACTGAGTTAAGGCAAAACAGAAAGAATGCAATGGGCAATATTATAACTGACATTCTGGAGAACATTGGGGTCATGATATGACTGAGAACATGATTAATTTTTTGAAGGTCAGGAAACTAATATTTTTCCAGTGGATTTACTAAGGGAACCAACCACCTGACTTCTAGTTTTGAGACAACTGCTCCCCAGGAAAAAGTTGCTTTTTTCTTCACAGAGATTCTACTTTGCTTTGCCTCTATAACATATAGATTGTATTCCATGGAAATAAGAAATACAATGACTGTAGCCCTCATTTTTTTTCTCATGCCTCTACTGAAGACCCACTCTGGTTTATCTTTTACTCAACAGCAGCGCAGAACTTAAGGAGCATTCATATTATATTAGTCATTTTGCCTCAGGCTCTCGGCACACTTTGCAGTGTCTTGCCACACCCAGTAAGAGTAGGTAAGGCTTTAAGTATCTCCTGTGTGCCAAGGCAAATTAAGCAATTAGTATGGCAGTCCCTAGCAGAGTGGGGAAGAGGGCTTAGGATCTCATGAGGCCCAAGGGAGGGGGGAAGACATGCCACGAGCTCCTTTCACAGTCAAAACTCAGTGAAAAATCTTGGAGGCAAAACAGTTACCTTATAACGAAGAAAGAAGGCAGAAGTATTTTTACTTGGTGATGAGGCTGGAAATAACAGGCTGCTTGTCTGTATGGAGAGACTCTTTTTCTCTGAAAGAGGCCTTCCTCAACTTCATCCGATCCCTGCCCACATAACAGGTGGGGAACAGGACTTGAAGCATTTCTGTCTGTTTCCAGTATATCCTATCTCTGGATACTCTATTACTAGACCTGTAAGTGCAGACTAGAGAAAAAGGCCCATGTTCGCTTTCTCTTAAAATTTTATTTTATAAAGTGAGGTTTCCCTGCAGCTGATTTCACTTGGTCTCAATAAACTACTGTTACTACTTCTGAGGTATGCATTCTACCCCACTGGTGTGGGTTCCACAGCCCTGAAGACCCCTTGCCACTGTCACTAAATGAGAGTCCCTAAGTGATGGGGGGTAAATCACTTCTCACTGTGTCACCAGTAAGAAGTTCTGTCACTGATGCCTCTCTTCATATCCCATAAATCCTGCTAGCTCCCACCTTCATACTGGCCACACTTTCAAGTGTTCAAGAAAGGCATTGTTGGATGGCTCTAAGTTATGATAGCAGATTCAGCTGAAGTTGCATAATAGATTATTCTTCCTGTTTAGAAGGAAAATAAGCCAAAGGATTGAAACTCGGTGTCTATAGATAGTTGGCCCAGTATAATTTTGTTTGGGATTTATTACATTATTTTTCTTCACTGTATATGAATTGAGAGTATTAAAGGACATTTATTCTACACCAAAAGAGCATGCAGCTCCTGTGTGGTTAAAATAATATTGAGATCAGTGTATTGGAAGAGACACTCCATCCAGTAGCTTCCTTCAGTAGCCCTCACTTTCTTTGAGAAGGTTAATTGACAGTTTTTGCACACTCCCTGCAACACTGCCCCAGGAACTTGCAGAGGACACTTTGGAAGAGACACAGTAACCCTTGTCTGCAGGCAATATGCACAGCTGGGAAAGATAATTAAACAGACTATTCCTTTTTGAGAGATCTACATCATTTCAACAGAAGGACCCAGCAATTCTGCTGGATTCAGACTGAAAACTATCACTAACAGACATACTTCAGACAGATTTCATAATCACCAGACATCTGTGGTACAAATGGTTATGGTGAGCTTCTGAGACTCCCCAAAGACCACTAAAACTGTCCGACTTAAATAGCACTGAAGTTTTGACGTGAGAATTAAAAAGTATGATTCAGTTTAATATGTCAGGTTGCTACCAGAAAATGCTCCTTTGGTTTTCCAAAATTGATTGGTTACATGGCTGCAGTTCTCTCTCGAGATACCCTCTAAATCTCATCCTGCGTGATTGTTTGGGGCTTATGGAGGGTATTGAATTACATTGTGTAGGTTTCATTATGGGTGACATTATCACAGGATTACATTTTTTTCCACATCAAACAGGGAATGTCATGAGAAGAGAGAAAATACCTCTTGAATGTTAACATTTCTGAAAGTGAGTTTGATTTATAGGGTGGGTTTATATTGCTATTATGAGACTTTATCTGAAAAATTGGGGTGAAATCTTAAAGAATTAAAACTTCCCTGTGAGTTTTCCTTATAAACACTGCTCACTGGAGATGGTTTATCCCATTAGACATTGGCTACTGAGAAAGGGAAGCATTTCTTGCTGCCTTAGGCAGTGCTTCTTCCAGAGCAACGCTAGTCTATTTTGACCCAATGCATGCTATAGGTAAACAGTTCCAAGGTGTAGGGTTATCTGTTCCTTTCTCTTCCCAGGAGTCCTGAAACCCAATCACTGTTTTTTAATCCCTTAGTTTTTCTTATGAACAGAACTGCCCATTTTCTCTCCAGTTGCAAGTCCTGCTTTGTGTGACTGAAACCCACCCTTTCCAGTGGGAAGACACTTGCTCTGATAAATGCTACACTGTTAATTGGCCTTGGCATGGCTGAATGATGTAGCAGAAGGTGCAATAAATTCAGAGGTTAAAAAAGCAGAATTTGATAGAATTATGCATTTTGTGCTTCTAATGAGTACATAGTCTAGCAGGATTTACAGATACATGCATAATTAATGTGAATATAGTGTAAGATAATGATCTGTTAGAAGCACATGAAAAGATGCTCAATATCATTAGTCATTAGGGAAATGCAAATTAAAATCACAGTGCCAGTGTGATACTTCTGTACATCTACTAGAATGTCTAAAATGAAAAAGACTGACCATACCAAGTATTGGCTGAAGATGTGGGGAAACTGGTACTATTGACTATTGCTGTCGGGGATGTAAAATGGAACAATCACTTCTGAAGACAGTTTAGCAGTTTCTTAAAAAGTTAAACATATACCTACCGTATACCTACCTTATAATCCAGCCATAGTACACTTAAATATTTACCCAGGAGAAATGAAAGCATATGTCCATACAAAAAATTGTACATAGATTGCTCATGGCAATTTTATTTGTAATAGCCCGAAGTAAATCAAATATCCAATGAAAGGATAAATTGTATTTATTTATTGGCTATATCCAATAAAAAGAATCAACTATTCTTTATTGCTGAGTGGAATACCACTCAGCAATAAAAAGAATCAACTATTTATACATGTAACAACATAGGTAAGTCTCAAAATAATTATGCTGAGTTAAAGAAGTCAGGCAAAAAGGTGAGAGACTCTTGGAGAATTAAATAAATGCAGTAATGGTGGAAATATAGAAAGGAGAAAAAGAATTTTATGGTTACTTCAAAGAGAATTAATGAGGCTTGGTTACGGGATGGTGGCTAGAGGGGCCTTACACTCTGAGGTCTTTCTCTACCTTGGGTTTCTCTATGTGGACCATCATCTACTTGGTGGTAAGGATTATATGAAAGATGGCACTTAAGTATATAAGAAATGATGAGCTAATTGTTTAATGCTGATTCTTTAATGAACACCCCCAAGAAGAAACATTCAGTAGGCAAACCATCACTACTACTGCTTAAGGAAAATAAACTTACATTTTGGCTTTTTAGTAAATACAAGTATAGATAACTAATAAAAGTATAGTATTAGTGAGAAAAAAATAAAGAAGAGGACAAAGAAAAATGGGATTCCTAGACCCATCTCATGGATAAGAGAGAGCAAAGGGTTGAGGGCAGAGAGAGAGAGGAAGGAAATGTGATGGGGGTACCTCAGGGCAGAAGAACAGGGAACTGATTTGGAAAGGAGCAAACTTTATGGACATCTTGTCTATGCAATGCCCTTGTCACTCTGGCATGTCTTAATTTGTGTGGTTAGATTTATGTAGTCACTTGATCCAAAGTCTACAATTAATTGCAGCACATAAGAAGCACTGTCACTTGTGGTCAAGGGCATAGGTTCTGGAGATTATATTTCCATCTCTGACCTTAACAAGTATATAAGCTCTCTGAACATCTGTTTCCTTATCTGTAAAATGATATCCCCGTGAGTTCCTACCTCTGAGAATTATTGTATGAATAAATACTTTAAAAATGGGTATGGAAAGTACTTAACATTGCTTCTAACCCATAGTAAAGGCTCAATCAATTGATCTTCCTCTTCTTTCCCCTTCTTCTCCTTCTCCTCCTCCTCCTTTTTCTCACTATTATTATTACTATTAGGCATATTGTCACTGATGATTGGAAAAAGCTTTACTCTCCCAATAAGCCATTGGAAAACAAGGGCACTTTTTTAGTGTTTATTACCAGAAGTAACCATAATGTCACTTTCATTCATCTGACTTATTCTCTCCCGAGTGATTTATTTACACATTCTATTGTATTAGTCTTTCTTTTACATGGTGTGAAAAAAAGAGCATGGCTTAGTGATGAAGCAAAGAGGTAGAAATTTAGTGACTTTGGTCCTGCCTGTGCTCCAATTCCTATTTGGTTTAGGGCAAGTAATTTAAATTTCCTGCACTTAAATATCTTCAGCTGAAACAGAAATGAAATGTAATAATCACATAGGGCTATTAGAAATGTCTAAGTAAAAAGCATACACATTTTAACAGTAAGTTCAGAACTTTACAGAAAACTAAGTGGGTTGCTTAAGTTAGTATATTTCTGTAGATATGACACTAAGACATTAAGAAAACGCCACATTAAAGTTCATTGATATACTAGTTTTAAAAAATAGTTACTTGACTTTCCTATTGTGTGCTTCTAATTTATGTTTTTCCACCTAATAAAAAATAGACCCTACCACTTCAAATGCCTGGTTGCATTCACTTCACCAGCATTACTTTTCATTTGAGTCAGCATGGTTTTCTTGTCTTGTTTCAGGATTTGTGGATTTGACCCTCCATGATCAGGTCCACCTTCTGGAATGTGCCTGGCTAGAGATTCTCATGATTGGTCTTGTCTGGCGCTCCATGGAGCACCCAGGGAAGCTCCTGTTTGCCCCTAACTTGCTCCTGGACAGGTGAGTGACCTGGCTGTAGCTTGGGGGAAGCACATTCTTGATAATCACCAGTTTGATCCTGAAGCTCCTTTATTCAGCATTCCACGAAGCTTCCAAGAACTCTATCAGATACATTTACAAATGGGTGGATTCGGGCGATGTAGGGTAGTCGAGTTCACAGAAGGCTAAGGATAACTGTCTGCCTGATGTCTCCCCAGATTAGCTCTATCATTTCTAAAATATACATGTATATTGTATATGTGTCTGTATATTTATATATACATATATGCATGTATCAATATATATACACATATGTATGTATCAATATATATACACATATGTACTTGTGTGTATTTACAAAATTATGAACTGTAATTTTCTAACTTCACCTTCATCTTGTGTTATATAAAAGAATGATGAGTAACTTTCCTTTAATTAAAATCTTTTTTTGGCTCATGTACATCCAAACCACAATAGTCTTTTCATTTCCTTTTCCAATTTTGCCATCAGTAAATGAAGAAATTTGAACAGAGTTCTGAAGGCCACTTCCAGTTTTATGAATTCATAAAAGTTAACTTGCTTATTTTAGAAAACGAAGATTTCAGTTTTCAAACGTGCCACCTTATTTCATGTATTCTATTTGGGTTGACTTGGAATGTGGGTCCTATTCGTCTTTCTTATTCAGTCATTGCTTAGAGTAATCGAATTTAGACAGTATTTAACAGCAGCTACCGCTGACAGAGTCCCTACCCAGCACCAGCTGCTGTGCTGAATACTTGACATACATGATCTCATTTAATCATCACAGCACTCCTGGGAAGCCTTATCATTCACGGTTTACCAGAAAGGAAGCTAAGTTTCAGAGACATTCTGCTACTTGCAAAGAGCATTGAGCTAGCCGATGGTGGAGCCAGGATTGGAATTCAAGATCTGTCTGTCTCTGGCACACTCATGTTGGCTCCTGCCCTGTGCACACGTCCTTTACACTCTTTCCTCATCAGCAGTGCCTTCTCTGGCCTGCTGCTGTGACCTTTTGTTTCCAGATGTACCTTGTCTTTACAGACGACATAATCATTTGAATGGGAAAGATCCATCTTCTAGTTGTTCCTTGCAGACTTTTTTTGCCTCTGCTCATCAGTCCAAGGCTGCCAGGTTGCACGCGATGCATCTTTGTGCTTTCCTTCCTTTCGGAGCGCCACGCTGCCCCCTCATCCCCTGTCCTGCTCTGGCTTCCTTCCCTACACCTGCCAAGCCGCCTGGAACAGAGTTCTGGCAGCATTTATTTATTTAAATACTGGAGAATTGTATACGTATTGGTTACTGTTTCATCATTTTGTGTTATTATAGCTTTTTTCATCATTTTGTGTTATTATAGCATCATCAGCAGTGATGATGCTGTTCAAGAAGCAGCTCTTTCTTTCCACGGAATATAGTCCCGTATCACAGTTTTGTGGACTGATCGAGAACGGCCACTGGTCTGGTTCCGTAGAACTGCCCTCACACGGTATTTAGCCTGCCTTTTAGAGGATGTCTCTACAGTGCTTCTTCACTTCTTTTCCTTCCTTTCCTTTCCCTTCCCTTCCCTTGTTTCTCTTGTCATTTTTCCCTTCCACCTCTTTTTTCCTGTATTCCTCTTCTTGTTTTTTTGGCCTATCTCCTCTTCCTCCTCCTTCTCTTTCTCTTCCTCCTTTTTCTTCTGCTGCTTTTGAAATTTTTCTGTTACAGTCATGTCGTTCCATGACCTAGTTATAATAAATTTGCAGATGAAAATCATAGACCACATACAATGTTTCTCCACAATAGACGGGAAGGTGTCTTCAGGGTTTAGGATATTGAGGGCATTCATGACTGAATTGATCTGTTTCATGATTTACTACCTCATTCATGTTTATCTTCTTAGGTACACACTTCCTGAGAGCAATCATCAGTCATTGCATTTTAGATATGAAAGGGTTTGTGACATCACCTCACCCCGATGAAACTCATTTTGCCAGCAAGGTGATATTGTGTAGGATCTTATCAACCACCTGCCTTCCTTTTCCACACACTGTCAGTGTGCTTAATTTTCTCCCATGTTTCTCACTGCAGTGTCAGTGACTAAGAGTTCTCATTTCTCTCCATTCCTACTTTCTAAAATTCCAGATAGGAAGTTCCTACTACCTCTAGACCAGGATTTCTCAACTTCTGCACTATTGACATTTTTGGTTGGATTATTCTTTCTTGTGGGGGACTGTCCCGTGTATCTTAGGATGTTTAGCAGCATTCCTGGACTTAACCTACTAGATGCTCTCGTAGCAGCATCCCTTTCCCCAGAGGTGACAACTCCAAATGTCTCCAGACATTTCTAAATGTCCCCTGTGTGTGGGGGGAAGGGAGGCACAGAATTGTCCCTGGCTGAGAACCGCTACTCTAGATTTTCCCATTTCAATATCCTATAAGCTCTTCAGACTCACAGTATCCCTCGCTGAATACATTATCTTCCTCCCCACGTTTGTTCCTTTTCTTTTTTTTCTATTAGTGGCATTCACCTAGACAGTGAAGCTGTCAAGTTCAAGTTAACCATGGATTCCACTCCCCCCACCAGATTATCCAGTTAACTGTCAAGTCCTTCCTGCCCTGTTTCTGAAATCCACACCTCCCCTTTGTCGCCATTCCTCCCCTAGCACAGGTCCAAGTCAGCCCTCCCCAAAGGCTTGCCTCTCCACCACTGTCTTTCTTGGCCACCGGCGCTCTTTCCTTCAGTCTCTTCGCCACAGGGCTGCCAGAGACTTCTTTCTAAGGCACAGCTGTGATCCTGATGCTTCCTGATTCAGCTTCCATTGGCTCTCTCCCTTCTTTAGAAAGTACCGTCTAGACTTCTTACCTTGATAATTATGAATCCCTGTTGCAAGTGTCACAGACACAAACATCAGCAGAGCGGGTCAGATGATGTAATGAGGAAAGCCAGTGGCTTTGAATCCAAAAGGGAGTTCTGGGGATTAAGTGAGCCTGGTGAACTCTTGTCCAGGCTAACAAACACCTGGGCCCTGACTTCAGCCCAAGAGCCACGAACTTGAATTCACTCTTCAAGGTTTTTTTCCACTGCTTCTGAAAGGCCCTGTACCTTTAGGATTCCTTGTCAGAATCTTGGGACCTTCTTTAAGGCCATTTCAGATGTTACTCTTCCGGAAAACCATCCTCCAAACTCTCTCCTCTTTAGCCAGAAAGTAGCCTTTTCTTTGTCTATGTGCTCATGCGGTTTGGTTTCTGCTTCTCTTATTCTCCTTCTGCCACCTGTAAGTTATGATTGTATGTCTTATCTTCCCTTTCAGCTCATGAACTTCGTGCAGGCAGGAACCAGATCTTGTTTGCCTTTTTGTTCCCTCCAATGAACAAGGTCTTCCATGTTCCCCGATAAGTGTTTGTTAATTGCACTGGCCAGGGTCCCCCGGTGGCTCATGGCAGAGTCAAGAGAAGCCACGTCTTCTGATGGTCATTTCAACTGTTCTTGTCATCAAACTCACTCACTTCTTGTTCAGGGCTACTCAATTCCTGGCTTAGACCCTCCTAGACTTTGAAGAAATTAAGATACATCTGTTTCGAAAGGATTTTTAAAATTACTAAGTGCATTTGGCTTATGCTTATACTTCTGTTTATATTCCACAAACCTGTTAAATTCCGAATGAAGATAAACAGAGGATCTTATTTTTCTTCCCTCACTAGACCCAACTATGGAGTATAATCCTCCAGGTCTTAATATGTTTAAGAACATTTACATACATACATTTCTAATCATGTTAATGATCAGAAAAATATATAAATAAATATAAATTATATAAATAATATTATTTTTTAAAATATGGTCTATAGTATATAATTTTCTATATTTTTCTAATTATTAGCATGCACCTAAATATTATACAATTTCAATATTATTAAATGACTCTCTTGGTATTAAAAGATAACTGCTTTTGATGACATTGATATATGCATAACAGTAAAAAATATCGTGACCAGCAACCCATTTGAAATTTTATACATCTGGAAGATGGCTTCTGAGTGATAGTTGAGAGCACTGTTTGTGTTTTTGCCTTGCAGGCTCCCAACCCTGTTGATAACATTCAGCTTTCTGATTAACATCAGTCACCTTGATCTCCCTTTTGCTCTTTTCCCATCCTTTTGCACATTGTAAACATTGTTTGTAACAAAATGTAGAAATCCATGAGTTTCAAAGCCAAGTATTTGAGAGCTGGTAAGCAAAAGATGAGTGTTAGCTGCATCATTTTTATTTTATCTCAGGCTTGGTGATACTACCTTTGCAAAGTCGGCCTCCATACGGTGTTTACATCTGCATAGACATGGGGACAAGAGAAAGCCAGAAGTCCCAAGGAGTCCTGTCACCCAGGGATTATCAACGTTGCTAACTAGAGACAAGGGTTTATCTGCGATAGATTATAATGATATCCTGTTTTCTTAAGCCTTCTTTGCAAATCCAGGCGCTTGTGCTTTCCAAGGCTATCAAGAGGATAGAATATACCTCAGTCTTTCCTTGTAATTACTCAAATGTTAGTATTGGCAAATGGGGGTTTAGTGATTACAGGAATATAAAAAAATTGCCGGGTTGCCATCCCACACTTGTGAGCAGAGGACTGTATTTCCTATCTAGCATCCATTTCAAAAGAGTTATTGCTTGATTTACTCCCGATGATAACCCATGATATCTTGATTCTGGTAGTTTATAGCTTTCCTGGTGGTCATATGCTTGCAGGCTAGTTTTATCCTTGCCACTTAGCCTACCCACAATTTCCAGTTCTTCCCTGTATCTTGCAGCAGTGAGTTCCAAGCACTTAATAGTCTTCTCTTCCTGTGAAAACCAAGAGATAAAGCTTATTATCAGGTATTAATAGAGAACCCAGTAATTTCTCTCAGTGTGTGTCTGTATGTGTGTGTATTTTATGAGGGAAGTTAAAGATAATAAGAACACCTGTGAAAGTAATCAGGAACTGGAGAAAACTCATTTTCCATTCTAGCACCTAATCCTTTGGTGTGTTTTGGCACCAGAAAACACAAAATATGTCCTCTGTGTCAACTAGGAATGCACCTCTTCGTTTAGTCCTGCTTGAGTGCTCACCCTGGAAAAACAGAGACGGAAAACAGAAGCAAAAGTGTTCAATATAAGTCATTCCTTGTGGGATCTCTTTGTTTTTGCAGGAGTAAAGTTTACTATCGCTGGAAGGCAGATGTGATGTTAGAGGACACAGTGTAAATTGCCAGTTCAGTAAGACTATCCAGTTTCCAGAGCACTGTCTAAATTCTGTTTTGCTGGCGCCATCCATGCTAACAAATTCTGAGAAATATTTGCGGATTTCTCAGTGAAGCCAAAGCACTCTCTTTCGATTCCTATTCACTCTCAGAGGAAAAAAAACTATTCATCCATTTGAAAGCAAAGCTTAATTCGACAAGGAGAATATTCCCTCTACCAAGCGTCTGGCCAGAGGGTTGTTGATCTAGCTCTTTCCATCGCTCCTGCATCAGGAGGCTCTGTCTGTAGGAAATAATATTGGACAACAGAAAGTTCTTTGACTTGTAGGCATGGAATAGGAATAAGTTCTCTTCCTTAAGAGAAAAACAGGTTGTTGCACTGGAGAGAACATTTTGCTTCTTCTACTAAATAGCTGACTGTTTTCAGACCATAAATTCACTTTAAACTGAAAAAAAAAAAAGTCATTTTCTAGAAGCAAGAGCATGCTCATTTCAAGTTATTTATTGTAAATATTTCAGAAAAAAGCATGCAAATAAAAACATGCAAATGAAACAATGCTTCCAGCAAATGCTTTTACTGGCCTTTTTTTTATTGGCCTTTTAAATTTTTTTCCTGTGTAAAACTTGATGTAAATTCTTTGCAGATTTTTTTCACTTGGAAGAGTGAAAAAAGAAAGTTCGGAAATAAGCTGATAAATTCAGAATGTAATTTGTTTAAAGGTTTCTTGGGCATAAAAAGAAAGACCTCCCTTTATATTCCCTTTTTAGATTTCTCCTCTCTGAAAAATGTGTGCTCTACTGAAGGGGGATGTTATAGTAGCAGGGGCAGCAGGTGGGTGGGGGAGTGATCAGCTCCTCAGCAAAGTCAGTCCTGGGCAGGAGACAGTTACGGTTACTCCAGTGGCTTTGCTGTATTCCCTCATAACTTTCCAGGCTTGTGTTGGTTTGCATCCTATATGGCCCATTCATATCCCAAGAACTTTGTGCATAACTTTTTTTTTGCTCTACCTTATAGAATTGGATGAAGAAAGAAAAGAAAGGAAGCCAACCTTTTTGTAACTTCTTTAATCTGTACAGTAGTGTGTTGGGTTATCTTCTATACTATATTTTATTCATTATGTGAGAAGACAGGTAGCAAAGGTTTTTACCAGCTTGTATTCTTGGCTCTGGATCCGTTGGTTCTTTCCAGTTCTGAGTCCTTAATTACTCAACAGCAGATGCCAATTGATTGATTCTTTAAAGTCTTTGGTGCAGAGTTCTGACAAATCCTGGGAATATGAAACTGTAAACTGCAGAGGAGAAAAATTGAGGCCAAAAGAAGAGAGAAATTAGCCAAGTTGCTAATATTACTGCTATCTCTGATTGAAAAAGTATCAAAATATCTATTGGACTAAAACCCAATTGCATTACACACTGTAAGTGGGTCAGTTATGTGATATGTGAATTGTATCTCAATAAAAATATTACACACACACACACACACACACATATTGGAGTTTTGGAAAAAGTCAATTTGACCAACAAGACCTTCAATCATGAAAGCGCCTGTAGGGGTTCTACTGGAAAAAGGTAAAAAACAAAACATTCAAATCAAGATTTCTCCTTAAAAACAAAGCAATTAAGCAGTGCTATGTTATAAAGGCTGCTAAGCCACAAGTCTTTAACTCCTCAAGAGGAATAAGCCTATAAACAGTAAGGATCCACTTAATATAAAATTGCCCCAGAGGAAAAGGGATAATTCCAACCAGAGAATTAATCCTGTGTAAGAGGTTAATTTAACTTTTCTTACATGTTTACCTACCACATTATTTTTGCATTTGCCATAAACTGTTAACAATTAAACTTGCTAATTGATTTAAAATACAATCATCATAATATTTTTGACAGTTTAATTCTAAAATATCTTGATATTATTTAAGTCACACATGCTACATAGAGGTAATCACGTACTCCCTCTCTCATATCTGCTTTAATCACAGCTGCTTTTCCATAGTCAGCATTGGAAAGATCCCCATTTGTTTAATGAGTGCAATTAAAATCCATTGATAAAGGGAGATAACACAACTTCAAGTATGTGTTAGTTAGGATTCAGTTTAAGTCAACTCAGTAGATATTTATTGAGTACATCCATGTCTCTAGGATTCTGCCTGATACTGGAGGATATGAAAAAAATGTGTAAGAGGCAGAGCTGTCCTCAGGGAACTCACTGTCTAGTGGTAGAGTAATATTGGTGTACAAATGAATGCAGGCAAAAGCAAGACATTATAAGCAAGCCTCCACCACACCCCACATCATTCGTGTCTAGTTTAGCTTCCTCCATCACTTTTTTAAAATTGAGATACAATTGATATAACATTTATATTGTACAACATATGTATACACCGTATGAGTTGATATATGTAGATATTATAAAATGATCACCACAGTAGGTCGAGGTAACATCCATCACCACAAATAGTTATATTTTTTTCCAATGATGAGAAATTTTAAGGTCTACTCTCTTACAAACTTTCAAATATACAGTAAAGTTTTATTAACTGTAGTCACCAGGCTGTACATTACCATCCCCAGAACTTATTTATCTTATAACTGAAAGTTTGTACCTTTTCACTATCTTCACCCATTTTGCCCACCACCCACCTCTGGCAACCACCAATTTGTTCTCTGTATCTCTGAGCTTGGTGGATTTGTTTTTATCTAAGATTCCACATATAAGTGATATCATACTGTGATGTGTCTCTCACTGTCTGACTTATTTCACTTATCATAAGGCCCTCAAAATCCATCCCTGTTATCACAAATGGCAGGATTTCCTTCTTTTTATGGCTGAATAATATTTCATTATATATATGTATATATATAAACTTTTTTTTAATCCACTCATCCATTGATGGACACTTAGGTTACTTCCATGCCTTGGCTATTGTAAATAATGCTGCAATGAACATGGAGGTGCAGATATCTTTTCAAATTAATGTTTTCATTTTCTTTGGATAAATGCCCAGAAGAGGAATTTCTGGATCATATGGTAGTTCTATTTTTAAATTTTTGAGGAACCTCCATCCTGTGTTCCATAGCGGCCGCCCAATTTACATTCTTACCAACAGTGCACAAAAGGGTTCCCTTTTCTCCGCATCCTCACAAACACATGTTATTTCTTCTCTTTTTTTTTTGAATTTTATTTAATTAATTTTTTTGTACAGCAGGTTCATTTTAGTTATCCATTTTATACATATTAGTGTATATATGTCAATCCCAATCTCCCAATTCATCCCCCCACCCCCCCAACCCCCCGCCGCTTTCCCCCCTTGGTGTCCATATGTTGGTTCTCTACATCTGTGTCTCAATTTCTACCCTGCAAACTGGTCCATCTGTACCATTTTTCTAGGTTCCACATATATGCGTTAATACACGATATTTGTTTCTCTCTTTCTGACTTACTTCACTCTGTATGACAGTCTCTAGATTCATCCACGTCTCTACAAATGACCCAAATTCATTCCTTTTTATGGCTGAGTAATGTTCCATTGTATATACGTACCACATCTTTATCCATTCATCTATCGATGGGCATTTAGATTGCTTCCATGACCTGGCTATTGTAAATAGTGCTGCAATGAATATTAGGGTGCATGTGTCTTTTTGAATTATGGTTTTCTCTGGGTATATGCCCAGTAGTGGGATTGCTGGGTCACACGGTAATTCTATTTTTAGTTTTTTAAGGAACCTCCATACTGTTCTCCATAGTGGCTGTATCAATTTACATTCCCACCAACAGTGCAAGAGGGTTCCCTTTTCTCCACACCCTCTCCAGCATTTGTTGTTTGTAGATTTTCTGATGATGCCCATTCTAACTGGTGTCAGGTGATACCTCACTATAGTTTTGATTTGCATTTCTCTAATAATTAGGGATGTTGAGCAGCTTTTCATGTGCTTCTTGGCAATCTGTATGTCTTCTCTGGAGAAATGTCTGTTTAGGTCTTCTGCCCATTTTTGGATTGGGTTGTTTGTTTTTTTAATATTGAGGTGCATGAGCTGTTTATGTATTTTGGAGATCAATCCTTTGTCCGTTGACTCATTTGCAAATATTTTCTCCCATTCTGAGGGTTGTCTTTTCGGCTTACTTGTAGTTTCCTTTGCTGTGCAAAAGCTTTTAAGTTTCAGTAGGTTCCATTTGTTTATTTTTTGTTTTTATTTCCATTACTCTAGGAGGTGGCTCAATAAAGATCTTGCTGTGATTTATGTCAGAGTGTTCTTCCTATGTTTTCCTCTAAGAGTTTTATAGTGTCCAGTCTTACATTTAAGTCTCTAATCCATTTTGAGTTTATTTTTGTATACGGTGTTAGGGAGTGTTCTAATTTTATTCTTTTCCATGTAGCTGTCCAGTTTTCCCAGCACCACTTATTGAAGAGACTGTCTTTTCTTCATTGTATATCCTTGCCTTCTTTCTCATAGATTAGTTGACCATAGCTCCATGGGTTTATCTCTGGGCTTTCTATCCTGTTCCATTGATCTATATTTCTGTTTTTGTGCCAGTACCATATTGTCTTGATTACTGTAGCTTTGTAGTATAGTCTGAAGTCAGGGAGTCTGATTCCTCCAGCTCCGTTTATTTCCCTCAAGACTGCTTTGGCTATTTGGGGTCTCTTTTGTGTCTCCATACAAATTTTAAGATATTTTGTTCTAGTTCTCTAAAAAACGCCATTGGTAATTTGAAAGGTATTGCATTGAATCTGTAGACTGCTTTGGGTAGTATAGTCATTTTCACAATATTGATTCTTCCAATCCAAGAACATGGTATATCTCTCCATCTGTTTATATCATCTTTAATTTCTTTCATCAGTGTCTTATAGTTTTCTGCATATAGGTCTTTTGTCTCCCTAGGTAGGTTTATTCCTAGGTATTTTATTCTTTTTGTTGCAATGCTAAATGGGAGTGTTTCCTTGATTTCTCTTTCAGAGTTTTCATCATTAGTGTAGAGGAATGCAAGAGATTTCTGTGCATTAATTTTGTATCCTGCAACTTTACCAGATTCATCAATTAGCTCTAGTAGTTTTCTGGTGGCATCTTTAGGATTCTCTATGTATAGTATCATGTCATCTGCAAACAGTGACAGTTTTACTTCTTCTTTTCCAATTTGGATTCCTTTTATTTCTTTTTCTTCTCTGATTGCCGTGGCTAGGACTTCCAAAACTATGTTGAATAACAGTGGTGAGAGTACACATCCTTGTCTTGTTCCTGATCTTAGAGGAAATGCTTTCAGTTTTTCACCATTGAGAATGATGTTTGCTGTGGGTGTGTCATATATGGCCTTTATTTTGTTGAGGTAGATTCCCTCTATACCCACTTTCTGGAGAGTTTTTACCATAAATGGGTGTTGAATTTTATCAAAAGCCCTTTCTGCATCTATGGAGATGATAATATGGTTTTTATTCTTCAATTTGTAAATATGGCATATCACATTGATTGATTTGCTTATATTGAAGAATCCTTGCATCCCTGGGATAAATCCCACTTGATCATGGTGTATGATCCTTTTCATGTGTTGTTGGATTCTGTTTGCTAGTATTTTGTTGAGGATTTTTGCATCTGTATTCATGAGTGATATTGACCTGTAATTTTTTTTTTTGTAGTATCTTTGTCTGGTTTTGGTATCAGGGTAATGGTTTCCTCATAGAATGAGTTTGGGAGTGTTCCTTCCTCTGCAATTTTTTGGAAGAGTTTGAGAAAGATGGGTGTTAGCTCTTCTCCAAATGTTTGATAGAATTCACCTGTGAAGCCATCTGGTCCTGGACGTTTGTTTGTTGGAAGATTTTTAAACACAGTTTCAATTTCATTACTTGTGATTGGTCTGTTCATATTTTCTGTTTCTTCCTGGTTCAGTCTTGGAAGGTTATACCTTTCTAAGAATTTGTCCATTTCTTCCAGGTTGTCCATTTTATTGGCATAGAGTTGCCTGCAGTGGTCTCTTAGGATGCTTTGTATTTCTGTGGTGTCTGCTGTAATTTCTCCTTTTTCATTTCTAATTGTATTGATTTGAGTCCTCTCCCTCTTTTTCTTGATGAGTCTGGCTAATGGTTTATCAATGTTGTTTATCTTCTCAAAGAACCAGCTTTTAGTTTTCTTGATCTTTGCTATTGTTCTCTTTGTTTCTATTTCATTTATTTCCGATATGATCTTTATGATTTCTTTCCTTCTGCTAACTTTGGGTTTTGTTTGTTCTTCTTTCCTAGTTCCTTTAGGTGTAAGGTTAGATTGTTTATTTGAGATGTTTCTTGTTTCTTGAGGTAGGCTTGTATTGCTATAAACTTCCCTCTTAGAACTGCTTTTGCTACATCCCATAGGTTTTGGATCATCGTGTTTTCATTGTCATTTGTCTCTAGGTATTTTTTGATTTCCTCTTTGATTTCTTCAGTGATCTCTTGGTTATTTAGTAACGTTTTCTTTAACCTCCATGGGTTTGTGTTTTTTACGTTTTTTTCTGTGTAATTGATTTCTAATCTCATAGAGTTGTGGTTAGAAAAGATGCTTGATATGATTTCAATTTTCTTAAATTTACTGAGGCTTGATTTGTGACCCAAGATGTGATCTATCCTGGAGAATGCACCATGCACAGTTCAGAAGAAAGTGTAATCTGCTGTTTTTGGATGGAATGTCCTATAAATATCAATTAAATCTATCTGGTCTATTGTGTCATTTAAAGCTTCTGTTTCCTTATTAATTTTCTGTTTGGATGATCTGTCCATTGGTGTAAGTGAGGTGTTAAAGTCCCCCACTGTTATTTTGTCACTGTCGATTTCCTCTTTTATAGCTGTTAGCAGTGGCCTTATGTATTGAGGTGCTCCTATGTTGGGTGCATATATATTTATAATTGTTATATCTTCTTCTTGGAGCGATCCCTTGATCATTATGTAGTGTCCTTCCTTGTCTCTTGTAACATTCTTTATTTTAAAATCTATTTTATCTGCTATGAGTATTGCTACTCCAGCTTTCTTTTGATTTCCATTTGCATGGAATATCTTTTTCCATCCTCTCACTTTCAGTCTGTATGTGTCCCTAGGTCTAAAGTGGGTCTCTTGTAGACAGCATATATATGGGTCTTGTTTTTGTATCCATTCAGTGAGCCTGTGTCTTTTGGTTGGAACATTTAATCCATTCACGTTTAAGGTAATCATCAATATGTATGTTCTTATGACCATTTTGTTAATTGTTTTGTGTTTGTTTTTGTAGGTCCTTTTCTTCTCTTGTGTTTCCCACTTAGAGAAGTTCCTTTAGCATTTGTTGTAGAGCTGTCTTGGTGGTGCTGAATTCTCTTAGCTTTTGCTTGTCTGTAACGCTTTTGATTTCTCCATCGAATCTGAATGAGATCCTTTCCAGGTAGAGTAATCTTGGTTGTAGGTTTTTCCCTTTCATCACTTTAAATATGTCATGTCACTCCTTTCTGGCTTGTAGAGTTACTGCTGAGAAATCAGCTGTTAACCTTATGGGAGTTCCCTTGTATATTATTTGTCATTTTTCCCTTGCTGCTTTCAATAATTTTTCTTTGTCTTTAATTTTTGCCAATTTGAATACTATGTGTCTTGGCATGTTTCTCCTTGGGTTTATCCTGTATGGGACTCTCTGTGCTTCCTGGACTTGGGCGGCTCTTTCCTTTCCCAGGTTAGGGAAGTTTTCGACTATAATCTCTTCAAATATTTTCTCAGGTCCTTTCTCTCTCTTCTCCTTCTGAGACCCCTATAATGCGAATGTTGTTGCGTTTAATGGTGTCCCAGAGGTCTCTTAGGCTGTCTTCATTTCTTTTCATTCTTTTTTCTTTATTCTGTTCCGCAGCAGTGAATTCCACCATTCTGCCTTCCAGGTCACCTATCCGTTCTTCTGCCTCAGTTATTCTGCTATTGATTCCTTCTAGTGTAGTTTTCATTTCAGTTATCGTATTGTTCATCTCTGTTTGTTTGTTCTTTAATTCTTCTAGTTCTTTGCTCAACATTTCTTCCTCTTCTCGATCTTTTCCTCCATTCTTTTTCCGAGGTCCTGGATCATCTTCACTATCATTATTCTGAATTCTTTTTCTGGAAGGTTGCCTATCTCTACTTCATTTAGTTGTTTTTCTGGGGTTTTATCTTGTTCCTTCATCTGGTACATAGCCCTCTGCCTTTTCATCTTGTCTATCTTTCTGTGAATGTGGTTTTTGTTCCACAGGCTGCAGGATTGTAGTTCTTCTTGCTTCTGCTGTCTGCCCTGTGGTGGATGAGGCTATCTAAGAGGCTTGAGCAAGTTTCCTAATGGGAGGGACTGGGGGTGGGTAGAGCTGGCTGTTTCTCTGGTGGGCAGAGCTCATTAAAACTTTAATCCACTTGTGTGCTGATGCTTGGGGCTGGGTTCCCTCCCTGTAGGTTGTTTTGCCTGAGGCAACCCAACACTGGAGCCTACCTGGGCTCTTTGGTGGGCCTAATGTCGGACTCTTGGAGGGCTTACACCAAGGAGTACTTCCCAGAATTTCTGCTGCCAGTGTCCTTGTCCTCACGGTGAGACACAGCCACCCCCTGCCTCTGCAGGAGACCCTCCAACACTTGCAGGTAGGTCTGGTTCAGTCTCCTATGGCATCACTGCTCCTTCCCCTGGGTCCCGATGTGCACACTACTTTGTGTGTGCCCTCCAAGAGTGGAGTCTCTGCTTCCCCCTTTCCTGTCGAAGTCCTGCAATGAAATTCTGCTAGCCTTCAAAGTCTGATTCTCTAGGAATTCCTCCTCCCGTGCCAGACCCCCAGGTTGGGAAGCCTGACGTGGGGCTCAGAACCTTCACTCTAGTGGGTGGACTTCTGTGGTGTAAGTGTTCTCCAGTTTGTGAGTCACCCACCCAGTGGTTATGGGATTTGATTTTATTGTGATTGCGTCCCTGCTACCGTATCATTGTGGCTTCTCCTTTGTCTTTGGATGTGGGTTATCTTTTTTGGTGAATTCCAGTGTCTTCCTGTCGATGATTGTTCAGCAGTTGGTTATGATTCTGGTGCTCTCGCAAGAAGGAGTGAGAACACATCCTTCTACTCCGCTATCTTGAACCAATCTCCTATTTCTTCTCTTTTTGATAATAGCCGTTCTGACAGGTGTGAGGTGATATCTCCTCGTTTTGATTTGCATTTCCCTGTTGATTAGTGGTGTTTGAGCACCTTTTCATGTACTTGTTGGCCGTCGGTATATCTTCTTTGGAAAAATGTCTATTTACACCCTCTGCCTATTTTTTAATCAGATTGTTTGTTTTTTTGCTATTGAGTTGTATGAATTGTTTATACATTTTGGATATTACCTCCATATCAGATATATGATTTGCAAATATTTTCTGCCATTTGGTAGGTTACTTTTTCATTTTGTAGACGGTTTCCTTTGCTGTATGAAAGCTTTTTAGTTTGAGTTACTCCCACTCGTTTATTTCTGCTTTTGTTGCCTTTGCTATGGTGTTAAATCCAAAAAAATCATTGCCAAGACCAATGTCAAGGAGCTTACCACCTATGTTTTCTTCTAGGAGTTTTATAGTTTCAGTCTTATGTTCAAGTCTTTAATCTGTTTTGAGTTAACTTTTGTGTATGGTATAAGATAGTGGTGCAGTTTAATTCTTTTGCATGTGGCTGTTTAATTTTCTCAGCATCATTTATTAAAGAGACTGTCCTTTCCCCATTGTATATTTTTGTCTCCTTTGTTATAAATTAATTGACCACATATGTGTGGGTTTATTTCTGGGTTCTCTATTCTGTTCCCTTGATCTCTGTCTGTTTGTATGCCAATACCATGCTGTCTTGGTTACTATGGCTTTGTAATATAGATTGAAATCAGGGAGCATGATGCCTCCAGCTTTGTTCTTCTTTCTCAAGATTGCTTTGACTATTTGGGGTCTTCTGTGGTTTAATACAAATTTTAGGATTATTTATTCTCTTTCTGTGAAAAATGCCATTGGAACTTTGATAGGGATTGCATTGAATCTGTGGATTGCTTTAGTTAGTATGGACATTTTAACAATATTAATTCTTCCAGTCCATGAGCATGAGATATAGTTTTACCTATTTGTGTCTTCTTCGATTCCATTCATCAGCGTCTTATAGTTTTCAGTGTACAGGTCTTTCACCTCCTTGGCTAAATTTATTCTTAGGTATTTTATTCTTTTTGATGCAATTGTAAATGCATCATAATATACGTTAATAAGGAACTATATGTTAATAGTTCCTTATTAACATAGAGAAACTCAACTGCTTTTTGTATATTGCATTTGAATCCTGCAACTTTACAGAATTCATTTATTCTAACAGTTTTTTGGTCTTTAGGGTTTTATATATCATGTCATCTGACAATAGTGACAGTTTTACTTCTTCCTTCCTGATTTGGATAATTTTTATTTCTTTTTGTTGCCTAATTGCTCTGGCTAGGACTTTCAATACTATGTTGAATAAAAGTGATGAAAGCATCCTTTTCTTATTGCTGATCTTAGAGGAAAAGCTTTCAGCTTTTCACCGTTGAGTATGATGTTAGCTGTGGGCTTGTCATATATGGCCTTTATTATGTTGAGGTACTATACCCACTTTGTTGAGAGTTTTAATCATAAATGAATATTGAATTTTGTCAAAAGCTTTTTCTGCATCTATTGAGATGATCATATAATTTTTATCCTTCATTTTGTTAATGTGGTGTACTATATTGATTGATTTGCAAATGTTGAACCATCCTTGCATCCCTGGAATAAATCCCACTTGATCATGGTATATGATTCTTTTAATGTATTATTGAATTTGGTTTGCTAATATTTTTTGAGGACTTTTGCATCTCTGTTCATCAGGGATACTAACCTGTAATTTTCTTTTCTAGAGTGTCTCTGGTTTTGGTATCAGGGTGAAGCTGACCTCGTAAAGTGAATTTGGAATTATTCCTTCCTCTTCTATTTTTTGGAAGAGTTCATGACAGTTTCATATTAATCCATCTTTAAATGTTTGGTAGAATTCACCAGTGAAGACATCTGGTCCCTTTCTTTATTGGTATGTTTTTGATTACTGATTTAATCTCCTTACTAGTAACTGGTTTGTCCAGATTTTCTATTTCTTCATGATTTAGTCTTGGTAGGTTATATGTTTCTAGGAATTTATCCATTTCTTCTAGGTTCTCTAATTTGTTGGCATATAATTGTTCACAGTAGTCTCTTATGATTCTTTGTATTTCTGTTGTATCAACTGTACCTCCTTCACTTCCTAATGGCTATGTAAGGGAAAATCAAACCCTGGTTTATACTTACATTTATAAACTGGTTCATTCTTGACATTTCCATGCCAGCATAACTAACTATACTCATTATACATTTATCCTGCCTAAAAGTGCACGCTAATATAGATAACTCTAAAAGATCATTCCATATGTTGGTCTTTTGGGTCTGGCAGGAGGGCAGCAGGGGGTTTTAGCAGAGATTTATTAAGCCTCTGTGGTAGATGACCAAAATTTACACATTTTTGAAATATTATTTCTGACAAGGTATTAGTACTGCTTGGATATTTTTCTATGATTACAGCTTTTAATTTTATGACTGGATAGATGTTTGGAATTTCACTTCAAAGTAAATGAAGTTAGTATGTCTATTTTCATTTCTTATGTAAAGTTACAATTGTCTTTATTATTAGTGTCATGGTTATATGCCCTTATGATCTATAATTGAATTCCAACCTCTTCTTTGCTATTTTTGACTTCTCCTTGTAGGCTTCTAATCCAAATACTAAGGATCATATTTCTCTTGTGATGCTTCAAGAGGCACTTCTAAGTCATTATATATTCGTATTCATTATTTTACCTGTTTTTCTATTTTATCAAACGCAAGAGAAATGAAAAGCACACAGTCAGTATTTTCTTTGGTCTTATACCACAGCAGAGAATCAGTTTCTTAATCTGTTTATATATTGGCTACTCTCCATTGGCACAGATTCTAAGATCCATCATGACTTTATCATTGGAAAATATGATGCCACAGACATGTTACAATAATAAAGAAAGGTTAGTCATACCCCTGATAAGAAAAGGGCTTCTTCTGTGTCTCCAAGTTTGATAGGACAAGCTTAATACTTTGTGAAGTTGAGCCTATGACTGGATCCATCTTAGCCTCTGAGGAGAGCAGAGACTGAGGGAGCACTTAATTCAGTGTGGGTGTGGCATGAAGTGCAGAGATGAAGAAGGTTTCAAGACTTGTAGTCTTGGCAATTGAAAGGATGGCAATGCTGTTGATAGGAAGACAGAAGAAAGAGTAGGTGTTGGGAAAATCTGATGCATTTTTCCTTATATATGTTGGGCTTAAGGTACAGGGAGGATATACTCAAGGCTATGTCCTGCAGAAAGTTGGAGCCCAGAAGAGAGATGGAGATTAAAAGCTGGAGATAAAAGATTTGAGTCATTTCCTTAGTTAAAAGTGTGGGATGAATGTGATAAGTAGGCAAGACAATGGAGAAAGTGGTGTCCAATGGGCTGAGGAAAGACCTCTTAAAAGGCTGACGTTTAGGAGTTACAAGTAGAAAAGAATCCCAGCCTGGGACTGAGTTGTTTGAGAAGTAGGAGCACAAAGTCTCTGATTCCAAGGGAGGGATGGTGAATTTGTTTCAAAAGAAAAAGGGTGGTGAATTACGCCAAATACTAGAGAGGGGTAGGCAGGAGTAAGAAGGAAGGGACTAAGGATTTGATAATTAGGGGATAATTGTTGTCCTTAAAGAGAAGAGAGCATTTTTAGTAAAAATGTAAAGAGGTAGGGGAAATAAAACCAGAGTGTAAATGTGTTAAGTGTAAGTATAATGTATGAAAGAGAACATGGGTAGGGAAAATTAGAGAAAGGAAATACAAACTAGCTTTTTCAGATGTTTGGTAGTGAAAGGCAGTGGATCTCTAGTTCTTGATAGCACAGCATCAAGGGGACTGGTGTCCTAGGTCAATCCAGTGATGTCCAATGAGAAATTTTTCAGTTGCATTATGAGGCTTGTTTTTTTCAGTGTGTATCAATCGATTGATTTATTGTCCTCTTTTGTTGCTCGAGGTGTCCCATCTTTGGCTAATAGAGTTTCTTCATGTCAACTTTTGTGTCATTTTGACATAAGCCATTAATCTTCGATGCCTCCTTACAGAATAGCACAATAACATCTCCCAACCTCATATTTCCTGCCCCAGAGCTGGAATCAACCATTTCTACAAGGGGCACTTGTTTCAGGGAGAATGGTATTTAGAACTCAATCTTGGCACTTGGTGTGTTCACTGCTTTAGAGTGGCCATTGCTTCTTGACGTTTTCAATGGATAAAATTAGGATATAGCTAACAATTAGACCATTGAATGTAGTTGGAGATTTCTAAGTAGCTCAATTTGTCTTTGAACTATGTTCCACTGAGAATGGAAAGTCAAAATATTATATTTTGCAGACACTAGTTGTAACCTTTCTCTCTGAAGTTATGTTGCCACCTTGATATAGAGTAAGAATCATTCATTTCAACTTGATTTTCATTTTTATATTTTTAATTTAATTTTTTGAATATGTAAAATATTTGTTTCCAAAGTCAAAACTTTATAACCAGGTGTATTCAAAGAGTCTAACCTGCACTACTAACCTCTCCACTGGGTGTTCCCTATAATGTCAAGTTTGAATTAAGATTAGAAGGGAGGTGCATATACATATGTATGTGTGCTCGTATGTAGTCATATCTGCACCCCATACACAAAAGTAACATATGATATATAATTCTGCATATTGCTTTGGAGGTTACTACATGTATGTGTGTAAAGATCTTCCTTATTCCTGTTCATGATTATTTTACATTCCATTGTGTGGATCCCTTATTGATGGGCATGTAGTTTCTTTCCAATTTTATGCAATAAACAACAACAAAATGAAGGCAACCATAATCAACTTTGTGAATAAGTCATTTTGTATTTTCCTTAGTCTATCTTTGTGATAGATTCCTGGAAGTGGAATTACTGGGTCAAAAGGTGCATGCATACATAATTTTAGTAGATACTGGAAAATTTACTACCAATGATATTGTGTCACTGTGCTTTCTCACCAGCCATGTATAAGAGGGCCTGTTTCTCCACAGCCTCTCCAACAGAATATGTTGTCAAACTTTTGGATTTTTGCCAATCTGATGGGTAAGAAGTATATTAGAATGGTTTTAATTACATTTCCTTTTATTTATGAATAAAATTGAGCATCTTATTTACGTTTAGAGCCTTTTCATTTCATCTTCTGTGAATTTTCTATTCATATTTCTGTCCATTTAGTATTAGCTTGTCTTTTTTTAAAAAAATTTTTAGGAGCTCTGTATATGTTAGAGATAGAGTAGCTGTTCTCAATGTAAATTGCCAACATATTTTCTCAATTTCTCATCTGTATTTAAACTGTTTATGGAGGATTTTGCCATGCAAAAAAAGTTTGCATATTAAGTTATACAGCAGAAATATATTAATCTTTTATTTTATTAAAGGGTTCCTCTGCTCCCAAATTATAATTGTATTCACCCTGCCTGCTTCTAGTACTTTCTACTCTCATACCTTGAGTCCATTTGGAACTTATCCTGATACAACAGTGTGAAATAAAGATTGACTTTTATATTTTCCCAGATGGCTTTGCAGTTTTCCCAACACCATTTATTTTAAAAAATCAATATTTTCTTCTTAATTACATACTGAATGTCTTTATAAACTTGTCTCTTCATGAAATTTTAATTACCTGCTAAGGTTTATCTCTTTATGAATCAACATCACCTAGCTTTATTTATGGTAGCTCCAAATTGTGTTTTAATTCTCGTTGGGCTATCTCTCTAATGTTGCCTTTTGATTTTTAAGGGTTTTATAGGTGATTCTTCCTTGTTCCTTTTTTTATGTGATCTTTAGAATTAACTTGTTTAGCTCCATAAGAAACTTTGTGGTAATTTTATTGGGATCATGTTAAATATAAATTGGCTTAGGGAGTATTAACATCTTTATGGTGTTGAATCTTCCTATCTAAGAACAAGTTGTGCCTTTTCATTTGTTTAAATCTTTGTGTCTTTCAGAAGTGTTTTCAAATATCCTTATATATATTTTGCACATATTATAAAGATCATACCTAGCTAATATATATGTAGATACAATATATAAGTATAAATAAATATGTATATTGTCTGTATGTAGATAATTGATATTTGCATATTATTTTAATAGATTACTACTTTACTAAAGTCTCTTATTGTTTAGTGTTTCCGCTAATTTCCATGGGGTTTCTAATATACAATCACATCACCTGCAAATAGAGATTGTTTTACCTCTTCCTATCCCTAAGCATCAAAATATGTTTTCTTATCTAGTTGCATTGAATAATAACTCTAATACCATATAAAAATAGTAGCAATAGTGGGACCATTTCCTTGTTCTTGTATATTCATGTTACAAGAGTTTCTATAGATTTCTGTATTATTAGATGTTTTTATTAGGAATGAAGTTTATTGTCATTTTTGCATCAAAATTCATAAGAAAGTTTGTTATGAAATTTTCTCTTTGTGTAGTCTTTACAAGTTTTTGTTATCAATTTTACACATGCCTCATAAAACTAGTTTGGAATTTTTCTTTACTTTTCTATGCTCTGGAAAGTTTGAGTAGCATTGGGATTACTTAATCTTTAAAATTTTAAATGTTGGTAGAGTTCCCTTTTGAAACCATCTGGACCTGGTGGCTCCCTCAGAGGGGAGCTTTCTGGAAACTTTAATTCTTCTGTAGTAATTGGTCTGTAGACTATATCTTCTGGAGTAAGTTTTGGTATATAAATCTTCTGATAAAGTTAGCCATTTCATCTAAGTTTTCAAATTTATTGCATTGAGTTGGACAAAGTAGTTTCTGATGATTAAAAAATTTTTTTCTCTGGGTTGATGATTACTTCCACCTTATAATTTATTTTATGTGTTTATCTTTTTTTAGAACTTAGGTCAGCTAGTGGTTTCTCTATTTTGTCAATTCTTTTACCCTTATTTTTTTTTATTAGTTCTACTGGTTTTTACTTTCTAACTCATTGTTATATTTTTAGATTTATTAAGTCCTTCCTTTTGCTTTCAGTCAGTTAAGTTTGTAATTCTTTCTCTAGCTTTTTGAGTTGATATTTAATTTATTTATTTTCATTTTATAATATAGGTAATTTGTGCAAAGAATTTTCTCAGAGCTCTGTCTGAGTTATATCCCATAGATTCTGATATACTTGCTTTCATTATCATTATATTTTTAATTCAGCAATTTCATATTTTATTTTCCCTTTCATTCAAGAGTTGTTTAATAAACAGTTTAATTTCCAGGTTTGAAGGGCATTTTTTGTTATTAATAAACATTTTTTGCTTTGGAATCAGAGAATACTGCTTACACTACTTCAATTATTTTTGCAATTTGTTAACATTTTCTTTGTAGACTAATATAATTTCAGTTTTTCTAAATGTTTCATATATGCTTGATATGAAAGTTTATTTACTGTTATTAAGATAGAAGGTAAAATATTATCTGCCTATCTCTTTTCTTTGCTATTTTTAATTTTTTGTTTGTTTTTAGGTATTTTGTATTTTTGTTCTGGTTGTTAAATTTATGTATATTTAGTCAATCCTTCCTTTAGAAACTGTTCATTTCCTGCTATGAGCACCTACTATGAGTTATTAAGTAAGCTGGAAATTTAACATTACTCAACCTCCCTCCAATTTAAGCCCATAGCATTATTTTAGTGTTAAACTTTGTGAAAGTGTTAAATATACTTATGCTTCTACTACTTGATTTGTCAGAATCAGATGATATTAATTTACTCAGTTATTACCTATGAGGTAATCATAAGCTAATAGTAATTTCTATGACTCTTCCTTTCTCATCTTATTTTTATTTATTGTATTTTTGTGCAGGGTTAGTGCCTATAACACTTAGATGCTCTTTTTTGTCACCCCAACCCCAAATATTAGTGTTAACTCTATCATTAAATATATTTAATGTCCACCTTCAGACCATATGCTGATGGTTCTCTAATCTTTTTTGGTTGTCTGGAGCTTCTATTATCAGGAAAGATTCATGAGACCACTTAACAAATTTTTTTTTTTTTTAGTTTTAGAACGTTTATAATTATTTTTCTGTGTCCTTTATGTGGAAAGTTTGGCTGTATACAAAGTCGTTGTCTTACATTTTTCTCAAGTAATTTTAAACAATTGCTCCTTAGTTTTTTAGTATGAAATGTTGTTGTCAAGAAGTTGGATGGCAGTCTGACTTTCTTCCCCTCCTTAGTGATTTGGACTTTTTGTCTGAATGCTTACAGGGTTTGTTTGTTTTCTTCATAGACTTAAATTTCAGTAGTTTTATTAAGATATGTCTCTGTGTTGACCACTTTAAGTCAGTTTTCCCAGGTGCGTGGTGTGTCTTTTGACTACATAGATTGAAATCTTCTTTACTTCTCGACTCTCCTGATTTATAGTTTTAAGTAATTGCTTTGCTATATTGCTTCGGTTTGTTTCTTTAGGGGCCCATTTGTACATACAGTGGGTACTCTTTACCTGTATTCTATATTTATGACTTTCTCCTAAATCTTTTTATTCTTTTTCTTTACTCTTTATCTTTCCATCCTTTATTCCCCTCACTATGCTGTCCATGGAGTCTATTTGCTCTTACATCCTGTCTAATTTAGTCTATTTCTGAATGTTTTTTATTTTAAAATTTATTTCCAAAATGTCTCCGTTCTTGTTTATTTTTTTCTGTTGCCTGATCATATCATTTCTGTATTTTCTGTTTCTGAAATGTACTACTCTTTCAAAGCTTTGATCATTTTCTTCATTATTTTTAACTTATTCTGAAATATTAGGCTACAGTTTTCATCTCCTTTGTGGATAGCAGTACCTGGAAGAGCTGAATTGTCAAAGCAGACCCCAATGAATCATAGGTCTCAACCACACCAGGTTTTTACTAACAACTAGCAAAGATACATGCTAAAAATGGGCATTAAACAAACACAAATTCATCCTTCATTAGAAGGACTCAGAACCATCAAATGGAGCTTTCAAAAGACCCTTTTTCATCACTGAAGTGTGTTTTGATTTTTGGAGCAATAGATGATTGCTATGTACGTGGTATAAGTTCACTCAGAAGAAGCCATTTAGATTTCAAGCTACGCAGTTTTTATATTTTGTTAGTCAGGCAGAAAGAAAGCCTATGAGATTAACTTCCATTCTCTAGCAGCTGCCTCCCATTAAAATAAAAAATTCCAGGTTTTTTGTTTAATCATGAACAATTTAGACAGACTTGATATATCTGGTTTAAAATACTCTTAGACAAGAACTTCCCTTGCTATCTTTCTGATATTCAGTCCCATCAGAATGTTTAGAAGAAGGTTTAGTTAATCAATATATAAAAACTAAATCTATTTCTATATACCAGCAATAAATATAAAACACAATTAAATATACATATAATTATATAAATGCTTTATATAATTATATATACTTTTACAGTAGTAACAGAAACTATAATGTATTTTGGAATAAATTTAATAAAGAAATTGCAGGAGTTCTGTAGAGACAATTAGAAAATTCTATTGAAAGACATTAAAAACATAAAACCTTAAAAAGAAAGCTATACCATGTTTATGACTAGGAAGATCCTTTATTGAAAATATACCAATTCTCCACAAATTGATCTATAAATTCAGTGCATTTCCAATCAAAATCTCGAGTTAATTCTAAAATTTATATGGTAGAGGTCAAAGACCAAGTATAGCCAAATATTTCTGAAGACTGAAATTAAGGTGGGGAGATTAGGTTAAAAACTATAATAATTAAGTTATAAATTCATAAGGCTATTATAATTGACAGTGTGGTAATCACATAGAAATAAGCACATTGACTAATGAAATAGAAAAGAGAGTTCAGAAACTGACATTTATGAAAAATTGACATCTGATAGAGCATTGAGATTGGGAGGGAAAGAAAGAAGCATTACATTAATGGTCCTGAGACCATTGTTATTTACAAAGAAGAAAAAGAAATCTGGCTTTATTTCATAGCATGTGAAAAAATTAACTCCAGGTGAAGGATTTAATTGAGAGATAAAATTAAACGTTTTCTAGGAAAATATCCATCTCAGTTTCGAGAATGATGTCTTAAACAGGGCACAAAAAAGTACTAACCCTAAAAGAAATATTGCTAAAGTTGATCTCTCTAAAATGAACAACTTTTATAAAAAAAAAATAAAAGAAGGTGGATCGCTGGAGAAATGGGTATTTATTTTTTTATTATACTTTATAAAATACATATATATGATCACAATTCTTTTGTATGAATCAAATACTAGACTGAAAACGAAGTAAAGAAAGAGAGAACAACTTAAAAACAGGTCAGAATGGCTGTTCCTTTACATCCATCATCAGCTCAGTCAGGAACCTGCATCACTCTAAGTTTTCTGAAATGTGAAATGGAAATACTTGTGGAGGGCCCTCACAGGTGCATTTAGAGATGGTATGTTCAGGAAAATGGAATTGAAATGTTTTAGTAAGAGTCATGGGCCCAATCCTAGAAATAGATGATGGTTGAGTTTTCTATAGTATGTAATTACAGCACAATAAGACTCAAAAGCATTTCAATAAAGTGTGGGTGGAAGAGGAGCAGGCTGCTTCAAGGGCTTCATTAGCTTCTGCCGACTGGAGCTCTCCAGGCCATTGGGAGGAACCCTGTTTACCTTGGTTCAGAATCAATTTTAATCATCATTGAGGCCTGAGGGGTCAGAGTGCAGCACGAAGTCCTTGGGACTACACCAGGAAGGGAAAGAAAAGATAAAAATGTTTTTCTAAAAGCCCAGAAATGGGCTCCAGTTTTGTTTACCAATTGTTTCCAGAACAATATATTGTAGTGCCAATCACTGATGAAATGGTAGGATTAAACTTCAATCCCTACTTTAGTTTCTTCAAGAAGTTCCTGGTAAATTAGAGTGATGGTATTGGCCCAGTTTAGTGTCAGTGTCAGTAAATTAGAGTGATGGTATTGGCCCAATTCTGTCAGTTGAATTATATAATTTCTACATGTACTGTGGCCTGAAGCTTTGGGCATATTTAATAAAGGGAGAGAGACAGTAAATGAGAAAAAAGTATCATAAAAACAAATGGACAACAAAACAAAAAACAAGACCTTGCCCCTTCTGGTAGGGATGCTGAGAAAGACACACTCATCCATAAAGGAGATGTAGATAATTTCTTATTTCTCTCCGAAAATGCCAGTACATGTAGCTCTGGGTGGAGGAGAACCAGTTCATCTGGCCTTTGAGGTCACATTGATGATGTTGAACCTTGCTGTTAATGAAACTCAGTGCATTTTTCTTTATTTTTATTTCATTTTCTAATAAGCATTTGTGAGCTATAACCTTTCCCTCTCCTAGATTGCATTGCTTCAAAAAAGCCTCAGAAACAACCCTTCTAGAAAAGAAGGCTAAGTTTTAAGTAATGACAGTGATTCTACAATGTGTCATACTTGCGGTTTATAATGTACTACCCTTCACATTCTCTCATTATCCTTGAAACAGCTCTTTCAGTATATTAAGATAGACATCATAATGCTCATCTTTCCTCTGGGAAAATGAGGTTATAGCTATTAATGTATCTGCTTACGATTGTAAAGCTCCTTAGTGGCAGGAGTCAAGACTCCTCACTCCAGCGACAATGTTCTTTCACTCCACCATTAATGAGTGATGTTGACTAATAATATCAACATTTTCCTGGGCATTAGAAATATAGAGAAAAATAAGACACAAGCCTGTCCTCTGATAGCATATAACCTATTAGGGGTGGGGGAAGTAGTAAGATAGTTACATGAACAGACAAAGCTTAAAATGTGTCAATAAAAAGTAGCTAAGTGAGGGACAGAGGTGGTGGGTGCTGTCTATGGGTATGTAACAGCTGTCAGTGTCAATTACCCTTCTTCAAATTAATGTTTTATATTCGTGTTTTTATTTGGCTAAACTGTAGATTGAGATGTATGAAATGAAGTTACCAAGTAGAAATTATATGGTGAAGTCGAGGTAGGGATCGTCCATTATAAAAGACAAAATTTTTTAAATGAAGGAAACAAAAGAACTCCACAACAGTTGTAAATATTAAGGAAAGATGTATTCCATCAAAGAGGATTGTTTCCAATGTAAGCTAAGAAATACTGCCATCTTCTGTGGACTACTCATGGGACGAGTTTGTGAACTGGCTTCCAGGGAAAGCCATTATTCTCCTAATGGTTGTAGGTCCAACTTTAGCGTGAAAAGACTGGAGATTCTTAGAGGAAGGCAGTGTTCTGGGCATTATTTTTTGTTTTTTTTAATTTTTGAATTTTATTTTATTTATTTTTTTATACAGCGGGTTCTTATTAGTCATCCATTTTATACATATTAGTGTATGTATGTCAATCCCAATCTCCCAATTCATCACACCACCACCCCCGCCCCTCCACTTTCCCCCCTTGGTGTCCATACGTTTGTTCTCTACATCTGTGTCTCAATTTCTGCCCTTCAAACTGGTTCATCTGTACCATTTCTCTAGCTTCCACATATATGTGTTAATATATGATATTTGTTTTTTCTTTCTGACTTACTTCACTCTGTATGAGTCTCTAGATCCATCCACGTCTCACCAATGACCCAATTTCGTTCCTTTTTATGGCTGAGTAATAATCCGTTGTATATATGTACCACATCTTCTTTATCCATTCATCTGTCGATGGGCATTTAGGTTGCTTCCATGTCCTGGCTATTGTAAATAGTGCTGTAATGAACATTGGGGTGCATGTGTCTTTTTGAATTTTGGTTTTCTCTGGGTATATGCCCAGTAGTGGGATTGCTGGGTCATACGGTAATTCTATTTTTAGTTTTTTAAGGAACCTCCATACTGTTCTCCATAGTGGCTGTATCAATTTACATTCCCACCAACAGTGCAAGAGGGTTCCCTTTTCTCCACACCCTCTCCAGCATTTGTTGTTTGTAGATTTTCTGATGATACCCATTCTAACTGGTGTCAGGTGATACCTCATTGTACTTTTGATTTGCATTTCTATAATAATTAGGGATGTTGAGCAGCTTTTCATGTGCTTCTTGGACATCTGTATGTCTTCTCTGGAGAAATGTCTGTTTAGGTCTTCTGCCCATTTTTGGATTGGGTTCTTTGTTTTTTTAATATTGTGCTGCATGAGCTGTTATATATTTTGGAGATCAATCCTTTGTCCGTTGATTCATTTGCAAATATTTTCTCCCATTCTGAGGATTGTCTTTTCGTCTTGTTTGTAGTTTCCTTTGCTGTGCAAAAACTTTTAAGTTTCATTAGGTCCCATTTGTTTATTTTTGTTTTTATTTCCATTACTCTAGGAAGTGGATCAGAAAAGATCTTGCTGTGATTTATGTCAAAGAGTGTTCTTCCTATGTTTTCCTCTAAGAGTTTTATAGTGTCCAGTCTTACATTTAGGTCTCTAATCCATTTTGAGTTTATTTTTGTGTATGGTGTCAGGGAGTGTTCTAATTTCATTCTTTTACATGTAGCTGTCCAGTTTTCCCAGCACCACTTATTGAAGAGACTATCTTTTCTTCATTGTATATCCTTCCCTCCTTTGTCATAGATTAGTTGACCATAGGTGCACGGGTTTATCTCTGGGCTTTCTATCCTGTTCCATTGATCTATATTTCTGCTTTTGTGCCAGTACCATATTGTCTTGATTACTGTAGCTTTGTAGTATAGTCTGAAGTCAGGGAGCCTGATTCCTCCAGCTCCGTTTTTTTCCCTCAAGACTGCTTTGGCTATTTGGGGTCTCTTTGTGTCTCCATACAAATTTTAAGATATTTTGTTCTAGTTCTCTAAAAAATGCCATTGGTAATTTGATAGGGGTTGCATTGAATCTGTAGACTGCATTGGGTAGTCTAGTCATTTTCACAATATTGATTCTTCCAATCCAAGAACATGTATATCTCACCATCTGTTTGTATCATCTTTCATTTCTTTCATCAGTGTCTTATAGTTTTCTGTATACAGGTCTTTTGTCTCACTAGGTAGGTTTATTCCTAGGTATTTTATTCTTTTTGTTGCAATGCTAAATGGGAGTGTTTCCTTGATTTCTCTTTCAGAGTTTTCATCATTAGTGTAGAGGAATGCAAGAGATTTCTGTGCATTAATTTTGTATCCTGCAACTTTACCAAATTCATCAATTAGCTCTAGTAGTTTTCTGGTCGCATCTTTAGGGTTCTCTATGTATAGTATCATGTCATCTGCAAACAGTGACAGTTTTACTTCTTCTTTTCCAATTTGGATTCCTTTTATTTCTTTTTCTTCTCTGATTGCCGTGGCTAGGACTTCCAAAACTAGGCTGAATAACAGTGGTGAGAGTGGACATCCTTGTCTTGTTCCTGATCTTAGAGGAAATGCTTTCAGTTTTTCACCATTGAGAATGATGTTTGCTGTGGGTGTGTTGTATATGACCTTTATTTTGTTGAGGTAGTTTCCCTCTATGCCCACTTTCTGGAGAGTTTTTACCATAAATGGGTGTTGAATTTTATCAAAAGCCTTTTCTGCATCTATTGAGATGATCATATGGTTTTTATTCTTCAATTTGTTAATATGGCGTATCACATTGATTGATTTGCTTATATTGAAGAATCCTTGCATCCCTGGGATAAATCCCACTTGATCATGGTGTATGATCCTTTTCATGTGTTGTTGGATTCTGTTTGCTAGTATTTTGTTGAGGATTTTTGCATCTGTATTCATAAGTGATATTGGTCTGTAATTTTCTTCTTTTGTAGTATCTTTGTCTGGTTTTGTTATCAGGGTGATGGCGGCCTCATAGAATGAGTTTGGGAGTGTTCCTTCCTCTGCAATTTTTTGGAAGAGTTTGAGAGGATGAGTGTTAGCTCTTCTCTAAATGTTTGATAGAATTCACCTGTGAAGCCACCTGGTCCTGGACGTTTGTTTGTTGGAAGATTTTTAAACACAGTTTCAATTACATTACTTGTGATTGGTCTGTTCATATTTTCTGTTTCTTCCTGGTTCAGTCTTGGAAGGTTATACCTTTCTAAGAATTTGTCCATTTCTTCCAGGTTGTCCATTTTATTGGCATAGAGTTACTTATAGTAGTCTCTTAGGATGCTTTGTATTTCTGCAGTGTCTGTTGTAAGTTCTCCTTTTTCTTTTCTAATTGTATTGATTTGAGTCCTCTCCCTCGTTTTCTTGATGAGTCTGGCTAATGGTTTATCAATGTTGTTTATCTTCTCAAAGAACCAGCTTTTAGTTTTCTTGATCTTTGCTATTGTTCTCTTTGTTTCTATTTCATTTATTTCCGATATGATCTTTATGATTTCTTTCCTTCTGCTAACTTTGGGTTTTGTTTGTTCTTCTTTCTCTAGTTCCTTTAGGTGTAAGGTTAGATTGTTTATTTGAGATGTTTCTTATTTCTTGAGGTAGGCTTGTATTGCTATAAACTTCCCTCTTAGAACTGCTTTTGCTGCATCCCATAGGTTTTGGATTGTTGTGTTTTCTTTGTCATTTGTTTGTAGATATTTTTTGATTTCCTCTTTGATTTCTTCAGTGATCTCTTGGTTATTTAGTAACGTGTTGTTTAGCCTCCATGGGTTTGTGTTTTTAACGTTTTTTTCTTTGTAATTGATTTCTAATCTCATAGCCCTGTGGTCAGAAAAGATGCTTGATATGATTTCAATTTTCTTAAATTTACTGAGGCTTGATTTGTGACCCAAGATGTGATCTATCCTGCAGAATGCTCCATGCACACTTCAGAAGAAAGTGTAATCTGCTGGTTTTGGATGGAATGTCCTATAAATATCAATTAAATCTACCTGGTCTATTGTGTCATTTAAAGCTTGTGTTTCCTTATTAATTTTCTGTTTGGATGATCTGTCCATTGGTGTAAGTGAGGTGTTAAAGTCCCCCACTGTTATTTTGTCACGGTCGATTTCCTCTTTTATAGCTGTTAGCAGTTGCCTTATGTATTGAGGTGCTCCTATGTTGGGTGCATATATATTTATAACTGTTATACCTTCTTATTGGATTGATCCCTTGATCATTATGTAGTGTCCTTCCTGTCATTTGTAACATTCTTTATTTTAAAGTCTATTTTATCTGCTATGAGTATTGCTACTCCAGCTTTCTTTTGATTTCCATTTGTATGGAATATATTTTTCCATCCCCTCACTTTCAGTCTGTATGTGTCCCTAGGTCTGAAGTGGGTCTCTTGTAGACAGCATATATATGGGTCTTGTTTTTGTATCCATTCAGTGAGCCTGTGTCTTTTGGTTGGAGCATTTAATCCATTCACGTTTAAGGTAATTATCGATATGTATGTTCCTATGACCATTTTGTTAATTGTTTTGGGTTTGTTTTTGTAGGCCCTTTTCTTCTCTTGTGTTTCCCACTTAGAGAAGTTCCTTTAGCATTTGTTGTAGAGCTGTCTTGGTGGTGCCGAATTCTCTTAGCTTTTGCTTGTCTGTAACGCTTTTGATTTCTCCATCGAATCTGAATGAGATCCTTTGCAGGTAGAGTAATCTTGGTTGTAGTTTCTTCCCTTTCATCACTTTAAATATGTCATGTCACTCCTTTCTGGCTTGTAGAGTTACTGCTGAGAAATCAGCTGTTAACCTTATGGGAGTTCCTTGTATATTATTTGTCGTTTTTCCCTTGCTGCTTTCAATAATTTTTCTTTGTCTTTAATTTTTGCCAATTTGATTACTATGTGTCTTGGCATGTTTCTCCTTGGGTTTATCCTGTATGGGACTCTCTGTGCTTCCTGAACTTGGGTGGCTATTTCCTTTCCCAGGTTAGGGAAGTTTTCGACTATAATCTCTTCAAATATTTTCTCAGGTCCTTTCTCTCTCTCTTCTCCTTCTGGGACCCCTATAATGCGAATGTTGTTGCATTTAATGTTGTCCCCGAAGTCTCTTAGGCTGTCTTCATTTCTTTTCATTCTTTTTTCTTTATTCTCTTCTGCAGCAGTGAATTCCACCATTCTGCCTTCTAGGTCACTTATCCGTTCTTCTGCCTCAGTTATTCTGCTATTGATTCCTTCTAGTGTAGTTTTCATTTCAGTTATTGTATTGTTCATCTCTGTTTGTTTGTTCTTTAATTCTTCTGGGTCTTTGTTAAGCATTTCTTGCATCTTCCCGATCTTTGCCTCCATTCTTTTTCCGAGGTCCTGGATCATCTTCACTATCATTTTTCTGAATTCTTTTGGAAGGTTGCCTATCTCCACTTCATTTAGTTGTTTTTCTGGGGTTTTATCTTGTTCCTTCATCTGCTACATAGCCCTCTGCCTTTTCATCTTGTCTATCTTTCTATGAATGTGGGTTTTGTTCCACAGGCTGCAGGATTGTAGTTCTTCTTGCTTCTGCTGTCTGCCCTCTGATGGATGCGGCTATCTAAGGGGCTTGTGCAATTTTCCTGATGTGAGGGACTGGTGGTCGTTCTGGCCACTTTTAATTCTCCTTTTTCAATTCCAGTTTCTTGGATTGTTTGGTACAATGCTTTGCATGTGTTGATGTACCCTATTTGATTTCAAAGCCAGAATTCGTTTTCTGAGCCTTCAAACCAACCATTAAAATGAGTAGCTTGTTTCTTATCCTAATGAAAAAAACACTTGAAAATTTTCTCTTCTGCAAATGGAGTCTGGGTTATCTCAAAGCATCTTGTCACTCAGGCCTCAGTTCAGATGTCACCTCCTGGAGGACAGGTTAGCTGAATTTTGCCCTCTACCATGCAGCCAGCTGCTCCTTCTTTTATTTCCTATAAAAGCACTTGTCACAATTGGAGATTATTTTACTTGTGTATAGACTTTTCTTTATCTGCCTTTACCATTTGAATGGAAGCTCCAGGAAAGTAGGGACCTTGAATATCTAGCAAAGTGCTTGGCATCTAAATAAGAGCTTGATAAATCCTAATTGAATTAATGATTCTAGAATCCCCATGAGAATTCGTAGGTCATTAGTTTAGTGTTTAGAATCATGATATTCTGTATTGGATATGTGTCATTTGTCTTAAAGGATAGTGAGCGGATTAAGGTTTTCTATAAAAGAAAGAGGGTAAAAAAGGAATTGCTTCTTCTTCAAACATTTGAATGGCTGTAATTGACTGTGTTGCATTTTATTTTTGCACCACAAAACAGCATTTGGTGGTGCATTTTGGTTTTGTTTTTTGTGCGTAAAAACTTTTGCAATTAGAATGGCCAGGTTAAGAAATGTGAATTTTACTTTCTTCCTGCTATAGAGACTTGAGGAAATACACCCCCTGTGAGTCTGATCTTTGAAAAACGCAAATCTTGGTCACTCTTAAGTTCTCCCCGGAATTCTCTTAATACTGCAATGGCCTCTCTTAGCCTGGGGCTGAAGATCGCCCTCCCGATCAAAGCCTGAGGGCCTCGTTTCTGCGGCTGCCTTGCCAGCCTCATCCAGGACCACTGTGCCAGGGATCACGGAGTTCCAGAGTTCCAAAGGCTGACCTTCTTTTAGTTTCTTAAACTCATCAAGTATTTTTTTTTCTTCTAAAACCTACATACACATCTCTCTCCTTGGTTCACTCTTCCCAAATCTTTTCCTGTCTAATTCTTAGTTTTTTAGGTTTCAGATTGTGTCACCTCCTCAAAAAGGCCTTCTCTGACACCCCCTTTTCCCCTGATCTAAGGTAGTCCTCTTGTTACTCTCTCTCGTAAGACCCTGTACTCTTCCTTCTTGGCACTGATTACAATTAATAGTTTTACTTATTTTATTGTTTTGTGTGTGTGTGTGTGTGTGTATTTAATGCCTGTCTACCTTACTAAATTTACGCTGAAGGAGGGCAATGTTTCGCTCATTGTTAAACCCTCAACACTTAATTTAGTGCCCAGAGCATAATAGATTCTCACTCAGTAAATATTCACTGAATGAATAAAGGAATGAATGAATAAAATTGATCTTTGAGTTCCTAGTGTCTAGCACTGAATCTGGCATATATAAGAGACTAAAACATAGTGTATAACTAAAATCAAGTTAATGAAGAAGTGAAGTGTTTATCATCCACAGAGAAACAATTATTGGTTTATTAAAAATAGAAACTTGCTCTCATACAGACCACTCTCTCTCTGTTCATTCATTTACCTTCACTCCAGTTAAGAGAATCTGCTCATCTAAGTACATGGGAGAAAAACTACCTAATTGCTTCGTGTAATTCCAACACATCCAAATGGAAAGTGAATAACCGGAGGCATTCTTCCTGATGTTTTACATACTTGATGCAGGCATCTTAAAAGATTGACCAACTCCCTTTTCAACTGGATATTTGAATAGACACAACCATTAGAGAATTTTCTTCTAGGGACTTACTTTAGCTCTTAAACTGTATACACTGAACAAGCAAACTCAAGTGGATCGTTATCTATAGAAGTGCAGAATTCCTTCTCCCTTTGGCAAACCATTCAGACCCAGAAGTATGTTTTACACATTCTGACAGAAGCACCTATAATAGCCAATTGTAACCTCCTTTCTTGCTACTTTAGCACCCTAAAGTATATGAAAAGACTGCATGTTAAGGCATTGTCTATTTATTAGAAAATATCTCTTGGCTTCAAAGCTCTTTTGACTATCAACCTACTGATGTGAGAAAAGTAAATAGCAACGAATTCCCTAGAGTCTTACTCCTAGGTGACAGGTGGCTTAATAAAGATAATTGGATATTAGATGACTAAGTGTTTGAAGCTAATACACAGACACATCTTTCAGATAGGTCACTGTAATGCTTCCTGTGTAATTTTCATGACAACCATTTGCACCGGTATGAACAAAAAGGGTCTGCATCCTTCTGGATGAGTAATAGGCATATCAATTATCTGTACTCTATTGCCAAGATTGGAGGTGGGCTCCCAGCGACTCTTGCAAGGCTGAAGCCCACCCTTAGAGACTGCAATGAAGAGAGAGGAGCGGGGGCTGAGAGTCCTCTTGGCCTTGTGTCAGGGCATGATTGCGGGGACGTGAGTAGGGTCCTCATTCTGGAAGGGATTGGATGTATGGCTAGATATGTGTGGATGGCCTGGCATCTGTGGCAGCCATTCCAACACGTCAGTCATCAGTGAGTTAATGCCCCTCTGAAGGAGAATGACTTTTTCTTGAGCTGAACATATCCTGAGGTCGCTGCCTGAAAGAAAGCCTCACTCCGTTCTGTGATTTCAATGAGCATGGACTTCCTTATGCCGAAAGAATCTTTTTGGCTTTTTTCTCCATTTATTGGAAGTCCATTTACCGGACACCAATGTTGATTGGCTTCTCTTGGTAGATTCCCTTAAGTTTCAAAGGAAAACAACAATAGCAACAACGCTACATATGGATTGAAGCTGAGAAAAGCAGAGAGTTGAAAACCTTCTTCCTACTGTCACGCTTCCCTACTTCTTCAGCAAGGTCTGCTTGACTTGGAATGTGCCTTCCAAGGACTTTACATTTCCAAAATGCTCCTAAATTGCTCCATGCATTTATTCCTCCAACTCTCAATGAAGACAGCACTGGCTTTCAGTCTCATAGCAACTCTTCTCAAGGTAATGGACCACAAGTTATTTCCACTTGAAATCCAGTTCTTCCAAAATGAGTCATACAACATGGTTTTTATCTCCTTTTCCTCAGAATAACTCTAAGAAGATGATCTTTTGGCCATATTCTTAAAATTTCCCCTACTGGTTTTTATTATATTCCAGGTTTCTCTACCTAAACACTATCCTTTCTAAGAGGAATGACATTTTTACAAGTTATAATTATGTGTTCTTAGCTCATTTGCCTTGACATATAGCCTGTGATAGTTAAAGTGCACTCACATGTGAAGCACAGACTTTGACCCAAAGCCACGAAGTTTACATGTTCACAGGTGCACAGAGGGAAGGCTGAGCATGAGAGAGATATGTTCTCCTTTTAGTAAGTTCATTGAGCCCATTCTTGCAGAAACAAAAGAGCCCTGGGTAATTTTTCAAAACACTCAGACTTCTGGTCAACCCTAAAGCCAGTCACTTAATATTCTGCTTTGTTATAATGATAGGAAAATTGGTCTCAGTGTTCGTAAGGTTCTACATTTCAGTTATTTGGTTTCTTCCCTCTTTTAGTGGATGCCACCCCTGGGGATTGTACCACCAGTAGTATCTTAAATTGGAACCTCCCTCTCCAGGAGTATAGCTTCTGTAGCCTCTACTTCCTCGCTCCTTTATTCCTACTGGACCTACTCTTTATCTTTGACACTTAATCCCTTCTATTCTTTGGTTACAGTTTTCTGATTTAGTTTTCTTCCTGGTTCATCCTAAGCCCTGTAATCAGTCACCTCTAAATCTCTCTCCCCTCGACTCTTCTCTCTGCCTAAAGAATCAGTCTTCCTCCTCGGGCCACATCCACTGTCTACTTTCATCACTTCCATCCCCGGGCTACTCAATACTTTTTCTGAAGCTGGAATATCATCTTGATCTGGTCCACAGATTTATGCTTCTCTTCTTGATGTCTCTAGCCTACATTTAGAGATCATTCTGGGCTTCTTGTCCCCCTCCTTCCTGGTTCCTTTTCGTCTCTGCCACTGCTCCTCTTGTGCAGCTTCATCTTCCTTTTAGGCTGGATTCCCCTGAGACGCTGTCTGTTTCTCTCCTTCTGCACTCAAACACTCTGTCTTGGCAGCTCCCAAAGCTGAATCTCCAGGCACAAAGGTTTTTCTGAGTTCCAGATCTCTAAGAGCTATTTGGATATCCCGCAGGCATCTCAAACTTCTCCTCCATAGAACCTAGTTTTTTTCCTTCTGCCACTAATTACAACTTTAATTATTCCTTTTTTCTACCCTCCCCTTCCCTCCCCTTCCCTTCCCTTCCCTTCCCTTCTCTTCTCTTTTCTTTTTTCTTTTCTTTTCGCTATCTGTCTCCCAAAGAGTTTGGTAGTTCCTTTTGAAGCAGGCACATTCCTGTCTTGCTCATCATTACATTCTTATCACCCAACATGGGCACATAGTTGGTGCTCAATACGTTTTTTGAGTATAGAACAATGTATACAGCAGGAGTAAAGCATGGCCCACAGGCCAAATCAAGTCTGGTACTATTTTTGTAAATAAAGTTTTATTGAAACATAGTCATGCTCATTGGTTACATATTGTCTATGGCTGCTTTCACCATAAAATGTCAGAGTTGAGTAGATGCAACAGAAACTATATTACTCTCAAAGCCTAAAATATTTACCCTCTGGTCTTATACAGAAAAAATATTGCTGATTACTGATGTAAAGGATAGTCTCAGAGCACAGAGGAAAAGTGTATAACCCAAGGAATAGAGAATGCTGGGCTGTCAAGGAAGGCCTCCTGGAAGAGAAAATATGTACCTGAACCTTGAAAGATGAGAAAGAGATATCCAAGAGCAGGTTGCGGTGGGATAGAGGTGATAACCTTAACAGGAGTAAGTGCTATGGATAATCTGCATCTGTTCACAAGTGTCGTGCAGCATAAATTATAAGGTAGGCAGTAAGAAATGGACTTGAGAAGATTGGGCAAGGGCCAGAAATCCAAGGGCATTCTTGAGCCTTGTCTGATCCCAGGCCCCCAACAACTTTTATGGTTTCCTCCCATGTCCTGAAGTCTCCAGCCTCAATCTACCTTCCCATATTTTCTGCAAATAATATTACATCCCATTTCCTAAGCAATTTGAGGTGATATTATTTCTAACACTAAATTCTCAGAATTTCCCTATTTTGACACTATTTCTTCTCTTATTCTTGAGTTAGAAAAAGGCATTCCTGCTCCTATGATGATATTGAGTCTGTACTCATCTATAAAAATTCCATCTTTCTCTCCTTCCCTCCCTCTCTCAGTCCCTGCCTTTAGTTCATTCCATTCCTTGCCTTTTCCTTTTGACCTTCTAACCTTCAACATCTTGGTCCCTCCTAATCTGCCACTTCTCTTACCACTACTCCTTTTGACTGGTTCCACTCTGGCTCCAATGCCAGAGATGCTGTTGCTGCCCAATTTCCTCCCTCTCTCTGAACACTGAGTTACCTCGTAAACTGAGAGGCTTACCGGCCTTTAAACGCAGAACACTTTTTGACTTCATCTCTTTAATATTTCATAGCCAGAAGCATTTGGCTTTTCCAAACTTGTAAGACTATTTATCTTTGGGATTTCCCCATTCCTTTCAGTTTCTGCTTGAGAACCATTCAATTCTTGGCTTGAGTTCACTTCTTTTTTGTACAGGTAACCACACACCATCACTCTGACTCCTTCTGTCCACTTCTCCAGGTGAGTGGTCTGCCTTCCAATTTCTTTCAGACCATGGTTTTACCAGATATTTTGCAATGTTGTAACAGGGCTCTCTAGCTTGCTATATCTGTTTCTTGTTACTTGGCATTCAGGGGGTAAATATTTTTGATGTTAGTAGCCCACTCTCAGGACCAATTTCTTTATTGATCCACATAAGCTAACTACTATATCAAACAACCATATATTCATGAATTATTTATTTATTATTCAACCTACAGTCCACTGTGGGTATATGCTCATTCAGGCACACAAGAGTTTAAGTAATTGGTTCAAGGTCACATAACTGGTAAATAGTGGTATCAAGATTTGGACCCAGGCAGTTGGATTCCAGAATCTTAACCCACTTCTCTCAAGTAATCAGCTTTGAGATACAACCATTCAAATTTTGCATCTTTCAAGGTATATCACTTACAATTTGCCATCTTCAGCATTTTGTCCCGCACGTCAGTGGGTTGTATATGTAAACCTCTTGATCGTACAAAGAGTTATGGAGTCACAGCATATCAGAGCATGTGCTGAGAGATTTTGTAGCATCAAAGATACAGAAGCTCTTTAAATACAACTAAACCTGCCACTATTGATATTAAACAGCCTCTTAATTTTTAACTTTTTTTCTAACCCTATTGTACATTTTTTCAGGACAGCTAAATTGAATGTCTTATGTTGATCTCCTGGGGTTTTTCGGTTTCCATCTATCAGTATCCATTTATACAAAGAGAGGCTAGGGGGTAATTTTACATTTTGTAAAATTATTCTTGAAGGTATACAAGCAGGTTTGATCTGCACACCTTCATTAGAGCTCTTTATTTCCCACGTGGAGGGACAGGTACCTAAGGGCTTCTGAAAAATAGGTGCTCATTTCTACAGAGGAGAAACTTCCATGAGCAAATGTTCTTTTCAAACCTGTTTCTTCTCCCATGACTTAAGTGCAGCCAGACTTCACTGGGAGAGGGTAAGGAGCAGAACGAGGTTCCCCCTCAACGCGGTTCTGAGGTGCTCTGAATGCCAGACTGATGTGATCGGTGGAATTCATCACTGCAGGCTGACGTGTCTCACAGTGGGAGTCATGGGCTGGTCTGCTTGGTAAACTACTCCTGCTCTATGCCTGAAGCCGTGCTTCTTTTAAAAATAAATCTTGTTCTTCCAAGCCCCATGTGTCTCACAGCCTCAAGAGTACCTCATGGATTTAGACTAATCTTGTCTTATCATAGACAGGTTACCTCCAGATTCTTAACAATCACCCCATCTCTGAGGCCATTGATTCGTCTGTTCCCCCTGAAATTGAGTTAAATGTGCTAGCCTGATTGGCTCCTTGAAGTTAGTATAGGATATTTCGACAGGGCTCTGAAAATGAAGCCCTGACCCCAATGTGTAATGACCTCAGTGGACAGTAAAGGGTTCCTTTGTGTCGGGCAGGTGACAAGTGTCAGTTAACCTTCGAAGTCCACATAGATTTGTACCTGATCTTAGGGTGACAAATCATCTGTTCACTAGCTCACATGGCAAGCATTTTCACCTGGTGGTAATGCCGGTGAGAGACCCTCACATACCACAATAATCAGTCATTTCCATGCAGGCGACATTCTAGTGGTTTACTGAAAATATCATCAGGGCCGTCAAAGTACACACTTTTAATTTATTACACAAATAATGGATTGGCTGAAGTGTTTAGACCAAGTGAGTTTTTCCCATTGAAGGTACTGTGTTCATTCTTTTGGAGTCATCAGAGTAAAGTTCTTCCAGACTCTTAGAACATTGCTAAGAAAATTGCAGCTTCACTGCAGTGAATATTCCTCCAAGAGCCCTCAAATTTGAGACTCCCACCAGCAAATATGAAGCACTTCTGTGTGTACAGAAGGTAAGCCCCAGGGTCCTTCTATCATATTGTCTCAATGATTTATACTTAAGGTATGCTCCCTCCACGTCCTCTGAAGTAAAACACACACACACACGAATAGTGAGAACTGAATTGAGAGTTGTGGGTGTGTGCCATGGCTGAGGGCTCAGTCTTAATGTGTGCTGAAGTGCCAGCACTGTGCTGTGGCCAGATAGTAATTGCTGCTTAGAAATAGCAGGATATCCAGTGAGAAGAGGCTGAGAAGAATACACTCTCTCTGGAAGAGTGCATTATAAGCTCCTCATGGGAAAATGTGGGAGACTATTGAAAGGGGATGAGAAGAGAATTGTTAAGACTCCACTTTCTCAGTTTCTGATCTGAACTTTTGCTCACAGCAGGTGAACACAGACTCCCTCCCACACAGAGATGTCCTCCCCCGCCGGTGTGCAGTCTGTTAAGTAAACAAAGACTTTATACTGAGAAAGGAACATTTCACTATTTTGGCTATGAGTTGTTACTTTTAAAGCTTTATCCTCCAAACATTTTCCCCTCTCCTTGTTTATTTTTTCATGAGAAAGAAAATGTGCCACTTAAAAAAATTCAACTACAGGACAAGAAAAGCTCACTTCTAGATTAAGGCCACTTCTAGTTTAAGGCTCACTAGGGCTTAAGGCCAACTCACCTTTTGCTGTGATCGCCAGCTCATCCGCTCCAAGGAGCCAATATAACTTTCTTTTTTTTTTTTAACATCTTTATTGGAATATAGTTTCTTTACAATGTTGTGTTAGTTTCCACTGTATAACAAAGTGTATCAGCTATATGTATACATATATCCCCACATCTCCTCCCTCTTGCATCTCCCTCTCACCCTCCCTATCCCACCCCTCTAGGTGGTCACAAAGCACCGAGCTGATCTCCCTGTGCTATGCGGCTGCTTCCTACTAGCTATCCATTTCACATTTGGTAGTGTATATATGTCAATGCTACTCTCTCACTTCGTCCCAGCTTACCCTTCCCCCTCCCCATGTTGTCAAGTCCATTCTCTACGTCTGCGTGTTTATTCCTGTCCTGCCCCTAGGTTCTTCAGAACCTTTTTTTTTTTTTTTTTTTTAGATTCCATATATATGAGTTAGCATATGATATTTGTTTTTCTCTTTCTTACTTATTTCACTCTGTATGACAGACTCTAGGTCCATCCACCTCACTACAAATAACTCAATTTCGTTTCCTTTTATGGCTGAGTAATATTCCATTGTATATATGTGCCACATCTTCTTCATCCATTCATCTGTCGATGGACACCTAGGTTGCTTCCATGTCCTGGCTATTGTAAATAGTGCTGCAATGAACATTGTGGTTCATGACTTCTTTTGAATTATGTTTTTTTCAGGGTATATGCCCAGTAGTGGGATTGCTGGGTCATATGGTAGTTCTATTTTTAGTTTTTTAAGGAACCTCCCTACAGTTCTCCATGGTGGCTGTATCAATTTACATTCCCACCAACAATGCAAGATGGTTCCTTTTCTCCACACCCTCTCCAGCATTTATTGTTTGTAGATTTTTTGATGATGGCCATTCTGACCAGTGTGAGGTGATACCTCATTGTAGTTTTGATTTGCATTTCTCTAATAATTAGTGATGTTGAGCATCCTTTCACGTGTTTGTTGGCAATCTGTATATCTTCTTTGGAGAAATGTTTATTTAGATTTTCTGCCCATTTTTGGATTGGGTTGTTTGTTTTTTTGATATTGAGCTACATGAGCTGCTTGTATATTTTGGAAATTAATCCTTTGTCAGTTGCTTCATTTGCAATATTTTCTCCCATTCTGAAGGTTGTCTTTTCGTCTTGTTTATGGTTTCCTTTGCTGTGCAATACCTTTTAAGTTTCATTAGGTCCCATTTGTTTATTTTTGTTTTTATTTCCATTTCTCTAGGAGGTGGATCAAAAAGGATCTTGCTGTGATGTATGTCATAGAGTGTTCTGCCTATGTTTTCCTCTAAGAGTTTTATAGTGTCCGGCCTTACATTTAGGTCTTTAATCCATTTTGAGTTTTTGTGTGTGTGTGTGTATGGTGTTAGGCAGTGTTCTAATTTCATTCTTTTCCATGTAGCTGTCCAGTTTTCCTAGCAGCATTTATTGAAGAGGCTGTCTTTTCTCCATTGTATATTCTTGCCTCCTTTATCAAAGATAAGGTGACCATATGTACGTGGATTTATCTCTGGGCTTTCTATCCTGTTCCATTGATCTATATTTCTGTTTTTGTGCCAGTACCATATTGTCTTGATTACTGTAGCTTTGTAGTATTGTCTGAAGTCAGGGAGCCTGATTTCTCCAGCTCCGTTTTTTTTCTCAAGATTGCTTTGGCTATTAGGGGTCTTTTGTGTTTCCATGCAAATTGTGAAATTTTTTGTTCTAGTTCTGTGAAAAATGCCATTGGTAGTTTGATAGGGATTGCACTGAATCTGTGGATTGCTTTTATTCCTAGGTATGTTATTCTTTTTGTTGCAATGGTACATGGGAGTGTTTCCTTAATTTCTCTTTCAGATTTTTCATCATTAGTGTATCGGAATGCAAGAGATTTCTGTGCATTAATTTTGTATCTTGCTACTTTACCAGATTCATTGATTAGCTCTAGTAGTTTTCTGGTAGCAGCTTTAGAATTCTCTATGTATAGTATCATGTCATCTGCAAACAGTGACAGCTTTACTTCTTCTTTTCTGATTTGGATTCCTTTTATTTCTGTTTCTTCTCTGATTGCTGTGGCTAAAAGTTCCAAAACTATGTTGAATAATAGTGGTGAGAGTGGGCATCCTTCTCTTGTTCCAGATTTTAGAGGAAATGGTTTCAGTTTTTCACCATATGAGAACGATGTTGGCTGTGGGCTTGTCATATATGGCCTTTATTATGTTGAGGTAAGTTCCCTATGCCTACTTTCTGGAGAGTTTTTATGATAAATGGGTGTTGAATTTTGTCAAAAGCTTTTTCTGCATCTACTGAGATTATCAAATGGTTTATATCCTTCCGTTTGTTAATATGGTGTATCACATTCATTGATTTGCATATATCGAAGAATCCTTGCATTCCTGGGATAAACCCCACTTCATCATGGTGTATGATCCTTTTAATGTGCTGTTGGATTCTGTTTGCTAGTATTTCGTTGAGGATTTTTGCATCTATATTCATCAGTGATACTGGTCTGTAGTTTTCTTTTTTTGTGACATCTTTGTCTGGTTTTGGTATCAGGGTGATGGTGGCCTCATAGAATGAATTTGGGAGTGTTCCTCCCTCTGCTATGTTTTAGAAGAGTTTGAGAAGGATAGGTGTTAGCTCTTCTCTAAATGTTTGATAGAATTCACCTGTGAAGCTATCTGGTCCTGGGCTTTTGTTTGTTGGAAGATTTTTAATCACAGTTTCAATTTCAGTCCTTGTGATTGTTCTGTTTATATTTTCTGTTTCTTCCTGGTTCAGTCTCTGAAGGTTGTGCTTTTCTAAGAATTTGTCCATTTCTTCCAGGTTGTCCATTTTATTGGCATATAGTTGCTTGTATTAATCCCTCACGATTCTTTGTATTTCTGCAGGGTCAGTTGTTACTTCTCCTTTTTCATTTCTATTTCTGTTGATTTGAGACTTCTCCCTTTTTTGCTTGATGAGGCTGGCTAGTGGTTTATCAATTTTGTTTATCTTCTCAAAGAACCAGCTTTTACTTTTATTGATTTTTGCTGTTGTTTCCTTCATTTCTTTTTCATTTATTTCTGATCTGATTTCTATGATTTCTTTCCTTCTGCTAACTTAAGGGATTTTTTGTTCTTCTTTCTCTAATTGCTTTAGGTGTAAGGTTACGCTGTTTATTTGAGATTTTTCTTGTTTCTTGAGGTAGGCTTGTATTGCTATAAACTTCCCTTTAGAACTACTTTTGCTGCATCCCATAGGTTTTGGGTCGTCGTGTTTTCATTGTCATTTGTTTCTAGACATTTTTTGATTTCCTCTTTGATTTCTTCAGTGATCTCTTGGTTATTTAGTAGTGTATTGTTTAGCCTCCATGTGTTTGTATTTTTTAGTTTTTTTCTTGTAATTGATAGCTAGTCTCATAGCATTGTGGTTGGAAAAGATACTTGATACGATTTCCATTTTCGTAAATTTACCAAGGCTTGATTTGTGACCCAAGGTATGATCTATCCTGGAGAATGTTCCATGAGCACTTGAGAAGAAAGTGTATTCTGTTGTTTTTGGATGGAATGTCCTATAAATATCAATTAAGTGCATCTTGTTTAATGTGTCATTTAAAGCTTGTGTTTCCTTATTTATTTTCATTTTGGATGATCTGTCCATTGGTGAAAGTGGGGTGTTAAAGTCACCTATTATTATTGTGTTAAACTGTCTATTTCCCCTTTTATGGCTGTTAGCATTTGCCTTATGTATTGAGGTGCTCCTATGTTAGGTGCATAAATATTTACAACTGTTATATCTTCTTCTTGGATTGATCCCTTGATCATTATGTAGTGTCCTTCTTTGTCTCTTGTAATAGTCTTTATTTTAAAGTCCATTATGTCTGATATGAGAATTGCTACTCCAGCTTTCTTTTGATTTCCATTTGCATGGAATATCTTTTTCCATCCCATCACTTTCAGTCTGTATGTGTCCCTAGGTCTGAAGTGGGTCTCTTGTAGATAGCATATATATAGGTCTTTTTCTTGTATCCCTTCAGCCAGTCTGTGTCTTTTGGTTGGAGCATTTAATCCATTTACATTTAAGGTAATTATCAATATGTATGTTCCTATTACCGTTTTCTTAATTGTTTTGGGTTTGTTATTGTCAGTCTTTTCTTTCTCTTGTGTTTCCTGCCTATAGAAGTTCCTTTAGCATTTGTTGTAAAGCTGGTTTGGTGGTGCTGTATTCTCCTAACTTTTGCTTGTCTATAAACGTTTTAATTTCTCCATCAAATCTGAATGAGATCCTTGCTGGGTAGAGAATATTGGTTGTAGGTTTTTCCCTTTCATCACTTTAAATATGTCCTGCCACTCCCTTCTGGCTTGCAGAGTTTCTGCTGAAAGATCAGCTGTTAACCTATGGGGATTCCCTTGTATGTTATCGGTTGCTTTTTCCTTGCTGTTTTAATATTTTTTCTTTGTATTTAATTTTTGATAGTTTGATTAATATGTCTTGGCATGTTTCTCCTTGGATTTATCCTATATGGGACTCTCTGTGCTTCCTGGACTTGACTGTTTCCTTTCCCATGTTAGGGAAGTTTTCAACTATAATCTCTTCAAATATTTTCTCACACCGTTTTTTTACTCTTTTTCTTCTGGGACCCTTGTAATTCGAATGTTGGTGCGTTTAGTGTTGTCCCAGAGGTCTCTTAGACGGTCTTCAATTCTTTTCATTCTTTTTTCTTTATTCTGCTCTGCCATAGTTATTTCCACTATTTTACTTCCAGGTCACTTATCCGTTCTTCTGCCTCAGTCATTCTGCTATTGATTCCTTCTAGAGAATTTTTAATTTCATTTATTGTGTTGTTCATCATTGTTTGTTTGCTCTTTAGTTCTTCCAGGTCCTTGTTAAACATTTCTTGTATTCTCTCCATACTATTTCCAGGATTTTGGATCGTCTTTACTATCATTACTATGAATTCTTTTTCAGGTAGACTGCCTATTTCCTCTTCATTAGTTTGGTCTGGTCGGTTTTTAACTTGCTCCTTCATCTGCTACATATTTCTTTGTCTTTTCATTTGTTTAACTTACTGTGTTTGTGGTCTCCTTTTCACAGGCTGCAGGTTCATAGTTCCTGTTGTTTTGGTGTCTGCCCCCAGTAGGTAAGGTTGGTTCAGTGGCTTGTGTAGGCTTCCTGGTGGAGGGGACTGGTGCCTGTGTTCTGGTGGGTGGGGCTGCAACCGGTGGTGTGTTTTGGGGTGTCTGTGAACTTAGTATGATTTTAGACAGCCTCTCTGCTAATAGGTGGTGTTGTGTTCCTGTCTTGCTAGTTGTTTGTCATGGGGCATCCAGCACTGGAGCTTGCTGACCGTTGGTTGGAGCTGGGTCTTAGCATTGAGATGGAGATATCTGGTAGAGCTCTTGACAATTGATATTACGTGGGGTCGGGAGGTCTCTGGTGGTCGTCAGCCACACAGCTCTGAAGAAAAGGGAGAAAAAAAGAAAGAAAATAAAAATAAAAATAAAATAAAATAATTAAAATTTAAAAATTATTAAAATAAAAAAGTAATTTAAAAAAAAGAAGAGAGCAACCAAATCAATAAACATATCCACCAGTGATAACAAGTGCTAAAAACTATACTAAGATAAACATAAAAATCAGAAACAAGTCAGTTGCAGACAGACAACCCCAAGTCTACAGCTCCTCCCAAAGTCCACTGCCTCAATTTTGGGTTGATTCATTGTCTATTCAGGTATTCCACAGATGCAGGGTACATCAACTTGATTGTGGGGATATAATCTGCTGTTCCTGAGGCTGCACGGAGAGATTTCCCTTTCTCTTCTTTGTTTGCACAGCTCCTGGGGTTCAGCTTTGGTTTTGGCCCTGCCTCTGCATGTAGGTCACCCTCAGGCATCTGTTCCCTGCCCACACAGGAGAGGGTTAAAGCAGCGGCTGATTAGGGGGCTCTGGCTCACTCATGCCTGGGGGAGGGAGGGGTACAGTAGTTATAATTGGAATGCAGGATGAGCCTGCAGTGGCAGAGGCCGGTGTGACGTTTCAGCAGCCTGAAGCACACTGTGTGTTCTCCCAGGGAAGTTGTCCCTGGATCACGGGACCCTGTCAGTTGCAGGCTGCACAGGCTCCCGGTTGGGGAGGGGTGTGGATAGTGACCTGTGCTTGTACACAGGATTCTTGGTGGCTGCATCAGCAGTGTTAGTGTTTCATCCCTGTCTCTGGTGTCTGTGCTGATAGCCACGGCTCGCAGCCATCTCTGGAGCTCGTTTAGGCAGTGCTCTGCCTTCTGTGGGCAGACAGGGAAGGAATCCCCTCTCCTCACGCACCCCAAAACAATGGTCTCTTGCCTCTTAGGCAGTTCCAGACTTTTTCCTGGACTCCCTCCCGGCTAGCTGTGGTGCACTAGCCCCTTCAGGCTGTGTTCACGCCGCCAACCCCAGTCCTCTCCCTGGGGTTTGACCTCTGAAGCCCGAGCCTCAGCTCCCAGCCCCCGCCCACCCCGGCGGGCGAGCAGACAAGCCTCTCGGGCTGGTGAGTGCTGGTCGGCACCGATCCTCTGTGCGGGAATCTCTCCGCTTTGCCCTCCGCACCCCTGTGGCTGCGCTCTCCTCCATGGCTCTGAAGCTTCCCCCCACCCCCTGTCTCCGCCAGTGAAGGGGCTCCCTAGTGTGTGGAAACCTTTCCTCCCTCACAGCTCCCTCCCAGAGATGCAGGTCCCGTCCCTATTCTTTTGTCTCTGTTTTTTCTTTTTTCTTTTGCCTTCCCTAGGTACATGGGGATTTTCTTGCCTTCTGGGGAGTCTGAGGTCTTCTGCCTGCATTCAGTAGGTGTTCTGTAGGAGTTGTTCCACATGTAGATATATTTTTGATGTATTTGTGGGGAGGAAGGTGATCTCCACGTCTTACTCCTCTGCCATCTTGAAGGTCCCCCTTGCCAATATAGCTTTTAAAGATTCCCCTCTGCTTATGTCTAGCTCTCATGCACCTGGACTTCCACAAAGCAAAATGCACCGTGGCAATTATTTTCTGGATACTTCAGGTAAAAAGGCCAACCTCTACCCAGATATCTAGGGATCTACCTATTTATCAATATGTCTGTAGCTAAGACTTAAATATGGCCCCTACAGTGTGCTACATGCCATTCTAAGCACTTTACATAAAAACTCTTTTTACCTTTATCGGAGAATTCTATGACAATTGCTTCAATATTGATGTGGGGTAAATTTGGGGAGACTGACATTAGATATAAGACTTTCTATACCTCTTCTGGGGAATGTATCCTGTTGTATTGCACTCATCTTTTTCTCGTCTGCCCCTGTTCTGCATCTCTTTATTTATTTAAAATTTTTATTGAAGTATAGTTGATATACAATGTTGTGTTAGTTTCTGGTATACAGCAAAGTTATTCAGTTATATATATATATATATATATATATATATATATATTTTATATATATACATACATACACACACACACATATATATATATATATATATATTCTTTTTCAGGTTCTTTTGCATTATAGTTTATCACAAGATATTGAATATAGTTCCCTGTGCTATACAGTAAGATCTTGTTGTTTATTTATTTTATATATAGTAGTGTGTATCTGCTAATCCAAAACTCCTAATTTATCTCATCCCCCCCCCCCCATCCTGATCTCTTCATTAACAAGGACCATGGCTTTCCTCTCTGTCCCCTAATGTTAGCACAAAGCCTGATATATAAGGGGCCCTCAATAAATCTTTTTGAATGAATTAAAGTAGAGCAAGAAAGGAAGACAAAGAAAATTTTATTGTTGGAATACTTTCCTTTGGTTGGTAGGCAGTGTGCTTTGACTTAACAGGTCTGAGTCCTAACTTCCTCATTTGGAAAATAGGGAAAATAATACTAACCTTAAAGGGCAGTTGTAAGAAGTAAATGAATTTATAAAAAGTACCTAGCATATTTTAAGTCACTGTGAAAAAAGATGGCTTATTCCATAAATGGTGTTAAGAAAACTAAGTAGCTGCCTGGAAAAATACGAAGCTGAATCCCTGTCTCACATCTTACACCAAAGTAAATCTCAAATGATGATTGCACAACTCTGTAAATATACTAAAATCCATTGAATTGTACACTTTAAATGAGTGAATGATATGATATGATATTATATCTCAATAAAGTTGTTATAAAAATAAATCCCAGAAGATCAAAGATTTAAGTGTAAAAACATGGAACTGTATTAGAAGGAAACATAAGATAGTTTTTAATATGTTATTGGAAGGGAGAATGACCTTTTCAAGCAAGACATACTGTTCTAAAGCCATAAATGAAAGTTTGATAAATTTGGTTATGTAATAATTGAATATTTTGCAGAAGAAAATACTAGAAACAAAATCAAAAGAAAAATATGACAAATAGTGAGAAAATAATTAAAAGCACATAGAACAAAAGGCTAATTACTGTAATATATAAAGAGCTCTTAAGAATCAATGTGAAAATGGCCAAAAACCCAACAAAAAATATGGGCAAAGTACAAAAGCAGGCAGCTCAGAGGAAGAGCTTATACCAGTATATTCTCCTACCAACAGCCTAATGGTACAAGCTCTTTAGAAGCAATATTTGAACTATTTGTCCAAATTAAAAATACATAAGTCCTCAGATCTAGCAATTCGGCTTCTAGAAATTTATTCTATAGCTATTTATACATGTGTCTAGACATAAACATAAGTATAGTCATTGCATGAAATGTTTGTAACAGCACAATACTTGAAATCAACCTAAATGTCAACCAACAAAGAAGTGGTTAGAGAAATAATAGCATTTTGTTTAGTGAAAAACTATGCAGCTCTTTAAAACAGTTGATGAAGAACCCCAAAATATATCAATTAAAAACAAAACAAGGTGCTGGACAATGTGTTTACTGTTCATGTTTTAAATTTTTATCTATTGCACAAACATATGTTTGCATAAGCATAAAATAGTCTAGCTTCTTTCTATTCCCCCAAACCCATCATGCCCCAAATTCAGCTCATGAATAACAAGATGAATGAATTCCTTTCACATGTATTATCTCTGCATTTAATTTCTGCACCAACCCTATGGGAAAGATACTAATACTTTCTTTTGAAAATATTACATGTTTTGAAACTTTGAGTTTGCTTATTCAATAGTTGCAACTACTAATGCTAAATCCTTGATGCCAAAGCTCTGTTGTACAGGGAAAAAGCCTAAACTTCTTATATAATGATGTAGGACATCCTTCATCAACCGACATTGTCCTTCTTTCCCAGATTACTCTCCTATCTCCTGCTTCTAGCACACTGCTCCAAGTTCTTTCACACTGTTCCTCCTTTCCATGTTTAGGGCCTCTTCCAACGATGCTTTCACACCTCAGCTCAATGAAATCCTATTTACATTTTCTTAAAGTGTCAACTCAAATGCCACCCACTCGGCAAATCTTTACCTGTCATCCTAAGCAACACCAATGGTTCCAGCACAACTACAACTCATAGTTTTCCTAGTTTGTCCTGTATTTCAAAAGCATTTTATATAAGTCTATTAAAACTGATTATATTATTTCAAGGTCATGAGCATATTGAGATTAGAGGCCCTATTTTTATTCTCATTACTACCACAACTTCTAGAATATAGTAGCAGTTTGAAAAATATTTATTAGAAAAATTATTTACCTGAATTCGAATCATTTTTAATTACCTATAGGTTGAAGAACTTCGTATTCAGCATGACAGGTTTTGGGATTGAATAATACATCTCTTCTAAGAATTTGAAATGAAAATGTTTTATTGATGGAAAATCTTTCTTCATCTTGCCTTCTAGAATTCAAATGAATGTTCATGCTCCATGAAGAGAATGGGCTGTGGTTTTTTGTTACAGATTTGGAGCCAGTAAATTTTTATGAATGTGAACCTTATCATGTCTTCTGGAAGCTTTCCTGTTCTTTAATTCCTTTTTCCTGTGTTTTCATAGGAACCAGGGAAAATGTGTTGAGGGCATGGTGGAGATCTTTGACATGTTGCTGGCTACATCGTCTCGGTTCCGTATGATGAATCTCCAGGGAGAGGAGTTTGTGTGCCTCAAATCCATCATTTTGCTTAATTCTGGTGAGTGAACAACATGGGAAATTTTAATGCTGGTTACTAGAAGAAATATTTATTTGTATTTTCAACCAGGTACAAGCTACCTACTACAAAGACATAATCACAAATTGATAGAAACAATTAACACATTTAAAATAAAAAAATAAATAAAATAAAATGCCTATCTTCTTTTTAAATTACTTATGGAGGTGAAACCATGCTGGTCAAAAATGATGAATGAAAAACAAAAATTGAACACTGAATCCAATGGCCTTTCTGTTGAAATACTTTTATCCTCTCACAGATATTGGGGTTGTTTTTATTAAAGTGGTACATGTATGTGGACATAAGTCTGTTGTTAGTTGTATATGTCAGAAAGTAAGTAGAGCGAGTGACCCTGTTAGGATAGTGTGACCAATTCTAAGTTCCAGATCATAAGCAAAGAGGCTTATTTGAGACAGACCATGTTTCTGGTCAAAATTGATTAGCTGAAAAATATAATTGGCTCAGAGATAGAAAAACCTAGTTCTAAAACTGAGGAACGTGGAATTCGGTACATTGGTCCAGCTGAAAGAGTGGTTTTCATTTGAACCATGGTGTCTAATTCAACTGTTCCCTCCTATGTATTCATTTGAGAAAGCTTAGCTGAGAGTGGCATCTGTTTTTTTTTTTTTTTTTTTTTTTGGTGGTGAGGTTAGCTGTTGCATAATGAGTCACTCCAGGTCACCCAGATGGAAACTATGGCTCAGCCTGAATCAGCACCCTGACTCATCCCAAACTCCTCGGTAGTTGAGTCTAAGCACTAGATCCCCAGTCTGTACCACCTGAAGCTTAACAATGGGGTGTCATCTGCACTGTAGATGCCCTTAATCTGGACCTTAGTCCCCCAGCCTCAGGCCTACCTCATGCCGGAGACCTCATTCTCACATACAAATCACAACTGTTTGGAAGCCCTGGACCTGATTTTAGATTTAGTTTCTTACATCATTCAATACGGTCTCAAAGTTCCTAATAGCTGAACTACAGTTTGTGTTGATCCCATATGGAAAGAGTCGGCACTCCCTTGTCTTTTGAGATGTTTTGTTTCTTCCTGATGAATGCCAATCCGGATCTTCCCATATCCCCTAACAATTTTCCACTTCTCTTCCCCACCAATGCTAGTAACCTATATTGCTTAATGGTTGTCATAGTAATCATTCTCACTTAACTGATAAATGGAAATCTGTACTATTACACTAGGCAGGGACTGAATTACAGAATGAAGTTGCATGAAAAATAATGTGCTCTCTACTAAGGAAGTGATTACCGCTCCATTCAAGTTTCAGTTTCCACTCACGTGCATTGTGCTTTTCATTTGAGTCATTTGTCCTGTATGTTGAAGGGTCCAGATCCCACAATGGCTCTTTATTGGATGAGAGTTCTGGGAGCAGTGCCACTCAGCTGCACAGTGCCAGGTCCTGAACCTGCTCCTTCTTCGATGGAGGGCTGGCACACGCCGACGTCTCTCATGTGGGCAAGCTGTTAATTTCAGAGAAGGCAGGCCTGTCAAGTGCTGGGACTTTTTTCCTACCTTTACCAGGAAATAATACCCCGGACAGGAAGTGAAATTAGCTGGAGTTATAAAATCAACAAAAGGAGCTGCTCTGATCTTGGTAATCAAAAATATATCTTTCAGATCTGCAGAGTTTTTCCCTGCATTACTGGTCTGTTCCTACGGGAGGGTGTTTCTTTTCATATTATGTAATAAAAAAAGACAGGACTTTTGCCATCAAAATATTGGATTTATAGACCTAAGTTTGTTAAATCCCAGAGGAAAAACTTTAAGCCCTCACAAGAAAGTATTTATTAAAGACTGGCACCAGCATCTCCAAACAGTATTTCCCATCGCAGGATGTGGACCTCCACCTGCTGCCCCCTGACACCAGTTAAACTTTCCTGCTCTATCCTTGTTCTTTTACCTCTTTCTCAGGATCTTCTGTGAGCTCCCTTGCGCCAGGAGGGTCGGAACGCTATTTTGGAAATACAAGGCACTGTTTTACTGACAGAGTTTATAGTTGTCTTTTTCATGAGATACCAGCAGCTAGTCTTTTCTTGTAAGGATGGCACTGCTGGCTCACGAGCTGTAGCAAAACAGAAGCCATCTCTCAACCTGGGAAAAGTGAAATCGCTCTTTCCACTCCAAAAGTGAGCTCTGTTTTGGAAAAGCGGATCTGCCGCTGAGCACAGCTCCTCGTGTCTCATATTGTTCCTGAAAAACAGAATCCAAAAGGCCATGACTCCTAAACACAGTGGTGTGGCGCTCAGGGCCTTTTTCAGAGTCAAAAAGTGATCAGTCATATGAGGGTCACCACGACGATCAACAGCTTTTTCCCACAACTGGAGGTATGGACTTTTCTAAAAACCCAACCAATTCATGGCTCTGATTAGGGGCAGCTCTTCACCTGTCATGAGACAAAATACAAAGTGACTCTAATTCCTGGAATCTCTCACAGAAGCCAAGCTAGAATGACTCAGGAAACCTGCACTAGAAGATGCTTTTCTGGTCCCTGGGAAATAAGACCTCAGTGTATGGAGGAACCCTGGGTTTTGGGCTGAGCCCCTGTCAACAAAGTCTGAGAAGGGTGTGTTTACATTGGCCTTGACTTTGGGGCTGAGACACAAGGGGAGTTGAAAGGTTGTTATGAGGACCTGCTAGGAATGTCTTTCTGGAAGCCTTGAGAAGGTCTCCCAAATGCCAACATTTCCAGGGGAAGCCCTCTTCACAGCTGTTTGGGAGTGGGAGGTATTCATCATTTCTGAGAGAGAATAATTTATTACTTTGTTTGCAAAAGCCTCTAATCATCCATAGGACAAACACTGTTTGTTTTTATACTCCCCATCAAAGGACAGAGGCATTGCTAGTTAATCCAAAGATGCCCTAGCCAAATCAACGCTAGCGTCAAGGCATTCTGAGAACTAGCTGGACAGGGTCCAAGGTAGGGCAAATGCGAACAGAGCAGATGAGCTCAGGGCACAGGGCTGTGAGGCAGCAGCAGTGGGAGAGGAGGATGGAGCTGGAGCTACAGAGGGGGCCCAGGGAGGAGGTTCTGTGCCCGTTTACTGTGTTCCTGCTACCCAGCGTGACTTCACTTCTTCTTTGTAATTCCAATATTTCAAATTCTTCAGGTCCAGTTCAGATCTCACCTCATTCAGGAAATCTTGCTACAACCCAAGTCCATAATGAGATTTTCTTCTCCAGACTATTTTAGTTCTTAGAGCCAGTACCTCACAATCTAGCATTTGGCCAGTTGGTGCACTGATTGCAATAATTGATTCAATAATTTCATTCATTTATTCAATAACTCGTCAGTTATGGAATTCTCACAGTGAAATTTAAGCCAAATATATGAAAATGAATGACATCGTTCTTTGGTTTTGGTTTTTCAGTGTTTTATTTTAGCCTGGATGGGTTCTTTATGTGTGTATGTCCTAATTTCCCTATAAACTATTAAATTTTTTAATTCCTCACAGCCTGTGAACTGCCAACAAGTATTAGACCATTCAGTCATTTAATAGACGCGTATTTGCTGGGCATGACCAGAAGCACCTAGAAAGTCCCCATTTTTCCCGTGCTGTTCCCACCATGATGGAACATATCATCTTTTTCAGTGTACTATAGATCTAGGTAATGTCAGACTATTAATGGGAAAAAAATAATGCCCATCTCCTTGGGTTATTGTGGGATCAAGGGGAAACTGTGTATAAAGTGTCTAAAGCAGTTCCTGGAACATAGTAGGTCCTCAATCAGTGACAACTGTCATCATCACTCATGAGAATCTCTGGCTTAAACGGAGTCAGTTCATGCCTGTTTTTCAATAAAATTAAGTGCTTTTCGTTTAAAGGCCTCCCTTCCGCTAGGCTTAAAAAAATATGCAAGGACAGGAGGGTAATAATAACAATAGAGATCGTAACTGTTCTCCTGAGGCTTTGTTAATTGTGCTATTTAACTTTATTTAGAGAAATTTTAGAGCAAGATTATCTCATGGATAGTAATTGATTGTTATTTGAACCTTAGTTTTGATGGACCTTAACGAAAACTCTGTGGTGTCCGCATTCACCATCAGTTGACTCTGCCTCTTCTCATCCTCTTTCCCCACCTATGTGATCCTCATAAAGCCTTCAGAATCCACTCCCATTCAGAACACCACCCATTTAGGAAGTGTTTTTCAAGACTCGGAAAAATTCATGAGTCAAAGCTTAATACGTATAAATCTACGGTCTCTAATAAATGTTGGGTTTGGCCTTCAAAATCAATTTAATAATTATTTCTCCCCATTTTCTGAACATCTTTCTGACCACAATTCTTTATATGCCTCAGTAATTCTGAAGAGCCTCACGTACTTCACTCCCAGGTAACTTTATCCAACTGGCTCCCTGGAGAGCCTGTGAGACCCCTGACTGCAGCTCCTCTGCCCTCTGTGTTACAGTGGATCTTCTTTCCTCTCCTGACCCACAAACTAATTCCAATTACTCCAACTCTTTGCCTGCTGGATCCCGGTGTTACCATTGGCAGGCATGTTTGTTACTCCTGGAAAGCCTTCTGCTATAAAAATGTTGTACCCTTGATTACCTGTTCATCCAAAACTGATCTTCAGACAACATTTCTCTTTCAATTGATGGAGTATTAAAGAAGAATAAAGAGCCAAAACCACTGGGGCTAAAAACCCGAGGTGGAAAGTTAAAGGAAAGTAAAATGCCAGGAAGGAAGAATTATGACAACATCTCTAAAGTGTGTATCCCGGTGTTCATTTAAAGAAAAAAGGATATGGAATATCCTACAGGTGCATATACATTAAATGTAAACCTAAAAATGGTACCAGCTCTTGTCTGTCACCTAGTTCTGCTTTGTTAATAATGGCATATCTTGTCATCTTGATGCCTTGATGAAACATCTGATGCGGAAGCTGGTGACATCCATTTGCTTTGTATATGTTCACCAGAGGCTGCACTCTCGTCAGAGAAGCATTTGTAATCATGATTAATTATAACAGGCTCCCATCACAAAGACTATTTCCTCTCTCGGAGCTGAATTCTTTGCTTTCTCTCTGCTAATTTTTAGACAATTATTTACTGCATTGATATTTTTAAGTGTAGAAGTTAGACAATGATTCAGAGTCCTATATTTAGATGAAAGAACATTTAAAAAACATACTGTAAATATGTTGACTGTAAACATTAAGGATCATTAATTCTTAACAGTTGAAGGTTCCTGATGGGAACAAGCCTTGGAATCTCAGATAGACACATTGTCAGGTATGCCCGCTGCTGTCGCAGTGGAGAAGATTTGATTGTATTATCTCTTGAGTTCTTTATAATGCCAACCTTCCTCTCCAGGGAGCCTGCTTATTGTGGTAATTTTGAGATAAATGTCACTTGATAGTTATTAAGTGGTTCGCTGTCTTCTCACTGGCTGATGGATCCTGTAGGCAGTCGACAGCTCTTGGAGTCTTTCCTTGCTCCCACCTAATGGTGTGGCCTTAAGCCTCTTGGCCTCCGTTAATTTCTTGAACACTTGGCGCGCCATGGACTTTGTCTTAGAGAGCCCAGGCATTCAAGAGAAGCAACTCTGGCACTTACCTAGGGGGTGATGGATGCCCTTTGATAAGCCACTTCCCTGAGCCTCATGTGTAAAATGGAAATAATGATACCTAACACACAGAATTGTTGTGACTATTGAAACAATGACCATCTAGTACCTGGCACATAATAGGTGCACATAAATGTCAGCTGTAGACTCTCCAAATACAAAAACCCTGGCACGTTTTTCTTAGCAGATGATACATAACTTCCTGCCTGGAAATTCTGAAGTGGGATTTCACGCCGGTCATTTGGGGTTAAAAAAATTGCATTCTCACGGCAAAGATGCCCTTCTTGTGAGTGGAATAGTTCCAGGCACCAGATGGGGTGGACTGGGTCCTGTGTCTTCTTGCAGAGACTTCTTGGAACTTCTAAGGAACTGGGGGAACCAACCGAGTGCCTGTAACCTGGGGAAGACTCTTTGGACGGGGCAAAGGCAGGAGCCATTGGGAGCCTAGAAATCCTTGCGATGATCCTGACATTAGGAGCAGTTATCCATTCATATTCGAGAACCTCAGAGGGAGGAGAAGCTGCCCATCCTTCTATGCTCCAAGGAGCATGGACAAAGGCGGAAGCCGTCTCTTAGGTCCTGGATTCAACCACCATTTTCACCCACATTCTCTAGGGTCCAGAAATTACCTGTCCGTATTCTTAAGTTTGAATAATATACGGGACCATTAAAAAAAAGAAAAATGCCACAGACTACCCCACTGCTGACTTAAAATGCTCTTTGTATGTTGCTTAAATATGAATAATCACATTATGTAAATGAATGAGTGTAAACTCCATGTTCATAGCTCTTATATACACACAAAACCAAAACAAATTCACAAATTAAATACAGACTGAAAGGCAAACTGGTAATAATGTCTTGGCAGAAACCGAGTTGCCTTTTGCAGCCTGCTGGGGCAGATCTCTGTCTGCTAGTCTACCAAGCCTCTTGTGAGGGCCCTGCCCTCCCGCCTTGTCTGTGTCCAAAAGGATGGCAAAGCCTCTGCTTCCGTAGCGCCCTGTTTTGGCAAGAACACATCATTTATGTATTTTGTTTGCTTCTGCATTTATTTTTCTGAGATACTTAAGACATAACTGTTAGACTTGAGGCCATCATCAGCACGGGTGAAAAATATGTAACTTAGGAAACAGTCAAAGATGATATGGATTATTTAGATGGGTCCATCTCAATACTCCACACGTTTCCATCCTCTGGGGGGGGTCTTTGAAAAAATTCTGTTGCGGGGACCCTTCCCAGAGATTCCGATATCATTAACCATGAATATCGGCATTTGTTTAAAGCTCCCACCAAGACTTCAGTCTCACCAGGACTGAGAACTCTTGATCTAACTGACACAGAACATTCTGAAATTAATGTGTTAATGATATTTTTTAGAATATTGTTAAGATAAAAGCGCACAATTTTAAAAGGCCAAGAGACAGTTTAAGGACCTTTGAGAATCCTCTTTTAATTCTCAGCAGTGTGTGGAAATTAGTTTGAAAACGACTGCTGTAGGTGATGAAATGTCTGCTAAGTTAAACTAGTTCTCTAGTACATTATAAAATGAACCATTCTGCAAACTGTGGGGAAAAACTGCTAGTTCTCAGAAAGAACATTGCCCAGCATGGGGGACAGGAAATGGAGGCCTGTCTTTCACACATTGGCTTGGGCAGGGGACACAGGCAATTAACAGATCATTTCAATGTCATGAGATAAGAGAATGTCACGATGAAGGGAAGCAGAGTGTCCGCAGAGACGGACAGCAGGGTCCTTACCTGAGCACCGATGCTTCAGCTGAGTCATTAGGGTGAGTTGGACTTGGCTGGAGTCAGAAGAAAGGCAAGAGGGAAAGTTCTGGCTCCACCATTAAACTAACAGGGTCTCATCAAGCCACTGGACCTCTCTTCACTGGTCTCCTCAACTATAAAATAGAAATAGTAATTCTAAACAGTCCTGTTAACCCAAAGGTTTGTCACGACATAACAAGATAGCTTAAAAATATGAGCTAATATCATCATTACTATTATAATCTGTTGTTTTTTTAGAGGGAAAATATTATGTGATCTAATCTCCTGCAGAGACTTTGCTGTCAAGATCTCCCTGTTCTAATCATAGGACAAGAATTACACTCAGGCCCTATATTTGGAAGGGCCATAGATGCCCTCTCTTTGCCCTCATGCCTGGCACATTGAACTATAAATCTAAATGTGTGTTGACACTTGAACTGAAGAAGACCATGAGAAAAACAGCAACAAAATCCCACTAATTTCTTGAGCTCAGAAGTGAAATAAAATATTGTTTTTTAATGGGGTTTTCCTTTCCTTGCATGATACTCATTGAACAAGTAAAAGCCATATTGGAATATGTATTCTTCCTGAAACATTTAAATGGAAAGTCAGACTGTCAAGTTTTCAGTCTAAACCAAACACCCCTACACTTAGTTGGAAGACCTATTTCTGGGTGTAGCCTTTCATGTGTGTGCCCACGGCTACATCTGACTGCTTCTCTTGGGTTGAAAGAAAGATGGAAAAACAAACTCCCTGCCTCTCCCATGGGGTCCTGGTCCTTGAGCACCACATCAGCCCCAGCCTCCTTCAGCACTTTCCCCCCGGGGATACGGCTACTTTTGTATGTTGAGGTAGCTTGAGGTTGCTTCGGTTCTATTTTCTCTGAGTTTTTACTTTATATCTACTTTTTAGGTTTTGTTTTTCTTCTGGCATATAAGACAGACAGCAATACCCCCACTGAACTGAGTGATATCCATGGATTTATAAGCTACTATATGTTAGCTTAACTACCATTTATTGAGGATTTACTACTTTTCCAGGCATTAAGTGCTGGAAGGGAAAAGCTGCCTCTAGTTGCCTCATCTGTAAAATGGGAGGTAGTAGTAGTTCCTGCATACTAGTTTGCATAAAGTGAGCCATGTGGACTGCTCCCTGGACCCTAGGGATGCTCCATCAAAGTGACCCCATGGTCATACCAGTAGTGATTATAGTAGCAGTGATTAGTAAGGCAGTTTCTACCTCGGGGACCCCACGATCTTAAGATAAAGACAGATATAAAAAGAGAATTGCTCTTTTTTTTTTTTAATAGATCTTTATTGGAGTATAATTGCTTCACAATACTGTGTTAGTTTCTGTTGTACACCAAAGTGAATCAGTCATATGCATACATATGTCCCCATATCCCCTCTCTCTTGAGCCTCCCTCCCACCCTCCCTATCCCACCCCTCTAGGTCATCTCAAAGCACCGAGCTGATCTCCCTGTGCTGTGCTGCTGCTTCCCACTAGCTATCTGTTTTACATTTGGTAGCGTATATATGTCGATGCTACTCTCACTTCGCCCCAGTGTCCCCCTCCCACCCCGTGTCCTCAAGTCCATTCTCTACGTCTATCTCTTTATTCCTGCCCTGCAACTAGAATCATCAGTACCACTTTTTTTTTAGATTCCATATATATTCGTTAGAATACGGTATATGTTTTTCTCTTTCTGACTTCAGAACTGTTCTTTTTAAAAATAAAATTATGATTACAAAAAAATATGTTAAATTTAGATAATTTTAGAATAACAAAATATATTATTAAGGAAATAACCACCTGAGGTTAACCCACCATGTGGACTTTTTGATGGATCTTACTGCAATAGAGTATAAGCGTTAAGAGCAAGGAAGTCTAGTTCCAAGTTCAAATCCCCTTTCTGCTACTTAGTAGTATGACTTTGGACAAGTTACTTAAACGCTTTGGGCTCCTGTTTCCTGGTCCATGAAATGGCGAGCATAATAGTGCCTACCTGTTAATACAGGTTAGCTTTTACAATACAGTGCCTACTTTAGACTAACAAACACTTAATTTGTGCTCAAAACTATTTTCTTTTCTTTTCGTACTGCGTGTATATATATTCATCTTTATATTTACGCATGTTAATTAGGATCATACACATGTACTCTCTTTAAAAATAAGATTGTAGGGAAGTCCCTGGCTGTCCGGTGGTTAGGACTCTGAGATTTCACTGCCAAGGGTGCAGGTTCAATCCCTGGTCGGGGAGCTAGGATCCCGCCAGCCGCACAGCCAAAAATAAACAATAAAAATAAATAAATAAATAAATAAAAATAAGACTTTAAATGGCTGGCATAATCATTCATGAAGATATAAGATCATTTATTTAACAAATCTGATATTGTTAAACACAAGTGACTTCTCTCTTTTGTTATTATAAACAACGCTTGTTTTGCATTCTTATAATTGTCTTTTGCCTGCTTGTGATTATTACTTTGGATAATGTTTCTCAAAGTGGAATTGCTGGGTGAAAGAGTATAAATATCATTGTCTCTTGATACATATTGCCTACTGCCCCAGAAAACTTGATCAAATTGCACTTTTACATAAATGTAACCTTTTCATGCATGTGGAAGACAGAGGTGGGTGCGTCCGCCTCAGAGGTAGAGATGCAGACAGCTTCCTCCAGCCCAACTACTGCGCTCAGCTGTGAAATTCCCAGGCAGGAATTTCTACGCAGGACATGTTATAAACATCACATTACAAGCATCCCAAGCTCACTCCTCTGGAAGCAAATTATCGCTTCAGAGAATGTTGTTGTATTTTATTATCTATTATCTATATAGGCGCTTGTTATGTCATTTTTAAATTTTATGACTTGCACAGACACTGTGCTGGTGAACTGCTCTTATTCTAAGCAGTCAGGATGCACAGAGGGTTGGCATTTAGTATCTTACCCTCTGCCTTTGGTCCCTTTGCCACTGTTTTTACCGAGGGATATTTATAAAAAGAAAGACAAGAGGCTGAATGGCCGTAAGTGAACCTCCCTTTAAAAACTCATCTCGGGAAGGACAACCTGCCTCCTCCAACGATTTCATTTGCTCTGGGTTCTGGGGCGTTGTGTGATTGACACGACCTTTCCTAGTCAATAATGAGCTTGGAGGAACAGCTTACCATGCGACCCCACTACCGCTCTAGCCTTGCCCTTCTCTGGTGATCAAGAAGCTGCTGGTTCAAAGAGTGCCCTGTCTGATCTCATGGATCCCAGGGATCAAGAGCAATCGAGTCTCCAGATTCTTGCAGCTGGAAGCAGTCAGACACTGGGGTCCCTGGTCCAGCTCCGAGGATGGCTAAGCATGACTGCCAGGAGGGGGCATCGGCAGGAGCAGTTTGTTTGTTCTTTAAAATTGGCAGCAGCAATACTGGTGAATTAAACCCAGAATGTAAAATGCATTTTCATTTTGACGGTGAAGCCCTTACTTTTGGTAGAGCGGATGTTACTCTGAGTGAGATAATATAAACTTCGTGTTCAGTTAAAGCCAAGGACTCAGCACCTTCTAGTAAGACCTTAATGCTCTGCTTCCTTTGCGTTCCAATTTGCCAGTCCTCGTGGGACAAAACTGATCTTTTCTGTACTTAGATAAGTAGCTCAGGTTACCGATGACATGTCGGAGGTATTTCCAACCAAGAAAATTTTTCTCCAAAGCTTTAGTAACAAATTTGTTAGTTCCCTTTTCTGCCGAAATGGCAAACCTTGAAGAGTTTCAGAAATGCGAACAGCCTTAGGGATGATAGCAGTATTATGAAAATAGTAATAAGTAATATCCCTACAGCAAGCTCCTTAGTCCTTGGAATATCCATCACCAGCTCTGTTTCCCTCTCGTCAGTCCAGGCATTGACAAAGCTTGTGAAATAATAGAAATGAAAGGCACTTTGACTTTGTATTTTCAATAGCATTTTCTTCTACCAGATTACGAAAGGCATACATGCCTGAGGCAGAGAACTTGGAAAATACAGAAAAGTCACCAAGAAAAATAATCTCCCAAGTAATCATAATTTCACTGCACAAAAGTAATCATTGTTAACATTTTGGTAAATGTTCTTAATTAAAGAGACTCTTAGAAGATGCCTGGGTCCACCAGCACTTCTTCTTCACACCATCTTGCACCTTGTTTGGAAAATTTGGAGTGCTCCTAAATCATTCCAGGAAAATTATTAGTTTTCTCAAATATCTCTGGAGGCGAGGCTATTGGCAGTCATTTCTAGTTTCTCACAAACCTTGAAGTTAGGAAATTCTTTGTGTAGCCTTTCAGTACTGGCCGGGGGTGAGGGGTATTTGGGTGCTTGTTCCAACTCTGCCCTTTATTTACCCACAGGGTGACCTCAGGCAAGTCCAGCCTTGCTGTTCTGTCTGAAAACCCTCCCAGCAGTAGCATCCACTAGCCCCAGCTCCTTAACCTCTCTGAGCCTCTGTTTCCCAACAAGTAAATTAATGAGTGGATCAGTAGGGGGCCTTTTTACATTAAAAATTATTTATTTAAAGAATGTCTATATGTATAACTGAGTCACTTTGCTGTACCGCAGAGATCGGCACAACATTGTAAATCAACTCTCCTTCAATTTTAAAAATTAATAAAATTATTTATTTATTTGTAGAATTTATTTTTTACAGCAGTTTTAAGTTCATAGCAAAGCTGAGGGAGAGGTACAGAGATTTCCCATGTAACCTGCCCCCCTCCACGCCACCCCCAGTCTCCCTCATTATCAAAATCCCACACCAGAGAGGTATATTTGTTAGAACCAATGAACTTAACGTTTACATACCTTTATCACCTAAAGTTTATAGTTTACGTTAAGGGTCACTCTTGGTGTTGTACATTCTATGGGTTTTAAAAAATGTAAAATGACATGTATCCATCAGTATAGTATTGTACAGAGTAGTTTCCACTCTGTATGTTATTTAGGACATTTAGGACATTCTGCCCTAAAAATCCTTTGTGCTCTGACTATTCAACCCACCCATTTCCCTAACCCCTGAAAACCACTGATATATTTTTTACTGTCTTCTTAGTTTTGTCTTTTCTAGAATGTCATGTAGTTGGAAACATATATTATGTAGTCTTTTCAGATTGGCTTCTTTCAGTCAGTAATATGAATTTTAGATTTTTCCATGTCTTTTGATGGCTTGACAGCTCGTCTCTTTTTTTTTTTTTTTTTGGCTGCATTGGGTCTTCGTTGCTGCGTGCGGGCTTTCTCTAGCTGTGGTGAGCGGGGTCTACCCTTCGTTGCGGTGCGCGGGCTTCTCACTGCAGTGGCTTCTCTTGTTGTGGAGCACAGGCTCTCGGAGCACTGGCTTCAGTAGTTGCAGCACGTGGGCTTCAGTAGTTGTCGCATCATTTCTTTTTAGCGCTGACTAATATTCCATTGTCTGGAGGTACCACAGTTTATCCATTCACCTACTATAGGACATCTTGCCTCCAAGTTTTGGCAATTATGATTAATGGTGCTATAAATATCCATGTGCAGGTTTTTGTGTGGACATGAATGTTCAACTCATTTGGGTAAATACCAAGGAGCATGATTGCTGGCTTATATAGAAAGGGTATGTTTAGTTTTGTAAAAGTCTGCCGAACTGTCTTCCAAAGTGGCTACACCATTTTTCATTTCTACCGGTAATGAGTGAGGGTTCCTGTTGCTCCACATCCTCGTCAGCATTTGCTGTTGTCAGTGTTTTAGACTTCGGCCGTTTTAATAGACCTGTAGCGGTATCTCATTGTTGTTCCAATTTTCAGTTCTCTACTGGCATATGATGAAATGCCAGGTGAAGCATCTTTTCATATACTTATTTTCCATTTCTATATCTTCTTCGGTGAAGTATCAGGTCTTTTGCCCATTTTTTAATTGGGTTGTTGGTTTTCTTTTTGTTGAGTTTCAAGTTCTTTGAGTATTTTGCTAAGAGTCCTTTAGCAAAGGTGTCTTTTGCAAATATTTTCTCCCAGTCTGTGGCTTGACTTGGCATCGTCCTGAGATCAGTGCTTTGTAAACCTTCTGCTAGAGCCTCATGTTTCAGAAGGAGCCTCTGGTCACCAGAGGATGGGGACGTGAGGCTGAGGAGGAGGGGTTGAGGGAGCAGGATCCAGTCTCCCCCTCTCCCTTTCTCCTGCTTTAATCAGAGAAGTTTGACTTCATTCAGTTTATAAACTATGTGAATGTTTCATGTGAAGTTCACTCTTTTAAAAGGATTTTGATGCTCAAAATGGTTTGAAAAACACTGAAGTTAAATCCATAATTCTGGAATTCTGTGTCTCCTTTTTGCAACGTAATACGTCCTTTCACAAGGCTCTATTAAGGAGAAATGAGATAAGCCTGTCACAGTCATGTGATACTTTTTCAACACAATTTTCATCTACTGTAGAGCTCACTTGAAATGATGGAACTGATACATCTAAAGAATAGGTATCATCTACATGTCCACTTATCTTTCTGAAATAGTAATTGTGGATACTAATTATCTTTTTCAAAATAATCAGCAAGAACTATCAGCCATTTCGCCATTTTGATTCTCTATCTAGGAAAAAAGGGGAAAAAAATATATCTGAATCTTTGTGGTTCTGGAGATAAATATGCAAACCAGCACCAAGAAGGGGTGGACTTTACAGTCACACAAGAAGGTGTCACTTCACAGTGACCAGCGTTGCTCATCACAGGGTTTTTAAATAGTGCTGTTCAACTCAGGATGATGTGAACATGTGCATTCAACCAACTATATATTCTTAGGTCATATGTCATTTTTTCTGGCTTCGCAGTTAAGTCAGATGAACGTTTAATGATGTTTTATAAACATCTGTATTCACACTAACCCAGTTTATTAACTTGGCAGAGGAGGGAGGGGTGTCCGGTTCATTATTTTGTTTTTACATTGCCTATTCCACAGAGGATTAGAACTGGCTTACTAAATTTCATGTGATGCAGAGGGAGTAAGGCAGTAATTAACACAATCTGAAAAAAAGGAAAATAATGTGAAGAAAATAATAAATTCAGGAGTCAGATTAGCACACAGTGGTCCATCTGTACAGTTGCTAGGAGTGGGCCACAAATTTGGCTCTCAGTTTCCTTTGCTGGGCCAAAGCAAAGGGAACACATTCTATTATAAGCTCCACTGGCTTTTAATAAAAATAAAATAAAATAGACTAGTTGTTCCACATAAAAACTCTCCTTTAGGCACATCTTGACAAGGTCTATTTCTCACAACCAGCACTCGATCAAGATTATGCAACTGAGAATTTGAGTGTTTTATTCTCTGATAAGAAAGTAGGGTGCAGATATCTGAGGTTGCCAGTTAAGGGAAGATCCATATATTTTGATAATCAGCTGGGCAGTTGTTAGGGATAAAGGCCTCCTATGAAAATTGTTAACTGTGTACAGGGCCTGATAGGATGGGCTCAAGCCCTGACCATTATACTAACAAGAGTGAAGGTCAGGACTGGGCCAAGGCATTGAGACGCTGTAGGATTCATAATGTGGAGCAGGAAGTATTCAAATGCTGTTTCATCTCATGATGTTCCAGATCAGGAGTCTAGTCTCCAATTTGCTGGTTCTGGGTCATTTTCCTCCCTGAATGTCTGGTGCAGATATCCAGGTGTGCTCTGTTTACTGCTGCTGTATAATAAATTACCCCAAAACTTAATGGCTAAAAAAAGAAAAAACAGGTTTGGATTCTATTAGTCATGGATTTGGATAGAGCACAGAGGGCATGGACTGTTTCTTCTCCACCATGTCTGGGGCTGCAGGTGAGGGTCATCCACTGGGAGTAATTTGATAGTCGTTGGCCAGAGACATCTTAAAGGACTTTATTCACATGCCAGCGATTGATGCTGGCTGTTGGCTGGGACATCAGCTGGAGCTATCCACTGGGATGCTTATCTGTGGCCTTGGCTTCTTCACTACCTGTTGCACTGTACCCCTTACAAGATGGTGAGGCCTCCAGAAGCAAGTGTCCCAGATGACAGGCAGAAGCTGTATGCCTTGTATGACAGGCATGTCATACCTTAGAAGCCAGGTGGCGTCACCTCTATTCCATTCTATTGATTGCAAGCAAGTCATGGGTCCACCCAGACTCAAGGGAGGGCCATAACCCGCCCATCTCCATGACAGGAGTGCCAAGATCACGTTGTAGAGATGCATGTTGGATGGGAGATATTGTTGTGGTCATTTTTGGAAAATAAATCTGCCCCAACGTGTGTAAAGAGCCACTCCCTGCTCTGCGTTGTTGCTCCATTGTCTTTGAAATGCCAGGTGAGAAAAGGTGAGATGCAGGGAAACAAATTCAGCCAGAATGTTTTAACCTGCCTTTTCTGGGAAAAAAGTGAAACCCTCAAGGCCTCCTGAGACCAGGCTAGCTCACCTGAACTAGGCGTTCCCCATGGAACCTTGTGAACAAACCCCTTTGTATTAGATGGGCTGCACAGTTTCCATCAAGTGTCTCTTCAGACTGTCTTCTTCTTGACCTCAGAAAGGTAGTAATTGACTGGAGAATAGGAAAATCAGAACCCTGGCTGTTTCTTAATATATTACAGACATAATTAACAAAAAGAAGGCTCCTAAGCAATATAGATTCATAATGGCTTCACCCTAAAAGGTATAAGGCTAGGATACTATTTATTACAAAAAGTAAAGACTTTCATATATAAAACTGAGACACGTGGCTGCCACTAAAATTGTTTTTTTTTTTTTTCAAGTGCACATTTGAGATTTCTTTTCAGGCCAATTAAATCAGTTCATCAGTTTCACCATCTGAAATCATTCAAATCATTAAGAGATTTGTCTCTTGAGTCTGCTTGAATGCATTGATATACCAAGTATTCACCTTCAAGAAAATCTATTAGATTTCATTAAAAATTACATTAAATTGATGAAAGTCACTGAATCATTCATAGATGAGTTCATAGTCATCTGTGCCAAAAGGGCAGTCACGGGTATATAGTGATGCCAAAATAAAAAGACCGCCATGGTCCCTGTTGTGTTGTGACCTTCGCTGTGATCCCTCTCACTGAGACCACTTAGAAGACAACCTGGAGGAGTGTAAGATCTTACAAAGTCTAGAGTAACAGTAAACGTTTGCTCGAGGATTGGGCTATGAACAACTTCTTCACCTTTCAGTAAATAATCACACATTGGTAGAAGGATGGAAGTTTCCTACATATGGACAAATATTGCTCATCGCAATACTCTTTTTGTTCAATTCATAAAATGAGAAGTCAGTTCCTGCATGGTATAGAGCAATCTCTGAAATCTTAGTAATGTTGGGAGCTGCATCTTTGAATGATAACTAACTAAACATTCTGGCATCCTGGGCTTACCTCTTGATTCTTTGAACTTATTGGTTGCTATGAATTATGTTAGTATTCAGAATGAATGGTTAGTATGACAGGGGATGATGAGGCGGTTCTAGAATCTAGATCATGCTTTCTATAACAAAATGTGGCAATATTGGCATTTGGGAAGAGAAATAATTTCTGACTATGCAATCGAAGCCCTTAGAAATGTGGAAAATGGCAACAAAAGGAGGTATGCAAAGCGTCCCTCTGACTTCATCTGTCTTTATACAAATGTATTCATTTATACAGTCAGTAAGTCATAAAACACTTCTCATATTGCATTAGAGTAGGACAACTATAACAAATAGGCCCCAAAATGTATAATGGCCCAAACAAATGGAGGTTTGTTTCTTCTTTACTTACCAGTGCTGGGTGCTTGAATAGGTTAGTGTCAGAGCCTTCTTCCACGTGGTCGTGCAGGGACTCTGCAGTATTAATTGGGTGACTTCCATGGTCATCCTAAGAGTTATCTCTATTCTAACCAGCCCAGCCAGAAAGGGGAAAGAAGCATGGAGGACCACAATGTGGCAAGGAAATGAAAGGAGAGGACATTCTCAAAGTAGCTTCAGCATCATGATAAGGCATTTTTCACCGAAGATAACGGTCAATGTTTTCAAGAGCTTACACTGTAGTAGCTACAAAAGAACAAATCATGGTAATCATGTGATTCCTAATCCTAGCTGAGCATCAGACTCATCAAGGGGGAGCTTTTTTGTTTTGTTTTGTTTTTAAAGTATTATTTATTTATTTATTTATTTATGGCTGTGTTGGGTCTTCGTTTCTGTGCGAGGGCTTTCTCTAGTTGCGGCAAGCTGGGGCCACTCTTCATCGCGGTGCGCAGGCCTCTCACTATCGCGGCTTCTCTTGTTGCGGAGCACAGGCTCCAGACGCGCAGGCTCAGTAGTTGTGGCTCACGGGCCCAGTTGCTCCGCGGCATGTGGGATCTTCCCAGACCACGGCTCGAACCCGTGTCCCCTGCATTGGCAGGCAGATTCTCAACCACGGCGCCACCAGGGAAGCCCAAGGGGGAGTTTTTAAGAAGCACAGATACAAGAGCTCCACCCTCAGCTTTCGGTCAGCAGATTTGGGTGGAACCTGAGCAGCCACATCTTGGAAGACCCCACAGAAGAGTCTGAGAGACAGCTATGCTTGGGGATCACAAAGCTTGGGGATAAATCTCTTACAATTGCCAGGAACCAATACCAGTCTAATAAAACATGCATATCCCTTTGACTAGCCCAAAGCGAAATAGATAACAGTTTATCCCTATACGTTGTTTTTTTTACAAAAATGTAATTTCATGTAGTTTCACAACTGTCATAAAGGAGGAATAATATTGAACTAATTTAAAATAAAATGCTATGTCTTTTAATGCAGATGCCCAGGCTCGACTACAGTAGAAAATATGATAAAGTAGTAAAATGCTTACATGTGTTTATAATGAATGTTTGGATATAAGATGATTAGAGCCTTTTTATACAAGAAATACAGGCATGTGAAAAAGCAGAGGTAGAGTTGGGACACCTGAATAAGAAAACTGAAAAACTAACCAAAACCTATTTCTATATGATAAGAAGAGAGAAATTACATTGATTTAGTAATAATATGCCAAGAAAAACTAAAGACTGCGAAAGCAAACAAAGTAACCCCCTCAAAGCAGGTCAAGCCAGTGCCAAAGTAAACAGAAACATATACCCTATCTTACATATATAGGAAATACATACCCTATCTACTATACTCAAAGCAAATATTCAGTTTCTAGCATGTAGAAAGGCCTTGGGGACCATATCCTCTGGATGAGTGATGGAAAAGAGATGATGGGTTGGAAAAAGAAACAGCAATACATATAGAAGTTGATCAAGAAGCGTGTGGGAAACCTCTACAGGTAACGTCAGCGTAAGACAGAACAAGAGCCTCAAAATAACGTTAATATGTACTTTTCATAAAATGGATTTCTTATCATGCTACAAAATTATTTAAAAACACACGGGAGGCAATAACACAATATTTCATTGATGTCTACTATTTTATAATTGTGGATTCTAATTTCGTTGAGAAGAGCCTTACATCTCTTCTATACATTTGCAACCAGTTGTGTTGCTTTTGTAGTACTCAGACAACTGCACTGAAATCGCCTCAACTAGGTGTGTAGTGGGAAGGCTTATATCATACATTCAACTGACAAATTGAATTAAACTTTAATTTAATATTTAATCTAAATTAAAATATTAAATGTATTTAATTTAATGTATTAAATACATTAGTTGATAATTTTGAGAAAATATATTCCCTTTAAGCTTTCCTCTCTATAGCCAACTCGCATCCTGGACCTCTTGGGAACAGCCTCACCAAAGCTTTTCAAGACTTTTCACTACAGTTTTTCATTCGGAGTAGGATTAGTTCAGTAGGACACTCAAGAACAACATCCTTCATTGTTTGGGGCTGTCCCGCACATTGCAGGACGTCCAACTCAGCCCTTCCCACTAAGGGGCTTCAGCGACCACGAGCTGTCCAACACCCCCCCAGGACCAGCAGTAAGTACCAGGAGGAGGGGCCGCAGTCGGAGGTGAAGGCTAACACAGATGTAGTGCTTGTGAAACGGTCAGCCTTGAAGGCAGTTACGAGCAAACACACCGCTGGGTTGTGGAAGCCATTCCCAGCAGCCCACCTTCAAGGCTGATCTGCCGATGAATCCCTGGGTCATCCATGAGCCAGATCCGAAAAGAAGCTCTTTCTTATTCCAGCTGAACGGCAGCTTTCTGGCCTAGACCACTTACAGCTGTGGGTTTGAGGAGTTTTCTTCACTCTCTTTTTCCTTCGAGTCATTCCCTTTGCTTTTCTGGTCAAGCTGCTATAGATGGAATGACTGTCCCAGGGTCCGTTGTCACATTCTTCCTTCTGGAAAAGACAAAAAAGAAAATGGTCTTACTTGAAGACTTTGTCCTCAAGCATCTGGTGAGCCTCAGCCTTCCACACTTCTCCGGGAACAGTTAGATGTGCCCCTCAGTGGAGGTCAGCGGCCGGGTGTGTGGGACCTTGGGCTGTGCTAGTGTTTCCTCTGGACACAGTCACATGCACACATGCACTACCGTGTCCATACCTGCATTCTTCCAGCCTGTGGAAGACTCCATCATCTGGAAAAGTGATGAGGGGTGGCAAGGGTGTTCCTGTGGGGTGGAGCAAAAAGGAGGAAGGAAGGAAGAGAGTGTCCAAGCAGAGAACGAGAAGGAGGGAGAAAGCAAGAGCAAGGGTCACTGAGAGCCAGAGAGGGAGAAAGGCTGAGATCTCTTGTCTGTGGGGTGTCCCGCTCCCCATTCTTTTCTGCCACCCGCTTTCTCCATAGACTCTTCCTAAAAGCTCCCAATGTTGGCTGCAAGATTCAGAATACGTAGAGGCTCAGATCTGCCAACAGCACGTCAAGACTGGATAATGACATACAGATTGTTTTTTTCCATCTTTGGGATTTGGAGCAGCCTGGGGAGTTGCAAAAGCCTGCCTTGTTGTAAGACTCTTTCTGAAGGCTCGCACTGTCTGATCACTGGCTCCGTGCTGCTGGGAACACTGGCGCAGCTGTCCAGGGTGGCAGGGACCACCTGGGATATGGAAATTACCGGGAACCCTGTTTGGCTTTTGCCAGAGCACCTGAAGCATTCTGGGAATTGGGATTTCTGTTGTTTCTCTCCACCAGCCCCTTAGGGGCAAAAGGCAGCAAACACGGACCACGTTTTTTGCCAGAAAAACCCAAAAGGAAGATGGCTGCAGTTGTCAATTACTGGCATTTCAACAGGACTGTATATTTATTTCGAAGTATATTTGCACAGCTAGGAAGCATCTCACAAGGATGAGATGATAAGCTGTGTTGGTGCCAAAACAGGACTAGAAAAACAGGCTTGTTCTGAGAATGGCTTGCATCCCGAGAGTCAGTGTTAAGAAATCCTTCCTCCACAGGCAATAGCTGCTCTTAAGACATTAATGCTTAAAAGAAAATAAGGCTTGGAATCCCTATCTCAGGACACGCTGTCCTCACACAGTAGGTTCTCAATGAGAGCATGCGGGAGGGAGGAGCCCACGGGAGGATGCGGAACCAGCAGCACAAGGGAAAAGCACACTCCCCAGAGCCTCAGTGCCAAGGCTCTTACCTCCACAGGAGAGGGCAGAGTGCAACGCAGGCCCTCAGGACGCCCGTGATTCCGCACAGGGTGCCCTCACCCAGTGCACGCAAGCAGGAGGAGCAGGTGCCGCCGAGTGTCACCTTCCCACGTGGGGACATGGAAGCTCCTTGGTTCTGTGGTTTCCTTGAAAAAGAATGGGATTATTGGTGAATGAGGCCAGCATCCTGGGTGGTAACAAAAAAGGAAACTGGTAGAAAACACATCATCCAAGTTGGATTAACTCAGCTCTGTGGCCTGGGCAGGTTCCCAGGACATCCAGCCAGACACAGGGCCTCTAAGAGATGCGAGGCTAGAATGTGTGTGATGACATGAGGCCAGGGAGAGGCATGGCCGTGGGGCCCTGGAGAGGCTGCCCCTGACCCCTCAACCCACTGGCACACACCTCCCGTGCCATCCGTTACCTCCTGGCCAACACCAAGGCCACTAGACATTTGCCCATTTTTCTAGTGGACACAGTCTTTCTCAGAAGCCCACACGGAACATAAGTAATCCAGCAATTTCTTTCTCATCCCACTGCCTGTCCACTGCTTACTCATTCTGTGCTCAATTTCCTTTGGATCAGAGCGCCTCTGGGTATCAAAACTACATTATTCTATTCTAGTGCCTGTAAGCCAAGAGCCTGACCATTCTGGTTTTGCTATTGTTGTATTTGTTTTAAATATTAGCCCTTTTCCACTCCAGGCAATTACAACTGTATTTACTGTAAGTTCCTCTGTGTGGGTGTTTTCCCCATTCCCAACCTACAGGCTGCTGTGTGAGCAGTAATTCATACTGCGTTACAAGTACAAAGTCGGGGATTCATAAACTTGGGGGCCTTTAACTTGAAAATACCAGTGAGGATGGGGGGAGGGGAGGAGAAGAAATATACTTATGGGTGGGCCAGTGCGCTCGTAAGACCAAAAAAAAAAAATGTTGCTAAATAGACGTACATCTTGAGAAAAATACCACGTCATCTGCCCCCTGCGAGATGATGCGTTTGGGTAGGTTGAGCTGATTTCTGCAGTGTTTACTTGATAGAACAGCCATCGTTGTGGTCCCAAGACAAGAATACTCCATCCTGCCCTCCTTTTGCTTTCAGTACTTCTCACCTCTTTATCACTCACCTTCCTCTGCTCCTTGGGCTGAGCTCACAACTTAAGTCAAAGAGTCAGGATTCTTTCAGTTGCAAGTGACAGAAACCCCACTAACACTATCTTAAGCAAACAGGGGATTTATGGATTCATGTGTTAGAAAGGACATTATGGAAGCTCTAAGGTCAAATGAAAAAAGTAAGAACCAGGACCTTATGACAGGAAGCAGGATTTCTCCCTTCCCTCCCCTCCCACCTCCTGCCTCCCCCACGTAACTATCGCCTCTGCTGGTCGCTGCTGGGCTCCATTCTGCAGGGGGAGCTCCACGTACATGGAAGTTGGCGCTTACAAGTCCCACATTCTCATCCTCCCGGTGCCTCCACCCTAGAGGAAGGAACTTCCGCCCACAACTTCCATATACAAGCTCAGAGAAAGCTCTGGTTGTCTATCTCGGGGCTAATACTATCCAAAAGGACAGAGTGACCTGATTGTCTAATTTCAGCCTTGAGTCTACCTGTGGCCCCGAGAGCAGGATTTATTACCAGAAGAAAGGCAAGAGGGGGAAAAAAAAAAAAAAACCATGCCTGGCAGTGAAAACCAGCAGTTCCCGGGGTCCTCTCTACCCTCCCATCATAAACCTTTCAGCTGAGTATGAAAAGTACGAAGTCCCCAAAGCTGACCTGAACTGTAACAGAAAATTAAATCCTACCTGGAAAAATTGCCTGTCAGTCACTTAGCAAATCACTTTTGCTCTCTCTGTGCCTCTCACGGAGAGGTCACGTGTCTCCTTAGAGTCTCCGCTATAAAACCGGATGCAGAGTCAGCACACTGGCTCAATTCTCCACTCTGCTCCATCCCGTCGAGTTTGCTCAGCAGGTTAATGCAGCTCTCTGCCCTTCGGACTCTTCATGTGAAAAGGAACACTAATGCCTCCTTCGTGGAGTTGTCGTTAGCGTTGGGGACAGGCGTGTCAGAGGAGAGGTGGCTGGTATTAACCATCACGGCCCCAAGGCGAACAGTGCCTTTCCAGGGAATCTGGATGACAAATCCTGGAAACTGGCTCCCACACAGGGGGCCACAAGAGTTTCCTAAACATGTGCTCTCACTCACGTACATTCCTAAGGAATTTTGCATGGTTGCCTGGACCGAATAGATCGCGAACTTCCCCGTTGCCGGGCGGGGGCGGGGTGGGGGGAGGGGCACTGGCTGAGTCTTGCGTCCCACGCACATGCCCAGCTTCCTGGACCTCATCCTCTTTGAGTTTCTCTCTCTCACTCTCTCTCTGCACATTCAGGAGTGTACACATTTCTGTCCAGCACCCTGAAGTCTCTGGAAGAGAAGGATCATATCCACCGTGTCCTGGACAAGATCACAGACACCTTGATCCATCTGATGGCCAAAGCGGGCCTGACTCTGCAGCAACAGCACCGGCGTCTGGCCCAGCTCCTCCTCATCCTCTCTCACATCAGGCACATGAGGTGAGGCGTCCTTGGGTTTCCCATGGGAGAGACGTAAAGAAATCAAGCCCCCAACAATATGTTACAGCTGGCCCAGGACGGGCTGATGCCTGAGAACAGATAACACACTCGGGACGGTTCCCGGCACATAGCATAAAGGCTGTGGGAGGCTAGCAGAGGGAGGCAGTAACTCTGTCTGGGGTGTGGGCGGGTGTCAGAGAAGCCTTCAGAGAGGAGAGGATACTTAAACGCTCAGTTTGGCGCATGCGCAAGATCTTAAGCCGGGGAAGAGTGTGCAGGGTGCAGCTCAGGGGAGGAGGGTCCCGTTTGGTTGTTCACTCTGCCCCAGCCAATCAGGGGAAGTCTGCGAGCGCACTCGTCCTCGGAAAGCACTGCGCACGTCCATTACTGTTCCTGTGCCGCACTCTCCTTACTTACAAGTGGAAATTCCAAATGAGGGACTCTGGGTCCAAACGCCTCGTGGCTGGTCAGCGTTGACTCCTCCATCCCTCTCAGTCCATTCTTGTCACCCCCGTTGCCATTACCCTTGCCCGAGCCACCATCATCTCCTCCTGGATTTCTGCCCCAGCTGCCTAACCTGTCTCCCTGTCTTCGACTCAGAGCCTTTCTAATCCATTCTCCACAGTAGAGCCAGTGTGATCATTCTGATACCAAATCTTATCACATTGCTTTCCTACTTAAAGCCTTGAAATGGCTTCCCATTGCTTTTAGATGAAAGTATAAATCCATTTATTTTGCTTATAATCCTTCTTATGCTCTAGCCTTACTTAACTTTTAGGACTTCCTGGTAGTCTGGGCTGTAGCCCTAATCAGCTGTTCTCTGAGTCTAGGGGGACTTCCGCTTCAGGCTGCAGATAGGCTGCGCAGCTGTTTACCTCCTCTGGGCTCACGTACACATCTGCGGGTCAGCTGATGGAAGCAGGGCACAGCTGGGAGACTGTGCATCTAGCTGCAGGCCTGAAGGTTGGCCAGGTGACTACCCTGTGTGCTTCTTGCCCTCCTTGTAGCCACAGGAGAGCTGGGACATGTTCTCCTCATATTGATGGCAGAGGCACAAGAAAGTGAGTCTGTTTGGGGAAGTGCATTTTAATCTTTTAGTTAAGTCATGTCCACGAACATTCCACTGGCCAAGCAAGTCACATGATAAAGCCCAAAGTCAAGGATCATGGACACATGGCACAGAGAGTGAATCTTTCTGAACAGTAAGCTAATCTATCATAGCTTAGATACGACTGCTTGCAGGAAGCATCTCCTGACCCTTAACACCTAGGTGAGATTTATACCCTGTTCTTCCTGATTGTTACTGCTCATTTTTTATCTTTCACCACCATTAGACTGTAAACTCTGTGAGGCAGTTATCACAACCCATTTTGCTTACTCTGTGTACCCGGTACCACCTAGCATAGGGCTTGGCACGTAGTAACTACTCAATAAATATTTTCTATAGAAGGATGATAGCAGAGGAAATAGAGCCTTTCTGTGCCAGAAGGTAAAAGTGGCCTTGTTTCCATTCTAAATGGCTGGCCAGAGGCTTAGTGGGTACCATTCCCGTGAACAGAACCCAGCCTGCAGGGAAGAGATGAAGAAAGTATCGGATTCTTTACTCCAGAAAGGCCACAACAGTGGTGAAGTGATGACACTCGGGCATGATGAAGTCTCTATGACCTTGTGCTTACACCAGAACCCCAGGAATGAAAAAGAGATTCTGCTTCTTAGTGGCTATGAGGGAAGGGCCAAGGTGTCTAGAAAGAGTTAGATTAATTTTTAAGGGGTCTTCAGACCTTGAGACTGAGTCAAATGGCAAGAAGTTCATCCCATCAAGGTCCCAGGTGCCTCCTTTTCTCGAGATAACTTTGCCAACTGTTAGCTTCTTGAGAAAATAAATGTATCTTTCTTTCTTTGTATGTCCCACAGTGCCTTACATGTCGTATATGCTCACAACATTATTCCTGAGTGAATGAGTGAATAAATGAATGAATGAACAAATTACCTGAGGTTTTTCCTATGAATTTGAAATTCACAAATGATGGCTTTCACTTGGCAAAGTTGGGGAGAAAGTGACTGCAGTCTCTGTTCTCAGGGAGTCCCCAAGAATCCCTGTGTCACAGATGAAGGACTCACATTGGCCAAGTTGAGTAGGTGACTGCATTTGGAGTACACATTTTCAGTCCTTTCTCATCCATTTCTTTTGATGAATATTACACAGAGGGAAGAGGGGGATAGATCAGAATAACATAACCCCCTACCAAATTTCCTGACCGAGAGAGTAACCTTCCCCTTGAAGAAAATGTATTAGCTCTACTCCAAGCTAGGAATTTCACTGATGTAGAAACCATGTATCACAGATGAGGGTTTTTTTTTTGTTGGTAGGAATTGCTGAATTTTCAAATCCATAAACTGCTTGTCAGCATTAGCCAGCCTAATTAGTTAATACCAAGTATATTTGCACTGCATATACAGGCCTTGCTAGTTTTACTGGCAACACGTGGCCAAGGGCAACGGCAGCGAGAGTTCCTGTTTGAATTGTGTGACGAGCTGGAGAGAAGTTGCTATTCTATTGCAAGCTTTGAGCTTTCTCTCTCTCACTCTGTCACACATACACACACCCACATACCAACAACAATATTATGGTGCCTCATTACAGCCAATCTAAATCACAGAACTCTGTTGTGTTAAGCTTGGCCCCAGCCATATGTTGTTATTCAGAGCATTTAACACCAGATTTCATCTGATGGTAAATGTGATTCATTAGGTTGCAAGAGGAAGACGGTGTCAGATCCAGGGGCATTTAAATTTAACAGCATTTTAAATTAAAACAAAAACAAAAAAACAAAATCCCACTGAAAAACGTAATTTAGGTGGTTGTGTTATATGGCCCTAATCACTTTGATGCTGTGTTTTCATGGCGCATCTCCAGCTAGGGCTGACTTTTCCCCTACTGAAAATGCAAATATTTTTTAGGATGTTCTTGGTCTGTCTACTCATGATCCATGATTCTTTTTAAAGAAATGTCAAGCTAGAGAATAGTTTTTTTTTTTCTTTTCCTGGTGGTAGTGTGGTGGGGACAGAGCAGAGATGTAGCTGGTGGAGGACAGGGCTGGGGGTCGGGGGAGGAGTAGTAAAAGGAGAAGCACCATTTACATGCATTTCCCTAGGTCCATCTATCCCGTATTTTCTGAGCATTTACCATGTTCTTGCCACTGTTGGAGACCTACAGGATGGACAAATTGCAGCCCTTCACCGAACTTGCACAATGTGTGTTGGGATGTGGGTTGGCAGTGTGTGTGTGTGTGTGCACATGCTTATGGAACAAGAATAAACATACATACAGACATACACACATAGGAGAATTTCAGGTTGTCATAGCGCTGGGAGAAAAACAGTAACATGAAAGCCAACGGCTAAACCTGCAGGGCCTGGAACCAAATGCCACTGGGGTCATGGAAGGCCTTTCAGAGGAGGTGGCATTCGAAGATCTGGGGGAAGTTCATCCAGGTGTGGGGACAGCAAGTGCAGATACCCTGAGTCTGGAAGTCTTGCTTTGTTTCTTTAGGGCCAGCATGAAAACTAGGTGGTTAAAGGGAGCAGGCTAGGGAGAGAGGCGGGACAAACCATGTCAGTTGGACCTTGCATAGCACGGACAGAAATTTAGATTTTATTCTGAATTACATGGGAAGCAACTGAACAGTTTGAAGCAAGGGAACTTCTTGAATGGTTTATTGCACATTTAAAAAGCTCTTTCCTGGAAATCTAAAAAAGAGGGGATGTATGTATACGTAACTGATTCACTTTGCTGTACAGCAGAAACTAACACAGCATTGTAAAGCAACTATACTCCAAGAAGAATTAATAAAAAATAAAGTAAAATAACAATCTAAAAATAAATTAATTAATTAAATTAAAAAATAAAAACTCTTTCCTACATGGTAGCCTATCTCATCTGTTCTCTTTTTAGGTGTAATTGCGATAGAGGGAAAGAAATTCACCTGCATAGTAAATCCTAAACTGGCTCTTTAAATAGGAAGAAAGGTTGGCATATCAGTGTCGCTGGGGTTTTTCTTACTTGCCCTTCCTCGGCATTTCAGCAGTCCCGGATCTGGGGATGGTCTAAAGTGGTCCTGTCTGTGTCTTCCCGCCCACAGTAACAAAGGCATGGAACATCTGTACAGCATGAAGTGCAAGAACGTGGTGCCTCTCTATGACCTGCTGCTGGAGATGCTGGACGCGCACCGCCTGCACGCCCCAGCCAATTTCGGGAGCGCACCCACGGAGGACGTGAACCAGAGCCAGCTGGCCACCGCCGGCTCAACTTCATCACATTCCTTGCAAACGTATTACATTACCGGGGAGGCAGAGAATTTCCCCACCACAGTCTGAGAGCTCCCCGGCTCCCTCCACGGTTCTGAGAATCCCTGTCGCACTTTACCCACATCATGCATCACTCTAGCCGACTTCTGCCCCTGCACACACTCTGGCATGCACCCAGCGCTGGCTTTCTAATATGGGTGGCCATTCATTTGCTCGCTCAGTTCTAAGTGGCACGCCTTCTTTTGGGAACAGCCAAAGGGATTCCAGGGCTACTTTCTTTGTAACAGCTCTGTCTCTCTCTCTCCCTTTGCTACCTTACTCAGCATGAGGATTCCCTTAGCGTTTCATGACTGAGCTCCATCTACGAGCTGGGCTCAGATGACTGTGCACTTTAGCTACTTGTGACCCAAGGCCTGGAGAGTGGACATTTCACCTCCGTGAATGTGAAGCACTTTTTAATGGCTCTTATTTAAGCATAAGCCACAGGAAAGAATTGAAAGTGGCTCCTTTAATTGCTGACTTGGAGAAAGCTAGGTCCAGGGTTCATTATAACATCCTCTTGTATTCCTATAGTAACATATCATTTTATTAAAGTCAGACCTTAAAGCTTCTGCTCTGTTGCGTGGCTGTAGCAGAATAGCCGGTGATTGTCCAACCACTTCCCCTATAGGAATACAAGATGCACACAGGGAAAGAAGAGCCCCTAATTGTCAAGACTTGGTCAGCTAAATACACTGCACCTTCAGATTTGCTGAATGCTTTACCGTTAGCTTTTGAGAGCACTAGGTATAGGTCATGGGTTCCAATTAATTCTTGCTTCCCATGGACCCATGGAAAACAGCAAGTTGATCCCAGTTAAGTCACCTCCACATACACCAGTTTCTTTGTGAGAGATAAATTCTTGTTTTTTGTTTTTTGTTTTTTTCATTTTATAAAAGAAAGCCCTCTCCCCCCCAGGACTTGCAGTAAATGGGCTTCAGGACCTGTTCTGGTGTGATCTCACTCTTATCAGCAGAGGGCGCTCTGCTCGGCTCTTCCTGGTGTGTAACTTACAAGGTGAATTAGTCAGGTGTAGCGCCCAGGCTATGACCAAGGGCAGTTTAAATGCGCAGGCACCCTGGTGACACTTTTAGCCCTGGAGCACTGGGCTTAATAGTAAATGTGCACGATTCTTGTAGGTACTAGAGACCAAAGAGGAAAGCAGGGCAGAAACTGGATAAAACTGTGAGGCTTGGGGTGGCGCTGCCACAGGCCGCAGCCGCTTAGGAGTGCTACTGGCAGACCCCATACTGCACTGCGGGGCTGCCCTGGGGTCCACGGGGCAGTCCTCCTGTTCCTCATCTCCCCGCATGGCCCAGGTTGGAGGCACACTCTGAGCCGGGGAGGAGGGCCAGGACTGGAGCGCTCCGAACTCAGGCTGCCTGGGGCCTGGTCAGACCACACCTGCCCTTGGTTGTTCAGAGCTCATCCAAAAATCAGGGTTTGGCCTTGAGGGGAAAAACAAACAAACAAACAAACAAGCTTCCCTAGAGTCTATTTCATTAACCTTCATAAGCCAAGAAAGCAAGACTAGAATTGGGCCACAGGAATCCTTAAACCTATAGGCTAAACAAGAGAGGCCTACGCCAGCCACAGGGCAGATTTCCCTGGGTCTTTGCTTCTCTAAAGCAATTATGGCTTATTTCCCCTTTTCAGCTAAAAAGAAAGTTTGGTTTCCTCTGGTGACCGCATTGTCTGTAACTCAAACCCCAGTGATTGATAGGCAATGTGTTAGCCAACAACCCAGCCAAGCTTCTAGGGCTTCTCTTGGGATGCCCGTTTCAAAAGCGGATTTCATCCATTTCCAATGACCCAATCAGTGATCACCAAAGGACTGGGAACCTGGGAGGGCCAAAAAAAAAACCAAGTTTTTTTCACAAGTGCATCTAAATTTGGGGGCAATTTTATGTATCAATATCTGCAGTAAGAATGTTTAGAACATAATTCTTTTGTTGTTTTTGTTTAAGAAGCACCTTATATAGTATAATATATATTTTTTTGAAATTGCAATGCTTGTTTGTCAGACAATTGAATGTAGTAATTCTGTTCTGGATTTAATTTGACTGGGTTAACATTCAAAACCAAGGAAAAATGTTTACTTTTTTTGTATTACTACCTTGTGATGTAGTCATTGATGCCTAAGGCCTGGTGATTATTCATTTAAATGAAGATCACATTTCATATCAACTTTTATATCCACAGTAGACAAAATAGCACTAATCCAGATGCCTATTGTTGGATACTGAATGATAGACAATCATATGTAGCAGAGATTATGCCTGAAAAGGAAAATTATTCAGGGCAGCTAATTTTGCTTTACCAAAATATAAGTAGTAATATTTTTGGACAGTAGTGAATGGGTCAGTGGGTTCTTTTTAATGTTTATACTTAGATTTTCTTTTAAAAAAAATAAAAACAACAAAAAAAATTCTAGGACTATAGGTGATGTAATACCAGCTAAATCCAAACAATAATCCAGTGGAGGGTTTTACATTATTCATCTGAGATGTTTGTATTCATGTTAAGATACTACTACATTTGAAATGGGGCAGAGAACACCAGATGGTTGGTATGTTAGCCCGGGAGTTTCAAGTAATTTTAAAAATCTCTTCTTATTTGAAGTGCCACTAATGGACAGCTGATACTTTGCCGCTGACATTACTCTTGGGTGTAGGGAATATGCTGTATTTTTTTCCCCCCACTCTGAGACAATTTAAAGTTTGAAAGCCATGGTCGATCGGGGTGGGGTGGGTGGGTTAGGGTAGGGTGGGGAAGTGGGTTTAGGAATTTGAAGAATGGGAAATATCGTAATAAGAGTCTTGAAAGTATTTTGAAGCAGATCAATACTGGCGCCTGGGGTATGCACCAGGGTTCAGTATTTCACTTGTGCCCTGTTAACCACAAATAAGTAGCTGTATCTGACAGCCATTCAGATACAATGGCAGCTTGAGTTCTAGGGAAGAACTAGTGGCATCTGCAGTACAGTCCAAGGAATAGCTAGTGGTCTGTGTTTCTTTTAGCCATTGCCTAGCTCCAGGCTTGCGGTAATGATTCTGCAATGCTGTCATGCAACAGAGAGGCTAGTTCATCCAAAGAGAAGACCCTACGTAGGTTGCAAAATCCAGCCCCTAAGGAAGTGTAGTCGTTGATTAGATTTCCCTATTAACCTTACAACTATCTTTAACCATGCCATATCCTATGCCTTTTGGGGGCTGAACAAATAAGGGACTTACTGATAATTTACTTATGATCCCATTAAGATGTTCTTGCGTTAAAATCTTATACACTGAAAGGGCCGTTGATTTAGGCCACTGGTTCATGAAACCAATTCCAAATCCCTTCCTATTCATACTTCCCAACTCTGCGGTGGACTGTGGATACTGGGAGTGATCACTGGGACCATAGTAATGTCTGATATTCACAGGCAAATTTGCTTCAGGAAGCTAGTTATTGGAAAGACGAATAGAGTCATACGTAGCTTCTGAGACAACCGTGATTCTCTTTGGTGCAAGTCTTGGGAGGATGATTCAGATGACACTGCACACCTCCGGGATGAACTCCCTGAAAACTTACTCTCAACTGGAGCAAATGACTTTAACTGTGGTCCCAAATATCCACCTTTTCATTAGTGTTATCTCTGTTTCTAACTGCAGTTCCTTTCCATTTGGATTAAAGTGAGTGTGGCCTCTTTCTAAGTCACTTAAAATTGTTTTCTAAGTACCTGCTGCCTCTATTATGGCACTTCAATTTGCACTGTCTTTCAGAGATTCAAGAAAAATTTCTATTCTTTTTTTTTTTTTTTTTGCATCCAAATGTGCCTGAACTTTTTAAATATGTAAATGCTGCCATGTTTCAAACCCATCTTCAGTGTGTTTTTACAGAGCTGTGTACCCTGGAAACCACATACAGCCCCATGAGCAGGTGCCTGAGGCACGGACCCCTTTGCATTCACAGAGAGGTCATTGGTCATAGAGACTTGAATTAATAAGTGACATTATGCCAGTTTATGTTCTCTCACAGCTTATAAACAATGCTTTTTGTGCACTACAAATTCTTCAGTGTAGAGCTCTTGTTTTACGGGGAAAAGCTCAAATGCCAAATTGTGTTTGATGGATTAATATGCCCTTTTGCCGATGCATACTATTATTGATGTGATTCTGTTTTGTTGCAGCTTTGCTTTGTTTAATGAAACACACTTGTAAACCTCTTTTGCACCTTAAAGAAAGTAAAGAATCCAGTGGGATGCTCAAGCACCTTAAACAATTTTCTCTACCTATTTGGTGTTCAAATAAAGAATTAAATGAAAGACGTTTGGTTTTTTTGTCAGCTCCCTTCTTGCTGGTGGTTCAGCACTGCCCAAGATCAAGGATCAAGGTGGTGACATGCATCTGTAGAGCACAGTGAATGCAGATGATCAGTCTGATGCCAGGCTCCCCTCCAACCCCACCTACCTCCCACCCCAACCCAGGCACAGAAGGGAATGTGTGGACCTTAGAATCAGGCAGCCCTGGCCATACTTCTTGGCTCCGGCACATACAAGTTTTATGACCATTGGTCATGAATTTTCAGAGCCTCTGCTTCCTCATCAACAAAATGGTGATAGTAACACCTAATTCACAGGGCAATTGTGAAGATTATATGAGGTGCTCATTGAAATAGTAGTTGTTTTCTAATGCTTGATCCCAACCCCTTCTTTGCGGGGAAGAAGAAAGAACGAGTGAATGGATAAATGAATGATCTGAAACTTACATAGTTGCTCGGAAACCTCTCCCCCATCATGCACGTGGAGCAGGAAAGTGGTTCATCCCCACCCCATCCCACCTCTGGTTTCCATTTCACGACTCCCTTCCCTTTGCAGAGATACCTGCTTATTCTCTTTCCCCCATTTTCTCTGTAATTTAACTGGTGAATTGGCAGGGGGAGTGGGGGGGGGGGAAGATAATGTGACTAATTGAGAGGCAACATAATTCGCACGTAGGCTCTGCAACTAGATTAGTCAGTTTGAATCCTCATTCTATCATTTATTGTGTGACTTTGGGCAAAGTAATTTCCCTGTGCCTCAATTTCTTCACCTGTAAAGATGGATAATAGTGCCACCTGCCTGGAAGTGTTGCTGTGAAGACTACACGGGTTAATTCACAGAGAGCATTTAAGGACAGCAGCTGGCAGTGCTTCTCCCTTTCCTGAGTCCTCTCCAACTGAGTGTCTGCACTCTCTCCATTATTAGGATGAGTTTAGTTTTTTCATTGTCTGAGTCATTTGGTTTCCAAGAAGCTTATTTTGTTTTCTTGTTCTATTATCCCTGCACAAGTTCTTCAGTCCAGATTTTCCTTGGTTTCCTCATATCTAAAATGTAAATAAGAACAATACCCACTTCATAGGGCTATTACGAAGATCAAAAGAGATAAATGTCTCAAGTGCCTGGTATAGGACCTGCCCATAGAAAGCTCTCAAAACATGTTAGCCATCATTATTATAATGGTTATTATGCTCTGTGAGCATTTACATTTAATGGAATCATTGATAGGATTGGATTTACACTTGCCATTTTGTTATTGCTGCTTTGCACATGTCTCCTGTCTTTTTCATTCCTCTATTCCTCCTTACTGACCCGTCCTTTGTTTTGGTTAAATAAATATCTTTAGGGTAATATTTTAATTTTTGTTGATTTTTTTTACTATTTTACAATTATTTTCTTAGTGGTTGCTCTTATACTATGTATCTTAACCTATCACAGTCTATTTTAGATTAATACTAACTTAAATTTGATACAATAAAATAAAACTCTTTGCTCCAATATAGCTCCATTCTCTCACTTCTCCTTCATATTATTATTATTGTCATATATATCTATATATGTTATAAACCCAACAATAAAATGTCCTATTTGTTGGCTTATACAACTTTATATCTTTTAAAGAAGACAAGAAGTGAGAAAATATATATATTTATAGACTTTTTAATATTAATCAACATATTTACCATTTTCAGGGCTCTTCGTTTCTTCCTGTGGATTTTATTCACATGTCTGGTGTCATTTTTTTTCAGTCTGAAGGAATTCTTAGAGTGTTTCTTGTAGGGCAAGTCTACTAGCAATGAATTCTCTGTTTTTCTCTGGTAATGTATTTATTTCACCTTCATTTTTGAAACATTATTTTTCTGGATGTAGAATTCTTGGGCATCAGTTTTGCTTTGTTTTGTTTTGAGCACGTTTGAGCACGTACCATCCCACTGCCTTCTGGCCTCCATTGCTTCAAACCTTCAGATGCTCACCTGTATCTGATGAGTCAGCTCTTCTTAGGTACTTTCAAGATTTTCTCTTTGTCTTCATTGAACAGCATGACTACGATGTGTTTAAGTGTAGATCTTTCTGTGTGTATCCTACTTAGGATTCACTGAGCTTCTTGGATGTATAGATTGATGTTTTTCATCAGGTTTGGGAAGTTTTCAGCTGTTATTTTTTCAAATAACTTTTCTCCCTCTTCATCTCTCCCCTCTCCTCTGTGACTCTCATTAAATACAGGTCAGCACATCTGACGTAGTTCCACAAGTTTCTGAGGCTCTGCTCATTTTTCTCTAATCCCGTTTTCCTCTCTCTGCTCTTCAAATTGGGCAATTTCTATTTACCCATGTTCAGGGGAATTGATTCTTTTCGTCTGCCATCTTGACTCTGAGGTTGAGCTCTTTCAGTCAAGTTCAGTTATTGTCCATTTCAGCTCCAGCATAAAACTTGAGTTCTTTTTTCTTATAAATCCTATCTTTTATTGAGAACCCGTATTTGTTGATTCACTGTTGTCATACCTTAACTCTTTAAACATGATTTCTGTTAGATGTATTAACGCATTCATAACAGCTGCTTGGAGTCGCTGTCAGCTAAATCCAGCATCAGGGGAGACACATAAACAGTTTCTTTTGACCTCTTTAGTCCCTGAGTATAGGTCACATTTTCCAGTTCCTTTGCATATCTCATAATTTTTTTATTGAAAGCTGAATGCTTTAGACACTATGTCATAGCAACTCTGGGTTCAGATCCCCTTAAAGTGGTTTGCTATTGGTGCTGTGTTCCACTGTTGCTTGTTTCTGTGTTTAGTAACTCACCTGGGTTAAAATGGTGAAATTTGTCTCTCCAACAGTATTTGGCCTCGGATATGTCTGCCAGGTTCTTAGATTCTTCTTCTCATTTTGGTTTTCGAGTCTGACTTCCGAGAAGCTGCCCCTGTGTCCGTATAGCTTCATGATTATCTAATGACTGAACAGACCTTTCCCAGCACCTGGATCCAGGAGGACTTTTATCCTTGGCTGATGAACCTGCATGTGGACCGGGGAGCACATCTGGTTTTCAGGCTGCTTTCAAGTCTGACCCAGCTTTTTGCCTGCAGGGTCAGACCAGCATGCGGGGGGAAGCTGGGCACTTTCCAGTCTCTGCTACACATGTCTGCAGCCTCAGCCAGGAAGGCACCTGCTATAACCACAGCAACAACCTGGGGCTATTAGAGCCTTAGTCTTCCCTGCTCATCCACCGAATCAAGTGAGCCACCTGAGACCACGGGTGGGGGATGGGAGAAGCCCCTGCATTCACCCAATGCTCAGCACTTTTTTAAGAGTAAACATCTCTCATATTGCTGTCCGTCTTTGGCCACTTTGCAGAGTGCTGAAATGGTTGTGTTTGTCAGTTTTGTTCAGCTTTATAGTTGCTTTTTGGAGCAAGGATTTACCAGTCTCCTCACTGGGTCATCCCTGGAAGCCCCCCTTCTCCACATACCCTGTCCGTTGTCTTATTATCCTTCTGGGGCTACTAAGGAACAGAGCTGTCTAGAGGTGCCATGTGTTTATTTCCAGTACTCAGCCAGCTTTGGGAGAATGTTTAGCAATCTGTGGAACTTTTAAATCTATCTGTTGGAGTTTGTCAAAGTTGGAATGCCTGACTGGGAGTAGATCCACTCACACACTGGCTCCAGATCACACTCTCCAGTGTGATATATTCTTAAGCCTTTGGGGACATTTGCATTCAGAATGGCCATATTTATTTAATTAATTAATTTTATTTATTTATTTATTTATTTATTTATTTTGGCCACGCCACGCAGCTCATGGGATCTTAGTTCCCCAAACAAGGATGGAAGCCAGGCCCCCTGCAGTGGAAACTGGACCGTCAGAGAATTCCCACGAACTGCCATATTTAGATTTGCTTCTCAAAAAATACAGAATGGATGCCTTGGGGCAGCAAATTTTCATAACTTTTATTATTTGGACTATGTGCATTACAAAGCTAGTTTTATGTTCACATTCATGGTTGCTTAAGAGTGCAATATTTGTAGCTACCACCAAAAGACTAGCACTAAGGCCAGGGGAGAGACATCCATTCAAGAGAGAGATAACATTTTCTAACAGAACTGTCTACAGATAATCTGGGACACCTGGTTGAAGGTACGGGTGGGGTGAATTCCTTGCAGCGGAAAACATCTCTGCATGGACCGGATAACCTCCAAGCCAAATGTTGAAGAGATTCTCGCAGCAGATGGAATGATCTTTGATTTTCCTTTCAACCCTGAGTCCCAACACATGCAGGGTCACACACAGAAAAGTACCATTTTTGGGGTGCTTCACTATGCCAGATAACAGCTTCATACACATTTTTCCAGGTCATCCTTACAGCTATGATATGAGGGTAGATATATTATTATTTTTACTTTACAGATGAGGAAACTGAGCATTAATACAGTTACGTAAGTTTCCCAAGATCAGACATCTTGTGAATGGCGGACAGTGGATCAGTCCTCCTGACCTGAAACATGATTGGCACTTTCTAAACTGAGGTTTGGGCTTCCTAGGGGTTACTTAAAAGTCACAGAGTACATATGAAATTGTACTCAAGATCAGAGAAAGTGTTAATTTTTGTATTTAAACAAGCTTTCACATTTTATGAGTAGAAAGAAAAATTCCCATGAACTTTTAAGGCAAAATGTGACTCTTAGAAATACGGCACTTGGGCAGGATGCTTCATGTTATGCCCTTCGACTTCTGGAGAAATGTGTCCCCCTCTCTCACTAGTGGGTGGACCTTGGGTAGGAAAGTTTGAGAAACATTTCTTCTGCTAACGCCCCTGGAACTTGGTGCCAGTGTTCCTGGTTTCTGAGGTCACCCAGGCACCCTTCCTGCCCCTGGTTTCTGCCAGGAACAGTGGGTGAGCTGAAGAGTGATTTTTTTCATCTGTCCCTTGGCACCAGGAGAAGCTCTATTTCTAGCTGCTGACCTGAGACATTGAAGTCAGAGGCAGTGGCACCCTCACTGGCAGCAGGGCCTGTTTCAGTGTGACAGTACCTGGGTCAGGCTCACCCCCTTCCCTTGCCCCAAGACCAGCTCCTAGCTCACAGCCCAGGAACAGGACCATGGCCCGTGTCTCAGGCACTTGGTATCTGTGTAGAACTGACAAAATAGGAGCTTTCATCCTAACTAGATGAAGGTGAAAACAACAACAACAACAACAACAACAAAAAAAACACAAAAAAAACTGCAGCGAGGAAGCACTGGAGGCAAACATTTTTAAAAGTGATTTCGAAACGGGGTGGGATAACGTCAGGGGCCAGGCCAGCTAGGAGCAGAGGAAGGGACTCCAAAGCGTCCAGCTCCAGACCCTTTGCCAAGAGCCAGTCCCCCAGAAGGCCTTGGAACAGACAGTGCTCTGGGTGCCTTCCCAGACTCAGTGCTCCGCTAGCCCCTTCCGCAGCTCCGCAACCTGTCATCAGATGTCTTTTCACTGAGAAATCAGTAATTGTGGGGAAGGCCAGTGAAAGGTTTGGGAGCTGGCAAACATTTTACCGGCTGCATGAATTCAGGCTCAATGGGGTGTAAGCTGTAAAGGTTCCTGAGTACTTCCAGATTTATAACCAGAAAGAGCACGTGTCAATACCCAGGGCACCAGACCACAGGCTGGAGGGGAGGGAGGGACAAGGGCACAGCACAGTCAGCAGGGGGAGATCCTGCCACCGCCTCTGGGAGCTGCTCTGCGTGTCCCCCCAGTCCCTTAAGGACACCAGGTGCAGATGGAATCTGGGCCTCAACAACGGCAAAGAAGGCATTTCCTTCAAAATGAGGGGAAGGGCTGAAGGGGCCAAACTGGGGCTGCTAGATGCTTCACTAAGACTGGATTAAAAAGCTAGAGCTTTTTAAGAGCTAGAGCTAAGAACCCATTCATTCATCTTTGACTTTATTATTAAATATTCAGAAACACCCATTAACAATCCTTACAAGCCAATGTATTCTTGAATGCAAAAAAAAAAAAAAAATGTATATAAGGGAAAGCATTAGCAAGTTTATGAAAAGACAGGAGGTTTGGATAGAGAAGTTGGTTTTCAGTACTTGGCAGTATTGGTACCAACTGCTTCTAGCCCAGGATCACGAGAACCTGAGTCCAGGAAGTAGAAAGACCCAGATCCTGAAAAGACAGAACCCCAGGTGGCTCTAGGCTTATTCCTGTAGGAAAAGCTGCTGAGCTTTGGCCTTGGTTTGAAAAAATAAAGGAAAGCCTGTATCAGAGAGCTTAAAGCACTCTAGGGATTTTTTTCATTTATTTTCTATGATTTCATAGAGGCAGGAAGATAAAAGAGATGCCCTTTCAAACGTCCTGTGTCCCGTTTCCACTGAAGCGCTCTGACAGGTGAGTTTTCCCATTCCCCAGCTCCCACCTCTCTGTGGCCTTGGAGACACAAGCCTGCAGCAGCTGCCAGGGCCGTGTAGACCTCTGGGTACCACAAAGACCACCAAGAGAAGACACTGCTTGATGAAGCCCCCAGGGGAATGGTGCCAGGACCTCACCGAGCCGATAAAAAGGAGCCAAAACTCTGAACGAACAAGGTTTATCACCTGCCAAATTATGTCACCATCCGGGTCCCATACTTCCCATTCCTGCTGAGCTCTGGGAAGACACATGCACACTCTCTCGGCCAATGGGAAGTCCCCCGCCCTGAGAAAGCAGCTCTGCGGAGGGGCCAGAGCTTCACTTTTCTAATGGCGGTGTTCACAGCTTAGGGAACAAGGAGGACCGTTGACCTGGCAGGTGCGCCAGCTAGGACTCTGCACGCGCAACTTCTGAGAGGCCACAGGATTTATAGGACCCTCTATGCCTATTACTCGTGGAAGAGGATGCCATTTCCATTCCAAAGACAAACCTAACAGCTCTGGCCTCACCTCACCCCACAAAATCCAACAAAAAAAAAACTGGGGGGATAAAAGAAAGAAAGAATTCTTCATGGCTGCCACAGAAGTGTTTTCAGGGGAAGAATTCCCCAATGGCAGCCAGACTGAGGTGAAGGATTGTAGATGGACTGCTGAGCTGACCCGGTGGGGATGTCGTTCTGAGAAGTCCTGTCAGGAGAAGGGAGTCTGAAAGGCTCAAGGTCATACTTAGTGCAGCTCTCCCGCGAACAACTCCACTAACGGTGTTTGTCTTGGGCGACTCTATCTCTTGAGGCAGCAGACTTTTTCTGTAAAGGGCCAGAGAGTAAGTGTCTTACGTAATGTGGCTGGCAATAATTTCTCATTGGTCTGTTTTTGTTTTACAACCCTTAAAAAAATATGAAATCCATTCTAGGTCAAGGACCTACAAAAACAGGCCACAACCTGTAGTTGGCCGACATCTGTCTTGGCCCATAGTTTGTGACCTTTGTCAGGCATCATCAGGCCACAGGTCCCCTCCTCCTCACCCAGCTAAGAAGACACTGAGAGTCTGGGGAGGTGATGTCCTGAGGGAACCCCACCTGGTGAGGCAGTGGGAGGTCCTCGGAAATGCAAACCCAGGAGGTGCTGCTCTGTTTCTGCTGGCTGATTCTGGGGTTTTCAAGTTTCTAAGAGCTTTTCTCCCCCCCCCCCCAAAAAAAGGGTAAAAATGAGTGTGGGAAGAAGATGTGGAAAGCTCTTCCCAAAAGCCATTTCTGAAATCAGTGTGAAACTGGAATAAACAATAGTAAACTGGTCAGCAACACTGGCCCTGAGTACTTGCCTTGTACTATTCAACACATATGTTGTTATCGCCTCATAACAACCCCAGGCCGTAGGTCCTATTATTATCCCATTTTACAGAGGAGGAAACTAAGGAACAGAAAGGTTAAGTAACGTGCTCAGGTTACACAGCTAGGAAATTGCTGAGCTGCGGATTGAGCCCAGGTATTTTGACTCTGGAGTCTCTGCTATAGGTAGAACCTGTCTAATAAGACTTGGACAAAAAGGACTATATAAACATCCAGATGCTTTGTGTTCTCCTATCAGTTTCCTATTCTGATCTCAGACTCCACTGGGGTCGGGGGAAGAGGAGGGACTGAGCCTCACTCCCAAGCCCGGTTTTAGGGGGCAGAATCGGTCAGGAGGTCAAGCAGGAGCAGATAGCAAGGAGAAAGTAAAGCAGGGGGAATCTGTGGCGCCCGTGCCAGGGAGGGAAGGCGCTAGCAGAAGCGGCCTGCGACTTCTGGTGTCCCCGCCCCCGTCACTTCCTGCCATCAGGCTGTCCCCGATGGACTGGTTTCACCTGCCAGCAGAGTGACTTCTGGAGGTGGGAGGTCATTTAGGAAGTGGAGTTTTTTCCTGAACAAATGAGTCCCATTTGGGGGACAGCTCTCCCGGGAAGGCTCTTCTCCGGGGATTCAGCAAGTCCCCGGGTCAGGTTGCCTCTTCATCTCAAATCGGGGGCTTTCACCACTTTGCTCTTAGGTCCTGGAACCAGCAGTAAATCCAGGATGACCACTTGGAGTGGCTTCAGCCATTAGGATTCTGCCGCTTTTAATAAATGACCTGTCACCATTTATTTTGGGCATATCAAAAAAATGTTTTTAATTAAAAAGCAAATCAAGTGTCTCCTCATGAAAGAACAGAAGTACCTTTTTCTTGTCTTTTAAAATTGTTATTATTAGCGCAGCAATTTGGATCTCAAAAACAAATCACGCTCCTTGTCACAATTAAATAATGTTTTAAAATTGTTTCTCCCACTGTGACTCTATTCACAATGTTAAGCTTTGAATTTCATATATATCTTTCTAAACTTTTTCCTCGCTTAAACAATTATTAGTTTTCTTTCTATAAAAGTAGGGGCATATTCATTTGCAGTAACATGGATGGACCTGGAGATTATCGTACTAAGCGAAGTTAAGTCAGACAGAGAAAGACAAATATCATATGATACCACTTATACGTGGAATCTAAAAAAAATGATACAAATGAACTTATTTACAAAACAGAAACAGACCCACAGACTTAGAGAACGAATTTATGGATACCAGGGGGCAAGGGTTGGGGGGAGGGATAGTTAAGGAGTTTGGGATTGACATGTACACACTGCTATATTTAAAATAGATAACCAACAAGGACCTACTGTACCAGGACAGGGAACTCTGCTCGATATTCTGTAATAACCTAAATGGGAAAAGAATTTGAAAAAGAATAGATACATGTATAATGTAGGTAAAACTGAATCAATTTGCTGTATACCTGAAACTAACACAACATTGTTAATCAACTATACTCCAATATAAAATAAAAATTTTTAAAAAATGGGACCGTATAATAGAAACCATTCTACATCTTTTTTTTAAGAATATATGGTAGACATCTTCCTCAATAAATATAGATTGGTCTCACTTTTTAGAAATAGTTGCATTATAGTAAACACTATATGTATGCACTATAATTTATTCAACAAGCCCCGTGCTGACAGACATTTGGTTGCTAAAAACTAGTGATAACAGGCGGTATCCTTGTCTTGTTCCTGACTGGCATTGAGACAATTATCTATTTATTTGGAAAATGACAAAGTAGTTCTCTGCTTCACAGCAACTACAAAAATAATTCCAGATAGATTATAGACCTACTCGCAGAAAGTATAAGCAAACATTTGCATAATCTTGGAGTGGAAAAGGCCATCTTAATATACACTATCCAGAATCTATAAAGGAAAAAGAACCTGTCAGATTTGATGACATAAAAATTAAAACTTCTTGTGTGACTAAAGTCAAGACAAATGATATGATGTACAGGATTAATTTTCTAATATGCAAAGAGTTCCTTAGAAATAGCATAAAAAAGTAAAAAAGAAAAAAAACAGTAGAAAAATAGAGAATAAAACAGGCTTCACACACAGGTAACACAACTGGAACAATCCTGTCATATAAACTGGTCATGGAAATGCACATTTAAAAACAATGAGCTAATGTTGCCTCAACTGGGCAACATTTTAGAAAATGGATAACATCTATTCCAGACCTTCGGCACAAGGGACTCACCCAGAGAGCTTCAAACAGATTCTGATACCCAGAGACCAATGATTTAATTGGTTTGGGGTAAGGCCTGGGGTTCTACATTTTTAAATGCCCCCTGAAAGATTTTAATGTACAGAATTTGAACATTAATAATTTGGGATGAATTTCCATAATTTGGAAGCCACTGCTCTAGATTTAGGGAGGGTCTGAGGAAAAGGGTTCTCTTCTCCATTATGGGTGGGACTGTAAATCATTACCACTTTTCAGAAAATAATCTGGCAGAATTTATTAAAATTTATTAAAGTTTAGAATATACATACCTTTTTGATTCAGTAATTCCACCGTGAACAATGCAACTTGGGGAAATAAAAGCAGCACTACACAAAGACATGCATGCATATACCTGCAAGCATGATTAATGCAGCATTGTTTAAACAGCAAAAATCTGGAAGGAAATAACTGTTGAAAAAAAGATACTGAGATGTCCAATGCAGAGGAGATAGACACATATGTATAGATATGTCTGTGGAATAGTGTTCGGTGAAAAATGCAAGTCACAGAGTAATAAGAATAGATCCAGTTTTTAAAAACACATGTGTACACTGTTTGAATAAGAAAATCAAAAGGCATAGAAAAGTAACATCAAATTGGGAGATAATTGAGAGGGACATAGGAAACTGTTCATTTTTCTTTAGAAAAGAAGGGAATCTTTTGTAATTCAAATAGTTGATTTTTTTAAATAATTAGCCTTTAAAATAGACACATATAAAAAAGAGAAAGAAATGGGATTCTTCCTAAGATGAATGAAAACTTATAACAAAGTAACTAATATACTCTACTATACTTTATAGCGAATTAATAGTTATGTATACCATCCATTAATATTATTTATTATATAGCTTATATTTATATATAATGGCATATATCCATCATTACTAAACTCAGTTATACTATATACTGCTATAATTAAGACAGCAATGGAAAGATAGATCAAGGAACACAAGCTAGAGTCCAGAATAAAAATCCAGTTTTATATAGAAACCTATTATTCAATGAAGCTGACATTGCAGGTCGGTGGGGAAGATTGTTTACATAGCATGCCATTGTGGCAGCTGGGGAGAGTTAAAGGGTCCCAAGACGAGGAAACCCAGGACAGGTGGTGGCTCCGAAGCCCAGCCCTAGAGCCCAAGGTGGCGCATCCTTAACAAGTTTCCAGGTGACTCTGATGCTGCTGATCTGGACCACACTGGGAACCACTGGCCTGGACGGACTGCTTTGTAGCATGACGCATCATGCCTACAGTTTCTGGTCAACCTGTAACTCCCACGGGGAGGTGTGGTGTGGAGGCGGGAGGTGAGCTGCACAGGTGTTTTGCGGTTGGGGTAACTGCCTGAACTGTCCTCGATGTTGGCAGCTGTTCGGCAGCTTCACTTTCTGAGTCCAGCAACTGCCTCAAGAATGTCTCCTGCGGGATGTAGGCCTGGGCTGGGAACGCACATCTGTGAGGCGCTGACGTGACTTCCTCTGGGAGATTCTGGATTTCTTCTCGACCACCTGTGGCATCAGATGCAATCATCTGCTGCACAGCTGACAAAGGACTTTCCTCTCCTGATACAATTGGGCTTTTCACATTCGGTTTTGATCCTGCTTCTGTATTAGGTAACAGGTAAAAAAAAAAAAAAAAAAAAAAAAAAAAATTGCAAGTCTGATTCATGTTACTGTGACCTTCATATTTTAGAAAGATTATATGCAAGTCCCACTGGCTTCCTTGGCTCCCCAGATTAAATGTTCCTCGCTGTTCAGCCTGGGTTACAGTGTATCGCCCTGTTTTTTATTAGCCCTTTTCAACTTTCCAACTTCCTTAGCCTTCCAAGAGGCTCCTGACTGACCACAGAGTTCAAGTGAGTTCCTCTGGTTCCCACCTTCTGCCCAATAACCAAGAGAACTCCTCCTCCATCCGAGGAGTGCTCCGCTGCCCTGCAGAGAAGGCTGCTTAGCTGAAGCTGCCCCAAGTGCCCCCAATTCACCCAGTTCCGTCCCTTACTCACCTGAATGACGGTTCTCCTCCCCCAGTTGAGGCCCCTCCGTGGTAGTCCCCAATGGATTCCTGGTGGATATTTTAAAACTCTGCGGGAGAGGTTAGTGAGAAGCCAGGAACCGAAGAACAGAAGTTACTCCTTTTAAGTTTCATCGTCTCTGGGTTACTTTAGGTACAACAATGGGCCATGGTTATCACAATATATTATTAAACCTGAAATTGAATCGACCACTCCTGGTAAAACACCCCACTCCTCTCATCACCCGAATTAACATCTTCGTGCTGCATGTGACTAAGCCAGAAAGTGCAGACCACGCCACCTGCCCCCATTTCCCCAGACTCTTCAAAAACGCATCCCTCTGTAATGTCAGCCAGGTGACAAAGGAGTTAAAAGGAGGAGAAATTTGCTGACAGAAAATGAAGAGACTTAGCAGGTTTAATCTCCCTTTTCTCCTCTAAATTAGAGATTGTTTCGGTTTGTTCCCTTCAAGTGTCCTCATTATCCTTCACCCCAAGTTTCAGGACGTAATTGGTGGAGGAAAACACAGAGGCTCCTGTACATCAAAGGCTCAGTGATGACATTTTAATGGGTAATTAAAAGGGACGGGATGAGATCCCAGCTGAAACTTGACTCCGGAAGAGTTCGGAGCAGTTCCTGCCCCACCATGGTGGGCATTCAATACATTCTTGTGATATGAGTGGATGCTGCTCTGCCTGGGCGTTTCTGGTCCTGTTCAGCAAATCCTCTGAGAATATTTTATTTCCGTATAATTCCCTATGGGTACATTTGGGGATGGTGATGGTGGTCTGGTGGGCGGGGCAGAGAACCCAGCTATTGGGACTGCTTTCAGGTCCATCCAGACCAGCTGGAGACCCTGCTTTTCTAGCCATCATCGGCTCTCATAAATCAATTCGCTCCACCTTTCTTTGCTTTATGATCTCTTAAGTGGCCTGGCAACAAAATTTTGTAGCTCTAATTTCTTAATATTTGGCCCCAGGGCATGCGCTGTAAATCTGCCTACCCCAACTTGCCTTTTGACAGGAAATCTCAGCTCTCGGCTTGCTGAACTACCCATCCAAGCCTTTTGAAGGCATCTCTTCTCACTTCTTACAAAAACAAGGGAAGCTGCCGCTGCGCCATTTTCCAGGAGGCAACATTCCTGCTCCCCGGGCATAGTTTCCACAAAAGCCTTTCACTCCTCCCTGGACTCTTTAGTAAATCACTACTTTTAGTTTCCAACTCTTTTTTTTTTTTTCTCTCCATCCTAGCTTTCTGGATTTTCTCTTTCCTCAGCTTTTCTAATGTTTTCTGTTTGCTTGTGCAAATCTCATTACCAAGGTATTATTAATCCTACCCTTCGTCTCTTCGCCCTTCCTCACCCACCACTCTCTGAGGACATCACTCCCTATCTCCAGGCCACAGCAGGGCTCCGGACAGCCCTTACTCCGGAAGTGAGGGCCTTTTAAACAGCCATCAGTGTCCTTTTAGCCTCCGATTATTCTTTCAAACCCCCCTCCTCGTCCACAAAGCCTTTGTTGACCACAATCTCTCTCTGTTGCCTGGGAAGCTGCCAGCACAGGCGAGGATGACCCTAATGGTACCCTGTGTCCCCTCCCTCATTAGGCATGGGAGATTGTGTGAGCTCTAGACAGAAATCCTAGTCTCTTCTGTGGCTGGCTCGGTCCTTGCTAGACTGGTGTGTTATCATCTGGGGAAAGCCAGTATCTCATGGTTTTAATGCTTACACTCACCGGGGCTTCCTACTTCTGTCCTGTTCCAACGTTCTTTAGTTTAAGTCTTCAAAAAATTTAATAGAAATGCACGTGATGCCTTCCGTTGAGTGTTTCACAGGGGTTTTAGAAAGGCACAAATGGGACTCTAAGAGTTTTTCCTAATCAAAGCCACGTTATTTTCTCAGCCACATTTAACATTTAATTTTTCAGTGATGGGAAATGCGTAGTCAGTTAATTGCCATGTGGAGAAGAAGTGGCTCTGAAATCTCCTTGTGCTGGCCTCCACCATGACCGATGTCTCATTGTGTGGTGATTTCCGTAACATGGCAATGTGTGTCTCTTGAAGGGCTGGATTGCTCTAGAAGCAAGACCAGGACCTCCAGGTATTTGGAGCCGGGGTGACAGGGAAGCGAGGGAAGAGCCAGGCCTGAAGAGGGACCATCTCAGATGAGGGTGCAGGGCATACTTCAACTCCAGTCTCCACCACTGCTCACAGCCTTTCCAGAAGCAGAAAGACAGGAAACGTTGCACACAGGCTTGTCGTCTTTAGAAAAGAACATCTCAACTCTGATCTTCCCTGAGCAGATTGAATTAGAAGGTCTGCAGTGAGTCCAGAAATCAGAAAGCCTAAAAAACCTCGAGACGCTTGGTTGAGAAGGCACTCAGGCTATGAACATCATGAAAACTATGGAAGGCAGTTCCGGGTAATTCTGAGTACCCCAGTTTGGTTTAAATTCTCAATTTAGAGCAGGATTTGTAAACTAAATACCTCCGGGAGTTAGGCTGGTACGGGCAATGAGAGAGGCTGATAGGATAGTCATGCAAATGTAGTAACTGTCTCCTATTCTTCAAGGGACAGCAGCAATGTCACTCCAGCAACTACTATCATGTGGGAATGTGTGTCCAGGACACGCGAGCTTTCCATTCTCAAGAGAAGCCTGAAACGTGGATTTTATATAAATCCTCTCCCTCCAATTATTAAATGGTGGATTAAAATGCCACGAGCGCCAAACAATTCCACGAGGGGCACTAGTTGGCAAGATCGGAGGGACAGAATAAAATCTGATTGTAGTTGGACTTGAATGATGGACTACAATTGTATTTCCTCTGCTAGACAACGAAAACAGAAGATTTTGGAGCAAAGAAGGGATCTGACCAGAAGAATGCTTCAGGGATATTCACATGGCTTTTTGGTACCCTTGGGATGGAGTGGAGAGGGGGCCTCAGTCGGGAGATCATAGGAGGTTCTTCCAGTTGTGCAATGAGAACAGAAAAGAAAGGAGAGTATGAAAGATGCTGGGAAGCAAGAGTCTGTGAGATGTGACTGGCTGTGGAAGGAGAAGGAAGAAGGAATCATCCGGAGTCCTCTATGTCTAAATATACACTACCTCTATTCATCCTTTTTCTTTAATATATACTTATGTTTCAGCTTCATTTATTCCACCAAAAATGATCATTTAGGTTGCATTCTGATAAGTGCCTGCTTAATAGGGAAATTTAGAATCATTTCTTTAGGGAGGAAAAAAAGCACAGACAAAATATTTCATAATCTCTATAATAAATGCAAAGAAATCGATACAAACAAAATGTGGCTTTAGCAAACTGTACATACATAAATATCATTTTTTTACTATAACATTCGACTTTTTGTTTTTCCACATAAAGCCTCCCATGATTTTATTACATCCAATTTTTCTTTATACCTTTAAAAAAAGTGCCTTTTAGATTTACAGCTTGTGCTTCTAAAGCAAGGTTAGAACATCATGCCCCAAAGAAAAACAAGGTAAAAAAGAAGCTGTCACATAAGCTCTTAAAAACTGTATGTTACAAGGTTCTCAAAGCTCTTCAGCACTGGTCGATGGGTAGATTGCTGGATGCCGACATGGCGCTCAGGTAGCATCACTTACTGAAAGGATGGATCCGTACTGCGGGAAAGCTGCCCAGATGGTCTCTGGGAGTCGCTGGGTACGCACAGGACGGACCAAAGGCCCAGGGCTCACTTGTCCAGGGAACAGTGGAGGTCCTGAATCTCTTTAGCGCTGAGGCTCAGTTTCAAACAGAATTTCTTCCAAACCTTCTGCATCCATTTGCTCTCCCCCCTGTCATTGTTTATCGTCACCTCCGAAGCCATGATCTGCACACAGGGGATACGGAGGCGCGCTACAGCTGCCGCACCGAGGGCATCCGCCAAGATTCAGGTCCTCTCTTTGCTAGTCTGGGACTGCCCTTGGCCAAACCCTCCTTACGCTACCGGCACTGCTGCAGAGGGCATCGCTCGGTTCAGAGTGGAGGAGGGCCATTTGTGTATCTGAGCATGGGGTGGAACGATCGGGCAAAGTTGTTGGAGAGGGCGCAGCTGTAGTCTTCCTCTGACATGGGTACTAGGCAGGCAAGCCCGATGAGGAGCAGGAGGAGGAGCTGAAGGGGGAGCGCCGCCCGGAGGACGCGGAGCAGGAAGGCTCGGCCGGACCGAGCTGGCCGAGGCTCAGAAAGGGAGGAATCGGAGCCACCGCTTATGGACCTGAGAGAAGAATCGACATCAATAACTCAAATATCTCAGATGTTGGATGGATGCTGCCTTTGGCTTCCTCACCTTCCTGGAAGCTAAAGGGTCAGGCTGAACACAACCCAACCTGGCAATTAGCTGCCAGCCTCCTGCAGTAAACCCAGGTCATCTCCCCACCACCAAATGAAGCGCTGTTTGGAAAATGCACTGATGGAAAACAGACATTTAGTCAACTAAAGGTAACTAAGTGGGTTCAAATTCCACCCCTTAATTTGGTAAAACATTTTCCATCAACAAAGAAAACTGCTCCACACACGCTCTACCAGCATAAATTAAGTAGATCCGGGATAATTAAACTGTGGATGTTTGATGCAGTACATTTTTGGTTTAAGAATATCAGGCAAAATTAGTTGCTGTCAGGACGATACAAGGTATCCCTCCCATCTAGCCGTCCTGGATGTGCCAAAGTCCATGCAGCAAGGACAAGAACAGCTGCGGTCATTTTGCACAGACCCACAGAGTTGAATTATTCTTAGAGTATGCCCTGGTTTCATCTTGCACTGAATCAGCAACTGGCCCTGACATTAGTGGGATCCAAAGCTGTAAGAACAAGGATGACAGTGGAGTCAGTCTACAGATCACTGGTGCTGAATGACACCCATTCCAGGCTGATCCTTCTACCCCTAGCTCTGTGAATTTGGGAAGTTCCAAGTTCCAAGTTTTCCTATCTACTTTAATTTCCGCATCTACATTGAAACAGTGTCTTAGAGATGAACCATGAATTTCAGAATTCGTAAGAAAGACTGCCTGTGAAATGTTGAAAATGGAAGTAGGTTCTGAGTAGGGGGCACTCTTTTCTCTTTGTGAGCATCCATGAATGTTTTGCTACTAGTGGAAAAGATGAGGAAAGAAATGTTATTTACAGGAGGAATTTTGTACACATACACACACACACAACACTGCAGAAGCAAAAAGAATACATGTACAAGTGAGACCCATTGCCCCACACCTAGTAGGAATTCTCTAACGGTTTAATGGTAAGAACACTGAATGTGAGGCCACTGGAGAAATACGAAGGTGTGAAAACTGTACTGGTTACTCTGTTCGTTTATCTCATAAGAAAACACTATGTCTCCAGCTACGTTATTAGCCATTAATTTCTGAAGACAGATTACACTGGTATCAGTGAGGCATAAGGAGTGACACCAAAGAAAATAAATGTTAAAATAAAAAACAGACATAATCCCCTTAAAAGGGAACAGAGGGACTACTCAAAACTCTTTCATTAAACTACCAAGAAATATGTGAGACAAACAGACTAGACTGGCCCCGAGAAGCCCTGAGCAGCCACGTACCATACTATTTCTACTGCAGCTCGAAGTGTGATGAAAAAACAAATCCCTGGCCTGAACTGGGGCTGTGTTTTTCTGGTCTACAAACCTTGAACAACTCACTTCACCTCTATGTTACAAGCTCTTCTTCAAATCCTTCAAGTTAGACTAAACGGTCTTCCAACTTGCAAGTTCTGTTTACACATTTTATGTCTTCTACTGATTGGTCAGTGTAAAGTCTGCCAACTGGGAGGCCACAAGAGTTCAATCACCATCTAGTGGTCAAACTGATTAACTGCCCTATGCTAAGACCAATGAGTTATTCCCAAAGGGCTGAACAGGACAAACTGCATATTTTGTGATGATATACTAAAGCATAGAAGAAGTTATGTCACATACCTGTTAAATAGAAACTTCTCTAGTTACCTAATTGTAAAATATTTGTGTTGAGATAAGGCCTTAGAGAGTATCTAATCCATCTTTACTTCTGTAGGTAAACAGCTAAGGAGAGTTCACATTTGATCCTCTAAGTGCTGGGCGACAAAAGCATCTGTCTTGGGTTCTCTCACTTAATTCCCACGACAGTCCTCAGCGTGCTTGTCACCTTCATTTTAGAGCCGATGTAAATGAGGTACAGAAAAGTAAGGGAACCTGCTCAAGGTTATACAGCTAGCAAGTGGCAGAATTAAGATTTCAACTCTGGTATTTTCACTCCCAGAACTTGAGCTTTATAAATAGAGTAAATCACTTGCCCCAAATCCACCACTAAAGGAAGAGCTCTAGCAGGAACTCAGGGTTCCAAAGTCCCTGCCTACTGTGCTCTCTGTTATGTTTTGTTGTTTGGTGACATAAATGAAGGGCATCCAGGTCATATTTACGTCACACGTATCTCACATATAGAAGCAAAGAGGACAACATTTGTATCCTAAAATACTTGGAGGTGAGTGGTTTCCTCATGTCTAAAATAAAGGCCTCTAATCATAAAGCTTCGCAGTATGACACAGATCATCAAGTCAGAATATGGATACGAGGGCATTTTGTTTTGAGGCAGTTGTACAATTGTGGGAAAGTAATTTAGTCTCTCTGGCCTTCAGTTTTCTCCTTTGAAAAGATGAAGATGCATTAACATCCTAAAATCTTTTTCGTTCTGACAATTTATGAATTCAGCAGTTTAAGTGTCTGGAGAAGGAAGGGATAGTTACCCACAATCTCTGGATTGAATCTTCCTTCAATACATCTTTTCCTTGACCTGAACATATGCCCTGGAAAACAATACTCTCCACCTGTCACCTGTCTGAGTTATAACAAAAGCACAAAAGAGAGCTCCACGTTTCTTTATTATTTGGGATTTAAATAAAATAAGGGAGATTTCTAACTGACTCTTTTTCTTTAGGAGACACTTAAGGACATTAGTGATGGGCAGATTTATGCATATAATTGATAGTAACAATCAGACTGACAGAGCTGAATAGCCCCTCTTTGTCAATCATTAGCTTCTTTGAACAATAAAGCCAAAGATCAAGATCAAAACAAGGGCTACACACTGACTAGTCCACTCTTGAGAAAAGCTGGAAAGGTCACCATCTTTGGAATACGGGCTCAGACGCTGCAGAGTCTGTTGAAGGACATGGCACATTTAACAGCATCAGAGCATTCCGTATTAAAATTTAATTAGCGTGTGCTTTCTAATGTTGAAGAATGCCAACCTGGGGAGAAATAATGGGCTGAGATAGAGACAAAGAGAACACACAGTTCTTAGTGAGCTTCCATTCAGTTGACTGCTCTTGGAAACGTCCAATTGTTCTACTGAAAAAAACGCCACCCGCTTGGGGCAATTACCAAGGTTTCAATAAGCCCACAGTTGCTTCCGCTTAGGGTAAACCTGTTCTAGAGTTTCTAGTACTAACAGGTTAATGATACCAAGTAAAAGGGTACTTTTAATATTTAATCTATTGACCTAAAATCACGTAAGTTTCAAGTCTTGGGAAATTTGACAAGGGGAAGAACAAAGACATCGCACTGAGCCGTCACTCATCACTCTCCAACGGCCTTACTCCACAAATAGATGCAGTAGAGATGGTGCTGATAGAGAAAAACTAAATGTGTGAACCTACTTAAGGAACTTAATCAATGGAGATATTTCAGATAATCCTGTCCAGCAAAAACATGCTTATTCTCTACAAGTGAATATTTATTTATTATCTTTCTCACTCCCCTCACTCATTCAAATTTGGGGGTAAATAATTGCCCAGGTGTTGTTTCATCTCTTTCCTAAAATACGTATAGTTGTGGGAGAAGGAGGCTATAGGGGAGGGGGCCACACATACGAACACACCACAGGAAAGAAAGTCTGGCCAAGGGTTGTGAGAAGCCTGAAGAGTGTGCACATAGAGTGTGACTCATCTCACAAATTTTACATCATCAAGGAAATAAAATGAGTTAATTCTGTGCACACATCATTTATACAAACGAAAAGACACTTTCAATTCATTTTGTTACTTGTTAGCAAACACTGGCAGTAGAGGAACGGAAATTTTTTGTGAGGAAGTATCAGGTTGTCTACGATCGTGTTGCCTGTTCCTGTGTGAATGGTCTTTATTCCCTGGATATGTGGTTCAGAAGACAAATTCCCAGGATCAACTTAGGATTTGCCTCTCTTTATTCCAAGATGAACATTCTGGCTGGTCCTAAGCTATCTCAGGCAACCCATGGTAGCCCAAGCCCTGGAACTATTGTTTAAAGTACCCCACCCATTAGGAGCCCTTCGGTCGGGAGGAGTGGTTAACAAGCTAGGATCCAGAGTCAGAGAGACCTGGGTTCCAATTCTACAACTTCACACAGATGTAGAGAACAAAAGTATGGACACCAAGGGGGGAAAGCGGAGGGAGGTGGTGGTGGTGGTGAGATGAACTGGGAGATTGGGATTGACATGGATACACTGATGTGTATAAAATGGATGCCTAATAAGAACCTGCTGTATAAAAAAATAAATAAAATTAAATAAAAAAAAAATTCTACATCTTCATGCCTCTAATCCCTGGTGTCTTTGCCTGTAAAATTGGCAATGAACACGTTGGGAGCGTTAAATGAGGTAACAGATATGCAACGCTTAGCATGGTGCTTAGAACACACTAAGTGCTAAATAAATGTCAGCAACTTATCATTCTTATTTATCTGTATTGTTAAAGCAAAGGTGTGATGACTCATAACCTTAGGGATTTTGCTGGATTCAGCCTTTCCTTCCAAGGAAATATTCCTGATTTATAGCAGTGCTTTCAAAGAGGCGATGTATTTTCTAAAGTGTCTGACTTGGTCCCAGGAAACACTGGGAATGCAGAGCTCAAAATATAAAAGAAACATAGTGGAGCCTTACCCTATAAGTGTCCTCAGCCCCGGTATCCAGCCTGCCCCAGGGGCAAGGCTGTTTTAGGCTGAGGTGCTTTGAGAGCTTTGAATAAATCAATCCCCAGGGTGGAGTTTGACAGAAAAGACTTAGAAAAAAAAATTCCACAAGAAACTGAATGGTGTTTAGAGTTAGGCCCTGGTGTACATGCAAAAACCCCACTGTGCCTGCTTAGATGTATTTGGCTCCCTTGAACACATTTTTAAATGAGGTCTTTTTTCCCTCCCTTTCAGTGTTTCAGCCGGTCATTTGCCACTTCTTATTCTGTCTCAGTTCTTTGTGCAGAAGGTACCAAAGACTAAAGATGCCCAGAGAAGTTTTGCATTTTACAATTCTCAGCTTTGGAATGAAGTTATCAATTCCCTCTCTTCAGACTACAGAGCAGTTATTCCTTTGCTTTGCTGGAAACTGGAGTAAAATCTTCCCATCTGTGAACTTCAACTAATCCATAGTAGAATTTTGAAGAGTTATTGGCTATCAGGTTAGCCAATTTCAAGTCAAAAGTAGAGAAAAAGTACCAGCTGGCCATCATAAACATTGCTTCAAAAAGCATGCATCTTAAATAGGTTTAATCTCAAAAACTGTGGATAGTTATTATGAACGTATACTTTCAGATGTTTTTCAAATGTTTAGAATTTTAAGGAGTCTTGGGAAACTCCTTGTAATTGATTTAGGGGATCTCTAGATTATGACATATTGCAAGTTTTTTATGACAGGAACCATATTGTATTAATTTTGTGGGCCCAGGGCCTAAACACAGTAGGTGTTCTGTAAACACTGGCATCAATCCATATGTAGGCTTAGAATATTATGTAAGAGAACACAGAACAGCAGCTGTAGAATCAATATGAAATATACAGCAGGCAAGCAACTGATATTATTAATATTTGACTTTAAACCACAAAAATAATATAAGAACCCTCCCTTCAAACTAATACCCAGTTTCTTTCAACTCAGCCTCTTTCCTCTCAGGAAGAATATATGCCTAAAATGTTCCCATTGCAGATCGCTGGGGTCAACATTCTAAACTGCTTGTGCTTTTGCAATAACCTTTCAAGTTTGCTGGACCAGTGCAAGATCAAACGCAAGGTAATCTCAAGTCTCAACGTGACAGCCTGGATTGTGAGTGAAGTTAATTCTTTCCCAGCAGACTCTCCGTGTCATTGCCCACGTGGGTGCACCCCAAACAGAGGTGCCAAGGAGTTAAGAAGTCCAAGAATGTTCAACCACAACCCGTCTGCCAAGCTGTTTGCCGAAGCTGGCCATTCAGGTGAAGATCGTTTGTATTCCAGGTCCTGTAAGCAGCAAAGTGAACATCATGCTGTGTGCTCAGAAAGATGTTAATAACCAGTGCTGGACAGAGCAGAGCTGAAAGGCGCCTTGCGGATGTCACAGTGAGAATGTGGCTGTCCCAGCTGCAAAGCCCCATTAAGAGACAATATTGAAGCAGTTGCTGCCCTGAGAAACGAGGCCTTTGACATTTCAGAAGGCCATGTGACTGTGTGAAAGAATCGGGGAAATCCGGGAACCGAGCTGTGGTTGCTATTGACATCGCATAATAACATAAGAGCTTTCTCCCTTCTCATCACCATCATTTATGTCGACCATAGAATGGCTCTCTGGTGTCCTTAAAGGAATGCGAGGGGGACGTGCCCCATCTCTGTTCACAGCACATCAGCAATTTGTGGGGGGCAGATGGACCACATAAAACAGTGATCTGTCTATAGTACATGATGCCTTTCCTTGCAGGGGGCTAAGAAAAAATCAGAGCACCTGGAGAAGCCCACCATTATCTTCAAAAATCCCTGTGAGTTTTTCTCCATTCATGTTTCGTTACTGATACTTTGTTATGGACGAAAAAAGCCCCACAAAATTGTCATCAAACCAAACCAAAGGGAAAGAGAAAAAAAAAGCAAAACATAGTGAAGGGAAGCTTCAAACCAGAAAGCACATCAAAATCCGTTCTGCATTACTTCAGCTGAGTGGAAACCAGATGCAAAGGCCAGCCCCTTCCTCACACAGCTGGAAAGCTAAAACTATTACTCAGGGCTTGCTTACACTTCCTCATGCCCCACCCTCCTTCCAGGAATTGGGATTCCAGCTCAGTGGTGATAAGTTTCCAGAGGGGCAAACTATTTTAACAGTGAACTGCGCATGATTGGAGTAAGGAATCTGCTTCCAAGGACAGTATTTCCATTTTTAGAAAGTGGTCTGGGGAAACATGAACTGATTAGTGGAAGGGCCAGGGAGCACAGACATCACACCGACGACGACAACGAAGAAGGCAAAGCACTGCTAAGTGCAGAGACAGGGGTTGTTGGAAGCCAGGCATTAAGCAGAGTGGCAGCTGTGAGGAGGCTCTCGGGAGGTTCCCGGGCGGGGGCCCTGACTGCTCTTGTTTCCAGAGTGAAAGAGCTTGCCAAGTGTCAGGCAGGTGAGTGACTTGAGTGTGCTGGCTGAAGAGGAATTTTAGGATAAGCAGAAGAGAGAAGGGGCTTATAAATTTTAAGTAATACCAAATTAGGACTTGCCATTTTGAGAATCCAAAACCCACAATCTGGATAAAACACAAAAATAAAATAAAAAGCTGGGGATGTTAGTATATTTTATTCAGGTTTGTGGGTTCTGGGAATGGTAAAATAATTCACTGATCTATTACCTGACTTATTGTAAAATCTAGAAATAAAGAGGATGATAAAATTCTGCCATGAATCAAATTGCGCTGTGACATCAGTGATATCGAATCTTTACGAGCACACGGAATAAAAAACCATTGGATGAAGGGTACCGGATGGCCTAGGTATAGTTAAACAAAATTTTGATGGGGTCCAAATATTTTACGCTCTGAGATTTTCTTGTACTTCCCACTTAGAAAAGTCTCTTCCAATTTATTAGGCAAGGGTGTAGACTGACATGAGTAGTTTCTCAACTACCCTGAGGCAGACCAGATACAGGCCCACCTAAATTCTGGACAATTTTCATCATCCTCTTGGAGTTCTAGAACAGTGTGGAAACCAGGAGAATAAGGTACCTGCTATGTGGACTGTTGACAGAGGGTCCAGGCTGTGAGAGACTACATTTGCCTCGTGGCTGTTTGCAATGAACAGGGGTAAAGAAAGAAGAATGTTCAGTCCAGGCAAATAAAGACAAGCTACTGATGAAAATTAAACTAAAAGTTCAGCAAAGGAAATACAAATCAAATGAAATGATCAGTACCCATGAATCAAGGAAACTGGCTTTTCTTTTGTTGAAGAAGTGAAATCAATTTACATCTATATTATTCATCATTGAAGAAACATGGCGGTTTGGGCATTCACACCACAATGGGTATATTTCCCTCACTCTTCATGGTAGAAACACAAATGACTCCACACTAGCCAAAGATCTCTGTATATTTACTTATAATAAATATAAAATTCAATACGCCGTGCCACGTATTTCAAATGTACCTTACATATTTTTCATCTTCTAGAACAATATTAAAATTCTTGGTAGATTAAAAATAATGGCAGTGTGAGATTATTCTGTGTAGAGTGATGAAGACCCAACAAGTTAAGTACTCAAGTTAAATAAAGCCTAAAATTTGACTCGAAAAGCCAGTATTCCTTCACATTCTTAAACTAGGATCTATAGGAAACTAGCGAATGTAGTAAAAAACAATCCTAAAAAGATAATAACATTTATCAGCATAGAACTTAAGTGTTTACAACAAAAAAAGTACAAATGAAACCAATACTTCTAAAAACTAAGGAAAATGGAATGATAATAAAAATGAATATAATCATAAAGCCAGACCAAAAAAAGTAACAAAACGAAAAACAAGCTTCTAATTACACAGAGAAATCAAGGTAGAGAGGGTAGCAGGGGCCAAATTGGTCTTTTTCTCCTCATTGTGTGCCAGTGAGACAGCCCCCCAACAGGCCCTGTGGGTGAGTCATCTTGAGTTGTTGCCACTCTGGGGGCAATACGATCGCTGAAAACCTTCAAGACCACCTTCAGGAGCTTCTCTGCTTGAGGGTCAACAGAACCTCCATTTGTCTTATAAACTCAATGGTCTCATGAGATGCTCACAGTTTTGTCCACCTCTGGCTGAGGCACCCTTTTAAGTGGAGCCTACATTTTTTGGGGTGGACTATGGCGGAGGTGGTTTGAAGGGAGGGGCCACCAAAGGGACAAGGGAGCACTGTTCTAGAGATGGCCCTGTGAGCAAGAAAAATAATCTGCCTCCCTGCATACCAACCAAACGTTGAACCTGATTCTTTTGAAAAACAGAACTGCTCTTTCCATTCCTGAGTGCATGTGGGGAGGGTTTGAGGCAGGGCTGAGGAAACAGAGCTTCTCTGCGTCACTGTGTGACAACCCCACGTTGTATGGGGACTCCTGCTTTGCAAGGGGAGAGCCCGTGGACCCTGCGTGAGGTACCAAGACTGTCACGCCCCAGTGGTCCCTCCCGTGGGCCAACTGAAAATGACCAGTGGAAAGTTACCGTTTTCTGTCTGTTTGGGCTACTTCTTCCTGATGTAGGACTCACAGATCCTGAGGTGTCCAGTTCATCAGCAGAAGACCAGGAAGACAAATCCTACGTGGGAAATAGATTCTCTTAATGATTCCATGTCCCAGAGCCACGATTGCTTTGTGATCTGCAAGTACTTCCCACCCCATCCCTATCTATCCCTCAACCCATTCCCCGGGAAAAACAAGAATCAGATGACTGCAGGAAGAACAGAACCTAATACTTCTAGTGTGTTGGGCTTTCCTGGTTGTGAGTTTGGCCCTTCTGGAGAATACAGGTGGAGCTTTGTTATTACTGGGCCGCTTGGAGCTTTATTATTTCTTAGTGACATGGACGGGAATGGGTTGAAGTGAAGGGGGTAAAGGAATCTGCCTTACAGCTGCAGGGTGCTCAGGCCGGAGAGAAACCAAATCATAGAAACAAAAGATTGTCAGTCACCCAGGAGCCTGCCTTTTAGCATCAGAGAAACTGTATTGTTGCTGGCACCGCTGTTATTGTGAGTAGGTGGTTCTTTTGCCTGCAACATGTTTGTGTGTTCATAACAGGATTTCACAATTGAATGTTTGAAGTCTTACCTGCAAATGCATTTCTTAAAACCAACAATATTACCACGATGCAGTAAATTTAAAAATAAATAATAGATAAACAAACAATTAAATAGATAAACAAATAGAAGTGAGCATTGAACATTTTGTATGGTTCAACTGCCAGCTAAGGAGAGTTCATACCTTCTAAGGTTTGAATATGAAACTCATATGCAACAATTGGTTGTGGCCTACTCTCGCAGTGTTACTGAAAGCACATGAATTCTTAAATAAACTGGGTAAAATAAAATGCCACAGTAGTGGTGGTAATAGGGTTAGCAGTAACAATTACAAGAGGTTTTTGGGATGTAACAGAATCAAAAGTAGTGTCCTATTATAAAAGTTTTTGAGTTACTTTTTTATTTTGAGCCAGACTTATAAGAGCAGTGATTGAGAGGGGACACTCTAGTCTCACAAGGACTACATTCAGAGTCTCTAAAATGGATAAAGATGATGCTTGTTTGGTCTCCTGTAGGACATGCTACACAATGATGTCTATTGAGAGCTTACCTGCTGACTGCTTGACATGTCTAATAACTTCTCCAGCTCCTTGATATGACGACTGACCTCCTTCAAGAGAAGTTTGAGCCGATTTCCAATCACATGCACTTTTTCTTTGGCTTCTAAACAGTCTGTGCCTTCAGCATTCACCAATAGTTGGCAAGACATGTCTTGCAGTGAGGCCACTTTGAGTTGGGATTCCAACAGCTCATGCCTTATTTGCTATGAATATCGTAAGAAATATTTTTCTAAGAATTTTCAATAATTTGAGAAAGTTCCAAAGGTGCACAATGACATCACTTTAACTTAGTGGACAATTAGATCTGGGCATCAGAATGCTGTGCTCACACAGGACGGATACAGCAGCCCATGACATTTGGGAATCAGGGACCTCTGTTCTAATCCTGCCTCTGCCAAAATGTATCCTATAAGACCCCTGAATCTTTCTGATCTCAGGTTTCTCATTTGGTAAAATGATGATATTAATTCCTGCCGGGTCCACAGTAAGTATTACTGGAAGGTTCAAACTGGTGAATGTATGTTAAAGTATTTAAAATATAAAGTGTTATGCAAATGAGACATAAACTATTCTTTTAAAAAGAGAAGTAAAACATTAACATATAAATATAGAAAAACTCAAGTATGTGGAGGTATACTCAGATATCTAATCAAGATTTTAAAAAAGATATATGGGTGATTCATCACTCACAACTTAATGTCTGAGGTCAAAAGTCTAGTAAAAATGCAGCTGCATAGCTATTTCCTCCTGGTTTCTAAGACCTTTATGATACTGAACTAAAAGCTGACAATTCTGTTAGGTTTGTTCGAGTGTTAAATGTTAAGAAACAGCATTTTAAAAATACAGAAAGTGACAAAATGCAAATCATTTTATCCTAATGGAACTCAAATATGCTTCTTTATCTTCTATAAAATCACTTAAGTGCTCTGTACATTATATTGTCCAAAGTTCTTTTTATAAGAATCTACACAGAAATCCTGTAAATTTCCCTTTGAATTGAATACTAGAAAAAGTTTCTTGCTCCTTGAGAATTGGTTTGTTTCCTTTTTGTCAGGTAATAAAAATCATTTAACTTACCATGTTTCCCTTGTTGTCTTAGCTTTCAGAAAACTTGGTGCTAAGGTTAGTGTTGAATCCGTATACTTAATTCTTCTTAAGAAGTCTTAATGGTCTCTATTTTAATTCCTTTAATTATCAGCCACCCAATATATTCTTGGGACGTAGATTCAACACATACAGTTTAAATTTAAAATAAATGTAATTTGCCAAAGAGCTGCCTTGATAAAAACAAGCTAATTAAGATGAAGACCGTCTGAGATTTTTAGACGAGCAATGGCTTTAGAACCAGATTCTAAAGCTAATAGATATCATCTTCTATGTACATGTTTGCTTCACAGAGATGGGAAATCATGAGGGGTAAAGAAAGACTAAGAGATTATAACGGAAAAAGTAAATAAGTAGTACCAACTATAACATAACCAGACGCTGCCCGAGTCCACACATCTTACCGTAAGCTGTTTGAGATGGTCCTGAAGTATCTCTGCATCAAGGTTAGAATCAACAGGCACAATTTCATTTTTCCTTCTGTCAATGTTCTCAAGCATAAGAAGCAAACCATGACTCACTTCATGGAAATCCTAAAAAAAATATGGAGCATAAAATCATTTTGAATGAGATATTTTTCTTTCCCTCATAGCTTAAATATCCATGCTTTACAATTCCTACCGTTGGTTTTAAGATCTTATACACAACTCCTTTCTAAGGAAGGCACTAGAGCTGTCGTAATTATCTGAGTTCACGTTCTTACCAAAAGCATCTAATTTATTACTCGAGGGAAAAATTAGACATAAGGAAAATTGGCATCAAAATGCTTAATTTCTAGGGCTATAATACTATGTAGAGGGAAGCAGCTCTGCTCCTTTATCTTCCCATCTTTGAAGGCCTAAATTCAATCCCATCTCTCCATGCGTCCATGTATTCATTTATTCAAGGTATAGTTACAGAAGATCTCCAATGTGGGAGGCGCTGTACGGGGAGGCAGTGCAGGGGTGAAACCACAGCTTGGGTACCTGCTTTCAAGGAGCTATTATTACTCTCGGGGCACCTATAATCCTGGGAAACAGGCTTCCCATCCTGCTCAGATTATAACCCAAACTCCTGGCCAGGACCCACAAAGCCCTGCATGATATGCTTCCTGACCACCTCCCAGATCTTTCTCATCCCTTCCTTCCTCTCTGACTACTCTCTGATCACACCGGCCTTTCTTCTGTCTTTGAACACACTAAGCCCTTTCCTGCTTCTGGGACTTGCCATCTGCTTGACCTCCTTCATGGCAACATCTTTCCAAGAATCAGCTCAAACATCCATAGAACTTCCCCAATCACCTTCCCAAAGTGCTTTTTTCGGTTACTCTTATCATCAACATCTGTAAGTAGCTTGGTTAAACATTTAATTGCATTTTTATTGTCTGTCTTCCCCAACAAAAGCAGAGGCTGGGCTGTATCCTGCCTGCTTAGTGCAGTATCTGTCAGACTGTAAACACCTGGCAAATAATTGTGGTCTGAATGGATGAGTAAATATTTGTAATGCTCACTTGGATGTCCAAGAAATGTCTTTCTATGTGCTCAGAAAATACCTGTTGAACGAGTAAAGAATGAGTCGAAGGAGGAATGGTGAGGCTGAGATAAACTTGTGGGAAGAGGCTCTTGTTAGCTGTAAAGAAGTGGGGTCTTTGAACTCCTGGTCACATGTACGAATTCTCCAGTAAAATGAAGACTTTGGGCACAAAGTTATCTCACTCAAATACTGACTTTGGAGAGTAACTGCGTCCCCCTAGTGATCTTGATAAATCAAGTCACAGACTCAGCTACACTGGAAATGTTTGACTTCAGAGCATGGCAGGCCCAAAGCCCCACAGACCTGACACTGCATCAGTGCGTCCTGGAGAAGGCCCCGCCACTCCTCCAGCAGGGAGCACACGCGCTCCCAGCGGCCATTCATCTGGGACAAGCGACCCTGCAGATCCTGGCTCTCCTCACTGCCAGTCTGGGTGAACTCGGAGCTGCACAGATTGATGGAGAGGATGATGGCCTTGTGGTGGTCCACAGCTTTCTGGAGCTCCTGCAAAGAAAAAGGAGAACAATCAAACAATAACAATAACAATACTATATATTGTATTGTATTGTATTGTAACAATACTATATACTATTTATTGAAATAACAATAAAAATACTAAAGAAAAATAGTCTAAGACCTTTGGAAATGCTTCACCCAAATTAAAAGACCTATTAATTAACACTGGCCTTAGCAGGATGGCTAGATAAGATACAGTGGGTGCACACCACTGGAAACCACGCTGTAGTTAAAAGAGATGGATCAGACGTACGCTTGACGATGCGAATGAATCTTCAGAAAATGTGGTATAAAGTGAAAGAGAAACAGATTGATATGGGTGACAAAACAGCATTTATGTAATTTAAAATACATGTGCACACACACAAGTCCACATTTTTCATGAATATATATGAAAAAGGAATATGTGTTAAAATTTCAGAATGGTTGCCATGGGTTTGAGGAATTGGGATTAAGAAACAGTGGGGGAAAAAGGATAAATAAATAAAATTAAGGGGAGCTTTGCAGGAAGCAATGATGGCCCTGGGGAGTGAACTAAGGAGTATGATTAACACCCATATTCCCAGCATGGGAATTCAACAACAGACCAAACCAGACCAAACCAAACCAAACCAAACCAAACCAAACCAAACCAAACAAAACACAAACTGGTCTCAACGCTGTGTGCATAGGCATGAAATGGGAAGCTTGATAAGAAAGCAGATTCCCAGGCCCTGGCCTCCAGCTGTTCTGACTCCACAGGCACCGAGGGTTAGTGGCCCACAGGCTGAGAACATTGCCTCTGTCACAGGCCAGATTTTTGTGATGGTAAAGAGAATGAACTGTATTTCATCAGCTAAGCAATTTAGTTTAGTTTCCCAAAAAAACAGGTGACTGATTTTTTTACTGTGTGCATTTCCCCAAAATCTAGAACTAAATTTCAAGAATTTAAGTACAAGTTTATGTATTAATAATTGAATATCTGGGTACTGTTTAAATATTCCCAGATCAAGGTAGGGTCAGTGATCCTACAAATCACATCTACTCAGGCTACATTTTCTTATAATTTCTCACCATTTCTGTTATGTTTCCAACTTGTCTTAAATTTGCACTTTTCAATGGATTCTTAACATCCCATAATGTAGATTCAACCACAGAGACAGTATAAAATCAAGAAATGTTGTAGAAAGTACTAGGTTATTCCACAGATTTATTCTCAGAAAACAGATAGGAAAGATGGGGGAGAAGTGCAGAGGAGGGTGGCTTTTTCTTATCACACAGGCTGACTTTCAAGGTCTCATTTTTCCATTCTAATCTCGCTTAGGTCTCAGACTCTGGCCAGTGTTTGTTTCATCAACTTATTTGGAATTGGTTATAATGCAACAATGCCTTACATTTTCCTGGAGAGAAACTAAAGTAATTGAAGTACTCTAGAGAAAAAAGCATTTTGTAATCCAGATCATGTAAATTGCATCCTTCATCCTGAAATTGATGGAGCTGGTGCAGAGTCTATTCTACAAGAAGTTTGAGCATCTGTGCGGAAGACTCACTTCACTGTTTGAAAATTTAAAACAAAACAACTAAAACAAACCAGAAATACAGCACCCCAAAAGAAACAGCATACAGAGAACTCAGGGAGAAACAAAGGCAGTGCGCTTAATCCTTGAGCCTGGAGGGCCCAGTAGCCCTCCTCTTCTGAGGAAGAGCACAGCTTGACGTTCTCCAAACAAAACGGCAGGACCAAGAGGCCTATTAAGAAGAAGCTGAGCTCTCCATCCACAGTATGCTTACAAAAAGTCTCCACATATCAATGCATTTCAATAGCTGGGCTGAGAAGGATTTTTAAGATCTAGAGAGGGAGTTAAAAGAGGTCATCTTGTGCACTACACCCACCCAGGTCAAAATCAAATGTAAACGTCAGGTGTTTTACTGCGATTACTCCACGGGTTTTGTTTGCTTGGATTCATTTCACTGAAAATTGCTTCTGCCACTATAATCTATTTCAGAAGTTCTGCTGATTCCAGAATGTCAAGTGGCTTCCTTAGGTCTCCATAAACTCACACCTATAAGATCTGGGAGAGGACTCCTCTCCAACTCTAGATATAGACTTGTAGGACCCTGAGGACATAGCTGTTATTTCCTTTAAAAGAGGTTAATTAGGTCCCAGAGGTACCTGGATATTTCATGAAATTTTAATTGGTCATTTCTTAGCTACCAATTCATCAAATCATGATTATTTTCCTGGGGCTGGTTCTGCAATGGCAGTCCAGCTCTCAACCCTTCCAAGCCTTCCTATAAACACTCTGATCTGGGGTGGCCGGGGAAGCGTTCGTGTCCGTTTGTGCTGACCACTCCCCCGCTGCTGTGTGACCGCACAACGGCCAGGGCTAGCGGTGTCATCTGACCGGGCATGCCACGTGGCAGCTTTCTGTCTGGCGCTGCGGGAAAGGCCAAGGGTAGCTACCTTGAGCTTTTTGATCTGGAGCGCGATGGGCTGGATATCAGTGCAGCACTGCAGGCGCTGAAGCCGTTCCAGGTCCTCCTCCGTCTCCCGCAGCCAGGTCAGCACGCGGTTCAGGTCCGAGTGAAACTGCTGCCACCTCTGGGGATTCTGTTTCATCCTCAGCTCCTTGCTCAGGGCCTGCGCCTGGAGGAGCTCCCAGCGGTCAATCACACCTGGCAAGACAGCACACGCACAGGATGGGGAGGGATTGTCCTCCACGGAGAACGTTCAGGAAATGTTTGAAACCTACGCGGGTGGCTAACTTTAAAACAGCAACAGAAAGAAAAGTAAGGCCTCTGGGCATTTCTGTTGTTGTCAGCTGTAAATAACAGCATGGTGGCTGTGTTTTTCCTAGCTGCATCTTTAATGATAATGGAGAAAAGATATTCACTACCTAAGATTTAACGCTGTAAGGAGCTGTATGAAGTAATAAGCATTAAAGTGGGTGAAGATAACATTCAACTCTTGGTTTCCTTCTGCAGGAAAGCTCTGAGAGCGTACAGAGCACACACAGAAGATTCCTGACTAGTGATTAGAGACGGTGCCTTAAAATACATGGGACATGGGGAAAAAAACCACTGTGATTATTTTCACCTCCCCCTCTGTCCCCAGAGATCATTGTAACATGGAGGAAAGTTCTCAGGGTAGAACAGTGTAGAATGAGGTCAGTGGCACAGTGGAACTCGGGGGCAACGAGGTGGGTGCTTCGAGATCTTCTATTTCACTCTGTCTTGAATTGAGCACAACCCACTCACCAGCTGTTTGGGTTTCGGTGCTATTCAGGTTAACAAAACCAGGAAAATGCTCCTCTTCCTCGGCCAGTTTGTGCTCCAGTCTTTTCACTGAGTCTATACTGCCGCTGCATTCACCCAGCAGTTTCATCTGTTTAGACACAGAAAAGAGGCCCCCCGTCACAAAATACTCAAATTGTCATGAGTGCAAGAACTCCCGGGGAAAATATCTCTGGAGTTCCTCAAAAAGGGCAGTAGCTGTGCGCTACTTCTCTATAAAGAGTTAAGCCGCTCTGCTGAAAACAAAAAAGTCAAGTTCAAAAACAGGCTTCTTAAACATGTGACACATTCATATTTACATAAAGCAATGCCTTGAAGATATACTTGGCACACGTGGTTTTGCATAAGTCTTCAAAATTTCTTTTAAAATTTATGAATCAAAACAGACTAAACCAATCTGGGATTTAACACTCAGAGCCCCCAGCTGGCAATACAATACATAGTTTTTGGCAAGCTGCTCCCTTTTTCTTAAACTGAAGTGTGGGAAGAGTAATATTACCACAAATCTCAAAGGGACGTTTATTTGTATTAAATAATTAAAATACTTAAAAGAATAAAGCAGTATTAAAGCCAGCTGTTTCATGAGAAAATTTAAGCAATGGTTAATAGATACTAAGGGAATAAATTCTAACATCAAAAGAAAAGCTTCCAACTCCGTGTTTAATATCATGCACAGTATTCAAAGATTAAAAGAACAAATCATTTCAAGACACTCCTGCTATACTGATCATAACATTTTCTTTCAAAGCCTTTAACAAATTACATTGCTATTAAGTTACTCTGATTGCTTTTGAGTGGTGTTAAGTACAACCTCAGTGATGTCGGCATGCTCATTGTGAAATTATATTTTTAAAAAAGAGGTTTCACTATAAAAGAAGTCAGTATAATAGGCCAAACCAGACAGGAAGTAAGCTCATGATTAATTAGTCTTCTGTGATTGTGAGGATATTAACGTTAGCATATATAACTAGAACGGTTCTCTCTCCTGGTTTCAAAAAGCAGTACGTGTGTGTTGTCATTAGGCTTAGGGAAATTAATTTTTCTTTCCTTTTACAAAGCGGTCTTTTGGGTGTGAAAAGAAATGATATGAGGCATAGAAGAGATTTACTTTCAAATCCTCTTGCATAAGTATGTGTAGGAAAACAGGTAATGCTCTGAGAAAAGTTATTCGGTCGTCAGTAACCTAAGCAGAGCAAATGAAGTTATTACTTTACAAAAAGCTTCGAAAATGGAACTGGTAATACACACAATCTCTTGCCATCTTTTCCCCAAATCTCTGTTGTTAGTCAGAACTGTTTTCTCCAGAAGGAGCATACAAATAACAGAGCATTAAAAAAGTCCCAAGATCATCAAGTGAATCAAGACACCTACGAAAAGAACTAAAATAATTCCGTGTTAGTAATCTACCAGCTAAAATCTGCTGCTCCAAGGATATCCTTGGTCAGAAAATCATTAGCTGCATTTGGAAAAATGCCTAATCACTTTCCAGAGCCAAAGCATTTTGTTGCTTTCAATTAAATAGATTTCACTCAGTTCTCCGTGTAAAGGACCAGGCTGGTCATTAGGGTAGATCAGTGGGTCTGAGCACAGACCAGTTTTGCTCAAAAGGTAATCTACTAACAGGGCTTTGTTTTGCACACACACGAGTTCAAGGGCAGCTTGGTACATGGAGAGCTGACACAACCCTCGTGCCACAGATGGACTGTTCTTTGTCACACGATTGTGATTACCAGGTACGTGTCAGGATCACGAGGGTCCGGATACTCACATAGCCTCTGTAGCTGGAGTCTAGCTCTGGTCCTGTGGGAGTTTTGCTGTGGATGATATTCTCCATTTGCTGCATCTGAAAGTGGCTGTCATCCAGGGCTTTGCCCAGTTGTTGGATCTGTGACTCCAAGGTGCTAGGATCCCCTGCAGTGTCGACCATAAGAATCTTTACAAGCTTGACATTCAAGGAGATGGTTAAGAAATTCTACAGCTAAGGCAGCAGAGAGATGGTACATGCGTGCGTAATCATAAAGCACATTTAGTACCAACATGTTGGTGGGTTAGGAGTTCGAATTACCAGACCAATGAATGTGCTTGACCAAGAGTCCAAGCAGACTGGGTGTTGCACAAGGGGCCTGTGGTGGGTTCTAACAGCCTCTGCTTCTATTCCCTCTTCCGGCTCATCCCCTGAAAACTGCGTGTTGTAAGCTTTCTAAAGACCTCAGGTGATGGCTTCTGCTCCCCAGTAACTAGGAGGCAGTTACATCTCAGGCTCCCTCTGCAGTCACTTATCAAACAGAAAAAGACACACCCTCTAATTTTCCTTTCTGCATCTCAGTAGAAGATAGTGCCTCTGAAGTCCCAGGTGGCTGCATCATTCACTTAAGGCGGGACTTCAAGTGAACCAAGAAAAGACTAGTTCAGGACGGGTATGTGTGGAGGTACCAAACTAGCAATGGCTTGCTTTTGTTTCAAACCTGAAACAAAATCAGGAGAAAGCTAAGATTTTACCGTTTCCATCCAGGTATGTTCTCACTCACAGCTTAGAACTTCTAGCTCATCTCCTTTGAGAGATGTGATATCCTTTGGCAAAATTATTGTGTGTGTGTGTGTATTACAGTCTTTGAATTCAACAAGAACATTGATCATCAGAGTGAAGCTAGCACAGGGTGAAAGCAGAATAAATATTAGTAAGCTTTATTAATTCTTTTTTGGAAAAAAGACCTTCTAAATACACCTGGAAGAGGTTTCTCACTGGGAATCACTCAGGCAGTAACCATTTCAGTAATGCTACTTTACTTCCTGTCCTTTTGCTTTTCTGCAAAAACTAAAGTGTAAACTAATAAACTCACAATTCAATATCCTATCACTGTGGTCAAACCCTATTCTCTCCAATGTCCTCCAAATTACTGACCCTGAGCTACAGTTTGTCTAGAGCAACATTAAGCAAAACGAGTTCCATTTCCTTTCTTTAAGGCTTCTTGTTTCAGGAATAGTTCTGTCCTTAAAGGAAAATCTAATTCTTTTTTTTTTTTTTTTTTGAAAATCTAAGTCTTAAGATACTGTGGAATACATTCTCATGTCAAATTGCTTTATGGGGTAGTAAGACTTATTCAACTAAAAGTATAATTTTTTAGAGCTGAATATCTGATTTCACCCCTTGTCTTATATGGGACCCCTGAGATCAGGAGGATGAATGGTGGGCCTGAGGTCACACGTATAGGCTGGTGGACTTGGGACCAGATCCTTGAGCCCTGATTCCTCAGCCAGAGGTGGGTCTGCAAGCCCTCCTTGAAGTCACGAAGCCAGACCTGCTACAACCAAGCAGGGCACTAAAGCACCAATGCTAAGACTAGTGTTTCCATCTCCTATTTTCTGCCATTAATGGGCATCATAGGTTCACACTTACTGAGAGTGATTACCATTTAGCAAGTTGAGCAGTTGCTTTATTGCACTTGATTATTGGAATCTTATTCTTGGTGTTGATCAACCAAATGTTTTGGTTTTTGTTTCTGAGACAGCAGTCAGAGAGGAAGGTTCTGCCTTAACATGCTTTTGGCACAGAGCAGTGAGAGGTGCAGTAGATGTGCTGGGAGAGGAGGAGGCTTGTTACAGGTGAGGGACAGAGGGGCACTTTGGCTTTTGGCGCCTACCAGAGGTATTTCTGATTGCACTTTCTGTGAGTTTAACATAGGCCTCAGGACTTGCGGGGATCACTACATCTGCAAAAAGAGCACAGTCTAAGTTGACAGCTAAGGTCTGGAAACCTTGAGTCCCTGATGGCAGGAAAATAACTTTCTTAGGGAAAAAAAGGAAGTTAGTCATCCTCGGCAGATAACTCTTGAACATACAGAGAAGTCTGAGTACGATCACCAAAGGGTTCCTGAAATAAATCATAATAAGGGCCCACGTTGATTGAGTGTTTTATGAGCCAGGTGCTGTTCTAAGTACTCATTTATCCTCACAGAAACCCTACAGGGTGCATGGAAGTGTTATTCTCATTTTATTGATAAGAAAACTGAGGTTCAGGGGAATGAAGTTACTCATCCAAGTTTCAACAGCTAGTAGTGCCATAACTGGGATTTCAACCAAGACAGTCAGGTTCTAGAGCAGCGCTGTCCAATAGAAATAACGTGAGCCACGTAGATTATTTTAAAGAGTGTAAGGGCCACAATGAAAAAGTAACAAGAAAGGGATGAAAATAATTTCAATACTTAATTTTACTAAACCAATATACCCTAATCCTAACATGTAATCAACGTAAATACTATTATGCATATTTTACATGCTTTCCTTTGTGCTAAGTTTTTGAATTTTGTGTATTCGTGTAAGTGCATTTGACACAGCAAATCTCAGTCTGCACGGTCACATTTCAGTGTCCAGCTGTCACATGTGGCCGAGGGCTACATAGTGGACAGTTCTGCTTTAGATGCAAAATGCCTAACTATTAGGTTGCACCATAAAAACAAAATAGAAACGAGAGAAATCATTTTCCTTTTAGACAGTGCCATACCCTTGGGAATCCAACTGTGAACCATCAGAAACAAGCAGAAATTCCCTTTTAGAGAATGTGTGAGATGCATTTACAAGCGCTACAAATTGGCCTCCGATTATTATTCTATTTTTACTCACCTTCCTTACAATGCTCCTCTTCCTCTGTCCATCCCTTCACTATATGTGTTTCTTGAAGTTTCATACTTCTTGTATCCCTTCATACACTCTTCCTGTGTGATCTCCTTCCTTCCCTTGGTGACCACTATGTGGAAAACTACCTAATTGGCATTTCCGGTTCCTGAAATTCAGATCCATGCATCCATCTACTGCTGGCTTTTTCCCTTGGGATAGTCTACAGCATCTCAAGTTCAGGATGTGCACAGAGGAACTCATCACCTCCCCCTTTCTCACTGCCCTGCCCCCGTGGCTCCACAGACACCCAGAACATTCTCTCCTGCTCATGGTCCTCAGAGCCTAGGACCACCTGCATCTTTCACCAAGATGCCCAAGCCAGAAAATCACTTCAATCCCAATTCGATCAACCATCAGTGATGGAGGAGCTGTCTTATGATTTCTCATAGCTCTTCCATTCTTTCCATTCCCAGTGCTGCTTCCTTAGTTCAGGCCACCAGCATATCTGTGTCCTGGATTGTAAAACAATTCCTCTTGGACTCTCTTTCAATGTGCCCTTCTCTAGATAGTATTGAGACAGGTTCTTTGAAAATATGCACCGGGACTTCCCTGGTGGCGTAGTGGTTAAGAATCCAACTGCCAATGCAGGGGACACGGGTTCAATCCCTGGCCGGGGAAGATCTCACATGCCGCGGAGCAACTAAGCCCGTGCGCCACAACTACTAAGGCGGCGTGCCACAACTACTGAAGCCCGCGCGCCTACAGCCCGTGCTCCACAACAAGAGAAGCTACTGCAACAAGAAGCTCATGCACCACAATGAAGAGTAGCCCCCGCTCTCCGCAACTGGAGAAAGCCCGCGCGCAGCAATGAAGACCCAATGCAGCCAAAAATAAATAAATAAAATAAATAAATTTATTAACCAAAAAAAAAGAAAAAAAAAGGAAATATGCATCTGATCACATTGCCTCCCTCCTTAGAGCCCTGCTGTGGCTCTCCATGGCCTTCATGATAAAAACCAAACTCCTTTCCATGATGAACAGGTTGCTTTCTGACCAGGTCCTGGTTTGCCTTTCCACCTCCTCTTTGTTCATTCCTTGCCTCCCAGTCTACAGCCTTGTCATTCTGGACAAACTCCAGGTGACCAAAAGCGCCGAGGCTAATCATAAATCCAAGATGGGCATGCTTTCCTTTCTTGCTCTGAACATTGCTGCGTCCTCCTGACCAACTCCTATTCATCCTTCAGGTCTCAGCTCAAGTCTCTTCCCTAAAGCCTCTCCTCAAAGCGCCAGCTTAGTCATCCCTGGGCTGTGCTTCTACACCACCATGTGTACATTGCTATCCTAGTGCCAAACATTTCACACAACCGTTTCTTACTTGTCTGTGTTCCACACTAGAGTGTGAGCTCTCTGAGAAGAAAAGGAACTGTGTATTTCCAGCACTTATAAAGTGCTTGTCAGGTAGTAAGAACATAAGTATATGTGGGATAAATCAGTGGCCACAACGCCAATTTTATATTTGTGAATCATGTTAGTATCCAATTATTCATTTGTGTATAAGTTCCCCTAATGGGAGAAGGAAGATGATTCTGGTCAGCACACAGATTTCCAGTACAGTATCCACTCCTTTTCATTTTCTTTCAAGCTAGCATACAGGAGGAGCTCTTTCTTACCTGAGAGACCAACAGCTCCCCTGAGGTAGAAGTCTTTATCTTCCTGACCCTCTTCGTCCTCAGAGGGCAGAGCTCTGGACACAGCAGACTCTAGGTCACGACTGAGGTCGTAGTCATGGTCCCACTCCAGAGGGATGGAGTCCACACTGGCAGGGGTGTCTCGTCCGGACCTCTCGCTCTGGAGGGGCTGGGCGAGTGAGAGGGAGGGGTTGGAGGAGGGCTGGGGGGAGAGCACGCTGTCCGCGGAGGTGTCACGCCAGTGGAGGTCCGACAGAGCTGCAGCCTCCTCCAGCTCCAGCTCCCGGTCAGAGAGGTCGTGCTCGTCATCTGGGAGCTGGAAACGCAGTCAAGCCAGCCCTGTTACCGCAGCGGTCAGCTGACCCCCTTCCCACTCTGTGCTCTGCCTTTCACCAAATCTCAGCACTCAAGCTTATCGGGACCACATTCCTACCTCGCTGGGGGTAATTTTAAACTTCCTATCATCAAATAAATAAGTATCTTCTGATAACTTTTTTAAATGTCTTATACATTAATCTAGTAAATTCTCAGTTTTATCACAGAAAAATGGAAATAATATTAAGATCTACTTCAAAGCATTGATATAAGATTAAATAAGATAATGTAAATAAAGGCAACCTAGTACCTAATCTGCAACACAGTAAGTACAGAATGGCACATATCAGGAGCAAAAGGGAATTACTAATAAAACCTTAGCTGGTCCTTTTATACCTTATATCCCAGATATAAAATATATTTTATCACAGAAGATTCCAAATATTCTAATAATAGTATCTTGACAATGAGATGTGATTATGGTAGCAATTAGGGAAATGGAAGAGAAAAAAGAAATTCAAGTAAACAACCTCATCAATTGAGCCACTGTTTACATTGCTCACTTTCATTCCCTTGTTTCTTCTAGAAGCTTCTTTATCTTCCATGGAAGATGTGTACCAAGTACTCATCTAAGGTCTTTATATGTATATATGTTAACTCATTTCATGCCCAAAGCAATCCTTTCTACAAGGTAGGTACTGTTATTAAACCAGTTTTACAACTGAGGAAACCAAGGCAAGTGACGTGAAGTAACTTGCCCAAGGTGACGTAGCCAGAGCTGGGGCTGGAACCCAGGCACTCCGGCTCCAGAGTCCGGGCTCTTGCCCACTCAACGATGTTACCTAAGTCCACATTATTAATTCTCTTTAGATTTCATGATAATGAAAAAACAATGTCACATACAGGCAGGCGAATCAGTTTCTTATGGTATCTTTCCACGCGCCCGAAGACCTCTTGACAGTAACGTCGGAGTTCATCCAGCTCTTCTTCAATGAACGTGGCATCCAGGGGTTCACTCTTTTCTATCAGCTGTTCTCCTTGGGCAATTATCTGCTCAATCTTATTGCGGTTCAATGAGATTTCCTGCTGGAAGGCCTAGGGAGCGCATATTGCATGTAATTTTTTATTGCTCACTTGGACATGAAGTAATTCTAAAATACATATTTAGAAAAACCATGTAGGGGATATTAAATTTACCATAGACAATGGCAAGCCAAGAGGCTATGACTTTCTAAAGTAAAACATCAAAATTTTAAATCAGAACAGGAGGCAGAAATGGCATTGTTAGAATTCCATGACCAGAGAGGTGCCTTTCGCTAATAAAATTTACCACCACAGACAGTGCGGGTAAGAGAATCATAGGAACAAACATTCAAACCCATCATAAAGTTGAGAGCACTGGTGGCCCCTGATGAAAAGCAATGGTAAGCAATACAGTGCCACTGAAATAAATTTAGCATTTTAAAGAATTATATTGGATATTTTAATTTTAGATTTCCTGACATGTCAAACATGACGAAGGAAAGCCATCCAAATGACAATGTCACAAATTCTTCTCAGATGATTTTTTAAAATTGTTTCAGGCCATAAGCAGGAAAGATTATAATTATTTGAAAAACAGGTAATTCTGGAGGATTATTTAGACTCATTCTATATGATTCAAAACAGTTCAGCTACAGGGGACAAGTTTCAGGGGATAAATTTTAATTCAACACAAGAATAAACTCTGGAGAAACTTCCCTGGTGGCGCAGTGGTTAAGACTCCGTGCTCCCAATGCAGGGGGCCCGGGTTCGATCCCCGGTCAGGGAACTAGATCCCACATGCATGCTGCAACTAAGAGTTCGCATGCCAAAACTAAGGGGCTGGTGAGCCGCAACCAAGGAGCCCTCCTGTCGCAACTAAGACCCTACGCAACACCCCCCCAAAAAAAGAATAAACTCTGGAATAGTTGAAATTGCACAATAATAAAAAGACTGCCAAGGGAGAGGGAGGGTGTTAATAAATGCCATGACCCTGCCAGAGTCCAAAAAGAAAAGATTCAACTACCACTTGGTAGAAAATGAAGCTTTAAAATATTGATTTACCTGTGAAATGACTTGCAAGAATTGAGGTGAAGGGAGGGATGGAGAGAGAGAGGCTGGGCAGAATACCAGGGCTATTTTATGATTTTTTTATCCTGAGAATCACCGATTAAAAGTAACTTCCTTGTTTTATTATAACAACCTTAAAGTTATGGGCATCATGACTATTCTTTAAAAAAAAAATCTATCTTATCTTGGGAGGAAAATTTCACAAGCTGCATTGCATATTATTCAAGATGTTAAACACTCTTCCTTTCAGGGAATCCTTATATCTAATATATATCCATCCCCATTTAAAATGTTTAACTAGCCACTGTGTTTGAGTTATATACTGAAACATACCAACCATGCTTAAAAACTAACTTGGCACCTAAGAATGTAGACTATGTGGAATGAAATCCCAACACGAGAAAGTTGAACTGCTCTGGATCATGTGAGTCAAACAATTTGAAGGTGCTAGAAACAAATCAGAAAAAACAACAAGAACTAAAAACAACAATCCTGGCCATCAAGTTAGTAATTAAAGTGTATATGTTAATGGAAGTTGTATCTCTGGGTAATGCTCTTTATTTCATTTTTAATATCTTTCTTATTTTCTGAACTTGTTTTCAATCAAGGAGAACTAATTTTTTGGACTTCCCTGGTGGTGCAGTGGTTGGGAGTTCACCTGTCAATGCAGGAGACATGGGTTCAAGCCCTGGTCTGGGAAGATCACGGAGTGGCTAAGCCCATGCACCACAACTACTGAGCCCACGTGCCACAACTACTGAAGTCCGCACGCCTAGAGCCTGTGCACCACAATGAAGAGTAGCCCCCGCTCGCCGCAACTAGAGAAAACCCGCTCACAGCAACAAAGATCCGATGCAGCCCAAAATAAAAAAAATATAAATAAATAAATAAATTTATAAAACAAAAAAAGAACAGTTCTTTAGTATGTTCTTCACAAAAGTATCTAAAAAATCCTTTCCTCTTCAGACTCTCTTAGCACTGATAATTTGAAAAATAACCCCTAATTTATTACCTTGAGTTGCTTTATTTTAGCTTGAACATCACACTCGGAAAAATGCTCAATGTTAGTGAGCTGCAAATCCATCTCTGTCAGCCACACCAGGATGCTGTCCCGTGCAGTCTCAAACTCCTCCCGCTGGCCAATGAAATGCTGGATGTGAAAAGAAAAGAATAAAAGTGAAAAAGCCCACAAACACGTGCTGAGATGGAACCGTCAATTCCAACGTTCTCCTGGAAAGTCATTTTCTCAATGAGCAACCAGAGCCCTGCAATTTTTTACCATATAAATTCATGCTGGATACCTCAATCTCTTGCCATCCCAGTCTTACAAAGTCACTGAGACTATGTCCTAATACTGTATACAAACGGCCCGATCCTGTCCTCCGGGCCTCTAGGCTACAGAGGAGGCGTAGTATAGACCTTGAGTCTGCGCAAGATGGAGGTGACGCGCTTCTGCAGGTTGTCCCATCTCTGGTTGCCTTCGTGGATCATATGTTTCAGGCTGCAGGCCGAGTCGGTGCGGTTCTCTCTGGCCAGGCGGCGGTACTGCTTGTTGATCAGTTCCAGCTGGGTCAGGGTCTCATGGACCTGTCGCTGGAAACCCTAAGACCACAAAGAGGCACATCAGACAGGGAGATGAGCGGAGGGCTCTCAGCAAGGGTGTCTGGGTTTCATATTGTGATGTCAGGCAGAACAGGAAGTCAACTCTTCCCCCCAAATGGGAAAAGACAATTTCTAAACAGCATATACTTCCACTTGTTAAAGTAAAGTAATGTTATCGGTGTGGCTTAGGGAAAGGGAGTTGATCAAACAAAAATATGAAAGAAAATGGTAAACAGTAATAAATATATGTATATACACAAATACATATACAATATAAATATATAATATATGCACATACATAGAGAACATACACACATACATATGATATATACATATATATATAGAACACACACATATACATATAACATGTACACATATACGTATATAATATATACATTCGAACATACACATACACATATATAATATAGCTTTTAAAATAAACAGCCTGAAAAAACTTTCCCATAAAGCAAACTGATTACATAAATATGTATGTATGCTGAAATGTGAGTTTAAAATGTTCAAAATTTCTGATGTCCATACTGAGAAAAGATATCATAGAACTGCCTCTTTAATTTGTAAAATATGTTATTTCCTAAGAAATCCAGAAATTGCCTCAATTCTGGTGTCCATTAAAAACAATAAAACTACCTTTTGCAGAAGGTCTTCTAAATGCAAGCTATTATTAACTTCTAAGAAAAACAGCTTAGTAAAAAAGGTGTGGAACATGCTCTATTTCTTTTTTGTTGCCCCCAAATGACTCAGTTTTCATAAAACGTTTTAGAGCTGATGTGACACCTTACATAGTAGTAGCTATTTACTTCTGAGGTTACCCCATGCACAGCGTAGAGTTTCCGCAGGTAAAATACTCTCTCTTCTTTTTCTCTGTAATGTAGCATAACCCTAGCATAAGAATCATTTGGCCAAAATAAAATGAAGCTTTTTTATTTCAAACTTATGTGTATGATTTATGACTGATTTTCATCCTGGTATTGGACAGAAAATTGTATAACTGATTGGACTGTACTAATCTAAGTCCCCAAATTTTGCTTCCTTTGGTTTGTCACACTATTTACATGCCACCACACTTCTGCCTCTGAAATGGTTTTCCTTCTGAGAGTTGCTTTAAGAGCCTTTATCTGAGTAAATCCAACCTTGTATTCTACAAACTTTAAATTATTTCCCCAGAAAAGGAAGTGGTAAGGAAAGTTCAGCTTTTGCCATTACTGGAAGTCACAGAATATGTTTTCTCACTGGCGTGAAGGCGGGCACCATGGTTGGGTACCCCAGCACACCTAGATCTGTCCCCAATATTTGTGCAATTGTGCAATTGAACAGGCAAAGGCTGCCCTCAAACAAAATTTTGTTTTTGTAATTTATTTCTGTCTCTTAAGAAAATTAACTACAAAGATAAATAATAAAATCATTCATTATAACTAGCTATATAATTCATTATAACTAGCTATAAAATCATTCATTATAACTAGCTATATATATATATATATATATATATATAACTATATAGCATTATAAGCTTAACTACATGGCTAACCTTTGCCATAAAATCTGAGGGTCTAAAATAGCATCAACAGGGATCTTACTTAATCTGCTTTGTAGTATAAGCCAATTATAGAAGGTTTAACCTTTATGAAGCTGAGTGTAATAAGATGCAGTACAAGAATATTTCCACTAGCATTGGTTCACAGCGGGATGATCTGAAATCTACTGCAGAATTTATGGTGGCTTTTTACTGGAACTTTTCTAAGGGAAAACCTTTTAGATAGGATTTTTTTTCCCTGGAATTTAGTGGTATAGTTACATATAAGTGCATATTCAGATATCAGAATACTCTTATTTATTTCACATAGTATTTGAACACTTTTATAGATTCATGACTTGCCCATCTATGAGTCGTAGATTTTAAACTCCACAAGAACAAAAACTAAACTTCATGTTTACTATAACAGGCCTCAAAAAATGCCTGGTTAATTGGCATCACAAGGTAAAAATGAATCCAGCTGAATTTGGTTGGATTTTTTTAGTCTTAGTTTAAAATATCTCAGGGAGCTTGGGGCGGACTTAGCAACCAAGAATGATTTTTGTAAGATTCATGCGTCAGAACTGCTCTCTGTCAGTGCATCTGAGAACACAACTGCCGATCAGTGGGCATTGATGGGAAAAGAAAGTTCAAATTAAAAAATGGTCAGCTTAAGGCTACGTCAGGTCCTCTGTGAAAATGAGAGGCTGAGAAGTTGGGATTTCATCCTATCACAGTGACAGAGCAAGCCTCGAGACTGCCCCAAATGGCAAGGAACTAGAATCTGTTACTGAATGATTCCTTTGTTTATGAATACGATTATACTGCTGCTATTTTTGTCTCTATAAAATTGAAAAATCTTGGTGACTCAAGAATGGCACTGCTCTTCATTTATAATTAGAGATGGTTTATGATTTAAAATATTTGATCAATTCTGGAGCCAATTCTATTTTATCAATGATTAAAAAATACAGATATATCTATGCTCCAGTTAGGTAAAAAAAAAATCAAGAAAATACATTGAAAGACAGATAGATGTTTTTGTTTTTGTTTTTGTTTTTAAACATCTTTATCGGAGTATAATTGCTTTACAATGATGTGTTAGTTTCTGCTTTATAACAAAGTGAATCAGTTATACATATACATATGTCCCCATATCTCTTCCCTCTTGTGTCTCCCTCCCTCCCACCCTCCCTATCCCACCCCTCTAGATGGTCACAAAGCACCGAGCTGATCTCCCTGTGCTATGCGGCTGCTTCCCACTAGCTATCTGTTTTACGTTTGGTAGTGTATATATGTCCATGCCACTCTCTCACTTTGTCCCATCTTACCCTTCCCCCTCCCCATATCCTCAGGTCCATTCTCTAGGAGGTCTGTGTCTTTGTTCCTGTCTTGCCCCTAGGTTCTTCATGACCATTTATTTATTTTTTTTTTTGGTATGGAAAACCATCATATCTGAATCTTAGAAGGTTGACTGTAAAAAATTATGAAATCAAAAGAATGCCAAGATCTTTTGGGGGGAATCATGATTCGTGTTTTCTAACAGAATTGAATAATTCTATAATGTAATGAAGAGCATTACTACTTTATTTGTAATTCTTGACAATCTTAAAGTAAAGACTTCCTTTCTCTTCTTCTTTGCCTACTTATGAGGTAATAATAAAGATGGCCAGAAAGTCATCACCTAGCTGTTTGAACAAATAATATGTGGGTGAACAGATTGTTTAGGTCTTGGGGCACCAACTATCAGCTGGCTACTCTCGTAGCAAAATAAAGATGAAATATTTGAAACTGAAAATCACCTCAAATTTCTTTAGTTCGTCCTTGGCAACTGTATAGAGCACCCCAGAAGAGCTGGGGAAGGCAGCTACCCTTTCCGAACATTTCAGCCAATCTTCAAAACGAGAAAAGTCATCCAGGAACTTCTGCCACAATCGCCACGTCTCTTCAATTCTGAGACAGAAATGAAAGAACAGAATCTGATTGCTTGAGACTGTTTTTGCTCCAGAACCCTGTCTGATACCTGCAACAGGACTAAGAGGGCCCAAAACAAGCAGCCGGGTGCCAAACAATAACCGTTCCCTGAGCCAAATTTGCCCAGACTGAAAAAGAAACAACTGTTTGAGCTAAGATGAAACAGCTGTGCGTGTGTGTGTGTGTGTTTAAACACACGTCCTGCAGCTCTGGATTTGGAATTAGTCAAACTGAGTAAGACAAGCACGCGGTGTGAAGCGTTCTGGGTACGTGCAAGGAAGTTTAAAAGTGCAACACCGCGTCTGCAGTGCACACTCATACCAAGCTTCCGCTGAACTAACACTAAGGTTTGAAAATCCATTTAAGTTCAATGTCAAATTTACTCTTATCAAAATCGACCGATGATGGCAAGATAAACATTAGCCTTTCAAGAATTCCCCAGAGAGCACAAAGATTATGTGTCTTAAGTCACTGTGATAATTTTCTAACATATCACTTTTTTTTACCACCTTGAACTTCAAAGGGCTTAAAGATAAGTCCTTTGTTTTATTATTTCCTTTTCATGAAAGAATGTTAGTTTTCCAGAGCACCAATTCTGTAACATTATATTTGTTCAGCAAGGGCGTATTTTAATTTCTCTGAATTATATTTAAACTGTTAGGTCAGGTGTAACTTGGCTTGTTATATTTATATATGACCTTTATACGTACTTATTTTCCTAACTAAATGTAGATGATGGCAACTTTGGGAAACCAAGGCTATTTTTGGACATTGCAACCAAAAGCAAATAGTGAACCGTAGACACTCTGGGTAAAGTTTTTGTTTTTTTGGTCCTTCCTCTTTCGCAACTGTTTGCACAGCCCGGCTTACTTTAGCCTTCTTTCCATGGACACAGCGCAGATATTTCTCCATCGCCGGTCCAGGTTGCGCGTAGCCTGCTGGATGGAACCGCACTCGGCATCTGTGGCACAGGCGTCACAGTCATGCAGGAGAACCTCGCACAGGTTGAGGACAGAGGCCACACCCGTGCTGTGTTTCTCTATGTCTCTCTGAAGCTCCTGCAGGGAAGGAGACACGCTTCATTCAAACACTTGCATACAGATGGGAGAAACTGCAGCAGTATTCACTGACTCAGAAATGGTTAGGCAAAACCTTGACAGATATTTCATTTCCTTGAACGCATGAAGTTTCCTCAAGTTCCTTTATAAAATACCGCAACCTCAAAAGTATGACAAAATGCATCTAGAAATATTTTAGCTATGTGAGCAAAGCCAAAATATCAACTGAACAAATGAAAGAGACTACATCAACTGTATTGAGTAAAATGAGCTTCTTTAGTGATTGAAAAATGAATCTTGCCCCAGTCTCTACTTCACAGATATATCCCTTCCATTCCAATCCATAGATCAATCAGTCAAAGGAATACATGTGCTCCTGTTAACAGCTGGCACTCAAAACCTGGGATTTGATCTCCAAAGATCTGCAAACTGTTTTAAACAGTTAATGCCCCCATCATTAAAAGGTACCATGGGGGCCTCCCTGGTGGCGCAGTGGTTGAGAATCTGCCTGCCGGTGTGGGGGACACGGGTTCTAGCCCTGGTCTGGGAAGATCCCACATGCCGCGGAGCTACTAGGCCCGTGAGCCACAATTACTGAGCCTGCGCGTCTGGAGCCTGTGCTCCGCAACAAGAGAGACCGCGATGAAGAGTGGCCCCCACTTGCCGCAACTAGAGAGAGCCCTCGCACAGAAACGAAGACCCAACACAGACATTAAAAAAAAAAAAAAAAAAAAAAATAGGTACCATGGTTTAAGGCACCTAGGTTTTCTGTCATGTATGGCATCGTTATCATCAGCAGCTTCCTCAGTGAGCAAATTTAAATGGAGGACAGAAATAGGAAGATATGAAATATGATAATAAAGTTCAAGTTTTGTAATATTTTTATTTTATATTTTTAGACCAGCAATTCCTGTGATAACTTCCATATAACTGAGAGGTTATGCAAGAGATTTGAAACGACAGTTTAGTGAAATAGAAATATTTTACAGAATTTATTTTCTTGTGTCTATGGAGTTTATGAAATCTCCAAAATTAATCAAAGGCACTGTTATTGCATTCAACAATAAGCTAGAGTTTGTATAGAAGACATTGGAACATGGTGTTAAGGAGAAAAACAGGAAGAAGAATATACATACAAGAATATAAATCCCAGCTACCTGAGTAAGTTGAGGAATTATCAAGAGAAAAGCTAGGCAAATTCGAGAACTGTATAAAATAAAAGGAAAATACATTGAGGACCTTGATGAATAGGGCAAGCAAAACATGGCACCAACAGGCCTCCTTTTTAATAATGGAATACTTTGAGTAAATTGAGTTAAAAGCTCAACAGAAAAAATAATGCACATTTTGCATTTACATTCTATGCAGTTAATATGAAGACTTCACATGGTAGAACTCTGGGCAAATTCAATGCCTTGTTTATCATTCATCTGTTGATGAATACTTAGGTTGTTTTCATGTATTCACTTGTAAATAATGCTGCAATGAACATGGGGGTGGAGATAGCTTCTTCAAGATAGTGATTTCATTTCCCTCAGATACATACAAAAGTGGACTTGCTGGAACATATGGTAGTTCTATTTTTAGTTTTTTGAAGAACATCCATACTCTTTTCCATAGTGGCTGCACCAACTTACATTCCCACCAACAGTGTACAAGGGTTCCATTTTCTCCAAATCCCTGTCAGTACTTTTTATCTCTTGTCTTTTGATAATAGCCATTTTAACAGGTGTGAGGTGATATATCATTGTGGTTTTTATTTGCATTTCCATGATGATTAGTGATGTTGAGCATCTTTTCATGTACCTGTTGGCAATTTGACTATCTTCTTTGTAAAAATGTCTATTCAGGTCATTTGCCCATTTTTAAATTGGATAATTTATTTTTTGCTATTCATTTGTAGGAATTCTTTGTATATTTTAGATATTAACCCCTTATCAGATATGTGGTTTGCAAATATTTTCTCTCATTCCTAGGTTGCCTTTGCATTTGGTTGATCATTACTTTTGCTGTGCAGAAGCTTTATAGTTTGATTTAGTCCCACCTATTCATTTTTGTTTTTGTTGGTTGTGCTTTCAAAAATCACTGCCAAGACCAATGTCAAGAAGCCTTTTCCCTATGTTTTGCTCTAGGTTTCAGGTCTTAAATTTAAGTCTTTAATCCATTTCAAGTTAATTTTTCTAAGCTGTGTAAAATAGAGGTCTAGTTTAACTCTTTTGCATGTGAATATCCAGTTTTTCCAACACAATTTTTTGAAAAAACTATCTTTTCCCCATTGAGTATTCTTATTAGTCAAATATTAGTTGACTGTGTATGTGTGGGTTTATTTCTGGGCTCTCTATTCTGTTCCACTGGTCTATGTGTCTGTTTTTATGCCAGTACCATATTGTTTTGATTACTATAGTTTTGAAATATAATTTGAAAGCATAAAGTATGATGCCTCCGGCTTTGTTCTTCTTTCTCAGGACTGCTTTGGCTATTAGGGGTCTTTTTTGGTTCCATATGACTTTCAAGATTTTTTTCTATTTCTGTAAAAAGTGCCATTGGAATCTTGACAGGAATTGCATTGAATCTATACATTGCTTTGGTTGTATGCACATTTTAACAATATTAATTCTTCCAATACATGGAATATCTTTCCATTTATTTGTGTTTTATTCAATGTCTTTCATCAATGTCTTATAGTGTCAGAGTACAGATTTTTCACCTCCTTGGTTGAATTTATTCCTAAGTATTTTACTGTTTTTAATGTTATTGTAAATAGGATTGTTTTCTTTGTTTATTTTCCAGATACTTCATTATTAGTGTATGGAAACACAGTGATGTTTGTATGTTGAATTTGTATGCTACAACTTTCCTGAATTTATTAGTTATAAAAGTCTTCTGGTGGAGTCTTTAGGATTTTTCTATGTATAAGACCATGTCACCTGCAAACAGAGACAATTTTTACATCTTCCTTTCTGAGCTGGATGTCTTTTATTTATTTTTCTTGTCTGAGTTCTCTGGCTAGGCCTTCTAGTGCTATGTTGAATAGAATTGGTAAGAGTGGGTACCCTCGTCTTGTTTCCGATCTTAGAGGAAAAGCTTTCAACCTTTCACCACTGAGTATGATGTTAGCTGCGGGTGTGTCATACATGTCCTTTATTATGTTGGGGTCCATTCCTTCTGCACCCAATTTGTTGAGAGTTATTATCATTTGAATTTTGTCAAATGCTTTCTCTGCATCTATTGTGATGATCGTATGATTTTTATCTTTCATTTTAGTAATGTAATGTATTACATTTACTGATTTGCATATGTTGAATCATTCTTGCATTCCAGAACGAATCCAACTTAATCACAGTGTATAATCCTTTTAATGTGCTGCTGAATTTGGTTTGCCAGTATTTTGTTGAGAAGTTTTGCAGGCAAAAATTCGATATTCATCAGGCATATTGGTTGATAGTTTTCTTTTCCTATGGTGTCCTTATCTGGCTTCAGTATCAGGGTAATGCTGGCCTCATAAAATGAGTTTGAGAATGTTCTTTTCCCTTCAATTTGTTGGAAGAGTGAGATGAATTGGCTGTAAATCTTTGGTAGAGTTCACCCATGACACCATCTGGTCTTGGACTTTTCTTTGTTGGGAGGTTTTTAATTATTGATTCCACCTCCTTTCATTATTGATCTGCTCAGATTTTCTATTTCTTCATGATTCAATATTGGTAGGTTGTATGCTTCTAGGAATTATCCACTTCTCCTAGGTTGTCCAAATTGTTGGCTTATAATTGTTCAGAGTGGTCTCTTATGATCCTTGGTATTTCTTGTAATGTGCCCATTTTCATTTATAATTTTTATTTATTTTGGTCCTCTTTTTTAATCGATTACTCTAGCTAAAAGTTTGTCAATTTTGTTTATAATTTCAAAGAACCAACTCAGTTTCGTTCATCTTTTCTGTTGTTTTCCTATTCTGTATTTCATTATTTCTGCTCTATTCTTTATGATTTCCTTCCTTTTGCCAACTTTGGGCTTAGTTTTTTCATTTTTTTTCTAGTTCCTTGAGGTATAAAGTTAGGTTGTTTATTTGAGATCCTTATTTTTTCTTAATAGAAGCATTTATCACTATAAGCTTTTCTCCTAGAACTGCTTTTGCTGCTTCCCATAAGTTTTGGTATGTTGGGTTCTTTTTTTTGTTTATCTCCAGATATTTTTTAATTTCTCTTTTGATTTCTTCTTGGATCCACTGGTTGTTCAGAGTGTGTTGTTTAATTTCCATGTATTTGTTAATTTTCCAGCTTTCTTCCTGTTATTGATTTCTAGTCTCACATCATTGTGGCTGGAAAAGATACTTGATGTAATGTCCATTTTCTTGAATTTATGAAGACTAGTTTTGTGATCTAACATATAATCTCTCCTGGAAAACGTTCTGTGCTCTGAGGTTGGGGTGGGCCTGGGGGTGCTGCTGGCTGGGCCCTACAGTCACCTCTAACTGGGTGAGGTCACAGGCTACGTCCCCTGGCAGGGTAGTGCCACTGGTTGGACCCTGTGATTGGGCAGGCTACAAGCTGGTCTCTGCAATTGGCCTTTTTTTAAAAGATTTATTTATTTATTATTTATTTAATTTCTTTTTGGCTTCATAGGGTCTTAGCTGCGGCACACGGGATCTTTCATTGTGGTGTGTCAGCTTCTCTCTAGTTGTGATGCACAGGATCCAGGGCACGTGGGCTCTCTAGCTGAGGTGCGCAAGCTCAGTAGCTGTGGAGCGCAGGCTTAGTTGCCCCACAGCATGTGGGATCTTAGTTCCCCGACCAGGGATCGAACCCGCGTCCCCTGCATTGTAAGGCGGATGCTTTACCACTGGACCACCAGGGAAGTCTCACTGCAATTGCTCTTGATGGGGTCTCAGGATGTGCTCCCAGACCAGAGGGTGCTGCCGGCTGGACTCTGTGTTCAGGTGAGGCCTCAGGCTGTGCTCTGTGATCACGCAGGGCTGCAGGCTGTGCCCTGGAGTTGGGCAGGGCCACAGTCTAGGCTTTGCCATCAGCTAGGCCGCTGGCTGTGCTCCCCTGTTGGGCAAGATTACTGGCCAGGCTCTCTGGTTAGGAGAGCCTGCCAGCTGAATCCCACAGTGAGTGGGTCTAGACACTGTGCTCCACGGTCTAGCTGGGCTGTTGTCTAAGCTTTCTTCTTGGGTGGGGCCGCAGGCTCTGCTTGGTAATTGGACGGGGCCACTGGCTGGGCTTCCTGACCAGCCAAGGTTGCAGGCTGTGCTCAGCAATCAGACAAGGCCCTTGGTCGGACTCCCCCACTGAGCAGGGCTGTGGTCTGGGCTCCATGGCTGGGCGTGGCTGTAGGCTGGGCTCTGAGGATGCCTACGGTCACTGTTCAGGCTCCTTGGTTATGCAAGGCCAGAGGCTGTGCTCAACAGTTGGCAGGGCTTCTGGCTTGGCTCCCTGCCCCAGCAGGGCTGTTGGACGGCCTCCATGGCTGCCTGGATTCTCTGGCCAGGCTTCCTGGTGGGGGCGGCACGGAGGCTGTGCTCAGTTGTTGGGTGGGGTTGGGAATCTGCCTCCCTGCCCAGGCCGGGGGGTAGAAAGAGCTCCAAGGCCTGTAATGCCAGTTGTCTGGGGACCCAAATCAAGCAGAGCTGCTAACTGAGCTTGCAGGCTAGACGGGGCCACTGGCTGGCCGCTGCTGATGAGCAGAGACGCTGGCCGGCATCTCTGCTTGGGTGCAGCTGCCAGCAGGAATGCAGTCCACCAAGATCTGAGCGCAGGTGCTGTAAGCCCCACGCCCCTTCTCCATCTCTATCTGATCCCCCGTGACTGAGCCTCATAGATTTCCTTAGTGATCCCCATGAAGAGAGACCCAAGCGGGCCTCCTGGGAAGCGTCATACAATACTGGGGGAGCTGGGTGTCCACTTTGGCCTCTCTCTTTTTTTTTTATTTTCGGCCGTGCCCCACGGCTTGCAGGATCTTAGTTCCCTGACTAGGGATTGAACCCGGGTCCCTGGCAGTGAGAGCATGGAGTCCTAACCACTGGACTGCCAGGGAATTCCCCACGTTGGCCTCTCTTTTCCAACTGGAGAAACCACAGGCTGGGGCGCTCTTGGTGCGGTGCTGTGCCAGCCTGGGGCAGGTGATGTGGGCAGAGTGCAGCCACTCCTCTCACCTTCTAACGTGGTCCTTCCCGGTCTCTGTTGTCCAGGGGCTACTGCAGCCTCACCCTGGGTTCTGGGATTTTCACAATGGGGTCCTGTCTATGGATAGTTGCTTGTTGGTCTTCTTGTGATGGGGACTTAAGTCAGGAACGGCTTATGCCACCATCTTGGTGACATCACTCCTCCATATACTTTTGAATCTCTCTCAGAGGGGAGACTCATAAGGGGAAACCACTGTGGGAACCAGCGCTGGTGTGTGAAACCCAGAACTCTAATGGACGGACTGTTGGAGGCTCAGTGTGGACACCTCTGACCGACCCAGTCATGGGGGCCCCCCAGTTTGGTGAGATTTACCTCCAGGAACTTGACCAGTTTAACACAGTAAACACTGGAGAAAAGTCCCCTTGTACTTCTGCTCAAAAGTTTTTGTTCAGATCAATATTTAAAATAAGGCGTGGGGGGGAATCTTATAATTATATAAGTACCCAAATACAGATCACAATTTTAGTCTCAGCTTTAACTTCCATTGGTGATGGTCTCAAATTGTCACATAGTGTCACTGGATTCATTCTTTTTCATTTATAACACAGAGAAATCTGACAAAACATTCTCTGAAGCCATCTCAAGTGTATATATATTTCTGCCCAATTAAATCTATAAGAACTAAGTACATTGGCAAGAGAGACATACAGAAACTCCACATAGGGAAATAGAAGACAATGTATTTCTTACCAATTTAATCTGTCCATTTAAATATTTGTCAGAAGTTTTCCCTTTTGGAGACAGATTACTATTTATCTGTCTTTTAAAACATGTATCCCCCAATGCTACAATTTTTACAAAATCATGGTCAAACAATTTCCATAAAGGAAACTAGTAAATATGATATGATTAAAAACTACTACTAAGCTTCCAATGAAGTAGTACCCTTTTCATTTCACTCCTGATTCTTCTCCAGAAACAACCATTTCCATCTATTGTAGCTCTGTCTTCTGGTTTTTACTTCTGTTTCTCTAAGTAACATGTTTATATTGCTATTTCTTGATTTTTAAATGTTAGACATTATCAGTGCTTCTACAGCAGAGAAGGAATAAACTACATGACTCATGGGGCTCCAATGACTATTTTAGCACCTCTTATAGCTAGAGCAATAATCACTTCTTTGCATGATTATGGTGTTTTTAATACTTTTCACATTTAAGCAACAAAATATGCTATGGTTATATTTCTTCTTTTACATAACTTTTTGTTTTTCTAAAATCAATAGTTCTCTCTCTCTCTCTCTCTCTCTCTCTCTCCCTCGCTCTCTTTTTCTCTTTAAAATATGACCCAGCAATCCCACTACTGGGCATATACCCAGAGAAAACCATGATTCAAAAAGACACATGCACCATGATGTTCACTGCAACACTATTTACAACAGCCAGGACACGGAAGCAACCTAAATGTCCATCAATAGAGGAATGGATAAAGAAGATGTGGTACATATATACAATGGAATATTACTCAGCCATAAAAAAGAATGAAATTGGGTCATTTGTAGAGACATGGATGGACCTAGAGACAGTCATACAGAGTGAAGTAAGTCAGAAGAGAAAAACAAATATCGTATATTAACGCATGTATGTGGAATCTGAAAATATGGGTACGGATGATCTTATTTACAAAGCAGAAATAGAGACACAGATGTAGAGAACAAAAACATATGGATACCAGGGTGGAAAAGGGGGTGTGTGGGATGAATTGGGAGATTGGGATTGACATATATACACTATTGATACTATGTATAAAACAGATAACTAATGAGAATATACTGTATAGCTCAGGGAACTCTACTCTATGCTCTGTGGTGACCTAAATGAGAAGGAAATCCAAAAAGGAGGGGATAGATGTATACGTATAGCTGATTCACTTTGCTGTACAGTATAAACTAACGGAATATTGTAAAGCAACTATACTCCAATAAAAAAAAATTATATTGTTAACTGCTATTCTTTCTCTTATGGTACTAATAAAGCTCCTTCCAGTATGGTTAAGCCCGTCAGGTCATCTGGTTCAACTGTTTTCTTTCTTGGAGATGTTCCTCTTAGAGCGCCCGGACTCCCTACTCCTGTCTGGACAGGCTCTTCCTAGGTTGCAGTACCACTGTCATTTGGGACTTTCCTTTACCATCATCCTGGGGACTTCCTTCTCCTGGGTTGAATATTATTTTTCCTCTCATTTCAGTATATGGAGCATATCTGTCATTAGCTTCTTGTGAATGTGTGCATAGAAGGTAAATATTTTATATATTAAACGGCAGATATATTATTCTAAATCATAAAAAATTTTCTCAGCTTTTTGAAGGCATTCCGCCATTGTATACTAGCTTCCATCATTGTTTTGGAGAAATCCAACTTTTTCATCTTGGAAGCCTTAAAATCTTCTTTTATCCCCCATGTTCTGAAATTTCATAATAGCTTTGTTTTTAATTTTCCTGGGCACCTGTAGGGTTTGTGTTCCAGAAGTGTGTAAATTTTCAATTTGGGAATTCTTTTTCTGCATTAATACTTTGGTAATTTCTTCCTTTCCACTTTATTTTGGGGGCAGGGGGACTTTTACAGAATAACTGAATTGGATTTTGAAACTCTCGTGTAAATCCTGGCTGCAGCACAAGCCTGGCTAGTGACCTCGTGAGAGGCGATGGATGCTGTGGGGTTTGGCACAGAGTCTTTCACTTAATTCCTCTGTTTTTAACAGAGTGGCTCCAGCACAGATGGCGTCCTGTGTCATCGAATCCCAAGTCCCTCTGGTTGGCCTTCTCCAGAGAGTCAATGAAGCAGAGCTGCCTGACTAGCTGGGCTTAGGGGAAATCTGCTCATCTCACCCCTCCTTTCTCAGACTTTCACGCCATCTTCCCTTTAAAGCCCCACAGACTTGATAGCTCTACTTCCTGGGTGAGCGCTTTGGGAACTCTGCGGCGTGAATCAGCTTTCTTCGTCCTCCACTCTGCTAACACCATCACTGTTCATCTGTCTACTTTCCACCTTCCAAATTCTCTCAGATGTCTGGCAGCTCTATCATCTTCTCTTCTGTTCTTTTTGCCATCGTGGGTTTTGACCTTTTATTTTACTAGGGTTTTAGTAGTGGCTGCAACTACAGATGCATATAATCAATTTCCCATATTTAACTAGATACTGTTTTGATCTTCTTACATTTGCTAAATTACAATACTGGTCATTAGCATTTTAACTCTCGTCACGTGTAGATATTATTACCATGCTCTCCAGGAGAATGTGGGGAGCTGGAGGCCAACCACCACCCCCAGAGTTAATCATCAGAATTTCAAACATCAGAGAGTCCATCAGAGGGTTTTAATCTTGCAGAAAATTGAAAAATGTCCTGCTAACAATTTCTTAAAAAATAAATGCTAATTTAAACATCCAACACCTAAAAACTGTATTTTAATAACTGTTCTCTTTGTAAAATAAAATACATAAACTATTTCATAGGACTGAAGAAATAGGCCTGTTTATACATTTTTTTAAAGTTAAGCAACTTGAATATAATGGTTTAATGTAATGGAAATAACCAGAGCGCAGGCAGAATTTTCAGGGACAATCTAAAAGCATGAAGTAGCAATACTTCTTATGGGGGATTTATGGTGTTTATTACTGACAGCTGGAGTCTACTGTGCTGAGTAAGAATAAGCAAGGGGAGTGGGAAGTGAAAATCCCTTCTGTATGTATTTTTCAGGGTCACCCTCTTTTGCTTTGCTGGGTTGTGTATGGTGCTGTATTTGCTACACACATGAAGATGGCATTACAGTGTGTGGTCTGCAGATCATGCAATCCTTGCAAAACAAAATTATGTTAGACTCTAAAAACTCTAAGTATGCACTGTGATCTTTCTCCAAAGGCTGTATGCAGAAAAAAGAAAAAGGCTCGTTTCTAAGTCATGGTTGTGAGTTAGCGACCCACAAATAAATAAACAAAACTGTCAGCACTGTTCTGAATACATTATTGCAGCTCAACCTAACCTACCATCTTAGGATGACTTCTTGGCGGACCAGTGACATTAACTCTACGATGGCAGACCTTCTTAAGAGTCAACTTTGTGAGGAGATGGAACCTATTTGCCCCAAACACCTCTCTAGCCAATGCCTTCCCTTTCTCACCAGTCCTGCCCAGCTTCCTCCAGATTTTCCATCCCAATTCACCATCTCACAATCATGTCTCTATTCTGGCCAGGAGAACAGATTTTCAAGAACCTATTAACTTTCCTTCCATTGTTTTACATTTTACCTGCTGCTTGTTAAGCTTTTTCTGTATTTCTTCCGAGTCACAGGAATCATAGACGATCGGCTTGGCCAGCTCTGACTCGATGTGGGCCAGCCACGTTCTCAGGCTGCTCATGTTCTTATCCAGCTGCTGTACGGCGACCAGAGTCTCCTTCAGCTTCTTTACCCTGTGGGCAGAGAAGGAGAGACATCAACTTCAGTGAGAGGCTTCGCTCATGTTTCCCGCATAAGCAGAAGCCAGCACTGGGTCTAAAGCCAGAGTCCCGCCTGGCTCAGCCACCTACTGGCTGTGTGACTGTGGGCAGTTGTACACCCCTCCCGTGTTTCTGTTTCTTTGTCTATAAAACGGAAATGAAGAGTACTTGTGAGATTTAAATGAGGTGAATGACAGAGGGTGCCAATACATGGGAAACATTAAAAAAATACCAACCATGGTTACACTCAGCACAGCTATACTAATATAACAGTGATAGAAACCTCATGGTTGTCACAGAAATTATTACTTTCACAAATAATATAATCTATACTACCTGACTTTTGCAAATAATATAATTTATACTGCTATGAAGAATAACTGGGAGGAAAAAGTTAACCTTTCCAATGGATTGTCACCAAACAGATTACACATCCATGGTTCTAATCATTTCACCCCCTGTAGGCTGTATTTCAGCAATATTGTGGCAGAAACTCAGTCAAAAGAAGACAGCATACTGAAGATAAAACCTATCAGTGAGTTGTCACATGCACTTAAGCAATTTGAGTTTTAATGATGCCATATCACGTTAAAGGTAACTAAGGACCTGTTGGATTGTAAGTGGCAGAGGGCAGGTACCCCATCTTCCACCTGCAGAGCCTAATTCGGTACAGTATTCACTACATAGCATGCTTAAAAAACGACGACAAATAACTATTCTCCCATTCTCGCCAGGAAGGAGTAAAAACTCATTCCTTTAAGAATTGTCATTTCTCTAACAATCATCCGTGGACACTTTATATGTAAGATGCCAGAAAGACAAAATAAATGAGATGTGATTATTTTCTTAATGAAATGTACAATCTGACCAGAAATCTGAACATGGAAATAATGAAATATAACAAAGTGTGGTAAGAACTAAACTAAAGAAGTGAACGAAGTCTCTGGCTAATAAATAAAGAGTGATCAAGTCTGTCTGGCCATGTTCAGTAATCATTCATTCATTTACCATTTGTTCATTTCTTTATTCCTCCTACCAACATGTATGGTGCTAGGTGATAGATAAACAGTGATGACTAAAGTTTCATCCTTGCCTTTGAGGAGCTTAGACTTTGATGAAAGAAGGAAAATGAAGAAATGACATGTGACCTGCATCTTGAGAGGTGGATACAAGCCAAGCAGAACATTTCTGGCCTAGGAAACATAATGAAGAAGAGCAGAGATTTTGAAGGTAAATAGTGTCACAATGCCAAGGAGATCAGTGGTGGAAGGATGGGGAAGAGAAACAGAAAAGAGATAAGAAGTGGTAAGAGGTAAGACTGATGGGTAGATGGGAGTAAGATGATAAAACTCCCATAGTGACATGACAATGGATTTGTATGTAGTTTTAAAGATAAATAAGAACTTCCCCAAGATCTATTAGCAGAGGAATGTTAAGATCAGTTTTGATTCTGAGTGCGTAAGTTTGAGGCAAGGCTGTGGTAAGAGCTCATTCAGGAAGTAAATAGAATAGTCCAAGCGGTTTGCATCAAAAGCCTACACTTGGAAACAGTGGGGATAGCGGTGAGGAGTGGATTGCTAAATTCACGAACCGACATGACGTGAGGCAGAAGGAGTTAAGAAATGATGTCTTTTCCAGTTGGGTGACTAGATAGACGCTGCTGCCTCAGAGGATACAGGAATGAGGAGCAAGTTCTTGGGATTAAAGGTGCATTAAGTTTGGGGTATGATGACGCTGTGGGATCAGCTAGACATGTATGGAAATATAGTTCTTATGTCCAGAAGACACGATGAAGTTTATCGCATAGGTTTACATACTGTTGGCATAGAGTTGAAGCCCTATGAAAGGATGTGTGTCATCATGAGGAAGTAGCCAAAGACAGAAGAAAAAGGAGAGAAATTACAGATGAATACAGATGACGGAGCGAGGATGCACAGGAGGCAGGATCAAGGGCATAGAGCAGGGATAGATAAATTAGATTTGAAAAGTTATTTCCCAATGAGGGCAGGGTGTCAGCAGGAATTTGGGAGGGACACAGATAGTACTTCTCAACTCTATTATTACCAAGTAATAGTAGCAAAAATCGACTATTGAGTCCCTGTTGAGGGCCTGACATGGCTGACTGGATGTATGTACATAGATGGCTCTAAAAAGAAAGGTGATGTGGAGGAGGAGCACGTGATCAATGATTTCTGGTACACCCTTATTTAAAATTCAATTCTGCTTTTAGACCATAAGTTTCTTTATACTTTCGACCTTTTGGTTCAGGATATGTGGTCCCTTACTGACACTGCTCCTAATAAAAATGAATGGAAGATAAGCAAAATATCTCCATCTCCGAGGTGTCAACTTGGTTCAACTAAAGAGGTATCTGCTTGGAAAAAATGTCAAGAGCAACATGTCTTTTAAAACTCTAGGGATCTTCCAAGACTGAACCAGGAAGAAATAGAAAATATGAACAGACCAATCACAAGCACTAAAATTGCAACTGTGATTAAAAATCTTCCAACAAACAAAAGCCCAGGACCAGATGGCTTCACAGGCGAATTCTATCAAACATTTAGAGAAGAGCTAACACTTATCCTTCTCAAACTCTTCCAAAATATAGCAGAGGGAGGAAATCCCAAACTCATTCTACGAGGCCCCCATCACCCTGATACCAAAACCAGACAAAGATGTCACAAAAAAAGAAAACTACAGACCAATATCACTGATGAACATAGATGTAAAAATCCTCAACAAAATACTAGCAAACAGAATCCAACAGCACATTAAAAGGATCATACACCATGATCAAGTGGGGTTTATCCCAGGAATGCAAGGATTCTTCAATATATGCAAATCAATCAATGTGATAAACCATATTCACAAATTGAAGGAGAAAATTCATATGATCATCTCAGTAGATGCAGAAAAATCTGTCGACAAAATTCAACACCCATTTATGATAAAAACCCTCCAGAAAGTAGGCATAGAGGGAACTTACCTCAACATAATAAAGGCCATATATGACAATCCCACAGCCAACATTGTCCTCAATGGTGAAAAACTGAAACCATTTCCACTAAGATCAGGAACAAGACAAGGTTGCCGACACTCACCACTATTATTCAACATAGTTTTGGAAGTTTTAGCCACAGCAATCAGAGAAGAAAAAGAAATAAAAGGAATCCAAATCGGAAAAGAAGAAGTAAAGCTGTCACTGTTTGCAGATGACATGATGCTATACATAGAGAATCCTAAAGATGCTACCAGAAAACTACTAGAGCTAATCAATGAATTTGGTAAAGTAGCAGGATACAAAATTAATGCACAGAAATCTCTTGCATTCCTATACACTAATGATGAAAAATCTGAAAGTGAAATTAAGAAAACACTCCCATTTATCATTGCAACAAAAAGAATAAAATACCTAGGAATAAACCTACCTGTATGCAGAAAATTATAAGACACTGATGAAAGAAATTAAAGATGATACAAATAGATGGAGAGATATACCATGTTCTTGGATTGGAAGAATCAACATTGTGAAAATGACTATACTACCCAAAGCAATCTACAGATTTAATGCAATCCCTATCAAACTACCACTGGCATTTTTCACAGAACTAGAACAAAAAATTTCACAATTTGTATGGAATCACAAAAGACCCCGAATAGTCAAAGCAATCTTGAGAAAGAAAAACGGAGCTGGAGGAATCAGGCTCCCGGACTTCAGACGATACTACTAAGCTACAGTAATCAAGACAGTATGGTACTGGCACAAAAACAGAAATATAGATCAACGGAACAGGATAGAAAGCCCAGAGATAAACCCATGCACATATGGTCACCTTATCTTCGATACAGGAGGCAAGAATATACAATGGAGAAAAGACAGCCCCTTCAATAAGTGGTGCTGGGAAAACTGGACAGCTACATGTAAAAGAATGAAATTAGAACACTCCCTAACACCATACACAAAAATAAACTCAAAATGGATTAAAGACCTAAATGTGAGGCCAGACACTATAAAACTCTTAGAGGAAAACATAAGCAGAACACTCTATGACATAAATCACAGCAAGATCCTTTTTGACCCACCTCCTAGAGAAATGGAAATAAAAACAAAAATAAACAAATAGGACATAATTAAACTTAAAAGCTTTTGCACAGCAAAGGAAACCATAAACAAGACGAAAAGACAACCCTCAGAATGGGAGAAAATATTTGCAAATGAAGCAACTGACAAAGGATTAATCTCCAAGATTTACAAGCAGCTCATGCAGCTCAATATCAAAAAAACAAACAACCCAATCCAAAAATGGGCAGAAGACCTAAATCGACATTTCTCCAAAGAAGATATACAGATTGCCAACAAACACATGAAAGAATGCTCAACATCATTAATCATTAGAGAAATGCAAATCAAAACTACAATGCTATATCATCTCACACAGGTCAGAATGGCCATCATCAAAAAATCTACAAACCATAAATGCTGGAGAGGGTGTGGAGAAAAGGGAACCCTCATACACTGTTGGTGGGAATGTAAATTGATACAGCCACTATGGCGAACAGTATGAAGGTTCCTTAAAAAACCAAAAATAGAACTGCCTGCGAGTTCTATTCTGCCACAATACATAGGATTGATAGGGAACAGAAAACATGCATTGCAATATGTTTATCATAATTCATAATTCCATTCAAGATAATACTTTTCTAATTAGTTTTATAAGTACAATTTGTACTCTGTCTCTAGGGCATTTCAAGGCATTAGCCTTGAAAAATAATTCCAAGAACTGTTACATACAACCCACTCATATTTCTCTCATATGTCAGACAAAATTCACTTGAGCGTCGGTCAGTGAATGACAGTTTTCGAGCAGCTCCTGGGTATAAAGTTCGGGGTGCATATTCTACCAACGACCATGGTACGGGCTTAGGATTTAACATGACCTTGGCCATCCTGCTTTAGTGTCCCAGATGGAAAGGACAGTCTACAATCAATAAACCCACTGGAACAGGACTGAAGAATGGCTCACTGCACTGATGTCCATCTTGGTTTTACCCCAATAAGAATGTCCTCTCAGGAACCTCTCCCACTTGACCAGCTTCCTGTCTTCAGGTCTGATAGGATCTGAATGCTGACTATGCTTTGGGATGGGGTTTTAAAGAAAACTCATAACATCATCAGGCCTTTGTGTGGACCTAGGGGCTGGGAGGGTACTTCACTCAGTGCCTGCTTCTTTCTTACCCTTGTTTGAACTTCCTGGTATTATTTATGCTCACCTTCCTCCTCCTCATGGGAAGTTCCTGGAAAGCTGGAACTGTGAATTCCACTTTGGGTTTTCCCTTTCCACTTTTGGTTGCCAGACTAAGCTTGGTGCCTTGCACAAAGTTGGGTACTATTTAAATGCCTGCTAAACATTAATAATTAGTGTTCTAACTAAAATATTTTTTATTTTGTTAACATATTTTAATTTATTTGATATTAAATGTATACTTAAATTTTCTTCTAGATCCAACACTTGCAAATGATCTATCTGCTAAGGACTAAAATTCATTAATTTTCTTGGTTCAAAATTCACTGACAAAAATGATCAAAAGATCCAAAGCACAAAGGGATATAAGTAAACACTGTGCCATTGGATATTGTCTACAGTAGCCAAATATTTTACTGGATTAGTAATCTTGTATAACATTGAAGGAATTCCAATAGTCAGAGCAGTTAGTGCAATATGTCAAGGGCATAGTGACGTGGAAATGCTTGTTCATACAGTCTATTAGGGGCAAGTTCCTCTTTCAAATGAACGTGTAAATCTTAGTAAAGTCAGGAAGGGTGAACGCTTAAGTGGTTCTCCTTTCTCATGTTTAAAAAAATGTATTTGACTACAAATAGCAAAATACATTGTGTGTGTGTTGGGGGGAGCAGGTGTGAACTGAGAGAAGGTGTGGGACAAGGCCCCCATACATCATCCTTGAGCTATTAAACTTGATATTTGCAGGACGAGGATCATTCTTTTTTAAGAGAAATGTCCCACATTTTTTTTCATCATTTCTTTCAAGGAAATCCTTGGGTGAAGCATCACAATAGTTTTATTTATCATTGTAAGAAGTTTGAGCAACATTCCTTTTGGTAGCATACAGGGTTATAATTCAAAATGGGTGTTTACAGACGTCACATGTCTGGGTAAGTTTAGCAAGCCCGGTGAATCTGTAAGTCCCTGCACTCTGGTTCCCCTTTCAGAGTCTAGTGTGTTTCCTGCACACTTGACCTTTCTTGAGAAGGATTCTACTATGAAATCCAGTTGTCCAGCTTCTTAATATTGTCACATGAATACGTACATATACACACATATATCTACATATTTCATATATATACCTCACTACTTTCCTTCAAACAAATTTAGTAGATCCATAAACCAAAACAAAAAAATTCATATTCTCAATATAAAAGAACCAAAAGTACCACTAATAAATTCTATTCATCAGTAGGGATTTGTTTGGGGGATGTTATGGTATAAGAAAAATATTTTTTAAAAACAAAATGAAAATTCCTGATGTAATGTTATTCTAACTGAAAAAAAATCATGAAGTAAACATTTGTATAATGCACTAAATTACCGTTTTAGACATAACCTTCTATATTTTGCACATACTATTGAAAACCTTTATACTAGTCAGTGACCAAAACCTACTGACATACATAAAACAGAAACAACCTTCTCTCACACACAAAACCCTCCAGGCCCCTGAAACATGCGTAGATTTTTATTTATTAAAGGGAACGCTTTCAGCTACAAAGCTGTGAACTGGCCATGACTGAATTTCAGTTTCAGCAGGAGCCCATCCTTTAAATAGCAGATGATGGACTCACAGGATCTTTCCACCGAATGTTTTTCTGAATCTCTTTCCTGTGTCTCAGGCTCTCTGCTGTAACCATACTCCTTGTATGATGCATCCAGTCCCAAGACAAGTAGATACTGAACCATAACAAAGTCCATTAACCTTTTCACCCAGCTCCGCAGGCCCAGCAGGAGACAAGAAAACAAACCGACAAATAACTCTTAGGAGTCCACGGCCAACGACCTCCTCACACCAGTCATCTCCACTTAACACTGGCCAACACAATTATGGATTAAAGCTCCAGCATCCATCCTATAACCCCCACGTAACATGAAAGCTATGCCCAAGGGAAGAAACTCGAGGAGATGCCTGCCTTGTGACACTGCAGTTACAATCGGGGAGGTCTGCGTCCACACAGCCGTCCTCTGCCATCCTCAGGGCACACGGATCTTCCGCCACCACCATGAAGTTTCCACTCGCAAAAGTCAGGTTTGCAGAGCAAAAGGCTAAATCCTGCGTGGGGATGAAAGTTTCCCCGGTCTGTGTATGGAAGTATGAAAATGCTCACTCCAGACAAATGTTGGTAAGTCTCTGCCTGACAATATGACACTGAGCAGTGAGTGACAAGTGGTCATGTTTCTAAATAAAACCTACATTCATTAACATGTGCCAGGCTTGATCTCCTGGAATGTAGGCCACGAGTGTAAGAAGGGAAAAGGCTCAGGGTAATCTGCTAGGAGGGGGAGGCTCCAGGTCTAAAGAAAGAAGGGTATCGAAAATAAGACCGGCTGCAGACACTGCCATTCTGGAAGGACCTTCGACTTTTCTCGCAGGCAGTTTAAGTTGGAAAAGATATTTGCAAAGATAAATGACCCAAATGCAAACAAGCAAAACCTCTACAAGTACGGTGCCAAACTGTAGTAGCAAAAAGGAGCAACTGCTTTTTTTCTTCAGTCTGATTTGCCAGTTAAGTGGTGTCAAGTAGGAGTTTTAGGGGCTGTTTGGGAAGATGGGATGGACAAGATATTCTGTGGGAAAGTGCTTGCTCTTCACCTTTAAAAAGACTATTTGAGCATGAAAAGTAATGAAGAAATACTATTCTCCTCTTACATAAACCTTTGTCCTTTTAAAAATAATGATATAAAGTGACAAAAATAACATGTTCATTTTAAGGTAATTTTAAAAAGGATCTGTTCATTTGCTTGGTGGAATCTCAGATAACTTTTTTTCTTTTGTGAATTTCAAGAGTTTCTAAATTTTCTGCACTGACTCTATATAAATTTCATAATTTAAGCTTTTAAAGAAAATAAGCTCCCAAATTACTCATTACTGGTAATTTAATAAAAAATGACTAATGCTGTCTGCTTTAAATCCTTTTTGGATTTTAACATACATACACACAAATAAATTACAAATAAATAAATAGATAATGAACATTTGCTAAGTTTTTTTTTTTTTTTAAATGCCAATATGATGAATTGCAACTAAAATAAAACAAAGCATTTGGTTCTGGTTGTGTGAGTTGACTGCTTTTAAAATAGTAATACATTTTCTTTATGAAAGAAACAAACCTGCATTTTACATTTAAAAAATTCTAGACAACTTGGTTATAAATAAAATTATTTTAAAAATCCTGCTACTTAAAGATATACTATTGTGAATTCTTTATAAAACAATCACTCCACTGATATATTATTTTTATCAGGAATGTAAATATGTAAATTTGGCTAAAGGAATATATTGGTCATAATTCCATAACAGTAGACAAATTTGTTTTTTCTTGATTATGACTAACATTTAAAAAACTTAGATCTTTAAAAATATTTATTGCCATTATTTCCTTAGTTTAATTCCCTTTTACTTTATATAGTTTTTCCCATGGGTTAATTTTTTTTTCCATGTTCATTATCCTTAGCACAATATATTTATTCTAATGAATTAAACATAAGGCAAGGCTTTAAAGACACAATTATTGTAGTACCAAAAGACGGCAATAATATCAATTTCCAGCAATAGGGAAAATACTGGATAAATCACGTTATATAAATGGAATGTGGAATGTTCTGTGGAATGAACTGTGGAATGCTCTGCAGCCGTCTAAAAGAATAAGACTGGCACATACAGCGTTTTATAGTATACATGGTCCTGTCCCCTATGTTGTCTCATTGGAGATGCGGCAGTTGTTTTAATGAACATTTTGAAAATGAGGAATATAGGGCTCAGAGAGGTTATACAGTTAAGCCCTAGGTCACACAGCTGGAACAAGGTGAACTAAACCTAGGACTCTTGATTAGTTCTTGGTCATTTCCTTGCTTGCTGCATCAAAGAATTCCTGATGCTGGCTTGACGTTTCTGAATGGATCACCATGAGGTAATACCAGCCACAAATTCCAAGAATTAAGTTTTCTTTTTCCTCTAGTTTGGGCAGAACTCCCATTAGACTGAAACCCCTTCTGAAGGCAGCTGCTACAACTTTGCAAAGCCTTCCTTGTACTGCACAAGCCTCTAAACTCCCTCTGGGATGACAGCTGACATTTGTTGACTGAGCACTTCACTGGGCTAAGTGGTTTACAGGTACCACCTCATTTAATCCTCCTGATAACCTTTTACACCGTAATAAGTAATTTGCCAAACATCACAGTGTAGGTGAAGCAGAAACACCTTATAATTCAGGCAAAAGCCCTAAGCCCAGGCTCTGCTATATTCTTATCTGTATGTAGGGCACATTTCACACACTATGTCTCAGATTGAGAAACTCAACAAATACTGGAGTGATAATTATATGCAAAGAACTATGTTAGGTTCTGGGATTACTGTGGCGATCAAGTTAGATACTTACATTTCAATAGAGGAAAGAAACTTTAAACAATCTATCACACGAGATATTTATTATAATCAAGAGAAATGCTATGGACTCTGTACAGAAAGCCTACTGAGCAGATAAAAAGAATCTAATCTAATCTAGAGAAAAGGAGGATCATGAAGAAGAACTAGGGGCTGGCCTGGCCAGACAGAGGAGAGAGAGCGGGCAGAAGTAACAGAAAGGGAAAGGCCCTGAGGTGAGGAGTCACGTGTATCCTCACTTCATCTTTTACCCCTTTTTGGTTGGGAACCATTTTCTTTTTCATCTTTACATCCCAGAGGGGTGTCTGCAAACTATGTCTGGCCACCTGTTTTGGTAATAAAATGTTACTGGAACCTGTTACGCTTCTCTACACACTGCCTAAGGCTGCTTTTGTGATTCAATGGAAGAGGGCTTTGTCAGGGACTGTTCAGCCCACAAAGCCTAGATTATTTACCATATGGCCCCAAGCAGAGAGTTTGCCAGCTTCTGCCCTGTAGCAACATGCAGAAGAAGTACTTCATAAACAGGAGGCACTCCACAGTTTTTAAAAATTACATTTGTTTTTACTTGTATACAATGTTGAAGGGAATTATAATTAAAACACAGATTAAAAACAACCAGTCATAAGGGACCACATATTGTATGATATCGTGTATGTGAACTGTCCAGAACAGGTAAACCTAAACAGGCAGGAAGTGGATTAGTAGTTACCTGGGGCTGGAGGAAAAGGAGGGAGGGCAGAAAGGAAAAAAGGGGTTAAAGTTTTTATTTGGGGGTGACGAGAATGTTTTAAAATTGATTATGGTGATGGATGCACAGCTCGGTAAATACACTAAAAATCAGTGAATCGTACACTTTTGATATATGAGTTGTATGGTGTGTGAATTGTATCTCAATAAAACTATTATTAAAAAAAAAAAAAAAAGAACCAAATAACTAATGTGTGCTTTGTTTTTGGTGATGGGTATTTAGGTTTGGTAGAGGAAAGAAGAATGTCCTTATATTAGAGAGTCCAGTTAACTAAAAAAAAGTCATTACAGCAGGGCAAACAACTTGAGTCTGACGTTCCTAGATACCAAGATGGGAAATGTTTAACAATGTATTCTCTATTATTAGAAGCTCTGAACTACTGATGCTAAAAGGCATTTTCTGTTAGTGCTAGGCGCTGGAAAAATTGCCATGTGGGTTTTTGCATAAGGTCCACTGATAAAATGAGAGCTAGAGTCCTCGAAGACAGTTTTACAGAAATTACAGTTACACCAATTTTTTTTTACAGAAATTACAGTTACAGTCAAATTATGTTGACTCTTAATGAAAGCTAAAGGCTCAGAAATGCTTTTAATTATCTAGGCCAGCACTGATCAACAGAACTTTCTGAGATGATGAAAACGTTCTGTGTCTGCAGTATCCAATAAGGTAGACAGTATCCTCGTGTGGTTATTGAGCATTGGAAATGTGCCTAGTGCAACTGACTGTAATTAAAATTAAATTCTAATTTAATTGGGGGCTTCCCTGGTGGCTCAGTGGTTAAGAATCCGCCTGCCAATGCAGGGGACACCCGTTCGATCCCTGGTCCGAGAAGATCCCACATGCCGCAGAGCAACTAAGCCCGTGCGCCACAACTACTGAGCGTGCGCTCTTAGAGCCCGAGAGCCACAACTACTGAGCACATGTGCCACAACTACTGAAGCCCACGCGCCTAGAGCCCGTGCTCCACAACAAGAGAAGCCACCGCAATGAGAAGCCCACGCACCGCAATGAAGAGTAGCCCCCGCTAGCTGCAACTAGAGAAAGCCGGCGCACAGCAACGAAACCCAACACAGCCAAAAATAAATAAATAAAATAAAATAAAAATAAAAAATAAAATCAGATTGTTTAAAAATAATTCTAATTTAATTGTATTCCATTTCAACTCATTTAAATTGCCACATGTATCTAGTGACTGCTATACTGAACTGAGTAGGTCTAGAAAGTATACTATAACATTATCCATTGAGCCCTAAAAATAACTGAGCTAATTTTTTTGTTATCCTAAAAAGCTGACAATGCTTGGTGACAGTCAGTTTAAAAATTCAAAGCAAAACATATCTACTTTGTACTTAGAATGGTCTAAGTTAATCCACTAGTAATAGGAATCTGACTCAAAGTTATGCATTCTATTTGTATATAACAGGTTATTATCAGTGAATCTTCTTTCTTTTTTCCACCTTTCTGTTAGCTGGGAAGCTGTTCACCTGAAAACATGATCATCTTCAAAAATTACCTCTCCATTCCCAAGAGCATCAAAACAACATAAAAACATACAAAGGCATAAGTTACGTTCTGTTTCAATGAATCCATGTTAAAAAAATTTGGAAGAAGGAAGAGTAGTGAATGAGACTGAATCATAGAAACTTAGTATTTCAGCTGGCAGGTCATAGTTGAAGATGGGTGTGAAAGACAGTCATCGTGCCTGTGCACTAGCACAGGCAATAAACCAAAAAGTGGAAAGCAAATGTGATGGCTGAGTGTCATTTAGGAGAGGCTTCAAGGAACTATGAATTCAGTGTGGCATTAAACCTCAGGACAAATGAATGGTCAAAATGTCATCTGGTCTACGCTGGAAGGAGACAATTAGAAATGGACAATATATATATTACATCTGTGTATGATGAGATTCTACAAAAGTAGGAACATATGAGCATTTTAGTGACTAAAATGCAAGCCTGTGTACCCTATATTTAATTGATTCAAATTTACTAACGTGTCTTTGGAAAAATAAACTAAATAACACCTAGAAAATTCTTGATTGAAAAACGAGATAGAAAAGTTACAAATAAACATGACTTTGAGGAGTAAACACCTAACTCATGTGATGTAACGCTGGCTAACAGCAGGGCATACACCAAACTAGCTGCTTGTGATTAAATTATATTAAATTAAATTTAAAACATTTTGACTTAGTACAACCCCATATTCCACACCACTGAACCAACTAAAAATTAGAAAAGGATATTAACTAGTTTAACTGGATTACATGGAAATGAAAGCCAATCCATGAGTCATAATCTGACTGAAAAAAATCCAGGGATGTTTACCAAGTGGGTGGCTTCCCTAAGAAGGGTATTTATAGCACAAAGGGCTAAAGCAGAAACTAACACACCATTGTAAAGCAATTATACTCAAATAAAGATGTTAAAAAAATAAAATAAAATAAAAAAGGGCTTCAGTTCCTCCCTCTAAAATAAGATTTGGTTATCAGTGACTGAGAAGTGAGGCTAAACACAGCACTGGGGTTCTAAAATCTACCAATGCCTAAATACTTACAGTAGTTTAAGCTGCACCGTTAAGTTTCCATCTCTTTATAGTACTTTTACTAAGGCATTTAGCACATCATTTTACTGGATTTCTTCACATGTCTAAATTCCCACTATGAACTCCTTGAAGAAAGGGCCTCAGTCTTTGTACCTCCTATACCTCTCATAGTTGCTGTCAGTACTTCACAAAGGACTGGGAAATTAGATTGTAGAAATAAATAACAGAACCTGACTTCCTTTTAACTGCAGTCTCTAGAACAGGGACAAAGAAGTCATAAGCTTGGCAGGTAGGAGCGTGTAGTATTCTAGGGCATGGGCTGTAGAGTCAGAGAATACAGACTCTGCCACTCAGCACGTGCATGACCAGGGGCAAGCCTGAGCCTCAGCATTCCGCATCTGGAAAATGGGTATAATTATAATACCCACCTCAAAGAATGTTGTGAACAGCACACGAGAAGATGTACATGAAGTCTTTAGCATGGTCATTGCTACAAACTAAGGGTTTAGTAAATGTTAGCTATTATAATACTACCGTTAAACATTTTAAAAATTGGTAAACATTTATTCCATTTTTGTTTCATTCTCACTAAAACAAATTATAATCTCACCTTCTTAAATGAGACCCTCTTTGATAACTCCTTTATAGAAAAAGAAATATACTAAATGTTTTTAAAATCCACACATGGACTTGCCATGCCCATATGAAGTTTTTGTGGGCACACAGTATTCAAAAGGCACTATTTCATGTCCACCTTCATGCAGCATGGCTAAGGAAAATAATCCGGATTTTTAAAAAAGTGTATTTTGGGATAGCTCCCAAATGGCTGTGAATCAGAAGCATGTGTAACATTCCAACTCTCCTAACTGCCATAAAGAAGATTATCCATTCAAATATTCAAGTATTCATTCATACATTCATTCAAATATTTATTGAGCCCCAACTGCATTCAGGTACTGTTCTTGGTGCTTGTGATATACAGTGAATAGAATGGACAAAGATGCCTGCCCTCATGGAGGCTACATTCCAACATGAAGCAAAGTTCACCTCAAATAAAGCATCTACCTAGCCCTTCCCTTTAAATAATAACCCTTATGTCAAATAACACAGTGCTTCATTCAATCATATCAGATTTCTATATTGCTAGTAAAGATCCTTAGATACTTTTTCTTTTTGACTTTTATCCCTTTCGCTCACCCTGCCCTTCCGCAACAGAAACTGAATGTAACATTCCTCAGATATGAGGTAGACACTTATAGCTATCACTAGAGCTAAGTACAAAATTACAGTAATGCAGCAGATTATTTTTACGTCTAAGCAGAATGGTAATTAGATTTATTCCCACATGTTGCTAATCAAAAAGACAGTAGGAATGTGATTTTATATATATATATGTATATATTAATTAAATATACTATATTTATATAATTATATATATATATATATTTTGCCACTTCAGACAAACACACCCTCCACAGATACTGGTCAGCAGTTTCACTTTCTTCCTTATAGGAAGTTGAGTACTATGAAGCCCCAGAATAAAGAATTTTCTCTTGGGAATGGATTTTGTTTGGATATGACTTTCCCTCTTTCAGTTAAATGCAAACACCACTGAATTTATGAAATAAGAAGGAGAATTTTAAAGTTAACGAAAGTGACATTTATGAGACAAGCATGAACTAAAATGGTGGCATAAAGAACACAGAGATTTATTGGACGATCTTTAGCTGAAATGGAAGGCGGCCTGAATGCTTTGAGATTCTGCATGTGTGTCCTATTGACTAAGGTCCTTTTTACCTGGCTGCCATCAGGTCCAGGAGGTGCTGCCATCGGTCATTGATCTTCCCGAGCTTGTATTCAATCTCAGATGCTTTGCTTTCATGGCTGGCTCGGGCAAGTCGTTCTCCCATTTGCTGGAGCTGTATTTTGTTCTCTTGGGCAATGGCAATTTCCTCTTGATAATCCTGTGTAATAAATGGCAATCACAGAGGTCAGAAAGCATATTCTTGATTCATTCAGTCTGGCTCTACTAGAAACATGATAATTACAGTTTTCTACTGCTTGGAAATAGTTCGGGCATAAGGAACACTGTGTGAATATGAGTCCCAGTACACAAGAATTAGTGGTACCTGTTATTTTCGGTATGTAGGCAAAGTCCAGATTGAATTTTTATACAGATGTTCTTAAAGGAAATGGGGGTGCTTTCCATTTACTTAAAATGGGCATTAAAAAAAGCAATAAAAGTATATACATAGAAACAAAAGGCAAAACTTGAAGGATTCAATGCTGGGAAGTTACACCTTGTTGCTGTAATCACCAACCACGTGTTATATTTAGAATCAATCCTCATACAAATAGCTGACAAGATGCTAATAAGATGTGTGACTATGTGTGTATATGTAAATGTATATATGTATGTGTATGTCAACTGTTACTTGTGCAGAATGATTTAAAAGACTACTTTCATTTTAAAGAGCTGTCCTCTATACAGTGTCAATATTTTACAGCACATAAATCATTGGCAAATTAACTCTCAAGAACAATAACCATCTTAGAGGATCAATGGGTCTCAAACCTTCCTCATTTATCCAGTTTCTGTAGTAGCTCCTCTTAAAGATTGTTTTAGGTAAGAAGGACAGGCTCTCAGTGTGGTCTATAGTAACAGAAAGGCCACTGAACAGTATGATTTAAGTGATGATGAAAGGACATCTCCCCTTGACCCCTACCTGTCCCCCCACCCTCCCCCCAGCCTCTGGACCAATTGATCCTCTTACTTTCTTGCCATAGTGACAGCATCCAAACTTTAGAATCACCTTTTTCATTTCTGGCTTAAGCTCCTGTTAGGCAGCAAATATTTTCTCAGCAAAATAATATACCAAGACAGATATTATAGGAATACGGATATCTTCACCTTCTATTGCTCTCAAGTTACCTTGGTAACAGGGCTACCCTCTCAAATCAGTTATCTAAGTAAAAAGGGCCCCAAAGAATGGATGGAGCCGGTGAAATTTTATTCTACTGCAGTTGTGAGTGCTTCCTCAGGCCCAGAACCTCCACCTACTCTCCTTTCTATGTTACTTCAAGCCCATGGGAGTCAAAGACCAATATACCAGGTCCATTTCTTAATAGTTATAATGTGTTATTACAAATTTGAGATGATATTACTGAGAAATGTTTATTTCAAAGGAATTATGCCAAGCTTAAAATAGTATTTATAGTAAAATAATACTCTTAGGTTGTCTTTTAAAGTACAACGTTGAGTGTTAATGCCAGTAGGTACCCATACCATGGGTACAGTCTGTTTATTAATTTCTTTTTTCTAAGTTGTCAAAATTACCAAGCCTCCATGTTATCTTTCTTTACAAAAGAGATACCACATGGGGTAAGCTCATAAAGACTTTATTTTAAAGTCCATAACTTATTATATATACAGAATGGTATAGTTGATATTTTAAAAATTATTCCAAATGTTACCAAATAGTATAACAAAATTATCTGTGTGTCAAGCCCCCAAAATATGCATCTTAAATTTCATGATAAAACCAATCAGAGTATAAATGCATTTAATTAAAATTTATTCTATAGAAAACTTCACTATAATACCTATTATACATTAATCATGTCTGGTAGAACATTATCTGACACCCAGAAACCAGCAAAGGGCAGAGCTTTTAGCAGATGCTGAAATGAAATCTGTATCATCTCAGCCCACAGTTTAAAGGTTTGCAATAACAAATATACAAATGCTGATGTTTAGAACTTGCAATTTTAAGTAAACCTATAGAGTTATTCATATCACATACTGGCTCTGGAGTTTTTGTTTTTCTGTGTATATGCCCAAGCAAGTACATGAGAGAAAAATAAACTCCAAAGCCAAGATGTAATATTAATAACTTTGTAGGTAAAGATATTTTTCCTAATAATTATTTCTTTTCATAATGAATGAAGCTATAATTCATTTATTCAGTAAGTAATGACTGAGTACTTATGAAAAGTCAGGCATTGCTCTGGTTGCAGGAGATACAGCAATGAACAAAACAGACAACATCCCTGTTCCCGTGGGGCTTCACTGTAGACAGATAATAAACAAGTAAATCGGGAAAGTGCATTGTACTTCAGATGGTGATATGTACTTAGAAGAGATATAAAATTTAAATGATTAGTTGTTCAAAAACAGTGTGGAAACACCGCTGAAACCATCAAAAACATTTTTAAATGCTAGTAAATTTGACCAGTCCCGTATAGACATGAAAAACGATCTAGATCCATTTGAGCATATAAAATAGTTTAATAATCATACATAGCTTGAAATTAATATGGAGCTAACATTCTCAGGAAAGTCTTCATTCCTGTAACTGTCTATAAATCATGACTTACAGAGAAAATGTCAGTTTAATTGATCCTAGGAATTTTTTCTTTTAGTTCCTCTCTGGTGATTTTACCTCTTTAAAAACAAACAATAAATCAACTATACTTCAAATAAAAACAAAGACAACCAACACACATAAATAATTCCTGCTGAACAGGTAGATAAAATCTAAAAATACTGAACATTATCTATCAGCAGATAACCTGTTTCATCGCGAATTGAAAATATTCTATATATTTTGTATGTAAAGGAGGTCTTTTCAGTCAAGTTTATTTTATATTAAAAAGATAAAATGTTTATACTAGAGTGCTCCTTTCTCAGGAAAGCAGCTAGGAGTAAGGCCATCTTCTGTACCCGTTAAAAGAGCATCTAAGCACATGTAGCCACACATCCCATACCTTCCTGAGCTTCTCAATCATTTCTTCAATGAGAATGTCTCCATTCTGAGAAATTTTGCTTTCCATCTGAGTCAACCATTCGCAAAGCTCCTTGTTCTTTTCACTGAAGACGGCCCATTCATTCAGTCTCTCACTTACTTGCTGCTGCCTTAAGGAGAGCTGAAAAGTTTAAAATGGGAGAAAATGCAAAAGGATAATCAGAGTGGAACTCATACCCTGAGGAAAAGAGCAAATAAACTCTGTTGGGTAGACTAAGATGAGCAGTAGCTGTGCATCTCTTTAGGCCACTGTTCCCTGAGGCCCAGTCCCAGGAGCTCTGCTCTAGCCTAACGAGTTTCACACGTGGGAGACACTGAACCCGCTACTTCCCTCCCGAAGAGCCACATGCACATTCACTTATTAGAGGTTCTGAACAGTCTAGCTTCTCGGGACTTCCCTGGTGGTGCAGTGGTTAAGAATCCACCTGCCAGTGCAGGGTACATGGGTTCCAACTCTGGTCCTGGAAGATCCCACATGCCACGGAGCAACTGAGCCCACGTGCCACAACTACTGAAGCCCACGCGCCTAGAGCCCGTGAGCCACAACTACTGAGCCTGCGAGCCACAACTACTGAAGCCCGGGCTCCTAGAGCCCGTGCTCCGCAACAAGAGAAGCCACCGCAGTGAGAAGCCCGCGCACCGCAACGAAGAGTAGCCCCCGCTCTCTCCAACTAGAGGAAGCCCGCGTGCAGCAACGAAGACCCAACACAGCCAAAAATAAATAAATAAATAAATAAATTTATTAAACAAAAATCTAGCTTCTCACTACAGTTGGTTCTGTGCAGCTATGATACAGGATCATGGAATGTACTTTTACTAAAAAGGAAAGAAATAGGAAAGAAAAGAAGGAATAAGAAAAGGAGGAAGGTAAAGGGCAGAAAAAAAGAAAAGAAGGAAAGAAATACAAAAGAAGGAAGGAAAAGGGAAAAAGGAAAGAAAGAAAAATGAAAGAAAAATTGGGAAGGAGGGAAGAATTAATTGAGCGTCAGGTGTCAAGACAGAGTGGAGTGTCAGTGGAAGAGGCACAATCCCTGATCGGCTCTATCCTGATCACTCTACTTTGAGCAAGTTCTTTTATTTCCCTGCCTGCTTTCTATTTTGATTTTTGTATCTTTGTTTCTTTTCTTTTCCCTGTAACAGCTTTGCTGAGATGTAGTTTCCACACCATTTCCTGTTTAAAGTGTGCGACTCAGCTGTTTTCAGGATATTCACAGTTTAAAAGCCACCACCACCAACAATGCTATAACATGTTCATCAATATAAAAAAACCCCAAAACCCCCTGTACCCATCAGTATTCACTCCTTTGCCTACCCCTGCACCCTCCTCCCAACCTTAACCTACTCTCTATCTCTGTGGATTTGTCTATTCTGGATATTTCACATAAATGGAATCATTCGATGTGTTATCTTTGGTGACGGGCTCCTTTCACTTAGCGAAATGCTTTTAAGGTTCATCCATGTTGGAGCATGCATCAGTACTTCATTCCTTTTTATTGCTGAACATATGTTTCCATATAGATATACCACATACTATTTATCAATTCATCTATTGATGGACATTTGAGTTGTGTCCACTTTTTAGCTATTATGAATAATGCTGCTATGAACATCTGAGTACAAGTGTTTGTGTGGACATATGTTTCATTTGTCTTGGGGCATACACCCAGGAGTAGACTTGCTGGGTTATATGGCAACACTACAGATTGTTTTGTAAAGTGCCTGCGACATTTTACATTCCCATCAGTAGTAGGGTTCCAATTTCTCCGCATCCTCACCAACACCTGTTATTATCTGTCTTTCGGATTGCAGTCATCCTACTGGATATAAAGTGCTATCTCATTGTGGTTTTGATTTGCATTTCCCTGATGGCTAATGATGTTGAGAATCTTTTCATATTCTTGGCCATTTGTATGTCTTCTTTGGAGAACTATCTGGTCAAATTTCTTGCCCATTTCTTAATTGGATTGTTTTTTATTATTGAGTTTTAATAGTTCTTTATACAATATAGATACAATACGCCTGTTTTCTTATCTCTAGGTCTAGAATGATCTTTTCCAGAATTCTAAAACTTTCTGACATCATAATACTCTTGTCTTTGCAGTGCTGGTTGAGATACTAAGGAATGTTTCTAGTTGAGCTAAACTGCACGTTAGCAAAATAAAATGAGATTTGAGTGGTAAGAAGATGATCCATTTTTGCAGACATTCTAAACAGTCATGTTGATAATGCTAGACATTCTGCCATTCATCCCACCACGTTAAACACCTGAGTTTCAATTTTCCTCTTTCTGGCAATACTTTATTATGAAAAACATCAGACATACAGAAAAGTTGAAGGAATTGTATGGTAAACAGCTATGATATACTCCCTAGACTCTAATACTGTTAACATTTTGCTACATTTTGCTTTAACACATATATTCCTTTATCCATGGATCTATTTTACTCTTCAATGCATTTTGAATGAATTTCCTTTTTTTAAATGAAAATGAAAATATTTCTAAGGTGTTATACACTTCCTAGTTAGCAATTCTGCCTAGGGTTGGCTCTGTTAATGATTAGGTAAATAATATTCAAGGTCCCTCACAGCCCCAAATGTCTGTGATACTACATCCTAGAAAAGAGTGGGAATTAATCACATGAAAAATAATAAAATACCTAGGAATAAACCTACCTAAGGAGGCAAAAGACCTATACTCTGAAAACTATAAGATGCTGATGAAAGAAACTGAAGACTACACAAACAGATGAAAAGAAATACCATGGTCTTGGATAGGAAGAATCTATATTGTTAAAATGACCATACTACCCAAGGCAATCTACAGATTCAATGCAATCTCTATCAAATTACCAATGGCATTTTTCACAGAACTAGAATAAAATAATTTTTAATGTGTATGGAAACACAAAAGACTCTGAATAGCCAAAGCGATCTTGAAAAAGAAAAATGGAGCTGGAGGAATCAGGCTCCCTGACTTCAGACTATACTACAAAGCCACAGTAACCAAAACAGTATGGTACTAGCACAAAAAACAGACACATAGATCAATGGAACAGGATAGAAAGCCCAGAAATAAACCCATGCACCTATGGCCAATTAATTTGCAACAAAGAAGGCAAGAATATATAATGGAGAAAAGACAGTCTCTTCAATAAATGATGCTGGGAAAACTGGACAGCTACATGTAAAAGAATGAAATTAGAACATTCTCTAACACCATACACAAAATCAACTCAAAATGGATTAAAGACCTAAAGATAAGACTGGATACTAAAAAACACCTAGAGGAAAACATAGGCAGAACACTTTTTGACATAAATCACAGCAATATCTTTTTGGATCCATATCCTGGAGTAATGGAAATAAAAACAAAAATAAACAGATGGGACCTAATTAAAAGCTTTTGCACAGCAAAGGAAACCATAAACAAAATGAAAAGACAACCTACAGAATGGGAGAAAATATTTGCAAACGATGTGACCGACAAGGGATTAGTTTCCAAAATATACAAATAGCTCATACAGCTCAATATGAAGCAAACAAACAACCCAATCAAAAAATGGGCAGAAGATCTAAATAGACATTTCTCCAAAGAAGACATACAGATGGCTAACAGGCAATGAAAAAATGCTCAACATCACTAATTATTAGAGAAAGGCAAATCAAACTACAATGAGGTATCACCTGACCCCGGTCAGAATGGTCATCATCAAAAAGTCTATAAATAATAAGTGCTTGAGAGGGCGTAGAGAAAAAGGAACCCTCCTACACTGTTGGTGGGAATGTAAATTGGTGCAGCCACTATGGAGAACAGTATGGAGGTTCCTTAAAAAACTAAAAACGGAGTTACTATATGACCCTGCAACCCCACTCCTGGGCATATATCTGGAGAAACCTCTAATTTGAAAAGATAAATGCACCCCTATGTTCACAGCAGCACTATTTACAATAGCTAAGACATGGAAGCAACCTAAGTGTCCATCAACAGATGAATGAATAAAGAAGATGTGGTGTGTGCGTGTGTGTGTGTGTGTGTGTGTGTATATATATACACACACACACACACACACACGCACACACACACACAATGGAATATTACTCAGCCATAAAAAAATAATGAAATAATGCCATCTGCAGCAACATGGATGGATCTAGAGATGATCATATTAAGTGAAGTCAGAGAGAGAAAGACAAATATCATATGATATCACTTATATGTGGAATCTAAAAAACTGATACAAATGAACTTATTTACAAAACAGAAATAGACTCACAGACATAGAAAACAAACTTATGGTTACCAAAGGGGACAGCGGGCGGGTGGGGGGAATAAATTAGGAGTTTGGGATTAACATATACACACTACTATATATAAAATAGATAACCAACAAGGACCTACTGTATAGCACACAGAACTATAATCAATATCTTGTAATAACGAATAATGGAAAAGAACCTGAAAAAGAATACATATATATTCTGAATCACTTTGCTGTACACCTGAAACTAACACAACATTGTAAATTAACTACACTTCAATTAAAAAAATGGTTAAAAAAATACTGAAGAAGTTCTCTCAAAAAAAAAATTAAAATGTTGGGAATTAGACTATGAGCCCAGGATACCTATACCAGGGCCAAGCTTAGTGAGCTGCCTCGATGGCGAACCCCATAACCTGCCATAATTTTTGAAATGCCACCATTAGAAATTCACTCTTTTGAGTTAATATGATCTTTTAAAATAAAAATTTCTCTGGGTAGAGTGACACCGATTAATCCATTAAGTATTTCCCCATTAGTATAATTCAGTTTACCATGAATTTTTCTTTGAGGCAGAAAAATACAGAACAACAGTGCATTTACTTGGTGTGGGTATTGATAGGAATGAGAAAAACCAAGAAAACAAGACTAAAAGTTTTGGAGACAAATTTCACCTACGTTAAGCTCTACCAAGACAGCACTGAAGAGCACAATCCGTCCAGCACCATTTTCCTCTCAATCTCTGACAGCAGAGTGTCATCTGATCTGCTAAGATTTTGAACTTTCTCGTGGATATGACTTTCTTTTTCATTCACAGAGCAGCAGAGTCAGGCTGGTATTAAAATTCTGCTTCGATTGATGTCCAAGCTGAAACTATATTTTCATAGTTGAAACTGCCTGAAGGAACTGTTTTCCATGCAAAGGTTAGAAACCCCTGCCTTTCAGACTTCAGACTAACAAGTCTTGCTATGTGCATCGCCCCTCTGCCTCTTCCCCCAAATCTTGGCCATCAGCAAGAATAAATTCTAGGGCTTTTCTCAACCACATCTGCAGGGAAGATGACCACATAACAGAAAAATATTATTACTTTGAGGGGTTAGGTATTACTCTGATTTCAGAGACAGGGATAGAGGAGGTCAGACAAATTTGAGGCATTTGTTTATATCAATACAAAATAGAACCAGCAAAGGGATTCCCTGGTGGTCCGGTGGTTAGACTGGAAAGACTCCACGCTTTCACTGCCGAGGGCCGGGGTTCAATCCCTGGTTGGGGAACTAAGATCCTGCAAGCTGCACGGCATGGCCAAAAAAAAAATAAAAAAAGGACCAGCACCAGCAAAGCTTGAATCTTTGATACAGGTTGTAATATAACATTATGATCAAATATCCAGAGGCAGATGAGGTTCAAACACAATCTCCATCACTTACTAATGGTATGACCAGGGCAAGGTTACTCATCTTTCTTAAGCTTTACTTCTGTCATTTGTAAATTAATCTTTCATTTGTTCTAAAATTCATTAAACAAATGTTTACGGTTTGCAGTAAACATGTGTCTACTATGTGCCATGCACACTCTTATGCACTGGAATACTGTAAGCTCATAATAGAAAATATTCTTCAAACAAGAAAATAATTTTAGAAAGTGACCGGTAGATCCTAAAGATTTAACAAAAGTTCAGCCTACTTAACTATATATGACAACAGGGCATCATTTGCGTTTTTAATATTTTTTTCTCCTGACACCCATGTATTCAATAAGCAGCTTAAATATATATTTCTAGTCTTTCTCACAATCCATACAAGTGTTGCTTTCATTTCATTTGCTCATGTAGAGCAACAGTTGAAAGAAGAAACAGGTAGGCCACAAGCTCTGGTTACAAACTGGCGCCCAAAGCTTTTCAAAAGATTTAAATTAATAATGGGGACCGAATTTTCCTTTTGGTTTGTAAAACTAATATTTAGGCTGTACGATAAGTGAACTTTACCATCGTTGTCTTTGAGTTCAGTGGAAACCCTTACATTACTTATCAGTTTAGCACATATTTACGTTTTCTCAAGGGTATAAACACGCTGCACTGCCAACAGCTGACAAACACCAGCTAAAACCTCCAGAGCGTGAGGCAGCTGAACAGGAAACACATCCTCTTCTGCTTCAAATATTTTTACCATGACAATTTGAAAGAACACCGAGCAATTACAATGATGATATATTTATATCTCAACTGGAATTACACACAGCTCTACAAACCAAAACAGGAATAAAAGCAAATACAAGCCACGGCTGCACACAGGCACAACAAACAATTTGGTGAGTCTCTCTGAAGACAGGATGCTTTTCTCCATTACCTCTACTCTGCGACGCTTATGTACAGTGCGGCCTCCTCCTCCTTGCCTGCAGCCCCAGTCAATCCGGACCTCTGACCGATTGCTTCTACTGGAATATGAACACACTACTTGGTCTTTAACAGAGGGATTATGCCATGTTTCTCTAAAGTTTTTAACTTTTAAAATGAGACATAGGCACAAGCTCGTTTCCTTTTGCGGTTTCATACTTGACAGAAGTTCTCCGGAAACACTAACTCGAGAAGTAGTAACTGGTCTATATTTCTCCTTACAGTTATACCCTGACACCATTGGTATGAATACACATGACTAAACTCTCACTGGTTTAAATAATGTTGTTTAGACTGAAGTAATGTGAGACAAATATGCTTTAGCTTCATGCCTTAACACACTCAATATAGAAAGTTTCTAGAAACACTATGTTTCTGCTTCCTCTTTCTTTTTTAACTTGTCTAGTCTACTCACAGGTGCAAGGTATTAATCTCTTTACAGCATGTTACATGATCAACAGGAGCTTTCAAAATGTATTTCTAAACAGACTGTTGCCTAGATATGTTTAAGTCTGGTAAGCAATTTTACAACATATAAACTTTTTTTTTCTTTTCTCCTTTTCTAGCTTTAGTGAGATGTAAGTGACGTATAACACTGTGTAAGTTTAAGATGTACAACATGATGATTTGATATTCATATGTATTGTGAAATGATTACCACAAGGTTAATTAACATCTCTGTCACCTCACATAATTACCATTATATGTTGTGTGGTGAGAACATTTAAGATCTACTCTCTTAGCAACTTTCAAATATATAATCCAGTCTGTTAACAATAGTCCCCATGCTGTACATTAGATCCCTGGAACTTATTCATCTTGTAACTGGAAGTTTGTGTCCTTTGTACCTGGTGGCATTCTCACATAGTACCAGTTTTCCTAAACCAAAAAGTATTGCATAATCATAATCTTCTTACCCTCCTAAATATTCAGAAACCTTTTCATTATTTTACATTTAGAGGAACATAAGATATAAAATAATATCCTAAAGTCTTGTCTTAATAATCAACAGTAGAAACACTCAGCTGTTTTAGGCACTGGAGATGCAAAGAAAGGGTTTGTCCTCAAGGGCTTCATGGTCTTGAACTCAAGTCACAGGCATTAAAAAAGAAGAAGGAGAAGGAAGAGGAGGAGGAGGAGGAGAAGGAGAAGAAGGGGAAGAAGAGGAAGAGGAAGAAAAGAAGAAGAGGAAGAAGAAAAAGAGGAAGAAGGAGAAGGAGGAGAAGGGGAAGGGGAAGAGGAGGAGGAAGAAGAAGAATAAGAAGGAGAAGGAGAAGAAGAAGAAGAAGGAGGAGAGGAAAAAAGGAACAATGCACTGTCACATGATGGCATAGACCAAAAGGGAAACAGGCGTTCAGAGTAATAGAGGTCTGAGCATTTCAAACAATGGCATCACAAGAGTACTGGAATGCAACAGAAGAGGATAGGTTAGAAAATCAGAAAGCAAGGAATAGTCTAGGCAGGACGTCTAGACAGGAACAACGGCCTGAGCAAGGTCTTGGCGTAGAGAAGTTCATGGTAGGTTTGGGAAGGAGACGGAAGCCAATATCTAAAGTGTTATCTCTCTGAAAGCTTCACAGACATCAATTAGCTAGAGAAATGGATCTAGTCTAATTCACTTCACATAATATGCTAAAAAGTACTGAGTCAGCAAGTAGTGCTAGACTTTTCCCAATTTTAAGAAAAACAGATGACTAAAGCTCACAAGGGTAACATTGCTGTGGGCATTTTCCAATATCTGTACCCACCAAATAGCTTTCATTTATATATGCTATGATAAAATCTTTACATCAAAAAGTCTACGCTAATTTACTGGATAGTATTGATTTTGGATTGAAGAACTCAGAAAAGGATAAAGTGTAATAAACATCATCACACTCCATGTAAGGTTCACACTGTGTTCACTGAGAATATAGAACTCTGGGGAAAGCAGCTAAATTAATTTTGAATGCAAATCATTAACATATTTATGAAAATCATCTCTTACAATTATTTTTTTTTAAAGAACACACACACACACACACACACACACACACACACACACACACACGAAACTGTTCACACATTGACCAAGTGTGCTCCAGAGTTTTTCTCTAGTTCATCATCCTTCCAACACCTGCTTTTCCCCAGCCAGGTCCTCTCTCTGCTCTATTCCTGTGCCTTTTTCAAGCTGCAACCTTGTCTAACACATCCAGTTTCTCCCTCTACACCAAGCTGTCTCTTCCACTCTGATCTCAGCACTCAATTCAAGATTTATCCAGTTCAACAAGCATTTCCTTTATTCTCTGCCATCCACACTGCCCTTAGTTTGTAGGGACATCTACTGTAGCTTGTGAAATTCACAATAATTAATGTGAATGATTCACTTAACAAATATGCATCATAACCTATTTTGTGCCAGGCAAGGCAATCGAAGTACAGGAAGGAACATGACAGCAGGAACACGGTTCCTGCTTCCTGGAGGGTATGATCTCAAGGCTATGAGTCGGAGCTATTCTTCACTTGCGGGCCTATCTGTGATTCCTCTTTGCCTCAAATGTCCTCTCCTTGCTACTCCAGCAATCTTTCCCTTTCATTTCCAAATCAAAACCCAATCTCGGATCTCTTTTAAGGTATTGTGCACACAGAATGTACTTACTAAATAAATAAAGTATGGCTAAAAATGCCATACACCCATGAATTATGAAGAAACAACTATGGTAGATCAACAGCAATAATAAATGTTAAATGTACAAAACCACTCACAGCATTAGCTACGACTGCAAATAAAACCTTGTTTTTTCACGTTTAAAGTAAGAAAGAGACCACCAATATCTACCTAGCAAAACCACATCTATGAACCACAAAACTGTATTTCCTCTTTAAAATATTTTGACAGCCAGTAAAAGAAAGGGCAAGAGAATCCAGTTTGGATGCACTTAAAATATAGTGTTAAGATATAATTGTCTTAATCTGAAGCATTCTTATAATAAGCACAGTGTCTTCCTCTATCCAAATGTGGACACAGCCACAGACATTCCAAATCCTCTTCCAGTTCTCTGCCTTTCTGAGCAGAGCTGAGTCTAGAGTTTGTCTCACCTGGTGGCATAGTTCTTCCCACTGCCTTTGCAGAAGCTCCATGCGTTCGTTAAGGATGGAGATATCGTCTGCACTGATGCAGGCACAGACAGCATCCTTCAGCACCGTCAGCTGTGCCAAGTCATCTGTCCAGCTCCCAACTGCATTTTCCAATTCCTAGATTTAAAAAAAAGCACAAAACTTGAATACCCATGGGCATCTATCATCAACAATTTCTGAAGTGTATTGGGAATCCCCTCTTGATGTCATTACATTTCCATCCCATTCTATCCAACTTGGTAGCTACTTTATTTGCTTCCTACATAATCTGATAATTTGCCAAGTTCTTCTTATATAATACCAGGTTGCTTGCAGAATCTTTCCTAATGGGAAATGGAAATCTAGTTGCCATTTCATTGATCTTTTCTGATCGTCTTTTCTAGTTCAAGGTTCATCACTGCATTGATCTTCCTTACTTTTAAACCAACATTACCTTTGTCCCAAGTGACTGATCATGTTAATGAAATATTTAAAAAAAAAAACCCAAACTACTAGATTTAACTTTCATGTTCAAAGACTATCAGTTGCTACATCTGTGATACAGATTTACAATGTAGTAGCTGAAAGGATCAGTTGCCGTTATTACTCAATTTAAAACAATGGACTGAATATGTTTTCTGCAGCAGAAGAGATTTCTTTAAGTTACTGGAAAAAATATGTATTTTCTCCTTTGGGGGAATGATTTAAGGAAAAAAATCCAATATTTGCATGAGTTGACAACAGTTTTTGCAATGCTTTGAACAGATGACTAGTTTTACAATTTGTATAGCTCTTGCTTTTTGCCAGCTGTTGATGTTTTTAGATTCCAGCTAATTTTGCACATGAATAGAGTATTTCACATGGCTTTTTCCCTCTCTTTTTGTCTCTTCATACAGGAGACAAGTTTCCAAAGGCAAAGGCAATTAATGGTACTGTCTGAGGCTAACTTCTCAGGCAATTTAAGCAAACTAGGTTATAGCCTGAATTTTCTAGGTAATTGCTTTGTTTTGCTGCTAAGGTGGTTTGCGGAAGAGTAGCAGAGAGCTGGACCAAAATGCATCCTTCTATTCTCCAAACGTAATAGCAGGCGTGTTTGTAACTGTTGTGTATTTTGGGAAATGAGGTCCCATGGTAACAGTATTTGGCTGAAAGACCAAACTATCTGGGTGTATTAAATACGTAGCATTTCTGCTTATATCCGTAGACATATTAAATTGTCATATCAATGTAAAGATTTTCCTCTTTTTATACCAATTTTCAACTCCCACCCCCCCCAACTCAAACATCAGATTTGGTGTATGGGTTAAAAGAGAAACACCACCTTCAGAAACCAACTGTTTCAGACTCACAGACTCTATTTTAGATGAATGTGTGTGGTAAAAATATAGCCTTTGGGTTCAGGAAACCCTGATATTTACTAAGTTTGAAAAGTTACTGAACTTCTAGCTGCCTCACTTTTCACATCTGTAGAAGGGAAATAGCAGACTGTCCTCATGAGCTTGCGTTCATGCCAACTAAGATAACACTGGTTAGTCACTGGCACATAGAAGGAGCCCAGTAAATTCCCATTCTTGCTTGTTGAAAAGTTTTCTTTAATCATTTGTCATAAATTCACAGGCACAGACTTAAAACAAATTCTTTTTAATCTTTGCATACTACTGAATTTACACCTCAAGATAGTATTTCTCTCCCTTGCCATCCATGACATAAAGTATACTACCTTTTCATTTTCCTAAATCTGCTTCTTTCAAATTTCAAAGATCATCCTTACATTTTAATAATGAAGAAAATTTCTTATATCCACCCTTTTCATGATTTCCAGACTTCTTTAAAAATTAATCTTTCTTAAAGGCTTACAGCTTCTTAGCCAAAGTGAAGCAGAGAACTTCTGATCAAAATCCAAATCATTTAAGTCTGTGTGAAGTTTTAAACAGAATTACTCCAGTGCAGTAATTTGCCAATGACTTGGAGAACACGAGGACATATCATTTGGGGAAAAAAGCATTTTTTTTTTTTTTATATACTTAGATATACTTCTTTTTTTTTTTTTTAATAATTCTTTATTTTATTTATTTATTTTTGGCTGTGTTGGGTCTTCGTTTCTGTGCGAGGGCTTTCTCCAGTTGCGGCAAGCGGGGGCCACTCTTCATCGCGGTGCGCGGGCCTCTCACTACCGCGGCCTCTCTTGTTGCGGAGCACAGGCTCCAGACGCGCAGGCTCAGTAATTGTGGCTCACGGGCCTAGTTGCTCCGCGGCATGTGGGATCTTCCCAGACCAGGGCTCGAACCCGTGTCCCCTGCATTGGCAGGCGGATTCTTAACCACTGCGCCACCAGGGAAGCCCGAAAAAAGCATTTTTAAGGGTAGTTGTGATTTTGTCTGCATACTGCTCAGCAGAGAACTGCTATTCAGGCACTCCACTTGCCTACACAGGAGTGAATGGAACAGATCCTACAGACACTAAATCATGTTGGTCTCAGTGAGCGCCCCATGCAGGGAGGGGTCTGTATTAGCTTCTGATTTGTTTCCAAGTGCCATTTGAAGTGTTGATCATAACCTTTAAATAGCTAGGGCCCTGAGTATCTGAAGGACTGTGTGTCTCCATGCGGTAACTGAAATCAGCTACTTGTAGTTCCTACTTTTCTTACAGGAAAGGGCCTGGAGGGCAGCGTGTGTTTCTCCAAGGGCCATCGTCTGCAGAATTTCCAGGCTGCTGACCCTCACTCTTCTTTCTGTGAACTAGACTCTTCTAGAATGACTCTCCAGTGTGGACACTTTAAAAAGATTGTCTTTATTGCTCTTAACCTAATTTTTAAATATCCTTTAATGCTGTGTTTTACATTTTCATTTACTTACTGAAGGTAATCCATAAACTAGTCTACAATTTCATCGACTGCAATAAATCAACAGCCAAGTTTCACCAGAGTTGTCTGCCCTAATGCAAAATACCAGAAACTTGCACCTACATGCAGACATTCATAGGAGCTTGACTGAATTATGCGTTCAAAGGCGTTATTACACTGGAAGCCCAAGTAGTTGACAGTTAGAAGCTCCGTCCAGCGATTTACCTTGCCACGCATCTGCTCCGCGTGGAGCTCTTCGTGGTGATCTGGCAGAGGTTGGGAAAGCCTCTTTTTGAAGGTTCGTAGTTTCTCCAGAGAATCAGCTATTCCGTTCTCACATTTTTCCCAGTCCTATAACGGGAAGCAAAAGAAATTTCATGGATTTTTAAGGAGCAGGAAGTTGGAAAACAAGAAAAACTCTCTTCTCAATTCCCAGAGAAAGAATTAAAGTTACACTGATGAATACTGTGAAAGCGCCCACACCCACGCTACGGGGTGGGGAGCGTGGGAAGAGCTGAGTTCTAAACTGGACAGTTCTCATTATCTGGGTGACTGCAAGCAGGTAATGCACTACGTGTTGCTTATGAAAACGGAAATGATACAGACTCTCTATAATTGTATTAAAGGATTAAAGGAAACAATGGGTGTCAAGACACCAAGTACAAGACACCCAGAATATTATGGGTACTCAAAAATGTACCTGAATCCAAATCTATCTGCAGAGGTGACAGTATGAACACAGTACTTTGCCTCTTTCCTAACTCCACCCGTAATGGCACTAATGTCTACACTATCTCAGTGCACTAAAAAGGATAGAAAAGAGGATATGAAATCTCTTTCAGGGTGAAAATACATATAGGTAAGAGAAGTGACATGAAATGTAAAAATAATATAACCCTGACTCTGATTCAATTCAATATATAAATAGTATGAGCCACTTAGATTTGAATTGTTACAGAAGTAGAAACACATAACTCTAAATAGCATGGCATTTGACTGGCTTTCTCTTGATAGTACTGAAACATATGTAACAAAGGGCTAAATGTGTAAAACATAAAAAAAAAACCTATCCCAAGAAAAAAAGTACAGGAAGAAAAATAATGCACAATTTTTAAAGTGTACACCTTATATGCCAGCTACTGATAAGTGTTCTGAAGAATAGAATGGTGGTGTGGAATGTGGAGATCCCTATGTACTGACAAAAGAAAACATACATGATGTGCTTGTGTTTTGGAAGATTACACACCAAAGGTAACAAGAGTTCCCTCTAGGGAAGATACTAGGATTTGGGTGGTGGTGTAGGGGAAATTTCATTTTTTACTCTCTATGCTTCAATTATTATCTACATTTTTTTCAGACACATGTATTTCTTATGTAATTAAAAAAGAAAAGAAGAAAATGAGAGGAACCATGATGGAGACTTTATTCTTTACAGCACCCTATCCCTATCTACAAATTAGCCCACATCTGGTGTCTCAGTGCCAGTTAAATTCAACTAAACAAATCTCCTTCATTTTGTCCAATACCTCCCATTCCTGGCCTCCCCCTCCCTAGTAACCCTCCCCTCAACTTAAATTACTGAGCTCCAAAGAGAGACAACTTGAGTTGCTTTTAGTAGTTAGCCTGGAGCCAAATCCTGCTGCATTTCCCTTCATATTATCCCTTTCATCATCTTTTGTCACCGGTCTTTTCCTGTCTAGGTTCTTTCTATCTTCTCTCCCGATGCCTTATTTTCAGCACAGCAACGCACGATGCTATTACAACTGTCTTCTTTAAGAAGTGTTGGCTACAGTGCCTCCCTGCTCATAATGTCTTTTGGTTTCTAAATAAACTGAGAGTTTGGCCCAAAGTTCTCATTTCTCTTTAAAATTCCTTCGAGGAACTTCCTAGAGTACATAACCTCATTCCCTCTTCCCATTCACCAGAAAGAACAAAAACAAGACCCCCAAAACAAAAGCCCCAAATGTCTATTTTGGACAGATTTGTTCCAATTCCGCTTTAGTAAAAGATCTCGGTGTTCCCAGGCTACTCTTAGTTCATCAACGCTAAGCATAGTGAGGGTAGACAGAATATCCTCTTTCTGCTTAAACTGAACAACATTCTCAATGAAATCATCACACACTGAAATCTCTGAACACGCAGGCAAGAAATGTTCATTGATCTAAAAGAGAAAAGGTCAGCTTTTTAGTCTTCCTAACGAAAGTAAGAGGCAATAGTGAAGCAGGTAAACATGCAAGGCATAGAATTATAATGACTATTTTTGGCATATTTACTCAGCATTTAATTAAAAGCTAAAAATATGTAAGCTTTATAGCTTCGGTGAAAAGATACAGTAAAACGAGGCTGTATAAACATTAGAATTCAGCTCCATAAATTCCTTTTTAGGCAAACAGGATCTAGTGTATGATCCAAAAGAAAATAAAACTTTAACAAGAGAATAGGGATTCCCCTTTCCAAGGATGGCTTAGATTCTGAAGCTATAACCAAGTCTTTTTTACTACATGAATTATAAGGAAATAGCTAAATGTTATGGTCTGCAAACATCTATCAAAGTGGATGTTTTATACACCAACAAATAGACTAACAAGAAAAGCAAATGTAGTGACTCAGCCATCTCGCCTTATTAAGTCTTAGAAATGTGTCCAAAAACCAATCACAAATAAAGAAAAAGATATGATTAACATGTTCTCTGCAGAATGATTTACAATGTTTTTAATCCTTTCCTGAAAGCAAAAAAAGAAAAAAGAATCAGGCATATCGTATTACTGATGAATTGTGCTGTGTGCAAAAAATGGTTCTCTCACATATGCTGGGTGGCATTTTTGATTGATTGCTTCCTACACAGAAGGTGATATATTATTATTTTTTTTCAGCATTTTATTTTATTTTTATTTTTTTTAACATCTTCATTGGAGTATAATTGCCTTACAATGCTGTGCTAGTTTCCACCGTACAACAAAGTGAATCAGCCACATGTATACATATATACCCATATATTATTAAATAAAATTCAGTAGAATAAACCCAATGAATGTGCCTACTTCAAGCATTAAAAGAAGCAAAATGTGTTTCATTAGCTTTAGTTATTACCTTTGATCCAAAAAGTGACAGGCCAAATTTAATAGATAATCTTACTGAAGTGTTGGTGATTATCAACATATATAAAACTTCAGTATTTAGTCATGTTCAATTTCAAAATGATAATAATATAAACAATAATAATTACCATCATTTATTGAGTACTCAGTATGTACCAGGTACTTTGATACATGATTTACTTCCATTATTTCATTAAACCCTCACAATGCCCTATGAAAGAGATGCAGTCATACCCACTCTACAGATGAGGAAACTGAGGCTTTGATAGGTTGAGTTAACCAGGTTACTTGGTTTCTTAATGGTTTTAACTTGGGTTTACCTGAGTTTAGAGTCTATGCCTTAATTCAACTGCTGCTTTAATCGTGTCTTATGCAAGGAATTGGAAAGTGAGGGAGAAAAGCATATTGTGGGAGGTCTGCTAAACCTACATTTCCCTAAACTTGCTGTGTGATCAGCCTGCTATCTGTATCCAACTAGAGGCTTAATATACCTCCTGGAGATTTTATCTCATAGCAACTTGCTTGGATAAGCTAAGATCAAATCAAGAGTATCTTCTTGGATAGGTTTTTCCCTGCTATAAAAGAAGAGACATCAATCTTGAAAACCACTTTAGAGTCTTAGATTAGGGAGTGGAATCTACTCTTTGCATTCTTGTCTAGATTTATAAAGTCACCTCATGGTTTCTGGCTTAGCACTGGCCATGAATCAGAATTCATTGCTTGGATAGTCTTACTAGACTTAAAACTACTTTGTTGGGGGATTTTCCTGAAAGACCACCTGCTGAAAATTGGGAAACTTTTCTAGTTCATGCAAGACAGGACAACGTCCTGAACAGGACACAGGGGATCAAAATACTGCAGGGTCTGACGTAATGATCTGCATTATTTGATTCGCAGGATAACAGCGTTGAGGAAGCAGCACAACTATTAAAAGGGCTTTTTCTTTTTTAACATCTTTATTGGAGTATAACTGCTTTACAGTGGTGTGTTAGTTTCTGTTTTATAACAAAGTGAATCAGCTATACATACACATATATCCCTATATCCCCTCCCTCCCGCCCTCCCTATCCCACCCCTCTGGGTGGTCACAAAGCACCGAGCTGATCTCCCTGTGCTATGCAGCTGCTTCCCACTAGCTATCTATTTTACATTTGGTAGTGTATATATGTCCATGTCACTCTCTCACTTTGTCCCAGCTTACCCTTCCCCCTCCCCGTGTCCTCAAGTCCATTCTCTACGTCTGCGTGTCTTTATTCCTGTCCTGCCCCTAGGTTCTTCAGACCACTTTTGTTTTTTTTTAGATTCCATATATATATGTGTTAGCATACGGTCTTTGTTTTTCTCTTTCTGACTTACTTCACTCTGTATGGCAGTCTCTAGGTCCATCCACCTCACTACAAATAACTCAATTTCGTTTCTTTCTATGGCTGAGTAATACAGGGCTTCTTAAACTGCATTGGGCCTGCAGGAGGAAAGAGCCGAACTTACCTGCAACAAGAAGGCCAGTGTTTTCTTCTGCTCCTCCAGGTGCGCGCTGGCTGACCTCCATCTCGCCTGCACGTCAGCGAGCTCGGCCTGCAAGGCGGCCGCAGCCGCACCGTCGGCGCAAAGCAGGAGCTGCCTGCCCGCCTCCACGGTGAGGATGTAGCTGCCTTGCTGTCGCAGGAACACTTTTTCTTTGAACTGAAAGAAACCGCAGATTTTTACTTTCTCATTCTTCTCTTTACCATCTCCCCATTATAAGTATCTTTAAATAATCCTAAATTTTTGCATACATAACATGCCCTCTTTTTTCCAAAAAGCTTTACTGACCCAGTACTTTGGGCCTGAGTGAAGCAATGTATAAATAGATGAGAATTCCACACCGAAAGCTTAGTTTCTGCTCCCGAGTTAAACGCAATCACGATGCGATAGGAAAACTGCTCTATGAGACTGATGCACAGGGGCACAGAGGGACATCTGACCCACGCTGGGGGCACAGGGAGCCTTCTTCAAATGGTGAAGCCTTCAGGAGTCTTGAAAGACACAGGACCACAACCATATTAAGAAGGGTCTGCTGTGATGAGAGCCAGGAGTCAGGGAGAAGGCATCTTCCACACAGAGAAGCAGGATGGGCAAATTTGCTATATGGGATAAATATGATGAATTCAGGACACTGGACTTAGTTTTCAGTGGCTGGAATATAGGATTCCTGTAAGAGAGTGGTAGAAGATGACGCCAGACCACACCTCGCACAGGAATTTGGTTTTTATAGTAAAAGTGACTTGAGATTCATGGAAGAGTATTAAGCGGTCGGGTAGAAAATGGAATGGAAGGCCATACATTGGATACTTTAAGACAGGTTAGGAAGCTATTGTCTATCTAGGCAGGAAATCATGAGCACCTAATCTAAGGTAGTGGCAGTAGGGATGGAGACTTGAGGGATATAAGATATGGGGAGGGAGTTAAATGAAGAGTATAGCTCTAGAATGACTCTGGGTTGCTGACTGATAGACCAGATAGCCGGTGATATTTCCTCGGTTTGGGCACATGGAATGGACTGGTGGAGAATGGTTGATCCAGAGATCACAGGCTCTATTGGAACCATGGAGTATTATTATGTCTGTGATACACATAGATCTAAAGCTAAAAGGGGGTTGAATACATGAGTTGGAGGCTCAGGAGGTGAATGTGACCAGAAGATACCAACTTGACCCTTCTCTGCTGGTAGGGAGTAGTGGAAGCCATGTGTATAGATGAGGTTTCCCAGAGAAGCAAGGAGGAGAAAGGAAGCAGAGAACAGTGACCTTCAAAACAAGAGGAGCCTATGAAGTGTACTGGGAGGGACTGATGAGAGGGTGAGGAGGTCTCCATCTCAGAGGCTGGACTCCCAAACTCCCAGGTGGGGAAAGTAAGGGGAATGGCAAAGAGCTCACACAGGACTGAGTCTTTCATCTTTTCTGGAATACTTAAGTTAAACTGCTCATGAGTAAAATATGTATAATCAGTGCAAAGTTTTCCTTTCCTTGCCATTGCCTTTCCATCCACGCTGGGATTCACTGAGCTGCTGGGAGGTCTTGGTGGGTGAAGTGGAGTCAGTCTTTGTGAGAGGCTGGGACTCGCCCTACTTTCATTGTTAAATATGGACTTTGTAATGCCATCATTTTATATATTTCTGTTGACATTTGAGAACAATGCTTGTTCTCATTCCACTCTAAAATCCTTCTGAAGAACTGAGGCCAGGGTAAAGTGTGCAGCGGAAATGCAGAAGAGGTTTAAAAACCACCTGTTTTGCACCTTACCTGCACTTCATCAAAGAGGGTCCTTGCTTGCTGCAATGGTATTGGGACACTTCCGAGACCACTCACGGGTAGATAGGACACTTCAACCAACCATTTACGAAGCTTTTCTGCCATCTCCTGATAGCGCTGCCACTGGCGGATCTGGCTGTCAATGATGCCCCGCCTCTGCTGGGCCCTGCGAATCACCCCCTGCCACTGATTACTGAGAAGGGTCAATTTGAGGTTGAACTCATCCCTGGTGAAGAAATAATTACATAAGGAAAACCACCATTATCCTGGATGTAGTTACATAATGAACCGATACATACAAACTTGATGACCGTAAGCCTAAGAGGTGATCTAGGGCAGAGGTTTTCATATATCGTGCCATGATCTGTTATCAGGTCTACTGAAAGTAATTTAAAAAATTAATAACAGTTAAGCTATCGGTGTTTGCAAATGGTGTGTTCACGTCTTAGCACAGGTGGAAGACATATCTGTAAGGTCAACTGTCATTTGCCCTGTCTCAGAGTGCATGAGAGGGGACAGAGTGTGGGGCAGCAGCTACAATGCGAACGGCTCCCTGAACATGCCTGTAGCAATGTATGCAGCATGTGGCAGCATCCTGTGTATGCGACAGCAGAAAATGAGGAGCCCAGCTTATTTACAACCTCTGTCTTCAGCTACAATGATAAGTCACTTTGGATGAACAAAACTGGGTTACTTTAGCTAGAACCACAAACCACTTAAATAAAATTATGTTATGTAAAAATATTTTTAAAAACTGTACTCCATAAACTCTCAGTATTCCCTCACAGTAGACAGTCCTAATCTTTAGCGGATTATTTCACATACTAATCTAAATCATCCCTTCTAATGTTTCAAGCCCACTTCACTTGTTCTTAGCAAAATGAAAACTATCTAGTCATCATTTTCTGAATAAAGGTTGTGCGTATACTTAGAGATATTAAATTTTATTTATGCTTTCTCAATTTCAGGCTAACTCATCTCAGATCTTGTAGTTGGTTCTTCCTACCTCTGTCTACTACCTTTTAAAAATGTTGGTAGTTTTTTATTATGTTTTTGTTAACATCCAACTGTGGCTTTAGAACTGGTTTGTCCAGTATCAAATAGAATGAGTTTCTTTGTAGATTATAGTGTTATTCACACATTTTAGTACTAAAGTGTAACATTACTTGCTCTTTCTCTATGTTACTAGTGTTGCTTTTCTTCCCTCCTGTGGGGGGCTTCTCTCTGAGTTGGATTTACTGTCCTGGGCTCCTATATTCTTCATACCTCTTATTATCGAGGGCCACTATAAACTTTGATTTTGTAACCAAATATGTTATTAAGTGCTTCTGGTTTTGAGAGGAAATTCTGATATTTATAATCTAATTTCAGTAGAACCAATTCATCATATTGATGAATTAGGTTCACGAGACTTCCCTAAAAGTTACAAGCATCCATCATCTCTGAAAACATCTAACTCCAGGGCTTGGAGAAGAGTACCCTATACATTGCTTCACTACCAGCTAGCCATCCAGGGTCTCTTTGGAGCCTCCGTCCTCACTTTGTAGAACCAAGCTGCTCTGAGCTATCTGTCAGCATGAGGAACTACTCAAAACATGACACTGGGCTCAATGCTGAACTTGAACTCTCAGAAACAAAACGTATAAACGAACTTTTAAAATGCAATACATTTGTAATCTAGGACCTTCCTATTTGTCAACAGGCTCTCATCTGTAATTTTTTTCACTCGCAACTTTCAAAATTATCCTTGGGTCCCATCCTCCCATTTTCATCTCTTTGGTGTTTTTCCCTGCTAACATTTAACATTTAATAGATGTTGGCTTGTGCATGAATTTTAAATTTTATTTTACTTAATGACTCAAGCTTTTATAATATTGTTACAGAGTAGGGAGGATAAAGCAAAAGATAAGTTAATTGCACTTGAATGTGTCTTATTTTGAAGGCCTTAAATTCTTAGTAAAGCTCACATTTAAGCTTGGCTTCCTTAGAATAGAATAAATATGGCATCACATTTTGTTGTTCCAAGCTTAATCATGAAAATCTTTCATGTACTTCCAAAGAAATATCCACTTAAAACTGAAATTGCTTCCAAAACTTTAAAAAAGAAAGCTCTTAATAAAAATAATGACTTATTTTCTGTTTTTTTGGAAAAAAAAAACGAAGTCAATTATAATCACAACTACTGTTCTAAATATGGAAAAGACATACACATGTGATAAACTAAATGAGGTTTGTATGCCAAATATCATCACAGAAAGGAATGGGGTAGAGTAAACATTGTTCCTAGGAAATGTAAATATAGGACGAAATTGCCAATTCATACACCATAAATCTAAAGAGGACCTAGATTTTACCTCTGCATTTTTAATACAGAGATAATCTGCTAAGTAATAAAGAGGAAACAGGGTTTCAGGTTGAGTGTAATCTGACTTAAGTTAGCAAACCATTTTCAAATGTGGAGACGTCACCATGGTATAGGAAACCTGGCTGGTCCTGACGAAAGCAAGGTACACGAGTGGTGGGCTTCATTCTATTGCTACTTAGTTATGTGACCTCGGTCAAATCAGTTCACATTTCTGCGCCTCAAGTTTTCATTTGTAAACAAGAGAGATGGTCTAGTGATCTCTATGCTCCTCTGAGGAATAAAATTTCTGTAATCATATGAGAATATCAGAAGCATCTGTTGACAAACCACTGATACATCACTGACACAATTCATTCTGATCTAGTCATTAATTCTAGTCCCCTACAGACGACTAGCGAAGGTTGGCTAGGTGATTTCCAATTACTCTATGTCCTTCATGTAATATAATAGCACTTCTTTAAAAAGATTCAATACTTAGTCGTTTCAGAGATTCAGACAAGTCTTTCCTCCAATTCCTGAGGCTCCTCTCCAGTACAATTGCCTTAGGAAGATTGGCTCTATGTCCTCTAACCTGCTCATTCGAAAGAAAATGGCTAATTTACTGGAACCTTTCTTCATAATACTATATCAAAGATCCTACCTGTCAACAACTTGACCTTGTTCTAGAAGATGCTGTCCATCAACAATGATCGAGTGTAAAATCTGCTGACGACTGAACATCTCTGCTTGAAACAACTGTTATTTTTAAAAAAGAAAAACAGAATTTAGAGTTCCTAATTTTAGTGACCAGTTCTCCAATAACTTTCCAAAAATTCTGGTTCAAGTGAGACTATGAAAAATATTTCCAGCCGAATCAGGTTGTGTATGAAAACCCGCAATGTAAGAATATTTTTAAACCATCAATTAAGATAAACTTAAAGATACAGTTTAGTTTTTGTTTACTAAAACTAAGTGACTAAAAGTAGAATTATGTTTCCCTTCTTCCTTTCAAAATCACCTAATAAAGTTAGTTAACACATAATTTGTATTCCGTTTTTTTTTTTATATGCAGAATATGGTCCATTTTCAGACAGAGAATCGCTTAAGACCTTTTAGAAGTTGAAGAATGGAAAAAAATCCACCCTTTTTATAAACTCACTGTTTTTCAATATAACTCAGTTAATAAAATTGTTTCCCTACTAAAAAAGCTCAAGAGAAAGTCTTTCAGATTTTCACTGTTTTTTAAACAGCTTTATTGAGATAGAATTCTATATCATACAATTCACCTATTTACAATATAATGATTTTTATTATATGTCCAGAGTTATACAACCATCACCACAATCAATTTTAGACTATTGTCATAACTCTCCCAAAAAGCTCCACACTCATTAGCAATCACTCCCCATCTCCTTTCAATCCCCCCAGCCTTAGGTAGCCACTGATCTATTTTCTGTCTCTATGGATTTGCCTACTCTGGATGTTTCATATAAATGGGATCAGGTAATTTACTGTCTTTTGTGACTGGCTTCTTTCCTCTTAGCATAATGTTTTCAAGGTTGATCCATGCTGCAGTAGGTATGAGTAGTGTGTTCCTTTTTATTGCTGGATAGTATTCCACTAAGTGGATATACCACATTTTATTGTATTCATCATCAGTTAGTGGATGTCTGGGTCACCTCCACTTTTGGGCTATTATGAATAATGCTGCAATGAACAAAATTCTGGTACAAGCTTTCGTATGGACATATATTTTCCTTTCTCTTGGGTGTATACCTAGGAGTGGAACTACTGGGTCACATGGTAATTCTATGTTTAACACTTTAAGGAACTGCCAAATTGTTTTCCAAAGTAGCTTCACCATTTTACATTCCCACCAGCAATGCATGAGGATTCCAATTTCTCTATTCCCTCATCAACACTTGTTTTCTTTTTCATTGTAGTCATCCTAGTGCGCATGAAGTACTATCTCATTTTAGTTTTGATTCATTGTATATTACTTCATTGTTGGTCAACTCTATAAAACTGGACTTAAAAATCCCTTACACATATTTAAATTCCCTATTTTTAAAAATTTAAGCAAAATGCCTTAAAATTAATTTCATTCTCTTTAAAGTCCAGCATTAAGCTTTTCTCTGCTTTAGCTGCATCCTATCTCTCCATTTGTGTATATTTCACAAACACGAGAGCAACTTAGTTACACCAGTAAATAGCAAAATAGAGACTAATTGCAAATTGATTAATTTGCTTTTTGTATCTAATTCTTTCTCGATGTTTCTTGAGAAATGATTATAATGCAATTTGATCAAGAGGCACACCTGGAGATATTTGGTAGTTTGATTTCCTAGTATAAAATATGTATATGTTTTTTAAAGAACTCACAATTTTTATTTATCAAAGGCTTTTAATCAAAGCATAATCTCCTAAGCAACTAGCCTCGGCAATATTAGTGTAGTCTGTAATTCAACTGGGAAATTATCTTACCACAATTCTGGCACCATACCTTGCAGGGTATTGAAGCCTGCCCCATGCTTATAACCAGCTATGGAATAAAGACTGGACTGCATTTTCGTGATTAAGATAGTGAAACTTCAAGCTTAAGAAAGAAGGCAAGAACATCGCGTGCATTTGAGCAGATTCAGCACACAGTATAGGACTTTCATTCTTCCACATGGCATTTTGTAGCATCTTCCAAAGGCCTAAAACAATTTTATCACCCAAAAATGTACTGGCATAACTTACCTCATGTGCTCTCTGCTGCTCCAAAAGATGCTGATAATTGCCTGAAATCTCCACTGCTAACTTCTGTTCCGTTTGAACTAGGAATTCCATCCATGTTTCACATTTTTCCAAGAAAGTTTGATGTTGTAGCAAAAATGACTGTAACTTACTGACAGAAGAAGGAAAATGAATAATGGTGGTGCTGTCGCTTTTTTCTTATACCGTCAGCATATAAAACGAGATTAAATATTCTCTGTTCCAATTCTAATTTGACCTCCACAAAGCTTTCATGTTAGGTAGTAAAATTTTGTGAAAAATAAAAAGAAAATTGAAGAAAAGAAATTTAAATGACAAAATTATATATCTTTAATATATTCTTATATAAAAGTTTTATTTTTTGATTAAAACAATATTCAGTACATTAAACATGGGAAATCACTTCACATTTTAAGTTTCTCACTTTTAGTTCAAATTGTGTGAATAACATTGGAAAGACCTAGAATTTATAAATATACACAAATCGTGAACTTATTGCTACTGATATTTCAGAGTAGCCAAAACATCTCTGGGTTACTCTACCTGAATCTTTCTGTAGTCTGGGAGGAGATCAGAGACCAGTGCCGGTTCAGATTCTGCATTCTTTTGATTTCTTTATCATTCAGGGGTAACCTGTATCCAAGCTCATTTAGCCGGTCTAAATCTGGGACCATGCTGCTGAATTTTAGCATCTGTCCCTGAAAGCAAGATGCAAAACTAGATTTAGCACCACGGTCAGAAAAGGCAGAGCTCTTTCAAAAGTGCACAGCGAACTTCTGATTTCAGGAAGAAGCTGGTCTTTGGTTTCCTCTGCATTTCTAGGCCACCTCCTCGCAATCTCCAGTGCTGCAAAGAAAGCAAAGCTGCATCTCCTCATCAGCTTCCACTGCTGCTGCTGTTGTTGCTATAGCTACTCACCATCCCTTATTGAACATTTAACAGTTTACGTGTATTATTTACTTGATTTATTTACTCATAAGTAATTCTTGCTTGAACTGATAAAGGATGAAAATTGTGCTGATGACTGAAAGGACTTGTTTCTTTCCCTTTATATTTCATTATCCATGTTAATCTGCTCCTTTATTATTTAATAATAATATTAGTTAGAATAGTAATAGCTAACTAACATTTATTGAGCACATATGAACCAAGCATTGTTATAAGAGCTTTACAGGTAATAACTCATTTTATCCTCAAAACAACCCCATAAGGTAAGAACCACTACTGTTCCCAATTTACAGTGAGGAAGAAGAGGCACAGACACTAAGTAAATTGCTCAAGGCCACCCAGCTAGTAAGTGGTAGAGCCAGGTAAACACGACTCGTTGGGTTCTCCTTGGATGGAACACAATCCCACCTGAGCTCCAAAATCACCACCCATTATCTTAAGAGCTTCAGTTTTAGGTCCTTGACCCCAACCTCAAAGTTGGTGAGACTCAACTGAGAAAGCAGTCTATGCTTTCAGATCGCTTTCCTCCCTTCACACACAGGACAGAGCTGCCTGTCCTGGTTTTCCTGTGGGCATTCGTAACTCCATCTAGGAAATCGGCTACAGGCAGGAGAAAAGGTCAGGACACCTTTGGCTGTGTGTGTGTCCACTCTGCGTGCTCTGCAAAAGGCTCATAACCCTGAAGGGAGAATAAATCTTGCCAACTGTCGAAGCCAAAAGCAAACTATTAGATGGCAGAATTTCCACGGGGAGACATCAGCAGTGAACAAAACTGACGTGCCACGGTCCTTCTCGTGGTGCTCAGAAAGAGTAAGACACCATTCCAGTAGCAGAGAGAACAGCAGCCACCTAGCACGTGAACATCCTTGGACGGTATGATGAAAGTCTGAAGAAAAATAACAGTGGGCTATGAAACTGTGTCGCTGTGGGGCCTGACCATGGACAGAAGGGGAGCCTTTCTGAGAGTGACACTGAATAAAATGACCAAGAGTTGATGCCTTTTGGGGACAAGGAACAGATTCCAGAAAGCAGGGGATGGGCATCTTACACACAGACGCTGGGAAGCACTGCAGCTCCCAAGTGCCTGGAGAAGGAGGCAGACGGAGGTGAAGGCGAGACCCTTAGGGAGGTGGAAGCCGGGTATTGCTGGTCTTGATACTTCACACAGATCTTTAGCCTGAGAGCAGCGGGAAGCCATGGAGGGTTTTAAGCAGAGGAATAACAGTAATAAAATGTGCATGTCTATTGTACTATTTTATTTACTGTAAAGTAGTTCATAATTAAGTAAAACCTTTTAAAAGCAAAAGATCATTCTGGCAGCTATAGGTTGGAGGGAGAGAGGTCGCTGCAAGGAGGTCCACAGAGGCTGAGGCTGTGGCCTTGGCCCCTGAGCAAGATCGGACAGCTTAAAGTAGGAGTGGATGATGGTAGTGATGGAGATGGGAGGTTCAAGAGCTACGAAGGAGGTGATGGATTGGGCGCGGGGAGGGACCAGAGCTAGGAGGAGGAGGAGGGAGGTGGAATCCTAGCACTGCTCCTGGGGGTCTCCCATCACGGACCACGAGATCAGCTTGAGCTCAGTGCCATCTCTCCTCTCAAGAGAACAGGAAAGCAGAGCTGGCAAGAGTTTCCTTGGGAACAAAAAGTAGGCTTATGTCAGGAGTTTTGAGTTTTCTTTAGGATTTTGAAGATAGAAGATAGAAGATCTGGGACGAGGATTTGAACACACTTACCTTAAGTTCCTCCATTCTTTCCTGGATGGTCGAGAGGTCAGACGAGTGGCTAGGGTCCTGCCCTTGTAATATTTCTTCAGCTTCTAGTATCCAGGCTTCCAAAGCTTCTAAACTCTTGGTAAAGGTTTCATAGTCAAGAACTCCAGCCTTTTTTTCACAAAAGAAAATTGGTATTTAGAAATCTAGTGAAAGGGGAAGTGGATATTAAAATTATTTTTCATATTCTCATGCCAAATTGCCATTCTCAAGATGCCATTCCTAAAAAGACAAGGCTACAATAATTTAAATTTTCTTCTTTTTATTTATATAGTTTGCTTAACACTTAGAATTACTTCTACATACCATTAAGTAACCAATTAAAGTTATTTTTTACATACATTATCAAACAGAAATATATTCTGATTCTTGCAAAAACTTGTCAGGTAAACATGACTGTTAACATTAAAGTCACTTAATGTCTATTAATTGAACATATTTTACCGTGGAAGGAAGCACTGATTTTGGGGCAAAAGTACATTGTAGAGAAAAGTGCAGGACTCCCACATTCCCTTGACCCCATTGGAACTTCCAAGTTTGTTTATTTTTTAACTTTCTGGTCTTGAAGGAGGCATTGTCTCGATGACAAAAAATTTTTCTTTTCCTGTGTTTATGCCCAGGTTTTATAGAATGCCCAGTTTATAACACCTGCTGAATGTGAGCTCTGTACCTGTAACATAGTCTGCTGTTTGCAAAGAGCCTGTTCTAGGGCACATAAGTGTTGACTCAAACAGAGTTGATCGGACTGAATGGCTGATGCTGCCGAAGCATCTACTTGTTGCTTGAGTTGCTCTCCCAGCTCATGGAGAACGAAAAGGGAATCCTTAACTGTCCCCAGTCCTCTGAGGAGGTCCTACAGAAGATGAAAGCATGCCCATCATGAAACCACATGTTAAGTGTACTCCTTAGTATAAACAATTAGAAACACTCAATTCTTATTTGTCAAATTATTACACTAAATAACCTTCACCTGCAGGAAAAAATAATCAAGAATTGAATTCCATTTTTAAAAACATGTATGTGTATTAACATTTCAAAAATGTACTATTCTGATTATAAAAGCTACACAGGTTCATTGTAGGACATCGGGGAAATGCAGAAAAACTTATATAAACAAGAAAAAACGTTATCTACAAGTAGAGCCAATAACTGAAAACATCTTGGCAGTTTTTTCCTGCCTCTTCATGTAATTGGTATCAAATTGAAAACCCAGGGCTACGTTTTACCTTTTTTGACTTCATATTATACACACGAGAGAGGAGCTATACGTGTGGTCCCATTTTAGTGGTTACAGCACACCCTCCCCTCCTGGTGGGTGCAGAAGCCTAGCTATGGCTCTGGGGAGCAGGAGGAAGAGGAGACTCGATCTCCGTTCTTTTCTGTGATTATTTCTTGCCTCCATTTTTTGTGGGACCCTTTTATATGCTCCAAATTAATAAGCTGGTGGAAACTCCCTGGTTCTGGTTTCCATCTGCCTCTGAGGGATGACAACTGACTGATTCTTCCACCTGTTGCTGGTGCCCCACCAGATACAGAGAGAGCAGAGCCTGCTACACCCGTGCAGGGGCTACAGTGAGAAGGGGAAAAACAAAGGGCAACTTTAACCCTGACAGAGAGATCAGAAAATTCACAGCAATCATCTTGAGCACTAGACTCTAGAACAGGCATATCTCAACGAAGGAGGACTGAAAATTGAAAATGACAAATTTTATAAAGATAAACTATGTGGAAAGAGCAAAAGAAAGCACAGAATTTACCGTAAATCTTAAACTTTAGCTTTAAAGTGATTATTCATTTTTCATGTGAAGGTCTTAGAATGGGTTAAACTTTTATTTATGTGCTTTTTATAACTTGCCTAATTCTAATAACTGATTTGGGAAAGTTTATAAGAAGGTCTTTGACATAAATTCATTAAAATAGAGACAAATAAGGATAAATAGTAAGAGGCATGTGATAGGTGAAACGAGAGAAGAATTGTTCCTGAAAACCTTAAGTGGGTTATTGGCAGCTGCAGTGAAAAAGAGAAATATTAAAAAGCTATTAAAAAGAAGTATACCCATAAATCAGGAAAGAAAGACCTCTTCCTACCATTAAGTTCTTAGAAGAAATTATTATGTTGATGCTTACATAAGAGATAATGGACCTCACTGGACAATACCTTGGAACAGTGGATTTTTAAAAGATGTAACATTACTCTTCATATGGTCATTTCTTATATTGACCATCTCTGTAAAAACAGATAGCCTAAGTCTTTCACATGGACTGTATTTCATTAGGAAAAATGGGAAAACAACTCTTTAAAGATAAAACAACGGGAGGGGATCTCTTAAATCTGTTACATGTGCAACTGTGTTCTGAAAACCTAGCAGGCTCTCTGATACTCGAAACAATTACTTTTGGATAGTTGTCTCACATAGAGACATAACAAAAGCTTAAACACAGCAGCACCAGCCCTGCTAAACTTGAGAAGTCTAAGCTTGGCAAGTTGGTAACACGCGATAGTTCTTGAACGTACGTTGCAATCTTGAATCCATGTGGCAACTTCGTCGTCCGCGATGTCCTTGTCAGTGGCTGCCTTCAAGAGCTCATTGGTTCGACCCTCCTGCTGTTGAACTGTAGCAGCACACTGTTTGGAGTAGTCTTTGTATCTCTGCCAAAGCTGAAGTAGGGCCTTGCTGGCGTGCAGCTGCTCTGCGATCTCTTCCAGCAAGTGATTCCATCTGGAAATGATAGCCAACACTCATGGGCTGATTCCCACCTCTCACCAAATGCGGTTATTTACTATTTTATTTTTCATTATCCTGGTTCATGTGAATATGGAAATAATGCAGATGTCTCATTTCTATTGAACGTAATAAAAAGTAACATTTCACTCTCATATTTCAAGGGTAGGTAGTAGAAATGAGGTCAATCTTGGGGTATACCACAGTTCTAATTCCTTTCTAAATATCTTCACTACATTTACTTATCCTTAAGTTCATTTTGTGAAAATTAAAACGTTCATAGAATAGAACCTATAAAGCTGAAATTCAAAATGCCAGTGTTTTAATTGTATTGTTAGTTATAATAAGATCGTGATATGAATAATGAACAACAGTGTAAAACTGGCATGTTCCATACCTCATATTGACTTCTTTTAGCGTATTGGTAAGAGTTTCTGTCACAGGCGGGTGACTCTCTTTTACCAGTTGGTTGGTGACAGAGCCAAATTTCTGTAAGCTCTTTTCCTGTTTTTCTAGATCATCTTGAAGATTCTGCCCCAAGGAAAAGTGCCACAGATGACATAACAGGATCTAAAACTTCTAATGATCAAGTTTAAGAGTAATTTATAGCTGTTTTCATAAATATGAACATACAAATACAAAAACCGTGACTTTGCCCCAATGCTTTATGAGCTTTCTTTAGATAACCATTTTTTCTTTTGTATGAGTTTGTTCTTATGGGTGTGAGGAGGGTTCTTAACAATTGAGACTTCTTGGCGTGGGAGCTGGAACTCTGCTGGGAAAGCTCACGGGGGGGCCCCGCCCACCATCGAGGAGGAAGGCGTGGGGCTGCTGGGTGTGCAATACATCGTACTGTGGTTCTCTCTACTGCGCAAGGTCAAAGCCCAGATCTCTACTTTGTTACTTACCCAAAGTTGCTCTACCAGAAATTCCTGATAGTGAGACTTTAAGAAGTCATAGCTTTTCTGAGTACCAGCTCTAAGTTCTATCTCTGATGTTCTTCCTTGCAAAGAATATTTATTAGGCAGGCTATAGGCTTGGTGGAGTCATCTACCAAGAACCAGTGAAGAAAGATATTTCCCTGGAAATGTTGCTGAAGTGACAGACTCAGTTCTTAGTAAAACTCCATAGGTGAAGCAGGCTGCAAAAATCCAGTCCTACTCAACACTGATAATATGGTTGCCATCAAATCAAAATACATAAGGCATAGACCCTGAATCCTTTCATATCTTAAGACAGAAGATGTGAAACACAGAGTAAGCTCAATTAAGAAGTACTTCTAACCTCCTCAAAGTTATAAAATGTCTTTTTAAACTTACTATTCTCAAAATAAGTTTTAATGATTCTTAGTATCTGCAACAACTATTTTAAGGTTTAAAGAAATTTAACCTTGTACTTTGTATGTACAAGGTTACGAAGTACATACTTTGTATGTACTTTGACTTCCCTGGCGGCCCAGTGGTTAAGACTCCGCACTTCCAATGGAGGGGGCACAGGTTCGATCCCTGGTGGGGAACTAAGATCCCACATGCCGTGCGGCGCAGACACACACACACGCGCACGCACAAAAGAAGGAAACTGTATATACTCATTTTATCCTTCCTCCCTCCTGCCTCACCCAAAAAAAGGGCATTCCCTTCAGAAAGTCTGCATATCATGTCAGCAACATATAAAGTTTGGTTGCCAAGCCAGGGACGTGGACTGATGTAAGGAGGGTACATGTGAGGCTGTCATCCCATCCCTTAGGGTCTGACTTGCCCATCCCACAGGCTGTGTTATTTAGCCAGGGAGAAAGGGCAATGGCAGGTGAGAGCACCCAGCGCCCAGGTGTGCAGGCGAGTGAGGGCAGTAGCTGATTGAGAGCAGTGACCTAAGAGAGGACAGTGTGCCGTTTAAGTCAAACAGCAGCAATGCCCTCCTGGATGAATACAGTGATGATGGACACCCAGGAAACCAAGCAGTAAGTGCTAGAAAAGGAGGATTACGTGTACACACCGTTGACATTCTGCTGAACGCAAAGAAAACAACTTAATGGTTTAAAATTGTATGACTTTTGCTATTTTTCTTTTTGCTTTCTTTTTAATCCTGTAGAATGTGTTTAAAAAAGCAGGATAAAAAAAGAAAAAGGGAAGACATAAAAGGCAGCAATAATGGATCCAGGAGATTGATTTGGGTATAAAATCATTTTATAAAATACATTCATGGGGATATTTATATAATTAAAAAAATCATTTAGTTATATACCAGTTATTCCAGAATTTGGTATCCACAGGCAAGTTTGGTTATGTAACAAAGAAAGCAGGTAAAATTAATTTTAAATATTTTTAAAATAATTAAATGTAAACAATATACACCAATTATTCCAGGATGATGTTCGCATTTGCTCATTTTTAAAAAACTTTTCTCAAATTAAAAAGGATGTTAAGGATGGGTTCAATTCATCCCTTACCTGAAGACTGTCTACCTGAACTTGCACAGCTTCTAAAGAGCCGGTCAGCAGACGGAATCGGGAGAGAGAGTATCTGGCCTCCATGAGGTAACTGTTTATCTCATCAAAGGCCACTTTGTGGCAGCTCCACTGGTCCAGCACAGACTTCAGCAGGATCTTTAATTGCCCAACCTTTTGAAAGAGACAGAGGCTTCTTATAATTGCATAATATTTTAAGTGATAAAATATATAAATATATATTGCATTGATGGGAAAAATATGAACATTTAAGAACTTCATTGGAATTTCAGGCATTATAAATAAACTCAAATTTAAAAAAAAGATTTGAAAAGTAAAATGTAGCAATGTTGAAATTTAAGCCTTTCATACTTTTGATCACGCAGTCTAAATTAAAATGCTTAAAAAGGTTATATATATAACCTTTACCTATAGTATATATTATTTATATGTATTATAATATAAAAGTGATAAAAGGTCAGTATATTTAATACCACAGTTTAGGAAACATATTAAATGAGTGTTTTAAATGCATTAACCCACTTTATCCTCATTACAACCTTATGAGGTAGATGGAATCATTATGCTCACCTTATATTAAGGAAACTGAGGGACAAAGAGGTTATAAAAATCACCTGAGATCATACTGTTAGAGTGTGAAAGATCTAGATGTAAATCTAGGCATACTGGTCCCAAGAAATGAAACCTATCTATCATCTGTCCATCTACTTACCTATCTATTTATCTATCTAACTATCTACCTATCGATCCACCCCAGGAATGTAAAAGCTCTCTCTCTCGCGCTCTCTCTCTCTCTCTCACACACACACACACATACTCAAATGAATATCTTAAGACAAAACATCCAATAACATTCTTTCCTGTACTTATCTGCAACAGAAAAGGTTTTAGTTTGATCTGTATCATTTAGAAATATACCTGCTTTGGACTTCCTGGATTTCACTCCTAATCTTTTCAATATGGAGTAAGTATGGCCATGATTAAGGAAAGAGATCATATAAATTAACTTGCAACTGAATTCTCTGCTCTTTTTCTTAGCATAACCAAAAATGTTGAAACCAATCGAGGTACTATCACATGGGCCAAAGGCCTAAGAAAATGCTGCCGCAGAAACGAGGCAACACTCCCGTGTACAGGCAGGTGCCAGGGCCTGTCCTAGGAAAGTCAGGAACAAACATGAACGTAAAGCCAAGAGATCAAGAATTTCTAAATCGTCTATTTCTTCCTTGTATTATTTTTGTTTGTTTTTCATGAGAAGATGTTTCTGTGAAAGAACCACTCAATTTATTTAGATGGTAAATTGTTTCCAAAGAATTGTGATGATTTATAAAAGTGCATAACATAAAATGAACTAGATTGAAAATCGGGTTAAAGATAAGGTAATTAGAAAGCTGCCCTCGGAGACCATCGCATGGGCTGTGAGAAGCGGTTTGCTGTACACCCTTGGTCCCTGTCCCTTAACCTGTTGGTGTCTCAGCCCTCACCTGTGGAAAGTGCGGGCAGGAGCCACTGGCACAGGTGTGTGCAGAGCAGGAGTTGTTGTTACATGTATTCTTCTTACTGGGGGATTCAACCCTCTATTCAGCACATAATGTCAAACGTCTTCACAGAGCTTACATTTTAGTGAGAGAATTTAAATAAACGAGTAGACTATCTCATATGTTAGAAGTTGATAAATAATACAGATAAAAGCAAAGCAGAGAAGAGAGTCAGGGAATGTAAGGGGAGGACGCGAAGGCTGTCATTGAAAACAAGGCGGTCAGGAAAGCCCTCCCTGAGATGGTGAATTCAAACAAGGACTTGGAGGAGAAGGAGTGACCATGCGGATATTAGGGAGAGGGGGCTCCGGGCAGAGAGAAGAGCCAGTACAAAGTCCCCGAGTGTGGGCCACACCATTGGGTTCCAGACTAGGGGAGACCAGAAGCACGAGGAACCTGTAGGCTGGCAGCAGGAGCCGCATGGCTTTGGCCTCATTCTGAATGAGACAGGGAGATACTGCGCGGTTGCGAGCAGAGGACTGGTGTGACCTGACTTCCATTTTAACAGGACTTCTCAGGAGGCACGGAGACTATTTAGGAGGCCATTAAAATAATCAAAGCAAGCAGTGACGGTGATTTAGACCTAGGTGCTAGTTGCACAGATGGAGGGCAGAGGCTGGATTCTAGATCTATCCTGAAAATAGGGCTGACAAGATTGTTGATGGACTCGATGTGGGTCTCAGGGAAAGAGAAGAGTGAAGAATGACTCCATAGGTTTCAGCCCATGCAACTGGACGGGTAGAGTTGTCAAGAACTGAGGTGGCAGGAAGTATAGGTTTGTGGGGGAAGAATGGGAGTTGGTTTGGGCAGGAAGTTTGAGATGTCTAATGGTCATGCAAGCGGAGATGTCTACAGAGGACTTCCCTCTGTGTCTGTCTCTGTCTATAGTTTAGGCGAGAAATCCAGTCTGAGGATACACATCTGAGAACCATCTGTGCCTAGATGGTATCTATGGACATGGGAATGGATAAGATTATTAAGAAAGTCATGTTCATAGTAATGTTAATTATAGGAAACATCCGAAGCTAGGCTCTTTAAAAGAAAGTTAATAAAGTGGACTTAACACTACCAATGGATGCTGTGTAGATTCCGTGATTATTTACTTATTTATATTAGGAAAACCAAAACCCATGTCACATTTGGACATGAGATGGCAAGCACGGTCTTGGAGGCAGCTCTCCACAAGAAACGTTACCCTGTGGTCTAAATTTGCCCAGGTGTGGTTGAGATCCTGAAGCGTGCTCGTGACAATGCCAGAGACTTCTTCTTTCTTGTTCTGAATCAAAGCAAGTCCATTCTGCTCAATTTTCTCTACCTCTTTTTCTTTTGCTTTAATCAAATCTTCCAGATCCTGAAAGATGAAGAAACAGTCATTTAAAATTATTCTATTATGGAACTCTGGGGTACACTGAAATTGAGCCATTATAGTCTCACAGCCAAAAAATCTTTTATTAATCTGAAAAGCTTATCATTCTCAGGAGAGGGTCTCCAGAGTGATACTTCTTCTTACATTTAAATTTTTAAAATTCTCTTTTCATTCCATGAGAAATTAGCATAACAAAAAAACCACACAAAATTTAAATGGCACTAGATAATTTTTTCAAGAAGCTACAAGGAAAGAAATATATGTTGGAAATGGTAACATGATTTATATTCTTACATTCATTTATCTTGCTGTTGGAAAAGTTACATAGTCCTAGCTCATGGGATGAAATGCAATAGAATGGTATTCTGGACCCCAGTATCTGAGATTTAGTTACATTTCTGTGACTATCAAGCTGTGCCACTTTGCGCAAGTGAGAAACTTCCACAGGGTCTCAGTTTCTTCAGATGAAAAATCAGAATCTCTATTAACCTGCCTTTCTCCCTAAAATACTCTGATTCTAAGTGAGTATGAAAAGTTGTACAAGTTTTTTTTCTTGAATTGAATCCTCATTTTCTTTAGAATTTGCATTTATGATGGTCAGGATGAAATGTTCAAAAAAGAAAATGAGGCAATGATCTGGAAATCATACTTAACCATAATCCTCACTTATATTTTAAAGCCATTTGAAACTTTGGAAAGCTCAGTGAGCCAGGCTGAGACTGCTATCAACGTTTTATGGATGAACAGTGGGAGATTATGTCATGCAACCTGTCTCCAGTCACAAAAGGGCCAGAAGTAGAATTAGAATTCAAGACTTCTGAGCCCACTGACTCCCAGCCCAGTGCTGGAGGCAGGTGGGAATTGTGGAAAAGAGGTAAATCCATGTCGGGGTGATGTGAGAAGCTGTATATTGATCCTGGTTACATGCTCATATTCAGAAGTACACCTCCAGAACTAGATATGCAGATTGTAGGCCTTGGAGGTTAGAGTGAAGAAAATTGCAAAATATGTTAAGTTTGGATAATGTCTCAATTCTGTGAAAAAGATTTCCAGCCCCCTGTCATGACCCACATATGGATAACTCCCCTGGGCTTGGGTAGTGCTATGGGTAGGATACTAGTGAGAAGTCCTGGTCTCCGCTGTTTTAGTTACAAATGTGCCTCTTTTAAGTTTTGCTTCGTGTGGTCCAATCTTTTAATCACTCCCTACCTTATGTATAAAATAGGAATAATAATACATTTGCTTATCTCAAAGGGATAACATTAGATAAATAAATCTATGAGATCCCTTTCAAGCTGTTAAAAACTAGGCAAATGTAAGAGTTCATTTTATTCAGCCATTTGGTAATCTGCCCTGCTTCACTGAAAATTTATTTATTTTTCTCTCCTTAACTATTATGAAGCTATTTTTGTCTTGATGTATTAATTAGAAGTTCATGTGATTAGTAGCCTAAAGAGATCATTTTTGTTTTGAATAACTGTTCTTTCATTTTCATTTTATAATTTTGTCAATATTTTGACAGCTTTGATAATTAACCTGAGAATAAATATAGTGATTACCAGTGCTACAGGCCCTTTATACAGTAAAGAAAACATAATGAACTTTACTATTTAAGGATTTTTCTCTCTGCTTCTCTAAAAGATTACATAACCATAAATAATCCTTCCAACATTGTCTTTAATAGGATCCTAAAATTCAACCACTGGAATTGAATTTATTCTCATTTATCCATAGATGTTAACTTTTTAAGTGAGCAATATTAAATGAATGACCCATTGCTCAGAAACACATCTCAAAAGTGTCCTGCGCATTTATGTTGGCATAAAAGCAAAACCCAGGAGGGAAACAGGAATGAAATATATATTTTGTGCAAAACAAAGGTGTTTTCCTTTCCCTCCAATAATAATTAAAAGATGATTCTGTTTCTGATCAATGAAGGGAAAAGCTAAACCTAACATCTTTTTGCTATAATAAATCACTCTTAACTTGGGTTAATTCATAAATATCAGTTTCTATGTTGGTTCAAATTCATAAATCACTTCTGAAAGAGTGGAAAAATATCCAAGATCTTTTAAACAAAATAAAGCTTGAATCCAGTCACCAATGTAAGTATGCTGGCTTGAATTCTACACTCTGGTCCAGAAGAACTATTTCTCAAAAATGACAATAAATTTTTATCAAGGTTTGTGGCACTGCCAAATGGAACCTGCCTGTTAGGCTACTGTGATTTATATGTGATGCCCCAAAATAACTATGTGGTCTACTTTCATTCTGTTCTTTGTTTCAAAAAAAATGACTTTTCATTTGAAATCACAAATTGGCATTGGAGTTAAGTTCTTTCAACCATACTTGAAGCTTTTCCTCCTGACACTGCCTGGTGTGACCCTCTGGAAGGTTAAAAATTTGGGTCTGAAAAGGAGTGAAACTTGGTCAAGTTTCTGCTACATTTTCCAGCTAGCAATCTCTCTCTCTGTGTTCAATAGAAGACATGTACATAAAAAGAAAATGGAAAATGGCAGAAAAAAGTATACATTAAAGAGAAGAAAAAATAGTAAGAAAGAGAAAAATAAAAGGAGAGAAGGCAGAAGAAAAATAAAGGAAAAGAAAAGTTAAATTAACCTATATTTCAGTCTTTTAATAGTCAAGTTTATTATTATAACAGTGTAACAAGGAAGCACTAATCTTTCTAATGTTAATGCTGAAATTATGTTTTAATTTTAATGAAAACATTTTAACTTAGGAAGTCATCCTTTGAAGTAAAATTTTGAAATTCTGGCTTACTTGTACATTTTACAATTGATAGCCTACTACTTGAAACCCTACTGGCTCCTGGAAAATTGGAAAGGCAGTAAGACTAGCTGATGCATGTTTCTGGTCTTCCATCTTTTACATACCAATCTTCTGATGTGAAGGTTTTTTGTTTTTTTTTTAATTTCAAGGTAGTTCCCTGTATGATAGTTTTCTTTACCATTTTCATGCACCCTCGAAATTGCAATCCATGAGCTTGTTAGCCCAGCATAAGGGCATGTGCTCTTCCTTTTCTGAACCAAAAAGTTTTGACTAAGAGCTTAAATATACATCTCTTTACATATGCCCCCAAAGAAAAACTGCTGGTTGGAAGGAAGATCATTACCAAAGGCCTTTCTTTTTGAAAGCTGAAATATAAAAACAAAATTTGGGAAAATAAGCGTTTCTGTAGAATTGCTTCACAGTTTAACCTTCAATTGTCCTTAGGAAATACTACAGAGAACTATCACAGCTAATCTGTAACACATACAAATTATTGAATTATTAAAAAAAAAATTACAGCATTTGCTGTAATAGCTTACACTTCTTTTGTATAAAAAAGAATTCCTGAGGAAATATTAAGTGGTCCTAAGTCACTGGAAAACATTTAGAGTCTGCCCACTCCACATGCACCAAGATCCTTATCACCAACAGGAGAACAAGCAGATGCTGCTCGGTCTTCCCAATGAGACACAGTAGGAGGTAACACTGTCCCCTGGGAAGCACTGGCTCATTGGAGTAGAACCAGAATCCAATCAAGCCTCTAGGGCTGACTTCCATTTATAGGAAATACAGGGGAGAGGAGAGCATGTCAAGGAACTACAGAGGCTAATCCTGAACCTGAGTCCAGTCTACGGTTTTTGTAACAAGTTAATAGTGTCAAAAAAAAACTTAAAGAGACTTAAAAGATCTAAGAAGAAATGGAGGATGTGGACACTGTGACATCTTTGTTTAAATAAATTAACTGAAAAAAAAGATATTTTAAAGACAATTGAGGAAATAGTGTTATGAGTTGGGCATTAAATAATATTCAGGGGTTACTGTGAATTTTTTTGTGGTGATAATGATATTATGGTTATATAAGAAAAAGGTCCATTTCTTTTAGAGAGGCATACTGTAGCATGCAGGAATAAAACGACACGATGTCTGGGGAGGCGGAGTCAAGATGGCAGTGTGGGAAGATGCCGAGTTAGCACCTCCCCATAATTAGGATGCCTGCCGGCCGCTGGTGGGGACCCTGACGCCCAAGGAGACGGGAGGAACCCCCAAGTGAACTGGTAGGACGTGGGGGACTGAGGGGGGAGGAGAAGTGGAGGCCAGACAGGATCGGCACCCCTGAGGCCGGGGAGATAAGGAGAGACAGGTGGGAGGAGCCATCCGGGAGGAGCAGGAGAGGAGCGGGGGGCGTTTGCCCCACCCACTCGGGCCCAGGGAGCCTGTTGAGCTCCCAGGCTGGTCCCCTGCCCTACAGGGCCCCCTCCTCCCCCCAGCCACATTGGTCCTGGGGGCACAGGAAGGAGGCTGAGGGGAGAACAGGAGAGTCAAGTGGGAGGGGCCCTCCAGGAGGAGCAGGAGAGGAGTGGAGGGCATTTGCCCTGCCCACTCGGGCCCGGGAGCCCCACTGAGCTCCCAGGTGAGGTCCTCCTACCCTCTGAGACCAGGGGTGGGGGGCACGCCTGGGCCCCTTCTGTTCCTTGAACCTAAGCCCCACCCCCTACAGCACCCAGGGCCTTTTCCAGCCCTGTGGGTCCTGAGCATTGGCCCCACCCACCACCCAAACCTTGCCCTTGTTTAAGCCCCACCCTCCACAGCCAAGGCCTTCCCCCCCACTTTTTTTACTTTCTTTTCTTCTTCTTCTTTTTTTTTTTTTGGCCACGCCATGCAGATTGGGGGATCTTGGTTCATGAGCCAGCGGCTGGGCGAAGCTCCTGCGGTGAGAGCTCTGAGTGAGAACCTCAGACTCCAGGGAATATTCGTTGGAGTGAGGTCTCATGGAGGTCCTCATCTCAGCACCAAAACCCTGCTCTGCCCAACAGCCTACAAACTCCAGTGTTGGAAGGCTCAGGGCAAACAACCACTAAGACAGGAACACAATCCCACTCATAAAAAAAATTAAAAAATGAGACAGCAAAAAGATATGTCACAGATGAAGGAGCAAGGTAAAAACCTATAAATAAATGAAGACCAAATAAATGAAGAGGAAATAGGTAATCTACCTGAAAAAGAATTCAGAGTAATGATAGTAAAGATGATCCAGAATCTCAGAAATAGAATGGAGGCACACACTTGAGAAAATAAATGCTTAACAAATATCTAGAAGAACTAAAGAACAAACAAACAGAGATGAACAACCCAATAACTGAAATGAAAAATACACTAGAAGAAATCAATAACACAATAACTGAGGCAGAAGAACAAATAAGTGAGCTGGAAGACAAAATGGTGGAAATAACTGCCGAGGAGCAGAATAGAGAAAAAAGAATGAAAAGAATTGAAGACAATCTCAGAGACCCTCTGGGACAACACTAAATGCACCAACATTCGCATTATAGGGGTCCCAGAAGAAGAAGAGAAAAGGGTCTGAGAAAATATTTGAAGAGATTATAGTCAAAAACTTCTGTAACATGGGAAAGGAAATAGTCACCCAAGTCCAGGAAGCACAGAGAGTCCCATACAGGATAAACCCTAGGAAAAACACACCAAGACACATATTAATCAAACTAACAAAAATTAAATTCAAAGAAAAAATATTAAAAGCAGCAAGGGAAAAAACAAAAAAATAACATGCAAAGGAATCCTCATAAGGTTATCAGCTGATTTTTCAGCAAAAACTCTGCAGGCCAGAAGGGAGTGGCAGAATACATGAAGTGATGAAAGAGAAAAATCTACAACCAAGATTACTCTACCCAGCAAGGATTTCATTCAGATTCAATGGAGAAATCAAAAGCTTTTCAGACAAGCAAAAGCTAAGAGAATTCAGCACCAACAAACCAGCTTTACAACGAATGCTAAAGAAACTTCTCTAGGTGGGAAACACAAGAGAAGAAAAAGACACACACAAAAAACCCCAAAACAATTAAGAAAATGGTAATAGGAACATACATATCAATAATAACCTTGAATGTAAATGGATTAAATGCCCCAACTAAAAGACATTAAAAACAAGACCTAAAAGGGTACAAAAACAAGACCCATATATATGCTGTCTACAAGATACCCACTTCAGACCTAGGGACACATACAGACCGAAAGTGAAAGGATGGAATAAAGATATTCCATGCAAATGGAAATCAAAAGAAAGCCGGAGTAGCAATACTCATATCAGATAAACTAGACTTTAAAATAAAGACTGTTACAAGAGATAAGGAGGGACACTACATAATGATCAAAGAATCAATCCAAGAAGATATAACAATTATAAATGTTTGTGCACCCAACATAGGAGCACCTCAATACATAAGGCAAATGCTAACAACCATGAAAGGAGAAATCGACAGTAACACAATAATAGTAGGGGACTTTAACACCCCACTTACACCAATGGACAGATCATCCAAACAGAAAATAAATAAGGAAACACAAGCTCAAATGACACAATAGACCAGATAGATTTAATTGATATTTATAGAACAATCCACCCAAAAGTGGCAGAATACACTTTCTTCTCGAGTGCACACGGAACATTCTCCAGGACAGATCACATCTTGGGTCACAAATCAAGCCTCGGAAAATTTAAGAAAATTGAAATTGTATCAAGCATCTTTTCTGACCGCAATGCTATAAGACTGGAAATCAATTACAGGAAAAAACTGTAAAAAACACAAATACATGGAGTCTAAACAGTATGCTATTAAATAACCAAAATATCACTGAAGAAATCAAGAGGAAACCAAAAAATATCTAGAGACAAATGACAGTGAAAACATGATGACCCAAAACCTATAGGATGCAGAAAAGCAGTTCTAAGAGGGAAGTTTATAGCAATTCAATCTCACCTCAAGAAACAAGAAAAATCTCAAATAAACAACCTAACCCTACATTTAAAACAACTAGAGAAAGAAGAACAAAGAAAACCCAAAGTCAAGAGAAGGAAAGAAATCATAAAGATCAGAGCAGAAATAAATGAAGAAAACAGTAGCAAAGATCAATAAAACTAAAAGCTGGTTCTTTGAGAAGATAAACAAAATTGATAAACCCTTAGCCAGACTCATCAAGAAAAAAAGGGAGAGGATGAAAATCAATAAAATTAGAAATGAAAAAGGAGAAATCACAACCGACACTGCAGAAATACAAAGGATTATAAGAGACTACTACAAACAACTATATGCCAATAAAATGCACAACCACAAAGAAATGGACAAATTCTTGGAAAGGTACAATTTTCCAAGACTGAACAAGGAAGAATTAGAAAATATAAACAGACCTATCACAAGCAATGAAATTGAAAGCACAATTAAAAATCTTCCAACAAACAAAAGTCCAGGACCAGATGGCTTCACAGGCAAATTCTATCAAACATTCAGAGAAGAGCTAACACCAATCCTTTTCAAACTCTTCCAAAAAATTGCAAAGGGAGAAACACTTCCAAATTCATTCTACGAGGCCACCATTACCCTGATACCAAAACCAGAAAAATATATCACAAAAAAAGAAAATTATAGACCAATATCACTGATGAACATAGATGCAAAAATCCTGAACAAAATACTAGCAAACAGAATCCAACAGCACATTAAAAGGATTATACACTATGATCAAGTGGGATTTACCCCAGGGATTCAAGGATTCTTCAGTATATGCAAATCAATCAATGTGATACACCACATTAACAAATTAAGTAATAAAAACCATATGATCATCTCAATAGATGCAGAAAAAGTGTTTGACAAAATTCAATACCCATTTTTGATAAAAACTCTCCAGAAAATGGGCATAGAGGGAACCTACCTCAACATAATAAAGGTCATACATGACAAACCCACAGCAAGCATCATTCTCAATGGTGAAAACTAAAAGCATTTCCACTAAGATCAGAAACAAGACAAGGATGTCCACTCTCGCCACTCTTATTCAACATAGTTTTGGAAGTCCTAGCCATGGCAATCAGAGAAGAAAAAGAAATAAATGGAATACAAATTGCAAAAAAAAGAAGTAAAACTGTCACTGTTTGCAGATGACATGATACTATACATAGAAAATCGTAAAGATGCCACCAGAAAACTACTAGAACTAATCAATGAATTTGGTAAGGTTGCAGGATACAAAATTAATGCGCAGAAATCTCTGGCACTCCTATACACCAACAACGAAAAATCAGAAAGAGAAATTAAGGAAACACTCTCATTTACTATTGCAACAAAAAGAATAAAACAACTAGGAATAAACCTGCCTAAGGAGGCAAAAGACTTGTACTCAGAAAACTATAAAACACTAATGAAAGAAATCAGAGATGACATAAACAGATGGAGAAATATACCATGTTCTTCAATTGGAAGAATCAATATTGTGAAAATGACTATACTACCCAAAGCAATCTACAGATTCAGTGCAATCCCTATCAAACTACCAATGGCATTCTTCACAGAATTAGAGCAAAAAATTTTACAACTCGTATGGAAACACAAAAGACCCCAAATAGCCAAAGCAATCTTGAGAAAGAAAAACAGAGTTGGAGGAATCAGGCTCCCCGACTTCAAACTATACCACAAAGCTACAGTAATCAAGACAGTATGGTCCTGGCACAAAAACAGAAATATAGATCAATGGTGCAGGATAGAATGCCCAGAGATAAACCCACGCACATATGGGCACCTAATTTATGACAAAGGAGGCAAGAACATACAATGGAGAAAAGATAGCCTCTTCAATAAGTGGTTCTGGGAAAACTGGACAGCTACATGTAAAAGAATGAAAACAGGACACTACCTAACACCACACACAAAAATAAACTCCAAAATGATTAAAGACTTAAATGTAAGGCCAGACACTATAAAACTCGTAGAGGAAAACATAGGAAAAACACTCTTTGACATAAACCACAGCAAGATCTTTTTTGACCCACCTCCTAGAGTAATGGAAATAAAAACAAAAATAAACAAATGGGACATAATTAAACTTAGAAGCTTTTGCACAGCAAAGGAAACCATAAACAAGACAAAAAGACAACCCTCAGAATGGGAGAAAATATTTGCAAATGAAACAACAGACAAAGGATTAATCTCCAAAATACACAAATAGCTCATGGAGCTATCATATCAAAAAAAAAAATCCAGTTAAAAAATGGGCAGAAGACCTAAATAGACATTTCCCCAAAGAAGACAAACAGATGGCCAAGAGGCACATGAGAATATGCTCAACATCACTAATTATTAGAGAAATGCAAATCAAAATTACAATGAGGTATCACCTCACACCAGTCAGAATGGCCATTATCAAATAATCTAGAAACAATAAATGCTGGAAAGGGTGTGGTGGAAAGGGAAACCTCCTGCACTGTTGGTGGGAATGTAAATTGATACAACCGCTATGGAAAACAGTACGGAGTTTCCTTAAAAAACTAAAAATAGAACTACCATGTGATGCAGCAATCCCACTACTGGGCATATACCCTGAGAAAACCATAATTCAAAAAGAGTCGTGTACTGCAATGTTCATTGCAGCACTATTGACAATAGCCAAGACATGGAACCAACCTAAATGTCCATCAACAGATGAATGGATAAAGAAGATGTGGCACATATATACAATGGAATGTTACTCAGCCATAAATTGTGTTATTTGTAGTGAGGTGGATGGACCTAGAAGTGAGTCAGAAAGAGAAAAACAAACACCATATGCTAACGCATATATATGGAATCTAAAAAAAAAAAATGGTACTGATGAACCTAGTTGCAGGGCAGGAATAAAGAGGGAGACATAGAGAATGGACTTGAGGACACGGGGTGGGAGGGGGAAGCTGGGGAGAAGTGAGAGTAGCATCGACATATATACACTACCGAATGTAAAATAGTTAGCTAGTGGGAAGCAGCAGCATAGCACAGGGAGATCAGCTCGGTGCTTTGTGTCCACCTAGAGGGGTGGGATAGGGAGGGTGGGAGGGAGGCTGAAGAGGAAGGGGACATGGGGACATATATATGCATATGGCTGATTCACTTTGTTGTACAACAGACACTAACACAGTATCGCGAAGCAATTATACTCCAGTAAAGATCTATTTAAAAACAACAACAACAACAAACACAGTATGGTATGGCATAATGATAGACATATAGATCAATGGAATGGAACTGAGCTTCCAGAAATAAACTCATGCATTTACAGCCAATAAAAAAAAACAAAAATGACATGATGCCTGGGATTCACTGTAAAATCTTTACAAAGAAAAGAAATAATGCAGACAAGTATTTCAAAATCTTGATAATTATTAAATCTAATGATCAGTAGAGAAGGATTCTCTACTTACAAGTGTGTTTGAAAACTCATAAATTCAAATTTATAGAAACAGGTGAAAAAAACCTAATAGTTAGAAAAACTCTATAAATCACATAATCAGAGAAATTTGTTATCAAATGCAGCATTTTTCCATACTGAATCCTCAATTCTGAGGACCCGCAAATTTCTTTGGTGTGCGCAATGAAATTGTGTAGCCGCGCCTGTCAGCCACCTGGACAAGTTACCTGACAGTCTTTCAGAGCGTTCTGAACTGAAGCCTGATCTCCAATTCGCTGTTGTTGCTTTAGTCTGTTTTCCTGGGTTTCAAACCAAGTTTTCAGACATTGTACGTTATTTTCATATTCTGACCAAGATTCCAGTAAGCCTTCCAACAGCTGAATCTGAACAAACATAATGAAATGAAATTTGCAATTTTATTTTAGAATCAAATTACTGGCAGGTCACTATTTCCTCCAGATTAAGAATTCTTAAAAGACAGTCCATTGTATATATGATTAAAAATGAATGTTAAAAAGTATAAATCAATGACCATTATTGGTAAACAAGTAAAGAACTTAAGTCAACTTGAGGCAAAGGAAAAAGACATTAAGAGGCATCTTTAATAAACTAAAACAATATGAAATATTCAAAGAGCAGTGGGTACATAGACAGAATAATGAACAGGGCTGAAGAGCTGTTAGAACCTTCAGGGGCCAGTCTCTTCAGAAGCACTTGTGTGCCCAGTGTAGCCATACTATTCGTGGAATGAGTTTTCTTTACAGAGTGTACCCGTTCTTGGCATTTTCATGAAACACGGACAGCAGAGAACACTTGGCTCACCTTCTCAGTGACTACACCCTGCAGGATTTGCCAGCTTTTATTCATTGCTCCAAGTTGCTCAGCAAAATCAGTCTTATCGCTGCGTTTACTTTCCACGTCCTGACTGCTGATTTGTAGCACAGACTGGTTCACAAAATCGACGGTCAGCTGTTTACAGTTAATGTCGATCTTAAAACCCTAAAAAGGGAAAGGCGAAAATAAGAAAACAACCTTATATGTATACATGTCTTATATTTTACCAGGAGTTGGAAAGCCTTAAGTAACCTTAAGATTAATATTATCACTTGTGTGACTTAGTCCAAACGGCACAATCGGTATGTATTAATATAACCCATTATCTTCAGAAGTTGAATATATATAATATATGAATATACTGAATATAAATTGAATTTATACATTTTGAATGTATAAATATATTGAATTTGAGTTTGTAAAGATTTGAATTTATAGATACATTGAATATAAATTTTTTTTAGGTAGGAAAGTAGAATTGGACAAATTGTGTAATCTCACTATAAAATATTTACAAATTATAGTATTTATTTTTATGATTTCTTAAAATGACACAAAATCTTATTCAAAATTATTCCTAATACTGGACAACTTTCCTATGCCTATAACTAGGGAAGCAGTTTTCTTACTATAGTAGACCTACCTGGTCACCATATATGAAACATATACTTTCAGACCTGATTTCCATAACTTGAGTTTTTGAGTTTCTTCAAATAAAACAGTCCTAAAATATGCAAAGCTAAAAACAAACAAACAAAAATGTTTAATTACCTTATATTTCTGAAGGTATTCATGAATTGCCTTGTAACCGATGGAGTTTTTAATACTTTCTTCATCCATTTGAATAACATTTTCCATGAGAGAAATCCAAGCCATGACTTCAGAAATGGCATGGCGAGAAGGCAGCTTATCCATCTGGAGCTGCCCATGTCAGAGACAGAAGAAGTCGCAAGTGTTAAAATTCAAACTCGATTTCTGTTAACCTAAAACTCTATTAATTCCTACTAAAGTACCAACAGAGATAACACTTCTTAATGACATTTTTGGATATTAACCTTGTTAGAAGCTTGAAATTAAACATCAGGCAAACATTGAACAATAATAGTCCTCTTAGTTCACTTGACATCGAATACTATAAACATTGCATAAACACTACCTAATTAATCAAAACACCAGCAGGAAGAAAATATTATTCTTATTTTATAGCTAGTTTTATGAGTATAAAAAAACATAACTACAAAACATTCAACAGATGTATTTTATTAATTATCTTGTAAAATCTCTGTGTATTATGACACAGGAATGTTACCACCACACTACAAACTATCATTTTCTAGATTTTTGGTGCTCTCATATTTATTCCAAAGAGCATAGCCAATTTCCTCAGTCTTTCACTAAAACATACTTAGAATCCTGAATCTTCCTTAACATATCATACATTTATGCAAATGCTTGTAATGACTGAGAGGAACAAAAGCAATCATTTAAAATATTTATGGACTTCTATGTGGGCAGAAAGATATACAAGTTAATGTGAGATGTTTCCTGCCCTCTAGAAGTGTACAGCTGCTGATTAGAAGGGATAAGACATTTATATGAAACACATCTTTACACCTTGTACACAGTGATGAATGCCAAAGAGAGATAAAGATAAAATATCTGGGAGTTTCAGGGGAGAGAAGCATAATTTCCAGATAAGAGAGCTACTTAACTTCTCTTCCCCTAGTTCTCTTCACTTGTTGAATGTCAGCTCTATTGTAGGTAAGGTTATAGGTCTTTTACATATATTATTATTATTAAATCTTCATAACTACTCACTTTATGAGACAGGTATAGTTACCCATATTTTATTTATGAGAAAACAAAGAATTTAAACATGGACAGACAAGGATTCTAAAACACACACACACACACGATAAAGAAGCCCTTGGAAGACAGGGAATTTATAGATAGGGCATTTGTAGAACCGTTCACTATTTTTATTTTTTCTTAATGGGAGTATAGTTGATTTACAATGTTGTGTTACTTTCTGTTGAACAGCAAAGTGACTCAGTTATACATATTCATATATCCACTCTTTTTTAGACTCTTTTCCCATATAGGTCATTACAGAGTACTGAGTACAGTTTCCTGTGCTATACAGTAGGTCCTTATTAGTTATCTATTTTATATATAATAGTGTTAATATGCAATACAATGGAAGCCATAAAAGACGAGATGTCCAAGACAAAGCTGATTTAAATTTGTGAGCAAAAGCAGATCCATGTACTTTTCCATCTAATACTGCTTACACCAATTATGACCAATTAAACCGATGATTATTTCTGTACCTGGTGGAGCTTTTCCTGTACGGTTGGAATATTTGTCAGCAGGTCAGTCCACTGGCCATCAATGTGTGATAGCTCGGAACGCAGGGTAGCTGTGTCCACTTTCTTTAGTCTAAGAAGCTGATTTCCAGTGCTCAGAACAGACGATTTCAAGGTAGATTTTGCATCCACCTCTTTGGAAAACTCCTAAAAGAAGCAGCAAGGCTCAAATCAGGATTAAGTAGCCAGACCCTTCATTTAAGAAAAGAGACTAATTTATTACATAAACAAGTTTTCTTTACATCTTGAAAGGGAGTGGTGATATTAAACACTCTGGAGGAAAACAAAAGCAACGCACCCTTGCCCCAAATGAAAGCCAACGTTACTTAAACACTACTTTAAAGAGGCAATGTTGAACCCTACTATTTTGCATAATTATTCAACACACAGAGTGAACACTGATAAATTCTCTATAGCTTGATTTACTAAGTACATCCATTGACAACTGATGTCCTTTTCACCTGTAAGTCAGGTCTGAAAACAATAAAACTGAATCAAATGCTTTAGATTCTTGAGCTCACCAGAAAAGCGTTCAGATGATCACGGACCATTTCCAGTTCTTGAGGAACTGTCACAGATTGTTGAGTCCAAAATTCTAGCCTGTCTTTTGCAGACTGTAACCAGTGGATGAGATCTGCAGATTCACTTTGATATCTGTAAGGACAGTAATACGCCTATTAAGTAAACATCCAATTCCGACTTTGTGCTAACCCGTGTTAGTCACCAATGCTAATTTTAAAAGGAGACACAACAGATTTGGGAGAATAATGCCCTGGGTTGACACTCTCAAATTCCCTTCTCTTAATATTCATACCTTCAGCAAGTCAGTCTCTCTGAGTTTCAGCTTTCCCATCTCTAAGCTGCAAATAAAAATATCTTTCTCCTACTCCTTCACATTGAGGCTATTTAGAAAATATTTTATGATTGGGCTTCCCAGGTGGCACAGTGGTTAAGAATCTGCTTGTCAATGCAGGCGACATGGGTTTGAGCCCTAGTCCGGGAAGATCCCACATGCCACGGAGCAACTAAGCCTGTGTGCCACAACTACTGAGCCTGCGCTGTAGAGCCCGCGAGCCACAACTACTGAGCCCACGTGCCACAATTACTGAAGCCCACGTGCCCTAGAGCCCATGTTCTGCAACAAGGGAAGCCACAGCAGTGAGAAGCCTGCACACCGCAATGAAGAGTAGCCCCCGTTCACCACAATTAGAGAAACCCCCACACAGCAACGAAGACCCAATGCAGCCAAAAATAAACAAAATAAAAAAAAAAATAAATTTTTTAAAAAAGAAAATATTACATGATTGTTATTCAAAGTTCTTAGAAATAAAGGTGGCATAAAAATAAGGATTTCACTACATAAAATCAACCCCCCACCTCTCTTGAATACCTCTCATTGCCCTCAAGAAAAACTTTACCTTCTCAAAACAAACTTTCTCTTCTTTCTCTCCTTCTAAGATTTACTTGACCACTTGACTGTCAGTAGGCAGGGGAGACAACAGCTCAAAGGTAAGAGGTATTGCATAATTCCTGCCTCCCCGCCACATTTTTAAGTACATGTTTATACAATTATACAAGAATCCAACTGGAAGCTTTGTGCTTGCCTTTATTTTCCAAACTCTGTGATAAGTTCCTAGAGGGATCACATCTTCGTCAACTCAGGTACCCAATAACCTTATAAATACTCTGCAGCACTAATTTAAAAATTTGCGAAAGAGTCACTGTATTACCTGGTCCAGTGTTTCAATATTGTTTCCAATCTGTGAAGTTCCTTAGACACTTTGTTGGTGTCATTTAACCAGTGTTCTCCAAGTTGATTTAGCTGGCTTTCTAGATCTGAGCAGCTAACAGATATCAGAAGTCGTTTCCCATCATCTAGTACCTGATATAATTTGGGCTGGTATTCATTAAGGCTGGATTTCAAATGCTAAAATGATTGAAAATACTGGGTCAAAAAGGTGAGATAATGCAATTTTTCTCCCCTGAAGATTGTAAGTTCTCCATAATGTTACCATTACCTTTTAGTCAAATTTCAACTATTTGCACCCAAGTTTCATTAGAAGCTTCGAGACGCTTCATCTGTATCTAAGTATATAACTTTAGGTGCACTTAAAACCGTCGAAGTATAATTATTTCAAGAATAGTGTGACACCAACACAAAGTACAAAATAATGCTTGGTGGAGGCTAAGTTTTCAAAAAGAGCTCTCTTTCAAAAATAAGAAAAAAAAAAGGCTTTTCAGTCCTCTATTAAAAAACAACAAACTAATTATTTCAGGATAGTGTGACTTCAGCATAACAAGCGGAAAACGCTTGATGGAGGCTAAATTTTCAAAAGGGGCTTTCATTAAAAAAAAAAAAAAAAGGACCTTTCTATGTTCTATTTCGAAACAAACACGTAAAGTAAAAGTACTTGATAAAATATTTGATTGCAAGTTTGTTTAGATCCTGTTAAAACCATGGGAAAGCTTCCAAAGGAAATGTGGCAACTTTTTACACCAAGTTGTCATTTAGACGCTGACCTGGTAGAGTGTTATCCGGTCGATAAGCCTGTCTTCGCTCTCCTCCACCAAACCCACACTCGGGATGCTGGTCTCCACCACCTCCAGCTGCCTGCTAAGCTCCCGGTGGTCCTCATCCAGATGGGACCATGTCTAGAAACACAGCATCAGTCTGTGAGCTAAATATCCTCATTAAGGAAGAGTAGTCCTATTTGTGTGCAAATATGCACCTGACAGTCTCTTTAAAGACAAGTCGGAGATGCCTGCATTGGGGGTTTGCTTTGGGAAGCGAAAGATAGCTTTGAAGCAAGTCATCAGATGGTGACCTTGAAAAGCACTGTGAACGGGCTTTCACTTCTGCAGCTAACTAGCTGTATGACCGGGGCAAGTTACTACGTTTCTCTGACCTCCCTCATTTTCAACATTAAAAAAAATGGGGATAATAATATCTTGTCCATTGTGAGGATTAAATAGAATAACGTATGCAGCACATCTGGAACACAGCAGGCAGCTGATATTCACAGTTTCATCCTTTACTGCAGTGATGATGAACGAATGACTTAAGTGAAAGGGATGGGTGTGTTTACTTTCCAAAGTAAGTGAACTAAATACATTACATTTGTAAATTAAAAAACCCCACACAGACGTTTAAGAAATATGAATATATAGTATAGACATTCTACTAAGGAGAAATCCCAAATCACTTATTCTAAAATTATAATTTTTAGGGAATTCCCTGGCAGACCAGTGGTTAGGACTCTGTGTTTCCACTGAAGGGGGCACGGGTTCAATCCCTGTTCGGGGAACTAAGATCCCACAAGCTGCACAGCGCGGCCAAAAAAACTAAAAGAAAATTATGATTTTTATTCTATTTAAAATCGGAAAATCTTTTTTTAATCATGTGAAGTCTTTTTCAATCATGTATAGCAAAAGTCAGCAGTTTTTCAGTCTGACTATCGAGACCCCAAATATCGTCATGCCCAGTCTGAAACTGGTATTCATCTAGCTGAACTCACGGTAAGGCACAGCCGTTACCTAAATGTGGATAGGGAACACCAGGGGCACAAGCGACACACGTGCTGAGTCTGAGACACCGCCGAGGTCAGAGGAGGCAAATCGCAGGAACGAAGATGTCTTGCCTGAAGGGTCTGCTGTGCAGTAGGGGGTGTGCTGTAGGGGAAGGGCAGCACCAGGGGCTCACCTCGAGAATGTACTCCAACTCCACACCCCTCTTGTGAGCCCCCTTGAGCACAGCCGAAGCCTGCGCCATCAGGTCTGTGTGGAACTGAGTTTCCCGTAGGACCGCAAAGCTAATAACCTTCCTGAAGAGTGTTTCAGTCAAGATCATATGAGATTCCAGGCCCTGAAAGTATTCCTGCAATTTTTCAGATAGAAAGAGGTCAGCAACTCATTCATTTACTACCTTACAATAAAAATTGCTTCAAACCTGGAAGCTGATGGAACTTGGCTAATATATGGGTGATACTGGTCCTTCCCTGCTGGCCTCCACTTACCCAGGCACTCACCGCTTCCTGCAGAGACGGGGGTCGGGGGGGGTTGGGATGGGGGTCCAGCCTCCTAACTGGCCTCTCCTGGCCACCCCCCCCACTCAAAGCACCTACACTGTGCTGTGCTGCAGATACTCTGTCCCCAAAACAGAGCCCTTCAGAAGCGAACAGCTGCTGAAACACTCGTCCGCCCTCTCCACTCCTCATCCTGGTACCATCTGGGTGGACACCTGCTTCCTCCACCACAGATACTGGCCTCCTTTGTCCCTGGGACACATGAGCGCCCGCTCCCCATCTTCAGCCTCTGCCTGCACTCTACTTCCTGCAATGTCCTCACTTGACACATTCATAATTTTTCTTCCTCCAGGGCTGGGCTTGAGCTCTACTCTTTTGTACTTAATACTCATGGCCAAGCACAGCTGGACAACCAACAATTGGCATTAATATTTTAAAATTTCCCTCATAACATACCTACACACAGCAGAATTGCAGGCCTTGCACAACCCTACAAATGTGTTTTAAAATATTACTTTCTATACATAAAAATCCCCAGAAGATGGGGAGAAGGTTACCCCATTTCCTGTTCCCAGCACCACGGATGAAACTAAAGGACCAGGAATCGTTAACATCAGCTAACACTGAGTGTGTACTACGTGCCAGGTGCCCTATAAACACTTCAGCAACTAACTCATTGAATCCTCATAACTACCCCATAAGATAGGTAGTTTTATTTCCCATTTTACAGACTCTGCGCTACTCAGTCTAATGCAACATGCCCAAGGTCACACAGAGCTCTCCCTCAGAAAATGGTCTGGTCAGGAGGAGCTAGAACCATTATTTTTAACTAACAATTATTATATCATAGAATCTTAAAGCTGGAAGAGAACTTGGAAGTCATTTAGCCCAACATTCACAGAAAGCTGATATTCCTATTACAACCCCGTCTCCCCCTGACAGCCTTGGATGGACTTCTCATGGCCAGGAGGGGGTCTGTTCAATGGCAGCCTACTCCTTTTAGAGTTCTTCATCTATTGAGCTTTATTTCTCTGTTATTTATACTCATTGATCCCAGTTTCCCCTCTGGAATAACTCAGGATGATATTTTATTGCTATGGTCAAAGATTTGAGAAAAACCAGCTGTGAACTTTAAAGCAATGTTTTCAAAGCCAAATGATAAGGCTTTAATAAATCACAAAGTTTTGGACAAGAACCTCTGGGAGAAATAGCAACAAGTACAATTCTCCAAGCACCACCCCCCCAAATCTACCTTTATAAGCCACCAAAGAGCTACGTAATGGTAGAATGTTAATCATCTGTAATCTTAGGGAATTTTTAAAGTTTCCTCATAAGAAATTTCCACTATCTGGGAGCTTGAGTCTCTGAACTGGCAAAACTGTTATTTTTGTAATATTACTAATAATGCAATCTGTGTGTGTGTGTGTGCATTAAACAGGCATTCCTTCACAAAGGAGCAGTGTCTAACCTGAACTTGGTTACGGTACACACTGATGGAACACTCTCAGGCCTCCCAAGTTTGGTTATATAGCAAAAGCACTTGCCGTCCCCAGGAGGAAACTCCTGAGGCCCACGGTAACCAGAGGAGCATGTACTTAAGGACCAGAAGAGCCAAGTGATGCATGTGACAGACATAAAGCCCATCCAGAGCTGAGTGGGCAGCTCTGCATTCCCAGAGCAGAGTGGGGAGTTCTCGGCCAGGACAAGGGAAAGCAGAGAGAACACCTAGGACCAGATGAACACATGGGCAGGAGGGATGCAAAGGAAAAGGGCAGAGTTAAGAACGAAGCTGGGCTCCTTTGAAGAGAGCTGGGTTTCCTGTCCACTGCAGTCTACGAAGGAGAAAGCCTGGCTGATACTGATCATCAAAAGTACTGGTATGGTAGGTATTCTTTGTTAACTTCCAAAATTATAGGAATATATACTACTCTCTCATTTTTCTGTGCTATTGAGTGCCAGTGGGCTTGAATATACATTTGTTGACCATTTTAAAGAGTAACTTTTATGAGTAGAAACTCATAAATGATTGATAATGTTAGGTTTTACTAAATATATGTCAGTGAGTGAGAATGTGCTTCCAAAACTACATTTTCTTTCTCTCTGTTTTTTTTTTTTTACCTTATGTTTGTCAAGTAGTTGTTGGATTTCTTCTTTGGAAGACACGATAATTTTCTGGTCTCCTGCCATCTTCTCGCGTCCGGTCTCCAGCAGGTCAGCCAGATCTTGCAGGGCCCTTTCGTACTGACTCTTGAGTGCAAGATTCTGGTTCAGACCGCCCCGCCGGGAGCCAATGGCCATCATCAGCTCATCGTACATGTCCTAAGAAACAGACAGATACTCACGCTCAATTCATGAGGTACGTTTAACACCTGTGCTCACAGGATGTCAATAGTTTCCGTGGGGTTAAAATGCTGACAAATTGTTCTTGTGGCTGAGGGAAATGTCATAGGAAATGTAGTTTTAATTTTTATCATGCTCTCAAATTTTCTAATTTTAGAGTAACTGAAGAGAGCATCTTCAACATTTGGTCTGCTAAGTAATAATCAGATTTGGGACTATTCCTTAAATAAAGAGCTACAGAAACAGAGGAGTTTAATGTGAGCAGAAAGACTTTAAAACTTAAAAAGGCAATGTTTTTGCCAAATGTGGTGGAGTAAATAAATAACTATTCAAGCTGGAAAGACATTTTAGCGGACGATGATACACCAAATACAAAATTTATTTGAGCCATATGGACCTGATTAATGTATCATATTAAGGTTTAGCAGGCCAAAATGCCTCAATCTGGAAAAGTTCAACTTTAATGCCTATTTACAGCTATGACGCCTGACTCTTACACCTGACATTTAAGTACTGTCGGAAAACTGTCTAAAAAGGACAGAGTCGGGGCCATGGGCTCATCACATGATGAAATGTTAGATAATGGAATGAGATAGTTGAAATAAAAATGTTCTTTTTAAAATAAGAGGTATTTTATTTTCTCAAAAGTAAGAACTTGTGACCCTGTATTGGACTCATACTATTAATCCTTCAATGGTTCTGTAATAAGGCGTGTGTGCAGAGAAAACCTGACACACGCGCATAGTTTTTCTTAATATAACTTAACTGTGTTGCCTTTCAGATGCTACACTTTGCTGGTTTACTATCCCAGTATCTTCCTACCAACCTGAGATCAGATTCTTGCCTAAGTGCCAGATTTAGAAAAACACTAATCCAAAGTGTTAATTCTCTATGCCTGAAAGATGCCAGGAAGTCTGTTTGGATTTCAGCCACCTTTAATTTTTTGTTGTTGTTCTGGAATTGAAACAATGTCTCTTTTCCACTCAAACATGTATGAAATATAAACTATAATTTTGAACTTGAGAAAATACACTTTCTAAAAGTATTAGCTTAAGTATTTTTTCCTTAAAATTTCTTTGGGTGTAGTACAATACAGGGTAGATAGCCTTTTTTTAACTTTTCTAGGTAGGATTGCCAGTTATTAAATTTTCTACAGAAGAAAATAATATGCCACAACTAAACTATGCTATAATGCTTAGCCATCGGAATAAAAATAATGTCAAAAAAATCTTCGAAGCATGAGAATACAAGAAAATACAAGAAAAGAGTTAAAAAATTTGACACAAGGGTCCTCCAACAAATGCACACAGACTGCCCTGTAGTAAATCTCAAAATATGTCGAATTATTTTATTGTACTAAATATGATAAAAGTTTCAGAAAATGTTCTAAGAGTTACTTGGAAGAAAAATTGGGCCTAAATGACATGAATTTTATAGAGAAAGCCTGAAAAAATTGAGAAAATAATTTTTTCTTGACTTCCAGTTAGGATGTACCATTGAAGCTGAATGCCACTGGTAGAAAACTGTACCTGGAGTTTGGAGAGTTCTTGCACCCAAGGCTGCTCAACCTGCAGCTTATCACCACGCCTTTTCAACTCAGTGATTCCTGCATCCAATTCCTTTAGCCCATCTTCAGCCTGCTGTATTGCCTGTATAAGATTTATGACATTTTATTAAAACTCCCGTAAACAATTTGCCATGCAAAGTATGATTATCGTGTCTCCTTATTTGTTCCTCTCTTCTCCACCTAAAACATTTTCCATGCAACATAAAAATGATGGTCCTCTATTAAACAGAAAAGTGAAGAAGGCCCTTTATTATGCTACAGATCAGATATTTTAAAGGTAAGGAGGTTGGAAGGGCTTAGCATGGAGGGTTGGGAGAACAATGGCTTCCTTGAACAAATAAGGGAAACGGTGAATAGCACCCTGAAAAAGAAGCATGATTTTAGGACGTCTTTAGAAAAAGGTATTCGCCTAAGATGTTCTAGGGGATCGTGTTCTGGTTTTCTGAAATGCAGTTTTGAGCATCTTTGACGAGAGATGCAGTGAGGAAAGAGGAATCTATGTTACAGCATGGTCAGGGAGAGCTTACTCCATTGTGAAATGGGAGGGCAAGCAATCAAGTATGAAAGTGACAGCTAGCGCTGAGCCTTGTCTTCCCAGGGTGAGGTCTACAGAAGCAGGACAAGACATGAACCTGGCCTTCAAGGAGCTTCCAGTCTGCTTAGGAAGCCTGAGTAAACAGAAGAAAAGGGAACAAGGTTGAATGCGGTTATGTACTAAGCTTGCCGCAGCTCATCCCTGTTAGAGGACTTTGGAGCAGGGAGACACCAGTGAATCCTGGAGCAGTCGAGGAAGGCTTTTGGAAGAAAAGCAACCTCAGCTGCCCTTGAAGGATGAAAAGAACATGGACTCCAAATGGCAGATGAAACACACGTGTCTTATTTTCTCTTTCCTGAGTCCCCACTACAACCACTGCCAATATTTTGTTTGCTTGTTTTCTGGTGTGTTTTTCCTTCATAAATCTACAAGGGCAAGGAAACAGGAAAGAGGGTAATAACAACAAAATTTTGCAAGCTGAAAATCAGAAGGATACATGGGAATTGACTTAGGAAATCTGAGAAAGCTGAATCCTAAGCTAGCAGGGTTTCTTTATCACCAAATTAAAGCAACAGGAATCTCTGGAACCCTGGGCAACATGGGGCGGGTGCTAAATAAGGAGGGTTGGTGGAAAGCTGCTTAAAGAGCACCTCGATTCCCAGATCCCCTTCCTCATTCCACACTGGCTCTTTCCTTCCTTGGTGAAAGACTGAAAGTTCATTTTCTGGAGAAGGTAAAACGGATGTCTCTGGACTGAGGGGCACCAGGCACAGTTGTGGGCTTGAGTCCTTGACTGAAAACAAGGGGATAAAGTGACAACACCCACTGAATGCTGAATGTGGAGCCCCTACGTCTCCTAGAGTGCTGAAGCCTTGTTTCTACTCTCCAGACAGAAGGGGGTGGGCAGGAGAATATGAAAAGACCAAAAGAGAAGACCTAAAAAATTTGACACAAGGATTCTCCAATAGCCCACACAGATCATCCTTCAATAAATCTCAAAATTGTCAAGCCCCATCCATTCATGAAGTTCCCATTCAGTCTCTCATCCTAAATGTGAATAGACAACAAAGCATTTCCATATATCTGAGAAAAGCCTCTAACATGAAAGATAGAGACCAAAATAAGCAAACAAATTAAAAGCAACCTGGAGGGAAATAGATTATACAGGAAAAACCAACAAATAAAAAACTCCCCCAAAGTCCCCCCAAAACCCTTTCAACCCCAAAATCACTAATATACCAGAGAGATTATAAAAGGCAATGCATCTATTTAAAAAAGAACAGGATACTACCAAAAAATGGATCATTTGCAGAACCAAAAAGAGCTCTGAGAAGATTAAATGCATGAGAGCAGAAATATAGAAGTCAATAGAAAAGTTTAGAGTTGAAACTGAGGAAGTCTCCAGAAAGCAGAGCAAAAAGACAAAGAGAGAAATGTCCCTTGATAAGAAAGTTAGAGGACTGGACCAGAACATCCAACATCTGCCTAAAAGGAGTTTCAGAAAGGGAGACAGATAAAATAGAGGGATGAAAAATATTTAAATAACTCTTAGAAAATGTTCCAGAATAGAAAGATGAGAGCTGCCAGATCAAAAGAGCCCATTGAGCTCCCAGCCCAGTGGATGAAACAGACTATCCCCAAGGCATGTCACTGTGAAATTTCAGAACACTGAGACCTTTGGGAATTAGGACAATTTTCAATTCCTCAAGCCAACACTGGAAGCTAGAAAACAATGGAGGAAAAGCCTCAAAACTCTATAAAGAACTGACCAAGAATTCTATAAAGAGCCAAGCTATCAGTATGAGTAGTATCTGAGCATATGACTAGAACATTTTCAGACATGCAAAATATTGAAACATATATCTAGCATGCATCCTTTCTTAGTGAGGATGTGCACTAAGAAAACAAGGAAGCAATACAGTAAAGAGAAAGACTTGAAACTCAGGAAAGAGAAGACCCAGCAGAAGGGAGAAGTGAAGGAAATTCTCAGAATGGTAGTAAAGGGAGATTGAAGAAGACAGCTGTGCAACAGGCTTGTGGGGCAACAGGTCTGTTCTAGGTCAGAATGACATGACTCAAAAGATGAATATATCCCCATGCTTCTGCTACTGTTACCTCTTTAACCCAAGGAGGGTAGAGATGGAATTAGCACTTTTTTAGTTGCTTTCCTTTTATTCAACGAAATAATGAGTAATTTATTTTTATCTCTGGAATTTACATTGGTTATATTGGTCAATAGTCAGTAAAAGTGTTACTTGTGATCATACATATCCTAAATTTCACATTAGAAATTCAAGGCAAAGCACTCTTATGGCTGCTCAAATTCTGTTTGGGATTGGGTACATTATAAGCCAAAAATAAAAAATAAAAATAAAAAAGGGTCCTTTCAAGTAGAAGCTATGACACGGAAGAATGATTTTCAATTTGGGAAAAATGAGGGATCTCTGTTAAAAAACAGATGAAATTAGGGTCCAGAAAGATACATATTCACATATAAATTTGCAAACTGTTTTGGATGGTCAGAGAGGGAGAGAGATCTAGATATCTCCTTCTATAGAGAAGTCTTTGAGGTGGTTTCTATTTCAGGTGATTCCCTATGGCCTACCCATAGAACCATTAGAGGTCTACTGAAATTAGGGTATGCAATTCTATTAAAGCACACATTTCCATAATTACTTAGTTTATGAAATGGGATGTTGTGTGTAACATCCTTCCCATTTTCTCCCTCCTCCCTGTTTCCACTGCCAGTACGATAGTTTGAATTCTCATTCCTTCTCCTCAGTGCAGTTATGTGAAGCCTCAGGACGGATACCCTGCTTCCTGACCCTGTGAGCTGTCATGTCAAGCAGCAGATGCAGGAGCTGGCACTGACACTTATCCTCACCCTCAAACATCCCTAGTGACTTTCCACTGCCAGTGGTCTCCAAGGTGAGTATAAGTACCCAAAAGTGTATAAGATGATCGATGAGAATGAAACACTATGTCTTTCCTTTATATACAACCACATGCATTTTTAATTTTCATTTGTGTGTATGCTTTATAACACAGTACCTACTTATAATTTATAAATAAGTAAATACACATATATTTGTGGTGTGTGCTTATTGTTTTAACCAATGAAGTGCGCAAGCAATAAAGTTGACCACTCGTTTGTAGAACGAAGCCCAAATTCTCTGACATTGAATAGGCTCTATAAGTTGCTTCAAATTTTCTCTTTGAACCCTACTTCCCCTCAATCACCTTTGCTCATTGTTAAGTTCAGCCAAACAGGATTACTTGCTTTTCTCCCGAAGTGCCCTGAATGGTCTAACATTTATGCCTTTGTTCTTGCTGTCCTTTTTACTAGAATACCTTTCTTCCCAGTCTCTTTGTGTCCAAACTTCTAAGTCCAGTTCGAATTTCTCTTTACAAAATTTTTCCCTAATCCTACCGCTGCTGAAGGTAATCTCCCATCTTCTAAACATCCATAGTGCTTCATGTGTAATGCTACCAGGACGGTCTGACTCCCTGTCCAGTGTCATTGAGGTTCATGTCTAATCTCATTGTTAGGTGGCAAACACCTTCAGGTCAGCATCTGTCACTAACACCTTTTCCTCTCTCACATTTCCTGGTTACACACAGAAGTAAGTGACAGAGTCAGTGTAATCTGATGTAAACCTGGTACTTAAAAACAAAACAGATGACAAACAAAAATGCTATAGTAAGCCATTAATATTCCATAGAATATTTGGAATTTCATAGTAAATCAGTTCTACTCATTGCACTTGCTCTTATGGAAAAAGGCAGCTGTAAATACCTCTATTTGCTCTGCCACAGGCTGTTCAAACACATTTGCCAGTTTCTGCAGAATGATGTATTTGTGGTCAGCCAGGGATGTAAACAGCACCTTCAGATCATTCTAAGGAGGAAAACAACAGGAAAGCTTAACATGTGTAACAGGAAATTCAAAATGGTTGTAAATATAACACACATTCTTAGAAATAATATACAGGGGTAGGAATTTAATTGTTTCCAGAAGAAACAATATTATCTTATGGCAAAGTAAAAGGAACTGGTAACAATTTATACAAGTGCTAAAAAATTTACACAAGTGCTAGAATTTGTTATACAAAGCATTTCCAACACAACACAGATGGAGACGAAGTACACAGATAAAAAGCAATATTGGTCACCCGAATGTTCTTGTTATTTCTGTAATAAATGAGCACATTTAAACATTGCAGCAGAAATATTACACTAAGGACTTCTGGCTAGTAAAACAACCTGCAGGTGTTGTTGTGTTTGGGGGAAAAATATTATTCTTAAGAGTAATTATGATCCTTTTTTTCCTCTCTCCTCTCCTTCCCTCTCTCCCTCACTTCCTTTCTCCTATTTTCAAAGAATTTGCACAAGCTTATAAAAAGCCATCCAGAAGTTTAGAAGATAAGCATTATTCACAATGACCAAAGACATATGAAAAGACAACACAAAAAGATCTTAGCTCAGCCTATTCATAAACATTACTCATATAAATGTCCAAATATACTTATATTGAGTTAACTTTGTACAGAAAGGAGATAACTATCAGAATTTTGATACTCAATTCTAAAAGGGATAATGAACTGGAACAAAACTTGAATTATAACATTTTTAATTTTTCTCCTGAAATATCAACAGGTAAGCTCTATTTCTTATTAGTTAGAAACTTCTACGATGGGCTGGTTGCTCATCACAGGCTGAAGTCTGACTTATCACGTTCTCTTCAGCGGGAGCTGATCGCATGTGTGTATGGTACCAAGATGCAAAAATTCTGACTGTCTCATGAGTAGAAGGATAATCACACCGAAGAAGAAAAAAAGTCTTTAAGGATATATGGCAGCATTATAACACAAAATACAAGGCTAAAGCAAAATAGTAGGTGAATTATGCAGTTTAAAAAGAAAAGAAGAAATAGAACTGAACATGAGATTTAGAGAAAAGCATACGATCCTAAGAGGCAATAACTATCACTAACCAAAACCCAAACCAATCTGCAAGCCTAGTTGCAGACTAAATGAGAAATGATAAGAACAGCACTGGAAAAACGATGCCAGAAACAAGGGTTCTGCTTATGAGTTATAATAATGCTTGTGTCATTCAGCTGTGTTCAGGGTAAGGCCACGTGGGCCATTAGAACCATGATACATTTATCTGTTTATATGCATAAGAAAAGATGTTCCCATTCATTTGAACAGATTCAAAAGAAATAAAGTCCTTATTACCCACATGTATTTAGAAAAACATTAGTTCCGTTAATCTACACGAGTAGATAAGTATAAATAACATGGGTTAGAAATGAAGAGGGTATATGTATTTCCTGTATATCATCTTTACATTTTTAATAGCACGTTTTCTATATTAATCATATTCTACTCCAGGTAATAGAGACCAGAGTTCACATTTCTAGAAGCTGCACTAATTACTAGAAGAGACTAGCCAAGAAGAAAGTAAAGCAGAGAATATGACTGATTTAAAAATTACTAAATAAAAGACTTTAAGAGGTGCTTATAACCATATGGATGTTGATATTTTCTTAAGAATGAAAATCCAAAGGCTTTAACCATTTCTTAATACCACACTTGTGATACAGCAGGGTATTTAAGGTATCTACATACTACTCACATAACAGACATCACAATTTTTTTCTTACAGTTACTGGAATTACTGGTAGGGCATAAAGAGGTGGGCTTCTAGCTGTTTGAGAAACAGGAAGTTTCAAGTTCTAAAATCATTTGTGTTGCCTTGCTCATTCAATAAGAAATTCTTTCATTTTTTACTTTTTAAATAACTTAAAATATTCAACTATAAAAATGTCTAGGAACTTTATTTGGGTTTAAGTCTATGAATAAAAGTTTTAAAAATACAGAATAGGTGATAATTAACTTGTGATTCCATGTAGATAACATACTTCTACATAACATCTACCCATTTTCCAGATTGTCTGTTGGGTATAGGATAACGTTAGCGTCTGGCAAAAGTTAATACTCAAAAGTTAACTGGAAAATGAAGGCTACCATTCCAATAAGCACTGAGCACTGATAGTATACCAGGTGCTCAGCGCAAAGTAAAATAAAATGGTTTGTGACTTGACTTTTAATTATATTAACATCGGAACTCCTTCTCTCAATTAAATTGGAGCACAGACATTTTGAAATGTCAGTTTTTGTTTGTGAGTTGGCCACCAACAAGTAGAAACTTGTTGGCAGAAGAAAAATAGAGAACATGATTGAAAGAGAATTTCAAGATTACTTGTTCTTCTCTTGATCCTCTACCCAAAATAAGTTCCAGAGTGTTCATGTTTAGTTCAGTTTTTACTCTGACTGGCTATGATTACCAATAACAATTTAAAAGTACCAAAGACACTAGCATAGAGAACGCAATTTGAAAAAGGGAAACATGCCTCCTAGTGATACACCCATTTGCACTTTTAACCCACCTCAATTCATGGCCAATTGACTAGAATGCTATTAAAACTCAGTGTGTTATTTTATGCAAGAGGAATTTTAGAGTAATGAAACAAGTTTCCATAAGTTGCACAACAGTTTAGCTGATTTTAGACATAGTATGTACAGATGTACATGCAATCAGATCTTGCATTCAAGACAAAATACCCAAATAATCAACCCCAGGTTTTCTAACTGAAAGGGAAATGCTCTTTCCTCTCTGTGTACTACACAGCATAACAGATACAAATGCAAATATCCAATGCAGGTCATTCTTCTAAGCCACAGACTTGTGACTATTCACCAGAGTATTTTAATTCTACCCGATATCCTTGCCCAGCCAGTGATACTGCTAGCGACCCAGTCTTGCCCCTTGGTCCATGGCACTGCTCCCATCTGTCTTTTCTGTCAGCCAATGCCCCCCAGATGCTCACGTCAGAGTCCCTGGAGTTCCTCAGCAGTGCCCCTTTCTCTTGTTGCCCAGATCCAAACAGATGCTCCCCTATTGATTCTGCCTTCCAAATATATCTTGAATAGGTCTACTTTTCTCCAACTCCCCCACCATCATCCTAACAATATAAAATATACAAACATTCTTTGAGTCAAATCCTGGCTCTAGTTCTCGATGGTTAAATAAACTTGGAGAAATAATTTAACTTTTCCATTGGTTTTAGATTCTATATCTATTATCATAAATACTACTATTAACTGCAGCAACAGTAACAAAACTTGCTGAGTGCTTACTATGTTTCAGACACTGTTTAAAGTATTTTACACATTTTAACTCATTTTATCCTCACAAAGTCCTAAACGGTAGTTACTGTGGGCATGATTTAATAGTTGAGGATACTTAGGTCAGAGAAGCAGCTAAGGTTATGTAGCAGTACGTGATAAAATCATAATATTATTATTATGTCAATAATACATGTGAAGATTTCTTGTGAATAGAGAAATGATACACAAATGTTTGTGATAATTTTAGTTTATAGTTTTAAGAATGTAAACTACTGGAAGGCAATGATAATTTGTCCTTCTAGACGAATATCTAGAAAATTCCACATTTCCTGGCTAGTGGTACGTTTATTTGACACTTCACAGTATTTTTTTGGAAATCAAAATTTTACATCAACCCCCTGGCCCTAATTACAGGTATTACATGAATCTGTTTTATAAATCTTCTGTGTTTGCTACAAATAAAATTCAATTAGAATGTAAGTATTCCCAAAGGATGCTTTTTATTACTTCCTGCATGTTTCTTTGGTCTTATGTTTTAAACTCCAGTTTTATCAACTGGAAATTATCATTATAATATGCCATATATATGAGCTTCACTGGTTGAATTTAAAGTTCTATTCAGCCCTAAGTTTGGTTGGCTGATTTTCTCAACCTTCCACTTCTAGAAGCATAAAACTTTGTTTTCTATTCCTTGAGTTCAACCCCCTTGTTTTTCTGTAATGTTCTTACTCTTTGTACCTTTGAAAAAAAAGGTAGGTCTATATCATACCTCAATAAGATCCTGTTTATTGTTGAAGGTAGCTGGAAGATGGTGAAACATCTCTTGATAATGTCTTACCTGGAAATTTAGTATTTGCTGAAGTCTTTCCTTCATCTGATGACATCGTTGATTTACTACTGAGTCTAGCAAAGATAACCTGCCCAAAAGACAACCCAAAGTGTCTTCAATAACATCTCGGTTATCACCATTCTCTGGAAAGGCTTGGGAAAACAAGTTCTTGTTCTTATCCATTTCTTCAGACATTTCCTTAATATCTTTGGCAAGAGTCTGGGGTTGATAAGAAAGTGCATTTCAATGTTTAGATCCATGAATTCATATACAAATCGAGTCATTTCCTCATAGGAAGTCCACTATATCTCTCATGCTGCTCAGTGATAATTACATCTAAGGCAAGTTGGACCACTTCTTACACTTCTATAAATATTAGGCAAGTTACTGTTATTTTCCTCAGAAACTTTACATCATTTGCTAATACTAATATAAAATATTTGGTGAAAAGATGAGCTTTCTAAAGTGCCATTTAGAAATGCATAATTATTATTTTTAGTCTGTGTTTCATATGTGGAAGCTTGCAATATACAACAGGGTTCCTACAGAGTTCTCAGTTTTTTCCACCTCCTACATACACAAGACAAAGAATAAAAATACAAAACATAAATATCTTTGATAGCTTTTTATATTTAGGCAATTCTTTTCTGCATTATGCTGCTTGGAAATACACCTCATTTGTCCCTTATTAGAACTGTTTTATGCTTGACCTTCTTTATACATAACATTCATTATCCAATGTCAGCATTTCAAGTGCCGTGTAATGTCATACCCTCACAGACATGGGCTGCCAAACCTACCTCTTGGTTAAAGAGGCAAGTTTCCGCCTCTGCTGGTAAAAGTGCTGTGGCAGCATATAAACGTTCCTCCACATCATCCAGCCAAGTAGAGGTAGCCGAGACCCCATCGTATAATTTCTGCTCCAAGTCAGTGTTCTGCCTCTTTGTCCCTCCACCCTGAGAAAAAAAGGAAGGAACAAAGGATTAATTACAGTGTTTTGAGAAATCAAAGAAAAATACCAGGATGAGATGCTGGGGTCCAGTGGCTCTGCCTTTCCGGGCTAATCACTAGCGCTGGGTCTCAACAGCTCACGCCCAGGGGTGGAGCAACCCGCTGGGATCCCAGATCCACAAGCAGACCAAGCGCACCACCCTACCTGGGCTGAAACCTCCTCCAAGGCCTGGTTCAATCCATCCAGCAAAGACGTCACTGCGGATTTATCCTGGGCCTGTCCGTCCCCTTTGTACAGTGGCATGCCAGACAGGAGCCGATTTGGCCTGCTGTAAAGCTGCAGGCAGACAGGAGAGTTTATTTAGGACCAGATGTACTCTATCCAGGTGTTCTCATTTAGAAATGAACACTGAAACAGATGCTGGAAAAACTGTGTTTATGGAAACCTCTGCTGGAGAAAAACAACCTTACAACACACCATGTCCAATAAACATGATGACCAGATTCAGCAATGGCAACGTTTCCCTGATGGACCAAGAAAAAAAGAAAGAGAGAAAAGAAAATAGTGGAAAAAACACGCCTGAATTCTTATCATAGCCTTCCTCTCAACTTAATCTTGGTTTTAGCACGACCCATGATGAAATAATTCAGCCGAAATACCAGAACTAGACTGATCCCTTGGCTTTCGTGATTCCTTTACTTCCCCCCTAAACTCTTTTAGGCAAACACAACGTCTCCCCAGTAAGGGCTATGATATGGCCCAGCACTCAAACGTTTTAATGATGTTTCTGATCTCACTCAGTGTCCTGTAATTGTTTAGAATACCTCATGTTCCCCTTACTTTTCAGGCTGATTAACTCATTATCCTCTAAACATGCCAGGCTCATTCCCCATTGTGGTTGCACTGCTCACCACCCAGCATCTCTTTATAATCCACTGCCTTAAATTCCACACCTCTTCTAGCCACTTTCCACTTTTTTTTTTTTACTTTCGTTTCCTTTTTAATTCCTGCTAATGGAGCCTCCCCAGCTGCTTAATTTTTCAGAAATGTCGAAAGTATTTCCTTAGTTGGGTTACAGGTTCCGAGGAGCAGGAGCCATATCTCATCCTGAGGCCAGGTGTTCTGCACAGAGATGCTAAATACAGTGGAAGCGAACAAAGAAACATTGCTCTGAAAGACTGATGCCTTTTGACCTAATGAACTTGAGGCAAAAAAAAAAAAAAAAAAAAGTGCCTGTTTTTACACTTGAGATTAGTTAAGTATATCATCCAGGGTACAAAACTGTCAGTAAGGTAACATGAAAAAGGAGGGACTTTGGAGTTAAACAAACCTGCATCCCCATCTCAGTTCTGCCTCTTCTTAGTCACAAGACCCTGAGAAATTATCTAATCTCTCCAAGACTTAGCTGACTGATCTACGAAGGGAGATAATGTCAACCTCACCACAGCATTGTTATGTGAACACCTAGAACACAAAATATGGTCCTAATAGATCATTCCCTTTCTTTTTGGAAACTCATAGCCAGACTACTTCTTCCTGTACTTTCCTCTCACCTCTCCACACCAAAGGGAAGAAAGTGCTGACAGGGCAGCTCTCCGAGATGAGAGCGGGTGTGGAGGAGACGTCCAGGTCAGTGATGCTGGATGGGTGAGTCATGCAAGCGTTCAGGCGGAACGGACAAGAGGCAGAATGAGGGGTCGGGCGTTTCACGAATGAAGAACAGTAAGTCAGCGTGGGGCGCGACTAGAAATATCCCAGGTTTATCTGACTTAGGATACTCAGCAAAGGCTGCGGTCCACCATTTAGGGCTGTAAATACCCCTTATAGACAAAGGGAAGTCCTGTAACGTGGATAGTGCTGTTCGGAAGTCCAGGAGGTCTACAGCACAAATCAAGAACTCAAGCTACGAGTCTGAGGAATGTTTGATCAGGGGTGTGAAGAAGGATTCATTCAAACACAGGTAGGAGGTCCATGCAAAAGGTATAAGGGCCCTGTGTGCCAGGGTGGAGTATGATTTTGAGACAACCGCCTCTGGAAAGGGAGGGCTTTCTATTCTCCAGGGCCAGAGCTGGTGATGTTCCTGTGGACAGTGGCAAAGAAGGCCCTGGCCAGGGAGCGAGAAAGTGTGAATGCCACAAGATGCTGTAAAAGGAGACAGAGACGAAAGGCTCTGTACGACTTACGCACGGCTCTCAGCAGATGGGGGACAGGCTATGACCTTTAGACATCCCCCTTTCAGGTGATCCTGGCAAGGTGTACCTGCCCTCCAGTGCCCGCTCTGTCAGCTCCTGCCTTTCCCTCCTCAGATGCTCTGTAATTATCGATACCCTTTCTCTTCTGGGGTCAGCCTCTCCCAGCTCCTAAGCTGGTCCGAAGCAGAGCAGTGAAAACAGCAGCTTCCCCAGAGCCACAGTGAAGGTCTTAGAACTTGCTCTGATGATACCACCGTGGTGGGACGGCCAGAGCAGGGCTGACCCAGGGCCTGGGCTGGGCTTCTATCTCCAGCATCCTGCTGGACCACAGCTGTGCTGAGCATCACAGGCTTCCCTGACTAGCTCTTAAGGGGTGAATCCCTCTGACTCTTTGCTGTTCTCAGGCTTCTGCTTAGGGTGAACTCATAGCTATTATCTATCTGGAACCTTTGGTTGCTCTATTTAATTCCACTGGATTCGGCTTGCTTGTTGGAACCAAGTCCAACATCACAAGTACCCACCCATCTTGGGAACCAGCGTGCAGATGGGCCAGTGACCACTGTAACTGACCCCTGAATTCCCCTCCCTTTAGCCCCACTGAGGTCCCAGTGTGTTTCCCAGTAAGATCTTCTGAAACGATTAAATACTGGAAGTAGCAATAGAAAATAAGATAACTTGATAACTTACTGACAAATTTGTAGCTTTTTTTTTTGGCCTGGATGTGTATATCCTTAATTTGCATCCTTAATTTTCAAAGTTGTGGGAAAAATGGGGGGGCCCATTTGAAATTTAATGGTTTACGCTAATGAGTCATCAGATATTAATCTTCTCTGAGGAAAACAGTATCTAGAAGTCAACTAAATTTCCACATATAAATATATAATTATAAAGGGATATGTGAAACAGGCTTGTTAAGAAGAGTGTAGGATAAGTAATTTGTTTTATGTCTTATTTTGGAATTGATAATGAAATACAGGTTGTTGCACAGTTATATTCATTCCCATAGCATAAGCTGTACATCTTTTATATTAGTTAATATGTAAAAGCAAAATGTTCGATACCACTTGCTCTTGTTCCTGTTGCAGAACATTCTGAAGCAGTTTCTGCTTGGTACTAAATTCTTGATGGAGGCTTTCCCATTTCATTCTCATCTGGTCTTCAGCAGGTGACTTCTCCCCTTCCATCCCCAACTCCTGGGATAACACATCAGGTTTTTCGCTATTAGAAGAATAAATAATCTAAGTTTACAATGTGTGTAAAAAGGCAATAAGTTCTAGGTCATTTATTATGTGTACTAGATCTGGCTTCTAAAATTGGAACCAGATTATTTCAGTCATTAGCTTATACTTTATAAATTAAAATAGAAAACTTGAGACTAAGAGTAAAGCGAGTATATTCTTACTCATATAATTGAACCATGAGCACAATAATTAAAAAAATACACTGAAAATAGCTCAGCATTAAAGATAAAAATAATTGTAACTTTTAGAACCAGAAAGTAGACGATAAGACTTGTATCCTGGGCTTCCCTGGTGGCGCAGTGGTTGAGAATCCGCCTGCCAATGCAGGGGACACGGGTTCGAGCCCTGGTCTGGGAAGATCCCACATGCCGCGGAGCAACTGGGCCTGTGAGCCACAACTACTGAGCCTGAGCGTCTGGAGCCTCTGCTCCGCAACAAGAGAGGCCGCGATAGTGAGAGGCCCGCACACCGCGATGAAGAGTGGCCCCCACTCGCCACAACTGGAGAAAGCCCTCACACAGAAACGAAGACCCAACACGGCCAAAAATAATAAAAAAAAAATAATAATTAAAAAAAAAAAAAAAGAAAGACTTGTATCCTTTGACAAATAGCCCACAAACTAATTCAAAAGCCCTAAAAATGCTGCCTAGTCTACTGAGAGTTTTCACCCTGAGTCCAAGGAAAATACCACAGGACAGGTTTCAGGACAGGGAATAGGAGTACAGAATGTGGAAGGGTCATCCTTAAAGAGAGGCATAAGGTAGCATCTGAGACTATGGCTCTGCGGGTGAGACAGATCTGGGCTCCCTGTTCCAGCACGTTAGATTTGTGACTTTGAGGTAGTCACTTCACTTCTCAGAGCCTCAATTTCCTCATCTTTATTTTTTTAATTTTTTATCCTTTTGGCTGTGCCATGCGGCATGTGGGATCTTAGTTCACTGACCAGGGATCGAACCCCCGCCCCCCTGCATTAGAAGCGTAGAGTCTTAACCATTGGATCGCCAGGGAAGTCCAACCTTCTCATCTTTAAAATGAAGATAGTACCTATCTTGCAGAAGTATGAGAATTAAATTTAGAGAAGATATGCATAATGCCTATGACCCTATCTGGTAAAAAACAGCCACTCAATCAATGGGGCCTAATGATAATGGTAATGGCAATGATAAGAATCTGGGGGACCCAAGTTCCAATAGGTCCCAGTTTGTCAGGGGTTTTGAAGTCCTAACTAGAACCATGTCAGCCGAAAGCCGTACTAGATAGCCATTACTATTACTTTGATGGAAACTTTTGCTCAAGTGAAGAAAAAAAAATAACCAGTTCGTTGGCAGAATAATACTATATACTACCCCAAAGCCAATTCTTTTCAGAATGAGTATTGAATACAATATAGTTTCTTTAGGTAGGTCTGTTGAAGTAAACCTTAAAAAATTATCTATAAGGCTATGATGCAGGACTTCTACTTCTAGGATATAAGAGAATCTTTCTCACCTGCACACTTAAAGACATGTAAGAGGTTAAGTTCAACAATGCTAGTAATAGCAAAAAACCAAAAAAAAATGGCAACAATATAAAGGCCTATCAATAAGAAAATGGGTAAGTTGTTATTGTTACAAGTTAAAATACTGTTAAGCAGTTAAAATGAAAAAACTAGATCTATATGTATCAACGTGGATTGATCTAAAAAAGTAATGCTGAGTGAAAAAATATCAAAATAAAATTGATACCTCTAATTTTGTTTGTTATATTAGTCTCTGGATTTTTCTGTCTTTTTTTTTTTTCCTTTGGCCTCATCCCACGGCTTGTAGGATCTTAGTTCCCTGACCAGGGATCAAACCTGGGCCCTCGGCAGTGAGAGTGCAGAGTCCTAACCACTGGACTGCCAAGGAATTACCTAAGGATTTTTCTGCTTTTTAAAAAGCATTTTAAATAAAAAACAAGTTTTAAAATTCTTCTGAAATTAAAGTTCTTTATTGTGCTGTTTTTTGGGGTGGTGAACTGCAGTGCATCACTTTTAATTCATTTATGTTTGCATAACAATTTAGTATAAAACCTGGGGATATTTGGGAATTCCCTGGCAGTCCAGTGGTTAGGACTCTGCTTTCAGTGCAAAGGGCTTGGGTGCAATCCCTGGTCAGGGAACTAAGATCCCGCAAGCCGTGTGGCCAAAAAAGGAAAAAAAAAAACCCTCCTGGGGATATTTAATATCTATGTATTATTATGTTTAAGCATTGACACATATATAATGCCACCAGCAAATTAGTCTTAAATAAGAACACAGCCTTTCGTTTCCCATAGAAAATATTCTTCTTTTCCTTTGATATTTATATCAATTAATTTCCAGTTGAGTTTCCTTAGTGATCTTGGAAGGACTCCTCCATCAATTCTCTCGTACGCCACATAGTACTTATTCTTTATTTATGAAATTTGTAGCCATGAAGCAAACCATGCCCATCCCACAGGGATTTTCTGACATAAACCAATTCACACTTGATAGTCTTAGAAAATCAGCTAACATGTTGAAGGCTGAATATATAAAGTTTTTCCCTAGCAATGGTCTTCTGTTCTTTTAAAGATATATACATATATATTTTTTTTGACTTCTGGATATTGTTTAATTTATGGCTGTTTGTTTGCTTGGTATATTTACCTAAAGGCTTGAAAGGCATGGCTGCTCTGTCATCAACTAGATTTAAAGGAGATTTTTCTAAAGATTTTGTACAAAAATTAAATAATTTATAAGTATTTGGAGTAAATGTTCTACAGAAAGCCAGTACTGCACTGCAAATTTCTCTTTAAAATATTTTTTATATTTGAACGAGGAATTTATAGCTGTTTGTCTTCCATTTGGCTCCTTTCCAAAGCTAAAGGCCAAGGAAAGAAAAGAAAATCATGGCAAGAAAGTTGCAGAATATTCCTACGGCTGCTTTTCGTGACTCTACATACGATGAGGAGGCAATGTGTGGATGGGTTCTTGGTAAAAACAGAGTTTGGCAAAAATATTCAGAAAACTATGAGGGATGAATAAACATCTTAGAAGAACTGGAAAAAGAAAAGAAAATGCAAAGTGAAGGCAAGTCTCTACTCAGAGTCGAAATAGCGTTCCTCGTTTTAGATTTATACAGACACATGTTTATGGCCTTATCAGCACTTTTAAGCCTGAGGACAACAGGGACTTTTAAAACCCCATTATATTTTAACACAATTTGTACAGTATTAGGGTTATTTTAATGGAATTCCTGACCGTAGATGTTATAATAGTATTCATTCCTATTCTTTTAAATTGATATTTATTAGTTGTATCAATATTTTTACTGCTTTTTGTTTTGTTTTTCTTTCCTTGAATATCTTCCTGTTTCTTATATGTATATACATATATAGTCAACACGCATGTTATATGTCAGCAACTTTATGTCAAACTGAATAAACTTTAAAAAAAAAAAAAAAAGGAAAAGAAAAATCTCCAAATCTACCCTTGCCAAACTTACTTTTGATCATCCACATCTACTCTGGTTCTTACTCATACATATACTATACATTCAATTTTATATCACATTTTTTACTTAGGACCACATATACATTTTCTGATATTGTTACATAGTTTTTTGTTAAGATTATATAGGTATAAAATTTTTCTTAGGCCTTTTTTTTTTTTTTTTACTAATGGGCATTTCTGTCTTTATAATTATTTGGTATTATAAATAATATCAAAAGTCATCTTTATACCATGTATTTCCTCCAAACAAACGTTCAGAAATGAAAACATTGGAGGCCATGGAGTTAAAGCTCTTTGACACATGATGGTTGTCAAAGGATGCTGCTGAGTTTCAACTGTTAGCATTGCATGAACACAGAGGTTTCGCTGAAACTTTTTTTTTCTAACGTTTTAGATTTTAAAGATACTTCTCCTATATATCCTTTCAGTTGACATCCACAATGTTCACAGCACAGCCCTTCTGTGATGATGGTAGTCAATTATTATTCTAATTCTATTGATAAGCAAACAAGGTCTCAGAGTTGAGTTACTTTTCCATGGTGACAAATACAGAACGGGAATAAAACCCAGACCTGCCTCAAAATACAGGGACACTTCCACTCTTCTTCAATTTATTTTCCTTCCTACTTTTTAAACCAGAATCTTCAACCTGAAAATTCTCCACTTTCCTTAATTTTTCTTCAACACTTTACTTTCCTGTGTAAAAGACTTTCAGTCTCTACTCCAAACCAGGACTCAAAGCTCAATGACTTTATATACAGAAACTGTAGAAACAGATCATCAAGAAAACTCAAGATACTTAGAAGGCACGTACATTTATTTTTCAGAATGATATTAGGGGAAGATTAGCTCTGGTAGGGAAAATGTTTTGCAGTTAGATATAATTATTCAGTCAGAAACATCATGAATCTAATTTTATAATGCATTTCTTATTTGATTTTAAAAATGAACTTAGCATCTTCTATAGACAGAAATGCTAAGCGTAGTGGAAAGAGGGCAAGCAAGTTAGCCATTATAATTACTAGCTATACTCATGCTACACAACGAAATGTTCAAAATGCAGGTAAATTTAACATCATAAAGTGAAAACAAAATGATTAAATTTTTGCAGATGTTCAAAATAAAATTTTGAGTGAGATGTTTACATTTCTTCAAATGTCAGGAAAACAGCGACAAGAAGAGAATGGTAAGCTGTCATCAGAGAAATGTAAATCAAAACCACAATTAGGTATCACCTCACACCTGTCAGAATGGCTATCATCAAAAAGACCACAAATAACAAATGTTGGCAAAGATGTGAAGAAAAGGGAACTGTTGTACACTGTTGGTGGGAATGTAAATTGGTGCAGTCACTGTGGAAAACAGTATGGAGGTTCCTCAAAAAACTAAAAATAAAACTGCCATAAGATCCAGCAGTTCCACTCCTGGGTATATATTTGAAGAAAATAAAAACTCTAATTCGAAAAGATACATGCACCCCAATGTTCATGGCAGCATTATTCACAGTAGCCAAGATATGGAAGCAACCTAAGTGTCCATCAACAGATGAATGGATAAAGAAGATGTGGTACATATATACAATGGAATATTACTCAGCCATAAAAAAGAATGAAAAATTTTCCACTTGCAACAACATGGATAGACTTGGAGGGTATTATGCTTAGTGAAATAAGTCAGACAGAGAAAGACAAATACTGTATGATATCACTTAAACATGGAATCTAAAAAAATAAAACAAACTAGTGAATTAAAAAAAAAAAGAATGAAAGAAACCTACCCAACACCACCAGAGGTCTCTGCAGCTGAGTGTTGGGTTAGAATTTCCTCTCCAAGACTGGCTACTGACTGGAGGAGGCTCTTCTGCTCTGCTAATTCCTGTTCCAACTCCTGCTCAAGGAAAAGGACAAATAAAAACATCTTTGTTACTTTACGATTATTGTCTACAATCACAGCTCTATATCTAGAAAATTCTCAGAGAACTTTGGTAGTAAGTTTTTAAGTTTGCACATTACATAAAAGGTGTGGTTTAGGTAACTGTTCAGACATGTCTCCAAGTCTTCTGTAGCTTTCTTTGGCTTTGATAAAAGATAATCTCTGAATAATCTTGAAAAAAAAAAATCAATGAGAAAAGAAAATTTTGCTGGGCAATGGTGCCCTCAAGTGGTACAAAATGCACTTTCACTTTTCAAAAATTGATACTGCCTTGTTCTAACTGAAAGAGATCCTTGAGAGCAAGAGCTCTCTTCAATTTCCCACTCACTTGATAAATTGGATCATCAATGGACTCAGTTTTACTTTTTCATTATTTATAATAAATGTCTCTACTCTTTGATAAAATATTTTAATATGCCCTATCCATAAAGTTAAGATATCAATGAGCAATCCTTCTCAAAGCTCATTTGTTTCACCTGGCAGTAATCTGCAATCCTATTTTGTGATGGTATCTACTTGAGAGCTGAAAGCAAATTTCATTTCTTTTAAAAACATGTAACTCAGACATTTACCAATTCTCAGAGGCCTTTCTGAGGTTTTCATTATTTATAATAGAGGCAAGACTAGAAATAGAGGGCAGATCATAACTGAGTAACACTGTTTTAAAACTAAGCACAAGCTTTTCTTAGAGAACTGACTTTAAAATGACCAATCATTCCAGTGGTCACAAGTAAGTACATGGAAAGGAAACAGCCAGGTCCTGCTTCTGTCCAAAGAGAAGATAAAGGGGCATTCTATCTTTAGTACAGAAGGAACTTGTCCTTCTAAAACATTTCTCTCAAGGTGTCTGTTTGGTCTATCTGCAGGCGAGAAGGTCAGGAAGTGCGTTACTTTTTGTTGCTGGAGGCTGCTCTGTCGCTGTTGGGTCCACGCGGTCCGAGCTTGAGCCAGCCATTCCTGAACGCCGGGGCTCTGAGTGGCAGCTAGGTCAGCATCGCTCTCCTCCTTCTCCTGGGCTGTCCCCTGCTTTAAACGAGGCAGAAATCAAGAGTCATACTACCCACTGGAAGACCTTAACCAAAACAGAGTGACGGCTCCTTTTTAGTGTGGTCTGAATAATGGTACCAAAGTGGCTCCATTTGGACATGAGACCACATTAAAAAAAAAAAATGGTAACACAAAACCCACCGAATTTATGGCATTTGCAGGAGGGAGAACAATAAATAGATGATTATACTAAAAAATACTTGAGGGGGAAAAACTGTCCTTTAGAGGCTAGGATTTTAAGCTGACTGATGTGGTCACCACATATTATTCTGGGATTTTTTCCATGAGAATATAACTCTAGATCTTATTTCCTTTACTATCACCACCAGGACTAGACTCCACTGCCATCTGTTGCCACTCTGGCTTTGACAAAGTATGGCTAAAGGAGAAAGCCAACGTAATTACTTATTACCCGGGCAGGAGTTTATTCTTCCTGCTAGACTATCCTGACGGAATTTAACAGGCCCTAAAATACGGTGTATCAGAATGGAACTAGTTCTGAATGAGTGCCTTTCTACTCCCATATATTTATATGTCAAAGGATAAATTACACCATTTCGGTATGACTCATTTACTAGATACGTATCAGCACCCACTGTGTGTCAGGCACTGTTTTGGGCATTGGGTGGTATTCAGCTCAGAAGCCAGACAAGGGCCCTGCTGCGGAGACAGACAATAAACAAACAAGATAAAGTGGGATGGTGATAAGAGCTACAAAGAATGTGAAACTAGATAATGGGATGGAAAGCGAAGGGGAAGGGTTTCTTAGGCTGGGCAGGAAGGCGTCTTCAGAGCTGACAACGTGTGTGGAGTGCTGGCAAAGATTAGGGGAGGGGCCTCCAGGCCTAGGGAACCGCTGGAGCAAAGGCTGTAGGGGAAAGAAACTTAGCATCTCGGAAAGAGCAGAGACAGGGCAAGCGTGGCTGGAGCGAGGGGAGGGGCCGGGCCAGGCGCAGAGAAAGGGAACATTCTTTAGGCTGCTTGCACGGAAGAGTCATCCTGCCGAGCTGCTGCTGTCCCGGCCTTTGGCTCTTCTCTGCCGAATCTGACCACGGAATGGGGTCCAGCCGCCCCAGCTCAGCCCTCCTGACTGCCCACAAAGACCCTTCTCTTCCTCTTATTTTCAGAATTGTACACTAACTCTTACAGAGAAATAGATGGCGGCTGTTTCCCCTCTGTCTTACTCAATAGAATCTCATAATTAAACTGTAAAATGTTCCAGATCGTGAACTTGGCAACAGCGGTATCCGTGCTTGAAGTGCAGTGAAGGAAACAGTGAAACCTACAGGTACTATTTATATTTCATCCTTTCCAGATTCTGAGCCACCTTAGCTCACAGGTACTTGCTTTCCTTTAAGATGATCCAGCTCCCCAGGAAAAGAATGTGGTTTAGGTAGAACAACTGGCGTGCCACTGGCCTAAAACATGTTATTTGCATTTCGCAGGACCTTCAGGTGGCTAGTGACACCCAGGTCAGTATGTTCCCCGCCCTCCCAGGAATGCCTCTTCCAGAGAAGCAGTGATTTTCCTGAAGGTGGGAGGTTTGGGGTGGTCCGGCATTCCTCCAGGACTGAAGGCCACACATTTCTGCATAAAGCAGTCTCCCCGATCTGAGAACGCTCCATCTACCCAGAATACGCTCTGAGAGATCCTGGCTTTTCCAGGCAAGGAGGGAACAGCAGGTCAAAACGGACCTGTAGAGAATGACCCCAAAGAAGTCAGTGTAACAGGTTGAAAGCCGTCCCTAGTCAAAGCCCCAGTGACAAAACAGTGGCCATGGCCCTGACCTGCTAACTCTCTTTTGTGGGCTCCAGCCACTTCCTCTATGCTTTGCCCTTCAGTAAAGGTTTGTTTTCAGAACCCAGCCTGAAGACTCCCGTGGAAACTCCTCAGGGCACCAGCTCACCCTTCTCTGCAGGTAACTACAGTCTGACTGAGAGCTCTGATTTCAAATTCCTCACACTGGGGAAAAATGCCAATTGTACTTGGAAAAATAACAATTGAAATCTTAGGTCTTAAGGACAACTTAAACACTTTTACATGCACAGACACATCTCAGATTCTAAGACAAAATCTAAGAAGGGGACTCATATTTGATTAATTGAATCCACAGCTTTAGAAAAACGGAAATTATGCAGCATCAAAAACAGATGCCTAGTATGCATTTTCTCTGTGGTCAGGTTTGGTTTTTCAGTTAGCCAGTTTTTCTCTGGCTGATTTCATCATTTTGAAACATCAGTCTTGGACCACAGGAAGCAAAAAATGATTAAGAATCTGTTCGAATTTCTTTTCCTTTCCCCTTGGGATACGAAGGCACTGACAGAAGGAATAAAACAATCGTAATTACAGTATCTGAGGTCTGATAACAGTTTTCTGACCTATCTAGGGAATAGGAAATAAGGTGGATTACATAGCCCCACCCAGGCGGGACCCAAAGGGGTCCCGCCTGGGTGGGGCTATGTGAGCTGTTTATTTTGGAAATACTAGAAGAGTAACCATTTTTGCCAGGAACATTCCTTGGAACATTAGTGAGGATTAGAGAATGCTAAACATTAAATAAAACACTTATTTATAAAGCATTTCATTATTTATATAGGGTGAACTCTGTTCCTTAGATGAATGATAATGTGTGAAAATGATTTAAACTTATTACAAAGAAAGACGTCATGTAACTCAAGAGATGTTATTATATGCCTGTGTCATATAGAGAAGGAAACTATTTTGGGGTGGGGTGGGGAGAACTAAATGGATTATTCACTGATATGCCTAGAAGTCCAATTAGTTAAAAAGAATGGCCATAAGACATATGACCATTTTACAGATAACTAGCACTGAGGAATTATGTGCTTATGGTCACACATGATTTAGGAAGGTATTCCAGCTCGCCTGAATTATGCAAACCCAACTTCACTGACGTCCACATTCAATGGAAGTTTCTTTTTCCCCCAGTTAACGTTAGTTAATTTTAGATCAACTCTGAATTCTTTACACGCGGGTAAATAATCCTTTTCCCGGCAATAATAATGTAAACAGGACTCTTTTTATACCTGCAGTTGGAAAAATAATCTCCTCAACAGCTCTGATTGTATTTAGAAAATTAATATTTTATATCCTGGGAACTCATAAGACGAAAAGATGATGGTATTTATAGATACTTTAAAACAAACGACCAATTTCAGTGCAAACACTGCCACATTTTTCTGTATTTACACTTCACACAGCAGTATACCCAGGGAAGCTTACACTTGCGGGCAGTCAGAACTTTAGTCAATGTGAAGAATCCCTGCGGCCATGGGCGGGCAGGATCTGCTGGGTGTGGGCACCAGCCCTACCAGTCTCAGACCAGGCCTTGGAGCATGTCAGGAGTTTTTCCTCCCAAAGAATGTGGTCTGCAAACAGTTGCTGTTATTATTATACTGAGACTGGAGCACTTCCTGTTAAGTGCTACTTGCATGAAAATCCTCAGCATTTTTTAAAAAAAGTTAAACACTACTATGATCCCTATTTTACAGATCAGAAAACATCAGTGAGACAAATTTTGGGAAGTTCAAGAATCTTGCCCCAGAGTCACCTGCTCAGTAACTGGTGGCGCCAGGCTGGGGAGACTTCAGAGCAGCAGTTGCAAAGTGACAGCTCGAGAACCAAGCCTGGCTTCTGGATATGCTTTGTTTGGCACACAAATTATTTTAAAATTTTAGAATAAAATGTCAATGTTTTAAAATTGGAAAATTTTAGATATAAATATGCTTTCTCTGGAAGATCTAGCAATGCTTCCTGTAAATTCTGGAGCTGAGTAACAACTGGTTCTTTGACAGACGACCAGCTTGCCTAGGTCCTGACTGGGTCAGCTTCACTCATTTATATTCCCTTCCCAGGCCCTGAGGCCTTGCAACTGTGCCAGCACCCCTTCCCCTCTTTAACCTCTAGATGTGCCTGTGTATTAGGCTGGCCCTTCCCTTCCTACCTCCTATGCCTCTAGGCATAGGGCACAACTGGAGACTGATAAATGATAACTATCCCAGAGATGAAACCTTGAAGTCCTTCCCTTTGTTTTGGTTTCTTAAAGTTCATTCACACACCAACAATGGGGGAAAAATGAGGGGGAAAAAAAAAGCATTACGCGTTAGATTGACAATATCTTTTATAAAACTAAGTGAACTGTGGTATACTCTCCCAGTTAGAAAATCCTTCTAGTTTTGTTCAACTTTAATACTTTTAACATTTTACTTTTTGCTTTAATTCATAAAGTCAGATTGCATGTGCATTTTAAAGTATGTGAATTTAACGTGAAAAGTTGCATTTTGTCTTTATTGGCATTTATTTATCTAATAGTGAGTTCAAATATTTTTTCATATGTTCATTGGCCATTTGTATTTCTTTTCTTTTGAATCACCTCTTCGTATTTTTTGTCTATATTTCTATTAGGTGACCTTTTCTTATTTTTTTATTGATTTACAATAAGATTTCTGGAAATTAAGGGAATTAATTCCTGGTCATGTGAATTGCATAGTTTCTTCCATATTTGTCCATGTCATTTAATTTGGTTAATATTTTCTTGGTCATACAGAACTTTCTCATTTCTATGTAGTAATTTTAAAGAAACTAAAATTCTGTGTTTTGGGCATACTGGCAAAGGTCCTTCCCATCCTAAGATTTTTTTTTTTTAAATACCCATACATCCAGAATGCTTTAGATTTAGTTTTTACATTAAATATTTGATCCACCTGTGATGCAGTTTTTTCTGTAAAGAGTGGGATAGGGAATCTAGTTTATCATATTTCAAGTGGTTTGCCTATTACTTTATTTATTTATTCATTTTAATTTTATTTATTTATTTATTTATTTTTGGTTGTGTTGGGTCTTTGTTGCTGCACGCGGGCTTTCTCTAGTTGTGGCGAGCAGGGGCTACTCTTCGTTGCGGTGTGCGGGCTTCTCATTGCAGTGGCTTCTCTTGTTGCGCAGCACGGGCTCTAGGTGCACGGGCTTCATTAGTTGCGGCGCATGGGCTTAAGTGCTCTGCGGCATGTGGGATCTTCCCAGGCCAGGGCTTGAACCCATGTTCCCTGCATTGGCAGTTGGTTTCTTAAACACTGCGCCACCAGGGAAGTCCCCTATTACTTTTTTATTATTTACACAGTGAATCATATTTTAAACAGTGACTTGAAATGCCACCTTAAACATTTATCTAATGCCCTTGTATACTGGGATCTCTTTTGGGAATATTTATTCTAATCTTTTGTTCATCCATTTATTGTGCCAGTACTAATTATTGTAATATTGTATTTTAATATATAAGAATAATTAACCCCTCATAACTCTTTACTGTCAGAATTTTACAGTTTTTTTCAGGTTTATTTCATTCCAGGTAAACCTGGTATCATTTTGTCACATTTCAAAAATATACAGTTAGTATTTTAGTTGTGAATAACTTAAATTTATGTTTTAGTAGAGGAAAATTTGACATCTTTAAGATACTGTATTCCTATCTAAAAATAAATTTTCTCTCTATTTTTTCAGTTTTTTTTGGTATCACTCGGGTTTTAAAATGTTGAGATTTCAAATACTTTACATTTTGTTCATGTTATAGATGGAAAATTATTGTATATTATTTCACTAACTTTTTATTTATACAGGAAAGTTATGGATTCTCTATTTCATCTTTTTAATAAGCCAGTCTCCTTACTAAATTCTTCCATTGCTTCTAATAGTTTTCTGTTGACTAGGCTTGATGTTCCAGATCATATAATCATGTGATTAGCAAAGAACTGAAAATACGTAGTTAATTCCAAAAAAATTTATTACACTGAGAAAGCAGAAGCAATCGCAGTGAATGTTCATTAAGCTCCCACTACAATATTTGTGCCATATCCCCTGCCAGCATCTGTACTCAAATACAGATGTTTCCCTCCCTCCTGATACTGGTTCCAAGACCACTCCCTCCCCTTTGATCCCATCTTCTCCCTTCTAACAAGAAGACTGTTGTGGCAATCTCACTTCTTTTTTTATCAATTTTCCCTCTACTGAGCTGTTTCCATCTCCCTGTAAACATGTCATTATTCTTTGATCTTAAAATGGAACAAATTTTTCCTAACTTACTTCTTATAGTTTATTCCATTCCTCTGTTCCTCTTTATAGTGAAACTCCTGAGTTTCCTGCACGCTTCCTCTCCAACTCCCTTCTCCATTCTCACTTTCATTTCAGAGGGTTTTTTGCCTCCACTATTTCACTGAAAAAGCTGTGGTTGGGGTCACAGAAGACCTGCACGTTGCTAAATCCAGTGGTCAGTTCTCAGTCCTCATTTTAACTCACTTACCCTCAAGCGTCTCCCAGGAACCCAAATCTCAGTTTTCTTCCCACCTCACTGCTGTTTCCTTTTTGGGCTCCTCCACATTTTCCAAACTTTTCACACTGGAGCATCTCAGCACTTGGTGCTCTTTATCTCTCCTCACACCCTTGGTGAACTCATGGAGTCTCAAGCCTTTGAGGACCATCTAGAGGCCGCTGATTCGGTCTAGGTCTGTCTCTTGAATTCCAACCACTGCTTAACGTTGAGGACGCATCTCAAACCTAACCTGTCCCTAATGAAACCATTGACCCAACTAGCCCTCCTTCCCCCAGGTCTCTTCCTCAGAGTTATCCACAATCTAATAAGTCCTCATCACTTCTAACCTCCTAACTGCTCTCTCAGCTTCCACCCTGGTCCCCTACAGCAGTTATAATTTGATCTTGTCACTCCTTTGTCCCCCGACACTCCAATGGCTTCTCAATTCCCCCAGCATAAAAAGCCAAAGCTCATATGATGCCTACAAGGTCCTTTGCACCTTGGGCCCCTGTTACCTGTCTGACCTCTCTCGTCTTGCTCACTCCACTCCGGCCGTTGGGCATATTGAACAGAGCAGGTAGGAGCCCACCTGGGAGCCTTTGCCCTTGCTTCCCCCTGAGCCTGGAACTCTATCCTCCCATGTCCACATGGCTCACTCCTTCAGACGTAACGTAACCAAAGACCATTCCTTAGTGTTATCCCATTATTATTGGAAGGCTTCCTTGGCTACCCTGTTTAAAACTGCAAATCCGCCCAGCCTTGCCTTTATCTACCTGCCTTATGGGTATTTCACCTATAGCTCTTATCATCTTCTAACTTAGCATATAATAATGTACCTTAATTTTATATTACTATCTGTCTCTCCCAAACATAATCCCTTGAAGATGGAATATATAGATATACAGATACAGATAGATGTTGCCCATGCTCTTTCACTCTATCACATAGAATAGTGGCTGGCACATAGTAGTTTCTCAATAAACTTTTGCTAAGCTTTTTTTTTTTTTTTTTTTTTTTGGCCGCACTGCACGGCTCACGGGATCTTAGTTTCCTGACCAGGGATTGAACCCAGGCACTCAGCAGTGAAAGCACGGAGTCCTAACTACTGGACCACCAGAGAATTCCCGCACAGTTGCTTAATTTTTGTGTAAGATAATAATAATAATAATTCTAATTTGTATAGATTAAAAAAGAACAAAATCAAAATATTAGACAATAATAGTATACAAGGTGCATGGGAAGAAATCTGAGTGACTGTGTTCTAAGTTTCTTGTATTGATCTGGAAGCAGATTAAGATATTAACTTAGAATTTATTAGGTATGCATGATTAAAAAGTAGAGGAAAAAAACAAAGAAAAGCATTCAACCACTTATAAACAAAGGTTGAAAAGGAGAAAGAAGAATAGAAAGAACAGGACAAAAATGGAAAACAAAAAATAAGAATAAAAGTTCAAACATATCAATAATCACAATAAATTTAAATGGACTAAACCTGCCCTTCAAAAGTCAGAGGTTTTCTGACTACATATGTTTAAAACCAACAAAATATAGCTAAATGTTCTTTATAAGAAACAAATCTAAAATATAAGGACTCAGAAAGGGTGAAATCAAAGGAAAATTAAAAGACACGTGAGGCAAATATTACCCAAAAATAGCTCTAGTCATCTAAAACAAAAATCACTATTAGGGAACGTTAAGGTCATTACACAATAGTAAAAAGGTTCAATTCACCTGGAATATATGACAAGTCTGAAGTTGTGGGTGCTAAATAAAAGAGTCTATCTGAAAAGTAGAATATAGGAGAAATAAGGGAGAAATATAAGAGTGTCATAGGATATCTTAATCCATGACCTATGTTTAAATATTTTTTAAAATGATGTACTTGATAGATTTTGGTAATTATTTTCATTTTCTTTTCTTTTCCTATGTTGCAGTTTTCAGGTGTCTGCATTCAAATAGTTCTTACAAAACCTATTTGAAAACCTATGCCAGACTGTGCAAAGCAGGTATGTACATAAGTACGTATCATTCCCCAGCTGTCCCCTTTAGGTGTCCCGTGCTCAGAGGCCAGACCAGCCACGTGCAGAGATGCAGCGTCCACGGCTGCAGCCTCACCTGGATGTGGAGCTGCTTGTCGTGCAGCGCTCTCTGCAGCTCCAGGAGGCTCCCCTTGAGGGTCCTCAGCTTCACCGACAGCTGCTCCGCCTCGTCCTTTGTGTGAGCCTTGCCCTCCAGCAGCAGGTTTTCATTGTGGACTGATAGCTCTGATAAGGCCACCACCTTCTGTTCTATTTCCACCAGCATGTTCTGGAACAACAGAAATAAGGCTGAAATTCACAAACCCTGCCAGTCTCTGCAAAGACTGTGTCTCACAGCAAAACCCAACACTTTACTAGTCTTTCACCAAAAGATCATGCCTCCAGGTTTGTTTGTTTTTTTACCTAGTTTTCTTACAAACTTCAAGAGTGGTACGTAGATTTTAAAACTTCTTTGAGCTTCCTAATTTTCCTCTTATTTAAGATTAGATATTATATAATGAAAAACATATGGAAAGCACATTTTATATAGCCAACAGGTAAGTAGAAAAGACCATTCCTTAGTGTTATCCCATTATTATGATTATTTTACTATTTTAGTGTTAGACTGTTACGCTTGTGGCTAATAATAGTAAAGACATCACATGATGAGCCCTTTTTGTGTCAATTTAAAGAGGACTCTCTCTTTCAAAACATTTTTCTTTGCGTTGACTTTTTTCCCAGACTGATGCTTTTTTTACTTGATTTTTATTATTTTTGTCTTTTATATAACGTATTTTTAACCTCACATTTCTGAAAGTTTTCCTAAGAATTTTACTTTCACTTTCTGTGGCAACTCTCTAGTGCTGCAAGGTTTTCTTCTAAAATGGAGGCTAAATCCAGAAAAGAAGCGAAAATAGTCTCCCCTCTTCCAAAGTACTATTTAAAACAAAAACCAAAAAAGAAAAACAACTAAAAAAATCAAGCAAAACAAATAACCATATTATTTTCTACAAAAACTGTTCTGTTTTTATATTCCTTAACTCTGAACTCTTTGAAATGCACTTTCTAATTTATACTCAATTATACATTAATAAGAAAAGATATTTTATTTCCCTGTACAAAATCAGAATTACTACCATCAACTTCTAGGACTAAAAGTATGATCCTAAAACCTAGAACTAAGTGGGAAAGTGAAATACTTCATGAAGTGGGGCTTAAAGGATGATTTCCTGAGGATTACTTTTGTGGAGCTAATATCATTCTGTGTAGGACTGTCTTTTCCATTAGGCACAGCTGACACAGTGCTGAGAGCCCATAACACTTCTGGGGACACCAGAAAATGTCTTAATTTTAGGTTCTTTTAAAATCAGAAGAAAAAAATGAAGATAATAACAATTAATATATAATGATACCACCCCAGGTTATATTAGTCTCTGTACCAAAGCAATTGTAAAATCAAATATAATTTTTAGTATTTTTATAGAGGAAGAGGCCCATGGAAGCAAAGTACCTAGGGCCCCAAAAGTCATAATGGGGCCCTAATTCCATGTGATAGCCACACTTATAATTATACAACTGGCTTAAAGGCTTGAATGAATTGACTGAGGAACTGTTGTGTACCTGTGTGATTCCACATGCTTCGAGTTTTAAAAAATACCATTTCAATACTTTGCAAAAGTCCTGAAATATATTATCTCAACCATGGACTTTATGCATAACTATAAAAATAGAGACATCCAAAAGGGAGAGATGGGAGTAATGACGAAACATAATTTTGAAATACTAGTGCATGGGTAATTTCGAGTGCTAGAAGGGAACGCTAAAAATACATGTCTCTTCAGAAAAGGAACTTCAGAAAAAATGATAGAAAGAATAGAAAACACTTGCACATGGCTCTCTACTCTCCACCATCAAGGCAGACATGCTTCGAATACACATAAAGAATAATTTGTCCAAAGAATTTAAAAATCCAAATTATAATAATTAATATGACAAAAAAATCTCAAATCATAAAAGGGATGACCAGAATGACATACAAAGTATTAAGAAAAGAAGTGGCATTCATAATTAATGGCTTGTGCATATTTCCTCCGATTCCGAATGGGAGAAATATGAAGTTGTGCATATGGATATTTAACCTTGTAGATTAGGCCAGGTTTTCTAGAGACTTGCTAGTTAGTTAAATGAAAGCACTTTTAAAACATACTTCACCCATGTGTAAAGTCTACTATGCTGATAATCTTTGAAATTCTATGATTGGTACATGGGAGTTTATCATCTATTCTCTATGCTTATACGTGTGCTTGGAAGTTTCCATAATAAAGAGGCAAGAAAATAATCTTACAGTAAAAACCTTGATGCCATTACCCCTTACCTTAATTTCTAGAGACCTCACATCGAGGAAGGAAATTCTCTCCTCCAGAAGACAACCTTCCCATGTTCAATCTGTCTGCCTATAACTAACAATTTTGCCAAGTTTTCCACATAATATTTCTGAATTAGAACCAAAACTGCAACAGGCCACCTACAGACATCTCCTGTTGTGTTTATCCACAGTCCGATTCACTGATACTAATTCTTCTCGTTGGGTACTTATATTCCTTATTAGCCACCAAAATAGATACCATAAGTGTTTTGGCAACTATAGTCTTTAAGAATGGTCCTTCAGGAAGCTGAAAATGTTCTAAAGAGTAGATACTCTTGGTAAAATTTTTCAAAAGACTAAGTCCAAGCCTGGATTTCATTTAAGCTTTTATAAGGTATTGTTTTTCTACTCTCTAAGTATATAAAGTATATGGGTTGTGAAAAATCATACAACCATACCAAGTTTTGTTACCATTATGTTTTCTGTAGTTAAAAAATGTGCCTTGTGATGTTGGCATATTCCTTCAAGAACATTTTTGTACCTGGCAGTCCACCAGCTGGGCCTCCATGTCCATGGGCTCCTTGGGTGACCCCAGGGCAATGTCCAGAGTGGCCTTAGTGCTCAAGAGCCAATGGTCCAGCTCATCGGCTTCACAGCGATACCTCTGCAGGGCCTGTTCCTGTCTCTGTTCCTCCAGCTGATCATTTAACTTCTCCTAATGAATTAAGCAGAATGGAACCTAAATCACTCTAAGGTAAAATCATTAGGATTCAACACAGTAGAGCAATGGTTCTCAGGCCTGAGTGCACATCAGAATCACCTGTGAAACTTAAAAAAAACAAACAAAACAACCCATGTTTAGGCCACATCACAGACTAGTAAATGAGAATCTGGGGAGGTGAGCCTCAAGATTAGTATTTTATAAAAACTCCTACAATGATTCTTTTTTTTTTTAATTAATTAATTAATTTATATTTTTGGCTGCACTGGGTCCACGTTGCTGCGCGCAGGCTTTCTCTAGTTGCCGCGAGCGGGGGCTACTCCTCGTTGCTGTGCGGGGGCTTCTCACTGTGGTGGCTCCTCTTTGTTGTGGAGCACGGGCTCTAGGCACGTGGGCTTCAGTAGTTGTGGCTCACGGGCTCTAGAGCTCAGGCTCAGTAGTTGTGGCGCACAGGCTTAGTTGCTCCGCAGCATGTGGGATCTTCCTGGACAAGGGATCGAACCCGTGTCCCCTGCATTGGCAGGTGGATTCTTAACTGCTGCGCCACCAGGGAAGTCCCTAAAAACTCCTACAATGATTCTAACGTGTGCCTAGAGTTAAACGTTCTTAAATAATACATCTACAGGACAAGGCAGATGATATGAATGATAGAAACTGGTCAAGGATTAGAACAAACCAATGGCATAAGACAGTAGGTAACTTGGCTTCAGTGTCCGGGAAACTGTAGGAAGTAGTGGGGTCTATGGAAAACTGAAGAACATATCTGGTCCACCTAAAAGGGCAGCACCATGTAGTTTCAGGCAACTGATCCCCTACAGGAAAGGGTGGTCCAGTGTTATTAGTTTCTTGAGCAAAGGCAAAAATTCAAAAATTTTGGTTAGATCTCTGAGGATGTTTTAATGATGGCAAATAATTCATATTTTTTAAAAAATCCAGGCCAATCACTTTATTTCAGAATTCCATGAGGGTTTCATAGAGTGACTGGGGACAGTATTAATGAATTAAAAAGTTAATCCTTAAGATACTCTAAGTACTTTACTTTAAAAATTATTTTATTAATAATCTATTATGTTTTTAATTAAAATTTTTATTAAATCGTTTAAAAGAGAGATTAAATAGAGCAGACACGTTGATTTAAAATTTCTCCAAAACCAGAAAATATATGAATACCTAGTCTGACTAGTTTTATAACAGGTAAAACTAGAAACAGTCTACATACCCAACAATAGGGGTACGGTTAATTGAATTATGGTATAATCAGCAGCTAAATAAAATAAGTGTATATAATAAATGATTATTTGCCAGAGAAGCTGCTAGACCCTAGAGATACAAGGACACAGACACTTTAAATTATAGGATCAACAATATGAACATCGTATACGTTTAGGGCCAGGAATGATAACAGAAAAACAACAACAAAAAAGGAAAATAACTTATTTTTAACACATCTGCTACCGTGACTAAAATTTCTCTCTCTATTAAATAATATTAAAGTTAAGTAACATGAGAACCAGAACTGCAAGAATATTTTCATGAATTAACGTGCTTGAATTGGCTAACAGTGACTAAGGATTTATTCTTCACAGTACTGGTAATACTATTCATAAAAATGCTCTTCTTTAAACATAGCAAACTAGTATGCAAACCTCCTATAATTATTCCTCACAAGACTCATGTCTACCAAGTATCAGCTTTCCACAGTCTCAGTTTTGCATGCTTGAAATGACTCAGAAAGGGGTGAAAAGACACATTCATGGCTCCACACTGACTCAGGGCTCTATTCACGAGGCCATCTTGGACACACAATACCAGCTTCTTCTGAGCGGGAAACAATAAACATGTCGATCACGTACGTAGCCCAACGTACTTGTCAACACAACCCAGAGAGTTAATCTGGACCTGAGGGGCACCTTCAGAGTGGCTTGTTACCTCCAAAAGCTGTCGTTTCCCTGATGCCTTCATCTTGATGGTGGACATTCGCTCTGCTAAGACAGTGAGCGTGGACTGCAAGGGCAGCTGCTCCGCAGGGTCGGACTCTGGGGAGTCGGACACCAGCTCCTCCGCGAGGGCTGACTGCAGCTCACTGATCTCCTCTTGAAGCATGAGAATCTCATCCATCAGTGCCTGTGGGGAAGACTGCGGAATCATACTCGTGTATGTATTTTTTTGCACCGAGGAATCGTGGCACCAGCTGAGTCCCATGTGGTTTGATATTAGTGAAGACGCTTCACTTGGAAATCGTTTAACCAACAAACGGGGGAACCTACTGACCTAAGTTTCTAAATGACAGTACCAGACTGAATGTCAGGAAATTTCTGATTTTAAGACCATTTGTATTGGTAACTTAAATGAATTTGAACTAGTTAATTAATCTTTCTGGTTTTCAACGGGCACATCTGTAATCCGACGGGGGTATGCTCAATTATGTTTGAGTCTACAATTCTATGTTGAAAATAAAATTCATCACTTTCTTCCTCAACACGATTCTTCCCACTCTAAACTTCCCTAAGTCTGAAACAGCACTGCGTTTTAATCACAAACTCACATTATACAAGACAGGAAAAATTTGTCACCTGTTTCTATGCTGTTACCCTCTCCTTATTTTTCTCCTCTCCCCAACTCTAAAATTTGAAGTTTCTCAGGGCTAATTTCCAGGCCCCTTTTCTCTCTTCACAAGCTCTCCCAGGTGATGTCCATTGCCAAGGCTTTAAACCCTTCCTAATATGGAACACTTAGTAGGAGAATAAAACTTGCCACCCCAAAATGTCTCTGGCATGCAGATTATTTTGAGCTGAAAACAATCAAGGTCCAAAAGAATCAGGGAAAAACTCTGACCTTCCCTCTAACTACCTAAAGAATCTAGAAAGGGGACCTATTACAGGAATAGAGCTATCATCGAGATATCTGCAAAGAATAGGGCTGGGTGTGGTGAGGGAAACTCTTAAGAGATCAGAGTACACTCTGTGTCCCACTATCTCTGAATGGCCCAATTAATATTTATTTACCAAACATTTGCTTTTCCATCTTTATGTGAGTTGCCTTCCTCCTCTTTTAAGTCTCAAACCACTACCCCCAACATCCTCCTTTGTCTTTAGCTGAAGATAGTATTTAAGGCGAGAGTTTCAACCATTTTGGCAAGTTATTCAGTTTTCCTGGGTCTCTCCCACGTATACATGTTATTAAACTTTTATTTGATTTTCTCTGGTTAATCTGTCTCATGTCAATTAAATTCTTAGACCAGCCAGAAGAACCTAGAAGAGTAGAGGAAATTTTCTGCCTCCCTGACACTTATAAAGGTATATCTCTAACCCAGATATCTGTCCTAAGTTTCAGGCTTGTATGTTCAACTTACATATTTCATGGGTATCTACATCTTATCAGGTAAAAGCCTGTTTCTTCCTCTGTTGTCCCCATCTCAGTAAAAGGTAACACCCTTCTCATTGCTTAAGCTCGAGACCTAGGAGTCATTCACACCTTCTGTCACCATAACCACCAGCAAATCCAACTGCTTTCACCTCCAAAACGTATCTTCTATGTCTCCTCTGCTCCCACCTAAGTCACGCCAACTCCTTATCTGAATTGCTCTCATGGTCTACTGGGTGGAGTACCAGTTTACACTCTTGTCTCTCCAAACCCCTCTTCACAGAGTAATTAGAGTGACCTTTTAAAAAGGTAAACCAGATCCTCTCATTTCCCTGCTTTAAAATACTTAGTGGCTTCTTGCCTGTAAAATAAAATCCAAACTCCTTACTGCACTAGTGCGGTCTCACCCCCGCCTGCCCCTTGTACCACACTCCCTTCTGGCTTACTACATTCCAGCGTTCTTCAGTTACTCCAGGACCCTCAGCACTTTCTGCCTCAGGGCCTTTGCACATGGTGTTCCCTCAAGCTCTGGAATGCTCTTCTTCCTCTCTGTGAGATGGTTCTCTTCATTCTTGGAGCCTTAGGTTAATTGTCACATCTTCAGAGAGGCCTTTCCTGACCACTGACTCTAAAAAAAATCTCTATTGTTCTCTTTTAACAGCACCCTATTTCCTGCTTAACAGCTATCACAATTATACACTGTTGGTATTTCTCATTTTTTGTATTTTATGAGTTGCTCTTTAGCTGGACTCTTGACAGGAGAAATTCTTTTTTGGGATTTGAATGACATGTTAGAAAAACAGGCCCTACCCCTACAGGAGGGGCAATCATGACTCCAAGTAAAGAATCATTGCTTTTATAGTTGCCAATATTTCACAGTTTCCAATATACCCCTACTTGCATAATTCCCACCTATCCCATAGGACTGTAGGCTTCGCTGTAAGCCCAGTGCCTCCTCAGAGTGGGCTCTCAATAGATATAAAAAACAAAACAACAAAAACCCTCTTCTTTCCCTAATATCAGTTGTCATCCTGTCCAACTGCTGTTTAAGTAAACTATTATATTGAAATTATTATATACACCTAGAAAAGTGCAGACTATAAGTGTACAGTTCTATGAATTTGCACAAACCGCACATACCTGTGGCTCCTGACACCCAGATCGAGAAACAGAACATTCCCAGGACTCCACAAGCCCCCTGGACCGCATCCCTTCCTTTCCAGAGATCACCATGGTGCTGGCTTGCAAATGTCATAGATCACTGCTGCCTGTTTTTGAGCTCTACAGAAATGGAATCATTCCTGATGTACTATTCTGTGTCTGGCTTCTTTCACTCCCTCCAAGACTGTGACAGTTGCACATAAAAAGAGCTGACCCTTTTTATCGCTGCATTGTATTCCACTGTCACCTGGTTTGTGGGTCTTGTCCATTTAAGCCTTTTTAGTGGGTTCATAGTGGTATCTCATTGCAGCTTTAATTTGCATTTCCCTGATGGTTAATTAGACTGAGCACTTTTCCCTATGCTTTTTGGCCACCTGGAGATCATCTTTTGTGACCGCCTGCTAAAAATCTTTAGCCCATTTTCTACTGGAGTCTTTCCTTTTCTTATTGATGCATGGAGTTGTGTATATATTCAGGATAGGAGTGCCTGTGTTTCTTTTAGTTCTGTGTATTGCAAATATCTGCTCCCATTTTGTGACTTTTCTGTCCCTTAATGGGTAAAAGCTTCCTTAATGATGTCTTTTGATAAAGAGAAGTTCTTCATTTTATTGTAGTCTAATATATCAGTATTTTGCTTCATTGGAAAAGTTAGGGCCTTTGCTATCCTATTTAAGAGATCTTTGCCTACCCTAATGTCATGAAGATACTCTCACATGTTACCTTCTAGAAGAATGCTATTCAAAGTGTGGTCCATTCAATGGCGTCATGAACTGGTTTGTCTCTAGTTCATGACAAGAGAAAGATATTGCAAGTAAACATTAAGAAATTTTATAGCAACTTGACGTTGACACGATATCCAACCAGTATTTTATTTTATTTTACTAAAATGTTGAGTTAGAAATTTAAAAATTTAAAAAAAAGGTTATACACTACAGATACTTTGAGAAGCACTGTTTCAAAACATTTTTTCTTTTTAATCTTCACATTTAGATCTACAATCCACCTAAACTTAATTACCGTGTCCAGTGTAAGTAGGGGTCAGAATTCTTTTTTTTTTTTCTTCTTATTGACCCTGTATTATTTAGTGAAAAGATGATTTTTCATTCACTGTTGTGCAGTACAGTTTTTGACATAAGCCAAGTGTCCGTGTAGGTGGGAGGGTGCTTCTGGCTTCCCATTCTGTACCATTGACCCATTTGGTGTCTGTGCCAATATCACAGTCTCATAATTGCTATAGCTTTATAAGTCTCACTCTCTGAAAGGATACATATCCTTCAATTTTATTCATCTTCTTCAAGGTTGTCTTGGCTATTCTTGACTCTTTCCATTTTCAATATATGTTTTTTAGTACATTTGCAATATGTTTTAGAATTATCTTATCAATCTCCACCAAAGAACTTGCTGGGATATTTTAATGTAATTGTAATAAATTTACAGACCATTATTGTTTGTTATACATTCAAAATGCTTTTTGTCCAGTAAAGTATTTTCTCCTACTTTATAATCATTTTTGGTACTTGATTGCCAAAAATATAAAATTCATATTATGTGGTCTGTTTTGAGGGCTTCTCCATAACTAGACTGACCTTATTATATCTTTTTTTGCACTGATTCTCTGTACAAGCAGGAAAAGCCCCTCACTACTTCACACCACGTTCATTCTCATTCTCTCCTCTGTGCCTTTCCTCACACATTTACATTTATGGTGTCTCCCATCCACTCCTGTTACCATTCCAAATTTTCAAAATCCATGTCTCCCAAAAGACCTGTTAGAGTCTCCTCTGATCTTCCCACCACTGTAACCCATAATCACATTGCTGGGTTTTCTATAATGTGTTGGTAATTCATCTACCCCTAAATCATAAGTTAAAGAATAAAAGTGTCTATTTCGGCTGTGCACATAGTAGGTGCTCAACACATCTAGTTGAATTCATTCTAATTCATAATAGACAAAACAGTCATCTTAATCATGAAGCAACCAGGGGGGGGGAAAAAAAGCTTCCTCATTCATTTAATCTCAGTGGATTTGACCAACCAGGCATACAGTGAAGTGAACAACTTCCATTTCAGACTCACAATGTCTAAAACAGCTCTCTGAATGTTCTGCAGTAAGTGATGATGGAATTAGGAATCCTAGAACTGTTAGTTTCCATTCCGTTAGAGTCAAGCCTCGCTATTCATGCTTCAGTTTACTCTCAGGGGAGAGTGGATATTTTTGGAAGGTTGCTATAGTTTTTAACTTCAAGATCCAGCAGCCAAACTTACTGGGGGATGGGGTTTTCTTTTGCGGTGATGTAAATGTTTTGAAACCAGATTGGGAGGGTGATTGTATGACACTGTGAAAGTACTAAAAGCCACTGAACTGTACACTTTAAAATGGTTAATTTCATGGGATGCGAATTTCACTTCCATCTAAAAAAACAAAAAGATCCAGCAGTTAAATATGTCTTTGCCCAATAACTGTCTCAGCTGGTGGCCAGATGCTTCCCTCCAACATCTGACTCAAAACTAAGGAGAGGAGATGAAATGTTGTTCCTCTTTGCGTTTCTGACTTGTGTTTACAAGGAGGGCATGTGTACGACCAGTTTGTGGTTTAGAGAAGTTCCTTGAGCTTTTCTAAAATGACTCACTCTGGGGAGAACATGGAGCTCATGTCTGGTTCAACACCAAAGGTGAAAGTGAATTTCACTGTGACTTTCAGAACTATCTACATCAGAGTTCATCTCAAACTTTGAGCTGTTATTTATATTAAAGAAACAGAACCGAAATAACCTCAGAGCTCTGCCTCCTAACCATCACTGAGTTGGTGTCGCAAAGACAACGCATGCCCAGGAAGCATTAGCTGCCCGTGATAATGAAGGTCCCAATCAGAGGGCTCACCACCCAGAACAACAGCCACAAGTCGGCTGATGAACTGCATTGATGTCTTAAAATTAAACTTATTGTTCAATTTAAAGAGGGTAACAGGAAAGGCGCAGCCCTCCACCCAAATTCAGCAGATCTAGACAAGTGTTCGGAGGAAAAATGTAGGAATTAGAGTAGCTCTCTAAAGAAACATTAGTACTTCCAAGAGAGTGTTGGGAAAAAATTAGCAATTGAAGTATTTTTTATTAATTTTTAGAAAATACTAAAAGCATACTGGACTTTCTCACGCACATTCCACTGGAATTTAGAAAGAGTAATTCTATCGTATTGCTTGAAATTTTTAAAGAATCATTCCAGAAGCCAAGAACCAATTTAGATATTGTGATACCGTGAGCCTTCCATGTGGGCAGGGCTGTCCCAGAATTCATAGAATTTAGGTACAGACAGCAAAAGCAGGTCAGATGGAAAATGTTAGATTTGTGATGATATAAGAAATTATACATTATTTATATTTCTTTCCCTCTCATTAGAGCATTAATTGTTAAAAGCTCCAATGATGGGTAATCATTGAATTAGCTACATCCCCTCACTGCTATAATTGTTAGCATTACCACTCTCAATTTAGAATGGGACAAAAGTCATGTGGTTGGGCTTAATTACAAGAAAAGTCACAGGTTCATTTCTAATTCATAATACTTAGCTTTAATGTGTAATTTTGAGTTTTCTCCATTAAATCCCTTCAATAAAATAATACTTTTGCTCTACATTCAGTTTGTGTTTTCATACTAATACCTGAGAGGCAGGGTGATGCTGGTGATTGGGAGCTAATTTGCATTTTAATTAGGAACTCTGGAAGGTCAAGGCAGACCGCCAGGATCTCACACAGTTCCTAAATCCTGTGGACCTGCTGAAGGGCCTTTGGGAGCTGTGGTCTGTCACCTGGGACACAAGAATGATCAGCCTTGAACAAAAGCAGAGGTGATTGGAAAGTACCCGAAAGTACCCAAAAGTAGAGAGAGTCAAATTCTGTAAACCCTCTCCTGGAATGTTGGCTTCTGATAATCTAAGTCTGTGACACTCAAATTCACTTTAATCCAGCCTTTGGATCATTTATGCCAAATCCTTTTCAGTTGCTTAAAAGAAGCTGTAGTCAAATGTGTGGAAGTTCTCCTGCCCCTCCAGGCACAGTGAAGAGTTGGGGAGGGTGGTAGGCAGACAGAGCCCTAGGAAGCACACTGGGGCTATCCGGACACCCCTTCAGGGGACAGGGAGGCGGCTGTTGACAGTCAGAAAACTGGAGTGTCAGTTAGAGGGGACTGCGGTCCTCCGGGGACACCGCCTGGTAGTAGAGACCTAAGGCCCTGACTGTCCTCGTGATTGTCTTAATCCAAGTAAACAAAGGTTAATTTTAACTTTATATTTTCACTGCACCCTCCCCAAACCAGATGGACTATGGGTGACTTTAGGATAACAGAAAGACCCACAGAAGGTCATTTTACCAAAATAAGGCCTATAAATGGATGCTATACACTCTGATTTCTATCTTAAGAAGTTACAAGAGTGTCAAAAACCTGAAACCACTGTTTCTCAACATGCTGTCTCTAGATGAAATATTCTCATTTTTGTGTTATACTGCAAGGTCCTTTATTGTAAAATAGTACAATTTTATCTTAGACTACACATACGAACAAGCAATGTATTCCAAGGTTATCCTGTGTTCCAAAACTACAGAGATGTTAAGTAGAAGAAATATAAAGTACAGAGTTTCACTCTTAAAGTGGGTAAATTACCCAGTGTTTGATAACTACATAATTGCATCATGCTTTTATAGCTCTTAATTTGCATTTAAAAATATCTTTCTTTTCCTCTGCCTTTGATAGGGTTGTCACATGCTCCTGAGTTCTGGCCACAGCAGCGTTTTCCTGTACCACGGTGACTGAATATTTAGGTGACTGCACGCCTCAGTGCCCAGACCCAGTTACACCTGATTATGCATTAAGAGTACACCCGATAATGTTGCTAAAGCAGTAACCAGATTTAAGCTCTGCAGTTTCTTAGCGTGCATTTTAAGTTGATGCATTTTTAACACTATCTGTCTGAGTTAGGTTAATGTAATCATCTCTGTTTCTCACCTAAAGCTGAAGCACTGTCCAGTGTCCCTTTTAAAAAATGATTCAAGTCTGGGAAAACCACAAGATTACAAGTTGGAACCCCTTATTCTTCAGCTGCTTCTTTGCCTACTGGAGTCTGAGAGTTATTCTCTTCAGTGATAACAGGGAGGTGCTGGGCACACACTGGCTAAGTTTCTTCAAACAACAATACCCCGAGAAGGTGGACGTGGGGTACACTTTATTCTTACAACAATGGTTCAAAACAAAATAAAAATAATGTGGCAACTATAAGGAAATGCAGTTTGTGTAACAAAAGTAAAAAAGCAACATCAAGGTCTGAATTTCCTTCTTTCCCTCTTAGACCCCTCCCTGAAGCAGTGATGGAAACCACCACCACGTGGGATCTTGTTTACTCTGTAACAAGTGATACAGTAAAACGTGTCAGCCTGCTGTCTTATACCCATGCTTGGCTGGCCAGTCATAAGTAAGAGTGCACCTATTTGATCATGCAGGAAACTGAAGTCATCGCTATTCTTACCTGGTGTTCAGCCATCTGGCTCTCGGTACTCCTGCCATGCTCCGGACTTTCACCGAGTTTCATCTCGATGGCCTCCATTTTCGTGGAGACGGACTGAAGGGAGTCCTGGTACTTCTGCTGGCGTTCCAATGCTTCGTAGAGTGTGCGCTGCTTTTCGCTGATCTATAGAAGAAAAGGGATATTACCAAATATTCCTCAGCCCCTTATCTTCTAGATTACGACATTTCTTTCCTCACCGCTTTACCTCTGTGACCCAACAAAGGGTGTTCAACTGTATACGGGATGTGTAAACATTATGCATTTATTTCATAAGACAATCGCTAAGGTAATCAGTGTTTGGTGGGCTAAACAATTCCACATTTCGAAGACTTACCACATTCTTTAAGGTTTCCCAAGAGCGCTGTAAATCATCCAGTTTAGCAGTAGCAGACGGCTCCAGTCTTGGGTCACAGAGCTCCTGGGGTGGCAGATTGCTGGGGGAAATCCTGGAGGCGTCCGTCTGCAATGTCTCAGCAGACAAGGCTTGGTAATAAGCGATGTCCTATGGGTGCAAAGCATGGTGTTGGATTCAAGAGGAAAACAAGCTTTAGGTCATGATGCCCTGGGTACTGCTTGTCATGTGGAGGAAAGGTTTAGGATTCACACCCATCCCCGGGGGCTACCAACTATCAAAGTTAGTAAACTCCTGTGACAAGAAGGTCATATCAAAGCACACTGGAGTTGCTTTAGAATTTTTTAGAATTGGTAAAAAAAAATTTACCAATAGTTCAAGTTGCCAAAACTCATTCCTATTTTATATTTGGTAAAATGGAAATATCGGGTTGGCCAAAAAGTTCGTTCGGGTTTTTCCACAATGTGGAATACATGTTTAAGTGGTATACATATTTAGAGACTGATTAACCAGCAAAAAAGGAGAATCTAAATGATCTACTTCCTAAAATGTTGCTTAATGTGTTGATCAAACTTTTGAATAATTTTTTTAAACCCTTGATTTAAATACATGTAAGTCTATAGAAAGTCTTTTTTTCAGATATAGCCAGATCTTTAATATTTGTGAGTTCATTATTCACAGTAATTAATTTAAATATGTTAATATTAATAAGGGAAAATGTAATAGGGAGGTTAAAACTACTCTAAGAAACAAATAATAGAGAGGTTTTCTTCTATTCGATTCCTGGAAGTACACAAGAAATAAAGTGAATGCTGAAAAATGAAGCTTTTGAATTTTCTTATTTCTTGGATAATAAGTAATATTACATACTTTATTAGCATTGATAATGGCATTACTATCTCAAGATACATAATTCATGTGTTTTTAATTGTTTTTATGGTTGTTTATCTGTATATTTATAGAAACTGAACTGGGACGTAATGTTTATATTCTGGAAATTGCTATAATAAAGTTCACTACTTTCACAGTTGCACTGTTTAAGATCAAAAACCTGAGCCTTATTGATAATAATGTCTTGGTAAAAAGTATTGACAAAAGCCCCAGACACCTGGGAAACCAAGGAAACAGCAGGAAGGAGCCTGGTGTCTTGGGGGTCTGTACCAGGGCAGGAGCAGGGTGGTGGAGTACAACAGAATGAGTTCAGACAGAAGTCTGCCACTGGAGGCGTCAGGACACCTGAGATCCCAGGTGAAATTCTCCTCCCAAGTAGCTACAGAATTGGAGCAAGTCACTCACATCTCATGCATGGGTTCCCTCATCTGCATAACACTGGGTGGTTTTGAGAATTTAATACAGTGATGTTTGAGTGGCCATGAGACCTTCTACCCATTTTGTTGCTGTTGCTGAGGCTTCTAGGTAAGTCTCCAGCATTTATTGATGACGTTGAAGCATGGAGACTGGTTCCTTTTCATTCCTAACCTTGTCACTCATCTTGAGTAGATTATCTTGGTATTTTCAAGTCCTTGACAGGCTTATATCCATTCATCCTCACCCACTTCCACTCCTTGAACATAATAGGTTGTCATCACTGAATGGGTTCACCCCAAGTGTATTTCTGACTGTGTTTAAGTTATGTAAACCCTTCTCTTGCCAGCTGCTGTGTTTCCTTTGCCCCTTGAACCTCTGCTTCAGCCACTTGGAAAACCCGAACCATGACTCAATGCAACTTTTCTTTCCAGTACGCACACACACCATCAAAGCCCTTGAGGAGATACTCCTGCAAGTTCTCAAATTTTCAAGCCTGTCTATATTCAGACTCAGCTCTATCTCGCTCCTCCTGGTGCTCTTGATTAAAGAGGACCCTCCTACCTACTCCCACAACCTCAGCCACCTTCGCTTTTGCAAGGGTCTTGGTCCATTAATACCTACTCTCTCTTCACTGTCTTTCTCCTCAGCATGTAAATAAAGCCACATTTTTTTCCATCTGAAAACACCTACACACACTCTTTTCTGATTTTTTTCTTGCAGGATAGCACATATTGGAAAGTTCTACAGATCAATATGTGATGGCTCATCATACACAAATACATGCGGAATCATCATTTCTTCCCTCTCCCTTTGGCTTCATAATCCAGTTTCTGAAAATGGTAGTTTACACTTAATATGTTCACTTTCTCACCCTCAGTCCACTTCTAAGTAGCCAACTGGGCTTCGAGTCTAGCGACCCCACTGAAAATGCTCTGGCCACAGTCAGCGGTGGCTGTTTTCCATGATATAAAATGATTATTTTTCGGATCTTCTCTTGCTTGGTCTCTCACTAGCATTCAATACCACTGACCATCCCTTTTTGGAAACACTTTCCTTTTCATCTCTGTTCTCCTCCCAGCTCTCTAGTCATTCAATCTTTCTCTTTTGTAGTTTGTTTTTTGCCCTCATTCTTAAATATTGCTGTATTTATAAGCTCCAGACTCACATATCCTGTTGTACAAGTTTATCCCACAGTCTCTTCAAACTCAATACTTCAAAAAAAAAAAACAAAACAAAACCCAAATCTAGGATGAGAAATGGATTTAGGAAAAATGAGGAAGTATTATCCATCTTTCAGTGAATGGAACTTCTAATCACCTTACTTGGGATTTATTCTCTATTTTCTTCTTTCCCTTACCGCCCCTGCTTATGTAAGGATGAAGTTCTATACCATTGCCAAAACACTGGTTCAAGCTCACGTTACACCAACAACTTCCTAATTCTCAGGTTGCAAACTGGCAGCCTGCAGGTTGCCTCTAGCCTGCATACATTTAGCTTGATTTATACAGTGTTTTAAATTGTGTAAAATTTATCTTCATCCATAGAGGGAGCTTTCATAAGAATCCCGATTCATGGCTTCTCTTGCAAACCAGAAGGTAGGTAAGACAGGACTCTGTGTCCAGGCAGCTACAGTAATTCTAACGGAGGAGAGGCTGCCTCGTTCATGCGGGGAGGTGCTGTCCAGGTGCCCACAGCCCCTGCGCTGTTTCTCTCATTTACATCACCAGTCTGGACCAGACATCAGAGTGTGCAACTTCTGTCCCTCACTAGCTTCCTGGGCTCTGGATTTGTCTATCTCCGTTCTCCTGTCCACATTGATCCAGAATGACCTGTTCTAAAAGTCACTTCTGGGCAGAGCTTCTAGTTAAATTCCTTCAGTGGTTAAGGATTAGCTTCTGGACAAAGTTCAAATTCCTCCGTGTGGCATTCAAGGTCCATCAGGGTGTGTTTCCTGTAACCTTCTCAGTTTCAATTCTCCTCCCACCTCCTCCTCCAAATCTATGTTTCTCCGATCATACTGATACTATTTACAGTTGCCTTGATGCGCCATTTTCCTTCCTGCTGCCTGAAAAACTTCCTACATGTGCTTCCTTCTGCCTGAAAAACTTCACATCACTCTAGTGCACTCCAACTGTACCTACCTTCCCCTGCTTTAAAACAAAAGGGGGACATCCTTGACCCACTGAACTCCAGCCTTGTTTAGGTACTTACTCTGTGTCCTTCCTCAACACTGTGCTTCCCACTGTCATAACACTTGTCCCACTCCACGGTCATCATTTGCCTGCTCTCACACAGACTATGAGTTCCTTAAAATCTGTGGAAGTGTCTTTGATCCTGAGCGTTATCATGGAGTATTTGGCAAATAACAGGCAAGTATATACATCCATAAAAAATGGTATATGTAAAAGCACTTTTGTAAACTCTATTGTTTTGTATACATGGAAGGTAGTACCATTACTGTTTACGAGGAAAAGCAAAACGTCCTTTAATGTTAAAAATTTTAATTAAATACTCTATAATAAATAAAGGTTCCCCAAAAGAATAAAATAAATTTGTCAGAAAAAAAATCTGTTTTCTGGCTTGTGTGTGTGTGTCTCAGGTCTATTAGACAGGAAAGACAACCCTTGGTTTCCTAAAATAATTTGAAAATATATCACCTCTTGTAGATTAATAATTTGCATCTATTTGAGGAATACATAGAGTCAATAAAATAAATCAATCAGTCCTATAAGTAACTACTAAATAAGGGCAATATTTGGCATAGTGAAGAATCACCCTTAGAAATATGTCTCTTGTTGGTTATGTGTCTATGTTATGGGAGTTATTATCCAGCAGATTCCTAAGGAATTAAATTTGGAAAATCACTGCTACAATTTGATTAGCATTTTCCAGTCTAAAATGTACTTACAAAATTAACTTTCACCATTTTGTGAATTAAGTAGCATTGCTTCCCATTACAAATGAGGGACTTTCCGGGTACATTCAGCTTAGAGGAAGAGCTGGGACCCATTCTGAGCTTTTTAACCTGGAACTGGGGGTTCTACCCATTACACTACCGCTCTCATCAAACTTCTACTGCCCTCAGCTCTTTCGAGGAGGAGCCCAAGTCTTGGCTTGCTTTTAATAAGATCAAGAAGCCTGCAGCAAGTTCTGCGGCTGCCTCGTTATTTCTACCCTCAAGTAAACTAAACTGTTATCACATTTCAGCTAATAACCACTGTCAGAGAGAGAACACACTGACTTCAGGGGATCAGTCAGTTATATAATGGAGATCTACTTACAGAAGCAGCAAGCACAGAGCCTTTTTTTAACAGCTGCGACTTTATGAAGCCGTTATATTTGGCTGCTCCTTGAAACAGCTGTGCACATTCTGTACAGTGTTTTGAGCCTGCAAACTGGAACTTATGGGAATTCTAAATGTTCTCAGTTTCAAGAGAAAATTCTGTAGATCCAGGCATCACTGGCCATGTTGCAGTATTTGTTCATTTTCCCCTGTCTTACATCACTGGACAAGCGTAAAATGTGGCTGGAACGATGCGGTCGATTTGTCTAACACCAAGCATTATATTTTTGCTTTCCAACAGCTTCCTGCGAGTATAGCTGCCTGACATGAACTAAATGAAGATTTTTTTCCCCCTAATTTGCAGTTCCATATGTAAGTATGTTAGGTTAATAATGTGATTTAAATTGATGTTGATATAGGCAGAGTGTCAAAACGGGATTAAGACAAAGCACAATTTTGCTCATAATTTTGGGATTTGATTGAGCTGGACAGTTACAGTAATCATAATAAAAACGTTTGCATATTTCACCATTTACAGAATACTTTCACATGTACATGGAAAGACACTTCATAAGATGCAGCACTGAGACTTATAATTTTAGGAAGGGGATACTCTTCCCAAGTGTTAGTCCAAAGGTCCGTGTTCATTGTTCAATTTGAAAATGTTAAGAACATTAAGCACATTATATAGGATACATTTTTCTTACACAATAAAAAGCTGACTCTAGCCATATTTCTATGATTCTAACGACATCTGTGACCACAGGGAAGAACACATCATCAAAGAATGAGTAATTCATATTTTAAAATCAGAATTTGGAGAACTGTTTTCCAAATCCTCCAGAACACTGTGAACTTCTTTTTTTTTTTTTAATTTCCTCTCATCACTTTTGTTATTCTTCATCTTATGGCCACTTTTTCTCTAGATTACAAGGTGCCTGAGGGCAAGGGCCACTGCTGTCTCCGCCTTTGTTACACCTCTGGGACCCAGCACAAGGTTTTATGCCCAGCAGGTGCTCACAATGTATCTGATGAATGCATGAATTGATATGTTCCCTAAAGCTACATAGATTTTTACCAAGAGAATTGTCTTTTTTTTTCCGGCCGTGCCACACAGCTTGCAGGATCTTAGTTGCCTGACCAGGGAATTCCCTCCAAGAGAACTGTCTTATCTAAAGGTTTCATCATTTCATTTTCCCTTTTTGGGGGGAGGTAGGTTCTTTTTATCACAGAAATCCTATTTTGAATGCTTTTGCTTTAAAATAAAAATAATATGATTGATTTGTAATATAGCTTATAGAACCCTTGCAATGTTCAATGCTTCTCCCTTGATAATAAATTTTAACTCCTTTGAACACTAGTAATTTCATGATACGGTAATTAAAATATTTTTTTAGTTTTTTGGCTAAAGGAAAAAAAAGGAAAGTATTATTTTAAGGCACATTAAAACAATTTTGGTTATTATTTTAACACACATTATTATAACACACATTAAAACAATTTTGGTTATTGTAAAAGCATCTTTTTGATCTCTATCCAATATTTTTCATGAAAACTTTTGACATATTTAATTTAGTATAATCTGTATTTAATATAGTATACCCAAAAAGACACCTCATAACAGCAAGCTATGGTCCCCATTTTATAAAAAATAAAATTTAAGATTATTGAAAGATAAGTAAGAAAACTCAAAATGCAAATCTACTTAGGCACTCCAAAATATACACTGACAGCCTTTAAATTTGTTGACAATTAGCAAATAAAGAAAGTCTGATACAGTGAACATAAATTTTCCATCTTCAAAATCTGAGCTGGTTAAGTGTCAAAACTATGTTCAGTGAAAATGTTAAAACAGCAATAGAATCATGTTATTTTACAACAGTGACACAAACATTTCATTTTCTGTTAGGATGCAGTACTCCATTACAGACAGCTGTTAGAAACTAAAGCCATAATGCCTTAAAACAGGCCCTTCTCCAGCTATCATTTCTGTGACCTAATTTTTGCTCATCTCATTTCAGTAGCCTGGGAGAGGAGATGGTGGGTTAAGCCAGTATCGGTCTCACATGACAATCACAGTATGTGCAACTATCACATCTAACAGTGTGTTTCTCAAAGTCTACGATTCATACCCATAATCTCATAAGAACAGAGAATGGAGTCCTGCATCCGTTCAGAGATCTTAGCTGGAGGAATGCCAAGGGGGCGGTACCTGGTTAATGGAAGCATCTGTATTAGCCACAGGTGAAGGAGAGCGACAGGCAGGTGGAGAGGAAATCTCACTGTTGGTTCCCTCCTCCCCAGACTCCTCAGTGACCGGTGACAGCAAAGTGTGACAGCGACCTGCAGTCATCTGTCACATAAAATGTTGCCCAAAGGACATGAAAATTGGTTAGCTATGTTAACAAAAGACCTGGTCAGGCACAGGCCAAAACAGAGATAACTATACAACAAAAGTTAGAATTACTGAGACCCAAATTTACATACAAATTCTGTGTTACTATTTGAAAATTTTGTCCTCACGTGAATATGCTCCTAGGGACCATTTGTAAGACAAACAGGGGTAAGGGATGCACGTCACATTATAGAGTGTTCTTGTTGATGAAATATCTCTTTAATTTATTTTCCTTTTCTTGATTGATTGTATCTTTAGAAATTAAAATCATGAATCACACAAATGAGAGAAGGGTCTATGAAACAAAGCTTGGTCTTGTGGATATTTCAAATTCCAAATATTCTAGCAAGATAAATGCACCCGGAGTAATATATTGCCAAAAGAGTCCAGTTATGGTTATACACTACCCAAAGCACAGCACATTATGTGTGGAAAATATACAGCACTGAAAAACACTGCGTTACCAAACTAATTAACGCAGTTTAGATGCAAAGTTATGAGGAAATAATGTTGCAGAGAGAAATTAATGGAACTTATTTTAATCCAAAGGTAAAGTTTGGATTTTCTATTTTCTTATTTGTCTAATAATAGCTTTCCTTCTATAATTTATTAAACATTTACACAACAGAATACACAAACATACCTAGTCAGCCAGTGCTTCAGCTGGAAAAACACACAAAACATATATGTAGCATGATTCTCCCATCCCCCAGAAAACTAGAAAACTGTGCAAAGGAATTGTTTTGAAGCTCAGAGCTTCTGAGTATTATTGCTAAATTATTAACAAATGCAGGGCCAACCTTCAGCACGTTAATTCAGGAGTCTCAAACAAATAGCTTCATTTCAACTGTCACTGTTTACAGTGTCAAAGATTGGCCTTGGCCCAAAGGTAGTCAGAGAGTTAAGGGGACTGTTCCTCAGTTCTAATCTGCAAGACCCAGCACTGATCCCTAAACCAAGCCACCGGAGAAGAGCCCAGAGCCACTAGGCAGGAGACAGAAGAGAGCGAGCTGGCACCCAGCAAACTGGCCTTGACCCTTACTTACCATGACCACAGAGGGGTGGGCCGAGGTCGCGGGGAGGAGCTCCCCGTCCAGGTCCTCCATCCCCTCCGCCAGCCCCTCCACCTCGGTCACCGTCAGCAGCATGGTGGCGTGCTTGGCTTTCATGGTCAGCATCTTGCACTTGGAGTTCAAAGAAGCGATGTGCTCCTGGTAGCCCTTGATTTTCTGAGCCAGCTCCTGAGGAAACATTTCCGCCCCCCCGCGCCCCGGGTGTCACAGCAGCAGCAGAAGGAAACAGAACTAGTAGCGTTCATCTTCCTCCGGGGCTGGCCAATGAAATCTCAGGGCTGCGCCAGACGGAGCGGCGGGGAGGCAGGATGTGGACGGTGCGAGCGCCGAGCCTGCCTGCCGCGCTCCCCGAGCCAGACCACGGCGCGGCGGGGCCGGAAGGGGTGCTGCGGGGCGCGGCGGCAGAGACGACGGCAGGCGGCCGGGGATTCTGATCCCGAGAGACGCTCCGGGCCGGATCGGAATTTATGGGAAGTTAAGCCCTGGCAACTTTCTTTAAAATGCCTAAGGAATCTGAAATTGCCAGATGGTTCATGCCAGGCAAATTAGGTCATGTGATGACTAACACTGCCAAAAACGCAATGCTCAGCTCTTACCCTCCGGAATATGTCAAACAGAGCAGTCATTTGTGACAGCCGCATCACAAAGTAAACTGCTCCTGAATTCCTGTGACCCCGGGGAGTTGCTTTTTTGCAGATAAGGTGAATACCACTTAGGAAACCCTTATTTTTTTATGCAGATTACACCCCAAATAAAAATTTGTACATTCGTGAAATTTTCCCTCATGTACTCCATCATGCCTCAAATGTTTCTGACGCCTCAAACGAGAGCTTTGAACTTGAAGTGTGGTTCAATTTTAATGGCTTTTAAATTTATTTGTTGTTGAAAAAAATTGTTTTGAGAGATAGAAGTTTTAAAACTTTTACAAAGAGCTAATTGAAAGTATATTCTGAACAGCACATAGCTCTTAAAAAATCTAATATATTAAAATATTAAAATCCTAAAATAATAACCTAAAATGGGAACTCTAAAATGTTAAATTTATACTTTCTTGCTTAAAAGATGCATACATAAGTTAAAAAAATGAAGATTTAAACATTCATTCTTTTTTATTACATTCATGTAAAACATTAACCCTAAAAGTACAAAACCACTGTTTTTTTCTATTCCTTTTATTTGGCTCCTTCACCTGAAAAGCTGTCATTTAGCGTTTGTACAGAACACATTTTGTGAGTCTTTAAAATGATAGTGTGTGTATCCACACTCAAACTAGAGCTTTGAACCTGAAGTTCAGAAACAAACAAAATGACAACAGCAAAGTGATACATGTATGTATATGTACATGTGTATGTGTATATGTACACACGTACCATTTTGCTACTGTTGTCATTTTGTTTCTCCCCTCCCAACCAAAACTGACTGCGTGGGTGGAAGGGAAAAGAGTCCAGCAGAACTCAGCCAGCATCCTGTCTTCTTTCTAGTACAGAAGTACAGGAATTTTTTTAAGCAAGGATTTAAAAAGTAGAAATCATCACTTCTTTACCTTTCAGGGTTACAGAAACTTACTTAGTTAAACCTAATAGGATTTTTATAATAGTGATTAAATAGCTATTGACCACATCTGGTCCTGTGCCTAACACATCAGTACTCTATAATAATTGGTAAACGTGTACACATGGAAGTCATCTACCAGCCCACCGGACTCCTTGAATTCTCTGTTTTCATAGGACAAATCACTAAGCCTCCTTGCCATGGCTTGCCCCATCTGGCAGACTTGAAGACCCTGTGTGAAGGGGAGTTAGTCTTAGTCCTCCCACGCTTCGTGCCCACGTGGACGGCCGCGGCCCCACTGCACTACCCTGCCCAGCACGCTGACAACAAACGCCCATTTCCTAAATCGACGTGTTCTCCAGTTACTGTGTATAAAACTCATCTAGAGGACGTCCCTGGCGGTCCGGTGGTTAAGACTTCGTGCCTCCAATACAGGGGACGCAGGTTCAATCCCTGGTCGGGGAACTAAGATCCCACATGCTGCTCGGCACAGCCAAAAATATTTAAAAATAAATAAAACACTAGTAGCAATATATTAAAAAAAAAAAAAAAAAACCTCATCTGAGTTGTTTGTTAGAAATGCAATACTGGTCTAGGCTTCAAAAGTTTTTGATTTACTAGGCTTATGAGAATCTGCATTTTATGGTTAGTCCATGTGATTCCCTTGGAGAAACATCTCTCAAGAACTTTCTTCTGTAAGAATAAACCTGCCTATATCCCATGAACTTTGCGGCTTAGTGGTGAAATTCGCTAAATCAAAATGGAGCTAAATCAAAAGGGGGTTAATGTGTTCCCCAGTCTCAGGAAGCATACGTATTCTTAGTTTTTACTGAGTATTTCTGAAAATGATTACAGAGGATGAGTGTACAGGTGGGAATTTCAGGTACAGGAGCAGGCCCTCTGTGTCAGGTGGAAAGCAAAGAGCTCTGAGTATTCTCTCCTATCATTTAAAAGCGACAGGATAAGTTTTTTCAAATTAAATGCAACATTTGAAAAATAACAAGAAGAAAATGTGAATTCCTTAGAAATGAACAAATGATCCATTATCTTTATGAGTTTAAGTTATCCATATGGAAACTAGCCTCACCTCAAGATTAAATTCCATTAAAAGCAGACAGAAAATACAGGAAAAAACATTCTTCCCAAATTCTATGTTATGAATCAGGCTTTCCCCATGCAGCACTTTCCTTCCTGTGTTTGTTTTACACATACAATGAGCCTCACACAGGACTACTTCATTTTAAATATGAAAATGGAATCTAAATCACATGACAAAACTAACACATCTACACTAATGTTTAGAACTGGGAGGAGAAAATGTGACAAAATGAACAGATCACTGAATAGCAGCCAGAGGACAGTCTACGGCTGACTCTGCTGAGAGCCGGCTCTGTAATGATCTTGGGCAAGTCATTTATTCTCCTGGACCATCCTTCTTTTCTTTTATGTGCGATCTTACTTCCCTGACCAGGGATCGAACCCATGCCCCCTGCAGTGGAAGCTCAGAGTCTTACACCACTGAACCGCCAGGGAAGTCCCCAAAGGTACTAGATTAGAATCTGGTTTCTATCAGTTACTAGATCTGGAAAATCAGGAGGTCATTCTAAAAAATCAGGGTTTTTTTTCTTATGGGTAAAATGGAGATGATACACACAAAAAAATTCTTACCTCATAGGGTTGTTGTAAAAGATAATCTAAAAACTTTGTGAATTGTTTTAAAAAACATAAAACAAACAAAAAAACCCACAGCAGCAATGATAATTATTGTTATTCCAGATAGATTTTTTAAAACATATTTTCTGTGCTGTGACTGAAAAGCTGTTACAACAAAATTCTGGGTCTTACAAAATGGGATTAAAAGTAGTTTCAAAATAAATTTGTATTATACAGTCTAATGTATGACATATAAACAGTGTTTCAAATAGTTGCAAAACATCTTTTCATTTAACCAGTGGCAGAAGAGAAATGAATAGTTAACACAGATGATTATCTATGGTGTAGAAGTAAATGTAGGTGGGGTATTCATTTACATTACTTGTAAATCATATACAACTGTTAAGTGTTGGATGCGCTCACTGGCTGTGACAAGAAACTAGAGAACTGCATTTGGAAAGGGGGGAAGTGAGACTTTCCAACCTTACACCTGAAACTAACACAACATTGTTAATCAACTGTGATCCAATATAAAATAAAAATTAAAAAAAAAAAGCAACAGTTGAATCTTTTGAGAATCTTACTATGATATTTGGTTTGGAAAAATTGTTGTTCTTACGACAATGAAGTTAAAATAGAGCAGATGGAAGGAAAAACTGAATGTCTAACCTTGGCACAGAGAAATAAGACATACCCCACCCCAGCCCACAGTCACTTTCCAAAATTCATGATGCTGGGATCCAGCCCCCAAGGAAAGAGTAAATGTGATCTATATAGGGTTTGACAGGTCAGGAAAGGAAATTCACTGCTAAGTGTCAAGGAGCTGGAACACTCAAGCTCCTTGTATGATCTCTGAGACCAGGTCTGCACAAGGGGTGTCCAAGTCCTAAGGTCATAATGATTCCAAAGGTACAAAGAAGGAGGTGCATTTGAAAATGCGGAATATGCTAACAGGCATAATCTGGAAACCCACAAAACAAACAACACGAGTCATTCTCTGATTCCGGTAAAAGGAGGTGAAGGGACCTATACGTGAAAGAGCAAATGATTTTCTTTTTAACAAGAAATACCCCTCCTTTTAAAAGAGGACCATCAAAGCAGCAAGGCTTTGAGCACTGCTGTTCCTTGCAGTCTGTAAAGACAGGGAGTACAGTGTGTTTTGGTGTATGAACTGTGAGAATTCTGCAGGAGGCAGTCGGTGGGTCGTGCTGGAGATATGTCATGAATGTCGGGTCAAGAGGTTTTGGAATCAAGGGGAAGACTCATGCTACTGGGTCTTGGAAAGTATCAGCAAAAATAGCCCTCAAAATGTAAAGAGAGTCAAAGAGGCTCTCCAAGAACCCAACACATTATGCCCTGGACAGGGAAGACCTTTCTCTTTCATCTGCTGGAAACCAATCACATATTCTCACCAAGCCAGTGTCCTGCCCTTGAACTTAGCTTGTCATACCTCGTGCCGGGAAATCTGGGCTTGCAGCTCCTGGATGTTGCTGGTGGCCACAGGTTTATCCTCAATCTCTCTGTGAGCTCCTTCTATGAGCTCCTGGAGGTGCTGCATTTCTTGCTCGTATTGTTCATATTGCACCACAGCCTCCTTTGAAAGAAAAAAAAAAAAAAGACAATTATCTGTCTATGTCAATAACTGTGTAAGTGCTTCTGCGCTGCTATCTGCCAAACTCTGGTGCTAACTCCTATTTACCCATGTGTCAAGGGAACAAAAGAAATGATGGGGAAAATTCCTAGATGATTCAAATCCTCAGCTCTACTCAGATATTTCAGAGCCTTCTCTCTAAAACATTTCGGCAAGATTACTGATGGACTGAAAATAGTTAAGTGGCTAGATCCTCTTTCTTCTCCTTATTGCCCTAAAGACGGCAATGTCATGGTCTAGAACATGGTAGAAAGCAGTATGAAAAGCATGGTTACTTCATTGTTCCATGAAAGAAATACTAAATATATATGTAAGGCACTCAGCTAAGTGCTGGAATAGGGGATATAAAAATGAATGAAGCATGACTTCTACCCTCAGGAATTTACTGTCTAACAAATTACAAGACAATGCAAGTAGAGTTGACCAAATAGACCATTAGTGGTTTAATGAGAGGACATGTATACAATTTTTAGATAAAGTAGGTGAAATATTAGTTGAAAGTAGATAAGAGATAAATAGTGTCATTTCTTCCTAGTAAATAATTGTTCTCTTATTAGGGGAAGAGACTCAGAGTTATAGTTGGATGTACTTCTCAGGCAATAAAATGCATCAATAAGCTGAAATATTAAAAAAAAAAAAAATTCTGTAATATACCCTAACAGTAAAGTCTTATTACAAAGTTCTAGATGATTTTCAGATGAACAATGAGATAAAAATCTATGATTGAATATAAAAATTAACCTTCATAAGTTGTTCTTTATAAAAAAAATAATTGCTAAAAGATAGTTTTCACCAAAGGATATTTTTAATAGAGCTTTCCCCAGGCTTTTGTGGATGATCCAAATGATAGCATCTCATGTCCTTATTTTATATAACCACAACAAGCTGTCAGAGTTAACACTCTGGATGTGTTTTGATGGCTGAGCCCACGTAAATGCTAAGAAAAGCAGCCCATGACTCATCTGCTGCTGCTTTGCGGGTGGCGTGGGGACCGCCTGCAGACGCCGGCTGGCCCCGCTGCACGTGCCTGCATGATGTTGCACTGCTGGATGGCCGTGTGCTGGAGCCGGCTGGCCCCCTCCTGCAGGCGCAGAGCTGCGTGGCACAGCGGCAAGCTGGTGACAACGTCCTCGGGGATCCGGAGCGCGCTCTGGCTCATCTGCACCGCGTGGACTTTTGGCTTGAGTAACTCCATCTCAGACAGCAAATGCTGAAAGTGCGTGTTCATATTTCATATTTTAAATTTTTAAATTTTATATCTTATACAAATTTGATATAAATTTATTTATTTACATAAAATATATGTATATATAAAATATACGTTTTCCATTTAAAATGTATATTCTGAAATATTTTAAAATTTTATATGTTTTAATGGTGTATTTCATCAGCAAGAGACATTTACTAAATTACAGCTCTGTCCCAAGTTATACAAATTTTCCCAGGAATTTTTTTAAATCATGCATACAGTGCTCAGACTATAACAGAGTTTAGAAATTACTTTTCCGAACTATCCTTTCTTTTTCAAAAATATAGCTCCCTACCCATTTCCCCTGAATTATTTTTGCTTGCCTGTCGGTGAGAGAGTTGCTCCTTGAGACTAAGACGTCCAACTTCTGGAGAAGTCAGTGTTGTCTGGGCTTGCTCCAAAGCAACTTGTAAGTTTCTGAGCTCTGTTTCAAATTTTTTCATATCCTGCAGAGTAAGAGCGATGTGAATGTCGATATATAAGCACTTGAACTCCAAAGTCATAGGTGGAGAATAGCATCATGTAACCAGGCAGGACCCTATAGGGCCTTCTGGGGCAGACCCCCTCCCCAATACCCTCTGCTTGAGCTCCTCTCTGAAGTACCCAGATAACAGTATCTCATGCACATTTCCTGAGCTGTTTAACGGAGCTGAAAAGCCCCCACCAGATGGCAGATGTTAACTACTTGCTGACCATGAGCTCACAGCCCCAGGCCTCCTGGAGCTTAAGGACTGATGCTGTTAAGCCCTGTGTCACCTCCCTGTTACCTCACCATCAACCAGTCAGAGAACTGTGCACAAGCTGATCACATACCCTGTGACGCCCCTCTCCCTCTCCCGGCCTTTAAAAATGCTTTGCTGAAACCCTGCAGGAAGTTTGGGGTTTTGCGGGGCATGAGCCACCCGTCTCTTTGCATGGCCCAAATCTTTCTCTGCTCCAAACTCCCATGTTTAGGTGTTGTTTGGCGTCACTGTGCATCAGACACACAACCATAACCATCACAGTCAAGAAGGCTCATCAGAGGTAAGCACTCTACGTTTGCTATACAACCACGATTGTTCTTTTAATGATAGACTTTTCCACTTAAATTACTTTTTTTAAAAAACATTTTTATGTTTTACCTTGGCAGCATCGTGGAGATTCTGCAAATGAATTCTGATCATCTGCCGCAGCTCCTCAGTCTCCCGTCCCAGGTCTGCTACTTGCTGAGACATTTTTTCCGTATGGTACACACTATCGAGGTACTGTAATTTCTCAGTCATCACTTCCAGATTGTTGTAAATCTCTTCAGATTCTTCTAGCATGGTCTAGAGTGAATTATCAATGTTCAGGACATTGACAGGTAGGCAGAGAGGTATGGGTAATCAATACGGTGTGGTGTAAAGACCATCAGACTGGGGAGGGAGTAAGGGGATGTAATTCACATTTTCCATGCACACTGTGTAGGTCGTGTGTCTTACTGTGTTTAACCTTCACAGCCCTGTGCCTGCTCCCCACTTCCTGTTACCCCCTTTTCAAAAAGCAATCAGATTTCAGGAGCTGTAAACAATCTGTTGAGGCCACCTGTGTTGGACCATAAGGCTAGCGCTCCATCTGCCACCCCAAGAGGCTCCCTGGTGAGGGTCAGGACGTGAGTATTTCCAGCAGTGGTGACGCTCTGACGCATTGGGTATCTTCATCAGGTCACTGGCCCCCCTTTTCTCATATTCAAACTACAGAGATGCTTTTCAGGTCTCATATTCTGTATCTAAGACCTAAGCATATATGGATCTAAGAAATGAAAACAAGACAAGAGCATCACAAACACTGGCTTTAAGTGAGACAAAGGGGTAGAAACAACTTGGGATAAAACAAAGCCCTTGCCATTCAAGATAGTATCATCTCTTGGGACTAATAACAACATAAACAGAATAATAAGCACAAAATATGCATTTTATGAGTGGAGTGAAAGAAGAAAGGGTTAAGGATGCCAGAAACGAGATGTGCTACTACTTGCAGGAGGGTTGAGAGAAGGCTTCCTGGGGGAGTCACATCTGAGCTGAGTCAGAAGAATGTTTGTATTGACAGATGGGGAGGAAAAGGAAAGATATTTTATGCTGAGGGGACAGAATAATAAGCAAAGGCACATCGGTGAGTGAGCACAAAATGTGCAGTTCCTGGGGTGTGTGATGTGTAAAGAGGAGAAATGGGAGATGGGACATTACTCTTAGGCAATAGATTCTTATTTTAAAAAATAAAGTACATCTTTTTTCTCACAATAAATGTCATATACATATATTACATTTATATTATATAACATATTATACATTATATATATTATAATGTATATTATAAAGCTGAGAAAATATTGAAAAATAAAGAAGATAAAATAGTCCATAATCCCATATCCCAGAGACAACTTTAAGCAATAACTGCTGTTCAGTTTGGGTATAATTTTAGGTAATTGAGATCATAACATACCTACAATGTTCCTTCTTTTTCACCTGATATTAGAACACATGCATTTTCTCTCTGTGCGTTGTTTTTGGATAAAGTCAGGCAGTTTTCAGGCATGGGAGAACTCCCCAGAACGGTGTGTAACAGGCTGAGTTTTCTCCTGAACGTCTGTGTGAGGTCACCACCAATACCTGACATCTGTCCTCCTGTGTCCCTCAACGCACTCAACCCGCCGAACTGCCCAAGTCAAAACAACCTGGGAACCATCCGTGGCTCCTCCCTCTCTTTCAGCCACACCCAAGAGCCTCCAAGTCCAGAGTTCTTGCTGGGTAATACCCCTTGATTTTTGTCCTCTCTCAGCCTCCAAAGAGAGGCCTTGTCATTGTCTACTGGAATACTGAAACCACCTTCTAGTTCTCTTACCTTCATCCATCTGTTTTCCACAGGCTTCTAAGTCATCTTTCTTAAACTGTTAAGTCTGAGCTTGTCACTTGCCTGCAGAATATCTGTCCAAGGCTTAGAGTGACTTCAGGAGAAAGGCCAAGTTCTTAACAGGCTTCCATGATCTGTCTTTGTCTTCTCTCTCTTTCCAGCTCTCTGCAGACCTCCTCGCCAGTGCACCAGCTACAGCACCCCTCACTCCTACTGCTGGGATTTCAACATGTGGTTTTGTCTAAAACTCAACAAGTAGGCTGCGTGTCTTTCAGGATTCAGCTCAGAATCACCTTTTCCTTCCTTAATCTTCTCAAATCCTGGGCAGTCTGGGTTGGGTACCCGCCCATGAGTTCCTTCAGCATCTTGGGCTCTCAATCCCTGAACTTATCACATTGTATTGTAATTGTCTAGATCTGTCTTTCTATCTCCTTTCTCCCTTTAATTATCAACTCCCTGGGGCAGAGACGGGGAATATCCTTCGTGTTTCAAATGCCTAACAAAATTCCTAGCTTTGGAAAGCACTCTATAAATGATTATTGAATACATAAATGAAAGAGAGCAGGAGCTATTTAAAAAAAAACAAAACAAAACCAAAAACTACTTTCTTGGTCATTTTAAAGACTACATTATATTTTATGAAATCCAAAAATTTACTCAGAAAACTTATTTGATATTTAAGTTTTCTTTAAAATTCCAGTAGAGTCATTAATACTCATATAAAATATTTCCTACATTTTGGATTACAGAGTAGTAATGTTTTGATGATCATGATATATTTTCCAATTGTTTTTCAAAGAGATTTAACCAAGTTACCAGCAGTGTTTGAGAGCTCTCACTTCTTTAAATATGAGCTTTTAAAAATACTGTTAACTTGATAATTAAAATGCTCTCGCTTTTAAATTTGCATTTCTAGATTTCTAATGAATATTTTTTCATTGTTTACAACCAATTGTAACTTAAGTCTTGTCTGTTAATGTATAATGCATAACGTCAGGCAGAACAACTCCGTAGTTGTTTCAGAAAGATTTCTTGAGAGGAGTGTGCAGGATTGATTAGAGAAGAAAGATAAATACAGGGAAACCAATTAGGAGCCAGTTAAAGCATTCCAAGAAGGAGAAAATGAGGCTTTGATCTAGAACCCTGTCAACTGGAATGGAAAAGGGGATGCATTTAAAAGACATGAATATACATAAATCAGAATAAAAGAGAGAAAATCTAAAATACTTGAGGATACTCATGTAACTTAAATAAAGACCATTTTGTATTCGATTGCAAGATAACTGGCTATTAGATATCTGTATCTAATTCAAGCCTAAATTATAAAGGGATGAAATAATTTCCTGGATGATATGGTTGAGAGAAAACTTCAGAGGAAATGAAGTAATGCGGCCCCCATGTGGTGTGGACTCATTCCCAGCTGACCCCTACTTCCTGCGGGAGGCCAGCCCACTGTGACCAGGCAGAAGGGCTGGAAGGAAGAGGCATGAGATTGAGGCTCTGACTGAGGACCCATGTGCCAGGGACTGTGCTTGATGATGGCACATACGTTAAACCATTTGATCCTCATGATAACTCTGCAGTATGAATATCATTTACATCTCCATCTTATTGATGATAAGACTGAATTCTGAGAGGCAAAGTAGTTTCCTCCAAATTACACAGTTCTAAATGGCAGAACTTGGTTTCCCCATCAGTCTGAGTCTGGAGGCTATAATCTTTCCACCTGTCCCTACAGCTCTTCCTGGGGAAGAGTTTCCCACCATATCCCTGCATACAATTATTTCAAAGAAGCTTCAAAAAAAAAAAAGAGTCCTATCTGGATGATTATTTTTGGTCTTGGGAAATGGAAAGTCTAGGGGAGACAGAGGAGGACATTTATTTGTATATAAGGTCTTATGAAATCTCATGGGTAGCTACTTTCTTTCAATCCCCTGGACAAGTTGTTAGGGCTACCTTACCTTTCTTTTTTCCTGGCACCTACAATAATTTTACATCATGGTCCTCTAAATTTTCTGTCAGCCTAGCCAGTTAAATCAAAGCACTCTCTTAGTTACTTTTTGAAAACTATTTTCCCAAAGTTACCTGATGTGAAATGTATTGTTCCCGAAGTTGGCTTGCAGAATTCCATGCAATCTTTCCATGTACTGAGACTTTAGCTTTCTCAATCCACTTCAGAATTGACTCCAGCATTTCACTGTATTCTTCTAAATGGGATGCTGCCTGAAAAATCATTAACATTCAGATAACAAATGTAAACTCTGCTTCGTGAGATAGAAATCAGTCTTCGATCTCTCTTTGGATACAATAATCCTACGAATTGATCATTATGATATCTGTGATATCTAAAGGTATCATGAAAAATTATTTCCTTATTGAACATCTATTAAGGACTTCCCAGTGACTTTAGGATAAAGTCCAAGTTCTTACTATGCTTGAATAATCTTTTTAAAAAAGTCTCCATTCTTATCTCTTATTCCTCTATCTAGCTCTTCTCTCTCCCTCCTTTCCTACTCTACCCTCACTGAGTAAGGAGGTGGTAGGTGGGGATTATAGGTTTCAACATTATAATTTATTGGTTGCAAATCCTGATTTAACTCATCCCTGATTACAGAAAAAAACATAATCAATTTGCAAAAGTTCAGTCTATGCTCAAAAATTATGATGATGTGTGACCTGAACCAATTAAGTAAAGGCAAACATACATATATATATATTTACTTATTTATAAAAAGTCCATTTATATGAACACCTTTGTCAATCAATTTATAATATGGTTTGATATAAAAGAAAGTCAGGTCTACATGTAAATCTTAGGAATACAGGCATGGTATGAAATAAGCTACACTTAAATTACTCTCATCATTGTCCATATTATCTTTTCACTTATTTTTAAAAGCGAAAAATAGAAAATTGAATTTTGGCTTTAGAGAATGTTGATTACCGGCTGGGAAAACTTACCTGGCTGAGCTTAGAGAGCCGGTTATCGGCCTGTCTAATGGCCTGTTGGTGAAGTTCAGTCAGTTTTCCTATCTTCTTGGCCAGTGGTTTACCCAGTTGGCCATTCTGTTCCGAGAATTTTTGTACTGCTTCATCTAGGTCCATTAATTTTAAGTTACAGACATCCAATTCCTTTCCTAGCACCTGGATGGTCATCAAAAGGAAAGAACGTTAGACTATAGATAATAAATTTCTCCAGATTTTCCAGAATCAGAAGGATTATATTTTAAATGATTTTTGTAAAAGCCAAATATATAAGAATAATTCAACTATGATCAGTTCATTTCTGTTTCTTCAGTTGAAAAGGCAGAGCAGGATGTTTTGTAACCCTGGTGTTTATTTCCTACGAGGCTGAGAGAGCTAAAATTTTCCTTCTGTCCCACCCAAAAAGGATTAGTCACTTTACTCATTGGCAAAATGAGAACAGGGATTTAACTACCAAGAACATCCTTCATTTTGAAATTTATATACTTGTAATCCTAAACCATCATTTAGTCCTTTGACACTACATATGCATGTATATTTATGAATACAGTTTAACTGTGATAATAAATTATACGATATAAGTAGCTCTATATTATTGTATTTACAAAATTTCTTTACTGCCTGCCTTTACTCTCTGGCTTTCATGAAGCCTGCTAATCAAGGAAGCTTTTTTTTTTTTTTTTTCTGTATCTTCAAAATAAACTAATGCACTCAAAATATTTAATTCATTCAATAGCACCCCTTGGATTTCCACTTCTCCTTCCTTACCTTTTGGTCAGTTTTAGCTTGAACTAAATTATCTGTCTTTGCTCTCAGCTTGGTTAGAATAGTTGTGAGATCTTTGGCTATCTTCTGAATTTGCTGGCTGAATTCCTGACTCATGGCCTTGCTCTGTTCAACTTCTTTTATTTTGTCCTGGATCTAAATAATCAATGAAAACAGCAAAATCAACCACGGTAAAAATTGGATAATTAATACTAATATATATCTCCATCTTCAGATATTGCCAAGAGGCACTTTAGGTCATCAACACTGCTTTGGCATCAAAGTGCCTCAACAAGCCAGCATGCGCAATTACAAGCTCTCATGGCTTTTCTTGCAGCCTTACTTCCCGCCATTTTACGTATTAACTGCACCTCTTTCTGCTGCTATTTCAGCAAAGGAACAAGCAATGCATGTACAGTGATTCACTCATCAGATGTTTACAGGAAGCAGTGCAGATAGCTGAGTTTGAATTCTATCTTCTCCACTTACTGACTTTGTGCCCCTAAACATACAAACTCTTCTAAGCCTTTTTCTTCATAAAATGGAAGACGATTCCAGATAATTGGAGGCACACAGATTTGTGTCCATACACCTTTTCATAAGTAGCTGTTAATGATCTGTTAACTCTTTTTCTAACTTCCAATAACCTCTGTATAACAAAAAAGCACAGAACATGTCCAATGGAAAGGAAAATGAAAAATCACAGTTAATATTTACAAGTTTCTAATGGTTTTGATTTGATATGATAACATTCATATTTTGCTTATAATAAAATGTTGAAGGGAAGATGGTAAAGAAATATTTTCTTTGTATAAATGAAAGGCCTTAAAAAAACTTCTTTAAGTGATGCAGATGTAATGTATGGCATGGTGACTATAGTTAACAATCTTATATTGCATACTTGAAGGTTGCTAAGAGAGTACTTGTTAAAAGTTCTCATCACAAGAAAAAAAACTTTTATAACTATGTATGGTTTTGAATGCTAACTAGATTTATTGTGCTGATCATTTTGTAATATATAAAAATAGCAAATCAAATCTCCTTAGTAGTGAGGAAATACACCATTAAAAGAGTACTTTTTTTGACTTCATTATTTTGAGTTGAGCGCTAACGTAAATGGAATGCATGTGAATAACTCTATTATAGGGAAATTTATCCAGAGGGAAAAAACCCTGAAATTTGAACTTCTTTTTTTAAGATCTGAACTCGCCAAGTCATCCTTCCCAAAAGACCTTCCAATGTCTAAGAAGAAAAACCAAATAAGTAATACTGTAAAATATTAGTATTAAAATTAATATTTTAATACTTAAAATAGAAAATAATATTTTAGTTTAGGTCAGTAGTATGACGCAGTAGAATTAGACTTTGATGAAAATTTTTAAACACTGCCTCATACACTGGAGAGTCTAAAAGGTACAGCACACTTACATGAATTTTATAGTTTTATAGTTTCTACAATGCAATACTACTTTCCATTTCATGTAGTAGTTTAGAATTAGCCTCCCCTTATCTTCTGTAGACCAGTTTTAACTAAACTGCTTTAGTGTTAGGCCACCAAGAAGGTCCTAAAACCCATTATGTTTCCATACAAATGCTACTGAAGCTATTTTCCCTACATGAAAGTGTATGTTCTTTACGAGGAGTTAAGATAGAAATATCCCTCTGATTCAGTACTATGAATGGCTATGTAGCAATTTGTTAAATTAAAAAAAAAAAAAAAAGATTTGTTTTAAAATTTATACACATTCCTTTCCTTAGTTATTTGGAAGTTAGAGTTAGACTGATAGGACTTCCTCTAGACACAATACGGGACCCTTTAGCATGCATTTGGGGTAGAAACCTCATTCCTGGTTTTACCTTATTTTTTTAACTCTGATTTTCCCTTTTTTCAAATATCTTCACCTACTACATCTTGCTGAACTGAAAGAACAAAAGAAGAGTGCCTGGCAGACTCTGGATACTCAATAAATATTTGTTGAATACATGAACTGTATCTTTGTTCCTTTGAGTAATTTCCTTTTGGAAGCAGATAAATTATCTTTAATGTTTGACAGTATTGTTCACATCTAATATCTTCTCATATGCTTCTTGCCTATGAATAAGACCTCTAATTTAATATTATTATTTTATACCGATCTTTTTTTTTTAACTCTGTTTCCATGAAGACAGCATTGTGAAAATCACGACCTCTCATACAAGAGTACTGAGCCTATAAAAGAGTGGAAAAGTACTCTTTCTTGACCGCAGGTTTACCTGATCATGGATAGTTCCTAGGTCCAAGGCCACTTCAGCTAGCTGAAGAGAGAGTTCAGAAGGTAATATAGTATATAGACCAAGATACTTATTCTTCTGTTCTTCAGCCATTTTCTCAACGTTCTGTCGATGATTTGTGGCTTCTGTTAGGAGAATCTGAAGAAAAGATCAACATAAGAAATTTCTGGGAGCCTGATAAGGAAATTAATTTTTATGGGTACAGAGACAAGGCTATGCATTGTTCCTCAAAATATGATTAAGTGTGGAATTAGAGAAACACATTTACAAAAAGCAAAATTTTCTTTAGTCTCAATAAGAAGCATGTCCACTTTATACAGAACAAAAGAAAGCCCAATGAAATAATACTAAAAGTCTTTTATAGAAAACATTTCTAAAAATTTTTAATTCAATTATTTCATTGAATATAAACAGATACATTTGATTAAAAGCAGGACAATTTTTTAACATGATGGGTCTAGGGAATGAGTTTTGTACCTTAAGTTCTTCAAGTTGAGCATCTATTTCTATTGTTGGATTCCCCAAATACTCCTTCGTTTCCTGAACCCAAGATTTTACTGAATTGATTTGGGTCTCCACCACTTCTCGCTCCTTCAGCTCCTGCCTTACCATCTTTCCATTCTTCTTCACTTTCTCCTGTATGCTTTAGAAACAATAAAGGGAGAAAGCAGATGTGGACTGAAACGAAAGGAATCCCCCCAATACATGACATCAAATTGTCAAAAACAGACATTAAAAAAGTGAAGCCGCCTATCTTTTTTCCAAGTAAAGACACTTTCCCCAAACTGCCAGATAATTTTCAGTAACATTTAAGTTTACTTCAAGTATAACAGAAGAAAATACATCATGTGAAGTGAATGATTTACCCTTGGAAAATTGAGAGCTGACATACTCTCATGCCACTAAACTGCAATTCATTTTCTTGTCGAGAGTGACCTGGAGATTGTTTGATTATTTATTTCCTCCTTGAAAATCTACTTATGGTGCAGAATCATCAGCCTTTAAAAGTAATGTGTAACTGGAATATTTGTGACTATTAGAAACTAGTCTTTAAATAAAGACTCAAACTTTGGAAATTTTATGATTAATAATGTTCAACATCCAAATTGTAAGTCTTTATTTGAATTGACATAAATTTGGTTAAAAAAATTTAAATAAGTGGAGTTGGATTATCCTGAACTCATCTACAAGTGATGGGGTGAATGTAGGATATGTATGAGTAATAGTAGTTAATACAGGAGTTAAATTACATAGTGACGTTTCCTCTCTGGCCCCATAAGTGAATCAGGCTGGTTACATATCATTAAGATTAACTTTTGGGACTTCCCTGGTGATGCAATGGTTAAGAATCCACCTGCCAATGCAGGGGACACAGGTTCAAACCCTGGTCCGGGAAGATCCCACATGCCGCGGAAAAACTAAGCCCGTGCGCCACAACTACTGAACCCGTGCGCCACAACAAGAGAAGCACACCGCAACGAAGAGTGGCCCCCCACTCTCCACAACTAGAGAAAACCTGTGTGTAGCAATGAAGACCCAACACAGCCAAAAATAAATAAATAAATAAATAAATAAATAAATAAATAAATAAATAAAAGATTAACTTTCTCTAAGTTCACTATCAGTAAATGACTATTATTAACCTGGACTTTGGTATCATCCTTGCTCTAATCTATGTGTCATCCAGTTTAGCCAATGAGTTATCAAGATTTATTGAAACCAAGTACTCAACAGCTCCCAACTGTTTTACCTTTTTTTTTTTTAAATAAATAAATTTATTTATTTATTTATTTATTTATTTTCTTGGCTGCATTTGGGTCTTTGTTGCTGCACAGGCTTTCTCTAGTTCTCTACTCTTCGTTGTGGTGCGCAGGCTTCTCATTGCAGTGGCTTCTCTTGTTGCGGAGCATGGGCTCTAGGCACGCAGGCTTCAGTAGTTGCGGCATGTGGGCTCAGTAGTTGTGGCTCACGGGCTCTAGAGCACAGGCTCAGTAGTTGTGGCTCACGGGCTTAGTTGCTCCATGGCATGTGGGATCTTCCTGGACCAGGGCTCGAACTCGTGTCCCCTGCATTGGCAGGAGGATTCTTTTTTTTTTTTAAAAGCACGTCTTTAGGATTTATTTATTTATTTTTTTATTTTTTATTTTTTTTGGGGGGGCTGTGTTGGGTCTTCGTTTCAGTGCAAGGGCTTCCTCTAGCTGTGGCAAGTGGGGGGCCACTCTTCATCGCGGTGCGCGGGCCTCTCACTATCGTGGCCTCTCTCGTTGCGAAGCACAGGCTCCAGACGCGCAGGCTCAGCAGTTGTGGCTCATGGGCCTAGTTGCTCCGCGGCATGTGGGATCTTCCCAGACCAGGGCTCGAACCCGTGTCCCCTGCATTGGCAGGCAGATTCTCAACCACTGCGCCACCAGGGAAGCCCGGCAGGAGGATTCTTAACCACTGCGCCACCAGGGAAGTCCCCAACTGTTTACCTTTTAAGCTTTATGTCTCATGAATTGCCCCATCACCCAAGAGTTCCCTGAGGTGACATGCTTCCTTCCACGCTTTCTTACTTGCTATTCCCCTGTTTGCAGAACTCTCCTTCCACCTCACTGGCTGGCTCAAGCCTGCTTAGTCTTTAGCTTAAATACCCCTTCTGAAGAGAAGCCTTCCTTGACTCCTCTCCTAGATTAGTTGCCTCTGCTTTGATTTCCCTTAGTGCCCCTCCCACGCTCCACCTAAAAGGCATCTTTAGTTGTCTACCTCTGCTGCTTGACTGTAAACTACCTGAAGGCAGAGATTGCATCTGGTTCATTACTATATTTCTAAATACGACTAGATATGTACTAGATAGCAAGGATGACAGGAACAGAGCCCCACATTTTTAAGGTGGTCTGGGGGGAGCACCCCCAGACTCTTAGTACCACATTTGTCCCTTTGGGTCATGGCCAAGTTTAGAAACAGAGAATGAGAGCAGGTGTATAGTTACTTCAGGCACCGGTCCTGCATTGCCGTGATTTCCTGCACAGTGGGTGGCTCTTCTCCAGGGGACGGCGTGGCCCCTTCCCGGAGCATGCTCAGTGCTTGCTGCTCCAGCATCCGTAAGCCCGACTGTTGCTGTTCCAGCTCCAGAATGAATGTGTCATGATACTCAAGAAGAGTTAAGAGTTCTGCTTTGGAGGCTTTCTCTGCTGAACTTCCCGGTAATTTATCTTGCAGCTTATTAATCATTTCAGTGGCTTTTTTAACCTGATGACAAATGTACATACTGTGAAGTTCAAAGTAAATAAACTGAAAAAAAGAGGGCAATTCCCATAAATGCCAAATTTGACACTAATGCATTGGAGCACGTTAAAGATGATGGTGTCAACTCTAAATCTCAGGAAACTAAAATGTGAACAATCTCCTTAACATGGAAGGAAAGACCACCACTATTATTCTGGGTTTTAAGATTTAATCTCAAAATAACATCAGGGCAGGGACATCCCTGGCAGTCCAATGGTTAAGACTCTGTGCTCCCAATGCAGGGGGCACGGGTTCGATCCCTGGTTAGGGAACTAAGATCCCACATGCTGCATGGCGTGGCCAAAAATAAATAAATAAATAAAAATAATAATATAATAATAATAGGGCAATCAGACATTTCATAACATACAAAAAGGTTTTTTTTTTTTAATTTTCTTTTACTAAACAGATAAAAGAAAAACTCTTTTCAATATTTATGCTAACATGAATATGTGCCTTTGAGTCATAAAGGAAGATGTGGCTTAAAACTTGAACCCTACTTAAAAGGGAAGATATTAAACAGGATTTGGAAAATGAGTTAAATTCCTGCTTATTTCATGGCAAAGACAAAGTGTTTTGCACTTTTTCAGGGCCAGGAAAGAAAATATCACTAAGAGCCTCACAAATGGGGCAAAATGGGCTTGTCCTCCTTTCAAAATGTGATTACTTGGTTTATTTCCTATTAAAATAACTGGACCCAGACTTGGGACTAAATTGCACATCTCATATGTATTTTATTTCATATTTTGGTTTTCAAGTCAATGGAAATAGAGATTTTTTTAAAAAGGCTTTTTACTTTCATAAGGCCGATTTGAAAAAAAGGAGCAAAACACCACTTTTCAAAATACATTCTCATCAGCAAGGAAACAATACTTTGAGCCCATCAGTAACGGAGATTACCTTATTGTTAAAGCTCTTCCACTCATCCACTGCATCTTCCAGTATCTTCTCCTGGTCCTGGGCCACAGCGCGGAGCCGTGTCCAGCGCTGCCAGACAGCTGTCATCGACCTGCTTATGGTTGCTTTGCTGGTGCCATTTCCGGTTCTTTCCAGTTCTGAAGCTTTACCCTCTAAGGCCACAATTTTCTCATGAAAAGAGTTAACTACTGACACTAAAGCCTGGGTGGGGAGAGGAATAGAGGTTGAGGGGAGAGATGGTTTTTTTCAAAAGCTCTATGGATTTTGGTAAAGCCTAAAATTATCTGCAAAAGGAAATGTTCCTACATATGTTTATTTTCCTCTGGTAATTCTTACTTTTACATCTAATTTGTAATTGAGTTAGGCTTGGCTTTTTTAAAGAGGTAAGGTGAATACTTATTTATTACAAACAAACATTTACATGCTGCTTGAGATGACATTCTCCCATTTTTAAAAACTAGCAAAAATATAAGTGAATGGAATTTGATATTTAAGTATGTCACATTCTACCTTATATTGCTGTGATATGAGTGAGACTCAAGTTATTAATTTTTGAATTTTAATTGAATTAATCTAAGTTACACAAGAAAGTATTTACTGAAATCTACTGTATCACATCTTATCAGAAGCAAATTGCTCTGAATGTGTCTTTTTAAACCTAGCTATGTACTTCTAACAGGAATCCTGAAAAGGTGACTGCATTAATTGAGTTAAAACTGCTATGAAATGTGGTTAAATGTATCCTTTTTGCGTTTAAAAAGCCCAGGTGGAAATGAAGATTTATTGACTTGCTTCTGGAACTATCATATTGCAAAGACCCATTACAGTTACAATGAAAGAATATTAAAAAAAACAATAAAACTAACCTTGTGTTCTGACAATTTTTCTTCTGCTTCATGACTGGAAGAAGTCTTCAATAAAGAAAACTCAGACAATTTCTTTTCTGCATCATTCATCAATTCAATAACCTCTTCCCTTGCTTTCTGGTAATCCTGCCATTGAGCTGCACACCTTGAAAAAATCCAACACACGACAATAAGCAACTTAAAATCACACATCTCTATGCAGAGCTCTGATGTCAATATGTCTAGTGATACTTAAAAGACTGAACGATAATGTATATCATTAATATATTCCTATTTTCCATGTGAAAATCCATTTCACTAGAATATAAAGAGCAAAACAACTCCAATACCTCTGCAAGAGATCTAATTGGACGTGTGAATCCTGTATTGTCCCCTGGCTTTTCTCTTCCAGGGAGGCCATTTTCTGTGCTAAGTCCTCTTTTCCAGTTGGCTTGATGAGTGGGTCCAGGTTGGCTACTAGGTCTTGGAGCTCCTCCAGATTGCTGTGGAACTGATCCTCTGTACTAAAAAATTCCATGTGGTTTTTGAGACTTTCCTCTGCACACTCCACATCTAGGCCGTTGCCTGTCAGCTGTAGCATTTCGTGAGCATCGTCAAGCCAGTCATTAGCTGCTTGAAACACTTGATAGTACCTTTGACACTGACTATACATTTGAGTCAAGGTAGCCTGAAAAACAGCAAATGCAAACATAATCAACTCTCTTTTGCAATGTGTTTGCCAAAAATAATTTATGATTTCCATTTCTTTTCCAGTCTTCAGTCACATGGATGTATGTGTATAAATGAATTGATAAGCTGGTAAAATTTTTTTGGTGCAATCCATTATTATCCTTCACTTTCCCTTCTGTTCTTCTTGTTATAATTTTATTATTGCAGTTAAAATAAACAAACAAGGACACAGATGGAACAGAAATTTATGATGGTTCTGAAATGTCCTCTCTTTAAAGAAAAAATATAATGCTTACTAATATGTGGCAGAATGAATATTCACCAAAGTGAAATAATGCCTCATTTAGGTAGGAGTATAATAATACCAGTAGGAACGTAAACTGGTATAGCCACTATGGAAAACAGCATGGAAGTTCCTCAAGAAATTAACTGCCAATATGACCCAGCAATCTCACTTCTGGGTATTTATCCAAAGAAAACAAAATCATTATCTCGAAGAGATATCTGTACTCTCATGTTCATAGCTGTGTTATTCACAATAGTCAAGGTATGGAGACAACCTAAGTGTCCATCCACAGATGAATAAATTAAAAAAAAAATACACACCCTGGAGTATTATTCAGCCTTAAAAAAGAAGGAAATCCTGTCATTTCCAAAAACATGGACAAACCTGGAGGATATTACGCTAAGTGAAATAAGCCAGACAGAAAAAGACAAATATCACATGGTCTCACAAATATCATATGGACTCTAAAAAAAAGAAAAAAAGAAAAAGCTGAAATCATAGAAACTTAGAGTAGAAAACTGGTTGCCAGGGGCTGCAGGGTGAACAAAATAGAGAGGTTGGTAAAATGGTGCAAACTTTTCGGGAATTCCTGGTGGTCCAGGGGTTAAGATTCCACGATCTCACTGCTGAGGGCCCAGGTTCAATCCCTGGTCGGGGAACTAAAATCCCACAAGCTGTGTGGTGCAGCCAAAAAAAAAAAAAAAGGTGCAAACTTTTAGTTTTAGGTTGAATAAGCTCTGAGGATCTAATGTGTAACCTGGTGACTACAGCTGACAACAGTGTAACATATAATTGAAATTTGCTTAAAAAGTAGAAATTAAATGTTTTCACCAAAAAAAAAAAAGATAGAGATAAATATGTGATGTGATAGATGTGTTAACTTGTTAATTAACTTGAAGAAGGACTTCTTTCACAATGTATACATATATCAAACCATTACATTGTACACTTTAAATATCTTACCATTTTCTTTGTCAATTATCCCTCAATAAAGCTGGAGGGGAAAAAAGGGAGTGAAATAACACCAAACTTCCAAAACGGCATTTACCAGACTAAATAGTGATTTCTGGTAGTGAAATAGTAGCCTGTAAGTCTTGCATAGAGACTATGATAGAAAAGTTGTAGATTGGAAAGCTGACCCCTGTGCAATGAAGTCCATTCAAATCCAGAAGGAAAGGAAACACTCTAATTGGCCATCAGTGGCTGGACAAGACAAGCCATTACTGTCAAGCAAAGATGCAGAGAAGTAGTAGAGAAAGTACTTGTAAGATTAGCACTTAATGAGGAAAGAATGAGGATGGCAAAGCAAAGAATCAGTGGTGGAGGTTAGAAATGGCACCAGAACCGTGACCTTCAGTTATTTGGGCCAAGACAATCAATAAGACTACCAATCACAAGATGGCAGAAGTAGGGACACCTTAGCAGATTCAAGATTTTGGTTCAAAAATCACCAAATCAACAGAAGCAAGCTTACATGACAGATGTTTTTCAAGAATGAAAATTCCAGGTAACTTCTGTTTTGATTCTTCACTCTGGGTTAAATACTCTTATCTCTATCTCTACAGCTATAGGGACATAGTTTTTTGAAAAAAATTTAACAGTGGCCTGAACCAACATGAAAAGGTAAAAATATACTAAATAGACTCTAGTTTAAGAAGTCAGAATTTTACATGATGAAGTTTACTAAGATTTTAACCACATGTTAAGTTTTTTTAAAAATTGTATGATTTAGTGTTAACCTTAATCTATGTGAAAAATAAAGTTAAATGATAGCTAAGAGTCATCGGGGGCGACCTCTACATCAGACCCTGCACTAAGAATATAAATCTGAAGAGGGAGATATTATTATCCCTCTTCCACAGAGAAAACTGAGACTTACAGGATGTAAGTAATTTGCTCAAGATCAAATAACTGAGATTAAAATCCAGGTGTGCTTTACTCCAAAGCTATAGTTACTATATTATCCTAAGGAAGGCTGTCCTTAACTTAAACGGCTGGTTGAAATCCCATAGAATCAGAGGGACAGATGTGGAGAAAAAGGGTCAAGGGATTAAAGTAAGTACACCTCTGGGCACTGTTGTATCTCTCTTATTTTTGAATGCACAGAGCCCCAGAACAAGCCGCGATTAGGAGGCTAACCTGGGAGGTCCTGGGCATGCTCTCATTTCTTTGTTATCTTCAAGTCAAGTCATGATGGATATTCTAGTCTTGCTTCTGTTGTGCTTCAGGGAAGCCAGAGAAGAGGAAGCACTCCTCCCTGAGGAAGGGGTGGAGAGATGGGGCAACTGATGGGAGACCCCACAAGAAAGCCTGGCTCAGCATCAGGTCAGGACTGCATCACCCACCTGCCTCTCTCCATTTGGAGACTCTTCACCCAGTACTAAGCTTAGAAATGCCAGGTTTCTCATTGTTTTTAAAAAAGCATCACTACTTATTCATTGCTAATGAATGAATTTTATTATTAATTCCTCACATATGGTATTAATTATACTAGTGCTATCGTTTATTATCTCTCCTAAAGGAGAGTGACAACTGAGCTGTCCCTGTATTAAAACTAAAGTCAAGTCAACATGAAAATCGCATGAAATGAATACCATGAGCATAAACAATAAAAGCATCTTTTTAAGTCACAACTGAAGATGATTCCATGTAGCAGCCAAAAAAGAAATATTTAAGGAAGCAATTCTAAACAAAAAATTCAAAACCAAAGAAAATTCTCACACCTATTTACAAAGAAGCAAAGTGGAAAAAAGAAAGGGGAAGCCCTGTGGTACCGACCTGTCTGGTGCGGAGAGCTTCCTGCAGGGCCCCGTCCAGCTCAGAGAGCTCTGCTAGTGTGCGCTGTAGGTCGGCAGAGATCAGCTCCTTGGCTCTCGTGAACTTCTCCTTCTCCTTGTTACTCAGTGCATTCATTATCCTCAGGCTGGACTGCACCTCCTCCTGATGGATTTGGACCTTTCTGATCTCCTCCTGGACATCCCGCAGGTTCAGGTCCAGGCACAGTGGCCCACTCAGCGCTGTCTCCACGCTCCGCAGCCAGACCAGGGAGCGGCTCAGCTCCGTCTGGAAGTCTCTGCTCTGCACCATGCGGCTCTCACACTCCATCACCGTCACGCCAATGGCGGAAGTCAGCAGTTTTAACTCCTCTTGCCAGGCTTGGATCTGATGCTTGGCTTTCTCATAAGCTGAGGGATCAAGATGCGGAACAAGATCTTCGAGATGCACAGTCACTCGTTTTAGAAGAATTTCTGAATCCTGGAGGCTTCCCGCCAGGGAGTGATACACTTTGAGCTTCTCCTCTGCAGGAAGCGTCTCCTCGTTCACCTTGGCCTGCTCTGTTCTCACAGCCTCTAGTTGTTTCTCTAGCTGGTGGCACATCTTTTCATGCTCTTGATAAGCACTGGTGGTGTCTTCTAATAAGCTCACCCTTTGTTCTGTTTGTCGCTTCAGCCTGTGGTACAGGGTGACGAGATGCAGCATCTGGTCTGGTTGCCATGGTTGCCCTGTGCTGCGAAAACTTTCTTTCTTCTGGTTCAGTTCATCCACTGCTTGTGCAAGGGCTGCCACCTCTCCCCCAAGAGCTCGACAACCATCCTGAAGACACAGAGCCTCTTCAACACTCAGGTCGCTGGGGACCTGGCTCACCTTGGAGAACTGGTCTTCGAGTTCACACAGAGACTGGGTTGTCAACTCGATCAAGGAATCATATTCTTTCCGAGCCAGAATTGCTTCCTGGACTTTATAGAACTTGTCTTTAGCCAAGTCGACAATTACATTGAACTGCAGGGGCAGTGCATTCAGCTTTTCGCTGAGGTAGGAATGATCGACTTCATTCAGCGTCGGCAGTATGGCCTGTCCAGTTCTCTGTAGCGTAAGTAGGAGATTTTCATATTCTGGAGATTGTTCCAGAATGTGTTGGTATTTGGCCAGTTGTGTATGCAGCCCAGCACTCTCATTCATTAGGTTGATTTCAGGAAAGGTAACAATATCTGCTTGTTTTAGCCAGTGACAAGCTTTATCAAAATCTTCCTTAAAATGCTTCCTAGAAACCAAATTTTTCTCTAGTTCTTGTAGCCGATGGCTGCACTTTTGTAAAACGGTGTCATAGACACTCTGCAATTCCTGAAGCTTCCCCAGTACCTCGCTCTTTTCCTGCTCTGTGACCCCTTTCATTAATTCGCGACCCTGGGCCCAAAGTCCCGTGACTTCATTTTGGTAAGTCTTGAGGCTGGCTTGTGCGCTCTTGCATGTTTTCACTTGTTTGCTCACGTCATCCGGTAACAGGCAGATATGTTCACGGAACGTTATCTTGCGCTCATGTTGCTGAATTTGGCTGGTCGCCTGGAACACTGCCATTAGAAACTGGGTTTTCTCAGACAAAGCCTTGTTTAAGTACTTTCGTCTCTGGCCCACTAAGTCGCTGAGACTATTCACATGTCTTTGGGCATCAGAGAGTACCTTCTGGATTATCTGCCTCTCATTGAGGCCAAGATCAGCCATCACCCTATCAGCATCCTTCAGGAGTGATTTCAGGAGCATCTGTTTGGCCTCCAGTTCGCTGCAAATGGCAAGGTGATCCATGAGAAGGTTCTGAGCCACGGCAGGCGGGGGGCTCTGCTTAAGAGCCTCAGCAATGTTGGGTCGTTGCTCTTCTGCCCAGTCCATCAGCTCCTGAAATCTGGACCGGACCACATTTAACTCCTCCAGGTTGGTGACAGACACTTGGATTTTCCTTTCAACAAGGTCCTCAAGCTGAAACCAGCGTTGTTCAAGGTGACTCGTCTGTTCTTTGACTAATTCTTTGTCATCTACATTCAGATGGTCTATCATATTCTGCTTTTGCTCTTTCAGATCTTCAATAGCCTGCTTCCTCTCCTGCAATGACATTGCCAACTTCTTCAAAGCTTCCAGGTGGATGGCTGTGCTCTCTGTATCAGATCTATATGTATATATTAAAAGACATAAAATCAAGTTAACTTTAGTTAATATCTGTGTTTGTTCATATCATGTTAAAGTGCATATCACCATCTTCTTTCTTAGCTTAGAGTGGTTCAATTCATGGCTTATCGACAGAAATGCTATAATTATTATGGAACGTAAGACCCATATATTTCCATAGCAGAAGTTGAACCAAGATAGGTTGCCCAGATACTTCTTCTAGCTAAGACTGCCCTCCCATCACGTCTGACGTGTACTTTTTAGCTTCTTCCTCTGACTCTTAGCAACTGAGCAGGATCTGCATATTAACAAGTTCCCTTGATGATTTGAGGAAACACTAAATATTGAGAAACACTGATCTACTGCATTCTTGAAAGGCACTTAGAGAAATTAAGTGATCTGTGATTTATGTGCTTTCCTGTGAGAAGAAGCTCCAGTAAACAATCCAGTGCTAGATGGTATACCATGTGTAAGAAATAACCAATGGCTCTAACAGCTGCTCATGTGTGGAACTTAGATATTTTCTGTTTATCGTTAGAAATCTTTCGAGATAACTGTGAAATGCAAAGAATTCTCATCCCTTTGACTACAAAACACATATGAGAAAATTCAATCTTAGAGTCTTTTTCACTTACAAAACGATTAGTTCTGAAGTATGAGGAAGAGTGTTGGGAGGCCATATGATGAGTTCTGTTTGGGACATATTAGATCTGAGGTGTTTGTGGGTTAACCAGATGGAGGTGCCTATTGTCCGTCTGAAATATGGGTTTTTGCTGATATTGGATTTATCCCAAAGATTAGTAAAATGCTGAGCATCAAGAAAAAGTAAACAAATCAGAAAGTAGTGTACCTCCTCCAAAAAAGAAACACCCCAAACCAAAAAACCCCATGGTTTAACGATTTAACTACAGCTAGAATAATGTTTTCAGTTTTAATTGCTACAAATTGATAAATCTGGGCAGAAGAAGTACAGGTTTTAACAATTATAGTGATCAGAGCATAGAAAGATTTCCATATGATGACTCAGTGTATGTGGGAGAGAGGGAATCCTTTTCAAAGAAAAAGTTAAGAGGGTTTCAATTGCTATAAAATCAAATAAGACACACATTAATTGAATTTAGATTGTTCACTAAGTTCTAGAATACCACAAGTACAAGACAAAACTAGACTGAATTACACAGAATGTGTTACTTTACAGAATTGACAAGAAACCCGTGGAACTATAGATTCAAGAAGGATTCATGTCCTGAAATCATAGATGATAGTCCCATAACTGGTAATTAAAACTAGAAATATTCTTGGGATATTCTTTGAACTCACAGTATAACAGCTTTGAAATATTCCTTGAGGTCACAGGTAGAAATGGTGCCATTTTCAAATATTTTCCTTTTACTCACTGCTTAAATTAACACTGAGCAAGGAAAATCATGATTATGGATACAGATGACACCATATTCTTAATAATGTTTTATCAATATTTATGATGATAGAAAATGAATGTTTAAAATGTAAGAAAGACATTTTTGATTTTTATAGAAATTAAGAAATTTCTGGCTTAGCATTTTGGTGACCCACTGGAGAATTGCTGTTACCTGGCTAAGTTATCCCATTCTGTAGTAAATTTTTCTAAGAACACTTCGACGACATTCATACAGTTGTGGTAATCTTGTGTTCTCTGGAAATCCTCTTCCCTTTGCAAGCACAGATTGTTGCACTGAAGGCACAGATCCAACCACTGGTCGTTTAAATGACTTATTTCCTTGTGTTCAGGAGACTCCTGCTTCTTGGTTAACTCATCCACCTTCTCTGTAATAGTGGTCACTGATGACTGTTTGCACTGTAGTTTCTTAACAAAATCCTAAAGGATAACAACAATAAAATAATGTTGAATAACCCCCCCCCCCAAATAAATACAGATTGAGACATAGATACAATACCTCTGAACACTTTATGTAATTGAAGAATGTATAATGAGAGACAAAGAGAAAATCTAAAATCATCATACTTCCTTATGAACAAATTTCCAAGTGTTTAAGAATCAAAGGGTACTGTGGTATTTTCTTGTGTTACTTTGAAAAGTATAAAGGAAAACTGATAAATGTGAAACAATATTATTGCCACTAAGGAAAAGAGTCAATATTTTATCTTAAAGTACATCCTTAGTTTTCTAAAAATTTTTAAAGTTCATGATTTTGAGAACAAAATCTAATTTATATTCTTTCCATTCTTCTTCCTGCATATGCAAACAATATCCCAGTAGAAAATAAAAATGGCTGATTGTCACAGAGAAAAAATGTGTTAAGGTTTGTTAAAAATCTGGTACAGGGCTTCCCTGGTGGCGCAGTGGTTAAGAATCCGCCTGCCAACGCAGGGGACACAGGTTCGAGCCCTGGTCCAGGAAGATCCCACATGCCACGAAGCAACTAAGCCCGTGCGCCACAACTACTGAGCCTGCGCTCTAGAGCCCGTGAGCCACAACTACCGAGCCCGCGTGCCACAACTACTGAAGCCCACGCGCCTAGAGCCCATGCTCCGCAGCAAGAGAAGCCACTGCATTGAGAAGCCCGCACACTGCAACAAAGAGTAGCCCCCACTCGCCGCAACTAGAGAAAGCCCACGCACAGCAACAAAAACCCAACGCAGCCAAAAATAAAATAAATTAATTAAAAAAAAAAAGAATTCTTTAAAAATAAAAAATCTGGTACAACTTCCATCAAGTTAATATACTTATAATAATTTTCTATTATATTTTAAATTATATAAATATTTTATTACATTTTAAATCAGTTGTATGTTAATATGTTTTATATATTAAATATATATTTAATAAATTGATAAATCCTACAGCTTTAGCAATATTGTGATGAAAAGCTAATGAATAACAAGGCTTCATGTTTGTTTAATGGCAGAGTCTTCAGGTTCTGCTAGCTAAACCACAGTTCTTTATTCAGAAATAAGCTACAGAGTGAATGTCCTTCAATGCAAGTGGCCAACTGGAGCTCCAGGAAAATATCTGAACGTTTACTTTCTGAGCTATACTTTTCTGGCACCAAATGAAAGTTGTTCTATCTCATTCCTTAAATAACTATGTGTAAGGATTGATTGACATACACCCGTCCTGGTCTCCTCTAGCTCCCCTGGAGACACGTTAATTCCTACCTTTACTTGAGACACCATGTTCTGTGCAATATTTAGCTCCAGTTCTGAGTGCCTCCTCTTCATATTCTGCAGCTGCTGATTGGCATCCTGGAGGTAAATCCAAAGCTCAGCCTTCATGTGCTTGATCTCTTCCCAGCCCTGAGTTAAGTTCTGTGCCTGGGCAAGCCTTTGTTCAATCTGCAGAAAACACAGAGGCAAAAGTTAGCAGCAATGGACAGAAACATTTATGTTCAATGAATGAGCCTGTCCATGTACACAGGCCAACACACGTGTGCGCACACACACACACACACACACACACACACGAGTGATAAATCCAAAAAGAATTCTTTATTTGCTTCAAGAAAAACAGATTTTATATTTAGGTTTTCTAAAGACTTCAAATGTCTAAGACTTATGCCATATGATTTCAATCAATGCTGTGACGGTCTAGAAGTTTTAACAATTTATTAGGTCAGAAGCTGCCCTAATGGTTTTTCACATTGGGCATTTCAGTGGATACATCTGTTTGACTGAGTCATCAATTTGGTCTTGGGGTTAACTAGAAAAGACTTATATTGTTCTCTAGTGCACAGCTGCTGATACTTCTTATAGAACACTGAGTTATTAACATTTTGGATATATGTTTAGATCTGCTTCACTGGTTTTTGAAATCATATAACTTATTTTGATAAATCATTTCTGTAAAAAAAAATATAGGAGCTATATCATCTTTCTTAAGGATTTAAATACAGACTTGCTTTGGTAATGTAATAAAACATAAAAGTAAAAAAACATACATTAGTTTAATTATTTTAATATCTATATTATAATTATTTAATTATCTTAATTTCTTCATTATTTTTTTCCTTTAGATCATTTTACTATTCTGGAATATTTAATCAATTAAATACCAAAACCAAGTCTTTTTTTTTTTTTCATCCGAACATGTTGTGTTCCAGAGTTTAAGGCAGCAGCAGCAAACACACGGCCTCTGTGGCGCCATCTGTCTGCTGCAGGCAGGTACTGCTAACTCATTACAACACTGTCCAAAGGGCCCAGATACAGCTTCAGAATTCTTAACACCACACTCAGCCACTGCCAATGAATTAGAAGGGTCATGACAGATGTTTGCCATCCTAATAGGAAGGGTCAGGAGGCCCTTTCACACTAAATATGACCGAAAGAAAACAATGGAAAAGGAGAAAAGAAAAAAAGTGAGTGAAAAAATAGGAAAAGAGGAAGAGAGAATGGTAATTGAGGAGAAAAGAGAAGAGGAAAGAGGTGCAAATGTTTAGCAGTTCAATGGGACTAAATATTTCACTTCCAATTCAGTGGCATCAGTATTAGAGTGTGCCTACTTTTCTGTGACTTAGTTGAAATTCAATACATATTTATTATAATGCTTGTAGGAGTATTATAGCAAGAATACTCCAAGGAGAAATTTTTTTTCACATCTAACATTCAAGCAAGAGAATATAGTCAGATATATCCAATGTCATTTTTTAACTTTTACCATTTGTTCTGTTTGTTGAATGTCTTTTGCTGTGGTTTTCACTGAAGAGTTTGACAAGTCACACATGGTGCAAAGGAGATCTAAGTAGGTCCTTGCCTGTTCCTGCAAAGCTCTGAAGTGTTTGACCTGAAAAAACAAACAAAGAGAAAAAAAAAAACTTGTCAGGGTGAAAGAGATGCATGCTATATTTAGATAGCAAATATTTGTACCATTTGTGGTATGTTGTTGACATTTCAAAAATAACCTTGCTATGCTCAGTATTTTCACCATTGTTGTAAATGACATATATTAGTTACTCAAAAGAAAGCTTTCCAAACACACTGGCAGGGAGCCATTTGTCCACCAGGTGTTTCTTACTCTAATTAGCCTGTATGGTCTGGGAAAGGGGAACAACCAAGAAACTTCCACAGTTTTTCCAGATTCTCTGTTCACATTCTAGCTTGTTTTCTTTTCTTTTCTTTTTTTTTTAATATTTATTTATTTACTTTTGGCTGCATCGGGTCTTCTTTGCGGCACGTGGGATCTTTTATTGCGGTGCACGGGCTCAGTAGTCACGGCACACGGGTTCCAGAGAGCGTGGGCTTCTCTAGTTGTGGTGTGCGGGCTCAGTCGTCGCGGCACACGGGTTCCAGAGAGCGTGGGCTTCTGTAGTTGTGGCATGCAGGCTCCAGAGCCTGTAGTTGCAGCACGCAGGCTCTCTAGTTGTGGCGCATGGGCTTAGTTGCCGCGTGGCATGTGGGATCCTAGTTCCCCAACCAGGGACCGAACTGGCATCCCCAGTTGTCAGGCTACTGCAGGAGTTAGATGAGAAGTGATGATGGCCTGACGGAGGGCGATGGGTGGTAGGGGTGGTGAGAAGTGGCTTTCGCTTACTCCATCTTTGTGATTAATGGGGAAGGAGGTACTGACTGCAAGTTGTATGGGATAAAGTTGATCTACAGAAACAGCAGGTGATCTTCCAAAATCATAGCTAATAATGGAGCCTAACTTTTTGACTCATCTCAATATATTTCCTCTAAGCTGTGTGGGTTGCCTAGACACATCATTCTCACATAAATGTAACAAATACAGATCAATTTCCCATTAAGTGGAAAGTAGCACCTAAACTTTTATCCATTGCACAAACTGACTGGTGTTTCACTTTCAATTAGTATCATTAGCCATTAACCAAAACCATCCCATCAGGTACCCATGGCTCAGAGAAAGTTATCTGTCCCAAACAGCCTTTGGAAATGAGAAGAGAATGAGATATCTGAATTTTTATTTTATAAATATATTTACTTTAAAAAAATAATGATTTATTTTAAAATGTATACAGTTGGCCTGATTCCAAAAGCACTGGGAGCAGCTTGTTGATTGTCAATGACAAAACAGTTATGAAAAATTTTTGCTAAAAATCAATTTCAAGGGCAAATCTGATAGTACTTCTTCTCATTCCCCCAAATTCACATCATGCCTTATGAAAACAAATGACATTCTTAATGGAATCAAATCAGTCTGTCACTGACTAATGGTAGTGAGGACCATATTATCATTACATACCGTATTGAGCATGTACCATGTGGGAGGCCCTGGGGATACACGATGCACCCTGGGACCCTGACCAAATTCAACTGCAGCCAATCAAAGCCTGACCAGAGTCTGACACCCTGTCAGTAGTGGAATTCTCCAGTGACACATCCAAGCTAACTAATGACCCAGGACCTGCTCGACTTTACATGAAAGCAGTACTTGCCAAAGGAAAGACTGATCAAAACAAAGCAAAACAAAAACAAAAAGAAACAACAAAAAACCTCTTCCCCTTCAGAACAACTGAGGTCCAGGTGTTTCCAATACCTCTAATTCCCTTCTCTGTTGCTTCCAAAAGGGGGCAGACCATTTTGAGAAGCAGTGTGGAAGGGGCAGAGAGCAAAACAATGAACCATGCAGTCACTGAATCTGGGGCCCAAGAAGGATGAGCTTCCTCCTGCAACCACAGCTAACGCGGGTAGCTGTAGGAAATTTCCTGTTCTAGCGAAAGGTCATTGGGATTAATGTTATTTTCCCCCTTTTACTTCTTTTTTTGGGAACAAAGGAGAAGAATCAAGCTTTGGTCTGGATTGTTCTGAATAAAGTACATTGGAAACAAACAGCCGCAAGACAATGAATGACCCAAGAAAGCTCACAGTCTAATGAAAAAGCAGAATACAGACAATCTTTACTTCATTTCTTGATTCAAGGAGAGCCATGTTTGATTTGTCCATATTCTATTTTTATAAGGTGTAATACATGCACTTCTGTGAGCCATTTCATGATTTAAATAATGTAAATCATTTAAGCCAGAAAGTATACTTTGGGGGGCATATTAACTGCACATATTCTCTAAGCAGACTAAATGAACAAGCATATTATTTTAATCTCAGTTTGAGGTAAAAAAAAATTGCATTTTTACATTACTTCCTATCTGGCAGCAACCTTTACAACTAAATTCCTGTAAAATATATTCTTTGCACTACCCAGAAAAGTTGCTTAGTACAAAAAATTTAAAAACATCCCTCAAATATTCTGATGAAGTCTCAGCAGCAACATTTTAAGCATGTAGATGTCAAATTAATATGCCATAGGTTTCTTTCACATGATAACAATTAATATTTCATTCAGCATTCATTCAATAATTATTTAATAAGCACCTTGTTTTGTGCCAAAAAATGCAGGAGAGGCTAATTTTGCTTTTCTGTTTACAAATCATGTACACTGTGGTACGACATTTGAATTTCTTCATAACTTTCAGAAGCAAGCATACTTATAATCACTTTACCTATTAGAACACTGAGGCTCAGAGAAATTCAGTGATTTACCCATGGTCACCCCGTTGAGCAGGCACTTGAATCGATCTTTTGGCTACAGTGCCCATGCCCTATTTATTCGACCAGATTGACCTCAGTTGTGCGTCCGTCTTCCTGGTTAGAATGTGAACTTGACTGGAATCAAGCTCAGACCTTATTTATACTTTTATATCTCCAGCAACCAGCACAATTTGGCACATAATAAGTACTTAACATGTTTTCATCGAATGAATGAATCACAGCATAACATAAACTTTCAGCAATCACAAACTACCTGCTTAACGGCTTCTGCCCTGCTGAGAGGGGGATGTGCGCTTGGCTTTAAATCGGGCTGGACTGCAGAAAGCCAGGCCTGGCACTGCTGCAGGGTGTCTTGTCGACTAACATGCTTCTGAAGTTCATGTTCCAGACTCTGGTACACCTGAGACAGAACAATCATGCTGCAGTTATGAGAGCTGTTTTATATCTCTAAAAAGATCACTGGAAGCAAATGAAACAAGTCCACTTTAAATGGATCCCTCTCCCCACCATGGCCCCCAAAACCAGACACATATCTACGGAGTCTGCATATGTTCCAAAATGTTGCAAAGCACATGGGCTATGCCCCAGTTTATAACTTCTCAACCCACACATTACAACATAATATCCTGATCATGGAAAGACAAGGTGGGCAGGGTTAATGTAACGCTAGAAATGTGTTAGAACACATAAAATCTTTGAAGTAAATTGGTCAAACATAAATCGAAAGTTTTTGCAGCTTTCCCCCATGGTATAAATATTGTCCTTTTCATTTAAACTAGAAACTAAAAGTAAAAATAAAATGCCAGCTCATGAAAAGATAACCAATATTTCTCTAACTGAAAAGCTTCTGTTTTAGGGGTAGGGTAAATTGGAACTAAATTATAACACAGGGGAGGGGAGAGTTTGATGCCCTCATTTCATCTTAGAAGTTACATTCCAGGACAACAATAATCTAGAATAACCCAAGCATTTTCTAATGCGTCTATTCAATTAATTAATCCTCAACCAGCCAAGCAATTTCCATTTTATCCACAAAGATATGTTGAGAAACTACTACATGTTTCCTTGAAATCAAGGTGAAATATACCTATGATGTTTTCTGAGCAAACTCTTTATCAAAAAAAAAAATAAAGAAAAAAAGACTTTGAGGTTAGACTGGCTTTTCTTTCCTTATTGAGACAACAGAAGCAGTAATTGAATTCTGCTTTTCTCTGTCATCTATTAATCATTTTTATCTGATATTGGGACTATCCCTTATTTATTTTTACTCCAAGCAGAACTAAAAAGAAAAAAGGTATTTTGCTTTCTTTAACATTTTTGCAAAGTTTAATTATAAGATTCTGACTCTGTTCTTAGAATTTCATTCACTTTTTAAAAGTTTCTTTTAAAAATATATTTGTCTTTCGAACATATACTAATTAAAAAGAAAAATTAAGCTGTGTCCCTTACGCACAGAAAAAGTCTGCTACAAAGACAGTGCTAAGACATCTCTGTTGAGTGAGCGAACAAATGAGCCCACCAGAAAGCTCCATGCTGCTGTTTTTCTTGTCTCACCCCCTTTTCCCCTTTGTCATCATCTGCAATTATTTGTTAGATTCTTTTATCTCTCTTTTTTATTAACTTTTTGAAGGTGGATTTTCCAAATCTAGGGATCAATTAATGTCACCCAGCATTTTTTTTTATTATCGTGATGAACACAGATAATTCTCCCCATGTCACTTGTATTTCTCCAGTTCTTACTAAGTAGCCCAGGAACAAAAATAGAAGGACTCTTCTCAGTGTCATTTATAAATTCCAGAATAATAAAGAGTAATCTACTAATTTTACTTAATTGTTGTTAAAAGGGCGATTCTTATTTATCTTAGACTTATATCTATAACATTAAGGATTCCATTTTATTGGAGGGATACCCACTGAAGTATACCTCGAAATTGGTGCTTACTTCTTTTCTCAATTTCTATATGAATACATAAAAATACGGAATTAGAGTAGAACCTGGGCTGCACAGAGTTAAAAAGAAATAATTATTGTGCGACTTACAGAATAAACTTATTTTGATGTTATAGAATAAATGGCAAATTAGAAAGAAGTATTATTGATGGTGTGCAAATAAAAACAAACAAAATTAAAAATTTTTTTCATAATCAATTCATGGAATAAAGGGATTGAGTAAAACCACATGTCTGAAATTCACCACTTCATCACATCAATCAAATATATGATATGTTAGTTCTATGTTCACATAGAGACTATGAAATCTATCCTCTTATTTTCTGTCTGGAAAAACACCAAAACGATCCCAAAGACTGAAGCACAGAAACTATTTTTAAAAACCTCCAGTTTGCACAGCTTTTCTCCTTAATTTTTCATTATTCTAGAATGTTCCAGTGGTACTCACCCTCTGGGCTGTATTGCAGATGGCTGAGTAACTATCCTTTGTGCCCTGCAGATGAGAGTGTACATTTTGTTTAAGTTTCGCTTGGAGGTGGTCTGCACACTGGCTGATCAAACTGTCGCCTTTAATTTTAAGGTTGTTCAAACGGTCTTCAAAACCAGCAATTTCTTCCATCATTGCCTACAAAAGTGAAACAAATACTGAGTTCTCATTCCATTTTTAGTCTTTAAATAATCTATCCATCAAACAGAAAGTTTAAGATCAATCATTTCTCTGTTTAAAATGTTTTTAAAAGAGTTTTGCAATTTGTCTTGGTTACCATATCAACAAATAAAAAAAAAAGTATATTTTCAGAGATACTCCAATGGGAAAAGTTAATGAATTTCATGGATTAAGTTACATACGAATAATGAAGTAACCTTTAAGTGATTTCATGAGGCTCACCTCAGTTAGAGATCTGCTCCATGGTATTATTACCAGCAAGAAGGATGTTAGTACATTTTTCAGCTCTCTAAATTATAATTCTGGTATAATTTATATCTAAAATAATCTAATTACAACTTAATCTAATTTACTAATGTCTAATTTATCTAATATGATATCTGATTTATGTAATAATCGAATGTCTAAATTATGTAAGATCTAATTTACATCTAATAATATTTATATTGATAAAAATAAAAATAACCTTTATCACTTACCATTTATTAAGCACCTGCTATAGTGCAGGGACTATATATAAGCCCAGATAAATGTGTATTATTACTATTGTTTTACAGATGAGGAGATTGAAGCACAGAGATGTTATAAAACATGTTCAAGGGACTTTCCTGGTGGCACAGTGGTTAAGAATCCGCCTGCCAATGCAGGGGACGCAGGTTTGAGCCCTGGTCCGGGAAGATCCCACATGCCGTGGAGTAACTAAGCCCGTGCACCACAACTACTGAGCCTGCGCTCTAGAGCCCACGAGCCACAACTACTGAAGCCTGCATGCCACAACTACTGAGTCTGCGCTCTAGAGCCCGCGAGCCACAACTACTGAAGCCCGTGCACCACAACTACTGAAACCTGTACACCTAGAGCCTGTGCTCCGCAACGAGAGAAGCCACTGCAATGAGAAGCCCGCACACCGCAATGAAGAATAGCCCCTGCTCGCCACAACTAGATAAAGCCCGGGCGCAGCAACGAAGAGCCAACACAGCCAAAAAGAAAAGAAAAACCATGTTCAAGGTTTCACAAGTAGTAAATGGCACAGCCCCCAGCTTTGGGCCCGTCTCTGCCCGATTCCAGTTCACACACACCACTATACCCACCTGTGTTCTCTAGTGAGCTTTCTCACAAGATCACTTAGAGAGCAGGAACCAACTTTTTCAAATCAGGTTCTAATTTCCTTACAATGCTAATGACAAGTGACATTCCAACACACAGTTTCCTGGGCTGACACATCAATACATCTAAGGGAAACCAGGTGGTCCTTCAGCAGCCCAGGGTCCACCACTTTTTTTCCAGTGGTGCTGGGTTAACAGTTATTATATATGCCATATTGAAAAGAAACATTTTGTCTTCGAGCCGGAATGGAACCACTACATCATGAGGTTACTGAGGGTATTTTCTCAGTGCCAAACGGACTATATCATGTAGTTACTTTTCTGTTGGTATTTGCTAAATAAAATTTTCTCCTATAGGAATCCTGAAGCCCAGAATGGTTAACTGGTCTTCCTAAGACACGCTACTAGATATTTACCATGTCACGACTAAAAATCAGTTTCCCATTAAGCTCACCAAAATGGCTCTATAAAATTGTGACTATATGACATCTGTCATCTGGCACATATAATTACTAAAAATACATATTAATAAATATACTAACACCACATATCAGTACTGTACTTTATGGTTTACAAAATACTTTCACATACATTATCTCCTGTGATGACCACAACAGCTACGTGATGGGGCTGGTGTCATTATCACCTTTAACAGAGGAGAAAACAGAGGCACAGAGAGGCTAAGTCCCCCCAACTAGGAAGAAGACAGTCTGGCTAGAACCCAGACTCTGTGACTACTATTTTTGTGTCCTATCTTTGGCTATACTTTTCTAAAATAAAGATAATTTCTCTTTGATAAATTACTCCCTAAAGATTATATTCTGCAATGAAAAACTATTAGCTGGGAAAAATGCTACAATATGTTCAGAAGGTGAATGCCAGGATTCAGCTGTTGTTGAGTCACTTAAGTATTAAATTGAACTGTTCTCAATTATCAGTCATTCTTGAGACTCAGACCTGATTCTTTAAGTGCAGTCATTACGACCCAGAGAGGTGCATGCGTGCACTCACACACACACACACACACACACACACACAGACACATGGCACACCTGCTAAAGCCACCCTGTATTCTTCAGCTCCTTAGCGATCAGGCATACCTTGTGGTGGGCCAGTTGCTGGGTAACCGTCTCTAGACTGCTTGTCTCCATGAGGTCGGGTGCCACTAACCTTCCTGACATCTGCAGCAGCCACTTTTCCACTTCTTGGAGCTCACCGTTGTAATCTTCGTGGTCTCTGACTTTCACCTCGAGACGGCAAACATGCTCCTGTGAAGCCAGGTGTCCGTTAGAAGTGACTTTCAAGCCAAAAATCTACTCAAAACTTTCATATTTTTAAAAGCCCAGGACAACTCATAGGGTAGGTAGAGTTACATACATCAGAAACTTACTAGAAACAGAAAAAAAAAAAAAACCACAACACAACCCACAAAGTCGTTTTGCCATTTAAAATGCCCATCTGAATAAAAGGAAAAATATTGACCCATCCCAGGCCTTAACATCTTCTGACAGATAAAAAGGAGTCAGGACTCCCTTTGTGGCAAATACACACATTGGTATTGAATTTCTGATCACTCCTTACCTTTCCTGCACTGCAGAGGTTCTGGTAATCACTTTGAAGTCGATCTATTTTGTCCTTTAAAGTAACATCCTGCACCAGCTCCAGGAGGGCTTCGCCTTTCTCTCTCACTGATTGTACTGACGGTTCATGGGACAACACCGTTTGCTGGAGTGACTTGAATTACAAAGAAAAAACAACAAGAGCCAGCTCACCTACGTGATCAAGGTGAATATATACATATACGTTGGCATGTATAAGTTTATCTACTTCAAATAAAGATCTGATGGGACTTCCCTGGTGGTGCAGTGGTTAAGAATCCATCTGCCAATGCAGGGGACACGGGTTCGAGCCCTGGTCTGGGAAGAACCCACATGCCGCAGAGCAACTAAGTCCGTGCGCCACAACTACTGAGCCTGCGCTCTAGAGCCCGCGAGCCACAACTACTGAGTCCACGTGCCACAACTACTGAAGCCTGCGTGCTTAGAGCCTGTGCTCTGCAACAAGCGAAGCCACCGCAATGAGAAGCCCACACACCGCAACAAAGAGTAGCCCCTGCTCGCCGCAACTAGAGAAAGCCCGCATGCAGCAACGAAGACCAAACACAGCCAAAAATAAATAAATAAATAAATAAATTTATAAAAATAAAGATCTGACATATACTTTAAAAATTAATAAGTATAAAGCAATAAAGAGAGAATGCCTTTTTATGGCTAATACAGTTTTTCAATACAGAGTAAAAGTAAGACATCAAATAGCCCTTCACATGCGCAGAGAGAAGTATGGAAAAGAGTTACATTCAGCTAAATTTAACATGGTTCATATTGCTGGCTTCTAGCTCATTCCTTTCGGCAGAGAAATAAACCTTAATTCTCTATGAAGGGAGCGAGGTGCTATCTTTTGATTTTGACTCGTGAAACCAATAGCAGCTTGAGCTGGATGTGAAGTCTGGGAGACAAATTCCAGTTGCAACGTTGCTATGATGGCCTAAAAGTGCTATTTAAATATATCAAGAACTCAGAGGGATCTAAAAAAGAAGAAGCAGTGTGATTCTTATATAACACCTTCAAAGACACACTGTCAGGCTAGGCAGAAGAACCAAGGACAGGAATAGACATACTGGCTGGAGGAGGAAAAAGCTTCCGACAGGAAAAGCTTTGAGGCAAGCCATCACACTGTAATTCTTAAAGACTATCGCTAAATAATTTGGGTCAAATTTAGAAAACAGACTATTCCATGTATAAGCTTCGATAACTGTTTCACAGATTTGAGCATGTGAAATATTTATATCTACAGCATGTATAGTGATATCCACATCACCATTTGTTCTTTCAAAAATTAATTTCTAAGATGTTTAACTACAGTCGGTTAATTAGAATTTATTTTCTTAGAAATAGGATGTCTCCTTTTGAATTTACCATAGGTCAGTTTATAGGCCTTCTGTACCAAAAGATGAAGGAAAGACTCTACATGAAAGATAAAATCTGTAGGTGTGAGATCCTAATGCCAAGAAGGTTTTTCTGGGTGATCCACATACCTGGATCACACTGTCAGAATAGATCTCCATTTACTGATACAACCTTTGAATATCAGACAAATACAATTCCTGAATGGAAAAATAAGTCTGATGTAGTGTTTCTAGCCAAATAAATCTATACCACTCCCCACCAGCAGAACAGGCATGTTAAGGAGTTTTTCTAGCACTCACTAAGGGTGACACAAACCAGGAACCACGTCCCACCAGTTCAGTCCTACATGACGTCCTCGTGCATCTGTCAGTTAGTAACAACACGCTACCTTGTATTTAGATAGTTGAGCTTTTTTCTCATATAATTCCATTTTGGGTTCTTCAGGAATGTGCAGGATTTCTTGGTATTCTGCTATCCACTGAGTTAGTGCTTTGTATTTATCTGAGAATTCCTTTGTTAAATGAAGGCCTTTTTCCAGAGTCATGTGCTCCTTCCGGACAGTGCTGGTCAGTTCCTTCAACTGTTCCACGTGGTCATGGATCTCTTTTCTTAACGTCTCTGCCTCACCATCTTCCAAGTATGTAAGAGCCCTCTCTCCTTTCTCTCGGGCTGATTTGAGCAAACTCTGGCCTTTCTCCATGTCTTTTAGCAAACCCTGAGAAAGAGTGGGAAGCAAATACAAACAAACAAATGAATAAACAAACAGATAAATGCAAATAACTTAGCATTATTTCTTTCCTTTTAAAGAACAGCCTTTCAAGTCCCATTCTTGAGTCCACTGATTTCTCCTTAAAATATGTTTTTTGAAGTTTATAATCAGATTTGCCCCGCCAGCAATCAGGAATCTTCTTTACTTCAATATAGGTCTTTTAAAGTTTTGATCAGCATATCATTTCCAAATCAGAGACTTAAGGAAGAACTTGATGTTTCTCTTGTCCTTAACAGTGCTCCTATAGATCTGAGTTAAAACTCTATTAACGCACAGTGCCATGAATTTGAGATAATTTTTTTCTTTTAATATTTAGTGTCAAACTGGAATTTAGTTAAGAATTTCTTGCCCAGTCATGTGTAAGACATTGAAATGGCTTCACAACACAAATAAATGAAAGCCAGTCTTTGGCTTAAGAGATTATAACTTGGAATTTAGAGTGAAATGGTGAGCCAAGGATCACCGATCATACCGGGCGGGGATGAACACATGCACTCCCAATTCTATGCGGAGACGGGAACAGCTTGTGAAAGAAGAAGCGTTGGGAGACAAACCTGATATTTGCATGCCTACCTCCAATGTCTTCATTTTTTTCCCCATCATCACTTTATCTACTTTATCAATTTTGGCAGCCACATTCTTGAAATTTTTGTGAGTAGAGCTGTACCAATCCGAATAGGAACTTAGAGATAATTCTGATTCCTCCAAACTCTGGATCTCTTCCTCCAGGAATTGTATTTGTTCCTTTGAAAGAAGAAACACAATTGAACAGTGATTAAAGACCTGTGCCAGTGCCTTTCTTGCTAAACACGTATTATTTTCACTGGAAGTTAGCCAAAGGAAGAACATCTGGCTTGTGAAGTTTGCTGGCCTATGATGAGCAGGGGTGGCCCACTCACCAGCACTTGCAGGAGAAGGGCTTGGTATCTGGACGTCAGCTGGGTGGCCTGGCAGCCCATTCGGCTGCTCACGTGGCTCTCATCCAGGATCTCCTGCGCTCTGGCTCCCACTTCCTCAACTTCATCTCTGTACGCAGTGACTTCTTCATGCCACTTCTGAAATGACACAGTATTGGAGGGAAAGGTTCAATCTTACAGATTCTTGAGTAAGACAAATAAATATATCTTCTTACTAGAAAACGATTTCAGTGTATTGTTAGAATATACTTATCCTGTGATATAATTCTGAAAATACTTCACATAAAACCTTCATGAAAATGTAATTCCAGTAACATGATAAAAACTGTACACTTAATGAGTCTGAGTGCTTTTCTGTCTATATTACATATATTTTTATATCTTTTTGTTGTACTTAGATAAATTTTAAAATAGATGAATAAGGAAAAGAAGTTCCAGAGGCCTAAGGATTATTTTGATCCTGTGCACTGAATCTACATAAAAATTAGAATAAAATTAATTTTCAAGTATTATGTCAATGTAGTACATTAGAGCAATTTCAAATCAGAGCCATAAACAAATTATTGCGACACTAGCATTCATGTATCTTTACCAAGCAAGGTAATAAAGCTTGGGAAGAAAATATAAAATACTTCATTAAACTAGACTGCCTTAGGATTCTAATAAATAATTGCTGGTAGAAGAATGCTCCATTGTAATGTACATCAAATTTCTTTGCAAGTAGAAAGAGATTTTGCAAAAGCTAAACCTTGGACCAGAAGTTACTAAATAGTTTAAGGAAACAAATTATGCAAGGCAACTGCTACTTTGACAAAGATGAGGAATTTACGTTAGTTGTACCTTCATCTGATGTAATTGTATCTCCTTGGCCGCCCGGTTAGACTGACGTCCACTTCTGAGACTCATTTTGTCCTCCATTGCTTTCAGCCACTCGTCTACTTGCTGAAACTTCTGTCCCATCAGCCTCAGTTTGTTGACTACGTTATTGAACTGAGTTCGGGTCTCGGACAGCCTCTGCTGGTAAGCCTGCCAGTTCTGCCGGAGAGACTCTAATGCCCGGTCCTCCGTCTGGGGGATGCCCGATGGTATCACTTCCTCTCTGGTGTGCAGCACTGAATGCAACAGGGCCTGCCCCTCTGCGCAGTGCACCTGGAGCTCCTGTAGGGGAAAGGTATGGCTGCCACACCTCACTCACATTTTACACCCGTGTAGGTGATCATGTCTCACTCAAGCCAACTGTGCCCTTCACGTTGGCTTCAAGAAAGCTTCATGTTAGGAAAGAATGCTTTGGTTCCGACTTACACAAAAAAATATGTACCGAAAACTGAATACTGTCTCCCAAGTCAGGAGAAAGATTCTGAAATATTTCCAATTAAATTAATCAGAATGCACACATATACACACAAATACACACACCAAGAGAAATATTTTTCTCAGTCATCTTAGAAGCAATGTCTGAAATTTGGCTTTTCAGCCTACAGACAAAAAACACTGTGATTAAAGGGTTATTGTTTAATATAATAACCTAGGCTTTTTTTGGCTCCTAACCTGTTTAAAGAGCCTCAGGTTTCTTGCTTTGACACTGAATGGGATCAGTGCTACATGTGTGGCTGAGAAAAGAACAATGGACCTTGTTTTTGCTAAGGAGGGATCCTTTGCCAAAGATGTTCTAGGGAATGCGATGGCAAAGAGAAGTTGGCCCTGGAGGGTACAGGGCATACAAACCTGGAAGGCTGAATTATCACACCTGCCCATCAGGTACTCCTAGGTACAAATACATTTCCCTCCACCAAAGCATAAGTCCCAGAAATTTACCCTACAAATTTAGTATGAATCAAGTCTTGAAGAGCATAAACTACTTTTTTTATAGAAAGAAAAACTCATATCCTTAAAGATGTTGGCAAAACGGTATTATACACTTGTGTTACTTGATCTCATCATCTAAAGTTGAAAGGGGCCAAGTCAAAGCCTACCAAGAATGTTAGAAGTGCCAACATATTTAGTCAGAATACAATATTATTAAAAAATCTTTAATACCAATGAAATTGCTCATATCTGACCACTTTTACCTATAGAAATAGCAATCTTATATGGTTCAGACTATTGGATACATTTGTCCTCAGCTATGATATCACTCCAAGAATGTTGTAATGTGAATGTATTGTAAATGGAAGAGAAGAACAATTTATATGGTAAAATATTAATCAAAATGATGACAAACAGAAATTTTATTCCAAAATTCCTAAAAATTTTTAAAGGTAATTTTGTACAATCTCTTTCCTTAATTCAGGGTTTGGCAAACTTTTTCCATAAAGGGTTGGATAGTAAATATTTTAGGCTTTGTGGGCCACACAATCTCTGCTGCAAGTACTTAACTGCCTAACCTTGCCATTGTGGCGCCAAAGCAGCCATAGACGCTACATAGATAAACAGGTGTGGCTGTGTTCCAATAAAACCTTATTTAAAGTACGGGTTCTGGGCTACAACCTACTGATCCTTGCCCTAATTCATCTCCTTTTTAAAAATTAATTAATTAACTTATTTATTTATTTATTTTTGGCTGCGTTGGGTCTTCATTGCTGTGCACGGGCTTTCTCTAGTGGCGGCGAGCAGTGGCTACTCTTCGTTGTGGTGCGCGGGCTTCTCATTGCGGTGGCTTCTCTTGTTGCAGAGCATGGGCTCTAGGCACGCGGGCTCAGTAGTTGTGACGCATGGACTTAGTTGCTCCATGGCACGTGGGATCTTCCCGGACCAGGGCTCGAACCCGTGTCCCCTGCATTGGCAGGCGGATTCTTAACCACTGAGCCACCAAGGAAGCCCCTAATCTTCTTAGTATATCACCCTTTCCCTATTTTATAGCAGTTTTCACTATTCTACAAATCACTGCATTAGATAAATTCTTATATATATACCACATTTCAAGTACTTATTCTGAGGGGAAAATATAGTTAAATATTTTAAAAATCTATATGTTCTAAGACTCAAATTAAGCCTTCAGTAAATGCAAAATAATTTGTGAACATGTTTCACACTGCTGGCAGATCCCCAGATGACTAAGCGAGCTGTAGGACATCAGGACCCTGAAGTAGTGCAGTTGGGATGTCACGTCTCCACCACCAATTTCTGCCTTAGTGTCTCCCCTCCCTTTTTAACATTTGTGGTGACTCAGAATAAGACAGTGTCAATAAGAATTAATACACAGTGAACTGAGAGGTTGGAGTTAGGTTTGGGTTTGGGCTACATTAATACTGACCAAAGTGAAACATTTTCTTCTGGAACAGGAGAAACACCTGCTGGTGACAAGTGACTTCTTGGCCTAGTTCCTACACAGAACTTGGAGAGCTTGGCATTTGCTTGCCAAGAACGTCTGGAGTGAAGTGCTGGGAGAGGTTATAGCCAGAAAACAAAGTCCATTCCATTAAGATAAATTACAACAGCTAACCCTAGCAGACCAGGGTATGCTACTATTAAGAATAAAATGGATGAGATCCTTAAATAAGCTAATGAAACTATGACTCTTCAACTTCTGCTGTATATTTATTTCATGAATGGACTATTATTTAAATAAGATTTTTCTCCCATCTCATTTAATCCTTCCTCAGAACAACTCTGTGGAGAAAACTGAGTCAGAGACGTTTACCTCTGCCAAAGTCACCCAGGGTCAGTTCTCACCATAAGTCAGAGTCCAAACTTCCTTATCCCAACCGTGCACTCCCGCCATTACACAACACTCCCTGAGACCCACTGAAATAGCCAGAAATGTTATATGCCAGCGATGACCATCTCAGTCCTGCTTTTCCACCTTGTGTGAGCTGTAGGTACATGTTGCCCAATCCTGAATCAATTCCGATAAGAGCTGACAGTGTTCAGTAAGTGCCAACACGGAGCTGGTGGGACGCGGAGCTGTCTTGCTGGCCTTTCTCTGTTCTCTACTCTGTGTGCCTGGTTTCCCCTTCTTGGGAACCCCCTGACCCCTACCTGTCTCTCCAGGTAAGATTAAGGGGCTCTCTTTGATGCTCCCATAAGACCCCTAATAATAGAGTAGTTCTATTATTGTCCTTATCACATTGTTAGATAGATCATTACGACCTATCAACGGGTCTGCATTTCTTTAGAATGCAAGTTCCTTGCAGGCAAGAATAATATTTTAATCATCTTTACCTGCAGTAGCTAGCCAAGTACAGTGTCTGCACTGCATTAGGTGTTCAGTAAATGTTGAATAAGTCAATGAATAAGTGGGTTAGGACCACTTTCCCCATGAGCTTTGCCATCTCGCCCTGAATCTCAGACTGCTTACCTGAGCACCAGTGCTTTTTCTAGCTCCTCGAATTCCTTCTTCTAGGTCTCTGTCCCTGGGCCTGTATCCTCAGCAATGTGGGAGATTTGGGTTAAAACCAGATGGCCTAAGATGGTGCCACCGATTTGACTCTGAGAAGTGTCACGTGCTATTGACTCCTGCAGCTGTGTTCCACATCTAATTCAATCCTTTAGGGAGGAACAGGCAGGTGGGCCAGTCAATACCATAAGTGAGACCACTAGGCACTCCTGTCAGAGGCCACCTTAGTAACTTAACGCATTCCTCAAGATCCAGTCCTGCTCAGTCTAAACTGCCTATCAAACGATCTCGACTAGCATACGCTACCGAGGTCCCAAAATGCTACAGGATCAGACCTTACTAGGGTTTCACTTAATATATATCAGCTGTTTATAGGATTTAAGGTGACAGTAACTTCCCACTGCTTAAAATTACGATTCTATATTCAGAATGAAAATTCCCTTGTTTTATGATGAAGTAGAATTTACCTGAAGATCCCGCAACGTTGTCTCGTGAGTGTGGGCATCACCTTCAAGAACTGAATATCGGTCAAGCTTTTCTCGCTCTTGCTCCAGCCAAGCTTCAAATGCCTTCAGGTCTCTCTGATACTCCTGGTGCAGGCGAACTAGCTTTTCAGACTTGGTTACTGCTTCCTATTATTAGCATGCAAGATGATTAAGATGGGTATACATTTCTACATGCAGTTTCAACGTACTGTAAGAATTCACTTTTGGAATTTTAGAAAAGCATGATTGTTAAATCATTAAAATATGAATGTTTCCTAGAAGAGTAAAACATTAAGATTTAGGCAAAAAATATAAAAAAATGTAATATTGGGAGTAAAAGGGGTCTTAAAGATCACTTTCTTGAATTATCTTCCTGATCTCTGAATTCCTTATGAAATGTCACATGGATATTCCAAAAAATGAATTAACTTTATTTGTCATAAAAATACATTTTTGCTAATGAAGAAAACTGAAATTCTTATATTGTGCCTTCAGTGAGCATTGGGACTCACTGTGGATTTAATTTTTCATGTACTTTGTCTAATAAAGTAAGGTGTGCTGAAAGTTCACAAAGAAATAAATAAAGCACAGTATTATAAAAATTATTGGTGATTATTTCCTGCTTTAGAACATTTTCATCACCCGACATATTAAAGAATTTATGAGTCTTCCTTATGAAGCTGCCCCCAATTTTTCTACAATAGGTACATTTCTAGGACTTTTTAATTGAGAATTATTTTCCTTCAGTAACTTTCATATCCTAACAATAGTTGAGGGTTTTTGTTTGGTTTTGCCAGTGGGGTGTTCAAAGTATTAAAATTCATTTTGCTTTTTTTTGTTCTATCTGCTTTCATAAGGCTGTCATTGCCCCAAATAAATGAGTCTTTAAATAAGCACAGCTCCAAACACTGCATTTTCAGTGGGTTTGCGTGGAACACGGTGAGCCATACCTTGGTCCGCTCTCTGATGTCTCTGTATCGTTCTTGCAGGTCCTGGAATTCTAACTGGGTGACATAGTGCTCTGTCATGCCAGCTCCTTTGACTTCAATGGTCTCCAGCAAGCTGCTGTGGCTCAGCACTTCTTCATTTAATAACTAGAGAACATTAAAAAAAAATAAAGGAATTGGTGCATATATAATCATATCAACGGTACTACTAAAATTAGGATATTTAAACTGCATACTTGGCAAGTGATCTCAGGTTATCTATCTGTAGACAGATAGATCACTCTATCCATCAATCTATATCTATATCTATATCTATATGAGTCGGGGGGTGTATTTGATATCTGGCCCAGAACTGTCTATGAGATACTGATTCCAGTTGACTTGGAAACCTCAAACTTAATTTGTCCAAAAATGGGCTCTTGAGCTCTACTCCATTCCCATCCTTCCCCAGCCACCAATAAACCTCCTTCCCCTTCAGTCTTTTTTCAAACAGTAAATGCTACCATTCCCACCCAGCTGGTCAATTCAGACCACTGGAGTCACCCTTTCTCCCTCCATCCATGATGAAATCCTGTTAGTTCTATCTCTTCACTATATCCTGACATGTGTTCTCCTGTCTCCTGCAAACCCCCAGGCCCCGCTGCTATCACCTTTTACTTGGACCTTTGCAATATCCTGCTGGGCAGATTCCCTGCCCCCAGTTCCTGCCCAGTCCCTTTGTCCACACTCCACACAGCAGCTTGAGTGATAAAAGACTGTAAGATTCTAAAGGGAATCGTGTCACTCCCTAGCTTAAAACACTGATAATCTTCCCAAGGCGGTCAGGATCAAGTAGAAAATCCACAGGCTAGCATCCTCATGGCAATGCAGGATCTGGTCCCTGCCACCTCTGCCAGATCACCTGGCAGCACCCATCCATTTATTCTCGGCTCCAGCAACACCCAGCCTTTCTTCTAGCTCCCTTTTATCTGAGCCAGGTTCTCTCCCTCCTCAGGCACATGCTGATTATTCCATCTGAAATGCTCTTTTCCCACCTCCTCCCCAAACTGATTTCTCTGCACTAAATTCCTTAGGGCATCATTTCCGTCTACTATTTCAGAGATGCCTTTCCAGTCTCTCCTCCCCCTCCCCCGACTCCAAGCAGTCTGTAATTGCCCTGTCCCGATGACTCTCTCTCAAAACATGCAGTTTTTTCTTCAGGGCACTTATCACCAGTTATAATTATTTGTTTATTCATGCACTCTCGGATGAGTATAGGTGTCCCCTCCAGAATACAACCTTTGTCTGTTTTATCTACCTGGAATCGAGCACAATGCCTGCATGTAGCGAGTTCTCAGTAAATATTTATTGAATAGATGAATAATTAATAAAGCAATAGATCATTATAACAATACGATGGGTAGATAATTATGAGTAGATTAATTTTCAGATGCAAACACTCATGCAAACCCAGAAATGTTAAGTGATTTGGCATAGGTCACGTAAGGCCATTTAGTCATTCAAATAACTTTTACTCAGTATTTACTCTGTGTCAGACAGAGAGCCAAATGCATAGGATAAAAAGAAAATTAAGCATCTTTAACCACTGAGGGCGAGAGGTATGTAAGCATATATTCTATAAAACTGATAAAGAGATATGAACAACAGAGAACAGTAGAACTAATTAAGCCTCGGGTGGTGGTGGTTTCATAGAAAAGATAGCTTCTGAACTAATTCAGAAAGGTAAGTAGAAGGTTGCCAGGTGCTGGGGCACAGCTCAAGTATTCTGTGAAAAAGGGAGGAGATTCTGCAAAGGCATGGAATCGTTTAATTCCATTTAATGTGGCACATTCAGGAAATAGTGAGAAATACAGTAAGACTGGCACAAGGGTGGAAGGAGGGTGGGAGAGTGAGCAAAATGAGGCTGGCAAAGAGATTATTAAAATTCTTACAAACTAGAGGAGGGAGATTGGTATGATCCTGTAAACAGTGGAAAGCAACAGAACTCTCAGGCAGGAAAGAGAGACATTCACCTTCATATGAAGCTAACGGGAGATGGAGACAAGAGACGGGGTGAGCTGCTGCAATTTAGGAAAAGAAGGATGGATTAGAGTCAGGAGACACTTCTGAACTGGAATCAGCAAGACCTACTGCCTAATTCAAAGCGGGGGTAAGAAAGTAGGAGGTGGGAAAACGAGGTTCCCAGTTTCGGGTATTCAGTGTGGGGTGACACAAAAGAACTGACACTGAGAATATAGGAGAGTGAAGGATTTGGGGTAGAAGATAATGAGTACTGTTTAGGACACAATAAGTTTTAGGTAGAATAGGCCATCCAATGAATATGCCGTGGATGAATAAAACAAAGGTTTCCAACCTGTTATGTGTGAATACTAATATCAGCAAAAAAGAGGTTTAAGAACATACCTCCAGTACCTATCTATCTATCTATCTACCATCGATCTATCCATCTATCTATTAAATAATCTTTACATGTAGTACTGTACTAATATAAGCATTATAAAAAATATACAAAAGTAGATATATAAAAGGATGTGATAGAAAAGAAAGTACTTTTACTTCCGAATGACGAGCAGGCTGAAGGTATGAAAAGCTATTACAAGTTGCCAAATTTTAAATATATCATAAAACATGCGTCTATGAGGTTTTCCTGGAAGAGGACATTTTCACTCACTAACAAAATAGCCACAAACAAAAGTTTAGGTTAAGAAGCCATTAGAAATCATAGTAAACCCCAAATAGAGTTTGCCTATGTGGACAGCCCTAGGATTCAGGTGAGCACATTTCTGTACAGCTATGGCAATTCTGAAGCACCTGTCAGAAAACAAATGGAATCTGAAATCCAGGTCCCACCTTGGCTTTCCCGAGAGCGGCTGTTTTCTCCCGCACTTCTGCACACGGCCTTTCGGATTCATTTAGGCTGGCCTCCACGCTGTCCATCCAGCTGGAAAACTGTCGAACATCGTCCTGATAACTTGTCCACTTAGAAAGAGCTCCTTCAAGTTGACTGAAAGGTAATTGAAAGGACAGTAATCTACACGGAGAAGCCATGTACATCCCATCTGTCTGATCTCGATCACCGTGTTGGTTCTGTCTACTCTCCCAGCAGGAAGCCCATAGATCAGGACGGTGCAGGCTTGAGAGGGGCTGCTGTGGCTTATCAAATCCGAGTCTGGGTCCCTGGCAAGCACAGCCTTGAGAAGCAAGGGCCAGTGAAGTCCAGGCCAACGGGTGGAGAAGAGGCACTGGATATAAAACCTGGAGTCAGGTGTTTTTTTTTTTTTTTTTTTTTTTTTAGAACAGACATGATCAGTTTAATGAATTATAAAGCAAGTACCTGCATAAACACCACCCAGACGCCTGGTGCCCCCGTGCAGTCCACAGTGCTGGCTCCCCTTGGACCCCAACACCCACACACCGGGCATCACAGGCCCCAGGCACCTCCTGCTCCCCAGATTTACGAGGACTCGGAGACCAGGGATGAGGGCAGCACACTGGCTTTGGAACCTCACATTTCCCATCAGTGTAACCCCAGGCTTGACTGCAACTCCTGTTCTGGTGAGTTGAAGGAGCAGAAAACACACGCGTTTCCCCTTTCGGAGACGGGGGTTTCTGTACCAGACTCCCCCGGCCGAGTCTTGGCTGGGGGGTGAGGGGTGTCCCCAGCGAAAGCCCAGGAGAAATGTGCCTTCCCTGCGTCCCTGCTAAAAATAGCCTCAAGCAGCACTGCTGCCACCGAGCAGCAGGAAGGACGGAGAGATGCCCTGAGCGAGGCTTTCCGGAGCCAAGACTCAGGGCAGAAAGAGAAGCAATATTTAGCTCCATCAAGTTGAGTAGGACATCCAGAGGAGAGAAAAAAAAGTAATAAAAGAAGGAAGGAAGAACCGAACAAGAACAAGCATAGTCACTATCTTGCATGAGATTTAAAAATCAGAAAATCACAAATGATATAGGCTAACATTTCCTGAATTGGTCTAATTACTAAAACCTGATGCTTTCTCTTACTGATAAATTAAGCACTTCCTTCTCTCAATACAGATGTTACATGTTTAACTCTGTTAATCATTTGTGTCTAATTTTACTAACATGCTTGAGCCCTTCTGTAGCAGACACTCTGCACTCCACCCTCCATCCAGACCCCTGCACTACGCTGCCAACCGGTCCTCCAAAGGCCAACTCCCTGCCCTCTTGGCCTGAGGGCATCCTTTGGTCCCTGGTGCCCTCTCAGCTTGAGGGCACTGTAGGCAAGAAATGCCAGGGATTGTCGTCCCCTGGAGGCAATCCTCGACTGCCTGCCTGACTCATGGCAGTTTGTTTACAAACGTTCCGGCTCCCCTGCTCTCCACGGGTAATTCCCAGACACGCTCTATCTACACTGGCTCCCAGCAACGCCTGCTGGGAGTAAGCTCCAGCTGCCCATGTTACTGGCTGCCCTCCCTTTCTCACGTGTTGTTCCCACCACCTACTGATGTTTTCTGGGGCTACTTCTCAAGTAAACTGATTGGTTTTCGCTAATATATCTTCATAAGATTAAACATGTATTTATCTTTTGACTTTTTAAGCAGTGAACATCAACACAAAGAAACATGTAGTTATATGAAAACACAGACATAGTATTGCAGGTCAACCTAAATGAAAGATCGCACCTGCCAGTTTCTTTTGTTCCAAGAAGAAAAAAGAGAAGGAAGGAAGGAGGGAGGGAAGCAGGAAGGAAGAAAGGGAGGAAAAAATAACGGAGCAGGGCAATAGAGAGAAAGAGATTGGGACCGAGGGGCGGGAGGAGAGGGAGAGAGAGAGAGAGAGAGAGAGAGAGAGAAAGGGAGAACCCCGGGACAGTCTGTTACTGAGCTATCCTGTAGATCTTTTAGCAATGACTTCACAGCAGCCCTTCAGCTTCACTAACCTTTTACAATGAATCGCTGCAGACAAAAGGGACGCCCACATATCCTTCACACTCTGCAGCTGCTGCTGAATGGCAGGAATGCCTTCCGCAGAGGTATTCTGAAGGACGGATTCCCCTCTGGTCACTATCATTTTCATCTGGATCTCTTTTTCCTGTTTCACTGATAATAGAGCCTGTAAAAGCACATACGGAAGTCCTTTGTCATTTGCTTATTTAACATTTCTAGCTTTAAATATTTCAGAGTCCCGGTGGATAGCAGATAATCTGCAGTTGGGTTGAGCCCCGGTTCTCTCAGGCTCATCAGGTGGAGGATGGGAGAGTCACTTGCTGGTGGTGCCAGTAACCACTCACCAGCCTGAGTGGCCTTGGCCTTTCAGGTCATTATTATTCTCTGAATAATCCCTAATTTCCACCGAAGTTTAATTTTACTGTTTTTTAATAAGAGAAAAATAGATGACAATAGGATTCCTGAATTCTCAAAGGTCACTGGATGAAGAGCTCTATAAAGGTTAAGGTCTCTCATACAACAAACTGAAAGAAATAGCTTAATTCATATTATATATTAATTTATATATTTCAAGTTCTTCACAAGCACTATTCTTTTGCTATATAAGAAGGATCTTTGAATTCAAAGTTATAAAACTGGTGTTTATCACCTAAAAGGTAAAGTTGCATCTCTCTCTCTTATCTGGACCTTGCCAACCTCTACAGATTCAGTTTCAGCCAGTCATGGCCATCAGCTTTTGCTGCAGCAGGAAAGAACTGCTAGTAACGTCTCACACACCATGCTGTTGGCTTTCTTCAGCTTTTGCTCTTCTGGTCCCACTCTGAAATCTCCGCTGAGGTATCAGGCTTTCTGAGAAACCTGCCTCAACTCTCAACCCAATGCCCCTTGCCCAGCTCCGCTCCTCTGTGTGTCCACAGCACCGTAATTATTATTACTGTCTTCTGTGTTTCAGCCTCCAGCCTCAGACAATGAAATCCTTGAGGACAATGACCATATTTTATTCATTTTTGAATCTTTGGTATCAAGACAGAGTGCCAGTCTCCCAGAAGACACCCAGTGTATAAATGACAGGTGAATGAACGCAGAATGATTGCTTTATCACAAACGTAAACTAACACAAAACTAATATCTTGTGATGGGAGAAGAACGGACTAACTGATACAGGCAGGCAAGTGAGTTGAACAAGATGGGAAAGGTTTTGCCCGATAAAATGTTTCAACCAAGTATTTCTCAGAATAAGTGTGCCTGTGATGTAATTTGAAACTAGCCTCTTAACTGGCTATATCAAGCAAGTTAACCATTTGGGGGTTGTTATTTTTTATTAAAAAAAATTTTTTTTTAATTTTTATTTTTTTGGCCACGCCGTGCGGCTTGCGGGACCTTATTCCCCCAACCAGGGATTGAACCCACGCCCTTGGCAGTGAAAGCACAGAGTCCTAACCACTGAACTGCCAGGAAATTTCCTTATTTTAATTGTTGTGAAGTATTTATGACTGAGTATATCTGAGCTCAATCGATTCAGGAGTGCTTAGGCAAAGCCTCCCTATGCAAACAGGATCATATCCACGGAGCATTCTTGGATTTCTCGTGGACAGAGTGTGACATTATCATACCAGACAGACGGAGACTCGAGAACTTTTGAGAAAAACAAATTCTGTAAATTAGAGACATTTCTCGTAAAAGGCACACCTCAAGCTTGAGCATCCTGCTGTCCAGCACGCTCTTGTCAGAGGTCGGGTGGCAGTAAGAATCCAGCATGTGGACCGCATCTGTCATCCAATCTTGCAGGTCTTTAATCCCGAGGGAGAACTGATTGTGTTCCGCAACAATTCTGTCCAGTCTTGACACTTTCTCCTGGAAATGACAGAAATCGTTTTCCAGCTGTCCCTTCCACAGAGACTTTACACCCTGAAGCTACTCAGATTGTAAAAGCTAACCCTTTGTTCCAAACAACTGCGATCAGCCATAGGTCCATATGCTCAGATACGATGCAAAGCTGTATGAATCTATGAGATGTGAAGTAGCTTTCTAAAGAGTAAAACTATGAGAATAATTGGGTCAAGAAGCAGAAAGATTACAATGACAATTTAGTGCCCCTCAGCTTACTCGCTACACTTCTTTACGACAATTGGGATATTTTTCAGAAATTTCATTAATGTCTTCCTCACACCTTGTTTGGGAAGCCCACTGAAGTAGTTTCTGCTCTCACATGATCACATTTGGCTCGACTGATACCACATACCCACATGACCTACATTGTAGCCAGTTCTAAAAAAACAATTATCTGAGATTCTGTAATATCCCTAAATTGGGACCGTAAATGTGGTTTTATTTATTAATTAAAGCTTATATCCAACAGTGAAGATTTTATGAATATAATTTTCAGTTCTTAAAGCATTTGAGTATCTACTGATTTTTTGGTATCTAAATAAATACAAAGGAATAGAAAGATGGCCTTAATTTATTCTAATTTCAGATATGTGCCAGATTTTCTAAAGACAAAAAAAGTAAAAAACATTGGCGTAAACAGACTCTTTTACTCCAGCACCTATGCTATTTGGCTGTCTCAATGATGTTTTATTGGGGATGCAAACAGCAGGCCAGGAGTAAGCCCACACTAAAACAGGCAAAGCCAAGTTACAGCAGGTTCCCTACATTCTCAGATCTGAAATACAAAAGGGAAGTATAGGGAACAAATGTTACAAGGCCATAAAGCTCAAGGTAGGCCGGCCCTACAAAGTTCAAGATGGGTCTGCTGAAGGCTCTAAGTGAGGTCACTGTGGGATCCCATTTACTTTTTTCTAAGCTGTTAGAAAAGCGCTTTAATCAGTTATAGGAATCATTGCCAATTTTGAGCTCTGCTCTAGAATCTGAACTGAAACTCTCAATCAACACATATTTGACTACTATGTAATGAATATAAAGAATTGAGACAAACGGAAAAAAATGATCCCCCACTCACTCTATTTAGTCCACTAAATAAATTTAAACTGCTTTGAATTCCTCTTTTTCTAAATTTAATCTGCGTATCTTTAGACACAATACTCTGAATTCTGCCTTATGTTTATGCTTTGAGTCTTCAAAATAAAAGCTCTGGGGAACATACCACTTCAGGATTAAAGGGAATATTTTGTGCAGTCATAGAGATGGGAAGTCTCTTCGATGTCTGAAACCTCCTTTGCTCTTTTCAGACAAGCACGTGGAGATGATGCAGCACAAATGTTTGGCTGGGCTTGCAAGGCTAGGGAGAGCACTTACACGCCTCAGCCCTGCCCCGGGGCCCCGGGCTCCCGGGCCCCAGCTCTGCGACCTGGGGCCCACACTCACACACAGCACATGGCAGGCGTTACCTTTGTTAAATTGCTTAGAGCTAGATACAGAGAAGACAGCTGTGACACTCGGTGCATAAAGCTCCTGCTGGCCGCTTGGCCCTCCCACAGCTGCTGAGCTTTCTCTTTCAGCCTGTGGAGCTGAGGCTCGTAGCAGTTTATTTCCTCAAGGACAGACTGAAAAGCACAAGCAAGTCACTATTAAGAGGCTGGGGAAGAGCACATCGCAGACAAAGCTTCGGCCCCAAGACCGAGGAAACAAACACGGGCGAGTCATAGGTGTGCCCCGAAGGCGCGTTATTATTTCCAAGCTACACACAGTGTGGACTACAGGACCGGACAAATCACACCTCAAAGGAAAGTTGGAAAACAGGACCTCTGAAATCGGGGACGGGTGCGCTCTATCTCAGGACAGCAAAATCTAACTCCAGGGTGCTCAAATGCCTCTGATCTGAATGTGTGGTAGATGGGGGATGGCCAGACGGGCTGAGGGGCTGATCACCTGCAGCTTTTGCTGTTCCCGCCTCTTGGCCGGCAGATCATACAGGCGATTGCTGCTTTCATGCACCATCTTCTCGGTTTTACTCAGCCAGTCCTGTACAGGCTCAGCACTTACTTCAAAGTCCTTCATTTGGATCTTTAGATTCTATGAGGTTTTAGATAGTGTTAGGGACCAAAAAAAAAAAAAAAACAAAATGTTAATAGCAAGTCCAGAGTCTTCACTTGGCATTCAAAGCCCACCCCAACCAGACCTCCTCACCCATCTCCCCTTCTTTTCCTGTTCCCAATGTCTGGAACTTTCTATCCTTCACCTTGGTACCCGGATAATTTGTGAACAACCCTTCAGAGGTTTTTAAGTTCTACTTTTTAATAAATGAATGTTTCCCTCATGATCCAGCCCACCTCAGAGCTCATACACGCCCCCTTCTCAGCCTCTGTCACATTTGTTGTTTACGCCAGTCACTGCATACTTTATCATGGACTGCACTGGATTGTGAGTTTTCATCTCATGCCAGCAAGCCTGTCTACGAGTAGATTACAAACTCCATGAGGGGAGGGCTGTGTCTGATACTTCCTGGGACACATCATGGTACCTTGCAGGAATATAAGTAAGTCCTCACAAACATTTTGTTGATTTTGATTAATGGTGAAACAAGAAATAGCATATGGTTGATATGCTTATTATGTTTTTAATAAACAATTTGCTTATTCTGATTTATAAAGATACAAGAAACAAGAAATAGTATTCTGTGTTTACTACATAAGAATGTTGTCACCACTTTCACTGATAATTTGTAGCTGTCATATGTATTTGATAAAGTTTTATATGGTGCCATTTCGCCTTAGCCAAGGTGTTTATATCTACATTCTATTATTTATAAAAATGCCAGACTGAAGTGAATTTGAAATTGATGTTACCACGTGAACCCACTAAAGGATTTTAAATTTAAGTTTAAATCAGAGCTTTGCGTAGAATTGTCAAAGAGCAAATCCACAAAGGTTAGCTTAAAAATCTATGTGGCAAGGACTGCAGGAGGCTGGGAGAATGGCTCAAGGTTCCATATGTATCCGATCCGGTGTCTACAGTGTGGGGACAGTCATGCTGCTATAGTCACCTCTTAGGGAGATGGTAGCTGGGAATGCTTTGGAAAATTAAAAGTGCTTCACAAATGTAAGATACCAGGATAACTCCTGGAGTATTCTACTAAAATTTAAGCTTCACGAGGGCAGGAGTTCTATTCTGTTTTATTCTTTGCTGTATCTCCAGAGCTTAAAATAGTCCTTGGCAAATGGAAGACGTTCAACAAATATTTGTTGAATAATTAAATACATTTATAAATTCAAGGTGTTTCCATTTTCCTGCCACTGGAGTCTCATGGGGCCACTACAGGAGAAACTGGGGACCATGATCAGGAATTAGTGCTGCAAAGACACGGGACTGAGGAGCGGAGCAGTAGGGGCTCAGAGATCTACTGTAAAAAGTTTGGGTTCCTCATCCAAGGAGTGAAGTCAAAGGGCGTGAGCAAGGGGCCTGGGGCACAGGAATAAGGACAGCTTGATACTAAGTCAAACAATTCCTAATGTTCCTCAGATGTTTCCTGTCCTTGGGGGTGTACAGGCCTCCCACCAAATGTTCATTCTGCATAATTTTCCTGTTATTTCTCCAATGGCTTCAGCGACCACCTACAAAGCCTTAAAGCCTTCCATTTACAGAACTGTATTCATACAACACTTCAAGTCAGAGTGCCTGGGTCTACACCTTGTCTTCAACACTTACTAGCTGTTAGAACTTGGTAGATGATTTAAGCACCTTTGGCCTTAATTTCTTCATCCATAAAATAGAAATAAGAGAGTTTCTACCTCAGAGAATGGTTATGAGGATTAAACACATTAATATACGTTAAGTGCCTTCAACAGTGACTGGTAAATATTCACTCTCACTGTTTTAGCAGCTCTACCCTCTCTCTTGAACTTTGCACTCACCTTCACGGCTACTTTCCTGGCCATTACCTGCTGAGTATATTGCAGGCCCATAAAATTGAACATATATTACATTGAATTAATTTTTCTATCCCTTCCCAAACTACTTTTTCTGTCATATTCATGTCTCAGTTAATGGCATCACCATTCATGCCATCTTCTGAACTAGAAACCAAAGACTTAAACTTAACTTCTCCTTCTCTGGGCCCCTCATTGAATTCTTTACCAAATCCTGTTATGTTTTCTTTTAGAGATAAAGCTCCACCCCTTATCATTTCTTTAATTCAGGCTCTGGTCTCTCTCATCTGGATCATTATGAAAAGCTTTCCCTGGTCTTCCAGCTACTTATTATTCGCCATTCTGGTCTACACTGGAGCCAGAGAGTTGACATGTTTATCTCCAGCTTAAAGATCAGTAGGTTCCTCACTCAGCCTTTCTCAACCCTCAAATTAAGCTCTAGTATCCTAAAGTATCCATTGTATGTAATGAATTAATCTCTCTTCTATGTACCTAGAATGGTATAGGTTATGTTCCATCCTTGTGAAAATTGAGAAAATAAATGCTGTTCTGGGGGTCAGATAAGGAATTCTGGCCAAGAGTCAAGGTCAAATTGCTTCGTATACAAGACATTCCACTATCTGGTCCTAATCGTCATCTCCGGTCTTATCTTTGTTGTTTTTCCCACAAAATCTTACGTGAATGTCAAACCCCTCAAAGTCCCCCATTCATAGTTGACACTCATGACACCCTGGCCCTGCACATTCAATTCCTTCTACCTGAAATGCAAGTCGGCTTCGGCAAATTCAAAGCATGTTTAGCCTTCAAGGTTCAGTTAGAATGTCGCCTTTCTGGATACCTTCCTTGACTTCTCCAAAAAGAGTTAGTTGCATCCTTCTTTGAGTGATTACCATATCCTGAGCATACCTATATTATACTGCAACCACCTCTTTATATACTGTTTCCCTCTTCAGAAAATGAATTCCCTGAGGAATGAGAAAAGACTAACCCTTTTGTATTCCTAACATAGTGCCTGGCACACAATAGGTGTTAATATGTGTGTACTCCTAATAGAAAGGAAGGAAGCATGGAGAGAAGACAGGAAGGAAGGAAGGAAGGAAGGAAGGAAGGAAGGAAGGAAGGAAGGAAGGAAGGAAGGAAGGAAGGAAAGGAAGGAAGGGGAAGGAAGGAAGGAAGGAAAAGGAAGGGAGGAGGGAAGGAAGAAAAATAAGAAAAGTAGGAAGGCAGGCGATTTCTGACTTACCCATCTACTCCGGGACATCTCTTGAACTACTAACCTCACTATCTGTGTTGGATGTACAGTACTACCCTCAACAGCAGCTGCTTCACAGCTCAGGCCCCACTGCACTAATGAGCCCTGCAGGGTTACGAGTAAATTTCTAGGCACTGCACAGTGGTTATGACTCTCTATTAAATGGAGGATACCTACCATGAAAGAATAGCCACCACTACAAAGGAGAATTACAATGATCTCTGGTTAGGGAAGAATTGAAGAAACATGCATTTTCTCTTTCCACATATTAATTCTCTTTTATTATTATTGTCATCCTGCAATAATTATGACCATAATTAAATTAAGGCTCTATTCTGCTAGGAAGTGTTGTTTTAAAAGGGAAAAGAATACTCTCCGTGCCTCACAATTTTACTCTAAGAGAAGAGCTGGCACACAAAACAGATGATCACAAGAAAAATATAATTGCACTCTGGCAGAAATTATGTTATGATTATAATAAATTCAATTTACGTTGTCTCTGGATAAAATAAAATAACCATTGTCTCTTTGCATACTGAGCTCCAAAAACCTACTACCTGATATGTGCATTAGTTATACCATCTCAGCCATAGCATTGCTTACGTGGATACTTCTGTTCAGTTCTCCTAGGACAACTTCTTAAATTGAGGGATTTCAAATGAAAAATTAAGTGATATTGCCTAAAAGTAAAACCAGTTGTTCCTGGTGGGATGGTGCATGGGCAAGCCTGTGATAACTGCCCCTACCATGCAAGAAGCTATCCAATTCCTCAGTGAGGTTCACACTTCAACACTGAGCTGTTTCTTAGAGTCATCCGTCATCTATTAATATTCAGAGAGGGATGACCAAAATCATTAACAAGGGTATCTGGAGGTATTGAATACAATACACTGTATTGTAACTACAATGACAGCAACAACGACAAACAGCACAGAACATATCCACGTGGCTGGCTATAGTATACCTCTAGGGCAGATTCCTTTTGGTGGAGATTTGAATGAAAATTTTTCCAATCTTCTTTGGCAGTTGCAATTTTAGCCTGGATGCCAGTAGCTTTCTCTTTGGTCAGTAGAGTACTCAAAAGTTCTCCTTTAGAAAGCATCACGTTTAGCTTGTGCTGTCCGTTTTCACTTTCTGACAAAAATTCCTATAAAGAAAAAGGTAAGACATTAGGCATGATAAAATGCTTTATCCATTGAATTTACTACTTATTTCTCAATATAATCAAAGAAAAGAAATAAACCATTTTTATTGTATATATTAAATGACTAAGGTTCTCTTACTCTATTTGTACAATAATACTCATGTATTATTGTATTATGTATGTATCATATCTAATAATAATCTTATATAACTGATATGGTCATTGTGAAAAGTACTGAGAAAATCTGCCTAGAGTGCTCAGGCATGATGCTTGTCACATACAGAGAGCTTTTATTATTTCCTAAATCCCTATTAATATATACAAATAGCATGCATCTAGATCAATGGACTAGTTTCTTTCCACATACACATCAATTGTTTCAAGCAGGGATTTACCTGAAATCTGAGTTTCTTAAGCCAAACTTTAATATGCTTATAAAGATCTAGAGGCACATTTTTAAACCACTTAAGCACCATTGTTGGATAGTTTTTTTGGGGCTGCAAGGCTTGTGGGATCTTAGCTCCCCGACCAGGGATTGAACCCGTGCCCCCTCCAGTGGAAGCGTGGAGTCCTAACCACTGGACGGCCAGGGAATTCCCATCACCATTATTAGAATTAATGGATCACACTCTTACCTGTATTTTCTGAAGACTTGCTGAAACTTCACTAATATTTTGAGGTATATCAAAACATTTAGCTGTAGTGATCTTTGCATGAACCAACCACTGCTGGAAATCCTTGAAGGCTCTTCGAAATCTCTGCCGTAAAATCTGTTCTTTATTCTGACAGCCCTTGGATGCTTGCAAACAAAGACTAAAACCATGATTTGAAACATTTAATGGGAGGGAAAAAAATGATAAAGTAGATTAAAATAATGTTCAACAGAGTCAACAGTCCTGAGTATGCCCTCACACCATTTGGTAATGTATTTAAGATTAATTAATTTATATTATTACTGAACTCACAACTTAAAATAAACAAACCTCTGGCTTCTTATTTGTGTGAAAATATTTTGAATACCAGTAAGGTTCACGCTCACCAATTATACTCTTTAATCAAGCCAGAAACTTTTCTGCTGTATGTGCTCAGGTCTCTGGAAAAACGACAAAGTTCATTCAGCTGAGACTTGAGATCCTCTGTCTGAGGCTCTGCTTTTTGTAGAGCATCCAGTATCTCCTATTAGGAAATAACAAGACAGAGGAACAAGCATTTAAACTGGGTAATTTCCACATCCTCATACTATACATGCATAAGTCACATAATAAATTATTAGTCAGGGAAAAACCAACACAGTAGATTCAGTAAAGAAATGAGACCTATTTTCAGGACTCCCCAAGGCATATAATAGCACTTGGTTAATCTGCATCCTTTTCAAGGCATGGATAGTCAATCGAGCATCCAATGTTACCGGGTAGTCAAATGATCAAGTGGTCAAGTAACTTAAAGTGGGACAAGAAAAAGAAAAGCAAAAATAGCCTAAATTGTTTAAAAAAAAAAAAACAAAAAACAGTCTGCCTAGGCCATTGGAAGATGTGTATGAATATTGTTGGTGTGAGGTGAAGGTGAAGAGAAATCACTTCAAAGCAAAGCAATACTTATTTGGGATCAAAAAATACATAAGGCAACTGGTTTTACGTAGTCTGTATGGTTAACTTTCATAATAAGAATTTCTCACATTTCAGATGTCTAATTTAACTAGTAATTTATTCATTTAATAGTTTCATTCATACAGTCATCAAGTATTTGCTAAATGTCTGGCATGTGCCAGTCATTTTGCTGGATTCTGGCACTCCCAAAATGGTATAATTTTTGTACTTGAAGAGCTCACAGTGTAACACATGAGAGAGAGAGACGTGAATAATCACAGTACTGTGAATACTTAATCCAAAATAAAGTGTCGGGATTTGACAAGTGCACCTCTGAAATCAAGGCCATGGTCTACTGAGTTACACAAGGTGCTTTGCAATCAGAGCTTTCTTCTTATAGCACTGTCACAAGAAGCAAATGAGATCACCAGTGTCAAATACTTAGCACAATTCCTGGCACACCAGGTGCCTAATTAGTAAAGACAGCAGGTTATTTAAGTGGGACTATGTGGATAATAGTATCGCCAAGGTAAAAAAAAAAAAAGAAAATTATTAAGGAGGAGGGGCAAGAAGTTGAGTTAACTACTCAGATAGCTGTTGCTGTTACTAGTATTATTCTCAGAGATATTTATCAAGACCTGGCCTAGATTTGTAGGAAAACCATGCCTCTCAACAAAGTAGGTCTGTGTTGTGTCCTTCATCCTAGGAAATGGCACCACTGTTCTCCCACTGATCTGAATCAGAAAACTAAGCATCATCTTGGCCTTGCCCATTTCCCTTCTCACTCCACACAAGAGAAACGAGGCCTGGTCTATTCTATGTCTTAACTCTTTTAATCAGTTCAGTTATCTCTTTTCTTCTGCTTCTCAACTCTCATAGACCCCATTTACTCTCTAGAATGGCACAGTGTTCTCTTAATGTGAATCCTGTTCTCTAGTTGTCTCTTCTGTGTTTTCTCATTCCTCAGTAATTTTGGATCTTGACGCTGTTCCTCCACCTCACCCACCTGGTCAATATGTAATCACACCTCAAGGCTCAGCTCAAATCACGGCTCCTCTAAGGATTCTCTGTCCTCTGTCCCACCTCTTAGGGGCTTCTTTTGAGGACGCACAGCACCTTGTTGGCACTCATCGCAATCCACAGTCCCCAGTGGTCTTGAGTTTGTTGGCCTTTCCACCTACACTGTGATTCTGAGAGGAGGGATGCTGTTTTTGGTTTTAAAATTCGTTACTTAGCTTAGCGGCTGGGCCACAGAGGAGTTTAAAATATTTTTATTTATAAAATTCACAAATAATAACTAGAAAGTTTCTCTCCAAAACTCCAAACACTAAAATACTAACTACTATTTTACACCACATTGAACCATTTATTTAAGGAAGAACATTATAACAAGTAAAGAAATCTACCATATACCAAAAAGTAAAAAGAACCAGAGAGTCAAAGTGGTCATTTATCAATGAGATGATATGAAAAGTGAAAAGCTTTTGACCAAATCTTTATACTAAAATTTTTTTCTAAACTTCATCATAGATTAAAGCATTGTAGCACAGTCTTTCAGTTTATAAATATCAGCTCATATACTTCTATTTCAGTTAAGTCCTAGAATGCATTTTTTTTCCTTAAGGTTATACAGGTTAATACAATTGCTAAATTTCTAACACTAATAACCTAGTGGATATTAAAAAATATGAGTTTTGCAAACAGAGTGAACAAGATATTTTGCAACATGATTTAATATAGTTTATAGATGATAGTCCATTTTTATTTTATAAAGGATTTCTTGAGTCTCATCACTTAATTGCAGAAGAGAAAGTAAACACTTGTGAAGGTTTGTGACTATTATTATGATTTTCAACAATGACAAGCCCTCCCTTACAGCAAAACAATGCCAAAGAACCCTGGCAAATCCATTATTTTGTAAAACTTTTCCTATGTATTCATAGTAATGGAAGTATTATCTCTATTTTTTTAAATTAAAAAGTTTTCCTAGCTTTATTGAAATATAATTGACATACAACGTTGTAGATAAATTTAAGGTGTATAATGTGTTGGCGTGATACATGTATTTATTGCAAAATGATTGCCACCAGAGCATTAGCTCACACTTCCATCCCATCACATAATTACCATTTCTTTTTTTGTGGTAAGAACGTTTATTATCTCCGTTTTTATTTTTTATTTTTCATTTATTTTTTTCTCCCCATTTTATTGAGATATAATTGACACACAGCACTGTATAAGATGTACAGCATAATGTTATCTCCAAAATAGCATTATTAGAAAGAAAAGAAAATCTGAATATTGGGAGGCAATGTAGTACTGTTATCAAAAGTATGAACTTTGGAGCCAAATCTGGAAGTAGATTTAAGCAGAGGACTGTCAGCTTTGAATTACTAGTACAATTAAAATTCCATATTCACTTTTGCATTATCCTGTGCATTTTTTATAGGCTTCACCTATTATTTTCACTAATAGTATCAATGAAAACATGGTAGAATAGTAACGTAACCTAAACACAACCAAATCTTTCTTTTTTAAAAATTTCATTCATACTAGTGGAAGAGAAAGGAAGGGAAGCAAAAAAGAACTAAAAACATTATAACTGATTTTTTTGATATCAGAGTGAATAATACTGACCACATGGGACAATTACCAACTTCCTTGTCCCTGTTTTACAGAACTGCTTTCTGTGCTTTATTCTAGGGCTTAAGCCTAAAGGATAGGAAAGCCATCAGGAAAAAACAAACAAAGAAACAAACAAAAAACCTAGAAACATTATAAATAAAATAGTATGAAGAGATGATTATAAAGTTTTATTTTGTGGTGTGCTATATTTCAAATACTTGATTAAAACAAGACAATGTTGGAAATACTACATGACTTACTACAATACTGGCTGAAGCTATTTTGAAAAGATTATAACATAAATAGAAACAGAGAAGTTTATACTAAACTTCCTTTTAAGGACATCCACGATTCAGAGCGCTATAAAACTGCAGATATCGAAAGGCTTTCCGTGATACTATTTAACAGTAAAAGAAAGAAGACTTCAGGCTTCTGCCCATTCTTCACTCTTCCTTTTATGCGTCCCTTCCTCACATTCTGAAAGAGCAGCTATCAGTTTAAAAAAAAAAAAAAGTCCACGAGGCAACTGGTGAGCCTCACTAGGAGTTCTGTTAATGGGTTAATTCAAGCACAGCTGTCAAATCCACACACAGGACAGCTAACCAGGGTGAAATATATATATAAGTGTATGATGTACATTTTAGTTCTTAACTTTTTTTTTATGGTTTCTAATATGTATGACCAATGTAGCCATTGCTTTAAAATGTACCATGTAAATATAAACACATCCTATCAGAAAAAAAAAAAAAAAAAAAAAGCTGGCAGGAAAACAGCTATGACTCTCCGTCTATCTATGCCTGTACCCATAGGCCATTTTTTCAGACTGAACACAATATTACAAACTCTTACACCATAAGAATGAAAGTAAAATATTTCCACTTACAACAAATGCTTCTTACGGTAACTAAAAACTCCCTCTCCCTTATGTCTGTATTTTTACAATGGTTTGATTTATGAGAAAAGGAAACAGATCAGCTTTACAAATTTAATTATGTAAACACTTATTTTTCCAAGTCTGAATGTTGCATGTTCTTAGTTAGCACGGATTTTTTAGCAACAAGGAGCGGCAAACAAAAACTTGAGCAGAGCCACAGGCAGAAAACAGGAAGCCAACTTACCCGACCCTTCTGCCAGCATTCCACTAGCTCCTGATCTGTGTTCTTGCCTTCCAGGAGGGCTAACTGCTGAGCCCAGCTTGTCAGGAGGGCACCGAACTGTCCCAGGGCGTGCTCCAGCTGAGCCACTTGGCCTGAGAACTCCTGCTCCGAAAGGGCCATCTGGCTAACCAGGTTCTCCAAGCCAGTCTGAGTTTGGAAAACGCTGTCTTCCCACTGCTTCCAGTCTGCACGCAGGGCCTGCATCTCCGTGTCCAAGAGCTCACAGCCACTGGCAGTTGTGTTCTGTTTCACTGCAGGGGCCAGCGACTCGACTCTGCTTAGGCGACTTGCACCAATCTCTCTGGAATCCAACAGCTCCTGTAATGGAATATCACCATGGCAACCGAGGAGGCTCTGAGTCGCTTGGGCTGCAAGTTTCCAAATGTGTACAGAGGGGGACCCTGTCCTGCTAGGAAGTTTTAGCAAGTGTGCTACAAGGAACCGGAATCAATTCATCCCCCTTCTCCTAAGTCATAATAGCAGAGAATTATCATTGTGAGTGCCAAGGTTTGCGGCCAAATGAGTTGAGGAAGCCACAACATCCTGAAACAGACTAAAGAGGGACCCTGAAATCAGGCGTTGTTTGAATATGTGAAACTATTTTGTTAGTGATTTAAGTATTTGCCTGTGGTGTATTGCTCCTGTAAATGGGTGAATCCTATTTTTCCCTAAGTTGAGGTCAAGACAAGCGAACAAGGATTGCAAAGAACTGTGCTCTGCTCATGTCTCTACCCCATTTCCATTTTCTTCCCCGAGATGGTGGCTTAAACCACACTTCCGTTCCACTAGGAATCAAGCTAACCCATCACAATAAAAGAATAAGCCCTACTCGATTTCAAATACTTCAGTAGGTTAACATTTTTATAGTAACTAAAATAAATAATTCACAGACATACTTAATCGAAAATTCAAAGTAACCTTTAGACAGCATTCATTTATTACCATTATTTTTACTTTTAAAAACCTCACTAGAAATTTAACAGTTTAACTGTAACTTTTAGGCTTAAAGCACACAAATACTCTAAAAGATAACAGGATAAAATTAAAATATGAGTTGTTGATTAGGTAAAATAGTGGCATTTCTTTCTGAGAATAGATTCTTTTACAGAATCTATGTGGATGTTTACGTATTTACATATTTATTGCTAAAGCCAGGATTTTGTTAGTATTAATACAAAATTATGACTTTGCTCCTGGATTAAATAGAAGGAAAAGATGATTATTAGGGAAAAAAAAACTTCCAGAAGAAAATCAATTACAAATTAACAAGTATAGGAAAAATAAGGGTATTAAGTATGAAGCATGTTTAACAAATTATGTTAAACACAACTATATCTTAGCTAATCTATATAATGTAGTTCACATTTCATTAGACTAGCTTGAAATAAATATATCTTCTCACAAGTATATATGAGAGCTACATTTTAGTATAGATCATTTGAAAGTATTTATATAGTAGTCCAAAGTACAATCTCATGAAATCCTTATACACATTTAGCATTTATATACACATTCATCACCCTTTTCTCGGCAGTAGGATGCTAAAAATCTTTTTTGTTTATCAATGCATGTGGTAAGTAGTGATTTGATGAAGAAAATAACTTTTTGAAAAGAGCTAGGTATAACTATTGGATTTAAATACTTATAATTTTCCTCTGTGAGTGATTTCGAATTTCCTCTGCGAGTTCGGAGGGTATCTACTATCAAAAATCAGTTTCCCAAAATACTCTCTAAGGCATTATCCCAGTTTTCTTTGAATGACCTTGGGATATTTCAATATTTGCAATCACTAATTCCACTCAACCAGATTTTGAAGAAGGATATCATCATTTGAAAGTGTTCTGAAATGACTTTTTCATGTATTTCCCCATCTTGTATTTAAACTGTAAAAACATATTATATGCACATAACGCACCCTCATACACATACACGTTTGGCTTTGAAGTTGCCTGTTCTTGGTTACTGCTGGGGGTGAGGAGGGATGACATTGAAGGACAGAGGAGGCGCTACCTGACTTTCTCCAAGGTTCCTCCTCACCCACACACCAGCCTACACTCAGGCCTGACCTGGACTTTGATAGACAACCTCTGTCAGGCTGTACATTCTCCTTCCCAGACCCCAATTTCTTCCTGCCAGCTCCTTCTCCCACATTTCCTATATTTTTTGAAGTATTGTATAAAAGCATTTCAGAAAAAGAGCATTCGGCAACCCAGAAAGCAGCCTTTGTAAAAGAATTTCCTTGCTTTTCTTATATCAACATCTCAAAACATGAGTTCATCCTTGCTATCTGGTCTTCCACCCTACTCTTCACTCCCTAATCTATGTCATCCAGTTTCTCTCCTGACCTGACTGTGGAAATGGCTCTTGGTGATCGCCAAGCAGCCTAACTGCCCATTCAGGGGGCATTCATTAGTCCTCCTCTTTTATTTTAATTATTTTATTTATGTTTTATTTTTTTATTATTTTGGCAGCGTGGCATGTGGGATCTTAGTTCCCCAACCAGGGATCGAACCCACGCCCCCTGCATCGGAAGCATGGAGTCTTAACCACTGGACCACCAGGGAAGTCCTGTCATTAGTCCTCCTCTTAATGGCCACTTCTTGATGTTTCTGTGACGGTGACCACCTCCTCCACCAGAGGCCCTGGTGGCACCACACTGTCCTTTCCCCTCTCATTATTATTTCTCCTCTCTTTTCTCCCTCTCCCTTTCGAATTCTTCTCTGAGGCCCCTTAAATATTGATAATGCCTGGATTTTGGTCCTGTGTGCATCATTCTGTTTGCTTTATACGTAGGTCTTGGTTTCATTCACTCTGGTGGCTTCAAATACAAACTGTGTGCTGATCATTCCAACTTGTGTCTTCAATCCAGCTTCCTAATCTAAAATTCAGACTTGAACATTCAACTACCTCCTGGACATCACCAGCTGGCAGTTCAAATGCACCTGTTCACACTGAACACCTCTCCTCTGTAACCCGTCTCCTCTGCATGAACTTGTTTTCCTCATCTGGAGACAGCTCTGCTGACTCTAGGTAAAGTCCTGACCATCACCTTTGACTTTTCTCACATCGTCACTCCATAGCCAATTAAATCACTCATTTATGAAATCCACTTTTCTTATCCTGTTCTATGTTGCTAAATGCTTTATGCACATGATCTAATTTAATCCTCAGAACTACTCTGTGAAGCAGGTACTACTGTTATTCTTATTTTACCAATAAAGAAAGAGGCTTGAGGACATCAAGTGGCTTGCCCAAAGACACAGCTAGAAAAGCAGCAGAGACAAGATGCAGCGTCAGGGTCTGATTCTAGAGCTTGAACTTGAAAAGTCTTGTGAGCTATCGCTACATTTGAGGTATTATTTTATAAACATTAGTTTTTGCATCATCATTCCCTCCTACACTGCAAGTGCCTTGAGGAATGCACAACCCTGGCTGAATAAATGGATAGATGGATGGATGAATGAATGGATGGGTAAATCAAAATATTAGTGAGGAATATATGAAAGTATTCTAGGGAATCACACAGGTAATAAGAATTTAAGAAGTGGCTTTATGTGATTATCTCATTTAAAACCTATGTGGTCATTGTAAGATTTAAATAAGATAGTACTCTCCAAACATTTAAAAGTAAATCCTCAAAATATAGTTATTACTGTTATCATCAACAATTATTTTTATGTTCTGATTTCCAGCTGTCACATTCCTGATCACAATTATACTACGTATTCCAGCATTTCCTCATCTATAACTAAACAACTGAGGATTTCATCACTGCCTAGCTTTCAGATTAAAATCTGTTATTTCCACAGAGGGGAAATGATTGCAATTTAATACTCCAGTAACTAGAAATATACTTGTTCCAGCTCCCTCAGATATGTGAATTTCGGTTTTTTAAGTTGCCCTTATAAGCAGTAACTAGGTGATAGTTTTAATGCCTTTTAAAGTACTGTCTTCCATTATGTTGTTGTGCTATTGGCTCGGAAAGCAGAATAAAACAAGTGAATGGCATTTCCCAGTTATTATTCAAATGCGTTTAACCAACTTACTTCATAAACTTTTCTTCCACTGTGCTAGAAAATAGTATCTGGTTTTGTCAGCCCACTAGTCTGGTGCATATTTCTTAGGCTTTGATGCTATAGCAATCAGCACATTTGCATACAGAAGCATCTACAGACAATGTTCTGTTTTCCTCACAAGTGTAAAGTGTTTTAAATTCCCTTTTTTCTCTTGCTTAAGGGCAAGGTAATAAATACCAACAAATGAAAAATAGGAAGAAAACATTTTAAATAAAAAATCTTATCTACAGAATCTTTATCACAGGTGTGTGATACTCAAGAATCGATGAAACAATGAAGTTACAAAAATCTGTCCATTTTCTGACCTTAATTTTAGATAATTTTTTCTGGGTGGCTGATGAATCTCCAGACATATCTGACCACCGATGAAGGTCTTCCTTTGCTGAATGCAGCCAATCAGTGAATTCCTGGACTGCATCTAAATACATGAGATGATCTTTCACAATCTCTTCTACTTTCCTCATTTTCTCCTAGTAGACAAAGAAAAGAGTACTTTAACAATAGTAATTATTGAGAATCTGAAATCAAACAAGGTAACAGGTCTCTTAATGATCTGAGAAGATTTCATTCTTATTCCTGAATTTTCTCTATGTTTAATATCTTTAAATGAAAAGATCAAATTTTAATTAGACTGAAAGACATTGAAGAAGCAACCATTTTCCTTTAGGTATTTTTTTAGTTTAGCTTAGAATAAAAATCTATGCTTAATGAATGTTGACTAACATCCCTCACTAATAATCCACTCAATTATTATTATTATAACTATTTTTGCTATTCAGGCAATTATTGGTGTTGCCTTTGTGTACAGTATTCTGCTCAGCACTTTAAATGCATTTGCTCATTTAATTCTCACAACAGCCGTATGATGTAGATACTATTATTAACACTATATTATAGGAAGGGACCTCCAGAAGTTACAGAGGTTAAGTAACATGCCCAAAGTCATACATCCAGAAGAGGGTCAAAGCCAGATTTCAAATGTAGGTCTTTTTGACTCAAAAGTCATAGCTCTTAATCACTACCAAAATAAAAATTAAGATAAACTAACACATATGTTAAAAATTGTAGTATTAATAATACAAAGATAGTTCCCAAAAAGAAAACCAAGAGGGGGGGGGAAACTTCTCCCTTATTTTCTTTAACATTCTCACAAATATACAAAAGAAAACTCATGGAAGAAAGTAATGATTCAGAGATAGAACTGAGAGAAAACCTTGATATTACATGAAGGAGGTTATTTCTTGGAGAACAGGGAAATGCAGTTTTTACTAAAATGAGAAATAAACAAAATACTTGGTACATGATTGAAATCTGGGAGGTGGCTAGACTTGCTTTAATACAACAAATGTAAGTGGCAGCAAAAGAAAAAGAACTCTAAACACTGACAATTGAGTCTCAGGCAATCTTACAAAGAAAAGAAATGGGTTGATTAACATTCTAAGTGGAGAAAGATGAAAAACCAAAGAATAAAAAATAATCCCAAAATTGCAGAAAGAGAAAAATTCATGAGCATTCATTGGTGAGAAATGACCCTTTATGTAATACCTGTTCACTAAAGATACACATAGTTTCAGAGCAGCCAGTTCTCCTATAATTCAACCCATAGTGTATTCTTTACCTGAACCTTGAAGTTTTTTTCTTCACTATAAAGCACTAACCTTGGAAATGGTCATTATATCATTAAACTGTGTTTTCAGTTCCTCTTGAGCCGCTTCCTTGAAAGACTCATTCTCAGTCTTCTGGTAGAGCTCCCTGGCCTTGGCAGTGAGTCGCTGCAGGACTCCGGCATGATCTTCCGCCTCAGACACGACGGACTGAAAGTGGTCCAGAAGGGAAAACTTCTCTTTCAGACCAGGCTGCAGTTGCAAGGGATGTTCTACCTTTTGATCCACTGATTCCATCCACTGCTCCAACTGGTTTTTCCTCTCTAGATAGTCATTCCATTGGCTAATCACAGACTCTAAAGTGCTAGAATTAATGTCACATGTTATAAAAATAAGTTATCTTAACATCTCTACTAAAAACCAATCACGAGGGCATTGCAGCCATGTAAGCTGTTTTACTGAATGCTATTGTAAGTGACGAAAACACTGCTTTTAAGTGCAGGGAGATACATTACTCCTCTGACCCACAACACAGTTTCTTCAAATGAAAATAAATCTATGTCAAACTTGAAGATGTTGTAGTCACATATGCATCTGGGGATTTGTCTTCCAAATGCTAATTGTCTAAATGAACAGACACATATATGTGTTACATTGATAGAACATCAGCTCTGGGGCATCAGTTAAATTTTATTTAATATACATCAATTCTTTATTTTCTTGGACTCAGTTTATCTTATTAAAGTCAGATGATTATTTAGTGACAGGAGTTAAAAATGTAAGGTATTCTTTCTGGGTAAATAATATAATTAGATTGATTTTTCATTTAAGGATATAATGCACAATGTTTAGGGCTCCTGTGTTGAATGTGTGAAGGAATGAAGGTTCAGTGTATTAATAATATAAGAAATTTAGCCACTAAAGTCACGTAAGTAAGAGTCAAGCAAATAGCTCTCCAGATAGTCAAGTAAAAGGCTCTCCAGACTGGCATTTTTAAAACACCTCCAATATTTAGCTTTATAAACTATTCTAAACTCACTTTCAGTGACCCCTCCCACCCTCCCTTGCATATAATCCTATGATCCTGGAGTTATATCTGTGGTGAATGTACTTCCAAATTGTTCCTTTTGCTCAAATTGTTCCTTTTACATCAATAGAAACCTCATCATAATGCCCTAAAGCCCTATTCTTTTTTTTTTTTTAATTTATTTATTTGTTATTTATGGGTGTGTTGGGTCTTCGTTTCTGTGCGAGGGCTTTCTCTAGTTGCGGCAAGTGGGGGCCACTCTTCATCGCAGTGCGCGGGCCTCTCACTATCGCGGCCTCTCCCGTTGCGGAGCACAGGCTCCAGACGCGCAGGCTCAGTAATTGTGGCTCATGGGCCCAGTTGCTCCGCAGCATATGGGACCCTCCCAGACCGGGGCTCGAACCCGTGTCCCCTGCATTGGCAGGCAGACTCTCAACCACCGCGCCACCAGGGAAGCCCTAAAGCCCTATTCTTTCCTCAAAGAATTTTCTAGAAAGTGCAAATCAATCTCACTTCTCCAGAAGCTACCCCAAGCCCTGCCTTCTTCCACAGTCTCATAGCATTTCAGTAACACAATCTGAGTCAGTTTTTCATTTTTATTTTTGGAAGGTATCCTACCCTAGCCTCTAAGCACTTAGAGGGCAAAACCTACTTTGTTCAGTTTCATTATTTTAGCACAATAATTTGAGCCCTGTTACTGCTCAGAATGCAGTTGCCAAATGTAATTTCTTGCTGAAAGAGGGAAATCAAGGATTTGAATCTGCTTCTTGTGTTTAACATTTTATTCTAGCATCAGGAAAATATTCACCCGTATTCCTATTCACTTTTATGAAGCTGTCCTATTGCCAAGCATTGGGAAGTTTAGTTCACGCTCCAGCGGTCTGCTCTACAGAATAACAGAATCATGGGATCTGATTTTTTTCTTTGCTGACCATTATGAGTTGTGATGAAGATTCAAGTCCTGCTGACTTTGGGAGTCACCACCTACGCTCCATATTTAAAGGAAACAAAACAAAGCACAATTCCCCAAATTTTAGTTGTAACCATGGTTCATTGTTTACACTGCAGTGAGTAACTGCAGTGTTGTTTTATTTTGTGATGAACTTTAATCTTTTATTCATCTATTTATCAAGATCATATTGAGCACACACTTCTTCAGTGATCAAACATATAACCTTTAGAATGTGGTTCCTGGAATGGGTTTTGGTATTTTGGTATGACTTTTGAAAGTCATTTGTCCAACAAGCCAGCCAGATTATTTGTTGATACTCTGAGAAGAGGGAGGAAGATAAACTCTTCCACTCACGGATATAACACAACAACAACAACACCTGGTGTAACAATCCGTATCTTCTCTACTTTCTCCTCAGCGTCTAGTGCAGTGGGGTTGGGTGAGCTGGCTGATATTTGTGTGAGGATGTCCACGCATTGCAGGAGGTCAGCTCTCCTGGCCTCACACTAAATACCAGGACATCCCATCGCCGGGGTGATTAAATACTCTCCCCATATCTCCATATCCCCAGTGTCAGTGATATTACTTCGGTTGAGACAAAGATTTATATGTAAGCTCAATAGTTGCCAATGACTTAATTTCCCTTAAAAAGCAAAAAGTTATTAAAGTTGTTAAAAACCACATATCCTTGCTTTGATAAATTGAAAGGAGGTATGATTCCATGAGAGGTATTATGGGAGATGCAAATATTACACACACACATGCACACACACAAGGTAAGCAAGTAAACAAACAAACAAAACTGGCCTTTGCAGTTACAGAAGATACCATCTAGGCAAAGACAGACATGCACACAACTAGCTCTAATAATATGCTTGGAAACTCTCCTGCAGGATACCCTCAGCACTGCGCCATCATTTTACTAAGCCACTGGGTTTGAGTCAGGCAAAGAAACACTAAAAATAGGCTCTGTACCTCTGAGCACGGACGGAGGAGCTCACGATGTCAGCCCACACATCTTTAAGCATCTGTAGCTGAGTCTGGATCACCTTCTGACCTTCCTTGTTGCTACTTCGCAAGGCCTGTTCCCCTTTGCCAATGGCCATATTCAATTTAACTTCCCCTTCACCTTTCATCAGGAGAATATCCTATGAAGGAAGAATGAACGCTTGTCAGCAGGATTACTAAAACCTTCTGATGTTTTAAAAAACGGCTGTGTTTCCCGTGAGAATCAAGGTAGGGCACACCTTACTCATCTTAAAATGAAAAAACAACAACAACGTCAAACTCTGTGCCCTACTGCACTGTAACACCTTACTTAAATATTAGATGTCCGGGAGTCTGGGAGTCAGAGATGAACTCCGATTTAAGTTCTTGGAAAACTTTGGGCCACTAGCCTAGAAATGGAACTTTACTGAATTTTGCGTCAGAGAAAAAAGAAGTCATTTTGAAAATGAAGACACACCTGTCAAAAACTTAACAGTCCCGTTTTCACTGCCTGGCTCATTTCTGCTTTTCAAGGTCAGCTTCGCTGACTGCAGGCTGGGTTGGTGGCCTCTTTTGTACTTCAGTCATGGCCCCTACATACAGGCTGCACGACAAGTAACAATTTACAGGTTGGCGTCTCCCACTAACTGTGAACTCCTAGAAAGCAAGGACTAATTTTTGTTTCTATATTCCTATCAACTTGCATAGTGCTTAGAGTAGAGTAGGTTTTCCATAATGTTTGCTAAATGTTTACTAAAAAACCTCAAAAATATTTCAAAGCTATTTGAACAAAAATATTCCTTTACAAAAGAGAAAAATGATCCCTCCAAATCCTTTTTGCCCAGTTTCTCCATTTTGCCCGCATAATCCTCATGTGGAGGCTCACAGACCAACGAGGACCCAACTAAAATATCTGTGAATCGACTCAAAGTCTTCTGAAGGCATCGGTGTCGGGCCGGTGCCCCGCGTACCTGCACTTGTAACAGCTGCCTCTCCAGGGCGTCTTTGCTCCCCACGGTGCTCTCCGCACAGGCCAGTCTGTCTTGCATGTCTCTCACGCAGGACCACATGCTCTGCAGCGCTTCCTCCAGGGCCTCGTGCTCCTGCAAGGCCATCTGGCAGCTCCGGAGTTTCTCCTTGGTCATTCGGAGTAAGTTCTGATAGTTAGTGAGGAGCTGGGAGCACAGGCGGGCTTCTTTCCCAGCGCCGTGGCCTTCTTCACTGAGAAGCTGCCCTCTCTGGGAAAGCTTGTCAAGAGACTCTCTAAAGAAAACAAACAAACAAACAAAAATGTAATGCTGACATTCTGGAGCACAGGGGTGTGACAAGTGATCATTGACATTAGAGCAGTGACCAGACAAGAGCTGAGAGCTGACATGCCTTTCAGTGAGGGTGCTGGGGACCCTCAGAGGGCTGGCTACCTCGTTCCCCTTGGTTTCTCTGAATGCAGTCAGTTCACATGGGGGGTTTGATTCACTCTGTGCTATGCCCAGATGCCAGCCCACTGTATTGTTAGGGATTCACTTCAGGAAATGGCCCAGGCCTGCCTCTTCAAGCCGATCTCTAACTTTTCTCCATTTCTAGCTAATGCTCTAACCATAAACAGCTCCCTGAAATTCCCCAGACATTCCACTCTGCTGTATACACACGGAGACTATTCCTTCGTGAAAACCCTTCGGCTCTCTTCTGCTTCTTCTCTAATTGGCCCTTCAAATCTCTGTAGTTATCACATCCCCAGGAAGCATCATGATGACTCCTCTTCTGGGTGCCCTCTGCCTGTCTTGCTCTGTCACCTCATACACTCTGTCTGTCTCAATCCACAAAGCTTTCAGCTTCTAGAAGCCAAGGCTGTTACATTCATCTCATATCCCAGGACCCAGCATGATGTTTGGCAGAGATAAAATGCCAAAAAAAAAAAAGTTTCTTTCAAAAGGCCATCTTATGAATACTTATGGGTTCCTTTGTTGTATCTTGGGAACTCTTCTCATCTCAGTTTGGGGTTATGTTAATTAGGTCAAGGGAAAACATTATCATATGTGGCTGGGTAGGCTTCATCATGTTTCACGGATGTCTGAATTCCAATCAGCACATCTATCAGGAAATGCCTGGGATACCAGAAGGGAGAGTACAGATGACATAACACAAACTGTTGTGAATGCTAGAAAAAGAATAGGAAGCCCATCTCCTACATTGTCTCTTTTTTTTTTTTTTTCCTACTATGTAAAGAGCATCCTATGGGCCTCTGTGAGATACATAAGACTTATACAACATTACATATTCTTTAAAATACATCTCTTTTACTTGTAATCTGCTTGAGACATGAAGGTGAGACATGAAGGTGGCTTAAGCAAAGATGTGAGTTAAATAATAATTCAAGATGACAGACATCACTTGTTACCATGAGGAGAATTGCTTAATGGATGATAAAAATTCAATGATTCTCAAGTTTGGTGTTCTTTTTAAAAATACAGGACATCCACCCAAGATATGCAAAGTACTGGAAAATACTATGACAAAAAAAATCCAAAGGACTGGGAGGAGCAAGTCGCAAGCAAGTGAAAGAAGTCAGATGACTCAGCTGGAGAAGCTGGGAGACCAGCAGGCACATTAGGATCTTCCGGAGAAGCAGCCAGGTCTAAAGAAGCTGGGAGCGGGACTTCCCTGGTGGAGCAGTGGTTAAGAATCTGGCTGCCAACACAGGGTACACAGGTTCGAGCCCTGGTCTGGGAAGATCCCACATGCCGTGGAGCAACTGAGCCCACGTGTCACAACTACTGAGCCTGGGCTCTAGAGCCCATGAGCCACAACTACTGAGCCCACGTGACACAACTACTGAAGCCCACACACCTAGAGCCCATGCTCCACAACAAGAGAAGCCACCGCAATGAGAAGACCGTGCACCACAAAGAAGAGTAGCCCCCACTCGCCGCAACTAGAGAAAGTCCACGTGCAGCAACAAAAGACCCAACGCAGCCAAAAATAAATTAATTAATTAATTAAATTTAAAAAAAAAAAGATAAAGCAGCTGGGAGCAAATACACCTAAGGACTCTTAGCATCTGGTCTGGAATATCAGAGAGTAATAGCTCAAGAAGAATATGTAAAGTCATTTCAAATGTTTGAAAGGAGGAGAGAAGTAGGTCTGGCCATGTCATACTGTACCTAAACAAGAGTCAAGATTTAAAAAGCAAATAAAGTGCAGTATAATTTTCAGAAAGTTACATAGTTAGAATAATGTTATTATTCTGTTAATTCAGCAAATATTTTCTATTGTAGGCACTATACTAGATAAAGATGATAAAGACCTGATGGTCTCTAGCCTTGAGATACTCACCATTGGGTTGAGGTTTATAAAATTGAAACTGAGCAGGACCTTGTAGGGCCCTCCCAGGTAAAAAAGCCCTTCTGTGTCCCCTGTCTCTTTGTTCATAGGAAAGCTGTAGTCTCCCAGGCCTCCTTTAGTCACAAAAGAGCAGGCTCAAACAGTTAACGATTAGGACAGTAGAGTCACAGAATCTTTAGTTCCTCCCTGAAGATAGATAAGTGTCTGATGCACATTCCTGAGTTGTTCTGCAGATACCAAAACCTCCACCAGAGGGAAAAAGCTAACTGCATGATGACCAGACTGTAGCCATGACATAAGCTGCTCCATCTTGAGCAGTACTGAATATGTGGCTTGCACAATTCCAGAAACTGGCCTCAAGGAAATTGTAACAAACTGACCCTGGAATTGAAAATTAACTGTGCTTAAAATAATCAATATGACACTGACCAGACTACTTACTGCATGATCAGTTTCAAGATGATTCTAGAAGCTAACTGTACTGTTTTGCACATAGTCTTTGTTTGCGCACCCTTGAAGCTATCCTTTAAAAGCTCTTGCCTTCTGATCGGCAATGGGGAGTTGGTTCTTTGGGACATGAGTTCACCTTCTCCCCAGGATTGCCAGCTTCCTCAATAAAGCCATCTTTCCTTTTACCCAACACTTGTCTCTCAGTATCAGATTCTTGAGTGATGAGAAGCCTAACCTGAGTTCAGTAACAAAATCAACAAAGTGTTTACCCCATGGTAAAGGCTCACAGAGTTGGGACCAAAACATGCCAGGCAAACTTTATAATAGTCATCAAACTAGCACACCAACAACAGCTGTCAGTATGGGTTCTGTTTGTATACTTGTTTGTATGTTTGTTTTTTTCAAGACAAGGAATACTTAGCATGTTTGACCAAAAAGAGGATTCAGAGGAAACAGAATGAGTATGATCTGAATTAGGCAAATTTTGCTCAGTTGATCATGGTTGCTGATTTGGTTGATCAAGCAGGCTGGATACCAGCCTTCTGCTGCTCAAAGTACATCTGCTCTGTAAGACGACAGTGAGACAGTTAAAGAGTTTTGGCTCAAGCTGCCCTCCCCTAGTGGAAAGTGTTCTATCTTCCAATGCAAGAGTTCCAACGAAGCAACTGAAAATGCCAGGGGTGGAGTGTAAATTGAGGGAGCAAAGCCATGAAAGTGGTGGAGTCCAAAGCATAGGCCGGAGAACTCTGCCTGAGAAGGAGTCAGAAACATTTGCTCAGTTGGCAAGCAATAAGGAGACAAATATTGCAGAGAAGAAAATGAACCTTTAGGACAGCCAGACTACATGACCTTCTGCTTTACTAAGAATATTACAAGGATGGGGTGGATTGGAAATGGTGCTGGAGGCTGATGTGTGTGAAGAATATATGGAAATTGGGGTCTCATTTATTTCTGTAAATGAAGGGTATCTTTATAATCACCTTATATCCTTATAATAACCCCTGAGAGGAAAATATATTTTTTATTATTATCATTATTATTATTATTATCACAATGCTTAAAAGCTAATATCAAGAAATATAGGAAATGAGTGGCCTGTCCAATTTGTTGAGCAAAGGGAGATGTCACTGGGATGGAGACCAGCTCCTTACCTCCAACCCGATGCTCTCTCCAGATCACCACACTGCCATAGAAACACTGCACAATCATTTGTATGCTAGACATTCAGGGATAGAAACATAACCACCACCAACTAACCAACTAACCAGCCAACAACCAACCCAAATACCCAACCAACCAGACAAACAAACACCTGTTAGTAGGGAAAGAATCTATTCCACTTCTGCACCCTACCTTGCAGCCAGCAGTTCTCCCAGAAACATTTCAATTTTATGGACTTCGTTTTTCTTCTCAGGAATATGTTGCTTACTCTCTCCTAAGTCTTCTGTACTTAATCTTTCATCCATTTCATGGATCCAAAAATTCAGTTTTCTGTGTTGATCTTCAAAGCTAAAGAAAACAAACACACCTTAGAGAAATTTTAATATCCTCATTATAGTAAATAAATTCCAGTATCTGAGGTCACAATGTCTATGGCAATTAAGATCTCATGAATTTTCAAGTAGAGAAGAAAACTCGACAATAAGCCAATTAAATTATCACTTATTTCAGTAACAAAATGATAAATTCTGGACATTTCTCTTGAGATACAGGCAAAAAAAAAAAGAAGCACCTTATCTTGCTGAGTTGATTTCCTTGGTAATTATAGCTGGTAATTACCAACAAGATAACAGTCCCATGTCAGTGGGCACTCAAGTTTGTGTCTTACTACAAAGACCCTGAATTGGGGCCAGTGGATAAATGGGGCAGTAGAAGCCCTGGGAAAAGAAGGAAAAGTCATCTCTGTGTCTTTGTACCTTATGGGGATTTGAATGTGGCACAAGAGCTCTAGGGCTCTTAAGTTTTGAAAACAACATAAATTCTCTAAGAAACCTTGACAAGAGTCAGGCACATTACTCTCCAACCAAAAAGGCATTTTGATTATACTGACATCTTTCTTTTCCTAGCAATAGAAATTTTTTTTTCTTTCTAATTTTATATTCACCCCTGTTGACGTAGCTTCCTGACTGGAATCTTGATCCAGAGAAATACAATAGGTGTTTTCTGCCGTAATTCCAACCCAGCAGAAGGAGACACAGGAAAGAACTTGGGTAATCTAAAACCTGGGTATCAAAACTCTAACATCTTGAGTTAGCCAAACAGACAAAAAAATACATGCATTTATGCCATTAACAATTATTAGTGAATATAATTCCTTTCTTTTTCTATATAGAAAATAAAGCCAAATGATGCCATCAAAGTTTGAGCAATCAATTGTTGTCCTAGTATGAACATGTACTTAAGGTCAAAACTTATTATAATTTGAACTCACAGTTTCAAATATTTTTTGTTTATTCCCAATGGGTCTTTAAATCCTGAAAATATATTCTGTGTATGATGAAATCTACACTTGTCAAAACAACCTACCTCCCAAGTTCCAAAGCACAGTCTTGAAGAGCCTGTTTGTCTTTAAGGCATTGTTTCAGAAATGCCTGAAACTCTTCATTAGCCTTTGTAATTTGTTCCTGAATGCTACTGACAATTTGTTTAGACAAATGTGCATACAAAGTTTGCCCTTCTTGAGTCACCGCATCGAGCTTGCTCTGCCCATCACTGACAGAGTCCAAAAGGTTCTGTTTCGGGAAATAAAGGTAATAGAAAATATTTGTTATTATTCAAAGACCCTGCTGCATGGGAGCATTAATTACAATTCTGACCTGAGAAAGTGGAGCAAGAGAAGAAAAACAGAGCCCAAAGGAAGAAGGCCTTTAACAAGGCTGGAGTGAGAACGATGTATACAATCGGATATAATCAAGACTCAGAATGGAGGACGGTGCCAGCCAGTCACTGGAACCACCGAGGACCAACTGCGAGCAACATTGAGCTGGAAAGGAGGATGCTCTCATCAAGGTCTGTTCTCAGTCTCTCCCCATTCCCACCATCCCAATCTGGTCCAGGCTCCACCTCCTCACATGGTTAGTGTGACATATTTTAACTGATTACCTGTCTCCACCCCTCCTCCTTGTCTGACCCCCTGAGCACAAAACCCTGTCTTCAGATCCCTTCTTTTCTTGGTATGCACCTCTTCCTTGGAAGATCATATGCATGGGCATGGCTTCAACAGAGCAAAAGAAGCCCAAGACTGCTGTGCTAGCCCCGCCTCTCCACTGAGCTCCACGGTGGCATTTGCGATCGTCACTCAGACTTTTCTTCGTGGAATTCCACTGCATCTCAAGCCTCAAAGGGGACAACTCCACATCTGAATTCACCATGCCTCCTGCAAAACCGCTTCCTGTATTATAATGCTCTTCCTACCCTGACTGCTAATGAGTTATCTACATAATTGCCATCACCCATTAGGCCACAAAATCCTCACGTTCCTCATTAATTTTCTAAAATTATTTTTACAAGACTTAACACAGTGCTTGGCTCAGATTAGTCGCTTGAAAAACCTGGCCAAAACTCAATTTGAACCTAGGCTCCTGTCAATCATTCTTACCTCTGCGTCACAATGGCCTTCTCTTACCAGAATTTATACATTTTTCATTGTCTGTAACACCTATAAAATCTATAATATCTATTGCTTTTATTTGAATATATCGTAGCTCCAAATTTAGATGATAGGTTATTAAAATACACAAGCCATGTCTTCTTTCTTAAAACTCCTTCATGATAATGATGTAAAATAGATACAATTATTTATGCTTTTACTGCTATAAAAACTGAAATTAGGTTTAGTTCCGAATGAATTCCAAAGAATGATCAACAGGCTAAAAAAGAGAGGAAAGGGATCTAGAAATTCTGAAATTCTAACATTTTCTCAACTTACTTTTCATATATCAACTATCTCCTTTTCAGTCAAGAAACCTCATTCTGTTAGGGAAGAAGAAAAATTTGAAGAAAATAAGGTTTGGGGACATAGATGATTTAGGTCTGACTTGAAGGCACTTGAGTGCAGTTGAGGGAAGAAGGAAAAGCAGTGCCAGCTTGCATACCTGAAGATCATGGAGCTTTGCCTCCAGAACTTTGCTGTCCCCAGTTCTATCTGATGATTCCTTTGCCGCTGCCTTTATTCCAGAAAACCACTCTTGAAATTCCTGCATAGACTCTTTGGAAAGTAACGAAAGTAAGAAATACATCCAAAACATTGAAAGAGCTTCCAGGATGACCACAATGAATTAATTCTGGCCTTCAGCCCATTGCATCTTGCCTTACAACATATTCCAGAAAGAAAACAACAACGATAATAATATAGAATATAATACAGTATGATCTATCATCATGACTGTTCATGGTAGAATTGAGAAATTATCAAAGATATAAGACTGAAAAGAAATTCGTATTCCTGACACGTGTGATTTCCCATTGTGTTTCTTTCTTTCGGTAAAGAAAGATAATTGCCTGATTATGTCAGATTGAGCAACGCTCTAGAGGCATTAAAGCCATTCCTATGGCAAAGGGAAGAACCATCTCCTCTGCCCACCACGCTGACTTAGAGCATCTTACATCCATACCAGAGCAGAGGCACAACTGTGTGGGAGGCCGAGTCAGGGACACATGACCAGCAATTTCCTGAATTACGTGGCTGAATTTCACAGCCTCTCCTAAGATCCAAGTTTACCGTGTCACTTCATCATAGCGGTGGGACTCATTTTCCACATAAATGAGCCCTACACACAAAATCAGATGGAGTTCAGATTCCTCAAGATGGCAGACTCCTACTCTCTTAAGGAGAAAAAGGAAGAATTCTGAGTATGGTGAGAGCCCAACCACAACAATTTGATTGCTCAAATCTCACCACACACACAAATTTAAAACGCTACTCTTGTGGAAAGTTTTCTGGCAGTTTCTAGGCAGCATTTGGTTTGGACCGTGTCTTGTAAACAAACTATTCACGCTAAGACCTGTCAGAGCTCACCATTGAAGTGTTCTTCCAGAGACTCCTGAAGGCTGGCCTGTGTCTTGGAGCAGGACTGGCTCACAGCCTCGTGTCTCTTTATCAGCCCCGTCACCGCACTGCCCAGGCTCTCCAGCTCCGCTGAATGGTATTTGCGGCACAAGCTATTGAGATTTTCTTGGGTGGAACTGATGCTGCTTTGCTGACTTTGAAGTTCTTTTTGTATTTCCTACAGAATAAAAATATGCCGTGAAGGATATTCATCACATTCAAGAGAAATATTCCATATACTCCACTCTGGAATGTTTTTTGGAAATTGATGTTGTTGAAATCCACTCAATAATGTATATATTTTTGTCGGACTTCTTTTTTTTTTTTTGAGTATTTGTGATAGATTTGTGTTGATTCTTTCAGAATTTTGCCCAGTTCTCCTCGGGAACAACTGCGAACACTGTTGAGAGGTAGCTAGGATTTGGGTTATAGTTTAGGATTTCAAGCAAATTGAAAAGGTCTTTGTGGATTCCAGCCCAGGATCTTGGGTTTAGTTAGTCGATTAGAAGCTATTATATTAATGGAGTCACCCGCCTATGTTCACATCGTCCATGGGCTACTTGGGCTTTGTTTCAGGATCACAGGCCACATCAAAAGCACCAGTAGTTAATTTTAAAAGTGTATGTCCTTAGTCTCAAGTACAGTAAGAAAATATGCTAAAAGAGCACAGAACACATATGTTGTTTTCTCAACCATTTTTAAAAAATATATCCCTCTCAGGATGAAAGCAGTCATGCTGACCAATAAAAGTAATTAAGTGATGAAAAACTACTAGGCATTCAAGCTTGAAAATGTGTAGAAATTCAAACAGTTCTTCTATAGGCTCCCACCTTTTTATTAAAAAAATATCTTAACAAGTATAACCTATGAGTAGGTCCTATAGCAATGCGTGCTTTCTATTTTTAGAATATTTGTCTTTGGTTTCTTACCACCTGCATTCAGTTCTCCATCTGTTATTTGCTTTGCTGTCTCCTATATCATGAATTAGTTGGTTTGGTGTTAACATGGGTAATTGAGAACAGAGGTTACATTTTTATTATAGTCACCGAAAAACAGGAGAACTAATATTAGTATTGAAGTGTAAACACTTAGTGACAGTTTATGACTTACCTTCACTTTTTTCAATCCTTCACAAGTCTCAGTTCGGGCACAGTTCATCAACGATTCTTCTAGTTTTGTCAGCCAGGTTGCAATGTCATTAATAAACTTCTCCACTTGTGCACTCTGAGAGGTGAACTCTTTCAAGGTTCCTTTTGCTTCTTCAGTAATTTCTTTGGCATGCTCCAGTTTCTGCCTTAAGTCGGCTTCTATGAACTAAACATAAAGTAAGATTGCATTAAAATCTGTGAAGACCAGAGCACTCATTCAGTAGGATTCCGTTCACGTGCAGCTTAACTGTAAAAATCGCAGAAGCCTAACGATGGATGCTAATTCAACTTTTCTAAGAAGGAAAATCAGTGGGTACAAGTTGCCAAATATCTTATGTAATGGGAAAATGGAAAGAGTGAAGATTACCGTTAACACTGGACTTTTTAAAGGGGAAGCTTTGACTGAGGTTCCAGGGAAGCCACGAGATCCCGTTTCAAAAGCAGAGCCAGACTTACACAGAGTAACCAAGCTGGGGACCAAAAACCTGTTCTTCATTCTCCCTGGAAATACACACTTTTCCCCCTGAAGTAGTCGCTACTTTGAACAAACACCACGTGGGGATTTTATACTGAGGCAATGTCATTTTTGTCTCCTGTTTAAAATATTCGATGAGGCTAGTTCTTCTCTCCTCCCTGGGTGATTGATTTTGGGAGGGGCCTGAACTTCTCTGGCCCCATGCATAATAAAAAAAGAACTTATAATCCTGACCGATTGCCAAGCAGTTTCAATTCCTCAGTTAGAACACCTAGTCCCATTTAATAATCAAAACTTTGAACTGAAAGCTAAGACGTTTTTTCCTATTCTCAGCTCAGACCAGGTGCAAAGAGGAAGCCTCCAGTGGAGAAAGGGGCCAAGTGCCTTTTTTTGTCTTTCTTCACATTCTTTCTTCTCCCTGACTTTCTACAGCCTCTGACCCCTGCAGGCTTGGACAGGCAGGAGGTAGGTGACCACTCCTGGGAGCTGGCATCTCTGCTTTCCGGGCCGGGTGACAGTTTACACACTTCTCTCACAGGCCTCGTGTGTGGGGTTTTCTGAGGCTTCCCTCACTGCTGCCGCCTCCCGCTGACGTCCCCTAGATGCGGGCAATACAGTCCCGTCTGGCTCTTCACTTTCTCCTGGTGCAGCCTGTGGGCATCTCTTTAACTCCTAGCTGCCGAGGCCTGTTCATCCCCCCAGAAAGCCTTCTTAGGTACCTTGAGATGCACACAAGTAATGCTCTCCTCCTCCTTTCCTTTCATAATTCATTTCTGGGCCAGAGGTCACACGCTGGCATTTCATCCCAGATGACTCTGGGATGCAGGCCACTCAAAACAATCATTTCTCCTTTGGCAGATACATCAGCAGTCAGCCAGCCTGTCTCTCACCCTTAAGGTCTTACGTGGTGGGAGTTAGATACTAGACTCCTGTGTCTGCCAACTGCAGGGGGCATATGCCATGCTCTCTAGACGGTACCATCAAAATCCTTCTCATTTTGAGGTAAGATGCAGGCGCCCCCATACTTCCTCCCTGAGTATAGGTAGGGGTGTGTGTGTAAGAGAGAAACCGGAGAACAACAGAAGCTCTCTCTCAAAACCCTGCCTCCATCTTCACTCTGGCAAAGTCCAGCTGTTACCCGCTTATGCCCTTGATATGCACAAGCTCTCCTTTTCAGTTCTGTGGATGATCAGCATCGCTTTTGCCTATTCTTGCTTCAGGTGAAACTTCTAACCTTCTGGTACAAGTATATCATCCACCAATGATACTAACTGATAGATACACAGCCTTGGGTCAGAGCAAAAGTATAGGTGATCCAACAAGATTGACTCGTTAGCAAGAAACAGTAGATAAAGAAGAAATAGGAAGACAGAAAATGAGGGCAGCAACAAATAGAGAGCTGAAAGTAATGAGTCAGAACCCCTGGCCCCAAGCCCGGCGCTGGCTGCTCCCAGGCTCCCTCCCTGAAGCCGCCCAGTTTGCCTGGTCAGACCTGGTCTGCCTGGCCTGTCTCCTGGTTCCTGTGGATGTGCGCCATCTAAAGGGCCTTGAAGGGAGATCTGTGATCGTGGTCCCTCCAAACACCATTACTCAGTAGATGGATTAGAAAAATGTCAATAAGAATATCAATATTCATAAATGTGGTTTCTGTTTCTGTCTAGGCTTAAGATGGTCCATGAGGCAAGTTGGATGCTACCACTTCCAAAATTTAGTAAGGAAAAAAGGAACTAATCTTATTATAATATTTGAGTTGGAAATATGCTATTAATACTAGCACAAGGAATTCTAAAAATGTTAATATTTTAACCCCCGTATCTGATAACGTCTATGTGCTTGCTTGGAATTACTACAATGATAACAATAAGAATATACACGCACATATACATATACATGTAAATAAATACATAAAGTGTGTGTATATATATATATATATATGTGGACATATATATACACTTTTTTCAGAGTGTATAGTATATAGAGTTATTACAAACTTGATTGAGTGCTTACCTGAAGATCTGGTGGTGTTTCTGGATTTTTAGTTAATTCTTTAAGATCATTAACTTTGGAATGAAGTTCTTCTAATCTCAATGCTCTCTTTTTAACTTCAGACTGCAAAATAAAAGACAAAGGGGAAAAACATAACTAATCAAAACACTGACATGTTATACTTGGCATTTAATAATTTCAAGCATTAACTCTGTCAAAAAGCCCCAACTTTAACCCAGGGTAAAAAAAGCAAAACAAAACAAAAAACAAAAAACTAAAACTAAAACTCTGCTTCATTTTCTGAGGACTCTCATTATTTGTGAACGTGTAAAAATGTCACCATTAACATTCACTGGGAATGTGAGGGAGTATGCAGAACTTTCTTTCTTCCTACTCTCTTTAATTGGAAAAAAATGCTCCCGGAAAAAATTAAACATTAACCGAAAGTCTTGAGTCAGCGGGGATTTTCAACAGACTAACTGTCGTTTATTTATTAGCATTAATATCATTGGCTACTATGGCAGCCTTAAAGTCTTGAGAAAGCATTTCAAAACAAATACACATCAGGAGTGACTCTTAATTACTGTAGACTATATGTAATATAGAAGAAATATTTCAAATAGAAATTTAAAGGGTGGTTAAATAGAAATCAGGTTCATTAGGAAATTGACATCTAACATTTTGACTTTTGTCTTCTTTTTTTTTTGGCACCAACACTAACACAAGAAGAAGAAAGAATAATCAATCATTATGGAACAAATTAGGTGCTTGGAAACTTCATTAGTTATCTGGGCCCATGAAGGAACATTTTTTTTTTTTTAACATCTTTATTGGAGTATAAGTGCTTTACAATGGTGTGTTAGTTGCTGCTGTATAACAAAGTGAATCCGCTACACATATACACATACCCCCATATCCCCTCCCTCTTGCGTCTCCCTCCCACCCTCCCTATCCCACCCCTCCAGGTGGTCACAAAGCACCGAGCTGATCTCCCTGTGCTCTGTGGCTGCTCCACGAAGGAACACTTTAATAAAATATCCCTCTCAACTTAAATGTGGTATTTTGGTGCTTTGTAGACACTAACAAACTCCTGATGCCTTCAATCTAGAAAGTGATTTACTTGCCCAGTAAGAATTAATGAATTGCCTGCCAGGCCCACTGGCCTTCCCCAGAAGCAGCCTGGGCAATTAAGGAGTCACCCCTATGCAGCTAAGCTTCATTTCCTGCACCGCAGCAGCAATGACACTGCTGGGCACCAGGCTGAATCCAGCTCTCTGATTTTAGTAGCTGGTGCATCACAGAGCATAGCATAAAAAACCCACCTCTGTGAGTGACTGAACCTGGACATAATGAACGTGGCTGAGGCCCACTGGCTCCCTGGATCCCAGAGGTCAGTAGTAGGTGTATCCTCCAGGCTGGCTGAACAGCTGGCCCTGATCTGTAGCATTTACCACCGTTTTGAGCTACAGCATGATGTCACAGAACACGGAGCTGGAAGCACCATACAGGCGTACACGTTCTATAGTATTTCCATCATATGGATATAATAAGTGTCAATAACTCAAGAGCCAGATAACAGTAATTGTCAAATAATAATTAGGAAGTGACAAGTTTGGGGAATTCATTACTTTCATTTTTAATACAACTTAATGGTACAGTTATTTACAATTTAATTTTTAATAATGGTCGTGTTTATCACTGGCTCACAAAATTCCTGAAAACGTAGTGACTTTTGTGAGCTGGTACAAGCTGTGCTCCAGTACGCACCACTGTTTGAGCTGTTATGTTAATTTAACATCAAAGGTAACAACTAAAGAGACTGTGGGATCCCTCTCCTGACTGTACTTTTGGTCTGGATAATTTCCTCTACTTCTGTTTGCTCTTAGAAATAGGAACAATCTATAGAATGTTCTCTGGGTAAATACAGCCGATAACTTAGGCAATACAGATGATTCAACCACATTTTATTCAGACTGCAGTCGTTCTTTCATGTGTCTGTCATGTTCCACACATGTGCCAGGCCCAGCACTGGGCCCTGGAGCACAGGATGTGAACAGTCTCTCCCCTCACCAAGGGCACAGTCAGCCCCATGCTTTGTGAAACGGGTTACCTCTGCTCACTCTACTTCCCCTTACCCTACTTCATTTTTCATCATAGCCCAATTACTGCTTGACATTTTACATATGATATACATTGTAATGTAAATAACATAAATACCATAAGGGTAGTGACTTTGTCTGTTTTACTATTAAATTCTCAGGTGCCCAAAACAGTGCCTGCCACGTTTTAGGTGCTCATTGGGAATTTGATGAGCAGATGAATAAATGAATGCAAGAAATGGGAGTTTAAAAGAGGAATTTAAAATAAATTGGCCACTAGAACTTTAAAAGCCCACTTTCCGTGGGAATCTGTGACCCTCCAACCTCCAGTTTTCTTCCACTTCTGCAAAGGCAGTGGAAGAATCCAGCACCTAACTTAAGTGTTCAGGACCCGTGGTAAGTACTCAGTAAACATTTTGTTTGAATGAGGAAAAAATAGACACTAAATATCATTAGATTGCAAACATTTTCAATTTGGTTTTCCGATAGGAAGGTGCCGTAATCTCAGATGAATGGGACAAATTGTAGATTTTGTGAATCTTTACTTTTCTACTAATACTTTAAGAGCCCCAACTAAGAAATGATAAAAATGCAAAAAAGAAAACATCCCTCTTGGGCTTCCCTGGTGGCGCAGTGGTTGGGAGTCTGCCTGCCAATGCAGGGGACATGGGTTCGAGCCCTGGTCTGGGAGGATCCCACATGCCACGGAGCAACTAGGCCCGTGAGCCACAATGACTGAGCCTGCGCGTCTGGAGCCTGTGCTCCACAAGAGAGGCCGCGACAGTGAGAGGCCCGCGCACCGCGATGAAGAGTGGCCCCCACTTGCTGCAACTAGAGAAAGCCCTCGCACAGAAACGAAGACCCAACACACCCAAAAATAAATAAATAAATTAAATAAAATTTAAAAAAAAAAGAAAACATCCCTCTTATCCATAGCCTAATCAACTTTCAAGTAAACAGCAAAAGACAGTAAAGAGTTTTATTACACTTATTATGTGCCTTGAAAGGAAGAATGAACTTTACTTTTTTTTTTCCAGTGGTTTGTTTTCTTTCTTTCTTTTTTTTAAATTGAAGTATAGTTGATTTACAACATGGTGTTAGTTTCAAGTATACAGAAAAGTGATTCAGTTATACACAAATATATATCTATTTTTTCCAGATTCTTTTCCCTTATAGGTTATTACAAAATATTGAGTATAGTATGTGTCTTAAAAGGAAGAATGAACTTTAAAAAAAAAGACACAATTTTTTATACTCTGGTCAATGATGTACCACAAGCTCACGTATGAAGGTAAAGTCATTTTACCTCAAATTCTTTCAGGAATTCTTCTGCTTTGAGGCTGTTATTCAGGTTGCTGATGCTTTTGGTCAGCTGTGGAACAGAATTGTTTGCCCATCCGTCGATCTCATCTTTACTCGTAAGTACATCATCCCAAATGGACAGGCCTACTCTCAGCCTGTCCATGTTTTCCTCAATTTTCTCTGATATCTGGGATAGAAAAGAGAGGCCATATCATTAAATCTGAGGCTTTCAGATGCTCTTTGCCCATCGAAGTATTAAATATGTCAATGCTTCTTTCATATTCTGACTGAAAAACAAAGTTTTACAAAAATTATTATAATCTAATTAGTGCTCCTGGCTCAAGTGAATGCTAACCATTACATAAAGTATTTCTGTCATTAGGAGAGTTGATTGAATTTTGATTTTCATCTGTAAATTGGAAAATAATAACAGGTCTATTGCAGTCTACAATAATATAACTCACTCTAAGGTTTAATTTTACAGGATAGGAGTCTAGCTAGGGCAGTACTGTATTTATTTTTGAAAATGACACAATAAGCCCTTTTATTTGTAATGCTGAGATACAAAAATGTGCATAATTAGACTTGGACATATTTATAGAATAAGTAAATGCACAGGAGAACAACCTACTCTGCATGGTTAAAGTATTATTAGTATTACTGTTTAACAATCTTCCCATAATAAGAATACCATTTTAAAAGTGGAGGCAGATAAGGTTTTCTGAAGTCCCCAAATTATTTGATTATAATATGCAAACATCAATATCTAACTTCAGCAATTTAGCTTAAGTCAGGGAATCTACTGTAGGTTAAACTTCTGAACCTAAATATTGATAACAGGGGAGCGACAGAATCACAGGAATTATGAGCTGGAAAACAATGTAAAATATGTATGGATTGAGAGGTAGAGTTTCAGAGAGATCGAGTGACTTGTTGTATGGGCACATAGCTAGCAAATGACAGAGCAAGAACTAAAAGCCAAGGATATAAACTACAAGTCCAATGCTTTTCAATGCACAATTATAGTCTCATTACTTTAAATTATTATCCATTATTGTTTAATATTCTGGAATATGTTTATCAATTATTCTTCTATTTTATCCATGATCCCAAGGTTTGGAAAAGAAAAACATTTAGAGTTATAAATATGTTATGATTGAAGCTATCAAATGAAATTCTAGAAAATCTGCCAATTTAACAAAATAAAGCAAATAATGTTTAACTATTTCTAAATTGTATGTGAACACTATTTTTTTTAGAGTATCATTTTGAATTTAGCATTAAAAGTTAAAAAAGGAAGTCACATTCCTGAATAATCCTTGCCCAAAAATGTGACTGAGAAATGTGAATATGTAAACTATTCATAGAATCCCAGGTGATGAGCTTACATCCAGCCATTTGTCCACAGTGCTTTCCATGTCTGTTTTCACCAAGATGAAATCACCACTGTGAATTTTCTTCAGCTCAGACAACAACTGTTTTCCTTTACTGGTAAAATCATCCAATTCTTTCTGTTTATTACACATTTCATTCTTGGCAGTTGCATGCTATGGACATAAATGTTTCCTTAATTAATAAAACAACCAGAGATATGTCAAGAATTTATAACCATTTGCCTCTAAGAAATTTAATTCATGGTTGACCTTATGCAGAAACCACTGGTAATAATGAACTATACAGATATATATAATTTTCTCGAATTGCTAGAATCCCAGGATATAAGTATTCCTGAAAAAAAAAGGTTGGGGCTTCCCTGGTGGCGCAGTGGTTGAGAGTCTGCCTGCCAATGCAGGGGACACGGATTCGAGCCCTGGTCTGGGATGATCCCACATGCCGCGGAGCAACTAGGCCCGTGAGCCACAACTACTGAGCCTGCGCGTCTGGAGCCTGTGCTCCGCAACAAGAGAGGCCGCGATAATGAGAGGCCCGCGCACCGTGATGAAGAGTGGCCCCCACTTGCCGCAACTAGAGAAAGCCCTCGCACAGAAACGAAGACCCAACACAGCCATAAATAAATTAATTAATTAATTAAAAAAAAAAAAAAAAAGGTTGAGCTTGTCAGCATGAATTAGCTATATCTAAATATACTGACAAGAGTTTTATAGAGAATGCATTATGAGTAAAAACAAATCTACTAACAAAGTCTAATAAAATAAATACATCTTGAATTATTACCTTTGATAAAGCCCACTTAAGGTCCTCCTGATCTTTTACAGTAGTTCTGGTTACAATCACATTGCTGGCATTTTCTAGGACTTTAGTAACAGCTGACTTCAAATTCTGATACTCTCTCATTAAGTCAATAAGTCCACAGCATAGACCCTGGCTGTAATGATTAAGAAAATACATCATTTATTGTCACATATCAGGATAAGGAAGAGTTCCCCCACGATTGGACCTGATATATAACTACATAAGGGTACTCTGATAAATGCTGGAATCAAGGGAAAACCTATTTCCACCTACTGGTGTCAAAAGCATTCTGGTGTCAAAAGCAATCTGACTTAACCCTAATGTCCAAAATGTTCTCCATGAATGAAGAATCCACCTAGTCATTAAAACAAAATCTGTTAAATTTTTAAAAAAATTATCTGTGATTTAATTACTTCATAGTATGTGAGTTGAGGGGAAGGAAACCCACTCCTCCCAAAAAACCCCAAAAAACAAAACAAACAAAAAATACTGCTCAATAATTAAAGTACAGGGACTTCCCTGGTGGTACAGTGGTTAAGAATCCACCTGCCAATGCAGGGGACACAGGTTTGAGCCCTGGTCCGGGAAGATCCCACATGCCGCAGAACAACTAAGCCCGCAAGCCACAACTACTGAGCCCATGTGCCACGACTACTGAAGCCCACGTGCCACAACTACTGAAGCCCATGCGCCTAGAGCCTGTGCTCCGCAATAGGAGAAGCCACTGCAATGAGAAGCCCGCGCACCACAGCGAAGAATAGCCCCTGCTCACAGCAACTAGAGAAAGCCCATGCACAGCAACAAAGACCCAACATAGCCAAAAATAAATAAATTTATTTTTAAAAAAAAATTAAAGTACATATGAGATTTTCTTTTCCATTTCAAGAACACAAATTTTCATTAAATATGAATCCCCCAAGAATCGTCAAAATATAAGATAGTTTTTGTTCATAAGAGTAAAATGCCTTTGAGCAAACAATTCTTCATCCAGAAATTTTTCAAAAGAAAGAGGTGTGCACTAAGATTTGGGTAAAATTATATCCTTCACACCATTATTTGTAATAGGAGAAAACTTAGAAATAACCTAAATGTTAAAAATAGGCCAATAAGTGAATAAATTGTGATACATTCTTATGATTGAATACTGTGCAACCTATAACAAATCACAATTTAGGAGAATATTTAATAACATGGAATAGGGCTTCCCTGGTGGCGCAGGGGTTGAGAATCTGCCTGCTAATGCAGGGGACACGGGTTCGAGCCCTGGTCTGGGAAGATCCCACATGCCACGGAGCAGCTGGGCCCGTGAGCCACAGCTACTGAGCCTGCGCGTCTGGAGCCTGTGCCCCGCAGCAAGAGAGGCCGCGATAGTGAGAGGCCCGCGCACCGCGATGAAGAGTGGCCCCCGCTTGCCACAACTAGAGAAAGCCCTCGCACAGAAACGAAGACCAAACACAGCCATAAATAAACAAATAAATAAATAAATAAATAAAATTTAAAAAAAAAAAAAAAAATAACATGGAATAAAGTTTTTGCAATATGGTTAAATTTTTAAAAGCCTATATTAGTAGTCAACAGTATATAATAAAAAGCTTATGTATACATAAAAAATTAAATATGAATGTTACAGATGCTTTATTTGTAGTCCCCCAAACTGGAAAGATCCCAAATATCCATCAGTTGGTGAATGGATCAACTGTGGTACACCTAGTAAATGGAATGTCATTCAGCTATAAAACTAGATTGGACTCTGTGGATACATATCACAATGTGCATTGAGCTAAGTAAAAGAGGTATTTAACCAAGTGTAGTAAAAACTTACGTATACACCAAAAAATGAACATGAGTGTTTAGATATGCTTTATTTACAATTGTCCAGACTGGAAAGAACCCATTTATGTGTGATTCTGAAAAAGATGATACTACAGAGACAGAAAAATGATCAGTGGTTGCCAAGGATCGGGAGTGAGGGGAGGGATTGATGACAGTGAGACATAAGGGAATTTTTTCAGGTGGTAGAACTGTTACTGTGAAATTTGATAATTGTGATATTTACACAACTGCATGAGTTTGTTAAACTTCTACAGTTTAAGGGTATACACTTAAAAGGGTGAATTTTACTGTATGTAAAACATACCTCAATTACAAACAAATACAACAAAATGAAAAAGAAAATCAGGGGTTAAGACTCTCCTGGTGGCACTTTGTAACTGTTGACAACTCTGGATTTTAAGCATCAAATTTTGTATGTAATTGTTATCTCAAGACAACTTCCTCAACAAAGTTCTGTAGGACTAAATTTTTAACATTACTAAATAGACACAGAATACCTAAGTTGGCAAAAGATATTAAACTCTTGATCACACCAACGCAAATCAACAGGCAATGGCCCAATGTCATAAATTAAGTAGAAAGTTAAAAACAAAAACTGAGAAGTTTTTTACTTACTTTTCATGAATTAGTTTTTTGGTGTCATCCCAGGTAACCTCTAAGCGGTTTATCTCCCTGTCGACTTCAGGTGCAAAGACTACATCTTTCTGAGCAATTTGCTTAGCTTTGTCTTTCAACCAACATAGTTCATGCTCATGAGAATTCAATTCATCTTCTAACTGATTGAAAACTCTCAACCTGCAAATTAAAATGTTATTTTATCATTAATTTACTAAAGGTAGTGAACTAGTATTTCCTTTCCATAAAGCATGCGTATTGGTAGCTAGAAAAGCTTTTAACACAGCAATTCATGTATATCAACAGATAAAGATGTTTTTAAAGTTAACTTTGCATAATTCAGACTGTACCTTAGAAAACATTTTAAGTCATTCTTACTATTCACCTTCAAATTGCTATTAAGTTTGTATTCTCTTTCTATTTTGCTTTGGTGGTATAAGAATTTTGACTAGGGCCGACATTGGAGGTAAAGTAGGTGAGTATTTATCGCAAGGTCATTGGTAAGAAATTCTTCTGGGGACTTCCCTGGTGGCGCAGTGGTTAAGAATCTGCCTGCCAATGCAGGGGACACGGGTTCAAGCCCTGGTCTGGGAAGATCCCACATGCCATGGAGCAACTAAGCCTGTGTGTCACAACTACTGAGCCTGCGCTCTAGAGCCCATGAGCCACAACTACTGAGCCCACGAGCCACAACTACTAAAGCCCGCACGCCTAGAGCCTGTGCTCCGCAACAGGAGAAGCTACCGCAATGAGAAGCCCGCGCACCGCAACGAAGAGTAGCCCCCGCTCTCCGAAACCAGAGAAAGCCCGCGCGCAGCAATGAAGACCCAACACAGCCAAAAATAAAAATAAATAAAAAAGAAATAAAAAAAAAAAAGAAATTCTTCTGTGCCCTGAAGTTCAACTCATATTAATAGTAATATTTAAAAATAAAACTTTACCTACTTTTTGAAAAGATTACCACTAGAAAATGATCATGGGTTATTTTGGTCCTTAATATATTAATATTTGAGTATTTGTAAAAAAAGTGGTCACAGAGAGGCAGCCACTGACTCTTCTAGTTCTTGCATTTTGGTATAGTGCTGACTATACGCATTATCCCATTTAATTCCCAAAGCAAAGCGGCCAGGAGCAGGCATTATCAAAATATCTCCATTTTATAAGAAGAGAGGTGATTTGCTCAAGGTCACCCAGTAACACATGAGTATGGTATGACTGGGATTTAATGATCAATCGATTCCAGGCAACATTTTCCGTAGCCTCTGTACAACCTTGGTGAGTTCAGCGTTGTGGGTACTGACGTGGCTCTCGAGCCCAGCCCAGGCCTCCTCCAGCAATTTTAGGATCTCCCGGTCTGCTGGAACTGAGCCTCCGAGGAAGGGCCACGCAGCACCAATCCTACCGCTTATTTCCTGGGTGAGTCATTTGCTCCTTTGCCACACTTGGCTCCTCCTTCTACCCTTACTCTGGAGGCCATTTTTCCTTCCCAAATTTTATTCCCTTTTGTAAATTTATTGCTAAACTAGTCAGATAGCTTATTGCCCATGAGGCATATAACCTCAGGAGGCATTATCACCTAACCAAAGCCTTAGCTTGATGTTTGATTCTGGTTAAAAGGAAGCAAATGGCAATGACTGTGGCAGGGTCAATATAATCTTTATCCATTATGGGCGCCTTAGCATGAACGCATTTCTGCTGTTTCTTTGCCCCCTGAAAAATGGAAGAGAAAGCAATGCTGAGAAGATGAGTGGGGAGAAGTTCTACTGAGAAGGAAAAAGAAGGTTGAAAAGACCGCTATAGTAAAAAATTACTTCTCAAATTTACTGCAGAAAAATACCTTTGACCGCTTAGCTTCTCTGTTAATCTCACCTGACAAAACCCCGACTTTGCTTAAACCCACTTCTCTGCATTCTCCACACCTCTAAGCAAACAGGTAAAAGTAGTGGGGGAGAACCACTTTGCCAGGCTGTTTGGGTCCCCTTCAAGTGAATGAACACAAATCTCAAATGGCAGCTTATTACTTACCAAGCACCGGAGGCTTCATTCCCATTTCTCCCTACGTTTTCTCCCCACAACTTCCCGTCACTCACTCTCAACTAAAGACCTCACTCCAGTCCTTTCTGAGAGGCTAGAAGCCCCCGGGGAAAATTACTTCATATTTTCCACCAGAGATACAAATCTACTTCACTTTCTTTCTCCTCTGCCTTTCATTCTTGTTACAGAAGATGAGTCCCTTCTTCTATCAGTTAAAAACTGCTTAAAAATAGATGACATGATCAATATACTCTATTGTAAATAGAGTGGCTTATACATAGCTCTTAGGAAAGTCCTTAAGGAAAACAAGGAAATTTTAATACTTCTTAAGTGTTAAAATAGTCATGAATTTTATCCTCAAAATATTTTTTTTTGGCCACAAGGCATGCGGGATCTCAGTTCCCCGACCAGGGATCGAACCCGTGCCCCTGCAATGGAAGCACAGAGTCTTAACCACTGGACCGCCAGGGAAGTCCCCTCAAAATATTTTTAAAATAAGTAGCTAAATCTGGTACTATTATAGTTTTGCACAAGAGTTCATTCCAGACCAAATAAAAAGTACACGAGACCACCGGCTTCCACGCAGTTTCCATTCACCTCTGTTGAAGCGCTTGGCGGGTTAGTTCTTTCAGCCGCTCTCTGTCAGTCCTTTCTTCGATGTCCTCGATGCTTTTCAGCAGCTCCTCTTTCTGCTCTTGGAAGGCTTTCTTCAATACCGCCAGGGCGTCTGCCTCACTCTGCTTGGTTCCCAGAAGGTTCTGGATCCTCTCTAATTCAAAGCAGAGATGATCAGCTGTAGTTCTGCAGGAAGTCCTCTGCTCAGAACTTCCACTTTTGAGATGGTATTGGGCTTTGGTAAGAAGGCCATCAAGACTGATGGCAGTAGATTCTAATGTTTTCACATCTCGGATAGCATCCTTGAGGTCCCTATCTAATAAGTCAGACTGTTTCTTATTCATACTGTGGGTTGCTTCCACTGTTTGCCTCAGCCGGTGGAGAACCTCTGACAGAGAGGCATGGCCCTGCAGGAATTCGGCCAAGTGGGACAGGGCAAGCTGCCGCCTCTCCACGACCTGGCTAGCCTCCTCAAACAGCTGGTAGCAGTCCTCCGCTTTGCCCTGCAGGAGGTGAAGGTCCTCAGCGCGGCCCAGAGCACCCAGCTTCGCTAGGTGACCCTGCAGACTCTGCAATTCTCCCTTTTTGCTCTCTACTTCTGCTGCATGGTCCTGGAAGAGGAGAGAGTTAGTTATTGATTCCCCAGATACACTGTTTTACCGACACAGGTATCGTCAGGATTTGTGATGTCAAGATACATTTTAAATGCAGTGGATGGCATAAAGGTCAACTATGGAGAATCTTGTAGAAACATTTTAAAAATTTCTTTTGTTTTGCTTTGTTTATCTACATATTTCACATAAAGCATAACTCTCATTTGGAACTAATTCATTCCATGGAAAATAATTTCTTTGTGGATAGAAATAGTTAAAAGAAATTACAGATATATATAATTATATACATATGTGTGTGTATACATACATCATACATATACATATATATCTTTTAAAATCTTCCAAATATTCAATTTCTTTTAACTATACATATGCCTACAATATAACTAAAATATATAGAGAATTAGTTCTATTTTAGAATTAATTTTAATTTAGAATTATTAATATATGGAATTAGCTCTATTATATATAATGCATGTTATATATTTACATTGTAAATATTATATTAATTTATTTATATACAAATTATAATATTTATATATTAGAGCTAAGCTCTATTATATATAATACATATATTTATATTTTACCTATTATAATAATTTATTTATATACAAATTACAATATTTATGTATATATTAGAGCTAATTTTAACAGTTTGTAGGGAAGGAGTGTAAGGGACAGATGAACATTAACACCTGTTCAGAGGTAGTGAATAAGACAGGTAGAAACCTGCACAAGTTTTAGCTGCCTTCTTTTTAAACAGATGTAGATTAACCAGGGTGAGCCTATTGTACAGGAAATTTGGCTAGCTCTCAGTAAATCTGGCTTAAAATCTAGCAGAGATTTACCAACGATCTCAGCATGGTTCCCATTAAAGACAAATCATCATCTGTCTTGATCTTGACCACAGTGGCCTGAATATTCTCTTCAGCTTGACTACTAAACTTTTGAGGGCTTCTTTGAGCATTTATGGTAGAAAATTTACAAATCCACTGTCTGCCCCTTTGCTATGTAAATTTTTTAAAAACCTCTGGCCAGCTTCACAACTCAGAATATCTTTCCCAGGGACAGGGGAGTCATCCCTTTGAAATGTAGGTCATCAAGTAAGACAGCATCCCTGACTCACTACAGGAATATATGACAAAGTACTTTTCCTTTGGGTAAAGCTAATTAGCAAACCCAGCACAGAGTCAGCACTCAATAAATATTAAGTGTTTTATTATTAAATATTGTTATAAGCTTCCTATGTAGCTTATCTCCGACTATCCCAATACTTGATGGTCAGTATCTGATTTTTTTAAATGTTTTATTTTTTGATGCCTGGATAGATATTATGTATAAATTATAAATAAGGAAAATAAATCATAAATTTTAAATAACTTTCAGGCTAAAGAGTAATTCAGAAAAACTCTATCATTAAAGCATTGGAATTCAGTAGTAGTTTTCAGCATTGGAACAAAGCGAACGAAGCTAAAAAAAGGAACATTCTTATCACTTCACCCTACAAATCATTTGCTCCACTTTGAAGGAACAGTGTCTTAAGGTGGTTGCCTGTTTTATCTGAAGTAGCTTTATCTGTTTAATTTGTCTGTATAACACATTGCCTGGACCCATATGCTCAATTATTTAAACATTTGCATATTAATAAGAAGTTAAATTGCTGTCAAGTGTTTTTTTTTTTAATGTTGCATCCCTTTATAATTCAAGAGCTCTCTCTTATAAATAAATTCTTCAATCTTAAAAGAATGCACTTTACCTTGTGTCGAGTACGAGCTGCTTGATGGTCCATTATGCTTATCTCAGAAGTCATCTGTAATTCACTGAGGAACAGCTTAATCCAGACAGAAAAGGAAAGCAGCAGTTCATCAAATTGCTGGTGTTCAGCGACCACAGACTGAAGAAAGTTAATCCTAGGTACAGAAAGGTGTTGAAGTTAAAATGCCCCACAGCTGGACAGAAAGAATGATGATACGTTTTTTGAAATAAGCTTAACCAAGGGCAAAAGCAGTGTTGTCATACACGGACAGACCGGAACTCTTGATGTTTTCTACTTCTCAAACCCCGTTTCTCTCACACTTTTCCTGTCTCAGTTAATGTGACCGCCATCCACCCAGATGGTCCTACGGGTCACCCTTCATCCCTCCATTTCTTTACCACCACATCTGATCTACTCTGATCCTGTTAGCGCCCCCATCACGGCACGTTCTTTGCTCTCCTCTCCGCTTCTACACTCTGGTCTAACTCTCTTCATCTGTCGCCTTGCCTCCAACTGCTGCCACACTGGCCTCCTTCCTGCCACCGTGGCCTCCCTTCAATCCACGTTGTAGGTAAAAGCCAGAAATGACCTTAATGTAATCAGAACATTCTCTGCCAAGCTTAGACACAGGGGCAATTTCCTGTTGCACATAGGAAGGCAAAACTCCAAAACTCCTTACTGTGGTCTACGAAGGATCCCACGTAATCAACTCCTGTGCCCTCATCTGATACAGAGAGGCCTCACACTGCCACTCATCTCTGTTTCCTCAGTATCCCAGCTCACTACTGTCTTAGAGACTTTTGGCTCCCTCTGCCTGTATCCTTTGCCCCCAAAGTACCATGAATCTGCTTCCTACACAGCATCTGGATCTTAATAGATGTCACGTCCCCTGAGATGTGGCTTGGCCACCCAATCTACGGTCCCTGACATATAACCCTATTTTATTGTTTTCATATTACTGAACATCACCGGAAACAGTCTTGTTCACTCATTTGATTAATGATACATGTATCCTCTCCCTCACTGAATAAGAGACTGGACTTTACTTGCTTTGCTTACTGCTATATCCTTAGTGCCAAAAATGGTGCCTGGGATATGGTCAGGGATCAATCACTGCTTGTGTAATAAATTAGATGGATAAACAATAGGTGATCTGAGGTCAGAATCCAAAGCTGGCATTAAGAATAATACCTTAATCAAATATTAATATTTGTTACAATGGCTCATATCCAAAGTTCAACTTTTTAAATAGACTTTCATGTTTTAATCCTTACAAAACCTTCTACACATTATCTTTACAAGCATATATTATATTTTGAATGCTTTTATACATTTGTATCATTTAAAAACCCTTTCCTTTCCCTCTGGGAGACAGGCAGAAGGCAGATCCTCCTCTATTTTACAAAAAATTACTCATCTTTCAAGAGTTTGGCACCAAAGCCTTTTGTCAGCCTTTCATGAACCCATTCAAATGTCCTTTCTTTTTGTTCCCATAATATCCTGTGCTCACCTCTCATTGGATTTCTTGTTATTCCCATGCTGATCTCTAAAATACTTGAGGTCAGGTTTTATTTATTTTTACGGTTTCAATTTCTGATATCGTGCCTTGTACTCAACAGGTACCCAATAAACATTTGCTAATTGAATAAATGAATGAATAGACAATGGAACAAATACAGGTTCCACAGAGGTAAACAGCAGAACTCTGTTTACTGTTGCTATAACCCCAGCACTCAGAAGAGTGCACTACTCATTGTAAAAACTCAGTATTTGCTGAATAAATACATTAAAAATTGACTAGAAAGGTTAAATGCCTTATTCAAGATTACATGGGTATTCAGTACCAATTTAAGTCAAAATTTTGTCTTCTGGCATCTTAGAAAGGTATAAATGTCAATTGTTAATCATCTAGTCAATTAACATTTAATCCATTTTTGTCTCCTTTTAATATAATAATAATTTCCCTGCTCTCCCACTAAGATCTATATAGGAATGAAATGGAAAAAAAAATACATATCCTCTGTTGAGAAATATCATGTGAGGCAAAATTTTAATTACCTTTTTTCTCCTGTACATAAACAGCTTGGACAGTAATAATACAAACCCGAGTAATCCTATGCTCTTCAATATTGTTCAGCTAATTTGATCATTTGCCCTGATTGCAAGACTAAAATTTTGAATTGAGGTTCATTAGAAATACTAATTACTAAGCACTTTGATTTTTTAAATGACAAATAAAGTAGTTTTCTTCCCTTCTAGAATTATGTCCTGAATAACTGGGTTAAATAAAAGTAAACAAAGCTAGGCTTTCTTAATTTATATGCTCACCATTTAAAAAAATGAACAACACTAGAAGCTTTTTTTTGAAACCAAACCTTTTGCTAATTATCTGAGGCAGATCTCTCCATCTCTCATCCAGATGCTCCAAATGTAGTTTCATCATTTTCGCATCATCTTTGGAGGCCACTGAGAATAGGGATTCCTTTAGTTGCAATAGGTTGCTGTAGTTTGAGGCCTGGGATACAATTTCATTTTGCAGCCCCTGAGAAAAAACAGAAAGGATTACAGATCTCATCCCAATGAGACTGACCAGGAAGGACCACGTGACACAGGGGGTTGCTATCCAAAGGCTTTGTGTTCTTGCAAAACGGAGGTCATTGGGACCAGGCTAAAAAGGGTTTTTATCCCTTGATTTAGAAATGGATCTACTTGACCTCTAATGCAACATTAAAAATGCTTCTGAAACCTGAATTAGTTTCCCAGTGCCTGGGTTATATTAAGTTAGGCAAATTTAGAAGCTGTAGAATTTCTTTCAGAATAAAGAAACTGAGTAGGTGAAAAGAATCAAAGAAAAACTGTTGCTGAAGAAAAACAAAGCATATCTAACAATGACAGAGGTATAATTCTAGGTACTGGGAACACAGTGTGTCTCTCTGTTTAGAGACTACATTAGGCCAAACCAGGGAACTTAAAGGGTCTTCATTTTACTTTCGTGCAACAGAACTACTTATTTTTAAGTCAGGCAATGAATCTCTTAGGTGATGTGAGTGGTGCATAAAAGCTGTGGTTCCTACCTAATAAGAGATAAAAGATAAGCACTATATAGATAGTGGTAGCACGGCACATAGCTGATGCTTGTCAAAATGTTTTCTTTCCCCTCCCTAGTGAGGCCACATGTGTGATACAAGCAAAATTGCTACAGGTATTAGAGGAAGGAGTACACAGTCTAGGGACAACAGGAAAGACCTCAAAGCAGAACCAGGACTTAACGCTGAGCAGGATGAAGACACAGGCCAGGAGGTGGGAACGTACAAGGAATGTTCAGACCATGGTAGGGAGGCAGCTTGGCTGACACAGTGCCTGGATGGGGGCCAGTCTTGGTCCTCTAATTTGTACAGCACTGTTTTCCACACAGAGACATGTAGGAATACAGTTGTATTTTGTTTATCTATTTATTTACTTATTTATTTATGGCTGCTTTGAGTCTTTGTTGCTGCGCGTGGGCTTTCTCTAGTTGTGGTGAGCGGGGGCTACTCTTCGTTGCGGTGCGCAGGCTTCTCATTGCGGTGGCTTCTCTTGTTGCGAAGCATGGGCTTGAGGTATGCGAGCTTCCACAGTTGTGGCTCACGGGCTCTAGAGTGCAGGCTCAGTAGTTGTGGCACATGGGCTTAGGTGCTCCGCGGCATGTGGGATCTTCCTGGACCAGGGCTCGAACCCGTGTCCCCTGCATTGGCAGGCGGATTCTTAACCACTGCGCCACCAGGGAAGTCCAGGAATACAGTTTTATATAGGCAGATATCTTTGTATCATTTTTAAGAAAAGGAGCTATGACTTCCCTTCTTAGAACAGCTCACATTGCATTTATAAGAAGATAAACACTGGATTGTGGACTGAGCATTGCCCTTTATCCTCAGGCAGGACAGTCACTGGAGGTTTCTGAGCAGGGACTTTTTGGGAGATTAATGCAGAACATTGGTGTTTAATAAACTAGAAAGGCAGGAGAACCAAGAGCGTGAGAAACCCTCAAAGTCAAGGTAGGAGAACATGTGAAGATGGGGGAATAGGATCAGATGCTACAGACATGCTCTGATGGAGTTTTTAGAGAAGCAATTACGAAAAGTAAAAGAACTTAGTTTCCTCTTAAACATTTTGTAAAAGGTGATGGGAGAAAGTTGGGGTGTAAATCTGTTACACAATAAATATCTTTTGTGAAGCAGTATTGCCTGTTGAATTTTCTGGCACAGATAGCATCGCTTAAAGCAAGTCATTAATCTCCAGAAATCAGTAACATTGTCTGTAGTTTCAGTAATACTTAAAGATTATTTTAAGTATAAAAAGTTGGCTTCTTCAAGAATGTAATAAGCTAGTATTCTTTGTCTTTCTATCTTCTGCATTTGTGCTTATTCATTTTTTGGTGTCTTGCTTGAAAATAATCATTACTGTGACTTTTTTATTACCAAAAATTCATACAAATGCAAAAGTAGAAGGAATACAGCTATTACTCAACTTCAAAAATTATTCACTGATGGTCAACCTTGTTTCATCTATGTTTCTACCCATTTCGCCTTCAACTCCTCTGCCAGATAATTTGTATTCAAGTGCCAGACATTATGTTACAGGATTTTCTAATACATCATGGAAACTGATCATCACAAAGTTCACCATGACTTTGTCTTTCAGGTCAGGGCTGCTCTTCTTTGCAGGATCATGAAATGAAAACAAGAAGTTAAGTTGCAGAAAGGATTTCGTACTTGATTTTGTTTTACAATGCAACCATAACAAAGAGCATTTCATTTTCCTCCCACTTCCTTGAACTTGCCTGTATTAATTGAAGTTCATTCTCCACCTTGACTCTGTCTGCAGAAATGTTGGCTTCTGGGGAACTGGCTATAGCTTCACATCGCTCTAACCAAGTCAAAAAGGTAGATAGTTCTTTCTCTAGCCTACACAAAGCAGAGATAAGAAACAAATTCATGCAAAATTATCATACTTGAAAATTAAACTTTTCTGAAGTTGAGGGGTTCAACAGTAACCATTATAAATACCACAGTGTTTGTTGTCTTTTTCTAGATGTGAAGGTGCAAAAACCACTCCTTTCATGTTTGTGTATGAACTTGCACATGTGTTTAGATCTGTGCAATGTGTAAAGATACTCATACATCCCCTCCACAATCAGGGATCTTCATCTTATAATGAAGATCAATGTCTTCCCATGGTAGGCACATGAGGTGATGAGTTTTACATGTGCGATGATCATTTCCCATCACTTAAAGTCCAGAATTTCCTATTTAGGAGTAGCTATTGAAACCCTGGCTGCCAACTGGAGAAGGAAGGCTGCTCACCTCTGCCAGTGGGCCAGCAGCTTCTCGAGCACAGTCTGTCTCTCCTTAGTCTGACGCAGCAAACGCTCATAGTTCTGCTGCAGGGCTGCAGCCTCCTGCACGGAGGAGTCTCTGTTAGAGACCTTGCGGGCGCTGGCTGACAGGCCAGCCACCGTGCTGGTCAGGGATTCCAGGGCCTGACAGAGATCCTGATGCAAGAGCAAAAGAGTTCCATGAATGCACATCATCAAGAAAGGAGACCTAAGTTTTTATTTGAGACCCTTTATCACCACACGTTTTCCCAAAGGCATAATAAACAGCAACGGTACTAAAAAATGTCTCTGCCCATGATTTTCAGCAAAAAAAAAAAGTCTCTGCCCATGATTTTCAGCAAGACATAGTGAAAGTGACAAGCAAGTTACTTCATGAATGCAGAAGTCAAAGGTGAGAATGGAGAGACTATTCCCCAAATAAGAATTTGTTGCTGTTTATCTCAATAATTACAACTTTCCCTTAAGGATTTAGAAAATTTGTGAAAATTGTTATTCATGTTATACCAAATGTGTTTAAAAAAACCCTACTCCTAATTTATAAGAGCTATATGCAACATGCTATAATTTTATTAAAAAAATATACGGGAAGTTATGGCTGACATAGCTGCTGTCAGGAATCCATGATAATAACAATTAGGGAACCTGAGAATGTGGCAGGCACTGCCACATTGTGTGGCATAACACAATGTGTTATGTACATTACATATATTATCTCATTTAATCTTCATAAGAACCCTAAGAGGTATGTTCTTTCATTTGCCCCCATTTTACAGATCAGAAAATCAAGATAGAGAATAATAACTTGCTTTAGGAAATCCAAATATTAGAAACATACAATATTATCCTCTCTGGTACTCAATTGTTAACTTAGTTGTCTATTAAAATAATTCTATCAAATCTAATTTTCCTACTTTTCCTGATTTGGGGGTTATTCTTTTAAAAATTACATAAGTAACACAATAATGCATTCTTATGATAAATATTCAAACAATATAAATTCCACTTCCTCTTCCACTTGTACTTTTGTCAACTGTTTGCTATTACTGTGGCCCATTTCTCTGCATTTGTGCATGCATGCACACATAATAGGGATAATATATATATATATATATATTTTTCTGGTTTATTAATTAACACACTTCTTTTGAGTATTTCTTTGTGCATGATTCTCTTGCTTTGCTCCTTCCTCTGAATTCTGCCAGAGGCATCTATTGCTTTGCAAAATATCTCACAGTGGTTACCAGTTCAGGGACCAGAACAAAAAAGCTAGCCATTGGGGAAAAGATCAGTGAGGACATAGGCTTTGCACATCTGAGTGTAGTGGGTTAGAATCTGAAATCCGCTATGCAAATATATACAGATTTTTCTGCACATTTAATTTTTTATAATGTTGGCAAGAGGTAACAGGGTTTATTAAAGCTATACTCTGAAAAAGTTACACGTTCTAATTATGAGAGAGAAATATATCTTAAATGACTACTCTTTAAAATACATTTTTAATGAAAACTTATTTGTACAGTTATATTTCTTGTGTTATATGAAGTGAATATGTTTGATCTATATTAATCCTCAAGTAACATACAATTTTTTTCAATTTTAACTCTAATAAAAATATTTACTGTTTTCCTTTCAAGCAGGAATTATCACATTTCTGAGTAGATAAATAAGAAGAAACGTTGAAACATGCTCTTACCATATGTTCTTGGAGAACTTTGTATGTTTCTGTAGCTGAAGAACATATTTTAATTGGATCAGCAAGTTTATCTTCAAATTCAGACACAGTCTGCTGGATCTAAAACATTGGTAATATATAAAAATGATGATGGGGAAAACATACATCAAGGCAGAGAAGGTTACTGGGGAAACAGCATGCCTATCTTTTTTGGATAACGTTCAGTGTGATGATAAAATATATTTTTTTAAAAACCCCAAATCAATGTGTTCCACTATTTGAAAGGAATATAATTAAGACCTAATACCTATCTGAACACAATATATAATGGCATTTTTATATTCCCTGAAAAAAGGTTACATATAAATGACAAACTCAGTCATCACTGACAACTTGGTAAATAATTGGCAAATTGTGTCTTTTCCTTATTCCATTATTTCTGCACAATTTATAAAATACAAGGTGAAATAGGTAACTTTTGCATGCAAGGACCAATTGTTACCTTTTTAAGATTCTCTTCAAACTTTTGCTGCTGAGATAAATGTCCCAGGATTGTTCCTTCCAGACTCTGTGCATGTTCTCGGAGTTCCTCCCAGTATCTTATTATCTGTGTTAACTTGGCTTTGATTCGAGCAGATTCTCCAGTGGTAATAAACTGAGCAAAAGACTGAGCTTCTTCTTCTAGTCTTGTAATGCTGCTGATCTTACTTTCTATTTCCTGAATCGTGACCTAATATTTAAAACAAGAAAAATGACAATGGAGGCTGAGCAAGCCTGCCTTCCTGAAATGGTATAATCATCTGCAGAGAAAGAAAATCAGCAGAATTTTTCCTTAACTGACATTTCAACCTACTTGCACCATTAGAAAGCAGCTAGCTACAAACAAACACCATGTGTTTCCTGACCTCGTTTGGGGAGGACAGGTATGCAGACAATGTCTGAAAAATACAAACTGGTGGTGGTCATGCTCGCTGGATGGAGAATAAGGAGAAAAGGCCACCCCTGCTCACGGTGAAGCAAGAACATGTCCCTGGAACTCTTACAGTCTCTCTGAAGGTACAGAGAATTCTCTGCTTATCCTATGAGTCAAGAGTTTTGACCAACTGGTCTGGGAAGTAGTATGTTCCCAAACTCATAGGAATGCTAATATTGGCATTCATTTAATTTTCCTAAAATGAAGCTGAGTATTTCATATTTTACCAAACTAAAAGCTTGTCTGATTCTGCTCCTACCTAAACCCAGTCTTTTCATATTTATCACCTATACTTTATGCCAATGGTTTCCAAATTTGGAATACATTAGGGTCCCCTGGCCCCAACCTCAGGGAGTCAGACTCCCTGGGTCTCAGGCGGGGCCCACTTGGCAGCTCTGACAACTTCCCGGGTCACTGCCGCTGACCCAAGGAATCCACTTGGGGAACCACTGCTTTATTCACTAGCTGCAGACTCTGCAGGAAGAAGCCTACATTTGGGGCAGGAGAACATTTTACCTATTAGCCAACACAAGAAAAGTACTGAAAGTGGGCACCTGCATGTGCGTGTGCGTGTGCGTGCGCGTGTGTTGGGGGGGCCTCTTATAAACATAGAGGTTTATTTATTTATGAGAGAAGAAAAACTATTTCTCTGAGAAAAAGAGCCAAATCATTCAATCAAAATAAAGCCCCAAATTCAGACATCTCAGTTTCAAATAATTTAAATAGAAAATACTGTTACCCTAGAAAAAATAAATGTGTGACTTCTGTCTAGATGAGACAACAGAGTCAGAAATAACTTCTGTTTAGATAAGACTATTGGAAATAGCTGGCATCAGATTAGTGCCAGGTACACATCAGTTATTTGTTTTTATTTCTCATATTCACGACTATAGTGGTATATCTGATAGATACTTGCTGTTTGAGCATTAATACAATCTTTCTTTATTTTGCTGTTTTTTAAGATGATTTTTTTTGGAAAAATTACTCATAAATTCAACAAATGTATTTTGAGTTTTTTATGTGCTAATAGTTGTTCTAGGTGCTTCCAACACCTCAGTGAAACCATCTTAGTTAAGATCAAAGTTCTTAGTTCTTAGAGTAATATATGGCATTAACAAATTCATAGATGCAAACTATATAATTATATTGTTGGATTGTGGCAGAAAAAATTTCCAATCCATGAAGAGAAGATGGAAGATGAACCCAGTGTATGTTCTTATCATTTGTGATTTATCAATTAGGAATAAGAAATTTGGAATAGCACGTAATGAAGAACAAAAATGGGCTTATAGATAAATATCTTCACAATAACACCCAAATGCTTCATTAATTTTAATCCTAAGAGTCTGAAGTGAAAATACTACGACAAGTGTTAACATATTTTGAATATTTCCTATAATGTAGTCTTCTGTCTGGAAATAGAATCTATGAGCCCCAACTCCACAGTACAGTGTATTCAACTCTATCTTTGCTTATTTCTAGCAAATATATTTTTCCTGATATTCATATTCATTTTTAGATAGTTTTCAAAGTGCCATATTGGAATATTAAAATGTATTTCAGCCTGATGGCATGGAAATCCACAACTGAATGTTTATATACTTAAAAATAAAATAATCATTTTTTTTCTTAAAAGCAATGTGATGACATTTGATCACTGACAGATTTCAGAAGTTCTGGAATTAAGGTTTAAGAAAACAGAAAAATGAATTACAGAAAGGATAAACAAGTTAAAAGGTGTATGCCAAAAATTTTTGAAAGAAGAATGTTGAGACAAAACTATTTAAATGCGCTATTCTTTGTTTTCTTAGAATTAAATGGCAACTTTTAAAAACAGTTTTAAAGATTAAACATATTTCATTCTTTAATGGCTGGGCATCTGTTTTGCCTAGTATATCACACAAGACATAAGCTAGACTGCATACACCAGACTCCATGTATCCTTGACTGCAGAAGATGTGCGATAAGCAGTCTGCCCGGCTTGTAATCTTAGCTAAACAATATTGCATCCTCCCACTGTGCACATGGCAATGACTTGTTCTGAGTCATAATGTGAAACGTTCCCTCACCTTGGTATTTATTTTACTATATTTAATCGAATGAAATGGCAAAGGGTTTTCCCACTCCAAAAAAATGAGCTGAGTTAGAAAAAGAAGCAGTTGAATTGTGAAAATGTGTTGTGTAAAAATAGCATAAAAGAAAGAGAAATGAACATTCAGAATTCATTTCTTTCAGCCCATTTTTTTTCTTAAGCTACTTGAATGAAATGGACGATGGTAGTCTATGTACTTGGTTATTTTAAAACTGGAGGATAACATATCAGGGCATCTCAGTTCATGCCCCCAAGCACATCATAAATGCCAGCATTAGATCGATGGAATCTGATTGCTTCACATGAAGAAAGTAATTTCTTGAACCCCTCCTTGTGGTTGGTGAGGGTAAATGCCACCAATACTTGAGCTAGACATTTAGAATAGTTCTTAGAAAGTAAGGTTGTAGATGACGAACACATTTCATGGCGTATAAATCCATCAACAGGGCACTCTAATGGGGTTAATTCAAAATCAAGGAAAAGAATAATGTAACCATAAAAACATTTTAATGATATTGCACACAATAATGACTTTGAATGCATAAGTCAGACAATATTAATACATAATTCCATCTATTAAGTGTTGCCCAGTATCAATCAAGACCTTTTAGCTCAGCATTTTGTGTGAATTTAATTTTAATAGAGTCACATAGCAATGACAGATTTGTTCTGGGGACAAATAGCATTTGATGAAATGTAAGAAAGGCGCTCTTAAAATCTAGACATGGATTATAAATGTAACTTGTGAGCAGGTCACCTTAATGTGGTTGATTTGTGTGTCCATGGCAGATGACGAAGTTTCCAAGTCATTGAGTTCTTTTTCTTTCTCAGTTATCCAGACGGACAGGGTCTCAAAATTAGTGCCAAAATGATTCCACTTGTTTTTCACCATTTCCATGGTTTTAATACTAAAATTAACCAAATTAAGTAAATAAAATGCAGTTCCTTAATAGAGAAAAACAATACATTTTCCTTTAAATCATCAGGTGAAAAGATAGTGAAGACATTTGTGACCACATCAAAGCTGAAACTATTAGAACAGGGGGAAAAAATGCACATTTGATCTGAGTTAGTCAGTCCTCAAGTATTCCTGTCTCCTCTGAGAATGAGGTAGCACTAAGCTATGTTATGGATGGAACTGTGCTTTGAACAAAATATTGCTGGGTCCAAAGGGTTTGAATCCAGGTATAATCTTGGTAAACTGTGCACGAGACCAGTAGTTGCCAGAACTTATTTTAGTAAACTGCTCACCTAGATTCCAGTGCACACAGTTTTCTTTACAGTCCTACTTTTGTCAACGTGACCCTTTTGCTCTGAGAGGAGAGATACTGCAGTGACGCTTTATACTCAGAGATCTTTATAAAATACACCTTTATGAATCAAGATAAAGCTTGTAATCTGAATCCTATGCTGCCACACAGGAACTGTTTCTGTTATTAGAGTGGAGCCTGCAATCTATTATCTATAACAATTTCAGCTATTCTTAGATGTCTGTATGATCTTGATTCTAAAAGACTTTATAAATTCTTGTACATGAGCACCCTACCTGCTTTTAGACAACTTGGGCTTTATTTGTAATAAATCTAGTGAATAAAATTTCATTTATAGGTTCCCAGTTTGTATTAGTTATGCACATATAGCCATGTGATAGTTATGCATATATAACCAGGTGATTATGGCTTTCAGTTTAGAAAAAGACTAGGAAACTAAGAGTATATCATTGAACTGTTAAGTTCTTGGGTTAAAAAAAAAAAAAAGAAGGAATTTCCCTGTTTACCAAAAGGCACTTGAAGACATCAAGGAAAATACAATGGCATCATTGATTGTCAAATTCAATAATACTGTAGTCTCAAATGTATACCCTGGATGAGTCTATGCTCTCATCAGTACAGTTAATTCAAGCTATATTATATTGCAACTTTTTAAATGAAATAAAGATTCAAGTGGATATTTCTAATGGAAGTAACTTCCTTTCTAATAAACTCTAAGTTTTACTATTTCTACCTTGATGGATAATATTTAAAGGTTTTAAGTCACAATTTGCTTCAAATAAATTATTTAACAAATTTTAAAGTTTAGACAAATGTACAACATTAATTATAAGGTGTTAATAGTATTAAAAACAAATTTTACATTTTAAAACCCATCTAGAAATTATGTCCTATACCTTAAAAACAATACATGTTGGTGATTTGCCACTAAATAATCTTTAAAATAGAACCGTTCAGCCATATTATTTTGAGGAACATTGGCCATATGTTTATCCCCTCCAAATTTTTGTGTGTGTCTATCTTGTACATAACAGGATACCATAGGCCAAATTATTTTCTTTCTTTTTAGATATTTAAACACTAAATGTTTAAAAATAAAATATATTTTTGAAATTAATTTTTGGAAATAGTATACAATCAGTGACAATTTGAATATTGAGGCGTTGTAAGCAAGCTCTGTGAGCTTCTTGGAGTTGAAGACGCTTGGTCTATGCCATATGTGTTTAGGCCTAGAATCTACACAACCAAAAATCTACCCTTCCCTCTAACTGGTGACAGCAGAATAATACAGTAAAAAAATTATCTTAAATATTGGTTCTTTTTTGAGATTCCCTTCTCCAGTGTACAAAGGCCACTTAAATTTTATAGATATGGTTTTCTCATGAACAGAATCAGTTTACGATGCCAAAACCACATCACTTATATTTTTCTGCTCTGTTACAGATGTGGGATTCTCTACTGGTGATATTTTCTTTTGAATTGTAAGTTGCTTCCTCAAAACATGCTGAAATACACAGACACTTGGAGATTTTAAAAGAATGTTTTGAATACAATATACAGGAAAGAGTGTATGAAACTTTATCTCAGAGAAGAAAGTTTAGGACTTGTCAAGCACATACTCTTCTTCGAGTGTGTCTTCTAATTTTTTGACTTGCTCTTTGATTGACTTGGCCTGCCGTTGAAGCAGCTGCTTATTCTTGGGCCCAAGTGGGATCTCTGAAGCTTCCTTCACAAGATTCTCAGCCTGGACTGCAATACCTTCTGTTCGTTTAGAAAACTCCTAAAAAGGATATTATAATTGTTAGGACAGCATCTTCTATTAAACTCTGCCCTCAAATAAACTGCACATACTGCAGTCTCCCCCAGAATAGATGGATAGATAAATAGATTCAAACATGTAAGAATATTGGCATATAATATTCTTGGCAATAAAACAGACTTTTTTTCATTATGGCCAAAATAGACACTTTGTTAAATTATTTTCATTTTATATAAGTGAAACCACAACCAGACCTTCATAGTTGGAGAACTACTTTCATAGTTATCCAACAATTCTCAAAAAAATGTTTACTCCATTGTCTCCCGGTTTGGGTTTTTTGTTTAGAATTCTGAGCCACATTATAGTAATTAACTTGTCTACACATATGTTAGTTTATTACAGGCCAGTTGGGCAATGATCATTAGTGATTTTTTTTTTTCAGTCATAAAGATAACAGATTTCTAGGCCAGTGAATATAAATACTTGTTTATTTAATTGAAGGATATCTTAGTCAACACAGAGTATCACTGATCTTTAAAAAAAAATTTTGTTAACTAGTTCTCTGAAGAGCGCTATAAACTGATCTTAATGCTGTTAAATCTTATTTACTATATATCCATATACTACACGAGGGAAAGAAGATAAGTTTTGAACCACTCAGTCCTGGACTAGGGCTCTGGATTTGCTAATTACTAGTTGTTCGTCTTTGGCAAATTACTTTTCAGGCTCTTTCACATAAAACGCAGATAGTAAAACTTTTCTCAAAAGATTACTGTTAACATTTCATTAGGAATTTCATTTTTAAGTGCCCGGCACTCTGGCATACCTATTATCATTTTTTTTACTACCTTCACATAAAATTGAGGATAAAATTGTTTATAAAGTTCACACACTGATTTTCAATAATAGTGAATCACCTTAATTCAAAAATTAATTTCATATATTTGAGGCACTGGTAAATTTTGGTTATCTCAACTTTGTCAGGTAAATATATTGAATACTGAATTAGAAAAGGTAAACCCAGAGACAATCCTGAGTGGAAAAAAAGTAACTTAGGGTCTCATTTCTTCTCCTGGATTATATCAGAGGAGCTTCAAATTTTGATCATAAACTGCTCTCTCCTAAATAAGTAATGTAAATAATTTTTAAAAGTCAGACTCCTGATAGCCACCTTTTCCTACAGACCATCTCTCAAAATCATTACATAACGCCATATAAGATAGTTACTACATAATACTATTGCATCTTCATGTTTGAAAGATTTAACGTCCTCATAGAAATATCAACATTACTTCAGAGAAGTACCCTGCAATCTGAAAGAATAAAAATGAGTAAGTACATCTTCCTTACGGTAGAGAGATTTATAATATCCTAAAATACAGTATGTACTAATGTCACAACATTAAATTCTGTGGTTAGAAGCATCTACTATCACTATATGTGAACTTACTGTCAATGTAGATTCAATTGTGAAATCTGTGAATCACAGCAGAATCCCATGAATAAAATAAGAAGCATAAAAGTGTTTTTTCCCCCTAGTGTTTCCCTGAACCCGGGAAAACACATGGAGAAAGTAGAGTTATGTTTGAAAATGCTTATAGACATTCAGTCTAAGAGCCTTTCGTGGGAGCTACGTATGGGGAAAGCACAATGCAGAGGAATCTGAAGAACAGAACGACGTTGATAAAAACCAAATTAAACGAAACTAGAATAATGTTGTAAGGCTTTATCTCTACGGCCTAAGAAGACATATGAGTGGCAGCAGGGTGCAGCAGGAAAGAAGGGACTCTGGCATCAGAGAGGTCTAGAGTTGAAACTTGGCTCTGACCTTCACACACAAACCAGTTGTGGGACCTTGAGTCACACCACTCTCTGAATTTTCATCTCATCAGTAAAGCCATACTGTGAAGATTAAACATGATATTGCTATAAACACACACTGGAGACAGAAAACCCTCAAGTTCCACGCACAACCACTCAAGGGTTACAACAGGCATGAAGGCTGTATTAACAATGTCAAGTAAGCAGAGAAACAGAGAACAACTATTCCAGATGACATATGCTTGTACAGCAGTGTATACCAACAATTAGTAAAGTAGCTCAGTTTTTTAATGAAAATATAATATGGTGGCTGAGGTTATGAGCTCTAGACTCAGACCTCTTGGGTTTGCATCCCAACCTCACCAGTCAGTAATCCTGAGATGTTGGATAAATTCAGTAACAACTTTGTACCTTATATTTCCTCATTTATACCACATGATTAATAGTGGTACCTATCTCTAAGGATTATTTTGGTGATTAAAGAAGATGATAAACATCAAATCATTAGATCAGCAAATAGTGTATGTTCAATAATTGTTAGCTCACATCATTAAATCAATCCCAAAGTATGCAAGGTTATTGGCCAAGGAGAATTTTAAAAATAAGACAAAAAGATCACATTTGTTTCATCTATAGCTGGTAAACCAATTCAAAGGAGTTAGAGCCGCAGGGTATCAGAAACTCTGGATGGAACCCAGGAGGAACACCCATGTGATAATTCACACAATATATGTGTTTGTATTTATAAAAGACACCTGATATATTTTTAATCTGTACAATAATTAAAATTAAAAATAAAAAATAATTTTCTATTTAAATGGCTGATGAAAATCATACAGAATTGAAAGATTCTGTGGCCTTATAAAACTTCAAACTCCTCAGTGAGTTAAAAACAGGAGAAATAGTGACAAATTTACAGTACAAGAGACACAGAAGCCTTTTACTGGTGAGAAAACAGAAGCACAGGGGTTTCCTTGCTAAAGGTTATGAAAGGATGGATGTAAGAATGTTCTTTCTTATACATTGACAAACACATTCCTACACTAATTTAGTCTTTCTATAAACCCAAAACACATGCAATAGGAACCAAAGGGGCCTGTACAACTCCTCTAAATGATTTGCACAAATTTACTGGTCTGCTCTGAGTGTCCAAGGTGTTTGAGCTTACAGGGTTGAGCTTACCAAGCACATCTACTAAATATTATCTCTTGGATGTCCCACTGGACATCAAACTCAATGTGTTCAAAACGCAGTTGTTCATCTTCCCCCACTAACAGCTACTCCAATTTCCTGTCTCGCTCCCATTGTCTCCATCAGGCTCAGAACCTTGGGTATCATGCTTTTTTCCTTCACTTTGTCTCTTTTACATCTGTCCCAATATCTCCATTGCCATCCCCATTACCCTAATTCATGTTCCTATTCATGTACGCATGCAATAACTTTATAACTAGAACGCATGACTCCAGACTTCTACGCTTTCAATGTTCTACACCTGCTTAAAAAACTCATCTCCCTAAAGGCCAGCTCTGCTCATGTGACTCTCCTTCTTACAAACCTCTAACGGTTCCACGTAGCCTAGAGAGTAATGCTTTAAGCCTTCAAGAGTGTTTGTGATGTGGCCCAACTTTCCTTTACAACTTCACTCCCCTTTTCTGCTTTATAGCAGAGAATCCCCATTTCTCACACGTTTATACTTCCTGGTGTTTCCCATTACAGGAATGCTGGTTTTCTGCCCCAAACTCTGCTTTTCTATGTCTTACCTGCCCTTCAAGTTTCAGTTCAAAATATCACTGACTTCAGAAAGATGTTTTAGAAATGCATCCATCTATTAGGAAACTATTTCCCACTTTAAGGAAAACATCTTGATGTTTCAATCTTATTTATATTTTCATTCCCCAGAGCAACTTGACCAATGTGTTGAAGAGTGAATCATAAGTAAACAATAAAAATTGATTAAATAATTATAATAAGTAATGAAATGAAACACAGTTTTTCTTGGGAATAATGGGTACCAAGGGACTACGCGGTCTTGCCAATATACCTTTGTCTGCTCCAGTTCTGAAGATAAGCTTTCCAAACTGCTAAAACTCAAGAAGCGCTCGTGGCTGGAACCTGTTTGAAAAAGGTATCTCACCACTGTCTCTTTGTTTGTTTCAAATCTCTCCCATTTTCTTAATGTGACCTAAATTAGAAAAAATAAATAACATATGATGTTATGAATTATCAGCATGTATCACAAAATATTGTCACATTTCCATTCGTCAGGTTATTAACTTCCAGTTAACTCTCAGTTCAAATGTCAAACAATTACACAGAATAAAAATGATTTTAATATCTTCTATAAGAATTCCCCTTTTGAGTCTCAATTCATCTACCAAAAGAGAATGTATGGCCTAAGAGCCTGAGTTTTTTTAATCTGCTATAAAGTCCTATGAATCTTAGGATATTACTTAACTGTAGATAAGGGACAAAAGAAAGAAACCCTCCCAACGTCTCTCAAAAAAATAGAAAGGATGAAAGAGAGAGAAGGAAGTGCAGCAGGCAGTGAGCAGGTGGAAAAAGAAAAATCCAAGAACTTTTTTAAGTTAATGTGTTAAGGACACAATAAACCATAAAGGTGTGACTGCTGGACTGTCCAGAAAAGTGAAATAATCCAACATAAATTGCTGGATTCAAACAAGTGTAGATTAAAATCCTGGCTTTACAATTGATCACTGCTCTGTGATTTCAGGGAAAATCCTCTAACTCTTTGTTTTTAAGCATCCACACTTGGAAAACGTGCTAATTACAGTACCTATCTCACAAGGCTGATGCTGTGATTGAAAGAGATAACTCGTGTAAGTGTTTAACGGAATGCTGGTGCCTCAGAGGCGGGAACAATAAACCTTTGCTCCAGCTAGTAGTAGACGCGTAACCTGTGACCCGGAAGTTAATACAGCCCATGACGCAACTTCCGGTCTCCTACCTGGATGCGGCGCTCCTGCTTCTCCCGGCTGTGCTCCACGTTGTCCAGGGTGCTCTCTAGCTTCTGCAGCTCCTCTCGGACTCGGCCAGGCAGCCCACCTTCTCCCTGCCGAGCCTGTGCGATCTGCTGCTGCACGTCCCTCTTCTTTGCATTGATCCTCTTTGTCTTTTGCTGGAAGCATTTGTTCAACAGATGGATAGAAATGTTAACTCTCTAAGCACCCGGGCAGGGACATAAACACCCACACTTTAATAGTTACAGAAAAGTACAGTCTCCCGCGGCAGGGGCCCAAACTGCATTTTTAACCTAGGATGAATAATTAAGATGGTAATGAAGGCTCTATAGTTATCAAAGATGGGCATCATTTATAAATATTTTATGTTTTTTAATGGGAAACAGCATAATTAATTTGGCCAGAGTGTTTTAATTGTGTGCTAATTTAGATAACATTTAATATTTCGTGCAATACTACAGATGGAATTTGGCAGAACTATTCATTTGACATAATTCTCCTTAAAGAACTATATTCTGCCTAAAAACACAAAGTCCCAACTCCAATTTTTAAAAATCATCCATGCTGTAAAAATGCTAATATGAAGAGATTTAATTCCAGGGTATATTCAGAATGATTAATAGTCTGAGATATTTGGGGAAAGTTATGTTTTAAAATAAACTTTTTATTGAAGTATAATGTACAAACAGAATGGTACACAAATCTCAAAATACAGCTTATGAATTTTCACAAAGTAAACACACCCATATAGCCAAGCACCTGGTCCAAGAAATGTGAAGAGTTTTTAAATATTAATGTAAATATCTATAATCTCATATTTCTCTGATTTAAAGTAAACTGAAACCCAAACAACACTTTTACAGTGATTGAGAACAATATAACACTAAGCGTTATTTTCTTTTGGACTCACAGCCTTTTTATAATTATTAAGTAAATCTGTAAAGCCTAAAGCCTGCTCTTTTACATATACTTTTAATGCAACTTCTATTTTGGTATATTATTACATATAAAATTAGCTAACATTTTCTTATATATTAAGTTAGCTAAAATTCTGTCAGATTAATTTGAAAATCATACTTCCACTTATGTTGAGTTTGACAGGTAAAGCTGATTAAAATTGTTAATTATCAATATATGTACCAGAATTTCTTTAGTTCCGGTTCTAATCCTTTGTAGGAGCACACTCTTCAGAAAGGACTGGTACTTCATGTTAATTTATAATTTCCCAAACCAGGATGTATTCAAAGTTGTAAATTGAAGAGCAAAGATTGCAACATAATAAAAGAATAGTGATCTCAAATATGAAGTAGTTTGTTTATGCTTTCCTTCTCTGTTATGAAAGGACAATTAAGCAATTTAGCAAAGGACAATTTTATGAAGGTTTTCATAGCAAAATCAATTTTTCTTCCACAATATTCCTTAAACTTTTTGGTATCATCAAATCGCTCTGGCTGAGAATTTATCTTGCAAGATGTTCTAAAATATTTAATGTTTAATAGAGAGAACAGAAGTGCCAAGTTTTTTTAACTATTCATCTGAGTTGCCTCCCAAGCTCCCCATCTTCCCCCCTCCAGTCAGTGGATAGACTTACTCTCCATCTCTCTGGTTCTCAGTAACTAAACAACTTTGCATAAATACACTGAAGTAAACAGGCATTCTACCTGGTGATGAAAGAGTAGTTGCTGTGCTTCAAACAAATTTTCAGTGTCCAAGATCTTCTCAGCTTCTTCCTGGACTTCCTTAGAGCCAGTCATTAACTCTTCAAGGGAACTTTTGACTATTTCTTTGTACTGGACACAGTCTCCAAAGTTGCTTAACATCTTTTCAACCTAGATTTTCATGAAAAATCAATCAATTAAACTGTTAGATTAGGGACATCTAATTCTCTATAGAGAATTTCAGATCTTTCAGAATCAGGGAACTTTGTCATCCGAGTGATCATTTTTCCATGCTAGTTTATAAATGATTTCAAGAAATCCTGATAACTATTTATTATACTTTACATTCTTACATTACCTTCCCATGTACAAACTCATCAGATTCGTAAGACAACCTGGTCAGTAAAAATATTCTTTCAAGGGTAGACGTGGCCCTACTAGAAATCGAGTAGATGGGTTTGTATAATCTACAAAGGACTATAAACATTGAAATGTATATCAAGTCTAAAATGAGTAGATCTTGCCTGAAAGAGACTTTACTGGCCTGCTGACTCAACATGAATATTTTATTATTACTAGCTATCAGTTATTTACTCTGTTCCAGGCACTGTACTAAGTGCTTTACATACATCATTGCATTCAATTCTTGACACCACCTTTTGGGGTAAGTATTTTTAGCCCTGTTTTACAAGTACAGAAATCAAGGTCCAGAGATGTTAAATGACAAGCTCATGGTTACATAGGAAATGGGGTATCAGAGTTAAGCTCTAGAACTGGGCTCGTTTGACTCTCAAGCCTGGGTTCTTAACCGTAAACTGACCATGAAAGAATGCTTTTAGTAAGAGTCAAAGTGTGGATCTATAAGCTTTGTACTTTAAATATAGATAGTTAACCTGAACTAACATCCAATGACGTCACAGACCATAAAGCAAACATCCTGCTCATCTTCCCCACCAATCTTCATATACATAAGTATCCAAGCTATTCTGTTTAAACTACACATTCTTTATAAAATTACTTGGTAATCTGCAACCCAAAGGAACCTTCCAGATTCTTCACCCCAAGCTGTCCATTTAGAGGATGAGTAAATGCTTTACCTCTGACAACAAAATCGCAAGAGCCTTGAAGGAACTAGATAATTTTGCCAGCTCATCTCCTTGCCTTTGGGCTTCATTCTCAGAAGAAACTTCAATCAAAATTTTAAGCCTGGATTTCAGCCAGCTGAGAGTCTCGCCTTTTTTGGTAACACCATTTCTGATCTCCTGGAATGAAAGAACACCTTTGATGAACAAAATACAACTGTGAATCATATCTTTCCAGCAAGAAAGTACTCAACCTAAGAAGGTTTGTAAGGTGGAGGTAGGAGAGCCAGGCATTCATTCACCAAGAGAATGCCTGCTTATTTCACTTTTTGTTCACATCTTTAACAAAGTCTACAAGTGCTAGAAAGAAATGTTTCCCCAACTCCAATACCCAATGTGTAAAATCAGTACTCTCTGGGCCAAAAAATTACCTCCATAATTAGATGTCTATATATTTCCTTGATCACAACAAAGATGCTTCTAAAAGTACTGTAGAAGAATACGTGAAATTGGGAATTATATACTTTGTTACCTTATTTTCTGTGAGCTGGAAGGAACATAGTATTTTTTTGAACAAAAAAAAAAAAAAAGAAAGAGTCCTTTTTAAAATTAGTGGATTTCTCTTGTTGAAGAATTTACTTGTTGAATATTATAATAGATGCCCTAAATATTTATTTTAACTTCATTAACTCATATTTTATGCCTCATTTTGGTTAGTTTTTGGAAGTCAATACCCCAGACAGTAAGATGCACAAACAGGAGCTCAGCTGTAATCCAGGAAGGGAGAGTTGACTGGCCAAGATGATGCCAGAAAGACTCCGGGCCGCAGCCCTTGTAGGTCTAGGGACAAGGGCGATGGTGATTGGGGCAGCCTCTCCCTCCTACACCAGCTTTGGGTAGATGAGAGCTGTGGCCTCCAACCGCTACAACAGGGTCTTACAGGGCAAATGCATATGGAGGAAAATGGTTGGTTTTAGAAGCAAGTGATTTCTTCATTCTAAGATGTGAATTTTTTTGGTACTATAACAGCAACCAATAGCAAATATAAATATGCTTCTACAGGTGTAGCATGATATCGTTGAGTACCTTTAGCATTTAAGGGGATTATAAATTTAATAGGAAAAAATGGAAATCAGAGGATAGGAATAGAAAGGAAATAAATTCTCATTAACAGCAGCTCTGTGACTTGCAAGGGTGCAAAATGCTGAAAGATAAAGAATGTTCACCATAGCATGTGTCTACAAAACCAAGAGCCAAGCCAAGAGGGAGAGGATTGCTGTGCCCCATTCACAGAATGCAAACTGGGTTCAGGCCTGAGGTTCTGTTGCCCTGGCTGGGTTTATCAGGCGGTACTCATGCTCACAGAGGCTGATCCAATCCAGGCTGAAAGTGACATAGAAGTGATGCTTAGAGACCTTGCCCAATTCCCTCATTTTCTATAACCTGGCTTTTGAGTAGCTGAAAATGTATAAAAACCTACAGGGTTCTCGTTTTCTATGACAGTTCTTAAATCTCTGCTGTGTTGTACACCCATGCATGCAATTTTCCTCTCAGGATTCCCCATTAGCTAAAGCTGCATTAGAGGCACCACTGAGCATGACTAAATCTCAAAGCTAACATGATTCCATAGAAAAAAACCCCTGCAGTTCTCCACAGTACCAGGAGAAAACTTATTTTAAGACAATTTTCAGGAAGTTAATTTTTTTATAGAAAGAAAACATCAGTTAGACTGTTATCATTATTTTTTTATTCATGGATATTTTCTAATAACAAAAAATGGCCCAGAACTTACCTCTACAGCACATTTAACCTCTCCATGGTTGGCAGTATCGATGGCCTCGTTCTTAATCGCCTTCAACTGGGTCTCCTTTGCAGATATCCAAGAGGAGAACTCAGAAATTCTGAAATAACACAGGTATTTTCTTATTAAAGGGAGAAAATATCCCCATGGTTAGAATACATTTTCTATTTTGAATTTATTTATGGAAATTTAACAATCAACTGATTAGAAAATTGGTTGACAGATTTCATTCGACTGATTAGCAAACTGATTAACAAATTTCCTGGCAATGGTTCCTTCCACAGGAATGGCTGCCCCAGTGCTCAGTCACTTGAAGGAAAGAGAAGGCAGAGTAGATGGAGCTCAGCGGTGGAGGAGGATGTGTCCTAGAGCCTGGGCACCTGGGAGTGAGGAAGGTACCACCTGAGGTCTGGCCTTACGTGTCTCCACCTGAGTGAGACAGAAACCCAAAGAGGCAGATGTCCCTTTTGGGGGATGTGAGGAAATCGGGGAGAAAGGGATTGACTAATTCTGCTTCAAAGAGACAACATCTGGGTCACTTGGAAGTAAAGTGCTTCACCCTGTTTCTGACTGAAACTCATTCTTTAAATTAAATGAGGCATTTCTGTACTAGAGTATGAACACATTTGTACCATCTGATTATCTTTATTGCGTGAGATGAAACATACATCATGGCTTGTTTTGCAACAATGTTTGAATTAACAGAATTAGGAAAGACTACATCCTTCTCTGGGAACAACCCCAAGACTACCTGCTAGCATAGTCCTTCCACTTGTCTGGGTCTTCCACCAGCTTCGCGTAGGTGCTGTCAATGGCAGCTCTGAGCTCCTTGAGGGTCACGTGACAAGTCTCAGGTGTGTTCCGTACAGCGTCCCGGACTGGGAGTTTCAGGCACAGTTCTTCAATAAGCTGTAACCTTTTCTCACAGAGATGATGAGGACCCTTGTCACTGAAGAAGATCTAATGAGCAATAAACGTTTTGATAATCCCTGTGAGAATCCAAGCAAGACTTTCATATTTTCATAGCAGATACTCATCTAGTCTAGCAGTATAAAGTAATTAAGCTATTGAGTGTTTTCAGACCCAAATGAAAGTATCAGTGCTATGCCTGAAGGAACATTGTGACTTCGAGGGACTGCACTCAGGGTGTGTGGAACGTACCCTGTGCTCTTTGATGATCTTTTCGCTGCCTTCCTGGGGCACCAGCTTGGTCTCTCGGTCCAGCTCAGCTCTGCATTCTTCTACAGAAGCTAAGAACATGTTCTTCTCCACCTCGATCTTCAGGTGAAGCAAATGATATGGAGCTTCTCCTTGAAGATCCTACATGCCATGGGACGATTCCGAAAAATAAGATACCATTTCTGTACATTCCCAACTGAAGTGGCAGAAAACCTGAAATAGTCCCTTTAGGACCAATATGATTTAATCCCTATTGTCTGCATCGGGCTGCTGTGCTTTGTATTTTTCCAAGTACCAGGACCACAGCAAATCTTTTCAGCCTGCTGTTAGTTGGGTGTTTCCACAGTGATTATTCTGCTTAATTTTTACAATAGCCCCATGCAGTATTAATGTTCCTATTTTAAAGATTAGACCACTGAGGCTCAGGGTTAAGTAGAAAAACTGGATTTGAATCTAAATTTAAATCACACACTGATTCCACATACCCTCCTCTAGCATGTGTCCCTTTAAATTTTGTCAACAGCCCTGTGAGGTAGGAAGGACAGATATTATACTCACTACACAAGGGAAGGAACTCAAGGAAATATTATCAGTGAAAAAGTCAGGATTAAGCAGCCAACAGCTCTGACCACCTGCCATGTCTTCTTTTCCTCAGAGCATACACTGAGAAAGTGAGCAAGCCAGCACGCGAACAACGTGAAACTTTTTACATTCTTCTTTGATACAAACATAAGCTTCATCATTACCTTCAGTCCTACAATTTAATTTTAGCCAACCTGTCTCCTATGGATTTAAAAGATTATCTTTAAAATAAAACACTGAGATAACTGATGAGAAAAATGAGTTAGGGCTTTGGAAAGAATAGGACAGATTATATCCTAGAGAGCTTAAAAGTGTGTGTGTATGTAAAATAAAATACAGCCTTCAATTATAGTCTCTATTCCATAGTACATATATGATAATGTTAAGCTGCAAAGACATCTTAAAAAGCCTGGATTTCTTTAAGCATCTTATTTTTTTTAATTTTCAAATTGAGCAAGTAAAAAGGTATTTCTTTTTTTTAATTTTTATTGAAGCAGAGTTGATTTACAACATTGTGTTAGTTTCGGGTGTACAGCAAAGTGATTCAGTTATACGTACATATATATCTCTTTTTTTCAGATTTTTTTTACATTACAGTTTATTATAAAATATTGATTACAGTTCCCTGTGCTATACAGTAGGTCCTTGTTGTTTTTTAAAAAATGATTTCTTTAACTGTGTTTTTCTTATGCAAAGGGCTGATTTTTTAGTCTACATTAATGAGATTAAAAAAAACAATCCGGGGACTTCCCTGGTGGCGCAGTGGTTAAGAATCTGCCTGCCAATGCAGGGGACACGGGTTCAATCCCTGGTCCCGGAAGATTTCACATGCCGCGGAGCAACTAAGCCCGTGCACCACAACTACTGAGCCTGCCCTCTAGAGCCTGCGAGCCACAACTACTGAGCCCGCTCACCTAGAGCCTGTGCTCTGCAACAAGAGAAGCCACCGCAGTGAGAAGCCCGTGCACCACAACGAAGAGTAGCCCCCGCTCGCCGCAACTAGAGAAAGCCCGCGTGCAGCAAGGAAGACCCAACGCAGCCAAAAAAAAAGTTAAAAAAAAAAAATCCAGAAAGTATCAATAACACGACCTGATAGAGAGTGTTCCGGCTGCCTATCTTCTGGACCCCGTGACTCCTTCCTCTAATACGTATGAAATTCACCACTCAATATTCCCAGAGCAACACTGTGAACCTGCTGCTAGAGCAGCTTCCTCCAGTCTGCCTCAAGGACGACACCTTCAAAGGGTCTCTGTTCTCCTGCAGCTGCTTCCCCTGACATGCAGATTCTCAAGTTGGCTTCCAAGTGACAGGCCCCGCGCACGACACTCCAGTCAGGCTGAACCCCGTGGATCCCTGCGTCCCCGCTGGCACACCCTCCAGCTTTCTTTCTTTGTCCCCATCGCCCCCAGATCTGCTGCTTCTTTAACGTCCTAGCTCAAAACTAATTACCTGCTTCATTGTTTTCCGCTCTCCAAGTGGGCCCACTTCTCTCTTTCAAAGCTTTCATCAATATATTGCCTACACAATATATTTTTGGGACTTATTATATATTATACTTTTATTATTTTGCAACTAATCATCTCCCTTACTGGAATCTAAGCTCTCTGGGGGAAAAGGAATATGCTTTGTTCATCATTGAATCCTTAACCAATGTTTTTATTTATATGTTTCAAATCATAACAAGCTACACCAGATGGCAAAATCCTTGAAAACTTCAAATATATATGGATATATATAATACATAATTACATATACTTACATACATATATAATGTAGATATTATGTTAGGTATGCTACTGAAATGAGAAATATTTCTTGTAATTTCAGTAGCATACCTAACATAACTAGGATGGGAAGAGTTTACGAAATGTTGCTGAAAAAGTTAAACACCTTGATGTTCCTGCCCCCAAAAATAATCAGGAAAAGAAAAAGAGTACTCGTTAAGTACTATGATAAAACTGATGCTACTTAAAAATAGGAAAAACAAAATTCTATCATATTTTATCCTGTTTTATTCAAGTTCAGCTTTTTCAATGGGAAAAGTAACTATGACAACTTTCCTTGATTTCTAAATTTCTCTGACAATTGAACCTTCACACCCGCACGCTCTCTCCCATCATCCAAGACACACGGCACTCCCATGTTGTCCTGACTCACCTTCCACTGTTTGTGGAGCTTTCTAACGGCTTCCTGCAGGCCCTGCTGTTCCTGCTCAGGGAGAATGTCGGTGAGTTCATCACAAGCTTTCAGGAAAGCATTGAGTACCCTCTGATCCAGCTGACTGAAAAACTCCTGGTGTGGAGAGGGGGAAAGTGATCAAGAGTGTTGGGCAGATAAAGGCAGTGTCAGACACTAGACAGTGAAGGAGTCACACTGCTAAACAAGCCTCTTAGCCAGCTGCTGCCCTCTTCAAACCTTCTGGGCAACTACCATTTTTCTTTCAGGAACTAACTATAATTACCTACAGTTATGAGTCAGAAATCACCATATCTGATTCAACTAGGGCTTTTTATGTTTTAGAAAAAAATCTTTGCAGTTTTCACATTTGGTAGAATATTCTAGAAAGCCAATGAGAGATCCTAAAACCTTGATCCCACAGTGATAGAGATTTCGTTCCTCTCTGGTAAAAGAAGAGCTGAGTAGAAGCCAGAACTAAGCCTCACAATCCCTCCTCACTCCCTAATGGCAATGTGTTCCAGACCTTGCTGGTTCATTATGAGCCATTTCTGCATTCACACCAAGCACACACATGAGCACACATGCTGTGGACTGAATTGTGTTGCCCCCTGCCACCATCCCATCCCACCAAATTCACATGTTGAAGCCCTAACCTGCAAGGTAATGATATTTGAAGGTGGGGCCTTGGGGAGGTGATTAGGTTTAGATGAGGTCATGAAGGTGGGTCCCTCGTGAAGGAATTAGTGCCCGTATAAGGAGAGGCATTAAAGATCTTACTCTCTGCCATGTGAGGACACAGCGAGAAGGTGACCATCTGCACATAAGGAAGAGTCCTCACCAGAACCCAGCCAGGCTAGTACCCTAATCATAGACTTCTAGTTTCCAGAACTGAGAAAATAAATCCCTGTTGCTTAAGCCACCCAGCCTGTGTATTTTTTATGGTAGGCCAAGCAGACAAATACAACATGCACAAATACACATGACTAAGTCTCACAAAGTCTCAGGGTTATGTATGCAGAGATATTTTGAAACAACAGTGATTCAAAAGAAAGTACCACACGGTAGAGGTGTATAAACTTGAACGAGATGTTGGATGGTCATAGACCTTAACCCTAAATCCAGTCAGCCACATCACAAATACATTGCATTCATCGTGTGTTTTATACAAATATCCACTGAAATTTCAGAAAACGTAACTCAAAATATATGTTCTCAGAGGGCCCATCATCTCCATACACCATTTAATAGATTACTCATATTTGCAATACTGATATGATTTAAATGAGTATGCTTAACAGGGAGATGGCTTCACAATACTGGGTCAAGTTGTAGATCAGCTACCGAATTTCAAGTGACATGGTATCTATACTGTGATATGGTAGATTTACGAAATGAGCACAAAGACATAGCCATCCACCTAAAGTTATCTCTTAAAAAGAATACATTAGTTATGAAAGAGTTTTTCAGCTAAACAATGAATTAGTAGTTTGGAGAGCCTTAATTATTTATCCCGTGATTCTCTACTACTCCAGGGGCTTGAGAATGGCCAATTATAAGGCAGCTCATCAAGTGCTCCTGAGGTTCTTTTTGCTGCCATTTCTGTGGGTCTCATACGTAAAAAGTTTCTGCCTTCCTAACTCATTTCTCCCCCCTCCCCTCCCCCCTCCTCTTCCCCCCCCCCTCCTCTTCCTCCTCCTCATCTTCCCACTCTCTCTCTCTCTGTCTCTCTCTGTCTCTCTCCTTCTCTGTATTAGATCTTTATGCTCTTTTTATTTTTCCTCCAAGATGGTCTGCCCACGCCTCCAGGTCAAGGGCCCACACGGGATGCACTCACGGTGTGTCTCCTCAGGAGGTCTTCTGGATTCCCCTTTTCCTCCATGCCCTCCTGAGCGAGCCTCAGCACCTTCTCCAACTCTGCTCGAGACTCCTCAAACTTCTTCATCAAGCGGCTGTTGGTTTCCACATGTTTCTTCCAATCTCCAGTTTTCTTTACCATATTCTTGATTTAAAAAATAACCATAATGGGATACTGATCTCTCATTATTGAAAATGTCATTTTGTTAAAGAGTATTGTTTCTTTCAAAAAACAGTTGGAAAGAATACATTTCATTATGATGAGAATAATCAACCCTCTTAAATATTAATTCATATTAGAGAAAGAAGAAGTAAAATTATTGGTTTCCAAACACCAGTAGATGAAGCATCTACCAAGAGTGAAGACATGAAACGCAATGATTACATGTCCTCCTTCTTGGAAGTTTCCCTCCTTCACATCTCTAAAGCAGGCAGAGAACTTACCTGAAAAGCAACATGCCCATCTGCAATCTTTCTCTGTAGCTTCGTCTGATCAAAATGCTTTAGCACGTTGCTCAAAGTCACAAACTTTTGAACACTATGACTGCCTTTCTCAATTTGAGTCATGGCTTTCTTACAGCTTTCTTGACAAGCTAACAGTTCCTACAAGGAAAGGAAACCCACAACAATAGTATTTAAAAGGGCAAGAAAGAAAGAGAGTAACCATTACGAAACAATAAGAACAGCATTATATAGCTTTTAGGCTTTTAATCAGCAATAAGTAAAATTGAAAGTACAGAGAAGTATTGCTTTTCAGAAGAGCACAATTTTAAGCAATCACTGAAGTCAGTGCTTTTTACATGAGGCATTTAAATGTCACATTGAGTTTTCTGAATTTTTTTACATTTCATGCCCATCTTAATAACATCCAGAGGATGACAGAGAATCAAAATTGTTATCTGCCTAGTACCTGCATTTCTCCAACCAACTAATAGGCCCATAATTTATTGAAAGGACAATAATGAAATCAATCTACATAAGAGGTTATAATCTGACTCAATAAATTTAATACCAATGCACATTATAAATACTTTACTAAAAGTCAGATGCAGCAGATTATATATCATTCTGTAACCTAAAATACACAACATTTGAATTCCTAAGGTTCGAAACTATCAACCTCATTAATAAAATGGTGGACCCCAGATCCTAACAAAAAAGGCAGCAGACCAAAGGGCCTGGGAAGACTTGGCAATTGTCACACATTTGCAGATGAGAAGCAATGGTGACTCACAGGCCCTTCCATCTCTGACTGTAACCTGGGATCCTGGCAATTTCTGTGCTAGACAGCATGGAAGCTATTCAGCTCAGCCCAAGGCAAGCAGTCATTTTTTGACTTGAATCCACACCATTTGCACTTCAACATCCTTAATTGCTTTGAGAAAATATTTCAAACTGGTTATTTGGATACCAGTTTGGGTAACTTAGATGCAAATATTAAGAGCAAGGTTTCTGTTTTGTTTTGGGAAAACAGAGTAAGGACATACTTTTTCCTTTTGAAGATTTAGCAGATAAAAGTAACATATGTTAGAAAACTCTTATGAAGTAGTATTAATATTTATTATTATTAATATATTAAATACAATTTTAATCATGGAAGGATTCTTTGACGGCAACTTACAGCAATTTGGGAACGTAAGAAATGGCACTGTGACTTCAAAATGAAAAACAATTTTTATCCAATATGTTGAGAACCCATTAAAATAGGGCTTGGTGGTATAATCATTTTGGCTTACCATTAATAATAATAACAATAAATATTAGTTGCTACCAGTTATATTAATATTATTATTAATTAATAATAATATTATTATAATATATATTATATATTAATATATAATTAACAATATATATTAATATATAATAAATTATATAATATATACTATAATTATTATATTATTAATATAATAATAGTATTAATTAATAATATTATTAAAAATAAATAATATTATATTTATAATAATAATAATAAATATTAGCTGCTACCAGTGCGCTAATGGGTTAGTCACATTATAGAATACCTAATGTAATCTCCAAGAGAAGTTCTCGACTTAGGTACCACCACCCCCATTTTAAGGTGAGGAAATAAAGCTAATCAAGGCTTTGTAATTTGCTGTATCAGATCTGAATACCTGTCTGACTCACTTCAGATACTCTCTGCTCTTTCTGCTAAGTGACACTGCCTTCCTTCCATGAATCTATTTCGATAACAGTGGCAAACCTTTTACCCATCAGTTTCACCCTCCTCTGATACATAAGTTGATTTATAATAAACCAACTAAATAAGTGAATTAACTGCCACACTCAGTAGGAGGCTGTTCTGCATACAGATCTGCTTACTAAAAATAAGACAAAGAAAAATGATTAGCACTCCAAATATATTTCCAGAATTTTATGGTCATGTAAATAGCCCTAGTCCTAGAGGCAAGAAAGGATCTCATAAGACACAAATGATAGATACTGGCTAGAAATGGAATGCAATTATTTATTTTTTTATATAGCTAAATATATACAATTTAAAATGTATCTGTAAAATTTTTATCTATATAAATATACCTATATATAAGTATCGAGAGAGATATAAAATTTTTATTTTATCTATGGTGGATAGGGTTTTCATCTTTAGACATGTGTTTTTGTTTTGAGTTGCCGGTACTAGTATAGAAAAAGGTTTCTTGTCCTGTCACTGAATTTCTATCATTATATGCACCCCAGTCTTAACACACACGCATTAAATTAACTCCATCTCCTGAAGGGGACTTTTCCTTACCTGACGTTTCTGTTTAAAAAGGGCACTTGATTGTGCCTCGTGCTCGAGAATTGTCATAATTTCATCGATTTTCCCAAGTGAGTCATAAAAGACCGTCATCTGCTTTTCTAATTCTTCCAATGGTAACAGCAGCTGCTGAGACTCATAAAGGAGTGGAGAGTAACAGTCTTTGACCTTTAAAAATGCAAAGACAAAAATTCCATTAAAGGCCATTAAGGACCATAGCTCTCAGGAATGTTTTCTTCAGGATGGGGTCATTTTGGGCTTACAGAGCTCCAGTGACTTTCTTTAATATTTCCTGTGTATTATTAAATTTTGATGTTAAAAAAACCCACTACTGCTATACCACTGAGACAAGTAAATGCTATGGAGTTTCCTCATGAAAATTCATCTAAATTGTCCATCTGGATAGCACTTGCTCATCTAAATGACGTTAGGGAGCCAGATGGCATCAAATTCCACTTTATAAACTCTGAAACCCATCTTCCCTTTGGCCTCAGAAGCTGACCTAAGACAGTCATGAATTACATTATCTAGACCAACTTGTACCTTCCAACTTTATTTTCAAGAACTCTACTACTTGATCCCTTAACCGTAGACAAACTTCAAACGTGTTGACTCATTCTCCCCAGAGAGGCCCTGTGCTTTCCTAACCTCCTCCTAGCTCCACACTTTGCTACTTTTCCCCTATCAACATCCCACTCATGACAAGCGCTCACGTCATACACAAACTTATTCACAAAGGTTCTCACGCAAGAACATGTCTCTCTAGTCTGAACTGGCCCAGCCCTCATCTGTTACTTGTTTTTAAAAAAATGCTGTTAGTTTATACACCAGCATTGTCTTTATCTTCATGATGAGCTCCTGGAGATGAAGATCTCCATAAAGTGTCTGCCTTGTCACATTTATGTCGGAATCCGGGACCTCATACAATCCTGCAAGAACTTCCCGTTCCCCTCATTTTATTTAGAGTTTCTCCCAAAGCATTACCTTTGGAAACCAAGAAAGGAAATTAAGTACTCATTAGTAGATCATTTGTTTTTTTCCTTACATTATAATTACCCTCATGCTCTTGGATGCACTGCCTGAAGGAGAAAATCATCTAAAATACGCTACTGCCCTATTGCCACAAGGCTCAGCTAAAATTACTGAACAAAATAAAGAGAATCTGCTAACATGTATAAAAATCAGTGTGCTTTAGAAGTCTTCCCTGGATACGACAGGAAACTTATCAAGATGCTACATCTAATGCAGCAATTAAGAAAGCATGATGACTTACGTGTATCTAAAAGAGTACTTTGCTTTCTCAGAAGTTTCCCTAAATCACTAAACCTGACCTAGGCTAAGATGTGCCAGCCCAAGAGAGGGCTCTAAAGGCTGCTTAAAGGTTACAAATTGTTGACTCCAAATTGTACCCAGTCTTTATAAAGAATCTTAACTTGACTGTTTGAAAGAATTTAAAATTAGCATTCTACTACATACCAGTTTGACAAAATTTTCTTATCTTTCTGGCCATGATTCTTATTTTCATCTATCTCACTTATTCCTCTCTTTCATTAATTCTCCACAGCTGGTTTCATATTGGCTATTCTCTTTCTACTTTTCCTCTCCTAATTAACAGGGTTTTCTGCTATTTTTTCCTTTGTTGTCCAATTCTTCATTATGAAATTTTTCTATTCACTTATATAATCACTTATAATATCACCAGATATTAATTACACAATCTAAGTGGACTTTGCCAGCAGTATCATCTTCATAAAATTCAACTTTAGATAGATAAAAAATCCCAGTGAAACTTCCAAACTCTTAAGGAAAATCCCTCAGTAGAACAGAAAAGGCTTATGGCTAGTGCCTGATATTCACTGAGCTTCCTGCACAGAAGTGGCATAAATGTATATATCTTAAACCCAAGGTAGCTCTGTGAGATGAAGACGGAGAATTTTCACTGCATTGTGGCTGTGTAAGCGAAAAATAGCATAAATAATCTTAGAGTGGACGTATGTCAAATACATCTCAATAAAAGGTATTTGGGAATTCTTTCTCATTTAAATATACGATGTCTTCCTCCCCATTCTTCCTCCTATTCTTCTCCCCTTGCTTCCCGCTTTGTTTTATCACTTTCAACTGGTCCCTCTGTCCTCCCAGAGGAGGCCTATCTTTCTATTAAAATACAGCTACTAGTACTTCTAAATTAATAAAGGTAATGCTTGGTATCAGCTCCATAGTTTCATTTTTAAAACTCATGACAAAGTTACTAGATGAAGAATCCCAATAAGAAATAAAAACATGATCTGCTAACAAGTAAATGATTTGCCCACAGTGACAGAGAACGAGTAAGGTGAGCTGGAGGCAGTGTTGGTCCCGCAGAGAGTGTCATGCTTTAAAATATTTTCCCACCTTGGTTAGCTGCTCTTTGAGCCCAGACATGGTTGCAAACATTTCGTTAGCTTCTTCTTGGGAGATCTCTTTGCTAATGAGGTGTGCTGTCTTTGTAATCATCTTATACTGAGCATCCGTCACAGGCACCCTCTGCTCAACATCCTACATGAATCATTGAAACAGCTACATTACCACACGATTCATTTCCTCTTAATTTCAAGATTCGACAACTGGACACAAATCAGTATGCACTGAATAAAACTCTAGACCTGTCGTCATCTTTTGGAGATTCCAATGACTACTTTCCTTCATTACTAATATATGATACACTAGTAATATCATACAAATAAATGTTTCCTTTAAAAGTCACCATAATCCTTAAGCTAACCTAAAGATAAGCTGAGGTAATCTTTACACTTTCAAAATACATATGTTAATGTAGTATGTAAACATTATATCAGGTAAATGTATGTTAACAACTTGGGGTAATTCCTCTGATTTTAAAAATTAAACAACTTTTTCTTTAAAAAAAGTAATACATTGTCATTATAGAAATTTATAAATTAGAGATAATAAGTTAAAGAAAATTTAAGTCTTCTCACACCAGAGGCAACATCCTTACCACCACAAGGCTCTGCTAAAATTACTGAACAAAATTAGTATTTTTTCTGTGTGTGTTTACAACCATTTTTTATTTTTACAAAAAAACAATGATACTATTTTTGCTTTTCTTACTTAATAGTATATTGGAAAAGCCTTTCTATGTCATTAATATTCTTCCATTACTTCATTTTTGAGAGCTGCAGGGTATTCAAAATATGTAAACAGCACAATTCATTTAGCAAATCCTTTATCATTGGAGGCATTTATGTAGAGGTGTTAACTCCAGATGTCTGTTTTTTCCTAGTACTTTATAATTTGATTGTAGAAAATAAAAAATCTCAATTAAAAAACTATTTTGAAGTTACTCTATGGTCAATAAACCTCTTTAAAAAATTCAAATAGATTTTTTTATGAGAGGTGCAAATCAGGATATGTACACATGTCAAAATGATGTCAAGGAGACACAGAAACAGCTTTTGCAATGGCCTAAGTAACTTCACTGATCTTTCTATTCACAATAGAATTGGTTTTTCACTTTGTGTTCTAGAAAATCAGCTCACCTCTAAGTCTTGAATAAACAATTTGACATTAATAAAAGAGACTTCTACGGGCTCTGAAAGTTTCCTAAGGGCTTCAGTTGCAAAGTCAGACAGGGTAGTAACACAATCTGTGTATTCTTTCTTCATTCTGTCCAACTCATCAGCTCGAGCATACTGTTAAGAAAAGGGAGGGGGGCGACATCGAAAACCATTAAGCCAAGACTCTGGAAGCTTGTAACTTTCACTTCTACGTACTCTCTGGAATGGTTAGGTGGTAGGAAAGACTCTAATTCCTGATTCTTATTTTAGATACACTTGAAGTTAGTCCAATTACTGTGAAGAGAAGAAAGGAACTAGCAGAGAAGCAACGAATTATGATTTGATGCATGAATCATTCCATGTAAGTAGGCTCCATATGTCAACGTAATCCTTAATCAAGCTTTACGTTTCTGTTCTGTTCCTCCTTTACAAATGGGAAAGAATAAAGGACCAAATAGAAACATAACAGTTCTAAACACATCTGTACTCTGCCTTAATAAGCTATAACAATAAAAGCGTCTCTAAACAGACTGTTTATCACAACATCTATGACGCACCCATGCTCTAGGCATAAATAGATCTGAAAAACATACTTGCTTGACTTCCATAAACAACTCTCTCCATCGTCCATTTAGCAACAGTAACTGCTGTTTGAGATCACGGGAAACCATCTCATCACATGTTTCAATCAGAAAATTGCCAGCATCGTTCATGGCAGTGTGCTGCTGTATCCAATGAGGCAAATTTCGAAAAAAATCCTAAACAAGAAACAGTGCACACTACTGTAAACCATAAACCAAAAGTTAATAAATGATATGAAAGTAACCAGACTAAGAGAAATATCTTTGCTCTAAAATTTGTGCAAATTTTAAGGTGAATCCTAAATCTCTTTCAAAATGGAAATTTTTAATAAAGAAGGTCAAAAATATGAACTAGAAACGCTGAATGTCTTTTTATAAGAATATATGCAATATCTTTTGCTAAAGACAAAACAAAACATGATGACCATTTTGTTATTCCTATTTTAGAGAGGAAAAAGCTGAATTTCTGTGAGTGTAAGGCACTTGTGCCTATGGTCTTTAGGCTAGTAAATACCAGTGCCAAAGTCATATAAAAGGCATAATATTTTAGGGAAATATATAGCTGTCTTAAAAATCGTTTGACCTGTTACTTTTGATTTTATTCTATTTTATTTTATTTTTTGGCTGCACCATGCGGCTTGCGGGATCTTAGTTCCCTAACCAGGGATCGAACACGTGCCCTCTCATGCCTCAGCAGTGAAAGCGCAGAGTCCTAACCACTGGACCGCCAGGGAATTCCCAACTTTTGATTTTAAAATCTGGATACTGTACGTGAAGATAATTAACAATCACAGAGATAAACCCTTGAAGGAAAAAATTAAATTATCTGGGCCAAGAACACTTAATACAATGACATCCTTCCTTATTTAAGGTTACACACTTGGCTATGGAACCGCTTCCACTTGATTTCGAATTAAATGCATATGTGCATATGCATACATACACATATACACCACGGTAAAAACCAAGGACGCCAAAGATAATTCAAAATCGATTTCCTAAGCCATGTGCGGGAGGACTGCCTAGGTAAATCGATGAGAGCAATTCTGTTTCCGGTCGTTATATTCCCTTGGATGAAATTAACACATGACATCTACTAGGGCACTGCCAGTCTAATCAGAAAAGCCAAAATCTGTGTGGGTTACAGTTGCTCAGCTACACAAAAATACTTAATCTATATGAAATATAGAACGGGAAAACATAAAAATTATACATCTACTTGTACAACACAATAACAGAAGAACCAATCTTGCATGACAAGCAGTAATTCTAATATAAGTACTATACTTCTTAACGGGAATCTGGCATTTTAATCTTTTACATACATATACATAGTTTTTCCATGAGAAAAATACCAAGCTCCCATTAAGAAGTATATATACAGAAATCAGTCCATTTCATGTGCTCTTTTAATGTAAATGATATTAAAGTAAAACAGTTAACTCTTGCAAAAAAACACACACTCCTGTAACCGGAGGAAAAAAAATCACTCCTACCCAGAATAAGACCGTTGACTGAGGGTTGATAAAAATCCAAAAAAGAATAGCCAAAGAGACAAAAATGTAGTGACCCATCTGTTGAACCAGTGTATGCCATCACACAGATTTAGTACTACTTTAGCCAAAGTTGTTTTCATCTTCTCTTAAATTAGGAAATCCTCAGAGGCTGTGCACTGGACCTGCCCCTTCAAGCGCAGACCTTACTGTGTGTATAGCGCCCTCTGCTGCCTGTTGGCTTTGGCCACTGCTCCATGGGTTACTGCTCTTCTGAACGCAAAAGTCAAACACTGTTTTAACATAACTTTTATAAAGCAGCGTATTTCTTGGTCTAAAATAATTTAATAACCTGAAAATGCAGCTTGTCAGGCAAAGTCAAGATTTTTGTAACACGTTTGCAGATATATAACACTCCCTAGACAAGTTTGCTGTGAAAATCTCGTATCTCTAAATTCACCTGTGCTTGTTCCCTTTTATAAGAAGCAGTCTTACCTTTTTGGCATGTTCTGACTGATTTAGCATTTTCTCAGCATCCTCTAGCCAAGCCTGAAGACTAGCCACGGTATTGTCGTATCGGTCCCAGTTGGCAATGACTTCTTCCAGCATGCTCCGCACGCTCCTGACTTCCACTGAGAGGTTCCTCCACTGGACAGTGGTTTCATTCATGAATTTCATCACATTCTCAGCCTCTTCCACTGAAACGGATAGAACAAATTATAATCCTTATTTTATATTTTAAATCTACCACATCTTTTTTCTACGGTCTATACACTGGTGTGCATTCCTAATTCTTCCCAGGATTTTAAATTCAACAGATATAACGTTAGAATTACATTCAGCTAATGTTGGGGACATGTTATACCTTATTCATAGGTATTTATAAAGATTAAAGACAATGATATATTTAAAATTCCTGATAAATGGGATGCAATAAATGATGTATATTTGTTTGCATTTTATATGCACTCAGACACAGATATAGTATAATCACAAATGCTATATATATAGTTCATTTTCAGCAAATTATTTTACAGTTGTGTCTTTACACTAACTTGAGTTTTCATAATATTCAAGTCAGTCCAGTTTTTGCCTTTAACAGTTGGAATTTAAAATAGGTTTGAACATAACAATTTAGAAAACGAATGCTTATTTTCCTCTCTCTTAGAAGATTACACACACAGACATACATACACACACACACACAGGCAAATGATTATACAGGATAGGCATTTCACAAAGTCAAGGGGACTGAATCCAGTATGTGCTTTCCAGGCCAATGGCATGGCCACACAGAGATTCTGCAGAGAAAAAAATGATTTGATCATACTGAAACCTGTAGGTTCTAAATTCTACTGTATTCAATACTGCAACAAATTCTGTCTTGTGTCTTACCTGAACCATCAGCTTTGACGTACATCTCGGCTGTCTGTTTCAAGATCTGGTATGTCACTTCATATTGTTCAAAGAACTTGCTATTTTCTATAAAAGACTAGAAAAACAGGGAATGGTTAAACGATAACCAATACTGGCTTATGTAGACATGCCAAAGTCAATTTTCTTCAGTATAGGTATGTGGATATGTTACCCAAATCTACCAACCTCATTCTTCTGAAAAATATCAAATTAATTCAACTGCCATAAATAACCTGATTATTTCTGAGAATATAACTTGATTCTACACTTTTAATTCTAATTCACTCCTACTTTGGGAAAATATTATATTTCTCCGCCACCCAAGGGTTTGTTTTTAGAAGAGACAGAAGTTTCTCCAGAGAACCTGGGGCGAACATTTAAAAAGCACTAAATTTGGAACAATGTTGTAAAGTGTCCAACTGTGTTTTAGCTGTGGGATTCTGTTGCTCTTTGAACAATAATTCTGGTGAATGATGGCTCTGAGGAACTTCAGATTATAAATAACTGGCACAATGCAATGCACACTTTCTTAAAATAAAAAGTAAATACAAAAATATTTACAAGTAGAAAAACGTTAAATAATCACACATTCCATCCACGTTATCCATATGCTCTCATATTTCTATTACCTGGTATAAAAATTAAAGATAAGATATGTCTATATCTATGTCTGTATGCAACTTACATATGTATTAGAGTTACTATAAGCAAATGGATACTATAAAATTGAGAATACACAAAAAATCCGTAGGTGAGTTTTGTTATTGCTAACTCCAGGAAATATGAAATAATTCCTATTTCAAAGATTATTCCTACTTCTGTAAAGTAGAAAATTAATGTAATTATAGATAACAACATACTACCAAAGGCTTCTTCATTTCTTTTCATAGCATAATTAGTTCCTATGATGTAAACTCAGTAAAATACTTTGTGTCACTATTATAAAATACAAAATTAGCCTTCAAAAACCAGCTGAAGTCCTGAATAGGATGTTGATGAATGCTTAATATGGAGATGTAAAATGTTTGTGCGCAGAGGCAAAACTATTCATACAGCAATTCCATAGACATCCCTAGATTTTATTGTAGAAGTTTATAGTATTTCAAGATTATATTAAAAATACATATAACACATTTCATATCATTTTATGTTTGCATTTACTTATATAGTAACTATTCTTCAAATATATAACGAATAGAGAAAGCTGTGAATTACCTGGGATGGGGTTCCCTGATGAATACCTTATTCAATAACTTTAATAGGCTTTATTATTTTTGCATGAGAATTGGTTAGTTCATTATTTAGCCTTATGTCCTACTCCCTTAACCTCTGCCTGCTCCCCAAGTGGGGAAAGAGTAATTTACTGGAATTTAAATTTTGAATAATTTAACAAATAGGGAGGTCCTGGTTTGATCAAAAATGGAAGATTACACCTAATGTTCAAGACACTCTAAGAAACTGAAGAGATAAATATATTTGGCAAAGTTTAAAAAAATAGTCTCCATTCAGTTTGGACACAAATTCCAAGAAGCTAATGGAAAAAAAAATTTTCTGAAGTGTCAGATAAATGGGAAATAGTGCCTATACTGGACAGTAAGACTTACACATGCTTTTGCTAGAGTGGTTTACAAATTCATTATAATTGAATAAGAGAAAAGTTATTTCCAGTTTCATTTTTGGTCTAGGGTAGGAGGTGGGGAGAATGCTTTTAGATTATAAATGTTGTAGAGATTCATTAAAGTGTTTTTGAGCTTTCTTATGAGGAAAACTAGGCAATTAATTTTTGAAGAAAGAAAATTGACTTGTTATTTTTGTTTCATTTATTTTTGCCCTTTTTTTTTTTGAGTCCTGAGTAACTCCATTTAGTAACAAAATTATTTTGTCTATTAGAATCACTTTAGCAGGAGGACTGCTCAGCCTCCTTTTTGCTGTGAGCTATCTAGACAAAGTCTCTCAGAAGAATGCAAAATTAAGCACAAATGTTATGTTTAAAATAACAGTGACAGGATTAGTTTATTTCTTTCAAAATATGGCTTACATTTGGATATCAAGTTCAACAAATAAGACATGTTGGTCAAGGGACTTTTAAAGTTGGTGGCACTTCAAGAAAAATAAGATATTTCTTTATGCTACAAAATGCAAAGTATTTGTGGAAGGGACTAATTTTCTACTCTCAAAAGATAAATATAGATATAATAAATAAAAAGCTCATCAATTTCACTCAAAGGGAGCTAAACCAGACAATTTAAGATTTTAAAAATCAACTTTGAGAAGTAGTTTCATTAGAACTGCCTATTTAAATAAAATCATTAATAATCAATAACAGACCATATGTTCACATTACTTGTGGCATTCACATAGTCTACGCTTCCAAGAGCTCTTCTTTTATGTGAAAGAATGAAACATTGTCTCATTTCTTCCATTGTAAAATTGGAGCGTGTGTTAACTAACATGGTTATGTCATGAACAATTCAAACCAATCATCTTCTGATTTACATTACAGTATGTAATCTCTCACCAGGATCATGTGGCCTAATTTAATCAACAAGCATTTGTGAAGTATTTTCCAAGAATTCCTTGAGCACTTAGGGGCTACGTACCTTACGTAGCCCCTATGTAGTTCTCTAGATCCTTAACTCTTATAAAAAGTATCTTTTTTTTGCAGATGATTAAAATTGAATTGAGAACTCAGACAAAGGAAAAGATAATTATGGAACCCTTACATCCCAAATATTACTTTGCTTATTGATGTAGCAGCATATGGCTCATTACAATCATTTCTTTTAGAAACCAAGTAAAGGATTATGTTTAAGAAACTGATTTTATGATTTTATTTGAAAGTCTTCATGCACCTTGAAATAGTCTGTTCTAAAGAGAATGATTTTCCCAAAAACTTCAAAAGAATGAGAGAAGCTCTGTGGGGTATGAGATAGAAGGAAAACAATAATGAGTCAGTCCTTTTTCCTTAAAAAATCCCTAATATTCTATTATTATTGTTGTTGTTGTTGCGGTTATTAAAAATTTGGGAAAGATTAAGTTATTTATAAGGTCACATGGGTAGCGAGTAGTTGAGCCATGATTCAACACATTTCTACGTGACTGGTGTGCAGGCTTCAATAATCTCCCCCACCTCACCCCACCCTGCCCCAATAACACGCTGCCCGTAACAGACATAATGGTAACTCGCAGGTTGCAGTATGGAAGTGTAAAATACTGTCAATCATGGACCAGCATTAAATGGAACTGATACTTATATGAACTACATTCTTTAAGTTCACTGAGCTGCAAGAGATCATTTCAATTATTTGGTCTTTTCGGTTTAAAAAAAAACCAAAACAAAACCTTGGGCTTCCCTGGTGGCGCAGTGGTTGAGAATCTGCCTGCCAATGCAGGGGACACGGGTTCGAGCCCTGGCCTGGGAAGATCCCACATGCCGCGGAGCAACTAGGCCCGTGAGCCACAACTACTGAGCCTGCGCGTCTGGAGCCCGTGCTCCGCAACAAGAGAGGCCACGACAGTGAGAGGCCCGCGCACCGCGATGAAGAGTGGCCCCCGCTTGCCACAACTAGAGAAAGCCCTCGCACAGAAACGAAGACCCAACACAGCCAAAAATTTAAAAATTAATTAATTAATTAAAAAAAAAAAACCAAAAAAAAACCCAAAACCTTTTTTTCCCAGCCAATTTTGTTAGAGAGTAAAGTTCAGTACTTAAGCACAAAGGTTTCTGATTCGGAAAGATGTGGACTCAAATCCAGACTCCACTTCTTACTAACTCTGCCACCTGGAGCACGTGACTTGAGCGTTCAAAGGCTCGATTTCCTCAGTGAAACAATGTGAAAATGCCCAGCCCATAGGGTCATCACTGAGATGGAAGATGACACATGTAAAACACTTGGCACATAGAAAATATCAATATCCTACAATTATTAAAACTATTAAACTATAAACACCTTAAACCCCTTTTTGAAATAGAAGCTTAGGCGATAAATACGTATTTTTTATCAGGTGATAAAATATTAGGAAATATTTATTAAAACCCGATATATTTGTAGAGTTATTAGCAATTTTACAAATAATTTTGAGAGTTACATTACCTAGCAGTTTAAAATTAGCAGCTCAGTGAATGTCTATGAAGTAGGCAGAAAGTACTGATTTTTTTTATTCATTAGTAATAATTCTTTACTTACACATGCTTTAGTTGAGACATTCAAAGAGAATTATTAACATCTTTGTGTTGGAACATTAACCTGGTGGAACAGTCCCATTAGGTATTTCAACCTAATTGGCTCTCTTTAAATAGCGAGAACAAAGACGCATCCTGAATAATTACCTCTGAGCTCAGAGTGTATCACTTGACATGATTAAACCCGAAAATATAAATGCATATCTGTATTTAATATTTGTGGGACTAATGCAATTGCTTAAACTTAAAAAAAAAAATCAGATTTCTCATTACTTTCCAAAAGCATTCAAAATGAATAAGGGAACATAGCGTCACAGATTTCACATTTTTGGACAAATGTTTCCTAGAAAATTGTAGTAAATCTAAAGAAAGATTTTATTGTTAACCTGTTAAACCTTTTTTTTTTTTTTTCAAATTCATGTTGTTTATTTAGCACTTAGAAAATAAAATTAAAATGTAGCAAAATATATTATGGTTCTAGGATGCTTCAGTAAAGATATGGTTTCAATAAATATTCAGTCATGCGAGTTACAGAGCCACTGAGAGTAGTCAGGTTAGAAATGGGCTTATATTTTAAATTCATCAATTTATCATTTAGAACTTGTGATTCAATATAAATGGAACAGTTACAGGACTGAGATGCCCTATTAACATTAATTTTGTGAGCAAATTTGTACTGCTACTAAATTGGGGGGGGGCATGTTTAACTAAGAGAAATAAACTGCCTTTAATAATTATAATTCTCTGATTATATGTAAATGGAAACTGCTAGTTACAGAATGACCTACTTTCCTCCTTAATGCAGGGCTACTACTCTATGTAAATATAGGATTATCTATGCTGATAGCCCAAAATATGAGAAACTCTTCAAAAATTAAGTTGGTACAGAGATTCGCAGACAAAATCTTACTTTTCCTGGGTGCACACAGGAAGCAGTGAAGCTCACAGAATGACTGTAAAAAAAAGGCATGCTTGACCTAATCTAAAAAAAAAAATACAAAAGTCCCCACATGAACAATTGAGGATTGTTCTAAACTACTCATGATTGGATTTTAGAAACATGAAGATAATCTTTAAGTATTTTAATTGTGGTTCAGTAGTGAGTTCACAGTCAGTTGTATGCAATGCAAAAACTTGCTTTTTTAAAGCAATAAAGCCAATCACAATGGTTCAATATGATTACTGCAGCAAAACCTTTCATATCTCCAAAGAATATAGGTATATATTTCAGATTGTTGTGAAAAGCTCACAAACTTACATCAAACCCATTTAACACACTGGTACCTTAATGTTTAAATTCAAGATAAAAGTAACAGTGTCCAATAAACTAGAAGATATTAGATACTAAAGCCAGGCGTCCTCTGATCTCTCTGTCAGCGCCAGGGAGACTTACCATGTAGTTCTGCAGAAGCAGTTCCACTGAATCTCTCCTCCCATACTTGATGATCCAAGACTTCAGCTTTGACTCTGCAAGAACCAGCAGTGAGAGTAGACGGTATTTTAATTCTAGAAATTCCATTTTCATTAAGTGTAGCTCTGATGTGGAGGAAACAAAATGAAACCTAGAAACAAAACACAGAGAATTTACAGAATGTAACTAATAGTAACAGAACGGGGCTTACTTAACCTGTTACATGTCAGTATTAAATAAAATGCAGGCACAAGGTCTTCTAAACTCTGGCTGATCAATCACTCAGGAGATCTGGTTCTGTTTCTAGCTCTGGGTTTAAAGGCAAATCACAATTGATTGAAGTCTTTGATTTAGTTCTTTCCCCTGCCAAGATAGCTCTCATCTGTTTCTTTTATAAGCTGTTTTTGCAATATTACATAATGTTCCTCACAGTACTGAATAAAAATACAGCCTCTGAAGAAACCATTTCTGTGATTTCCAGGCTGTGGGTACATGCAGGTTTACTCTTTTCAACTAATAATATACTACAATATTGGCATTCTTAACATACGTTATGGGAACCCAATTTTTATGTACCAAACGTAAGCATCTCTGTAAAAAAAAAAAAAAAAAAAAGTCAATTCATTGAAAGAAAAGAAATGGGAAAAAAAAAACATCCACCGAGCCTTTTAAAGACACTTCATTTAAAACCGGACGTTCTCTTACCTCTCAGCCATGTCCTCTAATTGATCAGGTGGTACTGGGATCCCGTTAACAGACCTGGTTCGGTAGATTTCATGGAATGCTCTTTTGTGGGCATCTGTGTTTTGAAGCAGATCCTAAGATACAATTAAAAAAAAAAAAATGAGGAAACATGTTCACAGGAGGCTGAGAAGCATAATCTTCAGCTTGCACGGATGAGGCAGTGTATTCAACAATTTGATCATGCTTCCATAGCCACACGCGGCTTGGTGCCAGTCACAGGCTTTTACCTTGTACAGGAGCCTGGGTGCTTGTCCATAAGGCCCCGTGCTAGAGCCGTAGCTAATAATTATGGCATCTTTTAAACACACATGACACTTGCACAGCAATGCATTCAGACATTTTAAAGGCACATGGTCCAAAGGGAAATGTAGTCAGTGCTATAAACAATGATTGTTAGTGTTTTTCTCTTTCCTTGATTTTGAATCTATTGATGTTTCAAAGCTTAAAACTAAGCACAACTAGTTTAACCCTTTAATGGTCAAAATAAAAATATTAAATTCTCTACTGTTATTCTATTTTGAGTGCATGCAGGGTACCATAAAGTGATGTTTGCTTGCCATCTTAAAGTAAGTCAATTACATTACAGCATATTATGAAAATACCCTTGTGGTTAGAAGATTTCAATCAAGCACAGGGAATGTCCCATAGATATCACAGTGGGAAGAGTAAATGTGATGTTTTATAAAGATCCTTTCTAGGTTGTATAGAACTCCACAAATTTTAATAATTTATTTAGATTTGTTTTCTGGGTTTTTCACTGTCAAAAGACATTTATATAAAGACTTACATGTACTGCACAATTCCTAGCCAGTTTCTCACACAGAAGCAAAGAAAGAGAAAGGTGAAAGTAGATTCATGCCATATTTTTCTAGAGCTTAGGTTGTTTCTCAATAGCAGAGTAAATAGCCAACAGTTTGTCACTCACTGAAAAATAAGATATATTAGCCCACCAGAATGATACATTAAAACTAACAGTTTCTCTCACACTAAGATTTAGTAGATTAATTGGAGAAAACAGACCAGCCTAAATCGTAAGAGATACACTTGATGGAAGGGTACACGTGAAGGCTTTCATACATAAATTAAGATGTTAAAGTCATATGTGTTTGTTCACATGAGTGAAATCAATTTTCTTTTAATTCGGGAACATTAGTTTTTACATTGTAGAAAAAAATCCAGGACCAAACTATTTCTATCCTGATATATATTTGCTATTACCACCTTCTGACCTGCTTTGAGTCTGTAGGTAACCGCACAGATATTCACAAGTCCCCTGCTCCCAGAGGGAGGGCACTACAGGCATCTCAGAGCTGATTACAGAGGCCAGAGGACTGTCCTAGAGCAGCTATTGCCTGTGAGTATTTTAGTCACTCTCTGCCTCCTCCTTAACATCCAGACACATTTCTGTGGCTTTTTTTTTTTTTTAAAGCGATTTTATTTGTCTCCAAGTGTTTTAAACTTTGGGTTTATTTATTTATTTATTTATTTTTGGCTGTGTTGGGTCTTCGTTTCTGTGCGAGGGCTTCCTCTAGTTGCAGCGAGCGGGGGCCACTCTTCATCGCGGTGCGCGGGCCTTTCACTATTGCGGCCTCTCTTGTTGCGGAGCACAGGCTCCAGACGCGCAGGCTCAGTAGTTGTGGCTCACGGGCCTAGTTGCTCCGCGGCATGTGGGATCTTCCCAGACCAGGGCTCGAACCCGTGTCCCCTGCATTGGCAGGCAGACTCTCAACCACTGCGCCACCAGGGAAGCCATCTGTGGCTTTTATCTTGACCGAAACTCCCCCAAATGACTGCAGGGCAAACCGAGAGCCACCAACACTCCCAGCTCTGATTTGTTATGTGCGACCGTATGTTAACGTACGGGTGGGGGTCTGGGACTATACTGGGATATCCAAATGTCCAGGTGCCTCCCAAGAAGCTTTCCCTATTGTAGTTTTCTGTATGTAGTTAATCAAAAAAATCTTGACAAGAAATCAAAACCAACAAAAACATTTTCAAACATATGACGAACTACAACTGGCGTGATGTCACTGGGTCCTCTGAAAGGCCGTCTCACTACAAAATAGCTGGATGATGAGCACAGCATATGACTTTAATTCACTGGTAGGCTCACAGGAAGTCAGTGAAACCTTTTAGGGCTCCCACGCTCGGTAAAACATGACCCAAAACTGGATCATGGTCCTGTGAGCAAAAACAGATTGAAAAAGCCTGGTTGTCCTGGGCAAACATCTAAACCACTGTGGCAGGAGATGGAGTCTTAGGACTTGAATAAGGTGAGAAACACTGAAACTGAGACCCCCTACATTTAGCCAGAACCCTCAAAGAGGGCTGATGTGGGCCTGGTAGACAGCAAATAAAAAAGGAGGAAAGCAAAGGTCGCCAAACACAGGAGACAAGCTACCATGAGTGAGAATCAGCAGAAACAACACATTCATGGTGTTAGAAAAACGTAAGCAATTTAATACTTGACAACAACAGTTTGCAGGTTAGAAGAGTATGACCTGGTTAAAGTGTTCTTAATTCCTTATATTGATTAAGAGGAGGTTAAGACATTGATTAACTTTCAATTTCGTTAAGTATCTATATGGTATAATTTCAAGGACAATCACACTACACAACTAGAGTTTATAACTTCAAACCAGTTCGAGGGAAAACATGGAATAAGAAAAATAAGCAAGTGAATAAACAAACAAAAACCCCTCAATCAACTTATAAATAGGAAGAATGTAGAAAAAAGAAAAAAGCAAAAGCAGGGCGAATAGAAACAAGAGTCAAAAGGTAGAAACAAATTCAAGTATATTAATAATTATAAATAAATCTGAATGGAATATATATTTACTCATCAATAGGCAGAGATTGTCAGATCAGACAAGTATAATAGAACCATCTGCTTTTTAAAAGAGATACTCCTAAACATTAAGAACAAGGATAGGTTGAAATTAATGGAATGGAAAACAACATGCCAGGCAAATACTAATGAAAGAAGGCTGGTATGAGTGCATCAATACCAGGCAAAATAGATTCCTGAACAGAAGTCATTACAAGTTAGTAATCGCTTAGTGATGAAACTTTCAATTTACTAGAAGACACATTAATTCTGAACTTGAACATACGTAGTAAGCCTCAAAATATATAAAGCCAAAGCTCACAGAACGACGGGGAGAAACTGAGAAATCCACACGGCTGTGGGAGTTATCAACATACCTTTCCCAGTGATTGAGAGAAAGCAAAGGAAGCCATTGGAACAGCAGATTGGGGGTGAGGGAGGGCAGAGGAGGGAAAGGGCTGCAGATCTGTGGGCCTCATGGGCCTTTTAAAGAATTTTTTGGTGTTTCTTTTGAGTAGATGGAAGCCAGTGGGGAGTTTTGAACAGAGAGGTAAAATGAACTGAACTGCGTATTAAAAGGATCGCTATGGCCATTCTATTGAAAATACTCTCCCCTTGATACACTACTTCCCTTGGCTTTTAAGAAAACACAGTAGCTGGATCCCCTCCTACCTCGCTGATTGCTTTTTCTCATGCTGGTTTATCTTTTTTCTTTTTTTTTTTTTTTTGCTGGTTCATCTTCTACTCTCTGATCTGTTAATACTGGATTCCCTCAGGGCTCAGTTCTTGATCCTTTCTCTGTCTACACGTCCTTCTTTAATTTCAGTCTCAGAGCTTTAAACATCCCTTTATATATTCAGAGTCATCCTCAATGACTCTGAATATTTATCCCCCTCCTGCCTCTTAGCTCCTACTGCCCGCTCCACACATCCACTTGGATGTGAAAAAGTCTCATACTTACCTTGCCCCAGACTGACCTCCATCTTTCTTCCCAAACCTGTTTCATTGTCTCTCCATCTCAACTGATGGAAACTCCAGTTTCCCAATTGCTTGGTTGAAAAATCATAGTGTCATTCATGACTCCCCTTCCTTCACAATCAATATCTAATGCTAAAAATTCTCTTTGCTCTGCCCTCAAAATATACTCAGAATCTGACCACTTCTCAACACCTCTACAGCTACGACCTTCACTCAAGCCACTCTACCTGGATCATTGAAATTGGTTCTCTGGCTCCTACCCTCTATCACCAATCCAGCCTTATCCTCACACGGCAGCCAGACTGATGCTGTTAAAAGAGTGATACTGCCGTTCCTCTGGTAAGTAGATGGAAAAAGATTATTAGGATACAGCAGAGAAAATTAACAATGTCAAAAGTGCAATTAAGGAAAGTGAGAAGGTGCAAAGAAACAATACTGGGGACAAATGGAGGCTTAACTATAGGCACAGAAAAGATTACAAGAAAATATATAGAAGAGCATTTTGAATAATTTTGTGACAATAATTTTGAAAATGTAGACAAACGAACAAATTCTCAGAAAGTATGATTAGCATGATTGACCTGATTAAAATTTTGAAAGCCAGAATATTTCTAAAATCATTTTTAGAGGCTGGGGACACAAGAGTGAAAAACAAACAATAATTCCTTGGCCTTATGGAGGTGACATTACAGTGTAGGAAATCAAGCAATAAATAAGATAAATAATTAAATAAGCAGTTGAGATGAAGATAAATGCTAAAGAGAAAAACTGAATAGGCAAGGGGAAAGGGAAGTTGTACTTTCAAAGGGGTGGCCAAGAAAGGATTGACTAAAAGCTGACCTTTCAATAAAGGCCCAAAGGAGATGAGGAAGAATGTATTGGGAATATGACTGGAGAATGTTTCAGGCCAAGGGACCAGAAAATTCCAGAATGATGGCAAGGGCAAAGGCCTTCAGGTGGGAATGTGCTTGCATGTTTGAGATTATCTTTTCAGCGAGGTTTCACTGACCTCCCTACTTAAAATTGCAACACCACCTAATACTCCCTGTCCTTTTACCTTCTAATATAAAATTTATTTATTTATTATGTTTATTATTTCTTAACTGCCTCCTCCTATGAGAAGGCAAGTTACATTAGGGTAGGGATTTTGTCTGTTTTGCTTATGGGTGTATCACAAATGCCTGTAATGCCACTTTGCACATAGAAAGAGCTCAATAAATATTTGTTGAAAGAGAAGGAAAGACTCTTTTAGGACCATTTGGTCCTGTCCAAAATGACCATAAAACATCTGGCTCATGCCAAAAGGTCCTTGATAATTGGTCATGTTTGGCCCCGTCTGAAATGTCCATGGAGATATTTGGTCTATAGCAAAAGGTTCTTGATATCGGCCCTGTCCAAAACCATTTGGCCTGGACCAAATATGCTCATGGACATTTTGGACCAAATGTCAGCTAACTGGAAAGACCGGAGAGGCATAGCCAGAGGAATAAAAAGAAAATTAGGAAACCAAATGAAGAAAGTATTTCAAAGATGAATAACTATCTAAAATGCTTCTAATAAGTGAGGTAAAATGCGGACTGAGAATTGGCCATTGAGTGAGGAAAAAAAGAACCCTCCTGAACCTGACATGGATAGCAGGGCAAGGAAAAACGTGATTGGAATGGGTTCTAGAAAGAATGGGAGAAGAGAACTATGAAGCCAAAATGAGATCTAAGACAATTCTTTCAAAGAGCTTCACTGTAAAAGGAAGGAAAAAAAAAAAAAAAGAGGACAGTAGCTGAAAAGGGAGGTAGGGTTAAGAAAGAGGCTTTTTAAAGATGAGAATAATAATGGTATATTTTATGTGGGTGGGAAAAATCCAGCAGAGAGAGAGAGAGAAAAAAATAAAGACGCAAAGAACTACGGGAATTATCTTTTGGAAAAGAGCAGGGAGGATGGGATCCAGCGCACATGTGGAGGGGCTGGCCTTAGCTCGAAGCACAGATGGTTCATCCATAGTAACAGAAGAGGAGACGGAGTATTCGGGCACAAATGCTCGTAGGTGGGTTGATGTGGTCGTGGGAGCTTGCGGAAATTCTTTTTTGATTGCTTCTATTTTCTCCGAGAAATAGGAAGCAGTGTCATCAGCTAAGAGTAAGGATGAGGGAGGAGGTGTGGAAGGTTTAAGGAGACAAGGTATAAAATAGTTGTCCCAGAAATGCAGAGGGAATCGAGTCCAAAAATGCCTTTGGAGTGCCAGGGAGCATTAAGGACCCACTTGGGTTAGTCATCGTGACTGGGGGTGTGTTTTTCTCTAGCCACAGTCAACTGCCTGAGTGTGGGCAGGAACTAGGCAGAGAATTGGCTTTAACCAGGGTTATGTTTAACCAGGAGTGTAGGACAAAGTGAGACCTGGTTGTCTGTTTATTTTCTACATACAGAGTAAACCCCCTTCATGACACAATAAATGAGGTACACAAATTCAACTGCACAAAATGCAGGGTTGCATTAATGAGACAACGAAAAACAGCATTTTGAGCTAGGTCTGTACTATCACAAAACGCGGAGGAAGCGTATTAGAACTTAACGCTGAGCACAACAAACCATGCAATGAGCTAAATAGAGTCGCAAATGACTAAGAGACCAGCCAGGCCGAATCCCACCCCTTTCTAAGGCCACTATTTTTTTTTTTTAATTTATTTAATTAATTTATTTATTTTTGGCTGTTTTGGGTCTTTGTTGCTGCACATGGGCTTTCTCTAGTTGTGGTGAGCGGGGGCTACTCTTTGTTGCAGTGCGTGGGCTTCTCATTGCAGTGGCTTCTCTCGCTGCAGAGCACAGGCTCTAGGCACATGGGCTTCGGTAGTTGCAGCACACGGGCTCACTAGTTGTGACTCACAGGCTCTAGAGCACAGGCTCAGTAGTTGTGGCGCACGGGCTTAGTTGCTCCGCAGCATGTGGGATCTTCCTGGACCAGGGCTCGAACCCGTGTCCCCTGCATTGGCAGGCAGATTCTCAACCACTGCGCCACCAGGGAAGCCCTCTAAGGCCACTATTAACTCCCACCCTGACTCCACTCCTTTAGCACCACGACACGACAACTCGGTGACTTGGTTTGCCTTCCTTTGAGAATGGAGGCAGGAATGAGGTCTGGAGCCTATGGCCAATCACGTTATTATGTAAATTCACACTGTCTTTTGCCTTATCTTTTCAAAGCTAACAAATAGCAAGAGAAATAACAAAGGTAACTGCGGATAAGAAAACATCACAGAGCTCTTGGAAAATACCTCAGGTAATGAGTCTACTGGAATTGCCATTAACAAGTACAGAAAAGGGAAGTGCAGATCAGAGAACTTCTAAGAAGGTGTGACATCTCTGAACCAGTATGAACGGATGCCTGGGAGGCCTGATTCAGTGCAAGTTCCAGACCATACTAGTGAAACGAGGATAGTTATCAGTTAGCCATTAATAAATAATAAACTGTAACCTGTCTTCACTGATCAGGCTTGCTTTAATAAAAGCTTGCATGTGCTCCAAGGGTCACACAGCCTAAACAATAAGATGTTGGCCAAGGTGAATTTAGAAACTTGGAGTCAGCTGTGTCCAGTTTGAGCTCCAGCCAGTTAAGACTGGCTAGGTCCACCGACCCTCCATCTGGGCATGCGTTGAGTGGTGGCCTTTTGACATCAGAGGGCCCAAAACTCCACCCTCTGGTCACGCTAATGCCACCATTTTCTGAACATACATCCCATGAAGAAGCCTGTAGCTTAGCTGCATCTGCACAGAACCAGGATCACCTCACCGTTTTCTTATCTCTAATTACCTTTCCCTAGGCGCCCCACGCCTCAGCTTTATCTCATAAATAATGAGAGCCCCTTACCTTCAGGGAGGTGGGTCTCAGATTTGTTCTCCCATCTCCTCACTGGACTGCCTTGTGAATAAACCCTTTCTCTGCTGCCAACCTCAGTGTCTCAGCCTTTGGCTTGCTGAGCAACAGGCAAGCAAACCTGATTCGGTAACACACTAGAACTGTTACGCTGGAAGGTTTTCCAGCCAGAATGTTTACCTTGTGCTGCTCACGTTTCCGTTGTATTGTGTTGGCCGTTTCCTCATGAACCTGCTGAATGGTTACTTCCTCTCTCAGGGCCACCTCTGCTCTATATAACCAGGCCCCTATGGTGCCCAGGGGTGCAGGAAGAGACTTATCAAGTTGTATATGCCAATCAAAGAGCTGAAATACAAAAGTAGAAAGACAGTATCTTAACATAGAAGACAATTCCTAAAATTCCCCCAAATGATTTTAAAGCTTACAAAAATGCCTGAAGTTAATAATTTTGGGTTAACTTAATAAATAGCAAGTAAGAAAGTATCCGTGTTCTGAATCTGATGCTTTGAGTTCAGAACACAGATATTTTCCTATTTGATATTTACTACATTAACCCAAAATTATTAACTTAAATGGGGAGAAAATGACACTTCGAAGCAAGTTTTGAGGAAACTTAAAAATACATCTTAGACATGGAAAGATATTATTGGGAGATTAGGCAATTTTCTTCTTATAAGGAATAGCATAAAGTGCCCACTGATTTTCAGACTGGCTTTTGCTGAAAGGGAATGGACTGGCTTTGCTGACGTGCTCAAAGATGCAGCAATTATACACCCGCTGATGTGTATCCTTTAAAACCTTCCCTATGATGAAAACAGGTCCAGAAAAATCAGGGTCGTCTAGACATCTCTGGAGGAAAATGAGTATTCACGATTCTTACTATAATAATATAATTCTCTAACCATCTTGTCATTTCTTCCACTTCATCCAATTCTCAAGTACTGTTTCCTAGCTTATTGCAATGAGAGGTGGGGTGGGTTGGGGTGCCTGAGATTTAATCTATTCTTTGATAGAGTTTAATGGGAAAAGTTAGATTATGAAAATGAAGAAAATAGGGTGAGTACGAGGCAAATATTCCCATGAGTGACAGAAGTTTCAGAGGTTTTGAAATCTTGGTCTTTAAGTTTGCAAAATATTAATATGAAAGTTACAGAGCAATTTTCCTTCAAGTTCATGACCAGATAAGAAGATAAGCTTAAACTAAAGAATATAAAAATAAATGTGAATATAGGAAGATGATTAACTGTTGATGAAATCTGATGATGGAATTTGGAGAAGCTGTTGAGGCCCCATTCCTGGGGAGTCACCTCTTCTAAACAACGCAGGATTAAACTGTGCAAAGTGAGAAGTAACCCAGGTGGTCTTTCAGGATTTCAGTGTGTCATCTGGTCAATGGTGATATCACACTTAGGGCAGGCAAAGCAGGAAAGAGTTGTTACACAAGCACTTCCGCTAACTGAAAGGAAAACTTGACAAGTGGACAAAGTCTATCCCACAGGTAAACCTTCCCACCTCAGACAGAGATAGGAGGACCTGATGTACCATCATTTTGAAGAAAGAGATGACAGAAAATATCTTTGACTAAATTATATGAGTCTAATGAAATGAATCGTTGGAGAACTTACCCTAGAGGACACTCTATCCCAGGACTGTTTTACCAACGCTTGGTCAAGTGACAATTTACCATCTCTGTGTAATGGTTGTATCAAGTGTTCAATCTGTTTCCTTTTCATTTCATATTGAACTCTGAAGTGCTTAAATGACTAAAAGAGGAAAAACAGCCACAACATGGCAGTTAGTCAAAAAAGGCAAAAGCAAAGGAAACCACATTTCCTAAATAACAATCCTTTATATTTGGATAACGTTCAATATATGTTGTTGATAATAATAATGACAATCATGATGCTGAAAGCAGCTAGCATTCATCAAGCCCGGATGATGAGCCTGCCTCCACGCTAAGTGCTTTGTACATATTATCTTCTCTGGCTCCCCATCGCCCTACAGCCTAGACAAGCCCCGTTATTACTACCAAGCCCAGAGGTGACCTGGCAAAGACAAGTAGTAGAGTCAGGACTAAAGCCTAGGATTTCTCATTCCTAGTTAAATAACCTACAAGCCAGTCCCTACTCATCAGGAAATAATAATCAACAGGAGTATAAATCTATATTAATAGTCAAAATAGTTGCTTTCCTTTAAAGTACCAAACAATCTACAAATAGCAATTGCACATGTCAAAATACTACAGAATTAACAATATCTTAATTTGTGTTTAAGTAAGTCTGTATAAAGAGGTTTACTTTAGGGGACATCACTTAGGTAATAATCCTCTGCTTTAATTTTATGGTGTTAAAATATTAAGTATTATATCTTTCTTTTGTCACAGTATGGTTAACATAAATTTGTAATATGTAGACTTAACTGTAAGTCTAATACTAACCTCAGAAAGTAGTGATTTTAATGAAAGTCCTACATTTTATGTTCAATTAACACATCCTAAAATATGTCTCAAAGTCCAAATATGAATTGAAAATGCCACTCAATGTGCAATTATATTAAAGAACATGAGAATAGCCCTGCAGAATCTAACAGATAACATTTGAAAGAATTTCTTAAGTCACTGAGTAAACAAACATGTAAATTCACATAACGAACACTTGGGGGAGATGGTGAATAAATATTTTCCCACAAATTTTACCTTCCATTCCCTCTAACTTAATGTAATTTTAAAATACCAAAACATAAAATCAGTCTTCAATTTTGTTCTACAGAATTCGATATATGGAAAAACTGGAAAATACACTATTAATTGATAAGTAGAAACAGAAGATTTTGATTACATAATAAACACACAAATGAAAGAAAACATTCCCTCTGCTGTCTAACCCTATTTTAAGAGACTTGTGATCATCTTTGGCCTGAAAGGAATGTTTCTGATTTATACTTTTCTAATCCTTAGTTTTCATCTTATAAATTAACATCTGTATAACCGGTAACTTTATAACTTGGAATTTATTTTTTGATAATTTATGCTAAGACTAAAACTCGCTAATGGACTAAATAAGTACATTCACTCTGTTCTTGCATTATAGTCTCAATTTACTGATTTAATCATTTTAATGGAGCTCATCCCAGAAAATTATCTTTTTTGGGGAAAAAATTACATTATGTTTCACAGCAAAAAGTACAAACATATAACCACATACGGAATTTATTGCATTGCCGAGTCCATCAAATATAATACTGATGGCATCATCAATCTGAATTCAGGCACGCTTTACACAGAGGATTATATAAAATCACACACTAACTCTAACAGTTAAATCTTTTATCATCTGCCACTTCACATCTCTTATATCACGCACACCTTTTTTTGTAGCAAAAATGATCGAAACATAATGTATATTAGAATATACTATAGTTTTGCCACTAAAATGCAATGATATTTTAAGTAGGAGAAAATGTCAATGCTACACAGAGTTAAGTCACAATTTAATGGAAAAAACTCTGGAAGTGGAAATTGGAAGCTGAAATACAGTTAATGATAGTGTAATGAGACTGGGAGAAAGAAGAACCACCGCAGCAATAATAACACTGGCTGCAATGTGAATGCAATAGTGTTGAAGGAAGCAGGTGGCAGGAGAAACTGATCTCATTAATGGGCCCACTCCAAATAGTCATGTTGCAATTTTTTATTTGATTCAGTTTATTCTACAGTAATTTTCAACTTGGCACTGAAGTCATTTTTTGGAATTTTTTGTTAGGTAACATCTGTAAGATCATGAGTTGTACAAAAACAGCAATTAAATGTGTGTGTTTTGGGTCATCTACAAGACTGAGTTCTCGGAAAGTCATGAAGCCTCACAACTCTATATAGTGCAGATATGTACAATTTAAAACTACCAACTCCATATCTGGGTGTATACCCAAAGGAAATGAAAACAGGTTATCGAAGAGATATATGCACTCCACGTTTATTGCAGCATTATCACAATAGCCAAGATATGGAAACAACCTAAGTGCCCATTAATGGATGAACAGGTAAAGATGATGTGGTGTATATATACCCGGAATGTTATTCAGCCATGAGGAAGAAGGACCTCCTACCATTTGTGACAACGTGGATGAAACTTGAGGACATTATACTAAGTGAGATAAGGCAGACAGAGAAATACAAACACTGTATAATATCACTTATACATGGAATCTAAAAAAGTCAAACTCATAAAAACAGAGAGCAAAATGCTGGTTATCAGGGGACTGGGGGTAGAGGGGAATAGGACGGATATTTAAGTATACAAACTTCAAACGAGTAGTAAATAAGTCCTAGATATCAAATGCACAGTACAGTGAATATAGACAACAATACTGTATTATAATCATCAAACTTGCTAAGACAGTAGAACTTAAGCATCTCAACCACTAAAAAGAAATGATAATTATGTAACATGATAGAGGTGCTAATTATTGCTACAATGGCAATCACATCACAATATATAAATGTATTAAATTTTTAAAACTATCTATTTATATAGAAATACAATTATTAAATTATATGTAAACAAGATAATGTATATTATTTCTTTAAAGACATTTCTCATTAATATCATTTGAAAGATTAAACATAGATTAAATGACAAATATGAATCCTACTCATGAAAGGTTTTAAAAAAATTGAAATCTGTTTTCCATACATTACCTGATATTTATCCTGCAAATTTGATTCTGTCATCTGTGCCCTTGTCAAATCTCTTTCAAATTGTTCTATCCAAGCTTTCGTTTCCTTCAAAATTAGCCTGTCTTCTCTCTAGAAACCAGCAGACATTACAATTGTATTAGTATCTGTGCATTTACTTAATTGCTGATTAATACTTGACTGATCCTAGAATACACTGAATATTTAATAAGTTCCAAATGTCTCTGAAAAATTTTCTTCCTCCCTGCCCTCACCTCTTTTGGAGGATAAGAAACAAAAATTAATTCTAAAAAAAAAATCTTAATTATTGTGCTGAATACTGAAATTACCTACCTCCATTGTTCTTCTCAAGAAACATTTATTTAATTAAGAAAATGTGCTCAAGAAGAAATATGTAAGTACAAAAATACTCAGAAAAAGCAATGGCTGAAATGCGAGTGGAAACAGGCCTGTGGCTGCTTCTTAACACAGGCCATTGGTAACACAGAGGACTGTTCTGGATCAGATTAATTTTGACTGAATTCGAGGAGCCACAGTCACAGTAATATTGGATTACTAGTGTATATTATTTTTAAAAACATTATCCACTAGTATAACATAAGCTCCATGAGGACAGAAAGCACATTTATCTTGCTCAATATGGTATTCCCAGACTCCAGCAACATGGAACCTATCAGATAATTTATCAAATTATCTGCTGAATGAATGCATACAAGCTACCACTCACATCTCAAAAATGAAAAAAAGTTGGACAGTTACATACTTGCTTCCACAAATAATAGGAGTCTTTCTAGCATTGATTTAGTGAAAATATCCTAAATTTTCATCGAGACTTCTTATCTGCTAAGAAGGCCAAAGTAATCACAAACATATTTAACATGATTTTTTGGCACTTACAAATAGCTTTCGACTACAGCATCTCATCTGATGATCACAGCCCTGTGGCCCAGATGAAATGACTGTCTGCTGACAGGTGAAGTGGCACAGAAGAAAGAATTCTGGCTATGGAGGCAGGTAAAGCTGGTTTTAAACTCTTGTTCTGACCTGTGTTAGCTCTGTGAGTTTGGCCACAATATTTTTTTTTTCTTTTTTGAATCCTGTACTTCAGTTTTTTCATCTTTCTTTATATTCCATCTAGGCCTGAAGTTAAGGGATCTATCAACACAATAGACTTTATGCCAATACTGGAATAAAAAATTAGAAGTAACTAATTTCATATCAAATGTTGAGTTAATTTTTATCTCATGCTTCATGAAGCATGAGTTTATGTATATATAAATATGCTATAAAACGTATAATGTGTATGTTTGAGTGAGCGCGAGAGAGAGAAAGAAAGAAAGAAAAGTAGTGAGAAGGCTGACAGTTCAGCTGCTTGACATTTAGATGGTCTCTATAGGCAAATAGTCGCCTGTGTCTTTGAATGCATGTGAATGTCACCGATTGAAGAAAAGCCCAGGGCAGAGGTTGGCACACGTGCTATCATGATCTGTGTCCTCTCTCACTTCCTGGTGTTACAAAGACAACCCTCTTCTGCCTGGAACAATTTCCCCTGGATAATGCCTTGCTCAGATCTCAGCTCAGGCACACCCTTCTCCGGAAAGCTTTTTCTGACCCACAAGTCTCAGTTGTGAGTTTCTCTTCCACCAGTGGTCCTCAAACTTTAGTGGACACTAGAATCACCTGGAGGGCTTGTGTAAAAGATTACTGGGCACCACCCTCAGGCTTTCTGGCTCAGTCTATCTAGGGTGGAGGCTGAGAATGTGTATTTCTAACAAGTTTCCAGGTGAATCTGATGCTGCCTGCTGGTGTAGGGACCACATTTTGAGAACATTTTTCTATAATCTTGTAACAACCTGATATTCCCCCAGTAATATTCAAATATTCCCCCAAAATGCACTGTATTTTTTTTTGGAAGACAACTTAAGTCTTATTTATTTTTAAAATCAAACCACTAGGAAAATATATCACAGTCTTGAAACAGCAAACAGGCTGTATTATCATTTCAAGTAATAAGTTGGTAAAAACACAGCAAGGTCCTTACTAAAACGATAAGGTGCCAGAACTAGGGCAAGAACAACGCATGTCGCAAAAGTGGTGCGACCACAAGTGGTGAGCCAGAGGCGCACGGCAGCGCTCAATGCACTGGCGCACTTGCTGCACGGACGCCTGGCTGTCCTCACGACGGCCGGCGCTGCACCGGAACGTGAGGCCCTGCATCTTCCAGATGTTGTCTCTCTCCAGACTCTTCATCATTTACTCCACCGCCTCCTGTACCCGGAGCTACTGCAGCTCCACCAGGGCGGCCCCGCGCTGCTCCGTCCCGCACCGGCGTCCACATGGACTCCCGCGCACGAGTCCGCCCCCACGCTGTATTTTATTGTCCACTCTTTGTCTCTTTTTCCCCCCTGCATTCCAAACCCCTTATGTATCTTTCCTTCTGCAGCCTAACACAGTGTCTGGCACCTGGTATCAATAAATAATTGTGAATATATGATTGATTGGTAACATAGTTAATTAGAGAAAGATATGGAACAGGAGCCCAAGACTCCAAAGCCTCAGCCCTTCCCATGCTGTCTCTTTTGAATGAAGAGGTGAACTGGGTCACGGCACATGTTTTCTTATCGGTTGAAGCACTAATGACATATGAGCTCAGAGGAACTCAATGTTCTTAGTCTACCTCCAAGGGACCTGAGGTCAACATGACCACTAAGTGAGGCCCACCGAAGTGAGTATGGGACTTCACTGTGAGCCTCCAAAGACAGGAGGCTATCATCACCTTTTCTTCACCGATTGAAATTATTTCACAGAGTCATCGGAGAGAAAAGGATTATGTTCTTAAAAACAGCTTCTTTAGAGTACATTCAGTAAATGACTTTTTCTAGTGGTGGGGAAGTGCAATAAGATTAAAAAGGATGTAGCTATTTACAAACTCAACATTCTCCTTTTTAAGAGGAAAATGAAGTACAAAATAATATTTAAGTTCCCAAAACCCATTTAGTGTAGTGGCTTTTCTTTTTTTTTTTTTTCTTTCTTTTTTTAAATTTTATTTATTTATTTTTGGCTGTGTTGGGTCTTCGTTGCTGCACACAGGCTTTCTCTAGTTGTAGTGAGTGGGGGCTGCTCTTCATTATGGTGCGCGGGCCTCTCATCGCGGTGGCTTCTCTTGTGGAGCACGGGCTCTAGGCGTGCAGGCTTCAGTAGTTGTGGCACGTGGGCTCAGTAGTTGTGGCACGTGGGCTCAGTAGTTGTGGCTCATGGGCTCTAGAGCGCAGGCTCAGTAGTTGTGGCGCACGGGCTTAGCTGCTCCGCAGCATGTGGGATCTTCCTGGACCAGGGCTTGAACCCATGTCCCCTGCATTGGCAGGCAGATTCTTAACCACTGTGCCACCAGGGAAGTCCAAAGTGGCTTTTCTTCAACTGGTAACTTTCACATGTACTGTGAAAGACATAGGCGACTATTTGCCTACAGAGACTATCTGAATGCCAAGCAGCTAAAGTGTCAGTCAGCATTCTCACTACTTTTCTTTCTTTCTTTCTCTCTCTCTCTCTCGCTCACTCAAACATACACATTATATGTTTTATAGCATATTTATATATACATAAACTCATGCTTCATGAAACATGAGATAAAAATTAACTCAACATTTGATACGAAATTACTTCTAGCTTTTTATTCCCATGTTGGCATAAAGTCTATTGTGTTGATAGAGTCTTAACTTCAGGCCTAGATGGAATATAAAGAAAGATGAAACAACTGAAAAAGAGGATAACTTGGAAATGGGAAAAAATTCTTAATCATTAATTCCACAAATATTTTTTTGAGCACTCAACATGTGCCATGAACTTTACTAAACCATACAACTCAACAATGCGCAGAAGAGATGTGATGAAACTCAGGATTACAAACTAATTGAACACTTACCTTTTTCAATTATTTCCTGCTTAATATTTTAAAGTACAAAAATAAATCTTTAACTTTATTTTAATTTTCCACGTCACATATAAAGAAACTGTAGTTATTTTAATTTTTCCTTTTATTAGTGCTATTAAGTATTGTTAAAAAGAAATTAATGTCATCTTATAATTAAAGATTAGTGAGGAAGTCCATGGGAGTGGCTTAGACTGCAACTAACATTTAATAACACATATGTCATTTGTTCTACTAGAAAGGAAAAGGAAATAACAGAATTAAGGTGTTAAAATAAATGTGTATATAAAGACAAATACATGCAAAAGAATGGCTAACAAGCTACAGAATGCAGAATGTTTGAAAGAGGTCACTAATTCAAGATTACTTAAATCTTACCTTAAGAATTTGGATAGAATTTGCAAAAGATGGGAAACCTGGAAGTATTTCCTAACAATATGAAAAGATAATATATAGAAAAATAATATAAATCATGGAAAAAATTATATAGGAAACAAGAAAAATGGCGAGGCATCTGTCTATAAATAAATAGACAATAATTTTAAGGATATAATTATTTTAAGATGTTTTCACAACTTTTGAAAGTATCAAAATGTTTGAATCAAATAAGGCAGTGTAGTATTGTAGCATTTGATGTTTTTGTTTTAATTTGTAATAGTCATATGTGGCTATATATATATATTATACATATGTCTTGAAGTAGTAAACATTTTGAAAGGAGAACAATGTAAAGAAAAGGTATATGGATTCATATTTTTATCTATAAATACTGTCATAATATGCATCTCTGTATTCCTATACAATTAAGACTGTGCTGTGCTTCTGAAAGCAGTCAGTAAAATTTGTTGCTATGGGGGAAGTAATGAGTGAATAAATAACTGAAAGTTTAATAGATGAGAGAGATAAGCCAACATGCCTATTTTATTTATTTACAATTGTGTGCTAATTATCCAAGGACTACCTTTAGGGAAAAAGTTCCTTTATCAGTTTTAATGGATGAAGTAAGAAAGGCATAGCAATGTCTATTTCCAATAAGAAAATTTGATTTAAAATAGTATCTACGTAATATCTAATTTAAGTAAATTCATAAAAGGGATATGAAAATCAAATACACAAAAAAATGAAAGCCTGGTAGACATGTTGATGCCAATATTTTTAAAAAATGAATTAAAAGAACCATTTAATAAAATCTGAGTAGACAAATAATGAGGATTTCTAGGTGCTGACACCAAACCTAATATGTATAGTGTATAAAACCTTAAAGGTTCATTAGACAGAATTAGATGGCCATTTAGCTGCACTGAACAAACATAAGCCCTACATCATAAAAAATTTAAAAAATTCTTTTTATTCTACTCAAAATATTCATTTTTAGATGCTCATACCCTACATTACAAATGCCTCATTAAAAAAAGAGTAAAGCTTATTTTTTAAAAGAAAAATCAGAATTTATCTTCTAGAGAATGAGATTAGTTTCTTAATAATAAAGTTCTTTAGTATAGTATATTAACAAGTTTAAAGCAGGAGTGTGCTTCAAATCTCTGAGGATTTTTGCATTAAATCGTTGCTCATGAGCATTAACGGAAGTATCTCCTGTTATTTCTCAGACATTACCAGCCACCGTGTTTACTCATCTGGAGAGATGATTAATGTCAGAGAAATTAAGAGTACAAGCTTAGAAATCAGCTCAGAAGTAAATCCAATTGGGTAACATAAGAACTTGAGATATGACAATCAGGTGCAAAGCTGATATTCTCTATGCCGTATGAGGTAAGTCTAATACACCTCCTTAAAGAGTTTCTTATTCACAGAGCACTGCCCATGCCCAATTATATTCTCAAAACCCAGAAAACCCCAAATGAATCCCAAACACACAACTCAGTCCACACTGGAATTTGCACAGAGAGTCTTTCGCTTTCAGTGGTGTTCCTTAGGAACATTATTTTTCTAACTATAGAATAAGTCACTCTGGTGATCAACATTTGTGCCTGAAGCCTGGCAAGGAACAAAAAAAAAGTTTCTTGAAACCATAGCTTTTTAAATAACTAACATAGTTCTACCAAATGCCACCTTAACTTCATCCAAGTGACCTAGGAAACACCAGTTACCGCTGTTTTGCTTAATTCTTTTACGAAGATTTCTATTAGTGCAAAACCTTTTCCGACTTGAAAACTTTGGTTTATGTTCCCCTGACCTTTTCCTTCCTTAGATCCGTTTCTAAGACACATAGTACACTTTGCTTTTTGTTTTTCTTGTTTCTCTTCATTATAATCTCAAACCTCTCTGAAAACGTTAGTTGAGACCTCAACAGTAAAGACAGAGAGATTGTTTTTAACATGTCTTGAAAATTCCATTTATAATTCTTCCCTGATGTCATTTTGCCTAATAATTAATTTTAAATTCAGTAGTAAATCCACGTCCCTCTAAAAAAAAAAAAAACAAACCCCCCAAAAAAACCCAAAACCAAAACAACAAAACAAAATCAAAACTAAATAATACTACAGTACTTTTAAAAAATAGGAGAATAATATCCATTGTTGTTCAAGACAGAATGTAGGCATTCTGGTGTGCTGGCTGGACTGTAAAATGGGAGATCTTTCTACAGGAGGATTTGAAAAAATCATTTCAAAAGCATTAAAAATCCATATGCCCTTTAGTCTAGGAATTTCTCTTCTAAGAAAGAACTGTAAAACAATGCTTATTACAAAATTGTTCATAGAAGTATTTTTTTATAACAGCAAAAAATCAGAAATTTTCAACAATTAATATTGGGTAAATAAATTACTGTACATCTATATGATGTTCTAGAAAGAATGGCATGAGAAGGGTTTTGTATGATGTTAACAGAAAACAGAAAATTATAAAATTGTATATATATTACAATTCTATCAATATTTTTGTTAAAATATTTTATGTGTACACACATGGAACTCACACCAAAGTATTAATTTTTTTAGAATAGATTCTCTGCAGAAGGTCAAGTACAGGTAATTTTCTTTTTCTTTTTCTCCCAACTTTTGTTTTTGTTTATTTATGACAACAAACATATATCATTTGAGCAGTATGAAAAATGTAAATGTTATTTAAACTATTGAGAGGCTGAAAATCTAAACACAGTGAATAATTAGAACTTTCATAAGTTTGCCTTAATTACATATGTTTGCAATGAGTAGCAACTTATAAATCTAAAAGTCAAAATTAGATTTTATCAGACTGAACAGAAGAAGGGAACTCAGGATCTAAATGCATAAATAATATGATGGATATAAAATTAATTCAATCATCAAATTGCTACAATAAAGTTTCCCAACACTGCTACTTTACTTTATTCTACTCTACTATTTTATTTCATTTCATTTCATTTCATTTTATTTGCCATGCCATGCTGTTTGGGGGATCTTGGTTCCTCGACCAGAGATTGAACCTGTGCCGTCGGCAATGAAAGTGTGGAGTCCTAACCACTGCACCACCAGGGAATTCCCTATCTTTCCTAGATTTTAATCCCTCACTATCATATGTTCAGTATTTATTATTAATAATGCTTTCTTTGCTATATCCAACATACAAATCAGAGAAATCTTTCCTTCTAATCTCCTCCCCAGTTGGTGATATCAGTCTTTACTCAGCTGCTCTCATATTAAAATGCATTCCAGTTTAACTTTTTGAAAACAGCATATTAAAAATCCAAGTCACTACCATTGAGTGTATTATCAGCACTCAAAGAAAAACAAACACTTACATCATTCTCTTGCCCATCAGTGCCTGTACTGTGAACGTCGGGATAATGTTTCAGAAACTGGGCTACGTAGGTCATAATAGACTTCTCATCTGGTTTATCCACATCAACATCTGGAAAAACCAAACCCAAATGTGAATAAATTAATTAGCATTAAAAAGATTTTAATAATACAAACTTTGAAATCTAGAGAAGATACCAAAAGACACTGTCCTAAACGCAAAAGAAAAATAGAATACTATTTAGAGATGGGGAGAGGAAAAACCAGTTTAGTCTGGATAATCCATGGGGGAAATTTTACAACTCAGAAAGATGACATATTTTAACCAAGCTTTTAGGAAAGTAGTACGTGTTTCATTTAAATAATCTCTACACTCATCAGAAATGTGAGATATATATAGTTATTCCTACATTCTGTCTAGTTACTAAAATACAAATAATATGTACATTTCAGAATTGGGGTAGATGAGTAGTAAAACATGCTAACAGATGTGGCACTGAGTGACAAGTGACTACATAGTCTGTATACTACATATGGCCAAATATCAATTTATTTTAGAAAAGAGAGAGAAGCCTTATGTCCAAGTCCTTACGCAGCTTCTCCATTGTGGAGCCTTCCGTCTAAGTCACTGTACTTTGAACAATCAAGTACTCTTTGAGTGAAACAGAGCCTGAAAAGATCTCAATCACTATCATTTTAAAGTATATAGATGTTTACCTAATTAAATCAGCAAAAATCTAGGAAAGATATTTATATGAATTTAGTAATTATAGAATCAGGGTAAGACTGGATACATAAAAAGTGTTGAATGTTTTCAACAAGTCTTAAACATCCCTTTTAAAGGCAATGGAATAAGGGGTTACATTTGGAGATTAGAAATACAATATCTGCACCAGTAGAGAAAAAAAAAAAAACAGAACAAAAACCATGAAAATCAAAATATAAAACTGCCCTAATATTTTGTATTGTTTCTTGTGATTTGAAATATAATTTCTAGCGACCATCAATGTAGGATTTAAGAAGTGGTACAACTCTTAAAAGACTTAAAGATAATGTATTCTGGAATTCACGAGATGACTCAGAGGTGATTTTAGAAATGATAAGATCACTGATGTGGAGAATGCATGTGAAGAGTAAAACTTTCATGAAGAGTGAAAGTGGAAAGAAAAACAACATTTAATACATGACTTAATATAGTATATGTTTTTAAATACACATGGGACTAAATCATAAAACAATTGTTACAATAGATATTGGTCTATTTAATCTGTATTCCTAAGAGTTTATATGTTCAAATTGGCTAAAAACTTTTTTGAAGGGGAAGTTCTCATTAGGAAAATAGTCATTTTATATGTGGGATAGCCTTGCATTTGGGCAAACTCAATTTCTGATGATCAAAGAAAATATTAAGATCCTCTTGTCTGATGGATATGAAAGAACCATTCATATCCTCCTCCTATCCTACTCTAGGAAAAAATTTCAGCTCTGATGCATTCTCTGAAGTTGAGGGCTGTGATATTTGTGCGTCTTTCCCCTTGAGCTGAGTAGTGTCCTGGATACTATTGGGTTTTTGTGTGTGTGTGTGAAGACACAAGGTGGAAAGTCCTTGGCTCCCCTAGTGAGACTGGAGCGGGGGCGGGCACCACAGTTCCCTAAAATGGCAAGGGATCGCCATGCTGCCATCATCTCAGAGGAAGCCAAGCAGGTAGACACTGTTTTAGAGCTAGAAACGTTCATTCTCAAATCTCATCTTTAAAAATAACTTGCGGGACTTCCCTGGTGGTCCAGTGGTAAAGAATCCACCTTCCAATGCAGGGGACGCAGGTTTGATCCCTGGTTGGGGAACTAAGATCCCACATGCCACAGGACAACTAAGCCCACGCACTGCAACTACTGAGCTCACACGCTCTGTAGCCCTCACGCCACAACTAGAGAGAAGCCCAGGTGCCACAATGAAGACCCGACGCAGCCAAATAAATAAATTAATTAATTAATTAATTAAAATATTAAAAAAATAACTTGCTTTCACTGTATTTATATTTTTGCATTCATTAATGGAAATTTCCATAATTACCAAGCCAAATAAGAAATTATCTGGGACTTTTGGAAAATTCACTTTGACCCTTTTATTTCAATTTAACAAACAACTAGAAGTTTATTAAGCGCATCAAAATTGCCTTTTGAAGGCTTGACAGAGTTAACTCCATTTCCAGAAAGTCTTAAAATTCACAGCCTTACCAAAAAGTTGCCAAGAAATTCTAGTGAAAGATATTAGGTCAATCACTTGGGTAGTTTGCCTGATTGACACCTAAATACTGGGTAGTTATCAACACTTCTAAGTTTCTAATGACTGACATTTTAAAGATACGCTCTGAGATTACTAACAATTTTTTATTCTTCCGGATTCTGTGATACTCCTCCTCCTCGCAGTACACTCACTTGTAAAACTTTCATTCCATCCTTAGGTACATTGAGTAAGTACAGTTCCCCTGGCTGGTACCACCCATGTCAGAGGGCTGTTAGGAGCAACCAGCTATATTTTGCTCCCGTGTATAGTGGCAAATATTTTTCCAAAAGAAAACTGATGCAGGAAGATACTATTCCTTCCCACTTTTCAAAGTTTTCTGACCTCTCGGAAGGCATCTATAATATCTGGGTTTAAGATATATAACCCTACTGAGTTGAGGGATACAAGAGCCAGCAGTCGCTCAACGTGCCTTCGGGATCTAGGAGTCTCGGGATTCCCAGCTCCGTTTCAGCAATAGTGAAAGCCTCCTCCAGGTTTTCCCGGTTAGATCTTCCTTTCACCTTCTCCAAGTCCACTAGTTCCGGTTGAATAGCATGGATGACTGAATGAAAGGCCACTCCACTTCTCCAACTCCGCCCGAAGTCTTTTACTTCTATTCCACTCTGCCTTTAAAAAAATAATGATAATGTCACTTTCTAAACAGGTAATGCACACTTCCTCAAAGACTCAATCCAATCCTCCTTGGCAATGGATGATATGCAGTTAGCTATACCGGTACACTGGTTTTGAGAAAAAAGAAGCAAAGCAAAATTTTTAACGGGTAACAAGGTAAGGTGTAGAAATTCTGGTTCCGTACTTAAAGAGTTTTCTATATTAGGGTTTTCAGTAATTGAAAGACTCAATTGAAAGCACAGTTTTAAAGGAAACCAATAGAGAGAAAAAACACCTGGCAAAATAAAAAAAGGGAACATTTTAAAAACACCAAAACTGTTAATAATTCACCATTGTGTATTTTTTTGAAGAAGTCTGTAACACATTTCTAATGATAATGACAAGCAGCCTGTGTTGTACATGCACAGATGATAATAGACAAATATAATGTGGCTGAATTATATCAAATGCTGTAGAATGAATAAAATGCAAATGGTTGTGATCATGTCTCTAAATTAGTCACAAAAAAACCTATACTCCACATAAGTACAGACAAGATTAATTTACCCTACCATCAAACTGTTTGAGCAAATTGTTTTTTAAACTCTTTTTTTTAGAATTGCCTTGAGGGCAATGTGCTGGTGGCAAATCTTTGCTCTTTCGTGGATTTACTTCAAAGCCAGATATGATCACTAAGAAGTGATTCAAGTTGGTAGCAATATTTTGGTGTTGAAAACAGAAGCGAGGCAAGCTCACAATGAATAATTTTTTTCTACATGTAACTTATCAATCATAAAGACAGTTTCAAAAAGAGTTGCAAAGATGTCTTTGAACAACATTTTTTGATTAAGTCTAGAGCCTTTAAAGGTGATGAATAAATTAGGTAACATTCAGTAGATAAATATTCTGGTAGTTTCTTTTTAGAAAATTAGTCTCATTACAGTTGTTTCTAAATAAAACAGAAATAATATCACTCAATTCTTTTTGTCTGCTATATTCTCAAAATTTCCACAAACTGTAAGAGACAATATATCTTACTGATACCGTGATTAATATAAAAAGTTGGTAAATGCCCTTACATTTTATCTCTGCAAACTTTAAGGTTTACTTTAAATCATGTTTTACCAATGTACACTCAGTTTGCATAAAATATATTGTGCTAAAAATAACATCCTTGGACCTAATCACTGGCTTCATAAATAAATATTTTAAAAACAATTTTGTAAGATTGCAGCAACATCTCTTAGTTCTTTTAGAGTTTCTGTCTCTGGTGGTACAGATATAATTTTTTCAGCCAATGCCTGACACACTGGCAAATATCCACCCAGGTTAAGCAGTATGTTCTTATTATCTATTCATTTGTACATTCACCTCTGGCTTCATCTTACTTTTCTTCCTATATTTTCCCTTTGCCCACAGTTCCCCATTTTAAAATGTTTTTGTATTCACAGTCTCTTTATGCCACCTCAAATTATTTTTTAAATTTTTTTTACATTTTTAAATTTTTTTAAATTTTTATTTTATTTATTTTTTTATATAGCAGGTTCTTATTAGTTATCTATTTTATACATATTAGTGTATATATATCAGATTACATTTTAACAAATTGAGGTGGGCGGGGCACTCGTTCAAGATGGCGGAGTAGAAGGATGTGCTCTCACTCCCTCTTGAGAGAACACCAGAATCACAACTAACTGCTGAACAATCATCAACAGGAAGACACTGGAACTCACCAAAAAGACACCCCACATCCAAAGACAAAGGAGAAGCCACAATGAGATGGTAGGAGGGGCACAATCACAATAAAATCAAATCCCATAACTGCTGGGTGGGTGACTCACAAACTGGAGAACACTTATACCACAGAAGTCCACCACTGGAGTGAAGGCTCTGAGCCCCACGTCAGGCTTCCGAACCTGGGGGTCCAGCAATGGGAGGAGGAATTCCTAGAGAATCAGACTTTGAAGGCTAGCAGGATTTCACTGCAGGACTTCTACAAGACTACGGGAAACAGAGACTCCACTCTTGGAGGGCACATACAAAGTAGTGTGCATATCAGGATCCCGGGGGAAGGAGCAGTGACCTCATAGGAGACTGAACCAGACCTACCTGCTAGTGTTGGAGGGTCTCCTGCAGAGGCAGGGGGTGGCTCTGTCTCACCATGAGGACAAGGACACTGGCAGAAGAAATTCTGGGAAGTAATCCTTGGCGTGAGCCCTCCCAGAGTCCACCATTAGCCCCACCAAAGAGCCCGGGGAGACTCCAGTGTTGGGTCGTCTCAGGCCAAACAACCAACAGGGAGGGAACCCAGCCCCACCCATCATCAGACAAGCGGATTAAAGTATTACTGAGCTCTGCCTACCAGAGCAATAGCCAGCTCTACCCACCACCAGTCTCTCCCATCAGGAAACTTGCACAAGCCTCTTAGATACCCTCATCCACCAGAGGGAAGACAGCAGAAGCATGAAGAACTACAATCCTGCAGCCAGTAGAATGAAAACCACATTCACAGAAAGATAGACAAAATGAAAAGGCAGAGGACTATGTACCAAATGAAGGAACAAGATAAAACCCCAGAAAAACAACTAAATGAAGTGGAGATAGGCAACCATCCAGAAAAAGAATTCAGAATAATGATAGTGAAGGTGATCCTGGACCTTGGAAAAAGAATAGAGACAAAGATCGAGAAGACGCAAGAAATGTTTAATAAAGATCTAGAAGAATTAAAGAACAAACAAACAGCGATGAACAATACAGTAACAGAAATGAAAAATACACTAGAAGGAATCAATAGCAGAATAACTGAGGCAGAAGAACGGATAAGTGACCTGGAAGATAGAATGGTGGAATTCACTGCCACAGAACAGAATAAAGAAAAAAGAATGAAAAGAAATGAAGACAGCCTAAGAGACATCTGGGACAACATTAAGTGCACCAACATTCGCATTATAGGAGTCCTAGAAGGAGAAGAGAGAGAGAAAGGACCCAAGAAAATATCTGAAGATATTATACCCGAAAACTTCCCTAACATGAGAAAAAAGTAGCCACCCAACTCCAGGAAGCGCAGAGAGTCTCATACAGGATAAACCCAAGGAGAAACACGCCAAGACCCATAGTAATCAAATTGGCAAAAATTAAAGACAAAGAAAAATTATTGAAAGCAGCAAGGGAAAAACAACAAATAACATACAAGGGAACTCCCATAAGGTTAACAGCTGATTTCTCAGCAGAAACTCTACAAGCCAGAAGGGAGTGCCATGATACACTGAAAGTGATGAAAGGGAAGAACCTACAACCAAGATTACCCTACCCAGCAAGGATCTCATTCAGATTCGATGGAGAAATCAAAAGCTTTACAGACAAGCAAAAGCTAAGAGAATTCAGCACCACCAAACCAGCTCTACAACAAATGCTAAAGGAAATTCTCTAAGTGGGAAACACAAGAGAAGAAAAGGACCTACAAAAACCAAACCCAAAACAATTAACAAAATGGTCATAGAACATACATATCAATAATTACCTTAAATTTGAATGGATTAAATGCTCCAACCAAAAGACACAGGCTTGCTAAATGGATACAAAAACAAGACCCATATATATGCTGTCTACAAGAGACCCACTTCAGACCTAGCGACACATACAGTCTGAAAGTGAGGGGATGGAAAAAGATACTCCATGCAAATGGAAATCAAAAGAAAGCTGGAGTAGCGATACTCATGTCAGATAAAATAGACTTTAAAATAAAGAATGTTACAAAAGACAAGGAAGGACACTACATAATGATCAAGGGATCAATCCAAGAAGAAGATATAACATTTATAAATATATATGCACCCAATATAGGAGCACCTCAATACATAAGGCAACTGCTAACAGCTATAAAAGAGGAAATCGACAGTAACACAATAATAGTGGGGGACTTTAACACCTCACTTACACCAATGGACAGATCATCCAAACAGAAAATTAATAAGGAAACAGAAGCTTTAAATGACACAATAGACCAGATAGATTTAATTGATGTTTATAGGACATGTCTTTTCCTTTTACTAGGACATGTATAGGACACGTCTTTAAGGACATGTTTATCAGACATGCTTTCATTTCTGACAGTACAGATAGTAGATGAAATTGGTAAAAAAAAAAAAAAAAAAGAAGGGGGATTAACTATCTTGTGTTACTGAAACAGTTTTTTGATTTACTTCTCAAGTATTTTGAAATTTTATATGAAAACTGAATACACTCTGACAATTTGGTGTTCACTGGATATTTTATCCTTTTTCTCCACCTTCAGTCTTGTGAGAAGGATCAACCTTCACACTACAGAGTCTCACAAATTATAATTTTACAAACATGTCATATACTGAACTAGGCACAGATTCTAAAGTTATTTTATCCATGTCAGGTAAGAAATTGCTTGAAAAATAAATACCAGGAGAGTGTAAAATAGCTTTTAGAAAAATGATCAACAATGTGGTAGCATGACAGAATCATGTGTTCATTCCAGACTATTCATGGCAGAAAGTGGTCATCTCCCTGAATCTCTACAATTTATGCAGCTGTTAAATAAATGGATCTCATTGAGGTGTTGATAGGTGGAGAATCCTTGGGTCCACAAATCTGGACATTTATACAGGTAAGGAAAATACAACTTCCACCAATGTTACAAACATACAAGTTGCAGGAATGACGATTATTATTAGACCCCTGCACATCATGTGTGAAACAAAACTTATGCAGGAAAACTCTAACATCATTGAATTTGATTTTATTTCAAGCTATATAATATTAAATGAAAATTTATTTACTTTGTTTAATTAAATGCTGTGTAGAGCAACAGACAACAGAATATCACATTGACATTATTACAAAGTTTTATCGCGATAGCATCATGATATATGTTGTAGCATGTGATCACCAGTCCTCTCCTACCCAGCATGTTTCTTCTCCCTGCTTGGTTAAGCTGCAAAAGAGATTAGTAATACCCACTGTAGATGTTATGCAAAGAGCATGCCAGCAATGTGGGAAGGGCTTTTAATTTCATCCCTACTAGAGTCCCAAGAGCCACAAAGCTTTGCTTTCAGAAATATTTTTAATTGCAACTTGAATCATAAAAATATACCCCAAATTAGAAAACCACCAACACACTTTACAAGTTAAGCAAAACTATATAAGTTAGTAACACTAATTACATCTTCTCTATGTTTATTTTTTTCTCTCCTTATTTTTGCTCTTCAAACTCTTTAAAAATAGAACTTCCTGTGTTTAGTGCCTCAGTGTTTTATAATGATAAGTACTTGTTTACAACTATTTTCCAGAAGGAGAGAATTAGATGTGGGTTACATCTAGGCATGTGAAACAAAATAGAAAGTGAGTTAATTTTACATGTCATTTAGGAAAATCTTACAAAAACACAACTTCTAGGTGAAGAGATTTTATTACTGACCACATCTGACCACAAAGTATTGGTATGATCAATTGAAAACTCTATTGAAATTGCTATGAGAAAGTACTTTTTGAGAGTAGTAAATTTTATATCCAGTATTCTCACATATATGTGCACACATGTAAATTTATCATGCTTAGAATCAAACTCCCAGTCCATATAGCTGGAGCTGACAAAAGAATGTACATTCCAGATAAAAGAAAAGATCAAAGAAAACATTAAAAAATAAAACTGCTAGAAAGTTTCAAGGTATAAAAACAAATATGATTATTTCAGGATGTGGACCTTAGTCCGCAATAGTATTAAATAGAACTCAATAGTCTTATGAAGAGATAATCACGTTTAAACCTCTAATTTATTTGTGTAAAGATTATCTAATAGCAGCAGAAAATCCAAACAATGACCTAAATGGAATTAGTCCTCATGCTAATCAAGTGTAGGGATTAAACAACTTAATTGGGTCCCATCACACAAGTGAAGAAGGAATTAGTTTTATTACACTATTTTCCTAGAGTATCAGGGATGCTTTCTGTTTACATTTTAATTCAAGGGAAGAGTGAAATGAGAGCCGAAGCAAAGCCATTCATTCATATGTCGCCACAAATTTTGCAGTCAGTGGAATGTGCACTCAGTCATAAATTGATAACTCAAATTATTCAAGGGTTTCTAATTTAAACAAACTCCTTCTTGGTACTTACTTGGCGACTGTGTACTGGACCCACTTTAATAAAGCCTTCTTAGCATTTCCTTGGATCTTGGTGGCCACCTTGCGTTTGCTTGGGGGGCTGGCGGTCTCAGAGCTGACCATGCTGTCTACGGAGGACGCGCTGCTGGACAGAGACTGCAGCTGCGGGAGGTTGCTGGTCAACTCCTCAATCTGCGTGTGCATCAAGAGTCGGCAAAACGTCAGCATTATCTTTGTTCTTCTCTTCGCAGGTGGTTTACTTTTCCAACTTGATTGATCTTAACACCCTTAACCTCCCAACAATATAAGCTCTTAAAGAGCACGACCGATGTCTTACTCCTGTTTGCACTTCCAACCACATCTAAAACGGGACCTTGTACACAGTAATGAACACTTGTTAAATACATGCATGAATGAAGAAAACGAAACCTAATGGTTCTCCAAACTCAAAGAATGTGCACACCAAGAGTGAATCCTAATGTAAACTACGAACCTTGAAATGATAGTGATGTGTCAGTAAAGGTTCATTAATTGTAACCAATGTTCCACTCCCATGGGGGATACTGGTTAAGCGGAAGCCATGCATGTGTGGGTGCAGGGGGTACATGGGAAATTTCTGTACTCTTTGCTCAGTTTTGCGGAGAACCTCAAACTGCTCTAAAAAATAAAGTCCATTTCTTTAAAAAACAACCTTATGGCTAGAAGAATTATCCCAGAGAGAACAGCAAGTTAATTTCTCCCCTTAATGTCTAATAGGAGCATAGAACCGCTCCCTTCCAGAGGACAAAGAAAAACTTCCTGAACTCTTTTTACACCAATATTTCATCTCCATCGTGTTCTACCCACTTTTCGGATTGGGTACCTGGCCGAGTTCTTTGGGGAGTTCCATATATAACACCTTAGCGGAGAAAAAGAGGGCATTTTCTGCCAACAAAAAACAATGTACATGTGAAGGACACATCTCTGCTAACTTGAGGTTCAGCCGCAAAGGTACAGAAAATGAGGGCATTATTCATTATTAAAATGTCCACCACTACCTCCATCTGTGACATTTATTTCAACTGAAAAGGGAGCTGAAGAAGCACAATACCTGGAAATACAGAATAATGGTCCACATCAATCCGAGAACTATCGAGGGTCGGCCATCAGCTATATCAGTGGAGTTAATGTTGACTAATTTAATCTGTTTAAAAAGAAAAACTGTACTAGTAATGTACTAGAAGATTACAGATCATTTAAGTATGCAATAAGTAGCACTTTACTAGACGTCAGTAACATTTGGTCATGCCTGTGCAGCAGTACACAAGAGTAAGCAGGGTGAGCCATAAAAACACGGTCTCAGTGGAAATTTCAGGGGCATTCATTAGGTGCACACAATGAACACAACTACAGAACAAATTTCAAAAACTGGTTTAAAGTTGAAAAAAATATGACATCATGCGAGGAATTACCAACAAAATGCCAGACAGGAAAAAGAAAAAAAAAGGTTTTTCTTTACATTCAGAGGTTGACTGGAACGTAAAAGAAACTGTGAGGGGAAGTTTAAGAAGATGCACTTACTTTGAAATTTGTTACCAAATAGCATGAAACTTATGTTCTCTTTTACCTATAAAAGTCAGGAGTTAAAAATTCTAAAATTTGTACTAACCGGTGATCCTCTGTACGTGGACTGACATGAAAAACAAAGGGAGAAGATGATACATATACATAAATAGTCCTTCAAAATCCACATTATTTGTTCAAAGGGAATAAAAATGCAGGTGGTAAATTTAGAGCGTGATTTGCAGAATACATTTTAAAGATAAAGGAAAGCCAAGAAATAGTTAAGAGAAATAGTTAATTGTTAAGAGAAATAGTTAAGAGAGTAGAAAGAGACTGTGGGGATTCAGTTCCCTACTTTGGGGCACTGACAACTATAAAGCACTCAGAATTAATCTGTCTACAATTGTCCCCGATTATTCATTTCAATGTCTTCCCAACTATGAGAAAGTTCCAGGAAAATAGACTTGTATGGTAGGTCCAGCTCAGTCAACCTCTATAGAATACAATTAACTGCTCATCCCCCTCTTCATAATCCCTGGACAAATTAGAAAAAAAACTAAAGTACTCCTTAGACTTCTAGCTCAATAATTCTCAGTCAAGATTGAATAACGTGTGATATTAAAATAAAGTTCAGAAGTTTGTAAATAGCTTATTTTTAAAAAAATATCAGAAGCAAAATCATCCCACAAACACCTTACTCTTAATTAGTTTAAATTTACTAGTTATACATCTGAGGAGTAAAGTAAAAGCTAGCACAAAAGTCATTGTAAATAATTTGAGATATACCCATGGGATTTTATCTCACTGCTGAAGTTCACTCATCAGGTTCAGAGACAGAAAAAAATTGAGAACTTCCACAGATCACAAGATCATGTGTCTACTTCTTTTAAACCTAGCACTGTGTAAGATATAAAATACTTGTTGGTGGAAAATAAAGAGTGTCACATTTCTTTAATCTTTTATAACAGAACCTATTACAATCTTTATAATCATTTTGATTGCTCCATTTTACAATTTCTCCAGAATTTTCTCTATATCCATTTTAGTATCCATGGGCCACAAATTTATAATACATGCTAATAACCACAAGGTTAATGCCTTTCATAGAGGACAAATTATTTCTCTTTCCTTATATATCATTCTTTTTTAAAATGCAATTGAATATATAAGTTGAATTTCCTACCTCAACCCAGCTCCAACCACACTTTGAAGTTTACACATTCAGCTTATTATAGAACCTGAAGATCTTTTGCTCAACTTGTGAAGAAAAAATGTTTTTCAAAATTATTTTCTTTCTTAAAAACTTAAAAACCATAATGGGTTTGGGGAGCACAGGTTCTTTATTTGCTTTACCACCTCTCCCTTGCAAAATCCTATGAAATATACAATAAACTTTTAATAGCCCTAAGATTGTGGGATGGGCAATAGAGACACATCCAAAGAGACTGAAGAATTCCAGAAACCATAAAGGATGAATCACATAGATGGACCTCACCTCAGACCTTCTGAGCCAGAAAATAAGGAAGGTGGCCTAAGAATCTGTTTTAACAAAACCTCTAGGTTTGGAGAAGTTTGATTTTGTAAGCCAGAGGCCTGAATGGACTGAATTATCTTCAAAATTCACATGTTGAAGCCCTAACCCCCAATGTGACTGCATTTGGAGATACAACCTTTAAGGAGACAATTAAGGTGAAACAAGGTTATAAGAGTAAGCCCTAATCCAATAGAACTGGTATCCTTATAAGAAGAGGAAGAAACACCGGAACTCTCACTCTCACTTTCTCTCTCTCTCTCTGCACACACACACAAGAAAGGTCACGTGAAGGCACAGTGCCAAAGCAGCTGTCGGCAAGCCTGGAAAAACGGAGGAAATCAACCCTGATGACACCTTGATCTTGGACTTTCAGCCTCCAGAACTGTGAGAAAATACATTTCTGTTGTTCAAGCTATCCAGCCTGTGGTACTCTGTTATGGCAGCCATAGCTGCCCACAGATATTTCAAAAAAATATTTGAATTATTTGGGAAAAATTTCAAAAAAATTTAAATAAAAAATCCAGAGAGAGATGCAAGAGGGAAGAGATATGGGAACATATGTATATGTATAACTGATTCACTTTGTTATAAAGCAGAAACTAACACACCATTGTAAAGCAATTATACTCCAATAAAGATGTTAAAAAAAATAAATTAAAAAATTTAAAAAATAAAATAAAATATATAACCCCATCCCTTACAAACTAAAAAAAAAAAAAAAAAAAATCCAGACTACCAGCTTTTCTTGATACATTGGAAAACCTAATGAATAGATGCATCACCACTTTATGAGTTGTCTTCTACTTATATATATATAGGTAGCCAAATACCTGCATTATTTAATAAATAACTTAAATAAATAATAAGATTTCAATAAAAATCCAGACTACTGGCTTTTCTCGTTCAATTGTTAAACCTGGGATCACTGTGCTTGCATTTCATCGAGGTAACTCCAGATGGAACTGAGTATTTGCTTCCTTCTTCCAGACAGCACATGGGACTACTCAGTTTTCCTGCTACCATAATCAGCTTCTACCTTGCTTCATCGTTTACATCATCTATGGACCTCACAGGAACCTGAATTTATGTCCTTGTGTGCACTACGGCAAGCTTTAGGAAACGTGGTCAGTGACCGGCTCCTTGTATTACTATTTAGAATGATCCACCTGACACCTCATTGGAGAAAAACTTGTGGAAAGCAGTGATGAATCTATTCATTAGAGCCAAATTTATACAATTCTTATCAAATACTAACATATGCCTTTATTCAGTAACCCTGTAAACAAGTGGAAAATAAACACAATGGTAGGATTTTCTTCAGCAAACTTGAAAAGTGCCTTCATTACTCCTTATCCGAGTACTAAACAAATCTTCTATCATCTAAAGAAAAAATATAAATGGAGGACAAAGTAAATACAAAGGTTAAAGACAAATTCTTGAAAATATGTTTGAGACTTGAGTTCTTAAATTATAAAGAACAAAAATAAACAGTAAGAGGGAGGCCACCAAAGAGTCTTCAAAAACTCATTCTACCCCACTGTCAATTATTTTGTGAGCCAATGGGGTAAAGAAATGCAAGAAAGAGAAGCCCAAAACTATGTATTTCAGGTAGATTTTTAAAAAATCAAAGTAGTTAGGGATTTGTGGGGACAGAAAGGAAATACTTTGGATTTTGTCCTGAGACTCAAATGCATTACCTTTTGCCCTTAGTAAATATAATATTTAAAATCTGAATCCTCTACTTTTTAAAAAGTTATTCATGTTTGTTCTGTGAAAATGGACCTGGTACAAACAAGTCTTCTGTGAAAAGAAGACTCTTTGGTTCTTTTTACAAACAATGCCTTTCATGGGTTAAGTCATTAAATTTTTCTCCAACACATTAATTAATAAGAAGAATTTTGTTTTCATATTCCAGCCAGTGAATACACATCAGAACAAAGAAGGACACTATTGTTATATAGCCAAAATGGAAGACGAAATGACTGGGAAAACTCTAAATATCCTGTTAAATAAGGTTTTTTTTACAGCTTTCCATGAAAAACTCATGAAGCGAGAGAAGGAAGAAGAGAAACACTCCATTAAGAATGATGTTAAAGTGACCTGGAAACAATGTCCAATATTCTACTAAAAGCTAAGATTGTTTTTCTACACTATCTTAATGCCTAGAATCTCTCTTTGGTGTGAAGTTAGCACACTTGACTGAACTTTATACTGATTCACTGTACTAACAACTCATCAAAATGTAAATTATTTAAGAGCCAGAATCTAGTTTTCTTTAATTTTGTATTTTCCAGAATTCTCGTTTTACAGAAAATATTCAATTACGCATTTGTGGAATAAATGAAATAATTTAGTCCATATAGACAGAGAAGTAAATAACTGAATCATTCTATTTTCCAGAAGTATCTGGATATCCATTTATAAAGCTGGTTTTGGTATTGCCAAACACAGACTTCCTGAATTTCCACAAATTAGAAAAGGCTAAAATCTAAAAGGATTGGTGCAACCCTTCTGGAGGGAAATATGTCAACACCTAACAAAACAAAATACACACTTATGTTTTGACCCAACAATCATACTTCTAAAAATTTACCCAGAAGATACACTTCCAATAATACAAAAATACTTATGCACAGTTATTAATTGCATCATCATTTCTGTTTGAGAAGTGCTAGAAACAACGTAAATGCTCATTCATAAGACAGTGGTTGAATAAACTCTGGAACATCCAGACCACAGAATACTATGCAGCTGTAAAAATGAATGAGGAACATCTCTGTGAACTGATTTGAAGGATTTCCAGGATATACTGTTAAATGAAAAAGGTAAAGTGCACCTGGTGTATCGTTAGTATGCTACCTTTGTATAAGAAAGAAGGTGGTGTATGAAAATAACCTGCTCATTCCTGCAAAAGAAATACGGGAAGGATAAATCAGAAATTGGAGAAACTGGTTACCTAGAGGTGAGAAAAGGAGTGAAAGTAAGGAGAATGGTAATGGAGAAGCAAGTATGAGGAGGGAATGCCACTTCTCTAAGTGTAACTTTTACTCCTAGAATCATAATAACGTCTCATTCTCTAAAATAAAAAATAAAGTCAACTAGGATGTGTGTGGTTGCCCAAAATGGAATATAACTCTATTACTTAACTCTACTACAAATGAATAACATAATCACACTGAAAGGATGGGAGAACAGAAGTGACCTAGGTAAATCTGGACAACAGTCTCTTGACAGGATATTGTAATGCTGAAGACCGAAAGAACTGTATACAAATACTGTTCTTCAGTTAGTCAGTATGTTTCTCACAAAGGTGTGGGTTAGCAATTCTAAAACTACTTTATGTGTATATACTAGGGATGAAAAAGAAGAGAATATATTATAGATGAGAGCCAGGTTTCTCACTGTCAGAGAAAACAGAAAGAAATCATCATGAAATGGACCTTGTGGTATTGGACTGAAATCAGAAGTATCAATTTGAAGTAAAGGTTTACATGCACACATAATAGAAGAAGCTATATAGAAAGAAAGAGAGAGAGAGAGAGATGGAAGGGAGAGAAATATAGATATGTGTGTATACCCAGATTAGTAAACATACATATATCTAGATCTGTATATTGAGAGGGCAATGAAACCTCAGTAGCCATGAGCACACCTAGCACCCAAATCTTGGTTTCTAAGTGCCATTCACTAATGAAAGGAACAAAGCCTCCTTAGAGAAATGGTTGATTCTAGGACTGGGGTAAGGAAAATATAAGATAAACCTGGAAAATCTGTAGTCCCAGAAAATAAGGAAATGCTTGAAAAAGGATGGGGCCATGTCAAAAGAGTACAGGAGCCAGCTTGAAGGAACTCTTAATGGACAAAGCTAGAACAATCTGAGCAACAAAATAATAACAATAATAACAATAATAGTAGTCATACTGGATTATAACTATAGAATAAAATAAATATCCATGAGTCCATAATGAAATAAATAAGGAATTGAATAAATAAATAAATGGGGGAGAAAGGTCATCTTTTTCTTACATAACAGTTCCAATTAGTAAGTATAAAAGAAATGAGGGAAAAACAAAATCATCATTAGGCAAACAGCACAGAAGTAATTATTGAAGGCAACTGATGCTAAAATCAGTGAGCAAGAAGCAGAATATTAGGGCTTCCCTGGTGGCACAGTGGTTGAGAATCTGCCTGCCAATGCAGGGGACACGGGTTTGAGCCCTGGTCCGGGAAGATCCCACATGCCGCGGAGCAACTGGGCCCGTGAGCCACAATTGCTGAGCCTGCACGTCTGGAGCCTGTGCTCCGCAACAAGGGAGACCACGACAGTGAGAGGCCCGCGCACCGTGATGAAGAGTGGCCCCCACTTGCCGCAACTAGAGAAAGCCCTCGTACAGAAACAAACACCCAACACAGCCATAAATAAATAAATAAATAAATAAAATTTTTTTAAAAAAGGAGAATATTAGCATAATCTCAATTACCTCCCCTAAGTTATTTCTGAATTATAAATGGAAAAATAGTAGTTTTACCATAAAAAAACCTCAGCAAATGACTTAATCAAGTGGTTGAGGTTAGCATCACCAGCAATAAGACAAGTCAGAATCCTACCTATATCCACTAAACTGATGCACTGAGAAGAATACATCACTTCCTTGGAATTCTTGCCAAAAATGTACAACCTCAGTCTAATCATGGGAGAACATCACACAAACCAAAACTGAGAGATATTATGAAAAATAACTGCCTAGCAGTTATCATTAAGGTCATGAAAGACACAGAAAGACAAGGTCATAGAATGGAAAAGACAAAGGAGCCACAACAATTAAGATGCAAGGCATGTTATTGGATTGGATCCTGGAACAGAAATAAGACACTGGAGAAAAAATGATGAAATTAGATTAATTTCTATGCTTTACTTAACAGTATCATACCAATTTTAATTTCCTTATTTGGTAGTTGTACTATGTTACATATATGTACTATGTACAAATAAGTCCCTCACATTAGAGGAAGCTGGCTGAAGTACAGACATGAAGTCTCTGTGCCTTTTTTTTTTTGCCACTCTTCTGTAAGTCTAAAATGATTTTACAATAATATTGCACATATATGTTGTATAGATTGCATGCAGTGTTTTTACCCAACAATCAACAATGAAAATATTAGTATGTCCACGCTTTCTTCTTGAAGTGTTTTGTTTGTGTTTCTCTCTTACCTGCCTTCCTTCCAGGAACTTGAGTGCCGTGCCAATGTTCGCCACAGCATGGATTCGCTTCGTCCGGCGTCCTTGTTCACACGGCTGTAAAAGGGGGAAGGATAGGAATAAGTAAAAATGCACACATTAAAAAGACAGTTATAAAATCTACTTAAGTGGATTCAAAATATACTTGAAGAATGTTCAAGAACAGCCAACATACTCAATTTCTATAAAGGTTAGCATATACATAGAGGAGCGTTATCCCCACAGCACTTGGAAGGTGTATAATTTACTCAATAAATACATTCATTCTCAGCTTCTGAACGCACTTACCCTTAAGGTTTCTGTGTGCTTAAGGTTGGAAAGTCACAAAATTCCTATGTTGTCTACTAAGACTGTTATTCCTGCAAGTTAGGAAGTATTTTTATGAAAAGTGCTCTTGGTGCGTGTGGAGGGCAGGAGATAATGGGAAATCTCTCCTTTCCTCTCAATTTTGTCATAAACTTAAAACTTCTCTAAAAAATAAAGTCTTAAAAAAAGTACTCTTGGTCACTCACATTTTTTTTTCAGTCATACTAACATGAAAGTTGCTGACAGTATTAGTGGCATTTCTCTGCCTGAAGGACCAAAAAGCATGGCGCACATGAGCCAAGGTTAAAAAGTAGGAGTGTAAGAATGAAAATGTTCTTCGCAAAATAGTATGTTCTGGTACAAGGATACTAAGTTATTTGTGTTTGATTCAGCAAAATATAATAAATTAATAAATAATTTAATAAATAGAATAAAATAGTAAGTGCTTTCTATGTGCTACACTGTTCATTTTAAAACTCAAAATAATTTCAGTGAAGTAGATAACATTACATTCACAAGACCTAAGAGGATAACAGGTCCATGACTGCAGAGCTGATAGACTGGTCTCTTCTCTGTGGCACTAGAACTCTAAACAATCTCCCATTAGAGCTCAAAACTAAGTATCTTTTCATTTCCAGTTAAAAGTGTAACAACAGGTAATTTTTTATGACATCATTTTAAACAAATATTTAAATAGAAAATATACTTTAAAAATGTTTATCCTTTTCTTGCATGGCCCACTTATTTAGTTATTTGATTAATTATCTTTTATAATGTAAAAGGCACCTAGGAACCCACAACTAAAACAAAGCCAGGACCCAGAAATTAAGCACAGAAGCCACATCCCTCAATATTACCATTCATTCCATCCCCCTGCACTCCTACACCATGGCAACCATCACAATAAACCCAGTCCAATGTTTTCCCTTTTATACACATTCATTTCATTTATCGCATTCTTAAAAAGAATATTTATTTCAGTTCTTAGCTCTTATATAAAGAATATCACTGTATTAATCTTTTGATACTTACTTTTCCACATAATAAGATTGCTAACATTCATCCACATTGTTTCCTGTCACTGTATTTCATTCATTTTGACAGCCATATACTGTGCCATTTATTTACTCTCCTTCTGATGTGAATCTGAATTATTTCCAGGTTATTCCTATGTGACCTGTGCTGATAGGTCATTCTTGTACATCCCACCTTTGGTACATGTATAAAGAGTTTCTCTTGGGTGTATACCTAACAGTGGAATTGCTGAGTCTGGGGGAATGTGACTTTTGAACTTCTAATCTAATGCCAAACTTTTCCAAAGTGTTTGTACTACTCACTCTTATCAGCAATACAAGAATAATCCTGTGGATACATATTTTGTCCAACACTTGATTTTGATAGTTATCTTTAAAAAATTACTTTCAGTTGAACGTATGTAACATGGTCTTTCATGGTGGTCTTCATTTGCACTGCCCTGCTCAACAATGGTGTGAACACCTCACCCTCTGTTTTTTGGCAAGTCTGTTTCTTTTTGTTTTTATTAATTTTTATTGGAGTATAGTTGCTCTACAATGTTGTGTTTGTTTCTGCTGTACAGCAAAGTGAATCAGCTCTACGTATACATATATCCCCTCTTTTTTGGATTTCCTTCCCATTTAGGTCACCACAGAGCACTGAGTAGAGTTCCCTGTGCTATACAGTAGGTTCTCATTAGTTATCTGTTTTATACATAGTAGTGTATATATGTCAATCCCAATCTCCCAATTCATCCCACCACCCCCCATGCCTTGGTATCCATATGCTTGTTCTCTACATCTGTGTCTCTATTTCTGCTTTGCAAATAAGTTCATCTGTACCATTTTTCTAGATGCCACATATAAGTGATATTATACGATATTTGTTTTTCTCTTTCTGACTTACTTCACTCTGTATGACAGGTTCTAGGTCCATCCACAACCCTGCAAATGGCACAATTTCGTTCCTTTTAATGGCTGAGTAATATTCCATTGTATATATGTACCACATCTTTTTTCTTAACTTTGTATTTTATATTGGAGTATAGCCGATAAACAATGTTGTGATAGTTTCAGGTGCACAGCAAAGTGACTCAGCCATACATATACATGTACTATCCATTCTCCCCCAAACTCCCCTCCCATCCAGGCTGCCACATAACATTGAGCGGAGTTCCCTGTGCCATACAGTAGGTCCTTGTTGGTTATCTATTTTAAATATAGCAGTGTGTACATGTCAATCCCAAACTCCCTAACTATCCCTTCCCCCCAGCCTTCCCCCCTGGTAACCATAAGTTCGTTCTCTAAGTTTGTGTGTCTGTTTCTGTTTTGTAAATAAATTCATTTGTATCATTTCTTTTTAGATTCCACATACAAGTGATATCATACAATATTTCTCTTTGTCTGACTTACTTCACTCAGTATGACAATCTCTAGGACCATCCATGTTGCTGCAAATGGCAGTATTTCATTCTTTTTAATGGCTGAGAAATATTCCATTGTATATATGTGCCACATCTTCTTTATCCATTCCTCTGTTGATGGACATTTAGGTTGCTTCCATGTCTTGGCTATCGTAAGCAGTACTGCAATGAACATTGGGGTGCATGTATCTTTTTGAATTATGGTTTTCTCTGGGTATATGCCCAGGAGTGGGATTGCTGGGTCATATGGTAGTTCTATTTTCAGTTTTTTAGGGAACCTCCATACTGTTCTCCATAGTGGCTGTACCAATTTACATTCCCACCAACAGTGTAGGAGGGTTCCCTTTTCTCCACACCCTCTCCAGCATTTATTGTTTGCAGATTTTTTGATGATGGCCATTCTGACCAGTGTGAGGTGATACCTCATTATAGTTTTGCTTTGCATTTCTCTAATAATTAGTGATGTTGAGCATCTTTTCATGCGTTTGTTGGCCATCTGTATGTCTTCTTTGGAGAAATATCTATTTAGGTCTTCTGCCCAATTTTTGATTGGGTTGTTTATTTTTTTGATGTTGAGCTGCATGAGCTGTTTGTATATTTTGGAGATTACTCCTTTGTCAGTTGCTTCGTTTGCAAATATTTTCTCCCATTCTGAGGGTTGTGTTTTCATCTCGTTTGTGGTTTCCTTTGCTGTGCAAAAGCTTTTAAGTTTCATTAGGTTCCATTTGTTTACTTATTTACTTATTTATTTATTTTTAAACATCTTTATTGGAGTATAATTGCTTTACATTGTTGTGTTAGTTGCTGCTGTATAACAAAGTGAATCAGCTATACGTATACATATATCCCCATATCCCCTCCCTCTTGCATCTCCCTCCCACCCTCCCAATCCCACTCCTCTAGGTGGTCACAAAGCACTGAGCTGATCTCCCTGTGCTATGCGACTGCTTCCCAGTAGCTATCTATTTCACATTTGGTAGTGTATATATGTCCATGCCACTCTCTCACTTCGTCTCAGCTTACCCTTCCCCCTCCCCATGTCCTCAAGTCCATTCTCTAAGTCTGCGTCTTTATTCCTGTCCTGCCCCTAGGTTCATCAGAACCAATTTTTTTTTTTAGATTCCATATATATGTGTTAGCATATGGTATTTGTTTTTCTCTTTCTGACTTACTTCACTCTGTATGACAGACTCTAGGTACCTCCACCTCACTACAAATAACTCAGTTTCGTTTCTTTTTATGGCTGAGTAATATCCCATTGTATATATGTGCCACGTCTTCTTTATCCATTCAGATGTCGATGGACACTTAGGTTGCTTCCATGTCCTGGCTATTAAATAGTGCTGCAATGAACATTGTGGTACATGACTCTTTTTGAATTATGGTTTTCTCAGGGTTTCTGCACAGCAAAGGAAACCATAAACAAGATGAAAAGACAACCCTCAGAATGGGAGAAAATATTTGCAAACGAAGCAACTGACAAAGGATTAATCTCCAAAATATACAAGCGGCTCATGCAGCTCAATATCAAAAAAACAAACAATCCAATCCAAAAATGGGCAGACGACCTAAATAGACTTTTCTCCAAAGAAGGTATACAGATTGCCAACAAACACCTGAAAAGATGCTTAACATTACTAATCACTAGAGAAATGCAAATCAAAACTACAGTGACATATCACCTTGCACCGGTCAGAATGGCCATCATCAAAAAATCTGCAAACAGTAAATGCTGGAGAGGGTGTGGAGAAAAGGGAACCCTCTTGTACTGTTGGTGGGAATGTAAATGGAGAACAGTATGGAGGTTCCTCCATTTGTTTATTTTTGTTTTTATTTTCATTACTCTAGGAGGTGGGTCAAAAAAGATCTTGCTGCAATTTATGTCAAAGAGTGTTCTGCCTATGTTTTCCTCTAAGAGTTTTATAGTGTCCAGCCTTACATTTAGGTCTTTAATCTATTTTGAGTTTATTTTTGTATATGGTGTTAGGGAGTGTTCTAATTTCATTCTTTTACATGTAGCTGTCCAGTTTTCTTGGGTTGTTTGTACTCATTGTTTTGAAGATGCACCTCATATATTCTTGATATAATCCTTTCTTAATCCTTTTGTAACCTGTATTGTGAATATCTTTGACCAATTTTTAACTTGTTTTATCACTCTTTAAAGTTTTTTGATTAAAAAATGTTCTCAATTTTAAAATAGTCAAAGGTAACAATCTTTTATAGTTAATATTTTTTGCCTTATTTTTTTCCCTGTCCTGATGTCTCAGAGATATTCACCTATATTTTCTAAGAGTTTAAAGTATTTTTGCCATTAGGGCCTTTATCCATGTATGTTTGATTTCTATAGAGGCCATGAGATAAGGACCCAACTATACCTTTTTCTTGCTGTTCCATTTATTGAACCATCTTTCCTTCCCAGATCTGACATCCACCTCTGACATAAACTAAATTTCCATTCATGCCTTGGTCTGTTTCTCAACTCTATTGCATTAGTCAATATGCCCATCCCTGTATTAACACCGCACTATCTTACGTGATAAAGCTTCACTGTAAGACCTGATATCTAGTAAAGCAAATACCTTTTCTCTGCTTTTCTTCTTTGGCTGTATCCTGGCTAAAAAAGCAAGGTATAAACATCTATTGTATAGTTCTACCCCATATTTGCATCTATTTTAACACAACTGACCTACCCTAATTAATACAGTGATCCTCCCTACCAGGCTATAAGCTCTTTGAGGGCACCAACCATACCTCATTCATCTTTGTTCTCCTTAGAGGGCAAAGGCAGTGCCTTAGAGACTCCAGATATGTTAGCTGAACAGTCAAAAGATAATGCCAAACCCAGCTGCAGACTTGAGTTCTACTCTCAATATACGATTGATGTTTAACAAAGTTACCTGGTGAACGTGCAGGGACCTTCAATGCTCCCAATTTCCTAAGAATGCCCATGTGTACTTTTAAGTGGATTTTTAGGCTCCTCTTGAATGCAGAGTGTTAAGGAGTCTTTAATAATACTATACAGAAGGTTAACAAAATAGATAAGAAATGAATTTCTCTGCAGTCCTTAAGCTCTATTCATATTGCTTCTACTATTTTTAATTTTTCTATGGAATTCTTCACATTCTTAAAAAAAATCCTAAGTATAAAATTAAATTTAGTGTTCCTATCTTTATGTGTGATTAAAGATATATAATCACTGATCCATTCAAAGAGTAAATGTTCTTCGAATAATAATCAAAGGGCACAGAGAAATCTAAGAATAATAATTATAAAAACTCAAAACTCCCTAGCATCTGAAATAAAATCATAGACAAGAGAGTCACAATAGGTTATTAAAAGAAACTAAGATACTGAGAGTCCTCCCTTACCTTGAGATGCTGGTGGTAAAGGGAATACTAAGGTATTTGGCTGAATTTCCCAGATGATCATGGCCAAAGTCAGAGTCCTGGGCTATGTGAATCATGATGTTAAAGTATAGTGCTCTTTAATAGAGTTGTACGTATGAGATTATAGATTACCCGAACAGTGCTAATGCTCCTGAGGGAAATGCTTTTGTTCACATTCTCTCTTTGAAAGCTCTAAAAGAATGCCTAGGATACTCAGTCCTTTAAATGATGCTTTTCATCTTAATGTGGTCCTGAACCAAAATGTCTACATGTGCAAAATTTAAATAACCATTGCAATGGTTTATTTATAATTTCAGAGTAATTTCATTTTATATAATTTAGGATCTTGAAGGGCTCAGTAAAAATAAATAATAAAGGTTAAATCAGAAACTGTCCTTCTGTGTCTCAGTTTCTCTACCTGTTAAATGAGAATGCTGAGATTCTTTCTGAAATTGCTTCTAGCTTCCAGATCCTATCATTGTAACCACATCTGAATGAGTAGGGCACTTAAAGAGAAGTAGGATTCTTGTATCAAAATATACACTCTTTCTAGAATCACTTAGCTTGGCAGGTAATGCCCATTGAGGTTTCTGTATACTGTTGGCCGAGTACAATGGCAGAATCATAATGACACTTAGAATGACAGGCTTCTTAAATACCCATTTGAATTGTAATGAAGTTTCCTTCAGTTCAAGTAAATAGCTTAATTCAGGAGGGTATATGAAGATAGCCAGTTACATCAGGCCACCAAGGGAGTATATATTTCAGGTCGATGACTCCCACATCTTAATGTTAATCCAGTTTATTTAGCTCATGCATATATCTGTTTATTCCAAATTGGCTTTTCACGTGTGTCTTCTTTGATTTCTCCCAATGCGGAGCCTGATAAGAACCTGGGTGCATGCAGGTGACCGAGGAGGTGATCCCAGGTAGCAGGAGTGAGACAGGGAAGGAGGAAAAATCAATAAATAATAATCAATAATAGTACGATGTGCTATTAAGGGTCTCCACAATGGGCAACCACAGCTCAATTCTGCTGGGGATCCAATGGGGCACTCTACCTCATGTGTGAAATAAGCCTTGGAATCATCCCTCCTACAAATGCCAGGCTGGAATTTTTATTCAGACTCCCATCCCCTTTGGGACCATTAACTCTCCCACACTTCAGGGCTGCCTTGTGCAACTTGCAGCTTTGATAAAAGTCCTGAGGGCAGAAACCCAGAGACAGGCTGCCAGTGCTTGAGTTGAGATGCTGATGGAGGGGGTGGACCACGTCCACTCCTGCGGCTACTGGAATCAGAGGTGATCTGAGATGGCGCTGGGGGCACCAAAAGCATCTGCTATAATATGAATTCAAGTAGATAATGACTTACACACAAATTATTATTACCAGTTTGTATCGTCCCAGAAACAACTCTGTTACAAAAGCTATGGTGAAGGCTCCTCGCAAGAAATGAACTGGAAAAAAAAATAAAAATTTAAAAAAAAAAAAAAAAAAAAAAAAGAAATGAACTGGAAATTTATGATCAGGCAAAAACACTTTTTAAAAAATCAATTATCCAAGTAATAATGACTGTGTAGCTCTTTGTCATGATGCAACAGATTAAGAAAAAAATAAGTACCCCCAATTTTGGACCCCATGTCTAGTGCATTATACAACATTCTGAAGCTTATTTCCAGAGAGCCTTTTAAAAATTATGGCAAACATCACATAAATAATCTATGTTTGCAAACTACTTACTTCTCTACTACTCTGAAACAAAAAAACATAAGCCAGAAAGAAATAAATATTTTAGTATTCGAGTAATGTAGAAAAACAGATTTTATAGGTCACCGTCAATTTGTTTTTCACTCCGCTGGTTCCATTGAGCTTAACAACAAATGATTCTGAACATGCTGTTCCTATTACAAACGACTGATGACAGAGAATGTCCATAAGCGGATGAAAAATGCCACGCTGATTTCAAGGCTTAATTTTCAACAACTATATAAGTATACAGATATGGACCAACAATCCTTTCCAAATGGAAAGTAAGCACTTAAAGTGCATTAGATGTTAATTTCCAACAAATCTTCCCGGATGCCGTACAGATGCAGTAGTTAACCAGGACTGATTATCGATGAAGCTCTTTACTCTCACTTCTAGGATTGCTACCACTACACATAATGTTTTAAATCTACCACGGGTATGCAGGAACGAGAAAGGACATTTATTCCTTGTTCCCAGAAGTGACCCATAGACTAGTGCTTCCTGTGTATTACCAACCACAAAAGAGAAAACCTTTCTCTTACATGGCTAGCACCCCTTATACTCCCAACTCCATAGTCCCCAAATTCCAAATGGGAACAGTTTGACAAGTCTGGTCACAGAAAACATCCTTACCAGTTTCTGCCCAGACAGGACCTCCAGCAGAGCAAGCAGCTTCACACCATCTTTCATGTCTTCAAAAAGATCATCTACCACCATTGGGGGTTTCCGCTATAAAATAAAAAAATGAATAAATGCCAAAAATGCTTCTCTTACTCTCTGTCAGACATTTGTTACTCACTGTGGCAAAATTTGAAGAAAAATGTCTAAATACCAAAATCCTTTATTTGGGATATGGTTGGCAATTACCTTTGGATAGCTGCAAAGAGAAAAACGATCCTTTGGAGGTAAACTTAACATTCAAGAACCTCATGCTTGGGCTTTCACATACACACCAGTGTCTTTCTAGAAAGGGAGTTTTGACAAGAGTGGGATGGTGTGGGATAAGGGAAGGAAAAGAGGATACTATAAACATAAAAGATAAGAGAGAGGTTAAAGCAGGACGTAAACAGGGAACAGGAGGTACCCCAGATAAACTGGACCAACCTCCATACCTTCACCCTGAGTGAGCACATTACTGGGCTGAGGCAGGTGCCAAATTTCCTTGAACATCCTCTCCAGGGTAACCTCGTTAACTCAGTGACCTTCTGTGGGACCACTGTTAGCACAGCCAGAGGGACGGACTGAACCTCTTGTGGGTTAGCTGGCCACGTCCGTTCTGTTGCACAAGCTGGCAAATCCAGCAAACCTCTCTCACAGCGTGGCATTGAACCCAAAGCATCAAAAGCACAAGAGTACAGACTGATCAGGGCAAATCTAGCACCACTACTGGAGAAATAAGTCAAAGCCCATTTTCAACTCATGGAGGGTCTTTCGTTTTTTTATGAAGATTATGAAAATACTTAGTATACTAGAGTTCATGAAATCTTGAAATTAGGTATCTCTTGCCTCAGAAGAAAGTAAAAAAGTGATGATGTCAAAGTTGATGGTCAACGGTAATTAAGTGCCCTCAGATTTCTCACAGAATATGAATTTTAAAAAATTTATAACCTGGGTCAGGCTCTGTAGTTTTCTAATTCTCACTGAACATGTTAAAGGCCTAACGCTGTCTACTTGACTTTCAATTGTCTTTCTTTCTATCAAGAAAGAAAAAGGAAGGGAGGGAGGGAGGGAGGGAGGGGGAGAGAGAGAGAGAAAGAGAGAAAGAAAGAAAGAAAGGAAGAAAGGAAGGAAGGAAGGAAGGAAGGAAGGGAGGGAGGGAGGAAGGAAGAAAGAAAGAAAGAGGAGGAAGGAAGGAAGAAGGAAGGAAGGAAGAGAAGGAGGGAGGGAGGGAGGGAGAAAAAAAAAGGAAGAAAGAAAGAAGGTCATTTTGCATGGACAAGTGTATGCCTATATATCCAAAATTATAAAATGTTAATGTACTAAAATTATTTTTAGCATTTTTAACTTTGCATTAATAGGGCAAGCACATGCACATCAATTAAGGAGAAAGATGCTTTGGGTGTTTGATCCAAATCAGTGATGTGGAAAAGTACAAAGCTACCTTGAAACATTACTAGCATATCATGGCTCCATCAGCAGGTATCTACACATCTGCAAGAATCTTAGAGCCCTTAGTGGTAAATATCACACGGCTATCAAGGAGATCTGCAGCATGAAGGGTTTAGTCCTCAGCAAAGGAAAGGGCCAAATCACCCATCTCATTCCAGGACCAACCCAGGTCCTCACTTACCGTCATCACTTTTAGTTTCACAACTATTGGGCAGTCTTTTACTAAGTGCTTTTCCCTCTTGGGGAAAGAGCTCTTAAAACATTTTATAATACAAAAATTACAGCATTTTACTTTAAATTACTAAATACATATCCTTGGGTTTAAAATTTGTGATTGCTGGATACCTAGTGATACCAATAAAACTGAACTGGAAAAGACCTAAAGAAAGATCCCATGGCACAGATAATGCTTTACTTTATTTGAGACATACACATGGTCAAGCATAGTCAGTCTTGCTGAAAATGATGCAAAATCATGGCCTGACATATTCCCCAGATGGTCTTCTGTGCAGTATATAAAGAGGTCTCAACGCAAAGGTTGGACCTCAAGGTGTATTCCGGGCATCTTGAAACCTGTGTACACACAATGGCCCCTCATTTCCAGAGCCAGACCAACCACTCCCGCCTCTGGTTTCCAGGTTTCAGGTGGGAGCTATTTCACAGGCTGAGAGACAGGGTATGGGGGAACCTCCCATCCCAGGACCAGCCTAGAGTGTTGGCATGCTCTTCCAGTTATCTGATGGGCAGGAACAGCAAGCTAAACGACAGGAACCGAGAGGAGAGTGGGAAGGGAAGAGAGGTTGACCGGCAGATGTGGAGCAAGCTACCCCCCAGTGGTTGGCAAGGAGCCCGCCACACTAAACTGTCTAAGAATGCCAAAGCAGCTGGACTAGGTCTGTAAAATCATGATCATAACCACTGACACGAGCCAGATAAAGTTAATTCAACTTCTAAAAGGTTCTGTCATCTTACTCAGAAAATCTGATTAGACATTACCAGTATTTCCAGAAACAAGGTGAAGTAGTTTTTTTTTTTTTTTAATGTTATGTATGATATGTTTCTCCTTCACTCCCTTTATAAAAGCACTGTTGTGATTATTTTCCACCTCTGCTTGGCAAAAGTGAGAAGATAGTTCCCATTCTTTTCTGTTTCCTATGACAGATTGCATAAGCATTTCCATTTCCTTAATTATTTAATTCAATTCGGAATAAATATCCCAAAGGCAATAACTGCCCTCCAGCCCACCTTTAAATCTGCTTGGAAAACTGCTCCTGACAACTTTCACATGTAATGATTTTTTTTTTTTCACTATATAGTTTAAAAGAAGCACACCCCTCAAGTTATTTGTTTTATTCAGGACAAAGCTGGGGTTATCCTTTACTCCTCTCTTTTGTTCATACTCCACAGCTGATCTGTCAACAAATCTTGTTGGCTTTATTGTCAAAATTCACCTAGAATCCAGCCATTTTTCACCACCTCCACTGCTATGACCTTGGTCCAAGCCGGCCATCTCTCACCTGGATGACTCAACAATCTCCTACCTTATCTTCTTCCTTCGGCCCATGTCCCTCTTCAGTCTATTCTCAACAGAACAGCTTATTTTCCTTCTCCTCTGTCCATCTCCCCCATTGGGATATAAACACCATAATGCAGGGGTTACTTTTCCTGTTCTGTTCACTGCTACATTCTAGAATCTTGCCAAGCATACAAACAACATTTAGAAATATTTATTGACTGGATATATGACTAGACAAAATACATTTCTAAAAGAAAGAACTTTGACAAATATTGTCAAAAATTTTATTAAACCGCATGGACATTGCTATAGCTACGTCTTTGTTATTAATAAATTAACACATCCTATTAATAAACTAAATGCCATTCATTTTGAAATCATGATTTTCTTTGTAATCTTTTAGTTGCATATTTGGAAATAACTAATTTATCATTAAGCTTGAGATTATCAAACTAGTTTTAGAAAATCAACTAAAGAATGGTTTCTGGGGTGTATTATTACATTTACTTTTTCCTCTTCGCCTCCTTATCTCCTCATCTTAGTGCATAAATAGTCCCACCAAAGTGTGTACAAGGAAACAGATGGGCTCAAATTTCAATTTCGAAAGCGTTTCCATGTTATCTTTTAGCACCATTGGTGGAAAGACAACTGAAGAAGAATAAACGCAGCCACCAAAGTGATATTTTATGACTGTGAAGATGTCAAAGTCATTATTAGTTTGAATTATTTAAAAACGAACATGGAAAATCAAAAGTGTTCCTTTTAAAGGAGTATATGAATCTGACTTGGTCTTAAAACAAAATGTGCTCATTTAATAGAGCACATTTGGGTTGAAGCATGTGCTTCTCCCCAAGATACGTGGAAGTTTTAATCCCAGGTACCCCAGGATGTGATCTTATTTGGAAACAGGGTCTTTAGAGAAGTAGTCAAGTTAAAATGAGGTCATGGGGGGGGCGGAGAGGGGGTCTTAATCCAATATGACCAGTGTCCTTACATGAAGGGGAAATTTGGACACAGTCTCAGACAGGCGCAGAGGCAGGGATTGGGCTAATGCAGCTGCAAACCAAGGAACCTCAGGTACTCCAGGCCTCCAACTGAGGCTAGGAAGAGGCAAAGAAGGATTCTGCCCAGAATCTCAGAGGGAAGCATGGCTGTCTAGTCTCAAGGACCGCGAGATAATAAATTTCTCATTTTATGGCACCCGGTATATCGTACCTTGTAATGGCAGCCCTAGCAAACTAATACAGAATGTAAATAATGTTCGACGGTGCTTTTTTTTTCAGTTCACCTAAAAAGTGAGGAGATGCTTGTATTATGCCTGAGGTCATCCAAATGTCGGTATTTAAAATGTTCAGTGCCTATACTTAATGGCCCCTTAGATCTAAGGCTGGCAGATGGAGAAAGGGCTGTTTATTGCAAATGGAAAGAGAAGCTCCATTTATAGAAACACTGAACAATGGCTATCTCTGACCTATTTTTTTCCCAAAGGACTTAATGCCAAATCATATATTTACTTCAAAGTCAAATATCATAAAGACTGAATCAAAGGTATTTAAATATAAATATAACACTCTATTCCATTTGACAAATTTAGAGAGAATGTGAAACTACAATTATTTGATAACAGAGTATAACCGATGTTTAATGTTAAGATTACTTATATTATCTTTTTCTAATTAAAAATAAAATTTTAGGGGAAGGATTTTTGGAAAACACGTCTTTAATCTGTCCCCTTTGGGGGTCAAGGTGACACTGTACAATAGCCTATGGATCTTGCATAAAGTTTAGGAATTTGCTAAGATAAATACATTTTTAAATGTGAAAGAACTAACGTATTTTTAACTGCCAATTTAAGAAAAATATTCTTCCTAACATAAATTCTTCTGCTTAGAAATGCAGACTATTCTGATAGACCTAAAAAACCTGCAGTCATTAGGTGGGAATCTCCTCAAATTCAAGTCCACCCAACTCTGTCTTCCTCTCTCCCCCATCCCAAACTTAGGCACATCCACACCCATCCCTCCTATTCCCCCTCTGGCCTCAGAGATTGGGAGCTGTCTCTCCTCTGGTAAAAACCTCCACCTGTCCTCTTGATTTTCTCCCCACCCTGCCTCTTTAGGAGTCTTGTATCTTAAAATAAGCTTGTTTTCCTTCATTATCACCCTATCCCTCTCTACCAGTTCTTGATCATTCCCTTCCATAGACATACACTTAAGACCACTCTTTATTGAAACAGCTCTTACCAGACCACATGTTCTGCTTTAGCTAATACTCTATCTCCTTAACATGTAATATACACTCAGGTCCTAACATCCTCACCTCTCATTTACTTACCAGTTTGCTAGAGTCGGGTTTCTGCCACGACTTGGCCACTCCCAGTGATGGCTAATGACTTCTAATTGCCAAATGAAATGTGTCCATCTTTACTAAGTCATTTCCCCCTGTGTAACTGAACCTATTAGCTTTCCCCCAAAGTCTCTTGTATTCTCTGTCTCCGTGAATGATCTTAATCATTTGTTCCAGGCAGAAATCTCGAAGTCATTCTTGACTCCTTCTCCCCAGCTTCCAACTAATGACTCAGTTGTATCGGGTCCACCCCTACCCATTTTTCAATCTATCCACTTTTCTCCATTCCCCCACCACTACTTTAGTCCAAAGGATCCTCACCTCTTATCTGACTTATTGCAAGTTCACTCCACCTCCAATTTTACTGGTTCCTGCTCTAATTTATGTGAGGGGGGTGCGGAAATGAGAGGCGGGGGAGGGAGAGAGAGATGAGAGAGAGAGGTTGAGAGACGGGTTTAGCCCAGAGTGATCATTTCATTTTCCTAAGATTCTTTAACGTCTCCGGTGCCCATAACACAACATCCAAACCCTTTTAATGGCTGACCTTTGATCGATTCTCAGTTTCATCTGTTGCCAACCCATTCCTGGAACCCACATTTTCAGGTATTCTGAGCTTCATTTCCTTTACTGTGCCAGGCTCTATCTTACCTCTTAACTTTTGAAAACATTATTAGTTCCTTCACCTACCCAATCCCAAGACATTTCTCAGGCTCCAGCTTAAATGTTTCTTCCTCTGAAAACCTATTCTGATGCCCTCCTTCAGGTTACTTGTATGGTTGGCTGCGCTTGCCCTGTGCTCCCTGACACCCTGTACTTCTCTGCTCGTGGAATTTACCATGCACATGTCTCTGTAATTGCTGTCTCTTCTGCTGGCCTGTCAGTTTCATAATGGCATGGACTATATCTGTTTTTTGTTCACCACTGTATCCACAACCCCAAGCACATAATAGGTGCTTGAAAAGTATTTGCTACATGAATAGCTAAATAAATGAAAGAAGCATGGGTGTATATAACACAATGGTTAGTGCCCAAACTTTGGAGTCCTGGGATTGAAATCTGGTTTTCCACGTACTTGTTATATGACCTTGAACTTATTAATTAACTCTAAGCTTCAGTTTCATAATCTATAAAATGGAGAAAATACTACTTATATTTGATTGTTGTGTTATTTAAATAAAATAAAAGATAAAGTTGCTAAGGCACAGTAATCGGCATATGATGAGTTCAGTAAACAGCAGCCCTGCAATTTAAAAACCTAGTTAGCAATGAGTGATGACAGCCAGCACTGAATCAGGACCTAACTTTGAAAAACTATTACTTGGATCAATACTGGGCTAATTAAAAAACGAATACTCCACCTTCTTTCACTGACAAAGCAAACAGAATAGAAAGAGGCAGGTTTCTTCTTAAAAAGGAAGAAAATTACAGGGCCCACGTTTCAGTATGAAGCTCTCTTCCTGAAAGGAATTATCAGATATATGAAATAAACAGAACTCACTAATTTTTGTTGATGTTACATTACATTATATCAACAATTTATGATTTGCAATGTTTTGCATAATTTCAGAAGCGTGAAGACTTCAATTTGAAAACAAAGCAAATATTTTTTAAAAACTGATAATTATATCCACAAATTTGAGTAATATACAGAAAATTCTCCAGTTTTTTTTCCTATTTTTAATATAAATTTTTGTTTTAAGAAAAGCGTATTTTTTGAAAACAGATTGCTCTCTTATTTGCACCCTATGTCTTCATGCTACTGTCAAAATATTTACAAAGAATTGTTACAATAGAATAAAATGTCATCAGTAAAAGAGTTTGTTTTATTTACTTAGCAGTAAATAGTTTTCTTATTTGCAACTAAGCAAAGCAGCCTACAACAAAAATGAAAATTTCCCATGAAAAACCCTCCCCAAATTTATCTCCACAAAGCATCTTTTGAACATCTCCCAATTCACCCAACATTGAATGATCTTAGGAGACAGGATCAATTTTTTTTGCTTCTCAATTCAACATCCCAGCTCTGTAAACCTGCTGCAACTTATTATTAAAGCTATTTTTGGAAACAGTCAATTTCCAAAGAAGATTTTTGAGAAAACAGGTATGATTTTTTCTTCCAGTTTTACTGAGATATAATTGACATATAAAGTTTTCTTTCTAAATAAGGTGTTTGTTTATTTTTTTAGTTTGCTTGAAATCTTTAAAGAAGGCATTGCAGTAGCAAGACATAATCACAGAATTTAGGATGAGTTGGTTTATCACTCTAGTTTAAATCCACAGAAATTCCCATGACTTGTGCAAAAGCTCCCAGACAATTGAGATCCTGCAAAATATTTACAACTTGCATTCTAGAAGAAAGTCGAAACTCTTTTTTTCCTGCCAATTTAGCACTTTCTCCTTTCTTGTTCTCAGAGATAAAGTAACTTGGCATGTTATATAGCATAAGTAATAGGTGAATTAAGACTAGTATCTGATCACCAGCATAAAAATATTTTTGACATGGGTCACTTCCTTGCCTTTATTGGTAGATGTCAACAGAAAACTGCAGGAAACACACACACACACACACACACACACAAACCAAGGAATAAAATGCATTTTAATTATTTTGAAGGATTTGGTTATTAGATATCTGAAGCCATTCCAAAGCACAGCGCTATGTACAATAGGAACTGAAACACAAACAAACATTTGATATGCAAGAGGAGACAAGCTCATTACTTACATCGTTCTTGGACCGAGGTTTGGAAGAAATTCTCATGTGCTTCAAGCCAGACCTCAGGATGAACCTGTGGCCTGTTATGGACTGAATGTTTGTGTGTCCCCCGCCCAAATCCATATGTTGAAGCCTTAACCCTCAATGTGATGGTATTTGGAAGTGGGGCCTTTGGGAGGTAATTGGGCGTAAATGAGGTCATAAATTCCTCACAGTGGAATTAGTGTCCTATAAGAAGAGGAAGAGAAACCAGTTCTTTCTCTCTCTGCCATGTAAGGACTGAAATCAGTCAACACATTGATCTTGAACTTCGCAGCCTCCAGAATTTCAAGAAATAAATGTTCCTTGTTTAAGCCACATAGTCTACGGTATTTTGTTACAGCAGCCCAAGCTGACTAATACTGGGTCTAAGTTGGTTGCATATTTACTGGGCAAAATAAACAAACATAAACAATACACCAAACCAGACTCAATCTGACCCAACAAATTACAGAACACCAGGTCCTTTCAAAGCTGACAGCAATTATGGTTCCATCCTTGGAGCAGACTGTTGTTATAGGACAAACCATTGGCTTTGGTTTCTTAATAGGCAAGAAAGAAGAGGAAAAGTTGGCTCAAGAATCTCCAGAGAGGGGCTTCCCTGGTGGTGCAGTGGTTAAGAATCCACCTGTCAATGCAGGGGACACGGGTTCGAACCCTTGTCCGGGAAGATCCCACATGCCACGGAGCAACTAAGCCCGTGTGCCACAACTACTGGGCCTGCGCTCTAGAGCCAGCGAGCCACAGCTACTGAGCCCACGTGCCACAACTACTGAAGCCCGCGCGCCTAGAGCCTGTGCTCCGCAACAAGAGAAGCCACCGCAATGAGAAGCCCGCGCACCGCAACGAAGAGTAGCCCCCGCTCGCCGCAACTAGAGAAAACCCGCGCCCAGCAACGAAGACCTAACACAGCCAAAAATAAATAAATAAATTAAAAAAAAAAAAAAAAAAAGAATCTCTGGAGGATAAGGAAAGACCTTGAAGCAGATCAAGTTGCTTCTCTGTGGATTATTTTTCTAGTGAGAAACACTTTGATTCTAAGTATGGCTTTAGGCGTGCTCTATGACTGAAAACCAGGGGCCAGGGGAGATATCCATGTGTTGTTAAAAGGTAAAGAAGAGCTGAAGACCAAAAATCTAAGAAGCTGTTTTCACGAGAGACTTAGTGAGATTCTGGGCATAATATATGCTTCTGTAGAGCCCAGGTGACTAAGATAGGGGTGTGTGTGTGTGTGTGTGTGTCTGTGCAGGTGCTTGTTGTCTGCACCTGGGGTGCTAGAGTGATGGGCACACTCTAGCGTCACACAATGACTCTGGGAGCAAGCCTTCTCACAGAGACAGCAGGGAAAGTGACAGTGTCCTTGTCCAGAGGCCAGATAAAAGATATGAACCTGACTTTGCTTCTGTTGCAAGTAAGGTATTATCATTCTCAGAAGTAAGTCAGCACACTGCAATGGGGAGGGAAGTGTGTGCTTCCATTTAAATTTGGGCGTATATGTAAATGTGACCTCAAGGAGACTGTGAAGCCTAGGATGTACAAGTTGCATATGTTTTTATAGAGAAAGTGTACAGATAGAAATAGAGATGGGAATGGGGATAAAGATAGGGATGGAGAGATTGAGATACAGATGGAAAGGGAGTTGGGTGGAGGCGTGATGGAGGAGATGGGATGGGAGAGATAGAGATGATACAGGAATGGAAGCGGGGTGAGAGGGAGAATGAGAGAGAAACAGGGCTGCAATAGGAAACTCAAATAGGGATAAAGGCAAGCAAAGGATGGGTACAAGAGAGAGGGAAGAGTAGGGAATCATGGGACCAGCTGCTGAGACAGTCGCAGACATAAACATCTACTCTGTAGCTATCCTAAAACTCTCAACTGTCAAAGCAGGGTAATGTGGTCAGATTTTATTTTCAAAATGTTTTTAACTACAAGTGAGTCAGAAAAGGAAAATGTTTTCCAATGAAGTTGCAGGCTACATTTGGTAAGATACTACGATGTCAGTATAAATAAGTCCCGGATAACAAGCATAGGTATCACTGTTTCAGTTTTCAAGGCCCAAGAAAGAAAAAAATAGCAAGTACAGAGGAGAAAACAAAAGAACAACAACAAAAAAATCTCTATTGCAGTACGTTTACAATGGAGCAGTTGCAGAGGTAATAATTTTCTGGGTCTTTTGAAATGATACTATCAATGCAAAAATGTGTAAAGTAGGGAAACCAAGGGGACTTCAGATTCACGTCTGCATTAAAATCTCAGCAGCACCAATGGCCAGGTGTATGAAGAAGTACGTTATAAGATATATGAAGAAGTACGTTATAAGATATATGAAGAAGTACGTTATAAGATATATGAAGAAGTACGTTATAAGATATATGAAGAAGTACGTTATAAGATATATGAAGAAGTACGTTATAAGATATATGAAGAAGTACGTTATAAGATATATGAAGAAGTACGTTATAAGATATATGAAGAAGTACGTTATAAAATAACCTGAGTTAAGCACTTAGCACAGTGCCAGACATTAATCGTTATTTTTTCCCCATGTGATTGATGTTTTTACTACTCTAACAAAATAAGGAAAGATAAAGAATCTTTGCTGTTGCTGTTTCGTTAAGCCCCTCTGCATGGTACTCAGTGCTGTGCTTAGAGCTATTAGGATTTACAAAGAACTCCAAGAATTAGCACATGCCTTGAAGACTTTACAGTGTTGTTGGGAAGGTGAGATATGAAACAGTATAAAATCATTTAAGACATACTGGCGGAGGGTGGGGATAAACTAGGTGATTGGGATTGACATATACACACTATTATATATAGAATAGATAATTAATAAGCACAGGGAACTCTACTCAATACTCTGTTATGATCTATATGGGAAAAGCATCTTCAAAAAAGTGTATATATGTATATGTATAACTGATTCACTTTGCTGTACAGCAGAAACTAACACAACATTGTAAATCAACTATATTCCAAAAAAAAAAAAAGAGTGCAGTGGTAAGTCCAAATGCAATGACTCAAAAGTAAAAAAAAAAACAAAACCAATTTCCTTCTCATTAAAAAAAAAAAAAAAACTAGGGACTTCCCTGGTGGTCCAGTGGTTAAGAATCCACCTTCCAATGCAGGGGACGCGAGTTCAATCCCTGGTCTGGAAACTAAGATCCCACATGCTGTGGGGCAACTAAGCTCACACGCCACAACAAAGAGCTCACACGCCACAACAGAGAGCCCACGCGCTGCAATGAAAGATCCCGCATGCCGCAACGAAGATCCCACGCGCCGCAACTAAGACTCGACGCAGCCAAATAAGTAAATAAATAAAATACTTAAAAAAAAAAAAAGAAACTAGCTATCTTCTACTAGCATAGGCAAATACTCATAGACCCACAGACCACACATACACAAAATACATGAAATCTCTAATCTCTAGCATATTTTTAAATTAAAATACTCTGAGCACATTAAAAAAAAAGAAGACATGCTGAACTTTTCCACCTGTGCTGCAGGTTCTGGAGAAGTGCTGAGATTCTGATTCTACCAAACCCGAGGCAGGAACAGCAGAGAAGGCTGGGGGAGAAGTGCAGGGGAAACTGCTAACCTTCTGGAGCATTTGCTCGGCGTTTCACACGTGGTCAGAAATGACTTCATGAATGAGAGAGGTATGTGCTACACATTAAGGGTAGGACTTAGATATTTAGACGGGAAATAGCAGGAGTGAGGTCACAAAGCAGGACTAAAAAAAAAAAGAACATAAAAGGGTACACACTGGTAGAGCCCCTTCCAATACCCAGTTATCACATAAATATGTAAAGTAACTTGAAACAATGATAAAATGGTGATTAAAAACAGATTAGAAAACAAATTCTTGGCATATAATCCTTCCACAAAGGCCCTTTGTATACCATGTGCCATGGCACACATTCCAATTTTTGCTTCTTTTTAAGAATTCAGAACACAGATAAGTGTGTCCCAGGAATTCTGCTTTAAAATCTTCTGCAAAGATACTCAACCCTATTAAAAAATATAAAAATAACCATAAACTATTTTCACCAGATTGGAAAATACTGTTAAAGAGGATTAATAGTATAAGGAAATGGGCATTCTCATAAGCTCTTGGTATATATTAAAGTTATAAACATGTATACTTGTGGACTATCCACCCACTTCTAGAAATTTATCCTAAGAAAAATAATCACACAAATGTACAGATATATATGCCCAAGGACTTTCACTGTGATATTTTATATAATATTAACCAACTGGAAACTAATTATATAACCATTGATAGACAACTGGCTAATCATGACGTATAATTTATAAATAATTTTATTATATTTATAATGACAAAGTATTATTCAGCCATTAAAATGATTATGTGGCTCTGTATCTAGTCACATGGGAAGACGTGCAGATGTGCTGAGTGAATAGAGGCATTCAGAATAGTATCGTCTATAACCACTTATGTGAAATTGTGTATGCCAGCATGTAGAAAAATGGTGATCAATATGTCAGTGATGGTTATATCAGGATTGTGGAATTTAAGGTGATTTTTATTTTCATTAAACTTTCTAAGAAGTTTATTATCAAAATGATTTACAATTAGCATGTAACCTTTTTATGATATGAAAAAACAATAACTATTTTCATTTTGGAAAAAAAAGAACTGTCCTCAAATGATGACAATTCTGGAGTATAAGTAGTGGCTGGGGCCAGATGGCACCAGCCAAAGCTTGAGAAAATGAGCCCCAAGGGCATTCAGTGCCTTGTCACCGGGCAGATTCTGGGTGCAGCCACTGGGCCAGAAAATTCCCATTTTACCAAGTGGCTTTTGGAGAGATTATAGGAAAGATAATCCCATTTTATCCTGTATCTAGACACATTATTCTTTTTTTTTTTAAGCTTTTTTTTTTTTTTTTTTTTTTTTTCCGGCTGTGTTGGGTCTTCGTTGCTGCGCGTGGGCTTTCTCTAGTTGTAGCGAGCGGGGGCTACTCTTCGTTGCAGTGCGCAGGCTTCTCGCTGTGGTGGCTTCTGTTGTTGCGGAGCACGGGCTCTAGGCGCGCGGGCTTCAGTAGTGGCAGCACACAGGCTCAGTAGTTGTGGTGCATGGGCTTAGTTCTTCCACGGCATGTGGGATTTTCCCGGACCAGGGATCGAACGTGTGTCCCCTGCATTGGCAGGCGGATTCTCAACCACTGCGCCACGAGGGAAGCCCTAGACACATTAATCTAGTCTTCTGTTTTTGCTGGATTTTGAGCTTCCCAAGGCCTGGGAAAGTGTCTTACTAGCTTTTTTCCTGTCTCCAAAGCCTATCATAGACACACAGTAAGCAGTCAATTTGTACAATGGGACTGAAGTAAGTTGCCATGCTTTGTTTGCTTCTGAACTATGAAAAGAGGCTTTGGAGGAGTCCCCAGTCAAAAACTGCTCGTAGGATTATGCCTTGCACACTTTAGGCACTGCTCTCGGCAAAGATCCTCTAACTGAATGCAGACAATTGTCCTGTCATCTGCGTTTATTTTTACAAATGCAATGTTTTCTGGTTCACATATTTTTTCATCAGCATTATAAGAGATTAATTTTTTTGTAATGTAGCTACATGGAAATTTGTTTTATGTTAGTATTTATGTTCAAAGTCATTACAATGTATGGATACCCAGTCACCTGATACAATCTAAGGTCAGTATGGATAATCTCAGACTGATTAGCCTTTGTAGTGTCCTGCCACTATGGTTACTTTTCTCTAAGAGCACCTGAGAGGGGAGCCCAGACACTATCTCCTTAGATAAAATTCTTTGCTCAGGGCAGACTACTCATTGCTTTTTTCTGCTCCAAATAGAAACAAACACAAACAAAAATCCAGCATGAATTCTCCGTCTGATATGAGACACATCAGTACAGAAGAAACAACTGAATGAAATATTTCATCAAGATTCATGGAATTGACATGAAGTAACTGCTTTCGACTCTGGTTATCTGTTAATTTTCTTTGAAAAAATGTTAGCAGATGCCACAATTAAACTGATAGGTGCCAACATTATTGACTAGTTATAGTGACAATAGCCACAGCAGCATTACGTTAAACTGTGCATTTAATGATGTATTGGCTCAAACTAAGTAAACATAGAACTCTGGGTAGTTTCCTTTACCTTGGCCAGATGAGAGTTGATCCATTTTGTAAAAGTACGTTTTTGTACTATCTCTTGCTCATCTAGAAGAAAAAAAATTATCTGGTTAGATAACATGTCATGAAGTTGTATCATGAAAAAAATTCATAGTTACACAACTTTAGAAATGATTATTATATTATTTTATCTTATGATTCATGTTACCAATTATTGTCTTGAATGAAGAGCCAGTAAAACTTCAAATATATTAGGCAAGTCAATTATTTATTTAAAAATTATCAGCAAATGCTTTAAAATTTGCAATATGTTAGCCCTATGTTTATCTTCATTCATTTATTGAAAGTTCACTGAATAATTAAACCTCAATAAATCTGTTTTTTTAAAAGTTCACTTGAGACCAACTAAGTGCCAAGTTTTATGCTTGGTGCAAAGGGATGCAGAGAGATGAAGAGTACACAGTCTCTACCATGATATATCTAAAGGTAAATATCTAGAAGACAACATAGGCAGTATGCTCTTTGACATCTGTCTTAGTAATACACATCAAACTAAAAAGCTTTTGCACAGTAAAGGAAACTATCAGCAAAATGAAAAGGCTGCCTACTGAATGGGAGTAGATATTTGCAAAAGATGTACCTGATAAGAGGTTAATATCCAAAACATACAAAGAACTCATGTAACTCAACATCAAAAAAAATAACAACCCAATTGAAAAATGGGCAGAGGATCTGAATAGACATTTTTCCAAAGAAAACATGCACATGGCCAATAGGTATATGAAAAGATGTTCAGCATCACTAATCATCAGGGAAATGCAAATCAAACCACAATGAGATATCACCTCACACTTATTAGATGGCTATTATCAAAAAAGACAACAAGTAACAAGCGCTGGAGAAAATAACAAGGATGTAGAGAAAAGGAAACCCTTATGCACTATTGGAGGGAATGTAAACTGGTGCAGCCACTGTGGAAAACAATATAGAGATTCCTCAAAAAATTTAAAAATAGAGCTACCATATGATCCAGAAACTCCACTCTGGGGTATTTAGAAAACAAAAACACTAATTAGAAAAGATATATGCATCCCCATGTTCACTGCAGCGCTATTTACAATAGCCAAGAAGATATGGAAGCAATCTAAGTGCCCATCAACAGATCAATGGATAAAGAACAAAGAACATGATGTGGTGTGTGTGTATATATATATATATATATATATATATATATATATATATATATATATGTATATATATACATATATGAAATGGAATATTACTCAGCCATTAAAAAAACAAGTGAAAGCTTGCCATTTGCAACAACATGGATGGACCTAGAGGGTATTATGCTAAGTGAAATCAGTCAGAAAGAAAAAGACAAATACTGTATGATTTCACTTACATGTGAAATCCAAAAAAACAAAAAAAAATGAACAAACATAAAAAAGAGAAACAGAGTCATAGATACAGAGAACAAACAGGCAGTTGCTGGGAGGGTTTGAGGGGAGGAGAGAAGTAGGTGAGGGAGATTAAGAGGTACAAACTTCCAGTTACAAAATGAGTCACAGGTATCAAATGTACAGTTTGGGGACTATAGTTAATAACTATGTAATATCTTTGTAGGATGACAGATGGTAACTAGTCTTATGGCGATCATTTTGAAACGCATAGAAGTAGTGGATCACTGTGTTGTGTAACAGGAACTAACACAGTGTTTAGGTCAATTACACTTCAAAAACAGACAAAGTCGCAGAAAAAGAGATGAGACTTACTGTTAGCAGAGGTGGGATGGGGGGAGGGGGAACTGGATGAAGCTGGTCAAAAGGTGCGAACTTCCAGTCACAAGAGAAATAAGTATTAGGGATTTAATATACAACATGATAAATACAATTAACGCTGCTGTATGTTATATATGAAAATGGTTAAGAGAGTAAATCCTAAGAGTTCTCATCACAAGGAAAACAATTTTTTTCTATTTCTTTAATTTTGTGTCTACAGAGATGAGGGATGTTCACTAAACTGTTTGTGATGGTCATTTCACGATGTATGTAAGTCAAATCACTATGCTGTACACCTTAAACTTATACAGTGCTGAATGTCAATTATGCCTCAATAAAACTGGAAGAAAAAAGTAGCAAAGTCAAAAAATTATAATAAAGGTAAATATTTAGAGGTCGAGAGAGACAAGAAAGGGCACATGTGTAGAGGAGGGCTATAGAGTAATGCAACAAGACAGAGGCAGTACAGTAATTTCACCAGATGAGTAGCGTGGTGAACACACTATAATAGGGTAACCTCCCCAAATTCCCACCTCCTGGAGTCCACACCTTTGTGTGGGCAACTGCAACCAGAACTTGTGAATTGCTTCTAATCAACAGAACACAGCAAGGGTGATGTGATGCCACACCCATGAACATGTTATTTTATGTAAGATTCCTTCTGAGCTGACTGGAGTGACAGATTCTCCTGCTGGCTTAAAGAAGCAAACAGCCAAACTGTGAAAAGTCCATGGAGAGGGCCCCGGAGCAGAGAACTGCAGGCTGCCTCTGGAAGTTGGGGGGCAGCCTCCAGCCAAGAGCCAGGAAGAAGCTCCGTCATACACAAGGAAATGAATTCTGCTAACAACCTGAATGAGTTCAAAAGTGGATTCCTCCCTCTTTCAGCCTCCGGATGAGAACGCCGCCCAGCTGACACCTTGATCGTGGACTTGTGAGACCCTGAGCAGAGGGCATAGGTAGATGCATGGACTCCTGACCCACAAATATTTGGAGATAATAAAGGACGTTGTTTTAAACTGCTAAGTTTGGTAATTTGTTATGCAATAAGGGAAAACGAATATACAAAGAAAAAAACGTTGGCTTCAGGAAGGCTTTATTTTTTTAATATGTATCTTTATTGGAGTATAATTGCTTTACCTTGTTGTGTTAGTTTCTGCTGTACAACAAAGTGAATCAGCTGTATGTATACATATGTCCCCATATCCCTTCCCTCTTGAGCCTCCCTCCCACCCTCCCTATCCCACCCCTCCAGGCCGTCACAAAGCACCGAGCTTATCTCCCTGTGCTATGCAGCAGCTTCCCACTAGCCATCCATTTTACATCTGGTAGTGTATATATGTCAATGCTACTCTCTCACTTCGTCCCAGCTTACCCTTCCCTCTCCCCATCTCCTCAAGTCCATTCTCTACATCTGCATCTTTATTCCTGCCCTGCCACTAGGTTCATCAGTACTGTTTTTTTAGATTCCGTATATGTGCGTTAGCATATGGTATTTTTCTCTTTCTGACTTACTTCACTCTGTATGACAGATTCTAGGTCCATCCACCTCATTACAAATAACTCAATTTTGTCCCTTTTTATGGCTGAGTAATATTCCATTGTATATATGTGCCACATCTTCTTTATCCATTCATCTGTTGATGGACATTTAGGTTGCTTCCATGACCTGGCTATTGTAAACAGTGCTGCAATGAACATTGTGGTATATGTATCTTTTTGAATTATGGTTTTTTCAGGGTATATGCCCAGTAGTGGGATTGCTGGGTTATATGGTAGTTCTATTTTTAGTTTTTTAAGGAACCTCCATACTGTTCTCCATAGTGGCTGTATCAATTTACATTCTCACCAACAGTGCAGGAGGGTTCCCTTTTCTCCACACCCTCTGCAGCACGTATTGTTTGTAGATTTTTGATGACGGCCATGCTGACCGGTGTGAGGTGACAGCTCACTGCGGTTTGATTTGCATGGCTACAATGGGCTGTGGTGTGTGACGCAGGTGGCGAGCCAGCTCCTGGGCCCCCGCACCTCCGAGTTCACCACCACCTTCGCGGGCCGCCTCGTGTCCACCCTCATCTCCAAGGCGGGGTGGGAACCGGGGGAGAGCCTGGACCAGATTTTCCATGCCATCCTCAGCTAGACGCAGCAGGCAGAGACGCTCAGCGGCATGCAGTCCCTGATCATGGTGTTCGCCCACCCAGTGCACACTCAGCTGGAGCCCCTCCTAGAGTTCCTGTGCAACCTCCTGGGGCCCAGAGGCAAGCCCGCCCTGGAGTTCGCGATGGCCGAGTGGACCAGCCGGCAGCACCTGTCCTACGGGCAGTACGAGGGCAAAGTCAGCTCTGTGGCGCTGTGTAAGCTGCTCCAGCACGGCATCAACGCGGATGACAAGCGGCTACAGGACATCCGCGTGAAGGGGGAGGAGATCTACGGCCTGGACGAGGGCACCCGCACCCGCTCCAAGTCGGCCAAGAACCCTGAGCGCTGGACCAACATTCCTCTGCTGGTCAAGATCCTGAAGCTGATCATCAACGAGCGGTCCAGCGTCATGGAGGCCAATGCCACCCGCCAGGCCGCCCCTGCACAGTGGAGCCAAGGTGACTCCAGTGACATGTGGGAGGACCAGGAGGAGGACGATGACGAGGAGGAGGATGGCTTAACTCTCGTCTGATATTCTCGCCACACGTAAATACGAAGAGGATTACTACGAGGACGATGAGGAAGACGACCCTGACTCCCTGAAGGACCCTCCCTAACAGATGGATCTGCAGGCGTACCTCACACACTTCCTCTGCCAGTTCGCTCAGCAGCCCCGCTACATGGTGTTCTCAGGCCACCTCAACAGTAATGAGAGGCAGGTTCTGCAGACCATTGGTGTTTGAAAAGGGCCTCCTCCGGTCTGCCACACACCGTTTTGCAACAAAGTTAGCAGAAGGAAAGAAATCATAAAGATCAGATCAGAAATAAATGAAAAAGAATGAAGGAAACAACAGCAAAGATCAATAAAAGCAAAAGCTGGTTCTTTGAGAAGATAGACAAAATTGATAAACCATTAGCCAGACTCATCAGGAAAAAAAGGGCGTAGACTCAAATCAACAGAATTAGAAATGAAAAAGGAGAAGTAACAAGTGACACTGCAGAAACACAAAGGATCATGAGAGACTACTACAAACAACTATATGCCAATAAAATGGACAACCTGGAAGAAATGGACAAATTCTTAGAAAAGTATAACCTTCCAAGACTGAACCAGGAAGAAATAGAAAATATGAACAGACAAATCACAAGCCCTGAAATTGAGACTGTGATTAAAAATCTTCCAACAAACAAAAGCCCAGGACCAGATGGCTTCACAGGCGGATTCTATCAAACATTTAGAAAAGAGCTAACACCCATCCTTCTCAAACTCTTCCAAAATATAGCAGAGGGAGGAACACTCCCAAACTCATTCTACGAGGCCACCATCACCCTGATACCAAAACCAGACAAAGATGTCACAAAAAAAGAAAACTACAGGCCAATATCACTGATGAACATAGATGCAAAAATCCTCAACAAAATACTAGCAAACAGAATCCAAGAGCACATTAAAAGGATCATACACCATGATCAAGTGGGGTTTATCCCAGGAATGAAGGACTTAATTAGAGATATAAAGAGATGAAGACCAGAGAGAGGGGCCAATGTAACACCTTTCAAGGAAAGGGTGAATTCTGCTCTTCCCACCAACATCTACTGTGTGTCAACTGTTGGCTGTAAACTAGATGTTGTGAGGATCAGAGATGAACAAGATACCATTTCAATTCCTCACCCTTTGAAAGGTAATGCTCAAAGAAACATAAGTTCAGCTTTCTAAAAAAGGACCTTTTGGCTAAAGTCTAAATATTAAGTTCTAGAGAGGCAGAGCTGGAGCTGACTTCTCCTGAGCTTTGGCTCAGAATCCTGGACTGCCTACTAGAAGCTAAACCCCATGAGGGGGCTTCCCTGGTGGCGCTGTGGTTGGGAATCAGCTTGCTAATGCCAGGGACAAGGGTTCAAGCCCTGGTCCGGGAAGATTCCACATGCCGCGGAGCAACTGAGCCTGTGCGCCACAACTACCGAGCCTGCGCTCTAGAGCCCATGAGCCACAACTACTGAGCCCACGTGCCACAACTACTGAAGCCCACGCGCCTAGAGCCCATGCTCTGCAACAAGAGAAGCCACCACAATGAGAAGCCTGCGCACCGCAACGAAGAGTACCCCCGCTCGCCGCAACTAGAGAAAGCCTGTGCGCGGCAACAAAGACCCAACGCAGCCAAAAATAAATAAATTAAATTAAATAAATTAAAAAAAAAAAAACCCCATGAGGACAGTAACTTTGTTCCCAATGCCTACAAATGTTACAAATAAATCCTGTTGAATGAATAAATGAATAAAACAAACAACAAAGCCTTTAAATTTAGAGAAAATTTGGATATATCCATAAAATTTAAAGAACGCCATTATTTCCAATGCACATTAAACATGTACTTTTAACTTTCAAGTAATGACCAGAAAAAAACCCAGGTGGCCTTGGGATCAGATGGGGAAGGAGGCTGAAGGACACAAAGAAGACTGTTAGCAGAGGCTGAAAGAACAGTGAGGAAACTACTAGCTGGGGCCGGAAGGAGAGCTACACATATTTTATGCGTTATATGTTCTGTCATTGGTAGTAACTTGCACTTTTGCAACTGGCTAGGGAGATTTCCCTGCAGAAAGCTGTCAACCGGCTTCTTTCAGCTGCACATTATAAGGTACTGGAAGAAAGGGAGATGAACCAAAGAAGGAACTATTTAGTTTGCAAACAGAATTTAGAGGAAACATAGGAGACCTTTGATAGGGCGCGTCAGAAAAAATAATGGTTTGTCATTGTCAGTCTCTCCTGGGAAAAGATTTGCAAAGTAAAAAATAGCTTCAGGACAACAATCAATCAAGACTGTGACCGTAAGAACCATTGTTAAGAACTCAGAAAGATTTAAGGCAGTGTTTGGTTTGTTTTTTGTTTATTTTTTTATTTTATTTTATTTTATTTTTTTTTCAGTGTTTGGTTGATGTTCTCAACCAGACAAACCAGCTTCTAAGAATCTTAAGGGCACTGCCCACTGCAGCCTCACGTGTGCTCCAACGTTTTATTTCAGACTTTGGGTTTTGGGGGCCACAGAATGAACTCCAAGCAGATTTTTACGAAGCCAACAAATCTGTGAAGCAAAAATGCCACCGGTCTGCACTTAAGGGACAGGAGAGTTCAAAATGAAGAGAAGACTTTCGAACCACAGCTTTATATGGCTAAGAAGACTATCAGCCACAAACATGAGCCACTTCTTATCAAAAAGACAGGGAATGACCCTTGCCCTTGAATTAAAGGAGGGGGCCACGTGTGCCAGGCTGGACTTCAGAATGACTTCAGAACACGATTTCCATCTCCTTTCCATTCTTCCCTTCTTCGGACAGAAGCATCCATTGCAATGGTCCTTCCCCGTCTCATCACTGCATGTTGGATGAATGGGGAGCAGTAACTTCTCTTTTTAGTTTCCAGGTCTGGGGACTGACAGAAATTACACCCAAGGGGCCTCCTCTGTATCTGGACCAGATGCAGATCACACGAGACTGGAGTTGGAGCTTGATAACATAATTGGATGAGACTTTTGATGTCTTGGGAGGGCATGAGTGTATTTTGATGTAGAAAGAATATAAAGCATAGTGATCAGAGGACAGATATTAAATTATGGACAAAAAATCCTCCAGTCCCAGTAGGCATTCTCCTTTGCAATGTGACTTTGTTCTTCCTCCCCTCAAGGGCAGAATTGATTTCCCCTCTCCTTGAATTTGATCTTGCATTGTATGTGCTTTGATCAATAATGCAGCAGAAATGACTTTATATCATCTGCTTCTAGGCCTTAAGAACTCTTACAGTTTCTATTTTAGCTGTCTTGGATCCCTGTCCTAAATTCACCAAGCAAGGAAAGCAGTCTATATCGGAGGAGGAGGGTCCATGTGGAGAAGAATTGAGATGCCCTATCCAATAGCCAGAACCAACTGCCAAACACGTGGGTGAGGTCATCTTGAACCTTCTAGTTTGGCCAACCCTGCAGATGAACACAAACCAGATGAAGCCAGCAAACTGAGACTCATCTAAGGCTTCGGAGTTGATGCATCTGTTACTCCCCTCTCCCACATCCCCATACATACCTGATTACAAATTCCTCCAGGAAAAGAGCATTTTCCCCATCATTGTATCCCTAGAAATGTACCCATTGCCTGGCACATTGCCTTTTATATGTGTTCCTCAGAAAACCATCCATGTTTAACTATGAACTAACCAGCCAACCCACAGGTTATGAGAAATGAATTATGATTGTTTTAGCTACAAAGTTTTGAAGTGGTTTGTTACACAGCAAAGGCTAACTAAACAAAGGCATTTACTTGTGTGACAGATACACACATGTGCGTGTGCACGCGTGCACACACACACACACACACACACACACACACACACACACACCCCTTCTTCATTCTGTCTTCTATAAAAGAAAGATTCTAGGCTTGCTTGATTGGGTCTACCTTCCGGGTCTTTGGTGTTCTGACGAGATGAGCAATGGAGAGAAAAGTGGCAAGGAACAAGGGCATCCGAAGTTACTCTGCACAAGTTCAGCATAGACTAATGGGAGAGGACAGAGAAGGAAAGGAGGGGAGAAGATCAAGAGCCAGTGGAAGAGTGAGATTGAGGAAAAAGGTGAGAAAAGGGAATTTTTAAGGATTTTTGCCTATACTGAGTACTCTAATCACTGCTTCAGTTTTTTTCAAGCACATGTCAGTAAAGACATAGTGCTTCTGAGATTTTTGGAAGTGGAGTTGTATTTCTTTTGTATGTAAAACCAGTGACTAGATAAAAAGAGCCCAGTTTCATTAAAGTTACATTTGCAAAACTTAGTACCATCTCACTTTAAATCTAAGGCACAAGGGATGAGAAGAATATAATTATCTCAGTTCCTAAATTAGAAATTTCTCAACCTCAACCCTCTTGACAGTTTGGGCAGCATAATTATTCGTTATGAGAGGCTGCCCCGTGCATTACAGGACATTTAGCAGCGTCCCTTGCCTTTACCCATGAGCTGCCAGGAGCACGCCTCTCTCTCCCCACCCAACAAGTTACGACTATCATAAATGTCTCCAGACATTGTCAAAACTCTGCCGGGGAAGAATCATCCCAGTTGAGAATCACTGGCCTGAACTATGTCCTTTGTATCTATGTGTAACAATGGGAATGAAGTGGTATGAACATTTTTAAAATTTATATCTGTTTCAATCGAATTATTATTGCCCAATTAACTACTCCAAAACATCACTATCATATTGGGTTATTCCCACTGTTTGTATATTTATTTAGACAAAAATTTACCCGAGATATATTTATTTAAGAAGGGTCAAAATGCAGTAAGTCAAGGACATTTGCTGAAAGATGACATGATTTTTCCAATATGAATAAAATATCCTATGATGTCTGAGATACTATCATTTAAATCTGGAAAATTTGGTCTTACATGATAGGGAGTGGGTGGGAGGGGAGAGGGTGTGTATATCCTGATAATGTGTTTGGTTTATTTAACTATTCTAAACCTTCTAAATTTTTTTTTTTTTTCGGAAATGTACAAAACAAAAGATAGTCTTTCATCTTCAGTTGGCTATTGTTAGTTAAAAATATAGTCTGAACCATTCATTATAACATTTTAATTTTATCACTGTTAGGCAAGGAAAAGCAAATAGCATATGTCAGTCAGCAAATTACAAGAAAATTTAAATATTTAGAGAATTTTCATATATTTGTTTGGGAGGCAGTTAAATATGGGTGGTTTTCTAAGGACACATAGATCAGACAAGGTTCCAGGCAGTGGGTTAGTCTCTAGGGAAACAATGACGGAGGAAATGCTTTCTTACCATGAGGAATTTTAATTAGGCATGTATGGGGGTGTGGGAGAGAGAAGGTAATACATACATCAGCCTTGAATCTTTAAATAGGCCTCAATTTCATACATTTTTAGTAAAAATCATTTGGTGAAAAAAAAAACTCACCTAAATTGAGAAGATCCTGTTTATAATCTTTCTTTACCCCACTTAACGTTAAAATGCATACTTTTCTTTGCAGAAATAGTAATGTGTCTGATTACAAAGACACAGTCTCTGACTGGGGGTGATACATACCATGTGGCAGGCCCACCATATTATATTTCTAAAGTCCAAACGATCCTGAATTTGAAAACAAAGCTTAGACTTCTGCATAAAGGATTGTGTGTACAATATAGAAAAACAATGATAGACATGTGCCCTACAGAGGAGTAATAATCATAATAAAGAGAAGATAAGCAATAAATATAATGAGAGTGAAAGCAGCAGAGTTCATTATAGGCATTCATACGGTGGCTTCCTTCAATTATCTTCTAGCTCTAAATAAAGACAATAAATTTGAATAGTTTCTCCGGAACTTTGGTAGTTTTTTTCTGTCACTTTTTTCTTCCTCTATTTGTGGGTATAAACACTGCAAAAGAAAATAATCACGTGGTGAATTCATAAAAATACCTTATATTTTTACAACACTTGAATTTACTCTCATTTCCGTGTATACTTCTCATTTGATTCACACAAGTAGCCTGGGTGAGCAGACAGAGGAGGTACCATTAGCCCAGATGGAAATAAGGAAATGAAGCATGGTGGGGTTAAGAAATATGCCAGAAATCTAGAAACTGAAATGAAGTCCAGGAAGTTACAGAACCATGGCCAGAATTTAGGAAGTCTTACTCCTATTCTAATTTTGATCCATTCTCTGATTGTTTGATTCATGTATTTAATAAATGTCATTGTGCCCCTCCTGTATGCCAGCACCCACTTCTGACCAGCTATGGATGCAACTGGAGAGGATGGGTGTGGTTCCTTACAGTCCAATAGGGAGAACAGGAATCAAAAAGAAGCACATCACAGCCCAAGTTCTGTGTATGCAGCGCAAAGTAAAAACAGTGGCCTGGCATATGTGAGAGGATTATTAAAAAAAAAAAAAAAAAAGAAAGAGGGCTTCCCTGGTGGCGCAGTGGTTGGGAGTCTGCCTGCCAATGCAGGCGACGCGGGTTCGAGCCCTGGTCTGGGAAGATCCCACATGCCACGGAGCAACTAAACCCGTGAGCCACGGCTGCTGAGCCTGCGCATCTGGAGCCTGTGCTCCCAACAAGAGAGGCCGCGATAGTGAGAGGCCCGCGCACCGCGATGAAGAGTGGCCCCCGCTCGCCGCAACTAGAGAAAGCCCTCGCACAGAAACGAAGACCCAACACAGCCAAAAATAAATAAATTAATTAAAAAAAAAAAAAAAAAAAAAAAAGAAAAAGACCACAGTGGAGGAAATTAAAGGCAACATGAATGTGGAAAAAAAATAAAAGCCAGTCCCTACAGTTTGCAAGGATGGGAACTAATGGGAAAATTCTGCTTCTATATCTAAAATTTTTCCTAATAAGTTACATAAAAAGGCAAATGGTAAAGAAAAAGTGAGGACAACTGAGCTAGGTCGTGTATGTTCCACCAGCTTCCTGAGCTACAAGCTATGAGGACCTCTCCTCCCCAGTGACACCTTGACCTCCTGTCTTCAATTCTCCAACTTTTTCCATCCCTTCTTCTGGGCCCACCTCGTCCCTGTTGTGGCACCCTCAACAGAAACAGAATTCAACCAGAAGTTCGTGGAAGCTGGCTCACATATAAATGATTTCCCTTCCCCATCTCTATATTTGTATCTGCATTGGTATGATCATTCGTCAAGGTCAAGCTAACAGAGAAGAAGACTCTAGAAGGAATTTTGTCAGTAGGAAGTGTTTTGGGGGATATGCTCTCAAAACCAACACTTTTAAGGGCATGAGGGAAGCAGAATTTTAGAGAGAGAGATGCTGACCTGAGATGCAATTAGCTGGGGTGGTCCTTCAGAGAGGTCCTAAATGGAAATAAGGGGCAAGGACCTTGTACCCACTGGCAGGATATGGGCTGCCCTATCGAGAGGCATACCTCAGATGAGGCAAATCCCCTGGGCTGAGGACACATCCTGGGGAGGGGCTCAGCTGTGAGACGTACACGTATGACATACTGAATACAGAGGGAGGCAACATTTGCTTTCATTATCTGTTCAACACCAGAGTCAAACCCTTTATCACCATGAGATGTTGCTTTCTCCATTTATTTCTAAACGAACACTGTTTCCAAGGCCCACTGTTGCACTTTTCTGAGGACTGAATTAGAAGTGTGGCAACAAAGAGGACAGTGCAAAGAAAGGGAAAGGGCCACACCTCTCACGAGACTGCCAATTACATGGAGTTCTCCAAAATGTGTCAGACGTCTGTTTTTCTACCAGATTGAATGGTTGCTCACTGATTCATATGCTTTCTCTAGTCAACCAACCAAACTTGGTTCTGCCTTTCTCCCTTCTAGGCCTGCCTGCCTAGGTACCTTTTCTACTTCTCCAACCAGACAACTCTGGCAACCACTATCTAGTCCTGCCCTGTGTCTGGCCCCATGTCACCATCTATCCTGTCTGAGTCCTTCTCCCACAGATGATGCCTCTCTCCCAGCTCTGAAACACCATTGGTCAGGAGCCAGATGAACGGATAAAGAAGATGTGGTACAATGGAATATTACTCAGCCAAAACAAAGAATGAAATAATGCCATTTGCAGCAACATGGAAGGACCCAGTGATCATCATACTAAGTGAAGTAAGTCAGACAAAGACAAATACCATATGATATCACTTACATGTGGAATCTAAACAAATGATACAAACGAACTTATATCCAAAACAGAAATAGACCCCCAGATGTAGAAAACAAACTTATGGTCACCAAAGGGGAAAGGGGGGGGCGGTGTGTGGAGAAATTAGGAGTTTGGGATTAAAATTACACACTATATATATATAATATATAACAAACAAGGACCTACTATATAGCGCAGGGAACTATACTCAATATTTTCTAATAAGCTATAAGGGAAAATAATCTATATAATATATAAGAATATATATATATATATATAAATCAGTTTTCTGTACACCTGAAACTAACAGAACATTGTAAATCAACTATACTTCAATTTAAAAAAAAAAGAAAGAAAGAGTTGCCAAGTAGTGGCATGTAGGCAGAATCTGGGCCCAAAATGTGTTTTCTTTCACCAGCAATGTTCTAAGAAAACATTTTAATTTGAGTGTTTTTAGGTGTGACTTAACATTTCCCAGTTTTCCACAGATTCATTACTCGCAATCTTCTTAAACCAGCCACATCTCAAATCACCGGAAAGTAAATGAGTTTAGAACGCCTAGAAGGGCTTCCCTGGTGGCGCAGTGGTTGAGAATCTGCCTGCCAATGCAGGGGACACGGGTTCGAGTCCTGGTCTGGGAAGATCCCACATGCCGCGGAGCAACTAGGCCCGTGAGCTACAACTACTGAGCCTGCGCGTCTGGAGCCTGTGCTTCGCAACAAAAGAGGCCGCGATAGTGAGAGGCCCGCGCACCGCGATGAAGAGTGGCCCCCGCTCGCCGCAACTAGAGAAAGCCCTCGCACAGAAACGAAGACCCAACACAGCCAAAAATAAATAAATAAATAAATTTTAAAAATAATCTGTTAAAAAAAAAAAAACGTCTAGAAAAGAGGAAGACCTGACTTCCATATATGCACAGATGGGAAGGGAGGTAAGGAGGGAATATGACGAGAAATCTTAGGAAGAGGTAATAAGCAGAACAAAGACTCTCCCAATATAAAAAGAAGCTATTGTAATTTTTTGATATGGTTATTTTAATTATATCCTTGGGAAAAGGCAAAGAGGTTTCTGTTCACTTTCTCCACCCCACCGCCTATATATATATATATATATATATATATATATATTTTTTTTTTTTTTTTTTAAGTAGAGGGAAGGATTATTTATTTATTTATTTATTTATGGCTGTGTTGGGTCTTCGTTTCTGTGCGAGGGCTTCCTCTAGTTGTGGCGAGCGGGGGCCACTCTTCATCGCGGCGCGCGAGCCTCTCACTATCGCGGCCTCTCTTGTTGCGGAGCACAGGCTCCAGACGCGCAGGCTCAGTAATTGTGGTTCACGGGCCCAGCCGCTCCGCGGCATGTGGGATCTTCCCAGACCAGGGCTCGAACCCGTGTCCCCTGCATTGGCAGGCAGACTCTCAACCACTGCGCCACCAGGGAAGCCCCCAATATTTTAAATTGGTATAAATTTAAATAAGTGCACTATTTCAACTGAATTATTTCAAGGAAACTCAGAACAATCAGAACTAACTAAAATTTGTTAGATAAAGGAAACATGTTTTGGTAAATATATATAAAAATGTAAGATTTTGGTGTTTTTATATATAACCAAACACCAGATTCCAAGTTTCAATCAGCTATAAAAATGCATGGTACATTTTATATAAAACTTTGGAAATCACCAGAACATATATCAAGAGGAATTTATTAACAGTATATTCCAGGTAGCCAAACACCAGCATAAGACTTGCTACTGTATCTACATTTGTTTCCAGGTAAGTAAAATGGCACAGCTACCTAAGTATGTTCTGGGGGGTCACCACTGAGGAAAAATTGTTAGGATTCCTGAAGCAAAGTTGGGTGCATCTGGCTACCACCCTCTAGAATCTACACACAACAGTACGGAGGAGAAATTTTGAGTCATCCTCATATTTTATAAGAAGTCTAAAAACAAAATGAAAAATATGATGAAAGAATTCCATTACATTCACATAAAGATATAAGTCAGTGTACTTTTAAAATTAGAATTTAAAAATAATAAAACTGGAAGTAAAAAAAACAAAATAAGCCATAATAGACTATGACAAATTTTTGACTTGAGATTGAGGCTTCAAGAATATTTTGGTCACTAATTTGAAGATATTTAGCTCTATCATAAATGCTTATAACACTGATGTCTTAACTTTTAGAAACCATCTCTTAAAAATAATTAAATGTAAATCATCTAAATTTGTTTTAAAATTTGGCTTTTATCTTATCTTAGCATTCCTAGCAAACTTCCACAATTCAGGCTTTCACTATAAATGGTTTAGTGAATAACCATTTCACTAAATGGTTTTAGGTTTCCCAAAATCATGAGCATAAATCAGTAGTATTCATTTCACTTCTATCAGTTTCAGGTTCAGATAAAATAGGAAGAAAAAAAATATTTCACTTGAGTTGTTTTAAAATCTTCTCTATATAATATCAGTTTTTTGTAGCAGGGATCCAGACAGGAATTATATCAGAAGAAAGAGTATACGCACACACACACACACACACACACACACAGAAAGGCAACAACAACAAATAATACCTTTTATCGCACCAGGAGTCTTGAAGGTTGTTTTTATTATATTCCACCTTTTATGGTGGCTTTTGGGAGTTGTCCCAATTCAATCAGTATCTAAACCAAACACAGCTTTCACCAAGGGAACTTTCAATTCTCCTTGCAGCACTGTCCTTAAAGTATCCCTATAGCAACACCTCTATAAAAGCATATTCTTCTTCTCTCATTCTTTAGCCTTACCCCCTGCTTACTGACCACATGGCACTGCTCCCTAATGCCAGGGTTTCAACAAAGACAGTTTTCACATCAATTTATAAAAAGTGCTTCAGATGCATTTTCAGGGGGAAAAAAATGACACCTTTTTCAGTCAGCATTTAGGAATTCAGGCATTCTTATTATGTTAAAATCTTAATAACTTTAAAGGCTTTTTTAATTGAAAAAAATCATTCAATTTATTCCAAGTCCCCAGTTTTAACCTTAGATATGTATGTAAAGTTTTAATTTTAGAATCTGAGAGAAAGAAATTCAATGAATCCTTTGTAAACAATATTACATTGGCATTTAGTTTCTCATAGTTGTATTTACACAAGATATAATCTGGTTTATTTCTAATTTGTTCTTTGAGTTTGCTGGATTTTTTTCCAAATGTCTAATATTGTGGAACACACATTAAAAGTTATAATTACCGTATTAGAAATACACATTATAGCAAGTTGCTAAGGAAGTCACACTGCTTTTAAATATATATATATATATGCAAACAATATTGGAAAGATTTTACATTATTTAAATACATTATTTTTTGTGTGGCTTTAAATTACTTAAAGCCATACAAAAAATAAATAAATACACATGCAAGAATCCACAAAGAGTATTTCAGAAGTTCCATGTTATGCTTCCTAAGGCAATCTAAGACTAGACCCCCAAGCAATAAATGTTTACAGATTTGTGGGTCTCTGCAGGCTAGAATAAAATAATTCCTTGACCTGGGATCTCGAGGCCAAATAGAAAACAGTTGTAGCCATACTCATGCCTGTTAAGTGACACAACAAAATTAGCAACGGGATTGTTTTCATTTTTCTGTCCCATTTAGAGTAACGAATGTTTACTGTGATATGAAATTTGTTAATCCCAAAAGTTTGTTTATAAAGAATGTTGGCTATTACCACGACTTAGAAAAAAGTCCCTACAGTTCAGTAGAGGCAAAAATGGAATAATCAGTTTTCTCAGAAGTAAATTTTGGGCTCTGGGAGTAAAAAAGTCCTGATTTGGAATCCCAGCATCAACATTCACTGTGAGACCTTAGAAAGGTGACTCAGCCATTTTATGCCTCAGCTGACTCATATGTAAAATAGAGATGAAAATAGTAACACGAGCCCTACAGCATCACTGTAATGATTTAATTAGGTGGCTAAACTTTATATCGCTTCAAAATGTCCTCTTATTCAGACAATTGCCTTGATGAAAGAAAAAAATAAATAAAACAACTCTAAGGAAGGATATATTTCTAAGCAATGGTAGAAAAGAAATAAGATGAAAATAATTTACAATAGATTTACAAATAGGATGTCTTATCCTTTCAAATTTCTCATTTAAACCTTATTTCCATTCCATAAGCAGTGCCTCAGTGCTGACTAAGGGCAAAGAACTGTGGGGATGAAAAGTTAGGTTAGACAGGGTTTGTAGTCCTAAAGGAGCACCGAGTTTCTTAATTGACTTTAAGAAAGATTTACTGCACACAAATTATGTGCAAGGTGCTGACTAGGTATATTGATGACTTGGGGGATCGTGGGGGGCAAAGGAAGGCAAAGAGAACAGAGGAAGAAGACACGGATCTTAAACCTAACCTTGTAAACTTAGCCCCTTCACATCCCAGAAAAGTATATCTTGCCCTCCAACAGTACGGCTGTGTGTGTGTGTGTGTGTGTGTGCGCACGCGTGTGTGTGGAAGGGGAAGAAACATCATGCAAACATAGCAGCTTCCATTTTATTTTATTGCTCCCAAAGCTTGAACCTGTGGTGCACATGGCAACCCAGCCCATTGAGATAAGAGAGAAAGCGCACTTCAGTTGCTGCCAACCCAAGGGTCCATCAGCAGATGAACGGATAAAGAAGATGTGGTATATATATATAACGGAATACTACTCAACTGTCAAAAAGAATGAAATTTTGCCATTTGCAGTAACACAGATGGACTCAGAGGGCATTATGCTTAGTGAAATAAGCCAAACAGAGAAAGACAAATACTGTAGGATATTGCTTATATGTGGAATCTAAAAAATACAACAAACTAGTGAATATAACAAAGAAGAAGTAGACTCACAGATATAGAGAACAAACTAGTGATTACCAGGAGGAGAGGAAAGGGGAAAGGGGCAGTATAGGGGTAGGGAATTAAGAGGTATAAATTATTAGGTATAAAATAGGCTACAAGGATATATTGTACAACACAGAATATATAGCCAATATTGTATAATAACTATAAATGGAGTATAATCTTTAAAAATTGTGAATCACTATATTGTACACCTGTAACATATAATACTGTGCAACAACTATACTTCAATTAAAAATTTTTTTAAAAACAGAGAGAAAGGGCAACAGGGAAAGAGGTAGGCAAGACAAAGATGCTGGTTTGTTTGAGAATAACATGTTCTCTCTGCTGTCTCGATGGAGCAAGCAACCAGCATGACCTTCCCTTTTACTTTCAGTTTGCACTCTCAAGGGCAATATTGTTTCTTTTCAGGAAGAAACAATACCAGCATGGAGAAAAAAAAAATCCATTAGGGCTTCCATGGTGACACAGTGGTTAAGAATCCGCCTGCCAAGACAGGGGACACCAGTTCCAGCCCTGGTCCGGGAAGATCCCACATGCCACAGAGCAACTAAGCCCGTGCACCACAACTACTGAGCCTGCGCTCTAGAGCCCGCGAGCCACAACTACTGAGTCCACGTGCCACAACTACTGAAGCCCACGTGCCTAGAGCCCATGCTCCGCAACAAGAGAAGACACCGCAGTGAGAGGGCTGCACACCACAACCAAGAGTAGCCCTCACTCGCCGCAACTAGAGAAAGCCCGCGTGCAGCAATGAAGACCCAGTGCAGCCAAAAATAAATAAAGAAAATAAATAAATTTATAAAAAACAAAATCCACGTTAAAAAATAGCTACAACAAAGAAGTGTGATAGGAGGTGGAAAAGGTACCCAGGAAGACACAAGAGCAGGAAAATATAGATTCAGAGGCAATTTGAGTCCAATTCATCACCTTTCAAATTATATTAAAAGCATGGTTAAAATAGCATTTTTGGCAGTACACCTCCAATTCACAGCACTCTAGGATAAGGCTTAGTGGAATTATCAAAAGAGTGTGGATGCCAAATGGACATCAGGCAGGAAGAGAAACCACAGGCTCATTTTCAGCAAGGTGTCCTTACAGCATCACTCCACACAGAGCTTGGCCTGACTCAAATATTAATTTCACAAACAAATGCAGTTATGAGAGACTCTTCATCATTTAAGGCTATAATCTCAGTGGTAGAAAAACAATCTCTTGGGTTTTTTTGTGTTGCTATAAAGTGTCATTTGGTTTCCTACACATCATTTTAAATATTAACCAAACCATGCTAACTCTTCGTCAATGAAATAGATTTTCCTTTCTCATAATAATATAAAAGTGTACATTCTTTTGTTTGCCTAACCTACATAATTCATAGTTTTCTTTAATGGTAAAGACCTTTATTAGTGGATTGTTCTACAAGCCTATGGTGAAGTATATATAACAGGTACTTTGAACGCCTCTACTGAATTCTTTGCCTCCCTTCTTACCATTCCTTGAAGCAAAGTCAACAGAGAAGGATAAAAGAATATTTTTTCTTCTTCATGATGTTTTTAGTCTGAAACTCTCCTGCTGTACCAATGCCAAGTAGTTATTATAACAGTTGCCTTGAATCTATAGATATTTCTCCAAAATCCAAGAAGTTAGTGATGTTTACTGAGTTGTCAAAAAAACAGCTTCCTACCTGCTTTCTGGAAAAAAAGGAGGGAGATCTGACTCCTTAACAAAGATAGTCTTGGTTATAAAAGATAAACATAGTGATGAGGAGAGCCAGAGTCTCACCCTACCAAATATTAAAATACAATACAGAGCTCAATTAATTCAAACAGTGTGATAACAGAGAAGGAACAAACCACAGAATGGAATGGAATACAGTCCTGAAAGCGACTCTAGACTATTTAAAAATGAGAAAGATTACTTAGTGAATGGACAAAGGAAAACTAGAAGGCAAATTAAACAGAAAAATCCATTTACAGCCTCACTTTGCCCCAAAATAAATTACAACTGGGTTAGGGAATTAAAGAAAATAAAGCAACTATAACAACTACCAGAAAAAAGCATCAATATCTATGTTTACTAAATGAAGAAAGATATTCTAGGCCTAAAAGTAACAGAAGAGGGAGAGATTTCATTGCATAAAAATAAAAAATGCACAGTCAATAAATCATAACCATAATTAAAGGCAAATAGCATATGGGGAAAATATTTGCCCAAAATATAATAGCAAATATTTCAAATGAAATCAATGAAAAAAACCTTTATATCCTATTACATTGTTAAGCAAAGATATAAACCAGCAATTCACAAAATGGCTTTTAAAACATGTGAAATAAGGCTTGCGATTACTTAAATAAAAAGTGGAGTTTAAAACAGTGAGATAAGGGCTTCCCTGGTGGCGCAGTGGTTTAGAGTCTGCCTGCCAATGCAGGGGACACAGGTTCGAGCCCTGGTCTGGGAAGATCCCACATGCCGCGGAGCAACTGGGCCCGTGAGCCACAATTACTGAGCCTGCGCGTCTGGAGCCTGTGCTCCGCAACAAGAGAGGCCGCGATAGCGAGAGGCCAGCGCACCGCGATGAGGAGTGGCCCCCACTTGCCGCAACTAGAGGAAGCCCTCGCACAGAAACTAAGACCCAACACAGCCAAAAATAAATAAATAAATAATTCCCATTTAAAAAAAACGAAAACAAAACAGTGAGATAAGCATGAATTCCAGGGGTAATTTTTAAACAGAAAGATTTTGAGCTGCAAAGAGCTCCTATTTCTAAAAGCTAATATTTTCAATTATTATAATGAAGCTTAAGCAACATTAATAAATTAGCTATTTATTTCCCGTGGTCTCAATACGATGATGGATCAGTGGTTCTCAAAGTGCCTTCACAGCATCACCTGGGAACTTGTTAGAAATCTACATTCCCCAGCTCTCATCCAGACCTACAGAATCTGATCAGCAACCTGGTTTAACAAGACTTCCGGGTGATTCTTACGTACAGTCAAGTGTGGGAATCACCACGTGGATCATAAGCTACACGAAACTCTGTGGCACAGCAGTTAGCAGCATGTATCCAAAATGCCTGGTCTAAGCTCCAGCTCCACCTCTTGGGCAGGTTACTTAGACTCTCCACCTTTCAGTTTCCTCATCTGCAAAATGGGGATAATAATACCACCTGCCTCACAAGGTTGCTAGGAAGACAACATAATACCCCTAAAAGCATACAAAACAGTGTTTAGCATACAGTCTAGCTGTATTGTTAAATAAAAATTTAAAAATAAATAACTCTTTATTTTAAAAGGGAAAAGACCAAGTTAAAAAAAAATTTAAATAATAATTACATTATCAAAGATAACGTTAATTTGCATAGCTGTAATAGAAACATAGGTTAGTAATCGGTGTTAGGAATGCGAAGAACAGGAGAGAAGAAGAAAAAAGAATATACACAGGCTGCATCCAAAATACTCTTAAATACTCTGACAGTCGAGGGCCATACATAATTCAGGGATCTTCTTGGAGGTAAGCCTGGCAGTGCAAATTCTTATGCTCAGTCTAAAACAATTTGGGAATGGAAAACTCATCTCATTGATGGTAAAGATGTGTTTGTTTGGCTTTCTATGCTAATAAAGCAGCTGTGGAAACATGGCTTGAGGCCCTACTTTGATGAAATAAACAACCCTTCATTAATTTATAAGTGATACAAATACGATCTTAGCCTGTCATCAAGATGTGTTCTTAGTGATTTCAGTCTATTAATAGTCACTCTTCTGATTCACAATTTTGTTACTGAAATAAGTTTAAAACAAAAAGTGCAAGTCTAGTAATTATTTCAGCGTTGTCTAAACCCTGTCTGACAACCCCACTGAATTCTTCAATTTTTTAGTCATTAACAATAACTAAATGAATTATCATGAAGTCACAGCAACATAAATAGAAAATATAGTCTTACAGTTTCTCTCTATTTTTAAGAACTCTTGCTCAAGACTAAACATGATAATATAAAAGTTAAATTACTATTACTTTCCCTGTTTTATATAGATATTTGATTGTTCAAAACCTGTATAACGTTTACTCTCACATTCCAAATGTGTGCTCTTCCATCTCTGTGTATAATTTTCAGCTCCTTTCATAAGCACAGAATAACCAGGGAGTTACCTGTGCATTTAGGATCAGGAAGATGAGGAAGTCACTGAGGCCCATGGAAAACAAAGAGGTTGTTGAAGAACAAAGTTGTCAACTTGAACCTTTTGGGGAGGCCCAGCCTTAGCATCTCTAGGAGCTGGGCTCACTGAGGCCATCTTGAATCTCTAGTGTCTCCTCACAGCACAAGGAACGGTGCTGGGTCCTTCTCTTCCTTCACCTCAAACAAATTTGGGATGGGCAGTGTGTTTCACCTGCTCCCACCAGAAAGTCAGACTCACAGACTCTAGTAACTGTTCCTCCAATCAGAGGCAACTGAAAGGATGAGATCCATTTCCTCCTACAAATTCATAGAGCTGTCTCGGAAGGTTCAGTACCCAGTATCAAGGAAAGAAATCTTTCCTGTGTTGCCCGCATCAATGAAAAGGAAAAAAACCCAACTCCTCCCCACAGCGGTATGGAGATTGTCAGCAGGTAAATGGTTACCCAGGACCCTCTCCCTGATCAGGCCCCGATCTGGAGGGATTTGTGTGAGACCTCTCTGCCCAGTCTCAGGAAGGGATGAACAAGGTGATTTTCAGCCTTGTGGTTGGAAAACTAGGAGAAGGGAAGGAAGGGTCTGGCTCAGAAATCAAATTACTTCTTTAATCTGTTTCTTAATCTGGACTTTTGGGACCCATGTAGGAATACTGAGATTTTTTTCAATTGACAATTTATCTCAGCTGCCTAGTTGCAATAAATTTAACCAGCAAACTTTACCTTACAATGTGTTCAGTTCTGAGATTCCTCTTAACCCAATATACCTAATGCAAAGGCTGTTTTCTTGTCTTCTGAGACTGCTTAAGAATGGGAAACAAAGTACCCATTAATAGTCTTGCTTTTTTTTTTTTTTTAACATCTTTATTGGAGTATAATTGCTTTACAATGGTGTGTTAGTTTCTGCTTTACAACAAAGTGAATCAGTTATACATAACATATGTCCCCATATCTCTTCCCTCTTGCGTCTCCCTCCCTCCCACCCTCCCTATCCCACCCCTCTAGGTGGTCACAAAGCACCGAGCTGATCTCCCTGTGCTATGCGGCTGCTTCCCACTAGCTATCTATTTTACGTTTGGTAGTGTATCTACGTCCATGCCACTCTCTCACTTTGTCACATCTCTCCCCTCCCTCTCCCCATATCCTCAAGTCCATTCTCTAGTAGGTCTGTGTCTTTATTCCTATCTTGCCCCAGGTTCTTCATGACCTTTTTTTTTTTTTCTTTCTTAGATTCCAAATATATGTGCTACCGTATGCTAGTCTTGCTTTTTAAACAACAGCCTTGTCAATGAACTCTAGTTTATATGGCACATCAGAAAAGAAAATCAAAAGAAGAAAGGAAAACTCACTGAGCAGAAACAAGAAAGCTCTGAGATTCCTTAGAAAATGAAGTGTATATATGTGTGTCCGTGACTCCTGCAGCATCCCAGAAGTTAGAGCCACACACCTACAGTCCTTCAAAGACATTTCATAAGAGCTACAGGATGAAGGGGAAATATATATATTTAATTTTTACATGTATATACTTTTTTATCCTAACAAGAGAAGAAAGCACGCATGTTTCCTTCTTATGAAAAACAGTGTGATTTCACTTATTTGCAAAATTTGGAACTGTGATGTGCCCACAGGAGGGAAGAAGGGAAACAGTTCTTAGAAACACAACTAATTAAATCTGTATTTGTGTTGGACCAATTACTATGACAGAGGGGCATTATCTCTGGTTAAGAGAATATCAGCATTTTAGTTTCTTACATAATTTAAAAAGGAAAACATAACATGTGACTCTACTTACTTTTAAATTTGTTTCCTGCTTACTTGCTGTGTACAACTAACTTGTTATTTTTAATGGATTTTTTAAAAAATTTAAGGCTAGTCTGTGCATCATCACAAATTTTTCACAATGCCCTTGTGAAGAGATTATCATATTTGTAGGTACAATGACAAAACTCTTCGCAACAACTTCCTGAATAAGGCAGGGAGGGAGAAGGAGGGTATCTTCAAAATCACAATCTTGGACTGGATTTTTGCCTCAAGCATCTGAGAAGGCAAACAGAAATCGATATTTTTTAAAAATAAAATGTCTACATCCTTAGTGACATTCCTTAAAGTGTCTGAATAATATTTCCATTGTCCTTACAATACTAAGCATTTTGCTGTAATAGGCATGACAATCAAGGTAATTTTTACTACAATCTACATACAATGAAATTTCTACAAACCAAAGTATGTTCGTATTTTTGCCAATTTTGTCAGTTGGTGATCTGTTCGTCTCATTTCCCTGGTTAAAGGTGAGGTCCATTAATTACATGTATCCAAAATGCACAACCATCTACCTAGCCGTTAGAACAATTCAGTTCAGTCGTAGTTCGGTCACAGATGACCTGCTTCTTGTAAAACTGCTCATTTCACATGTCTTACAGGAGAAATTACACAGGAACGGCTTCAAAGCAAATAAACAGAATAAGGGGACTCCTAGAATAACAGAATTCTAGAATTAGAGCACTGTGTACGGGTTAGCTCACGTCTGTGACCTGCCCAGTGTCACAAAACCAGTTAGCCACAGAGAGTCAGAAAGGGTGCTCATCATTGCCCAACACCCCAAAGCTCTTTCCTCTGCAGTTGGAAAGATGAACTGAAGGAAAAGTCTTTCCCTAAGGACAGCTCACTTACTGCCAGGGGTTGAAGAGTTCACTTAAAAGGGAAGAGAGCAGAGATAAAGAGAATCAATTAATGTAATGCCAAAAACTATAAAATAAAACTGATTTCGTGAATTTTGCTCTTTGTAGTTTTGTGTTAAATGGGTTTTGTGTGTTGGTGTGTCTTCCTAGTCATTTGGCTTCCTAGGGTAGGCAGGGAAAGTTCACCAGTGAAACATATCTCAGCCACAAATTCTGAAGCAGGGAGAAGTCTTTGGTCTAATAAACATTTCAAGAATGCAAACACCTAACGGGAAGGGTAGCTCTTTCTGTCATTCACTCCTCATCATCAGTTGCTCTAATTAGACAACACCTTGCTCAGTTGCCTCTGGTAATGAGAAATAAAGAAAGGAATACTGTCTAAGGGTGAGTTAGAGGTGGTTTAGGAAACTATACTAGAGAGAAAGGATGAAAAAATAGGTTGGATTCCATTTCTCACAATTCTCCTTCCCTCTGATAGCCCCGAACTACCATTCTCCAATTTTGAATATGGAAATAAATGTTCAGGAAGCTTTTAGAAAGCTCATCCTCAAAAAATGTTAAGCATGTAACCTTGAGACTTTAATAAATAATAACTTTTCTGTATGAATTTGCTGAGGATTTCCCTATAAAAGTCCATTACCCTAGTACTCTAATACATATGTTTGAGAATCAGGTCAATAATTTTTTTAAAAAACAGACTAAGATTAACAAACTAATTGTGATAATAGCACCTGCCTATCCTAAAATAACATTTATCCCAGAAGGCTGAGTTCTATGACTAAGAAACAGAACGGGTTCATTTTCAAACACAGCAGACTCTCACTGAAGCTCTGTATCACCTGTTGGAACCACAGAATATATTTTAAATTTACAAAAAAAAAGAGAAGAAAAAGGTAAAACTTTAACGATATTCATCCAAGCTCCAAGTCATCTCTTCACCAATTACAGCTTCTCAATAAGAAATGACAAGAAGGCCCAGATGCAAGAATCTCCTGATTCCAACCTGTGAAAGTGGACACTGGCACCAGTTTGTAATTACAACTTGAGCCGCAGAATAGGGGAAGAATGAAGAAGAGAGACAATATCTACTATGTTGAGATATATATATATATGTGTATATATATATATATATATATATATAAAATATTTTTATATATCACATATCATAGCTATATACATCATCTATATCATATATATATATTTATATATTTGCACATGACTTTGGAGAGTGTCTAAGAAATGGGTCAACACCTTTGTATGGCAAAGGTGTCCCCAAGCTCAACCCTGCTTGAGAACCTCTCAGACAAGGCTTAGACACACTCCTCATGCGACTCTTACCCAAACGAAGTTTAAAACCCAGTGCTTTAGGGGCTTCCCTGGTGGCGCACTGGTTAAGAATCTGCCTGCCAATGCAGGGGACACAGGTTCAAGTCCTGGTCCAGGAAGATCCCACATGCCGCGGAGCAACTAAGCCCATGCACCGGGCTCAGCTACTGAGCCTGCGCTCTAGAACCCGTGAGCCACAACTACTGAGCCCACGTGCCACAACTACTGAAGCCTGTATGCCTAGAGCCCGTGCTCCACAACAAGACACGCCACCACAATGAGAAGCCCGCGCACCGCGATGAAGAGTAGCCCCTGCTCGCCGCAACTAGAGAAAGCCTGTGCGCAGCAACGAAGACCCAACACAGCCAAAAATAAAATAAATAAATTTATTTTTTTAAAAAACCCAGTGCTTTAGATCCTTAAAATATATGTATGATAATGCCATTATGTTAATTGCCAATAACGGTCAAGAGAGCAGTGATATTGCATCTCAATATAGATCAGTCATCATCTAAGATGTCTCTCCATTTTTAGACTGCAATGTCATGGGAATAAACATGTTCTTCGGAGTCAGAACAACCTAGGTTTCCTACCACTTACTAGCTGTGTGACCTTGAGCAAGTTTCTTAACCTATCTGGGTGCTAGTTTCCTTACCACTAAAATGGGGAAAGTAGTAACAGCTACCTCACAGGGTTGCTGGGGAGTTAAACGGTCAACACCTGTGTAAAATATACAGCAAAGGGCCTGGAAGATAATGAGTACTTAATCTATGGTAAACTTTATTAATATTATTATTACTCTCCATCTGAGCAACTTGATGTGAATATAAACTCTTTAAAAATACCCAGTTTAAACAAAGTTTCTCTTATAACTCCTCCAGCATTATCAGTAATGTTCTGGGAAACGACTCTTGCATAATCCACCAAATAAGAACAAAGTGGACCTTGACTAATCGGCAAACATGCCCGTGCATGTCTTTCTGGTAGCCAATCAGTCAGCTATTTAATTGTTCCTACTGTGGTTTCTTTTTCTTTCCTTCTTTCTTTTTTTTTTTTAATATGTACCAACCCGTCTTTCTCTACTAATGTTAAATCTAATCCGCATTAGCTGTTTGCTGTGTGCAGTTTTTGGTATATATTCACATTATGTAGCTTTAGGGTATATCCAAAATAAATAAAAATTGTTATGCATAAGAGGATTTTCAGGTGGTCCAGAGGAGGCAACATGTTAGTGTGCCACAGCTCACAGCACAGACACAGAATAACTGATTAGTAGGTATTTTTGGCAGAACTATTAGCACATACTCGGGTTTTGATTTTTGAGTTCTGTTATGCACAGGACAACTCTCTCATATAGTTATATGATGTTATTTTTTGTTTGTTTCAATCAGTTCCCAAGAGTACATTATACGCTAGGTTCTTGATGACTAATCCTTTGCAACTTGGTGTGTTCACGTCTCTACACCTAGTCATTTTTCCATCAAAATAATTTCTAAGGTATACATTCCTAAATTTGTCAGAGGTAAGTAACTAAAGAATCACTACTACGCAGTGGTGGCTCTCCCCAAAAGACACAGGTATTTCCAAGTGACACGATGACACACAGACCAAAGGGCTTTCAAAACTTTGACAAGATACTTTGGGTCACAGCCAGTATAAAAATAGATGGCCATATTCTTGACCTTCCTATTGAAATGAGCTAGAGGAAGTATGGAAATTATCTTACACTCTCCCAAAGCTGACTGTCAAAAATCAGTGGAAAAATCCGGCTTTGTCTCTGGGTTTCCCCAAATCTAATTCCTATTTAGTCCAATAATAGTAAAGATGAGTAGATAACCCTCAAAGCAAGCAGAGGAAATGGAGATACAATTTGACTTAATAATTGAGCATTAGCAAAAGATCTATGGAAAACAGACTGTGAGCAAAGCAAATATGTTTTATACTAACCTTTTTATACAAGAAGGGCTTTTTAAAAACAAATTGAGGAATACATAAAATGCCAGCTTTCAATTGTCAATCCTAATCTTTCATACATTAAAAAGGGATTTTCTTGTCTTTTCTTTAAATGAAATCAAGCTTTGGCTAGGAAGGCTATTCACAATCATGGGGGATAATGAGATGCTTTTTATTTTTTACCAAGAATAAAACCTGTTGCGGGCTTCCCTGGTGGTGCAGTGGTTGGCAATCCGCCTGCCAATGCAGCGGACACGGGTTCGAGCCCTGGTCCGGGAAGATCCCACATGCAGCAGAGCAACTAAGCCCGTGAGCCACAACTACTGAGCCTGCGCTCTAGAGCCCGCGAGCCACAACTACTGAAGTCCGCACGCCTAGAGCCCGTGCTCCGCAATAAGAGAAGCCACCGTAATGAGAAGACCGTGCACCACAACAGAAGTAGCCCCCACTCGCTGCAACTAGAGAAAGCCTGCAGGCAGCAATGAAGACCCAACACAGCCAAAAATAAATTAATTAATTAAATAAATTAAAACAAAACAAAACCTGTTGCAAGTTCAATAACAGGAAGGATTTTATTAGGAGCTATACTGAATGTCAAGCCTCAGAAAAGTCACATAGCTGAGCTAGAGCCCATGACTGCAGGCAGAAATATGGACACAACTATCACACACTTTGCAAAAGGCTGTGTATACTGCTGCTGATAAAGAAAACCCATCAAGATCCATGAAAACAACGGACATGGTTGTGATATTTTAGATCAAAGCCATTTTCTAACACTGAAATGTTTCAGATCATTATAATTTTTCAGACCAGCTTTGGACTGCAGAGCTCTATTCACTGGTATCACATCTCCCAGTGATACCACTGAATGGAGCTCTTCAATGAGTGTTTTGTTTTTCTTTAGCTTTGCAAGCAATATGGCAAAAAATACACATAATTTACTTTTTAAAAATACTTTACAGTATCTTACCTACTTAGAAGACGACTAATAGGCCTCACTTAGAAAGTAAATGCCAGAAACAAGCAGTTCTTTGAACAGCCCCACATCTTTACTTACTGCATTTTCCTTCTCTGAATATGCTAACTATAATGTGACACAGGGCTGGTGTGGGTGTATGTGTGTGTCCGTGTAGGCTTGTGTATTTGTAAAGTGTCACCCTTTCTATTAAATATACAAATCTAGACAGCAGAATCAGTTCCTTCCTATTATCAGCAGCAAAACCAGAGTAAAGTTTTTTTTCTTTTGTTAAACTCATGAGATGTAAAATCCTATTCTTCAATTCCAATGTTCTGACTTTGATTTCAAGTTTCCCTACTTTGGAGGTTTTGGGGCTGGCTAGCCCTGTGAAGTCTATCGCCTTGCTTTCCTATTAACTTTCAAAATTAAGAATTTTGACCTCTAAGAACTATGTATATATCTCTTCTATAATATTTATATATTATTCATAAAATAATATTTTTTGTCACTGTCACTTCACTACTTATTTCATGAACAGTTTTAAACAGTAAGGGCCACATTTTATTTCTAGTTTATCCACTTAAAAACCTCTTAAGTCTTTAGAAATGGATATTACTTAATATTCTGATTTGTTTCAGAAGAGATTTGACTTCCCATGCCTAACACCGAGAAATGTAAATCTACAAGTATAATGATGCTTCACCTGCCGCTTCTCACTAAATAGGCTTCACTGGTTTAAAGTTAGTAACATAAGAATGTTTCCTTTTTCCATCATTTTGTGGAGGATTGCATTTTCTGAAAAAGACAACAGTATTTCTGTTCCTCCCTGCTCTTCCAGAACCTTGCTACTATTACCCCATGAGGAGGTAAAGGCTACTTTTCTTCCCCTCGAAATTGGGAGAGCTTTGGCGACCTGCTGTGACAAGGAGGGTGTATCAGGAGTGATGCCCTGTGACTTCTGAGTCTGGGTCTTAGAGGCAAAAAGGCTTTTCCCTGGTTGTCTCTCTCTCTCTCTCTCTCTCTCAGTCACCTGCCCTGGGAACCCAGCCCCTATGTTTACAGGATGATCAGGCCACATGGAGAAGCCACAGGCAGGTGCTCCAGCTAAAGTCTCAGCCAAGAGCCAATCAGCTGCCAGATGTGGTAAGAGAGCTGTGCGATGGTTCCAGCCTCCAGGGTTCAGGTCTTCTGGCTGAGGCCCCAGACACTGTGGAGCAGAGACAAGCCATCTCTCTGGAAGCCTGTCTAGATTCCTGATCTACAAAGTGCTTGAGCATAATGTTTTCTGCTGTGAGGTTTCTGTAGCTTGTTACAGAGCCATCGGTAACCAGGATGTCCGTGCACGCAGCGTTAAGCATGTGCGGGAAGGTTACCTGGCCCTTAACGTGGGGCATCCACCAACACCTATAATGTCAACTTTCCTTGGCTTTTCTTTTTTTAATACATCTTTATTGGAGTATAATTGCTTCACAATGCTGTGTTAGTGTCTGTTGTATAACAAAGAGAATCAGCTATATGCATACGTATATCCCCATAGCCCCTCCCTCTTGAGCCTCCCTCCCACCCTCCCTATCCCACCCCTCTAGGTGCAAAGCACCTAAATAATTTGTCACTTTCATCATTTACCAGTTTTTCTTCACGTGGTAAATGCTACTAAAATCTACCCTCGCAGGTCTAGTCACAGTGGAAGTATTTGAGAAGCTGTCCCAGACGATCTCAGGAGCCACTGATGTGTGAACCCAGGGGTGCAAAGAACTGCTTGCCCGAGACTGTCCCCCACGTGGCCTTCACAAGGAATTGAATTCCTGGCCAACTCCAGGCTGAAGGACCTATGGCCTGCGGGCTAGCACTTTCCTGCGCCGTCTGCTGGGCCAGGGGCAGAGAGGGGGCTTCTCCAGGAGCCACCAGGGCACCCAGTGCCCCCAGCCGACTGAACTCCCAGCCGGTCCTCCGAGAGAGAGGCCAGATCACTGCAGGCGTCTCTGAGCCTGCAAGGAATGCCGCCACTCCACAAATATTCCACAAAACTTCTTTAGTGCCCGCTGCATCCTAAGAGGATCCAGCAGCAACTTCAGGGCAGGAAATGACATATAAATACATGGGTACAGTGTGGTGGGTCCCACTGCTGAGCTAAGCCTCTCCGGCCACAATTCTCCACCTCAATCACCATTTTTTTTAACATCTCTATTGGATTATACTACTTTACAATGGTGTGCTTTCATTCCTTTTATTCTGAGGCTAATCCCATTCAATTTTTAGTTCAAACACCTCCTAACTCTCTCTTGATATTTCTTAAAGGGTACAGTGTCCACCAGCCTAAGAATCATCCAGGGCCCTTGTTCTCACATCCTTCCTTGTATTAATAACATCAATACTTACCTATTTTTCCACATAGCTAGCCCCCCTCACCCCATAAAAGTGCTTAAAGAGCTTTGTGTTTGTGTGTGTGTGTGTGGAGACACACATATACATGGTGTCAAATTTAAAAAGAAAGACCAAATTTATAATTTATGATGGTCCTGAACAGCTGCAAATATGAAGTTATCTCAGCAGGAAATTCAGAAGGAAATCATGTTATATCACCTTGTGATAATTTACTCTATTAACATCCGGTTTCAAAGGGCTTTTAAAATGTAAATGGCTGTCCTGATTCGCAAATAATACAGCACAAAATATAATTTAAAGCTGCAAGCGGTCTCATAAGAAACTGGTTTTTACTTATTAATTTCTAGAAAATTATACTTCTTTTCTTGACAAATAAATGATGACTCATAATATATATACTTATTAATAGCCCCAAACACAAAGGTTATACTTTCTTTTTAGCATAATTGTGTTTATATCAGTTCCTTGCACTTCAAACACTACTGGCCACTTATATCGTGGCCTTTGCAATATTTGCTGATATTCATAATTCTGCAATGAAAATGTATTTCATTGTTTCTAAATACTTCGTGGAAGGGTGGACTCATTCAATATTTTAAATTGTTTTTTTTGTCAGATCATTATATCTAGCATTTGTTTGGTTATAAATATGGACAAAATCATGGAGTGCTATTAGAATTAAATGAGTACTTTCATCAGAGTAGAGGGCTTTTGAAGTGTTACAAATCTAATCCTACACTTTGTAATTATTTTATTGATAACAATAAATAAGCAGCTCTCTAGTAATATATTTACCAAACTAAAACTTATTTTGTACTAAAAGGGAACACATTAAAATATATTATAAATTAGCTGTACTCAGATTCTAAATAGTGACCCTTATTAAAGAACCAGCGTGAGCCAGAGCTTCCAGTACACCTTGGCCTCATGGTCGCATCCTAAAATCAAGGAAGCTTAAAGGGGAGGGGCCTGTAGGACCATTATAATCAATATTCTCTTTCTCATACCCCCCAACCATAGTTGTAGGCTTTGCATCGACAGCTCTACCATTACTAGTTGAATGACCTTGAGCAAGTTACCTCACTGCTGTTAAGTCTCCATTGCCTTATTTCTAAAATGAGGAAAATAATAGTGTCCACCAGCTTCCTAAGGTTATTGTGAGGATTGTGCAGAATAATAAGAAATCTATAAGTGTTATCTATTTTATTACCACAATCCCAACATGCAGTCTTAAACTCTTTATCAGAAAAATTAGAGAAACAGGGAACTCCCTACCTCCAGAGACTGGGAAACAGGGCATATTTATTTTTACAAGTTCCAGAAATTCCCCTGCCTCAAATCCCCACTGTCAGCCTCCAACCCCACCAAAGCTTCCAGTGACACAGTAGAGCCTTTCAGTCTATTATCTGTGATTCATGCCCTTCTTACAGAGGATGGTGGTTATTGAAATCTGCATGTTTCTTGGAGGAGAGCACTAGGCCTTATTTGTCATTTGTTCCTCTGCATGACTGAATTTATTAGGTCCTTTTCCGAGAGCAGATGTGGGTGGATTAGACCGTGTAAGAGCCCTCGGGCAGAGAGTGAAGAAGTAGGGATGGATTGGAGATCAGGTGTCATCAAAAACATATTTCCCCTACCCAACATTGCCTTGAAAATAGACATAACCACATAATGAAGGAGAAAAACATACTCCATGGGGAGGGGGGGGCGGGCAGTGATAAAAAATACATAATGTCTTATCTTTCTCAGTAATTAGATTCTAAAGCAAGGCAAAACCCAAGAGTTTTCCAGCTGAGCGCTTGATAGCTTGTTAGGTTGAACCACATGAAACCACTAATTTTGTGGGTCTAAAACAGTCAAGTGAAGGCAATTTCATAAGTTGACATACTTAGCTTGTGCTAGTCACCTCATATGAAAATTCCGTATCTTTAAGCCTAGAATCATCCTCAGGGAGGTGAGATGCCCGCACTAAGAGGTAAGTGGATGCTGAGACTACCTGAGGGAAATGCAGGCCCTGGACTCCCATCTCACTCGTCTCAGAGCCCCTCCAGAGCCAGGGGAAAAACTGGCAGAATCACCGGTACCATCTGGATCAATGTCCATTCATTTTCTCCCAACCCTTTCAGGTTCGATGGATGACGTTGAATTTATTGCACTTAAGTGCTCCTGTAATGCAATAGCTAACGTTTATTGAACATACTAATTTGTGTTCTGGGCACTTGACATGGATAAACATTTAATCCTCATGACAAATCAAGAAGTCTATCCTTTTCATGATACCCATGAGCAAACAGAGGTAGAGAGAAGTTAAATAACTCCAAGGTTGCACAACTAAGTAGCAGCAGAGAGAGTCACATTCCAGCAGGATGACCACAGAGCCTGCATTCTTAACCATGACCCTGTGTTGTCCCCCTAATATTAGGGAGATAGGGAAGGCTGGAGGAAAAGTACAGAAGCATGGCTTGTACATCTTGAGGGAATACAGAACTTCTGGGACAAAGTAACAATGGTATATTGGTATACTCTAAGGACCGATTCTACTTATTTCATCTTCCTGTTAAGCTTCTCCCACCCACAATAAGAACTTGATCTTCAAAGATCGATACAAAGTATCCATCTAAGTAAGTATTTTCTACCGATTTAGTTACTTTGTATTTCGTTAAAACCTTTCCCCAGGAACTTGAGGGGAATATCTATCCCTACATTTTTGTCAACCACTGGGGTACTGTTTATAATTCTTTCCCTTCTAGTTCCTCCTGCGGTATAAACCAAAATGTAATAGAGCTAGATAATTCATGAAGGCTTTTGTAAAACATAAACACATGTTAGTATGGATGTATGGCTCCATCTATATTTTTTTTAACATCTTTATTGGAGTATAATTGCTTTACAATGGTGTGTTAGTTTCTGCTTTATAACAAAGTAAGTCAGCTACACATACACATATGTTCCCATATCTCTTCCCTCTTGCATCTCCCTCCCTCCCGCCCTCCCTATTCCACACCTCTAGGTGGTCACAAAGCACAGAGCTGATCTCCCTGTGCTATGCGGTTGCTTCCCACCAGCTATCTATTTCACGTTTGGTAGTGTATATATGTCCATGCCACTCTCTCTCTTTGTCACATCTTACCCTTCCCCCTCCCCATATCCTCAAGTCTGTAGGTCTGTAGGACCTCTAGTAGGTCTGTGTCTTTATTCCCATCTTGCCACTAGGTTCTTCATGACCTTTTTTTTTTCCCTTAGATTCCATATATATGTGTTAGCATACTGTATTTGTTTTTCTCTTTCTGACTTACTTCACTCTGTATGACAGACTCTAACTCCATCCACCTCACTACAAATAACTCCGTTTCGTTTCTTTTTATGGCTGAGTAATATTCCATTGTATATATGTGCCACATCTTCTTTATCCATTCATCCGATGATGGACACTTAGGTTGCTTCCATGTCCTGGCTATTGTAAATAGAGCTGCAATGAACATTCTGGTACATGACTCTTTTTGAATTATGGTTTTCTCAGGGTATATGCCCAGTAGTGGGATTGCTGGGTTGTATGGTAGTTCTATTTTTAGTTTTTTAAGGAACCTCCATACTGTTCTCCATAGTGGCTGTATCAATTTACATTCCCACCAGCAGTGCAAGAAGGTTCCCTTTTCTCCACACCCTCTCCAGCATTTACTGTTTCTAGATTTTTTGATGATGGCCATTCTGACCGGTGTGAGATGATATCTCACTGTAGTTTTTATTTGCATTTCTCTAATGATTAATGATGTTGAGCATTCTTTCATGTGTTTGTTGGCAATCTGTATATCTTCTTTGAAGAAATGTCTATTTAGGTCTTCTGTCCATTTTTGGATTGGGTTGTTTGTTTTTTTGTTATTGTGGCTCCATCTATATTATCTCCACGACCGAAACCACAACTTTGTTTTCACCCTATGATGCAAAATGATCTTCATCTTAAACATGGAGATTGTATTATTGATGGTGTGTGGCCAAGGCTAAGGCTTGTAGACTTGATCACAACAGTCACACTTTAAGTAACTGCTGTGGAGTAAGCATAGGTTTGGAATAGAAAGTTACTGGAGGTAGATAAAAAGAAGTAGTTTTACTTATTCCACAACAAGCAAAGACTCAGCTTCTACTTTTGTACCAATCTAGGGGGTCAAAAATTCATATGAAAATAACTGCATTCTAGTCCCACTAGAATAAAAAATGAAATTCACAAGCTAAATAATTCCCACAGTGCTTCCCATTAGTTTAAAAGTTTGGAAAGACCTCTGTACAGGAGCTGTATGAACAAGAACCCCGAGCAGCTGGTAAGCACTGCTCAGAGAAAGAGTCAGGGGCTCATCTGTGAAACAGCCCAGGAAACATGGAAGTGTCATTTCAAAATGAGAGAATTTAGCCACCTCAAATGACATACTACACATCGTCACTGAAAATCGCAACACAAAGACAACCTGATGCCTATAAATGTAGTTTTGACAATAATGAACCAGGGTAGTCAGCAGTCAAGCTGGGAAAAGCCATGTGAACATGAAACAAAGACAAGATGTCAGTACTCCACTGTGTCTCAAAATTAAAATCAGTGTTTTTAGAAAAATTAGGAATAGAGAGGAATGAGAAAAAAATGAATAATAAGAGGAAAACTAAATTAAGAAAACTGGACTCAGCACAGACTGCTAAAACGTTCAGTTAGAATAAAAAGCTGCCTTTTGTGCAGATTTTCCACAAGAAAACAGAGACTGATCAAAGGTACACGGGAACGCCAACGTAAGAAAGTGTTGACCTAATTATTTTCTTAGTGGAAAGTATAAATCTAAAACCCCACAGATAATGTAGAAACGGTAGTTGATACAGTAAAATCGTATAATGGCCACAGAATGTGTAACTGACATACAGAAGTATGATTTAAATAAAAACACCTTATTAAAAATGTCATGCAAAAAATGCACATGCATTGTAGAACAATATATAGAGAAAAATTATAAGGAAAAACAATTACTTATATGATCTTACCCAGAGACTATAAAGCTATATTCTTCCAAACACTTTTTCTGTGTGAATTTGTGTGATGGAGTTCTACGCACATAGGTACAGGAGAGCATGATTGCCTAAGGGTTCTGAACATAAGCTCTAAAGCCAGACCGCCTGGTTTCAAATCCTGGCTAAACTGGGAACACATTAATAAAAGCCTTCTTTGGGGTTGCTTTAGGGTTGTCGTGAGGTTTAAATAAGATAAACCCATATGAAGCACTTACAACAGTCTCACATAAGTTTCAATAAATATAGTGTGAGAGAGAGAAGGAAAATGAGATCACAGATAAAATCATATTATACTCTAACTTTTTCTACTTAATTTATCTTGATGTCAATAAATATTAACAGATTCTTGGTTATCCTTACATTTTTAATATAATGGTTAATATAATAATATAATATTTATATATGCTCACACCCTCTTACATATGCAGAGTACTTCTGGGATGAAAGTGTTACAGATGTTTCTGCATCTTCACATTACACCAATACAAATCTTCCTCATTTTTAAAACGGATGCATAATATTTCATCATATGGATACACTTTACTATTTATAAGGAACTCCCTATAGGGAAAATTAGAATGTTTATATTTTTATAAATATATATATATAAAAATACACATATATATGGATGTTTATATATGTATAAATTAGGATATAGATATATGTATAGCCAAAAATGCTGCAATCAACAATTTTGTAATACAGCTTTGCCTACAAGTGCATGTACAATACATCCAAGGGATAAAATCCTAGAAACAAAATTGCTGACTGCATGTTTATACGCATCTTTACTTGGATGCCTAAATGCAGATGTTCTCTTATGTCCTTTGTCCATTTTCTACTGGCTGATTTTCTTGTACTGATTTATAAAGACCTTTGTGATTACAAAATTATATAACTTTTGTTATATATCTGACATATTCTTCTCCCATCTTTTCATTTGCTTTTTGTAGAGTTACACACTTTGTTATGCAGATATTATTACATACTCAAACGTACAAATCAATCCCTTTTTGGTTCTGAGTTTTTGACAAGAAAGGATTTCCCCAGGACTAGATTATAAAAGAAGAAATTAAACCTCTATAATATCTTTTAATTATGTGGTTTCATGTTTTAAAATGTGAGTTAAACCATGTGAAGTTGCCAGGAATCAAGTGATGCTAGCCTACAAAATGTCAGTTTCAAACAAATGTATTTAAACCTTTGGTCTACTTGAAATTGTGTGTGTGTCTGCGTGTGTGTGTGTGTGTGTGTGCACCCGCGCTTGTGCATGCGTGAGGTGTGAAGACATGAGGAAATAAGTCAACTGGTTCCCTCCCTGTTCCCCATGGTCATCCAATTGTCTCCAAATGATTTAATAAATATCGATCTCTTTACATATACAAGCCTATTTTGGACTATATATTCTGCTCCAGGATATATCTGTCTAAATTACTGTGGTTGTTAAATATATTTCAATATCTGGTAAAACTACTCTTCCCTCATGACTCGATTCTTTCTCAAATTTTTTTCTGGATATTAATATAATGTGTATTTTTTTAACAAATATCATTTTGATTAATTCAAATTTTTAAACAATTATTGCTAATATCTTTCTGGAGAGTGCAATTTGGGGTTAATTTAAGAAGATTTGACATCTTTACAGTTGAGTTTTCCTGTCCAAGAAAGGGTATATATTTAATTTAGTCAAATTCTCTTTTACATATTCCTCAAAAGGGTGTTCAAATTTTTCCTTATACAATTCTTCCATATTTAAAACCTACTGCCTACTGAATTCTGTTACTGTTTTTAACAGTTTCCAATTGCCTTTGTGTTTTCCAGTCATCCATTCATATTAATGCAACGTATGATGTTTGCCATAACAATTCAAATATTTATCTTTTTTTTTTTTAAAGAAATTCACGTTCTTTTATTTATTTATTTATTTATTTATTTATTTATTTATGACTATGTTGAATCTTCGTTTCTGTGCAAGGGCTTTCTCTAGTTGCGGCGAGCGGGGGCCACTCTTCATCGCGGTGCGCGGGCCTCTCACCATCGCGGCCTCTCTTGTTGCGGAGCACAGGCTCCAGACGCGCAGGCTCAGTAGTTGTGACTCACGGGCCCAGTTGCTCCGTGGCATGTGGGATCTTCCCAGACCAGGGCTCGAACCCATGTCCCCTGCATTGGCAGGCAGATTCTCAACCACTGCGCCACCAGGGAAGCCCAAATATTTATCTTTTTTAATTCTTGTTTGATTGAATTGGCTGGTATGTGACTGCTGACTAAAACTTACTAGGCCTGATGCTGGCTATACACACACTACGAAGATATTTTAAAAATCAGAATTAAATGCCAGTTTTTTATAACTTATTTTGCATTTGGATGAGTATTTGGTTTTTCTTCTTTGAGTTATTACTAAAATAAATTATATTAATAACATTCATAATACTGAATCATACCTAAATTCCTACAGAAACCCCATTTGATGGCATATTATTATTTCAAAAAACAGCTAAGCTCTAGTTATTATAGGTCAAAGAGAATAAAAGTATCTTTATGGTTTTTTCTTTAACCTGATTCTCTGATGTGCTTCAGTGAAGAAACAGGTCTGAATAAGAATGTTCTCCACATCTACAATGGCTTGCCATGCTCAGTCAGGGAATCTTTGTAAAGAATTATTTCAGGACCATGATGCTTCCTTTTTGAGAGGCCCATGCCTTGCTTGAGCTCTGAATAAGTGTGTGTTGGTTCTCAATGTCCTTCTCAATGATCCAAATGTCACTATTATTTGGCAGACATTTTTTTTGGGGGGGGGGGAGTTGGGGGTTGGATTTTGACTAGTATTTTCAAGTTTACTGAAGTTAAATTTGTTTCCATTATTTTTACGTTCTTTTTTGTTGCTTTTGATAAGTCTCAGGGAGAGATATAAAATAAAAAATATCCTTCCTCACAGTCTTTTACCAGAACACCTATTATTCTAAAGGCTGTCCAGTGTTCCATTGAACAGCTGTATTTAATTAGATATTTAGGTTGTTCCAAATTTTCACTGTGATAGATATCATTGAAAAGAAGGAGGATTTCAAAAGACCAGGATCAGAGAAAATCCAGTTCAGTTACACCAAATAATTACTTGCGGAAAAGTAGAGGATGCCTGTAGAATAATGAAAAGGGTGCCAACTAGTGCTACTTTTAAGGGGTAAGCTACTCAGGCAGAAAGGACAATAAAGGGAACAATCTCTTGGGCAAGTTCCTCTTACTTAATATCGTCTCTTTTTTTTCCTTCCCACATCCTCTCTCATACAGGCAATATTGCTGTGAGAGATTAGAATGCCTCTCTCACTCGATGTGTAAGATGCTAAGATACCAGGGTTCCATTAGTAATCACAGAAATGTTTTTTAGGTCAGACTTATTGCCTGGAAGAAATTCCTTTTATGCCACATGGAGCTCATCTACCTTAAATTATGATTATGAGGATATTACATCAACTTAAGAGTCACGTGGGTGGTCACCCTGAATGAAAGAGGCAAACTCCTACCTTGGGTTTGTATGTGCTGTTTTGTTTAGGAATACTGATATCAACATTTTATTGGTCACCTATCTTAAAGACAAATGCCACAGAATTTTTTAAATGTTCCACTTTTCTCCTTTATTTTGAACCTATAGACAACCAATCTATTTGGCTTTTAAGACTCTGTAACTCGAACCACCCATCTACTGCATTAGATACAGATGCCTCAAACCAAACTCAGTGCTAAAGGTAGACAGTAGAGAATCAAACATCAGTGTCAACAACAAAAATCATAGAAACTTCTAAATAACTGCTATGCTGAGGCTCTGTGCTAGGAAATAAAAACAATGAAATGTATGATATGATCTATGCCTTGAAGAGTCTTACACTGTACTGGATTAAATAGATCACTTCCATACAGGTGACAATTTACAATGTGTAAAATATTCTAAAATTGAAATGATCTGTGATATAGTATCACATAGAAAGGCAGGAAGTATTCTACAGGTTCTTTTGTCTGAATTGTTTTATGGCTTCACTCCCTGAGTAGATATAAATTGGACAGCCAATAAGAGGCTTGACCAGTGGTTGACTGGGTTCTGGTTCAAGGAAGGTCAAGAAGCATCTAGTACAAGGAAGGAAGATACATCCTCTCCGAGGGCCATTATGGATGCCGGTGATGACGGAGGAGGGAGGGTGGGTTACAGCAGAGAGACCAGATTACCAGAGGAGCTCTTTGAAAACACACATGCCTAGGCTTCCTCCTCTTGCAGTTCTGGCAAACTTTAGGGGGGTCGGGGGGAGACGTGCAGGCATGTTTTAAAGAAGCTCCCTCCCTACTCTGCATCCATATAGGCCTGGGGCAGGGGTGGGTTGGGGGTACTGTCCTGAAAAGATTCATCCAGTTGGCCCCCCGGGAGGGCGCCCAGCACTAACAGCATCTTCCAAGACAGCCGTCTTATCCCTCTACAGCCACGTAGTAAGCAGAGAGTTACTCAGCTAGTAGATGGCAAAAGCAAAACTGGGAAAGCCCAGAGTTTTAAATGTTTCAATTTCAATCCTTCCTTTTAACAGAGATTGGGAGTATCTGATAGCCATTGCATGAGATTATTGAAGAAATATGTAATAAAGCAATGGTCTATTAATAGTTTTGGTTATCTGAAAAAAGTCTACTAGTAATCTCAGAAAACCATTTCCTATCAGGAAATTTAATATGAATCTACTTGATTTTAAGTTCTTATCTTCTGCGAGCTTTAAATAAAAACCAATTAATGTGAAAATTTTTCATCCTCTTACCAGAAAATTAATCACAAAAATGAGTTTGGGTAATAAATGGGTCTAAACAGACAGAGGTGTGCAGCATAAATTATAACTTGAAAGGTACAAAAATAGAACTGAATGGGAACCTTTTGTCCGAGAAGTCTGCAGTCAACATTTTATCCATCAATTCACACTGCCATTAATATTTGACAACTTTTGAGTCAAGCAAGAATCATATTACCAATCCTGAGGGATGTCAGGGGACAGCAAAGGGCCATGTGATAATCTAGTGTGGTTTTCTTAACTAAACATGAAATACAGTTATTCACCTAGAATATTAATTCAAAATGAAATAAAGGATTTAGCAAATCTTAGTTAAATCAATTACTTTTTCTCATACACAGTCTTTCATATTTCACCAGTTTGTTTGTTTTTGCTAGTTTGAATCTATAGTCTTAATATATAAAAGTATATTTCACTTAACAGGGGAATCAGAACTAATAAAATAAATTTTATTTATTTTTTATCACCAATAACTTTGTAAATTGTGTTCATCTTATAAAATAATCACCTGAAGATATAACAAACAAGGTCTTAGATTATAAGAACACTTTTAAGAAATTGATGGGGCAAAAATCCATCAATTCCAAATAGGTCATAGCATATTACCTATTCCTACCTGTTAAATAGTTTCATACAGTGTCAAAAAAGACAAAAATAATTAATTATTCTTATAATAATTACAGGTGTAGTTTCTCTTAACCACAAAAAATTACAAAACCCGAAAAACCATAAGCCTCCTACATGTACTGAAGTCATTACTTTTTAAAAAAAATAAATCCTGTATGGTTCCCTGTTACCAGCTGCAAAATAACAGTCATACCTTTGTCAGTATGGTCCTGGCTTTCCTAAGTTGTTTGTTATTGACCTCCAGGATGCATCCTTCTCTCTAGCTAAACTAAATTATTAGATATCCCCTGACTTATCTTAAGGTTTCCCACCTCTACCTCACTGCATGTGCTGTTCTCGAGATGTGGATATGCCCCCCCTCCATGAACAATCTCACTCACTCATTCTTTGAAACTCATCTCACATTGTTCAGGAAGAATGTCAAGGTCCTCCACCTGATCATGCCCTCCCCACCTCCATACAGATCTAGAGGCAAGAGAAATTATTAGTGCCTCTCTTCAGGATCGCCCATCATATTTTGCCTTATACAATTATTTTTATGTGATTTAAAAAAATTTTTATTGATGTATAGTTGACTTAACAATGTTGTGTTACTTTCTGCTGTAGAGCAAAGTGACTCAGTTATACACATATATACATTCTTTTTCATATTCTTTTCTATTATGCTTTATCCCAGGATATTGAATATAGTTCCCTGGGCTATACATTAGGGCCTCGTTGTTTATCCACTCTATATGTAATAGTTTGCATAATTATTTGGGTTATCTTTTCCACAGAGCCATCAACCTCTTTGGTCAGGGATTGAGTTTTTCCCATCTTAGCACCTTCCACAGAGGCTTGAATAGTGTCAGACCCAGAGAAGGTGCTCAACAAAAGAATATAATGAAATATTTTAGAAAATAAAACATCTGACTAGTATAGTACCATGAAGCGCATACCATAATAAAAAATATAATATAATGAAATGTGTTAAGAAATGACACATCTTTTTCTTTTTTTTTTTTTTTTAAGAGGCTATAAACTGTTTTTTTGTTTTTTTTTTTTTAATTTATTTTTGGCTGTGCTGGGTCTTCGTTTCTGCGCGAGGGCTTTCTCTAGTTGCGGCAAGCGGGGCCCACTCTTCCTCGCTGTGCACGGGCCCCTCACTATCGCGGCCTCTCTTGTTGCGGAGCACAGGCTCCAGACGCGCAGGCTCAGTAGTTGTGGCTCACGGGCCTAGTTGCTCCGCGGCATGTGGGATCTTCCCAGACCAGGGCTCGAACCCGTGTCCCCTGCATTGGCAGGCAGATTCTCAACCACTGCGCCACCAGGGAAGCCCCAAGAAATGACACATCTTAAAGAACCACAGAGAGAGGAAAACATCTAAGGTGCTCCAAGCCTGTGATCCAAGTACATTGCCAAGTACCCAGGTCAAGTCTAAGAGAGACTCTGAAGTCAGACAGACTTTGACTTTAATGTCAAAGCTGCCACTTTCAAACCAGGTGACTTTGGACAATTTACCCAGAGTTTCTGGGCCTTTATTTCCTCATTTACTAAGCAGAGATTAGAGACGTCTGCTTACAGGGTTGTGAAAATTATACACGACCACTGTGTGAGCATCTGGATGTGTTCTCAGCACATACATAACACGGGGTCCCACAAACAAGGGATCCATAATCACGAAGGTCAGGAGAGGACAAGAGTGCTGCCTCCTCTAAACCAAACTCTCCACCAAGAAGCACCCACTCACCTTCTCAGTAACTTCTTCTTACCAATATTTTAGATCAGAAATACACTCATTTCCTCCCCACCGCCACGCCTCACCTCGCCCATGCTGTTCAAGTCCTGTTCACCTGGATTCCAGACAGACTTAAGTGACTGAATAGGAGAGTCATTTTTAGGAAGAGCTGAAGTTCCACAGAGGAAAGCTGCCGGTTATGCCATCGTATGTGGGACCTGGGCCACTGGAAAGGAATGGTTGTCAGACTGGCGAAGGGATCTGAAAGCATATTATACAAAGAGTGGATGGGGGATGGGAGTGCTGGCCTGTAAAAGAGAAGTGCCAAGGATACCAGGGTCACCTGATGTGCAGCAGAAGCCAGACAACCTTTGCGTGGCCCAATGGGTAAAACCAGGACATCCGAATGAAGTTACAAGAAGATAGATTTCTGTTTGGTACACACGAAGAATTTGTGTTTGACTCTGGTCTGTCCAAAGGTGCAATGTGCTGCCTTACGGGCAGGGATGTTGGTCTGAGAAGAGGTCAGATTCTTCTTTTTTCTTTAAATTTTTTATAAATTTATTTATTTATTTATTTATTTTTGGCTGTGTTTGAGTCTTCGTTGTGGTACACGGGCTTCTCATTGCCCTGGCTTCTCTTGTTGCGGAGCATGGGCTCTAGGTGTGCAGGCTTCAGTAGTTGTGGCACGCAGCATCAGTAGTTGTGGCTCGTGGGTTCTAGAGTGCAGGCTCAGTAGTTGTGGCGCATGGACTTAGTTGTTCCGCGGCATGTGGGATCTCCCCGGACCAGGGTTCGAACCCATGTCCCCTACATTGCACCAGGGAAGTCCAAGGTCAGATTATTCTATCTTTAGGATTTATTTTAAACTTGATTTCCAATAAATTTATGAAAACTTTAGGAAACTTCTTTGTGTCTGATGGTGCACAAGATTCAATTTATAGCAAGCAATGCAAACTATTATATATGGAATCGACAGACAACAAGGTCCTACTGTATAGCACAGAGAACTATATTCAATATCCTGTGATAAACCATAATGGAAAAGAATATGAAAACGAATGTGTGTGTGTATATATATATATATATATATATATATATATATATATATATATAACTGAATCACTCTGCTGTACGCAACATTGTAAATCAACTATACTTCAACAAAATAAATTTTTAAAATTCTAGCAAAAAATGACTATAAAAATGTATAGTCATTTGTTTTAAATTATTAAATTTTATGGTAAATTTGTTGAAAAATCTCTAAAACCATTCACTAAATAAATACCTCCCTTTAATGTCATGTCTCCCTCCAGCTACCATCAACTTCCCTACTCTCTTGTACTGAAAAACTCTTCCAAGGAAATTCTAATACGTCAACCTCCGCTTGGTTATTTCCCAGTCTCCCTCAAGCCTAATCCAGTCAGACTTTTATCCAATGAAAACACTCCTGTCAGTGCCACACCTCCGCCTTACCAAATCCCAGGCTGAATTCCCAGGTGTCAGAGTACATGACCTCTCAGCACACAGGCATTGCTAGGTACCCCCTTATCCTTGAAACTCTGTCAGACTTGGATTCCAGGTCATCCTCTTCTCTTGTTTGTTTTTTTCCTTACTTTCCTTTCCAGTCTCCACTGTTGTCTCCTCTCTTTCTGCTGAACTTCAAATATTGAAGACAACCAAGTGAGCAGTCATCACTTCCTTCTCCACTGACATTCTACCTTCAGGAGATCTCATCCAGTGAAATGTCACCTATATGCTCCTGCATCGTAAACATCTATCCCCAGCCTTGAATTCTCCCCTGAGCTTCAGCCTGTTTGGTAAAACTGCTTTACAGACATCTCCACTGGATCTCATAACATCTGACTGCGAACAGTTCTAAAGCACAGCACTTGATTCCATGCCTCATCTTTTTTTTCTTTCTAATTATTATTTATTACTATTGAACAAGACTATCTGCTGTGCACCAATCCAGTTCGCTGATATGTATAAGATATGTATAAAATTGACATGCTCCTGGCCCTGACAGATCAATACCTTCTATTGCAGACTATATATAGAGATGACTTTTGTCCTTTATCTGTCCCCACTCCCCATTTTCACAATGGGAGATGTTTAGAGTAGGATAGAATTTTCAGTTTTTTGGGGTTTTTTTAGATATAACAATTCTTTTCTTTTTTTTTTTTTTTTCCTGGACCAGGGATTGAACCCCAGCCCTCGGCAGTGAAAGCACCAAGTTCTAACCACTGGACCACCAGGGAATTCCCCATGCCTCATCTTCTAAACCCCAGGTATAGTGGACACATTTGTTCCACAGTGCTTTACGTTTGTTGTTTACATGGCCTAGAATGTCCTCCCCATTTCAAGGCTCCATCCTTCTTGTTCAGGTCTCTGATCAAATGTTACCTCTTACACATGCCTTTGCTGACAATCCTATTTCAAGCAGTGTTGTAGCAGTTTATTAAATGGTTAGTGAGTGAATAAATGAGCAATCACTGATCTCTTTTTTATCATAATACTGAAAAATGCTGCCACTAGCTATATCAAACTGCCTTGCCAGAAATTCTATATTCTTTTCTGAATTTGGAAGTACTGGAACAGAAATCTGTTAACAGAGCTGCTGTGGGAAAATGTACTTGGCTCTACATCTGCCCCGAGAGGGAACTCCGGAAACTTTATAAAGGGGGTGTGACAGCAGCAGCTAACACAGAGTCCAGGCTTCGACATAGCCTGAGACTTCAAGGCCACAGTTGCGTCACCTATGAGATGCCACTGTAGGGTCTATGCTGTTTACGGTCCCACCAGTTCTAAACTTCTACACTCTCATGTTTCAAATACACGATGTCCTAAGTAACTAATTGGGGATGTTGGCCTTATACTTGTACATAGGAATGAGATGAAGGCTGAGCTGGCTGCTTGAATCAAGACCATTGAAGGTGGAGGGCTGAGGTTGACCTTCTTTACTACTCCTTGCACCTCTCTCTCAAAAGGGTGTATCTGGAGCAAAGGATGATCTTAAAAAAAAAAAGACAGAAAAGATGGCCACCTCTGATCCATGGGGGAAGTTCGCTAGAACTTCCCTAGAGAAGAATGAATGGTCTGTATATACCTAAAGGCCAACTTGGCATGATGAGATATTTTTCAATTATTTTCTCATTTAAAAAATCTTACAGTATTGTTTTAACTTGATCCTCCTTCTATAATACTTATTTCTTTAAGCCTTCCACTATATATGGTGACTGGAAGTATTAACTGTTTAGCTCAACTCAAGGCAAATGTTATATGGAAGCAGAGTGGAAGAAAAGGGTACTGGAAGCATTATTTTTATAGGACTGTTTCACTTATATCATCTGAACTACGGGCTGCATAAAACAAAGCTTTTAAAAATTAATTGGAAAAGAGATCTTCATTCCTATTATCTTCCCTTCCTGTTGAATTTAACAACCTTAAGTAAAGTTGGCATTACAGACTAACTTACTGGTGCACTGGTTTATTTCATAAAGGACTGGTTCTCTATAAACGCACAGAGAAAGGCACAGCAAAAACTGTTCGACCTCTGTGCCAGGAACGTGAGTGCTTTCATATGTCCCGGGAAAATGTGGATGTCAAATTGGTAGATAAAATAAAGTCCAATAAAACCATTCTTACCAACTTCTTAAATCACAGATATTTATTTAATGACATGAATGGTTTTTCTTAAATTGAATGTGAAATGGTGGATCTTTGTTTTCATGCATTGTTCTGGGTGATATTTTAGTAAACGAACAGACATTTGAGTTTTTTGCAACATGATGTTCTCCCATTAAGCATATGTAGGCAAATGTGTCCTTATATATTAAATAGACGAGCATCTTACAGTAACTAAAACTCCCTAAAGCGTTTTCCTCTTTGGCTCAAACTTACCACCTTATGAAATGTATGTGGTTTAGCAAGTGCAAGATAAATACCTGCTGAACTGGATTTGATTCACCAGCCCAAATACCTGTGACTCTAAAGACCACATTATTGACTATCATCCAATTGCAGAGTGCATGTCTAATGAGATAATAGCCACAGGTGACAAATTTTTTCTTTGGTTGTAAATATTATGAATATATTCATAAGAAAAAAAATCAAAATATGTGCTTGAATATGTAGTACACATTACAGTCAAACGGAAAGTTTTTCTCCTTTAGAAAAACTCACTTTTTCTTTCATAGTCCCCATGGCAACTATGTTATTAGTATCATTTACTTTTTATATGATGATGATTATTTTATACGTATATTTATTTCTTCTTTTTTTTCTGAGACTAGGAATTGATCCGTGAACTCCCTCTAATTTAGTAGCAGAATCACTGAGTAGATGAAGCGGAGCAAACACACTTCCCTTTTATTACACTTAAACAAGGTAAGAGAGAGAAAGTATTTCCTGGGGTTTAGGGAGAAAAGAGCTTAGGCTTAGAAGCTCAAATTCAGGAACTGAATACACACATTAGAATATTAAAATCATTCTTTTTTAAAGAATTAAATTGACTCACATTTGCCAATTTTTTTTCACAAGTCCCCATGGTCTCTTAGCAATATCTCCCAAAATAAATATGGTTTCAGCTTCAAGATTTTCAAAATAACATCACGTGGACATAGTATACTCAATTTTCAAGATTAAAAGAAAGCTTACCATTTGCAGAACACAAGAGGAAGGGGCAATGTGGCAATTACTCATGACTGTTGAGTAATTGAGTAATCGAGTAATTGAGTAATCCAGCCTCTAAGAGTCTGGATAAATCTGCTCTTTTTATGCAGAAAAAGAATCAGGTAATCAGGAGATGCTGATATGTATCAGTAATATATACACATACACTCAGTATTTGATCTATATCTGACAGATAAAGATCACTGACCAAAGAGAGTATTTTATGACGTGTTATTTTTCATCTAGCTGCTCTTCCTTGCTAACCAGATGTTTTGTTGCTGTTCATGTGTGTGACAGAGAGAAGCAGAAGTAAATTCAAGTGATGTCATTCTCTTTTGCAAGAGATCAGAGGCCTTTTCTATGTCTTCCACAATATTCAAAAAAACAAAATGAGAACAAACATAGGAATTTGATATTCAACTTTCATATGAGATAAATAAGCAACATGGTCCAGGAAAGTTTACTGTCCCTTTAATAATTTCAATAATGAAAATTCACAGGAGAGAGAAACTATCATTTTGAATTTATTTAAAGCACTAAGTACAGGCTCTTGTGAGTCTCTCAAGTCATCATAAATTTTAGACTGAAGACCCCACTGGCTGATAAATGCTCTACAAGCCTGCCAAGGAAAACATCACTGTGGCTCACTCTAATAAGTGCTGGGAATACAGAGGAAGGATACTTTTTTTTTTTTTTTTGCAATCCTATCTGTATCTTCTTATCTGATGGCAATAGGTTATCACACACCCACATCTTTCCAGAACTCCTCCCACTTCCCTCTCTCGACATGCTGAGCAATCCCACCTAAGTGACACTTTCAGATCAATGAACTAAAAAAACTGTGGTTCCTAAAGAAATGTCATGCAGGACTTTTATTACATTGAATATGAAATGGTGGCTCTCGTTTAAATGCACCCCTCTGGGAGGCTCTAGATATGTTAGTAAAACAACAGACATTTGAGTTTTGAACATGTTTTCCCATTAAGCATAGGGAGGTAAACCTGTTTTTAAGCATCAAATAGACATGCATCTTGGAATTAGTGCTCTAGACATTATCCACCACGACCAGATTCATCAGTGTTTTTCAATTACTTTACAGATAAACATGAACAAACTACAGAAAAGTTGCTGAGGCATGGTCAATTCCTTTGGTAAGAATCTACTGATTAAAAAATTGATCATTTACATAACTAAATTTCTACTGCTGGTCTATAGTAAAAATTAAAATTCATTGTTTGGGTTCACTTGAGTCAAGTGTATTCAGGGACATCATTTCATTTATACCACTAGGTCTTCTATTGCTTACTTATGCTAAGAAAGCAATGGCAAGCATTAAATTGTATATTTGCCCTCTAGCCTTGAAGGTTAGACACAAGCACTCTAATCAGATGCTACAAGTCAGCAGATGAGTATTAATACCTGGAATGATATCTGGTAGGTTAAAAGTGAAAGATAAGGTAAGTGGAGACACTAGAACTACCTGGATGATGAAGAGCACTACTTGAGTTGAACCTCAAAATAATGTGGGACTTGAAAGATTCAGTCAATTATTTGAAATGTCTCTCTTTTAGTAGCAACAAGAGCCAGTAAAGCCCAGTAATATTAGTTGGGACTGACCAATATATTAAGTGTAGTAGCAGTTAACAAGCCCTGAGACTGGATGTATAGTAACAAAGACGAACAGGTGAACAATAAGAGGATAGCTCTGATGTGGCAAAACCTTAGAAGAGGTGACAAAGCAAGACAACAGATGGCAAGAGGCTACAAGGAGCAGATGCCACCACGCAGGTGACAAGGGACTGACATTCCAAAGGAATCTCACCTTTGCATAGCTTTCTTTTAGACAAAGGACAATAAAATGTATCATCCAAACAAGATTTTTATTTAAGTGGCAAGTAAATGGTAATAATTGTGTTTTTTTTAATTAATTTATTATTTATTATTAATTAATTAATTAATTTTTTTGGCTGTGTTGGGTCTCCGTTTCTGTGCGAGGGCTTTCTCCAGTTGCGGCGAGTGGGGGCCACTCCTCATCGCGGTGCGCGGGCCTCTCACTGTTGCATCCTCTCCCGTTGCAGAGCACAGGCTCCAGATGTGCAGGCTCAGTAGTTGTGGCTCACGGGCTTAGTTGCTCCGTGGCATGTGGGATCTTCCCAGACCAGGGCTCGAACCCGTGTCCCCTGCATTGGCAGGCAGATTCTTAAACACTGTGCCACCAGGGAAGCCCAATAATTGTGGGTTTTTTTAAAAGTTTCCTAATTTAAAAAACAAACAAAAAACACCCCAAACAGAAACCTCTTTTAGGTTTCCCTTCTCTATCTTCTATGGAAAATAAGAGGCAGAATCTTAGGATTGGTCATGAGCAGGTCAAATCCCATAACTGCTGGGTGGGTGACTCACAAACTGGAGAACAATTATACCACAGAAGTCCACCCACTGGAGTGAAGGTTCTGAGCCCCACGTCAGGCTTCCCAACCTGGGGTTCCGGCAATGGGAGGAGGAATTCCCAGAGAATCAGAATTTGAAGGCTAGCGGAATTTGACTGCAGGACTTCTACAAGACTACGGGAAACAGAGACTCCACTCTTGGAGGGCACAAACAAAGTAGTGTGCATATCAGGACCCTGGGGGAAGGAGCAGTGACCCCATAGGAGACTGAACCAGACCTACCTGCTACTGTTGGAGGGTCTCCTGCAGAGGTGGGGGGTGGCTGTGGCTCACCATGGGGACAAGGACACTGGCAGCAGAAGTTCTGGGAAGTACTCCTTGGAGTAAGCCATCCTGGAGTCCTCCATTAGCCCCACCAAAGAGCCTGAAGGGTCCAGTGCTGGGTCACCTCAGGCCAAACAACCAACAGGGAGGGAACTCACCCTGACCCATCAGCAGACAAGCAGATTAAAGTTTTACTGAGCTCTGCCCACCAGAGCAACAGCCAACTCTACCCACCACCAGTCCCTCCCATCAGGAAGCTTGCACAAGCCTCTTAGATAGCCTCATCCACCAGAGGGAAGACAAAAGAAGCATGAAGAACTACAACTCTGCAGCCAGTAGAATGAAAACCACATTCACAGAAAGATAGACAAAATGAAAAGGCAGAGGACTATGTACCAAATGAAGGAACAAGATAAAACCCCAGAAAAACAACTAAATGAAGTGGAGATAGGCAACCTTCCAGAAAAAGAATTCAGAATAATGATAGTGAAGATGACCCCAGGCCTCGGAAAAAGAATGGAGGCAAAGATCGAGAAGATGCAAGACATGTTTAACAAAGACCTAGAAGAATTAAAGAACAAACAAACAGAGATGAACAATACAATAACGGAAATGAAAATTACACTAGAAGGAATCAAGAGCAGAATAACTGAGGCAGAAGAACGGATAAGTAACCTGGAAGGCAGAATGGTGGAAATCACTGCCACAGAACAGAATAAAGAAAAAAGAATGAAAAGAAATGAAGACAGCCTAAGAGACCTCTGGGACAACATTAAAGGCTCCAACATTTGCATTATAGGGGTCCCAGAAGGAGAAGAGAGAAAGGACCCGAGAATATATTTGAAGAGATTATAGTCGAAAACTTCCCTAACATGGGAAAGGAAATAGCCACCCAAGTCCAGGAAGCGCAGAGAGTCCCAGGCAGGATAAACCCAAGGAGAAACATGCCAAGACACATAGTAATCAAACTGATAAAAATTAAAGACAAATTATTAAAAGCTTCAAGGGAAAAATGACAAGTAGCATACAAGGGAACTCCCAGAAGGTTAACAGCTGATTTCTCAGCAGAAACTCTGCAAGTCAGAAGGGAGTGGCACGATATATTTAAAGTGATGAAAGAGAAGAACCTACAACCAAGATTACTCTACCCGGCAAGGATCTCATTCAGATTCGACGGAGAAATCAAAAGTTTTACAGACAAGCAAAAGCTAAGAGAATTCAGCACCACCAAACCAGATCTACAATAAATGCTAAAGAAACTCTAAGTGGGAAACACAAGAGAAGAAAAGGACCTACAAAAACAAACCCAAAACAATTAAGAAAATGGTAATAGGAACATACATATCAATATTCACCTTAAATATGAATGGATTAAATGCTCCAACCAAAAGACACAGGCTCACTGAAGGGATACAAGAACAAGATCCATATATGTGCTGTCTACAAGAGACCCACTTCAGACCTAGGGACACATACAGACTGAAAGTAAGGGGATGGAAAAAGATATTCCATGCAAATGGAAATCAGAAGAAAGCTGGAGTAGCAATACTCATATGAGATAAAATAGACTTTAAAATAAAGAATGTTACAAGAGATGAGGAAGGACACTATATAATGATCAAGGGATCAATCCTAGAAGAAGATATAACAATTATAAATATATATACACCCAACATAGGAGCACCTCAATACATAAGGCAAATGCTAACAGCTATAAAAGAGGAAATCGACAGTAACACAATAATAGTGAGGGACTTTGACACCTCACTTACACCAATGGACAGATCATCCAGACAGAAAATTAATAAGGAAACACAAGCTTTAAATGACACAATAGACCAGATAGATTTAATTGATATTTATAGGACATTCCAACCAAAAACAGCAGCACTTTCTTTCAAGTGCACATGGAACATTCTCCAGGGTAGGTCACATCTCGGGTCATAAATCAAGCCTTGGTAAATTTAAGAAAATTGAAATCATATCAAGCATCTTTTCCAAGCACAACACGATGAGATTAGAAATAAATTACAGGGAAAAAAACGTAAAAAGCACAAACACATGGAGGCTACACAATATGTCACTAAATAACCAAGAGATCACTGAAGAAATCAAACCGGAAATCAAAAAATACCTAGAGACAAATGACTACAGGAACACGATGATCCAAAACCTTTGGGATGCAGCAAAAGCAGTTCTAAGAGGGAAGTTTATAGCAATACAATCCTACCTCAAGAAACAAGGAAAACCTCAAATAAACAATCTATTCTTACACCTAAAGGAATTAGAGAAAGAAGAACAAACAAAACCCAAAGTTAGCAGAAGGAAAGAAATCATAAAGATCAGAGCAGAAATAAATGAAATAGAAACAAAGAAAACAATAGCAAAGATCAATAAAACGTAAAGCTGGTTCTTTGAGGAGACAAACAAAACTGATAAACCTTTAGCCAGACTCATCAAGAAAAAGAGAGAGAGGACTCAAATCAATAAAATTAGAAATGAAAAAGGAGACATTACAACAGACACTGCAGAAATTTAAGCATCATAAGAGACTACTACAAGCAACTCTATGCCAATAAAATGGACAACCTGGAAGAAATGGACAAATTCTTAGAAAGGTATAACCTTCCAAGACTGAACCAGGAAGAAATAGAGAATATGAACAGACCAATCACAAGTAATGAAACTGAAACTGTGATTAAAAATCTTCCAACAAATAAAAGTCCGGGACCAGAGGGCTTCACAGGCGAATTCTATCCAACATTGAGAGAAGAGCTAACACCCAACCTTCTCAAACTCTTCCAAAAAATTGCAGAGGAAGGAACACTCCCAAACTCATTCTACGAGGCCACCATCACCCTAATACCAAAACCAGACAAAGATACTACAAAAAAAGAAAATTACAGACGAATATCACTCATGAATATAGATGCAAAAATCAACAAAATACTAGCAAACAGAATCCAACAACATATTAAAAGGATCATACACCATGATCAAGTGGGATTTATCCTAGGGATGCAAGGATTCTTCAATATATGCAAATCATTAGCACGAGTACCCTTGAAACTCTTCCCAAAAATTGAAGAGAAAAAAACAAGTCCTCATTTTATAAGGACATCATTACTCTGATACCAAAGCCAGACAAAGACAATACAAGAAAACTACAAACCAATATTCCTAATGGATATTTATGTAAAAATCTCAACAGAACACTGGCAAACTGAATTCAGCAGCACGTTAAAAGAATTATACTACATGACAAAATGAGATTTATTCCTGGAATGTGAGTAAGTCTCAACATATGAAGTAAAAATGAAAATCAATCAGTGTAATATAGCACATAATAGAACGGACAAAAACCACATAATTATCTCAATTGATGAAGAAAAAAAGCATTTGACAAGATTCAAGAACTCTTCATGATAAAAACACTTAACAAACTAGGAATAGAAGAAAACTACCTCAACATAATAAAATCCATCTATGAAAAGCCCACAGCTAACATCATAGTCAATGGTGAAAGAATGAAAACTGCAAATATGTATTATTTAGCCATTAAAAAAAAAGAAAATCCTACCATTTGCAACAACATGGATGAACTTTGAGGGCATTATACAAACTGAAATAAATCCGACTGAGAAAGACAAATATTATATGACCTCAATTATACCTGGAATCTAAAAAACCCTAACTCATAGAAACAGAGAGTAAATTCTTATTGCCAAGGGCAAAGGGTGAAGGTGGTCAAAGAGTACCAACTCCCAGTTACAAGATGAATAAGTTCTGGGGATGCAATGTAAGGCAGTGTGACTATAGTTAACAATACTGTATTTTGTACTTGAAAATTATTAGGATAATAGATATTAAAAGTTTTTACCACACACAGAAAAAAGTAATTATGTGAGGTGATAGATTTGTTAACTACCCTCACCGTGGCAATCATTTCGCAGTATATATGTCTATCAAATCACTGCATAGTATACCTTAAACTTACACAATGTGATATGTCAATTTATCTCAATAAAGCTTGAAAAAAAAAAAATATATATATATATGCAAATCAATCAATGTGATATACCATATTAACAAATTGAAGAATAAAAACCATATGATCATCTCAATAGATGCAGGAAAAGCTTTTGACAAAATTCAGCACCCATTTATGATAAAAACGCTCCAGAAAGTGGGCATAGAGGGAAACTACCTCAACATGATAAAGGCCATATACAACAAACCCACAGCAAACATCATTCTCAATGGTGAAAAACTGAAAGCATTTCCTCTAAGATCAGGAACAAGACAAGGATGTCCACTCTCACCACTATTATTCAACATAGTTTTGGAAGTCCTAGCCATGGCAAACAGAGAAGAAAAAGAAATAAAAGGAATACAAATTGGAAAAGAAGAAGTAAAACTGTCACTGTTTGCAGATGACATGATACTATACATAGAGAATCCTAAAGAGGCCACCAGAAAACTATTAGAGCTAATCAATGAATTTGGTAAAGTTGCAGGATACAAAATTAATGCACAGAAATCTTTTGCATTCCTATACACTAACAATGAAAGGTCAGAAAGAGAAATTAAGGAAACAATCCCATTCATCACTGCAACAAAAAGAATAAAATACCTAGGCATAAACCTACCTAAGGAAGCAAAAGACCTGTACTCAGAAAACTATAAGACACTGATGAAAGAAATCAAAGATGTCACAAACAGATGGAGAGATATACCATGTTCTTGGATTGGAAGAATCAATATTGTGAAAATGACTATACTGCCCAAAGCAATCTACAGATTCAATGCAATCCCTATCAAACTACTAACAGCATCTTTTACAGAACTAGAACAAAAAATATTAAAATTTGTATGGAGACACAAAAGACCCTGAACAGCCAAAGCAATCTTGAGGGAAAAAAACAGAGCTGGAGGAAACAGACTCCCTAACTTCAGACTATATTACAAAGCTACAGTAATCAAGACAATATGGTACTGGCACAAAAACAGAAACATAGATCAATGGAACAGGATAGAAAGCCCAGAGATAAACCCACACACCTATGGTCAACTAATCTATAACAAAGGAGGCAAGGATATATAATGGAGAAAAGACAGTCTCTTCGATAAGTGGTGCTGGGAAAACTGGACAGCTACATGTAAAAGAATGAAATGAGAACACTCCCTAACACCATACACAAAAATAAACTCAAAATGTATTAAAGACCTAAATGTAAGACCGGACACTATAAAACTGTTAGAGGAAAACATAGGATGAACACTCTGACATAAATCACAGCAAGATCTTTTTTTGACCCACTTCCTACATAACGGAAATAAAAACGAAAATAAACAAATGGAACCTAATGAAACTTAAAGCAGAGGAAACTATAAACAAGACAAAAAGACAACCCTCAGAATGGGAGAAAACATTCGCAAACGAATCAACGGACAAAGGATTAATCTCCAAAATATATAAAGAGCAGCTCAATATTAAAAACACAAACAACCCAATCAAAAAATGGGCAGAAGACCTAAATAGACATTTCTCCAAAGAAGACATATAGGTGGTCAAGAGGCACATGAAAAACTGCTCAACACCACTAACTGTTAGAGAAATGCAAATCAAAACTACAATGAGGTATCACCTCACACTTGTCAGAACGGGCATCATGAGAAAATCTACAAACAACAAATTGGGAGATTGGGATTCACATATATACACTAATATGTATAAAATGGATAACTAATAAGAACCTTCTGTATAAAAAAATAAATAAAATAAAATTCAAAAAAAAATAAAATCTACAAACAACAAATGCTGGAGAGGGTGTGGAGAAAAGGGAACATGCTTGCACTGTTGGTGGGAATGTAAATTGATACAACCACTATGGAGAACAGTATAGTGGTTCCTTAAAAAACTAAAAATAGAATTACCATATGATCCAGCAATCCCACTACTGGGTATATACCCAGAGAAAACCATAATTCAAAAAGACACATGCACCCTAATGTTGATTTGCAGCACTATTTACAATAGCCAGGTCATGGAAGCAACCTAAAAGCCCAATGGCAGACAAATGGATAAAGAAGTTGTGGTACATATAGACAACGGAATATTACTCAGCCATAAAAAGGAACGAAGTTGGGTGATTTGTAGAGATGTGGATGGACCTAGAGACTGTCATCCAGAGTGAAGTAAGTCAGAAAGAGGAAAACAAATATTATATATTAACGCATATATGCGGAATCCAGAAAAATGGTACAGTTGAACTGGTTTGCAGGGCAGAAATAGAGACACAGATGTAGAGAACAAACTTATGGACACCAAGGGGGGAAAGTGGCGGGGGGGTGGTGTGATGAATTGGGAGATTGGGATTGACATGTATACACTAATATGTATAAAATGGATAGCTAATAAGAACTTGCTGTATAAAAAAGTAAAGAAAATTCTAAAATTCAAAAAAAAAATTTCCCTTTAATAAATAAACAAATAAATTTAATTTAATTCAAAAAATAAAAAAGACCATGAACAATAGTAGACCTAGCTGGGCAAAGGGTTAACTTAATTGAAGAAACTGAGGCTCACCTAATTGGGTATTCATCCTTAACTTGGGCTAATCAATACATTTGAGACAAACCAAAGAAGAGGCAGCAATAAGTTAAGGTCAACTTTCAACCACCAATGTCACTGAGAAGCAAATGGGAGGGGTAGATGAAGCAGATGAATGATACCAGCCTAAGTCAGATGAGAAAACCACAGCATGATAAGGATGTAAATGCTTTCCTTTCCTGAAGGACAAAGGATCCTGGCAGGATACAGCCCTGCTGAATAGCTAAAGTGTAAAAATGAAGTTCAGGCCATGGGCAGAGGGCACCTTGGACACCCGTAGACAAGATTACGAATCATGATCTGAAATGATTTGAGAGTCACTAGACTAGCAACAGTTCCAACAGGAATGAAATCTAAACAGCACTGAGAGAAATGGTTCATATGATGAGGTCTAAGCATTGGGCAATGTGAGACTGTTTAAACAAAGAGTGAGGGTGAGGGGTGTGTGCTCCCTACTGATTCCATCCTGGGTCCTTTACAATCAGTCACAGGCTGCGTGTAGGAGGCTACACAGGCTTTCGAAATTCATCCCCAGTGTCCCCCAGTCACTTCGTTTGTTTATCCAGATGTTCCTTGTCCTGGGTTGTCTTGCCCCTGGATGTCCACTCATTTTATGCTCCTTCAGTTGATGCCAAAGTCTGGCGCTCAGCAACCTGGAGATAAGACACCGTGCATCTTCTCCACCCTCCACTCCTCCACCATCCTGACCTCTTCATCCCTCAGCTGGAGACAAACTTGGACATTGCACAAAGTGAAGAAGGAAGGCGATGTTAATTAGTACCTTCCATTGGGTATCACTTACTCGCTTCCTCATTTGAAAACAAATTGCATTGGGTTGTGTGTATTTTTGTTATTTTCAATCCTTTCCGGAACAAGTAGAATATAAATAAAAATTTCTCATGATCTGAAACCAGACCCAGAGGTGCTTTATTTTTTGGTTAATACACGTCGAGTTTTAAGTAGTCACTATTCAGAGAGAGAGAGACAGAGACAGAGAGAAGTCAGGGAGGCAGGGAGGGAGAGACTAAGAGACTGAGTGAGTCCTACCGAAAGAGCTAGCCTAGGGGGAGAGGCTCCCGCTCTGGGGCCACTAACCTTGAGCTGAGGAGCAAAACCGGAGAAACTGTGAGACAGGGCAGAATGGAGAAACAGGAGCAAGGGCCAGCCAGGGAAGAGGATCTGTGTATTTCACACTAGAGGACCTGCTCGGCAGGTGAAATAATCACTGGCAGGAATACAAGGCAAGATGGTAGCGTCTTGGCCCCTATTATTTTCCTGACTTCTCGCAACTTCTCCCTCCCGCTCACAGCATCAAACTGAGAGCTGAGCCAGTGGTCTGGGTGATTCAAGGAAAAGGAAAATGAAACTCCAGTACCTCAACTGCCTACGTATTATTACATCAGGGTTGGAGATTATTTTTTGCCCTGCATTCTTGATTTCAAGGTTATATTCTGCAATATAAGGACTAAATTCAGTGTAATTATAACACAGGCAGTATTGTTTTGCAAAAATGTTTGTGTCATTTTGAATAAAATGCTACTGATGGTGCTGCCCTTCGCTGAATGGGAATCAGTCTGTTCATAGGAAAGGAAGCATCAGCTCCTGACATAAATCTCCTTTCAGAAGTTCCCATTTAAGTCAGATGCAGGTACCAGGAGAGCTACTCTCCTTCTGGATTAGGTAGTTTGACTATATCTGGAGAAAATGTTTGGGAACTTCATGCAAAAATATTCCATAATAATGGGGAACGTACCAACTTATATTCAAACTTTTAAGTCACTGATAATGATAATTAGATTTTCACCATCTTATTCTTTTGAAAACTTGCTCACTAAAATGATTATACAACTGATTCTTAAAAAGCGTAAACTATGTCACATTTAGTCTGTTTCTTAATGTAAAATCCAATACAGAAAGAAGAGCATCCTACGTCAAAAGATTATTAATCTTACTTATAATAGTGAAAAGTGAGACCCAAAAGAGGATTAGTTAAACCAACTATGCTGCATATCTAAAATGGAATATTATTTAGCCATTCAATGTCAATGTAGATTTATATTTATTGACGTGTGAAGAAGTGCACTATATATTGCTCCATTAAAAAAAAACTACAGAGAATAAAAGAGTTTTCACAGTATATAGCTACCTTTTCTCCTCTATAGGTGTGTGCACTGAAAAACACGTAGAAGGATATCCACCAAAATACTTAGATACATCTATCTGTCATCTATCTATCTGTCATCTATTCATCTACCTCAGTGAATTGGAGACATTATCACTTTGTTGTTTATACTTTTCTATGCTGGTTGAATTTTAAGAAACATATTATTTGTATAATCTGAGAAAATTAAGCTATCTAAATTTTGGGAAAAAATTTAGAAACCTGTCTAATACATTTTTTGGTTAATCTCACTGATAAAATGCTAAAAACAATTACTATAATTTATTAAGAATATTTTTGCTTAAAGTATAGCAATCTTACTAGCTTTCCATTTGGACTTATTTCTTTCAGCCCATGTGGCTACAAAAGTAATGATAAAAATCTCTGTATTTTCTAGACATCTATCTTAAATTATTAAATAGCCAACTAGCAATGGAGACGTTTTTGAAAAATGGACTCATGTTTCCTCTCTCAAACCAGAAACAAAAGCCACTTGGTATTTCAAAGCACTGATTGTTCTTGAAATGTAAAGGGAGTGTCTAATGTTCTGCATTGATAATCTGACTTACACAGAAGCTATTTTGGATAACAGGAAATAGTTATCTTTATCAAACACATAAAAGCTGTCATTAGCGTATAGCTGGTTATGAAGCAACTCTGCCAGGAAGAAATGCATTACAGCACTTGAGTCCAGTGGTTTGCACTTAAGCCTGATCCAACTTTTCCCTTATAAAAACTCCCTTTCTGAGGCATCAATAACTGAGCCAATTAAAACCAGTGTCAGGTTGGAACTGCACACAGCTTTCTGGGTAGAAAGGCTTTCTTTATAGTTTGGAGCATAGGAGCAATTTTGTTTTTCTAAACACGGATGTTTAAAGATATTTTTATAGTTGCGATCAAGGACTGGGGCTTTTAGTAATTTAAAAATTATTTTAAATTACTCTTGCAGCTATATGTGTTCATTAGAGTAATGCTTGGTTTTAAATAAAATGGGCAGAGTATGCCATTCAACTAGTTCATACCTTCCCCAAACCAAAGTTAAAACACGAAGTTCAGGAAAGTAATAATTAAAAATTACTATTCCTAAAAGTCTTGGATACAGAACAAAAGCCAAGTTTTCCTGGTATAATGAAGACTAGGTTAACGTTAAAAATCTGTGGCATAGATGCACCGTGGATGCACCATGGGGAAGAAAAGGAGCCACATTTTGTTGTCCACAACCCAGAGGCCCATCTGGAGTATGGCGAGAAGGGGAGCTCATCGGGGATTCTGTCAGACTGTGGCCTAGTTCCCAAAAGCTGGCATGAGAATTAACATGAGGAAGGGCCAGTGCCCGAAGCAGAGCATCAGCACAGTGGTAGCCAGGGAGGCTCCTGGGGCCACGGCTGGCGTCAGACCAGGAGGAATGCCAACCTACTTCCAAAGCATCCTCTGCCCCCTGTCCAGAGTGACCCGTGGCCAAATTCTTCAATTGTGGTTACAAACTGGTTACTAGCTTTGAAGTCCCGTAAAGAACAGGACACGACTGTCAGTTTCAGAGTAAGATCCTCTATGCTTAACACAGTATCTGGAACATAGGAGGTGTTCAATTTATATTTGTTGTAGGAATGGAATATCTACTGAATGGCCACTCATTACCGTATTTCACAAACAAAGATCACACAAATGCAAAGAAACTAGTCAATTGCATGGCAAAACTTTCAGAAGAAAAAGCATCCTTGAGAATAACATTATTTTTTAAGCTACAGCCTATAGTTAATAATTTCTAGTTCAAGTGACTACAGCAAATAAGTAGTCTCTACAGAGAAATTTTTGCAATAGCCCTATTGAAGCAACAGTTAAAAAGTCAAGTGATGAGCTCTCTCTCTCCCCCTGTCTCCCTCTCTTCTTCCCTCTCTCGCTCTCTCTCTCTCTCTCTCTCTCTTTCTTCAAAGGCACACTGCAGAGGAGGTGAATTTACTAACCTAATATCCATTCAACAAATGTTCAGTGAACATTTACCATATTTTGCAAAGTTGAGACAGACGTTGGCTATGCCCTCAACAGCTCCAGCTATTTGTAAAAAGTGCTCTAATTAGAGGTAAATACAAAGTGTAAGTTTTTACGTGAACTAAGCACACACTAAATATCAATGCTTTTCAACTCAGAACAAAGCTGAAAAGGCAATGCTTATTAATGAGCCATATAATTTTATCATGAGGAGAAAATTCCATAATTCTGGAGAAAGTCAGATAATCTAAGGTCCTAGTCCGATTTTGTCTTAACCAAATGGTGACTTTGTACAAGTTGTTTAATCTTTAGGAATCTCAATTACTCATCTTTAAAAATCAGAGTTAGACAAGATCTTTTAAGAGTTTTCCCTCAAAAATGATAAGATTCTATAAGCCTGGGCTTCCCCGGTGGTGCAGTGGTTGAGAATCTGCCTGCCAATGCAGGGGACACGGGTTCAAGCCCTGGTCTGGGAAGATCCCACATGCCGCGGAGCAACTGGGCCCGTGAGCCACAACTACTGAGCCTGCACGTCTGGAGCCTGTGCTCCGCAACAAGAGAGGCCGCGATAGTGAGAGGCCCGCGCACCGCGATGAAGAGTGGCCCCCGCTTGCCACAACTAGAGAAAGCCCTCGCACAGAAACGAAGACCCAACACAACCAGAAAATAAAAAGAAATAAATTTTAAAAAAATTTTAAAAAAAGATTCTATAAGCCTTTCAGGACACTTAGATTTCAATCACTGAGTGTTACCTAGGGAATCTAAAAAATGCAGATTTTTATGGGTAATGTTAAACAGACAGAGTGATATTTTTAAAATAACTGGCCATCTTCCAAATATTTATACTTGATGGAGTTTTATGTGACCACTGCTATCATATTAAACTCAAAAAGTATGTCCAAGACTCAATGGTGTCATGAAACTGTCTTTTTAAAAGTACAAAGTATCAAAAGAAAAAAATAAACAAGGCTTTAAAATACATCAGAACTACCACTCCTTCTTTGTCTGATTATTGTGGTGGTGAGCTATTATTTTGAAAAGGGGCCGTTTTATCACAAAGATGAGACATGTATTTCATAGAAAACAGACATTATAAAACCAAATAGAAAATGTTACAGAGTGTTATTTGTAAATGGGCAGAAGACCTAAATAGACACTTCTCCAAAGGAGACAAACAGATGGCCAGTTGGCAAATGAAAAGATGCTCATCATCACTATTATTAGAGAAATACAAATCAAAACTAAAATGAGGTACCACCGCACACCAGTCAGAATGGCCATCATCAGAAAGTTTACAAATAAATAAATGCTGGAGAAGTGTGGAGAAAAAGGAACCCTCCTACACTGTTGGTGGGAATGAATTGGTACAGCCACTATGGAAAACAGTATGGAGGTTCCTCAAAAAACTAAAATCAGAGCTACCATATGATCCAGCAATCCCACTCTTGGGCATATATCTGGACAAAACTATAATTTGAAAAGATACACGCATCCCTATATTCATAGCAGCACTATTTACAATAGCCAAGGCATGGAAACAACCTAAATGTCCAACAACAGATGAATGGATAAAGAAGATGTGGGGGGGGGGGGTGTCTGTGTATATATATATATATATATATATATATATAATGGAATACAACTCAGCCATAAAAAAGAATGAAATAATGCCATTTGCAGCAACATGGATGGACCTAGAGATTATCATACTAAGTGAAGTAAGTCAGAGAAAGACAAAAACCATACGATATCACTCATATGTGGAATCTAAACTATGACACAAACGAACTTATGTACGAAAGCAAAACTGACTTACAGATATAGAAAACAGACCTGTGGTTGCCAAGGGGCGGAGGGGAGGGATGGATTGGGAGTCTGGGATTACCAGATGCAAACTACTATATACAGAATGGATAAACAACAAGGTCCTACTATATAGCACAGGGAACTAAATTAAATATCCTATAATTAACAATAATGGAAAAGAATATGAAAAAGAATAAAAAAAGAGTGCTATTTGTATACACACGTTTCCAGTCTGATTTAACTATGCTTTATATTAGTTCATTAAATTCATTAATTATGCATAGGTGTCTACCTAGCATAATTATGAAAACAGAAAAGTATCATAACATTAGAACATGAAATGATCTCAGAATATTTTTTTTTTTTTTTTAAAGATAATGTTCTTTTCTTTTTTTTTTATAGCTACTTTATTTATTTATTTATTTATTTATTTATTTTGGCTGTGTTGGGTCTTCAGTTCGTGCGAGGGCTTTCTCTAGTTGCGGCAAGCGGGGGCCACTCTTCATCGCGTTGCGGGGACCGCTCTTCATCGCGGTGCGCGGGCCTTTCACTATCGCGGCCCCTCCCGTTGCGGGGCACAGGCTCCAGACGCGCAGGCTCAGTAGTTGTGGCTCACGGGCCCAGCTGCTCCGTGGCATGTGGGATCTTCCCAGACCAGGGCTCGAACCCGTGTCCCCTGCATTAGCAGGCAGATTCTCAACCACTGCGCCACCAGGGAAGCCCGATCTCAGAATATTTGACACTTACTGTATGAGACCCATGAACTTGGCAATGCTTTCACAACTAAATGTTTTCATGCCTTTTGACTTGTAAACACAAAAGCCATGCACTCTTTAGGGATTTTTCACAACTTCACTGAATAAGATGAAGTCAAGAGATAAGAAATTTCCACCAAATCTTTTTATATGGCCTGTATCACGTTTCTTACAAATTTGACTGTAGTGCTACTAATTGTAGAACAGAGATATTAAAGGGACATAATTAGCATGAATACATCTAGAAATAAGAAAATAATTCCTAGTTTCTCATCATCATTATTCAGTACAACCTAAATGTTTTTGGTAGAAAACTGGATATTAAAATAATTAATAATCAAAATGATCTTTCCTTTTGATGAAATGTATAAGCAAGCTTCAATTCGCTAAGTGGCCATGAATCATTTTTTTGATAAGTTATTTTGAAACCTAGAAAGATAAGATTGTAAGCGATGGGAAGGCTCCCAGGCCCCCGGTATATTTAACCCATAGACCAGCTGATTGATTGCGCTCAAGTGCTCAAGGACTAGCTTTGTGTTCCGGTCAAGGAAGAGTTGAGATGAGGTGAGAGAGACAGTCCTCCTTTTATACAAGACTGTTCCAGATACAATTTTGAGACAGCTAAGGGCTCTCTTTGATGTTTTGCTTCCTCTCCTCTTCACCCTCTTCCACCTCTTAATTTTGCTTTTGCGGTGGCCCTCAGGGTCCAAAGTTCTCCAAAGTCTGATCTCCTACCAGTGCTGGCCTCATGGGTGTGTGACTTGGGTACTGTATGGGGCCCTGCACCCAGATGGGCCCTATACCCAGACTGGCCCTACACATGGCTCAATGTTCTGCTGCATATTAACTGTTCTTAATAACTGTTGAACAAGGACCCACACTTTTATTTGTACTAAGCCAAAATAAAAAATTACATAGCTAGTCTTGTCTCCTATCCATAATGATCCAGTTGATCATTAGCAACTATGCAAAATAAATCTTGAAGGAATATGCACTAATGTATGAAAAGCAAGTTACCCCTCAATTTTCTCAGAGGTTGGAGTTCCTCATATATCTACTTATGACCTTGGCTTATCACTTCACTGCTCAAGAACTCTGTGACTTCATCTTCAAAATAAGAACATCAAATTATAAATGATAAGTCACTTCCAATCTAAACAACCACACCAGTTCTATAAAACTGGGACCTGGGCTTTTAAGAATAAGGTGTTTTCAACTCAGGCAGAGTAAAAGATTACATGAAAATAATTTAGACCATTAAATGGTCTGCTAGCCTGGTCAATTTACTTAATTACATCTGCGTGTTTTGTTGAAATTTCATTTATTCATTCATTTATTCATCAAACATATACTTACACATCATATCTATCACCCAGTTTATAAATTCCTTGTTAATTATCACGTCACTCCAGTAGACTACAGCCCCACAAGGAGAGAAACCCCATATATCATATTCACATCTGTAGTCAGAGGACTTGGACACAGCAGATGCTCAAAAAATATTTGTTAAATGCAGGCATGCACAATTGGATGAACTGAGTACCTACTACATGTCAAGTTTTGTGCTCAGTACTGGATATCTAAAGGTGACTAAGACAAGACCCCTACCCTCAAGGTTTGAATATTCTAATGGGACACGGAGAGAAAGAAACAAACCATGACAGACTGATATAATCAATACTTTAACAGAAGCATACTGAAAGTAGAGGACAAAGAAGGAGTCATTTCACTTTGGCTGGTGGCATTGGGAGAGTGGAGACAATGTGTTATCTGAGTCTTAAAGCCTGAGTCAAGTCTAGGTAAATAAAAAGAGAAAGGGGAGAGAGAGACAGAGAGAGAGAGAACATGCAAACACATGGAAGTGAGATGGAAATTAGCTTGAGGAAAACCAGAAGTGGTTCAGGGTGGTGGAAACAACATCATTTACAGAGGGTGACCAGAAACAAAGATAGGAAGTTAAAAGGAGCCACATAGGAAGATCCATTTCGAATAATGAATTTATCTTAAAGGTTATGATAAGTCATTGTAGGCTTTGAAACAGGGGGAAAGACCCAACTGGAGTTGTATTTTGAACAATCTCTTTCATTATATCAGGGGTACTGTTTAGTTTAGCTCCCAGGTTTCTGGGTAAGAATTCTACATTTTTCTCTTCAATATTAGAGCAATGAATGCTCATTTCAACCACAAATGGATAAAAATCTGTGAGAACTCTCAGAAAAGTAAAGGAGCTGAAAAATGTGACCATGAGTATGTAATTAGTGTAATTCTTGGCAACATGAACACATAAAATCATAAGAGCGTCAGCAACAATAACAAAAAAACCCACAAGATAAGCCCTGGAAATTTCAAAATTCTTCCCAAATCAGTAAACAAGTCAACAGTATAATAAAGAATAAATAGATAAAAGGGATTCAAAATGCCATGAGAACAATGTTGGTGACATGTGAGGAGAAAGGAAGCAAAAGAATGGAGAACAGCTGTATAATTCAAGGTAAATAATTTTTTTAAAACATGGGTGGGGACCAGTGTTTACTAAACATGAAAGATTAATATCAGCAGAGGAAGGAATTGTTTGTTTTTAATCCAAGAGGTCATTGTGAACAATGAGGAAACAAAAAGAACATAGGTTACCATAGAAACCATTTAAAAAAATACTAAAGCAAACTTCACTACATCCAAGGAATTTAAAATCTTACATAAACCATTTCACCTTGCCTCTGTTTGAGGCAGTGTCAATTCCTCCTTCTCCCATTTTCATTCATTTATTTGAGTAAAACAAACAGAAAATTATGATTTGCCTATCCTCAGAATTATGGCAAAGTGGCATATTTTCTTACACGATAACGTCTAGCTAAATGAGTACATGATTAACTGAATCCTATGACTGATAATTGCTTAATTACAAAATGTCATGCAAAGATCAGGAACTATGTATTTAGGTGTGAATACCACATAAAAAATGTGTCAATATTCTCATTAGCTCCAATTAGAAGGAAAATATAAGAGAAAAATAATAACCTGGGGTGTGAATTGTTTCTATAAGGCTTTTAAGATATATCAGGAATATATCACATGACATTTAAAGTCTAGCACTTTTTCCCTTTATCGGTATCTATTACCTAAATTATACATTCATGAAACTCTAAAGTTCACGGGTACCTGTGTGGCCTTCATTTTCTTACAGAGGCCAACCCACGGCCCCAGGTCTGACTCAACACAGGCGGAGTTAAATAGCTACCAGCACAATGACTGAAAGAGTTCTCCCAAATGCAAACGTAGTTTACCCAAATTCAGTTACAGCATTTTGGGGAATGGTACCTACCACCCCAGTCTCGATGGAGGGGCAATCCCAAAGTCGTCACAAGGATTCAGATAATCCAAACACCTTGAATGTCATACTTTCATTATGTCCTAGAGGATCTAACTCGACAATGACCAAAGCAGTGAAAAGAGATGACACCGACTCCATAAAGACTTTCTCCAAAACAGGAGAGGAATGCTCTTAGTTTTGTTATGTGGAATGAGTCTAGAAAGATAAAGTCAAGGGGTGCAAAAGGAGATTTATGAGGGAAGGAGGTGCACTGAGATGCAAGAGTCACACACAGGTGTCCAAAATGGCATCAGTGGACGCACCATTCTCACGAGGACAATCCTTCAGTTCGTAGCAGGGCCCCCAACTCCACAAGGATGTAGAACTGATTAGGGCCTGAGTGAGAGCTATTTTATCCTTAGGATGCATTATTGATTGGGCTCAACATCAATACAGAATTTTATTTATATAATTAATTCTTAAGGAATTGCTCTTACCCAATTAACTTCCAAGAACCTTGCAACTCTTTACAGGCAACGCACAGGACCATTCTTTTATTTTTCCAGAAATGATTTTGAAACTATATGCATCAACTCAGGCCTGATATTTATATATGAAAAACACATAATCTTTTTATGTGCTATAAACATTGAAACCTGCACATGTAAAGAACATTAATGGCATCAACACAATTGATCGCTCCGTCCTTGACCTTTCTCCTTTGGCTGCCAGGGAAGCCTTCTGTCTTCTTTTTTCTGACCACATAGGCTGCAGCTCTCAGTCTCATATGTGGGGCTCTCCTCATCCTCCCGCCCCTGATGTTGGATGTTCTAGTTCTCAAACCTCTTTTCTATCTATTCTTATTCCCTAGGTGGTGTCAGCCCATCCCACAGCTTTAAATACTCTCTGTGTGCTTATGATTTCCAAATGTTTTTTTCCAGCTGTGTCTTCTCCCTTGATCTCTACAGTCACAGACATTCAATTACTATCTTGGATGTCCACCAGGCATCTAAAGTGTAACACGTCCCCCCAGAGCTCTTGATTTTCCTTCTCAACCTTATTCCCAACAGTCTTACATATTTCCTCATTTCCAAATGAAAAATGCAGGGGCCAACTTTCACTCCCCTCTCTCACACACCACAGCCAATCCATCAGCAAAATCTTTTGGCTTTACTTTCGAAATATATCTAGATTTTTACCACTTCTGTCTCTATCCACTGTTTAATATCTAGTCGAAGTCACTCTTATCTCTCTTCTGAGTTATCAAAGTTGACCCTCCTAGTCTCCCTGCTTCCACCACTGAAAATCAGTCTGATATTAAGTATTTATATTATATTCACTCAACAAGACTTATGAATTGTCCATATTATGAAATGCACTGTGCTAGTCAATGTATAGGGCACTGACATGCATTTGACCCAATTTCTACCTTCAAGGTAGTTGACATAATTTTAGCATTTGTAAACTTTTGTGAATTTTGATTTAGCAGTTTTCTTTTTCTATTTGAGAGCCAATATTTTTACAGGCCTTTAAAAATCCTGAAGGCTTCAAGCACTTTCTCCATAATGCATAGTGGATAAAAGGCTCTGCAAAAGGAAAGGCTTGGAGGATAGGGCATTATACAAATGTAAATGATTTAATACATTTAATAGTAATAAGAACGTGTAATATATCTTTAGGAAGGAAAAATGTGTTTAAAGCATGACAGTTACAAAAACAACACACACATCTGAGGGGTCAATACGGTCACCCATTCAGACTGGACAGGTGTCCTTAAAATGATTTTATGGTCAAAACCCAATTTTGATTAAAATTCAGATAAAGATTTTTTTTAAAGAAAGCAAATAAAGTAGGAGCCAATTTAACTGGTTTCTTCCTTTGTTTTAACGTATGTTTTGACTAATCTCATCTTCGATTCCTTAATTTAGGGATCATGATTTATCTACTTGTTCATCAAATATTTATTGAACTATGATGTTCCAAAATATCATTGTTTTGTGCTCAGTTTTGTGTTATATTTAAATTTGAGATGCTGTCATATAATGTCTATTATAGGAAGAAAGAGATTAAACCAAAAGGAGAATTTCAGCCTAAATATGATAAATGGATTTTTGACACTACTTTGTAGTTTAATAAGAAGATTCATTAAGTCAAAGCAACAAAACTTAATCTTTAAAGCACTATAAAAAATCAGAATCTTCACAAGATGGCAAATTTTTCCTACCAATGCTTATTTGATGTTAAGCTAAAAGAAAATTAAGTCTTCATTAGTTATAGTTGTTTATTCTACTTTTCAGTAAGCTTTTTTGTTAGTCTGAGGGTTTTTTTTTTTTTTGCAGTAAAATGGATTTATAGGAAATACTATATTTAACCAAAAAAGTTCAATGTTGATCATAAAAACAATTTTAGGGGAAGGCCACGATTATTTTTTTTTGAACAGTTAGCGAATTTCATAGATATATCTCCAAGAGTAAATGTTTACTCCTTTCCTCATTTGTTTCTCTTTGATTTTATTCACAAGGTTTAAAAATCAAAGTTTAACCTTGCAGTCAACAATCCTTCTTTTTTATTAAATTGATCTCTATGTGACACACTAGCCTGCCCATTTGAGTCTTCCCTGGCATTTACCACCTGCTCTGTAAGGTCGCATGGATGCCACACTGCCTTGAAATAATCAACACTGATACTTTAATCTAAAAATCCTGGTAGATGATCTTCAAATGAAAAAAATGTAATTGATAAAAGTCAGTTAACAAACCCTTTTTAAGCAAACGTAATGTAGAAGCACTATGAAAAATGACAAAAGCCTTAACCTCTTGTCACTATCTTAAATCTGAACAGTTCAACATTTATTTTTTTAGATGTGATTTTAAACTAAAAAGACTCCACAAGCCACCTGTTAAATAGATTCCCTTAGTAAGCCTTTAAAAGCAGAAAATGTATATACTAATCATGTGCATTTAAAATTTAAAGCCCTGTATTATGCCAGTGTCTAATATTTGCTTTTATTTAAATATTTAAATATTAAATTGCTTATATTTAAATGGATGAAAGTTACAGAAACATTCATTCTTCTTAAGAGCAAACAAAACTCTGCATTGCAGTCTGTCTGCTCATCCATAATTCAGGATCCCAGCCTAAAACATTATGCCCAAACAAGTACAAATATTGGCAAAGGTGAAATACTGAACTGCTACAGTAGCAGCTAAATTATGTAGCAATCTATGTGTGTGCCTTAATTTCGTAGCACTGGAAATAAAAACTAAAAGTAGAAAAGCAGTCAACAATTATGGTTGTAAACTAAATAACCAAGAGAGGAAAGTCAAGTTGCCATTATTCAATGTTACATGCTTTTTATTAGTTATGCATGGAGCTGATATGACAATAAAACCCAAGGGGGTGGGTAACGTTAGTTATGTGGATTATCTATCCAGGCAAAGAAAAGATGATTCTAGAAGAATGTTATTATAGATTTGAACTTTGAAAACAGCAACTCTGGTTCTATTTAAGTTAATAAAAATTTCCTGTTCCTCAAATAAATTCCCTCACTTGTCTCATTTATCTGGGTAATAATGCCAGCCCTCCGTTTACTAGGACCTTGGTCCCTGGTTTGGAGGTTCTAGCAGGCAAGAAAAGTTACTCAATACCCTTGGCAGAAGACAGGTCTCCTCTGGCCGGCTGACTCTTGTTTGGGTTCAAAGCCTCAGTAGGATGCACAGTGAGAGCTGAGATGAAGAGGAGGCCTTGCCAGCTGAATCGGCAAAATTAACCCAGCAGATCAATATGTTAACAGACAAATCCGCAGATCACCTTTCCTTCCAGCCCTGTCATTTGGCTCTCACTGTTGCAGGCTAGATGTGCTGCATCTTGTACAGACCTTACATTTTGTTGTCACCAATTACCTATTTTATGACATAATTGATGCTAAAAGTTAATGATAAGTATCTAGGGCTCAGGAATTTTCTCTCCTTCTGAATTGTAAGGTTTATTGTTCTAAATTTGTCAAGTACCCTTAGGACATGTTATAACTCTTTCTTATACTAGAAAGGAAAAAAATTATACAGTAAGTATAGTCCCTTCATTATGTAATAAAGTTACCTGCTTTATACAATACAGAATATATAAAAACGGTTAACATTCCTCCCCAAATCTGCATGACTAGCCCAATTTGAACAAACTGTCAGGCCTGTGCCTTCTCATCCAATTTTCTTCCATGACAATCAGAACAGCTGACCACATGACAGTATTTATAGCTTTTAAAGCACCTTTTGTCTATTACGTCACTGAGCTTGACAACAATCTTGAGAGGGCTGAGCAGGGTGAAAACAGTCCACATTTTGCAAGTGGGGTCCCTAAACACATAGATGCTAATTAGGACATTTACCGTCACAGGCCTAGGGTGCGGGGAGGGTGGGACTCCAGGGCTTTCCCCCACTCCACCCACCTCTCAAGCAAAACCATCTGTACATCCATGAAAACAAACAAATGAACAAAGCACTGAGCCATCAGTACCCTTCTCTCTCCTCTCACCCCTAACCATCACCTTAATAAAAAAATTTTTATTGATGAATAGTTGCTATGCAATATTATATAAGTTATTACAGGTATATAATACAATGATTCAGTTTTTAAAGGTTATACTCCATCTATAGTTATCATAAAATATTGGCTATGTTCCCTGTGTTGTACAATATATCCTTGTAGCTTATTTATTTTATACATAGTAGTTTGTACCACTTACTCCCCTACCCCTATATTCCCCTCCCCACTTCCCTCTCTCCACTGGTAACCCCTAATTTGTTCTCGATATCTGTGAGTCTGATTCTTTTTTGTTATATTCACTAGTTTGTTGTATTTTTTAGAGTCCACATATAAGCAATATCCTACAGTATTTGTCTTTCTCTCTCTGACTTATTTCACTTAGCATAATGTCCTCCAAGTCCATCCATGCTGCTACACTACAAAAAAATAAAATAAAATAAAATAAAACAAAACACTGAGGCATCAGTACCCTTCCCTCTCCTCTCACCTCTAACCATTACTTTAATAAAAGAATTTTCATTCAAACCAAAGTAAGTATAAAGAGTAGAGTGCTGGTAGGACCATAATCTGATTCTGAATTAAGTGTTTCAAACTTACTTTCTACACCTTTCCTTTGTTGTCAATATGTATCTTATCCACAGAATTTTCACATTTAATCACTCAAAGGAAAATCTGCTTCATTACCTAAGTATCTTCCCACACTTTTGCAAAGGACCCTAAGTTTCCATCCCATCATTTTGAAGCTGAGGTTATTGGGGCACAAAATGGTTCAGTCATTTGTACCCAGGCAAACGGCAAAGACGGACAAGACAGAGTAAAGAACTCCAAGTTCAGTGTTCCATCCACCCAAGTAAAGATGTACAACTTAAATTGGAGATCCTTGGCAATGGGGAGACCCAGTCAAAGGTTTTTCAGCCTATGGAGGAGATTTATGCCCACATATTCAGCAAGGATCTGGTCTTTTATCCAGCCAGGTTCTTTCCAGCATGACGAGTGCGATTTTTCAATAATCAGTGGGAAACAAATGCCGCTTGCACTGAGGCATCACAAATCAGCCCAGGGAGATGAACATGGGTGGGGGTCACGTGACTGCAGGAGCTTCAGTCAAATTGGTGGTCTCCGGTCAGACAAAGAAAAACACCCATTCCCACTGATAGCCTGATTTTCTATAAATGGGAGCATGTTCCGGGTCATGAACAGCCAAAGGTAAGAGTTTGGTCTGTATTTGAAAAGTGCTTAAATGGAAATGACTGCTCGTGTGCATATTAAATGCATGATAAGCCAGGAAAGTGGGGCTGTGACAGATTAATATGATGGCTGCGGTGCAAAGTCACATGCTCAAAAGCCAAGCTACAGTATTATGTTCAAGCTCTCTTGACAAAGCCTAGAGCAAAACACTGCTAAGTATGGACAGTTTTATATCCTGAAAATAGCCATTTGAAGCCTGAGAGAAGTAACATGACGACTGTGACAAAAGAAGCAATATTTTCATAGAGGTGTAGATGATGATTTTTTTTTTCTGGTTCAAGGAATACACATATTAAAGAATTTTAAAATTCACACTTAGGAATTCATCTATGAGCTGCCATAACATTTCACTGTGAACTCTCTTGTGTAAAACCATTTGGTGCTGGAGAAAGGACACAGTTGAAGGACGGGGTTCCAGGCCACACACACAGGGCCACTAGCCATTAATCTCGTCAGGTCGTGACACCCCTCTGGGCCTTTCTGCCTCTTTTTGCTTAAAGACTTTCTAGAGGTCCAAGAGCTTTCTCGCTGGGATAAGTAAACCACTGGTTTACTTATTTGACTGTAGCATATAGTTATTTGTCCACCACGGTCATGATATCCTTATCAGGGCCTTGTCATGGTGCTGTATCGTCATCGTTTATTGAAAGACAGTTTGCCGATGACTCAGTTCTCAGCCAGACACTGAACTGAATAGCCATTAAGGTCACACTAATGCAGACACAAAACCAAAAAAGGAGCTTCGTCTTTTTTCTACTTGAAGAAGACAGCATCTTAAAATAGCATGGACTAGTTTGAAAACACTAGGATAAAAGCCATCATGGTGCTATTCCTTGCTGCAGCTTCATAAAACTGAATAAAAATTCAAGCAAACCGAAGAGAATCTGAGGTAAGTCGGCATTTAAAATTTAAAGCACACGAGAAAACAAAACAAAAAACCCCTGATGTTTCTGCCCCTTACCTTGCAGCCTTTGCATCACGTTGGCGATGTCCCGAGAAGCCCGCGAGGCTGTCCTGGAGGCTGCCATGGTCCCACCTTGGCATGGAACCACCACTGGAGACTCCTGGCCTGACGCAGTGCAGCCCTAGGCCCCTCCAGAAAACATACTTGAACTTCTTCAGTTCTATCGAGTCATGGACGAATCCCAGGCACTCAAAGCAGTCAGCGAAGAGATCTCCCAGAAATCCAACCACTTCTTTTTCTTCTTTTGCTTTAAGACTGTCCTCTTAAATGAACTCAGGAACCTGAAAACCAAACAGAAAAGGTTCAATATTTTTAAAACATCTATATAGGTCACCTGAGTGCAAAAAGTAGAGCTATCTTTATTCAATTTGAAGAGATGATTCATCTCTTATTTCTGAAGTGAAATAACTAATGTAAAAATACTTATAAACTATAAAGTAGTAGGCAAATATGAGGAATTCTCATGGTACTTGATAAACACATAATCAAAACATACACAGTAAAATTGGTTGCTAAAAGGAGAAATGTTCACTTTTTTCCACGTTTTCTTTTTAAACTAGACCTTTTTCTTTGATCTATGAAAGTGAAAGTACCTGTATTCAAAACGCCAGTTCTATTTCCTAATATTCACAGGTTCTCTTATCTGGGCTATTTTAGCCTGCTTTGCACACCTATTTTGCTCTGTTGTGTTTGTACACTTTTCAGGAATGAGATCAGATCTTAGCTCCTAAAATTTGATGAATTGAAACAGGATAAATATAAAACTGTTTCATTCTAGAAATCCAAATTTCAAATCTTGTCATTTTAGAAGACAAATGGGTTTGATTTAGGTTTTCCCTCCCCATAGAAAGATTCTAAAGTAAGTTGGAAGGCTGGGGTGGGATGGGGGGCTAACAGAGAGGACACTTTCCTTCTAACACCTTTCCTTCCTGTATTCTCTGCTTTGGTCAAGTTTAATTCATCATGCTGGACTGGGGGAGGTAAAAAAGAGATGAGAGTTGTTGATGAAATCTTGACATGGAGACATGTACTTTGAACACGAATTTCCTAATCCTAGGGTTAGCCAAAGAGGAAAGAAGAGAAAGAAGAGGAGGGTGAAAAATGTACCCAGAGAAAGAAATTTAACCGAGACACCAAACCAAGGGGGTTTATGTGAGCATGATACTTTTACAATTCATACTCATCTCTGGGCTATGATGATGAAGGTGAAGAAAAGAAACAGGGCGGGGGCAGGGGAGGATGGCAAAAGCAAGACTGTAAAGAAAACACAGTGCATCTATGTGTGTGGTCCACCTTCATCTATGGGATGGTCCACCTTCGGCAAGGAAATAAGAGGCGTCTATGAGGGCTATCAAACATTATAACGTGAATGTGTGGTCATAAAACTTGTATTATTTGTGAAGAATTGGTTAAGTAATACGGTGTAATTACAGATTACAACTGATTTTTAAAATGGTATTAACACTAGTATATACTGGTATCAGGTTAGATTCTACAAATAAGCTGATAACATCTTTTTAGACCACTACCTCAAAAAGGATGTAAAACATTGCACACTGCTGCTGCCCTGCACATTTCTGGGGCCAGAAAGGGTGTACTGGCCACTTAGCAAGTTAGGGGTCAGTGGTGCAGTGAATAGCACTGACTGGTAAGAAGGCAAAGACAGACTTCTCCTGGCTGCTTGCAAAGATACAGGAAGTAGGACCCAGTACTTGGCAGCTTCTAGGCTAGAGAGGTACCTCTCGGTGGGTGGTTCCCCCAGGGATTCTCAGAGGAGAAATAATTACTAATGGCTGGCCCTCATGCCTCAAGGCCTGCGGCCCAGCCCGACTGGAGCCGTGCACCCATTAGCAACCTTCATGTCCTGGGGAAAAACATTCCACCAGCCCACATACCAAAGCTACCTGAATTTGAAGACTGATAGACAGTGAGAAGTGCCTAAGGGATCTTACAAATGGCTCCCCTCAGCTGTTAGAAAGTTAGGTTCTCCAAATGCAAGAACACAGCTTTCTGAAATCTAGCTAGTAGCTACATATATACTAAGTAGGGATGAGGGAAGAAATTCATTTTAATTTAGCTACCCCATGCCAGGCCCTGCTCAGCACTGGAGTTCACAGATGATTAAGACGTGGCCCCCACCATCAATCAAGAATTAGAGAATTAAAAGAATTAGAGAATTAAAATCAGAGAATGGCCTATGAGCCATTACATTGCAGATCACCACCCTCCTACCTCTCCTAGTTCACATTCACGTTCACAACAGAGTAATCCTGCAATACTTCCCTCTCTCCCTCCCTCTCTTTCTCTCCCTCTTTCTTTTGATGCCGCATTAAACTCAGAATTCCTCTGCCTGTGTCCAACTTTAGCTGATATACCCAGTCTTACTTCCACAGTATAACTAACACATTCTGAGTGCCAGAGTTCAAGGCTGGGGCAACAGGATGAATATGACACACAGCTCACTGCTTGAGGAGCTTAGAACACAGTGGAAGATACAGTATAGAAAAGCTATTATAACAAAACCATGGGTACAAGCAAATATAGAAATGAAGGATACAAAGGATGGGCTCTAAACCAATTTGGAAGTTCTGAGAGTGTCCTGGGAGGGAGCTAGCCCCTGACCTGAGCCGTGGTAAAGGGGTTAGAGGTAGTCAGGTGAAAAATACAAGATACATTCCAGGCAGGATGGATAGCTTGAGCAAAGGCATGGACACAAGAAACAGCATGATTTGTAGGTAGAACTGCCAACAGTCAGTGAGGGACTCTACCAGGTGACATTCTGGGGCTGAGGCTGGCAAAGGAGGGGGCAGCCAGATGGCTGAGCCCTGTGTGCTCTGCCCAGAAGCTGGTCCTGAGTCTCCAGGAGGCAACAGGAAACCTTGACGGATTTTGAAGCTGGACGTGACCACGTGTAATTGAGATTATTCTAGCTACATTTTTTTTTTTTAAAGCACATTGCTCTTTTTTCTTTTTTTTTTTTTAATTTTATTTATTTATTTTTGGCTGTGTTGGGTCTCTGTTGCTGCGCGCGGGCTTTCTCTAGTTGCGGCGAGCAGGGGCTACTCTCCCTTATGGTGCGCAGGCTTCTCATTGCGGTGGCTTCTCTTGTTGCAGAGCACGGGCTCTAGGCACACAGGCTTCAGTAGTTGCAGCACACGGGCTCAGAAGCTGTGGCTCGCGAGCTCTAGAGCTCAGGCTCAGTAGTTGTGGCGCACGGGCTTAGTTGCTCCGCGGCATGTGGGATCTTCCCGGACCTGGGCTCAAACCCGTGTCCTCTGCATTGACAGGCAGATTCTTAACCACTGCGCCTCCAGGGAAGCCCATTCTAGGTACATTTTTTTAAGGGTGTATTTGAGGTTGACAGCTCAAAGTTCCAGGAAGATCTGTTAGGAAGGTATCTCAGGGGCCCAGGTGGAAGATGATGAGAGACTGAAACAGGATGGTGAACGGAGGGTAAAATCCAAACAAATCTTGAGGAGGCAAAACGTGCAGGACTTGGTGACTGGGGGGAGACAGGGAGTGGGAGGTGAGGTAGTCAGGGGATCGTGAGTGACTCTCAGGGCTCTGACTTGAGATTCTGTGGGCCACGGCGCCATAGGCTGAGCTCAGCAGTAGAGGAGCTATGCAGGTTACTATTTCCCCAAACTCTGCAGTTCATACCCTCACGTCCTTGCTGAACAGCATCTTAATTATCCCTCCCCACGCTCAGCTGAGCAAATCCAAAGGCTCGCTGGACCCAGCCCAGGACCCACCCTCTGCGCAAAGCCACCGCTCACACAGCAGCACACTTTCAGCAATTCCCTCCATTCCTCCAGCACCAACAAGCCACACTGTGCGAAGTAAGACCTGTCTTATAATCCTTACCAGTTAGTCTTATCTCCCTCTAACCAGACCGTGAACATTTTGCAGGCACAGAGATTATAACTCTTACTGTTTTGACATCCCACCCACTGATATTAACTAGATCCCCGAACACATCCTAGCCCCCAGTACCTATTTTTGTTGTCTTGAATCACTTTCACTCTCAATCCTTTGCCGGAGTGAGTCACATAAGTGTCTAATTTTACATTTAATTATCGTTTTCCTCTATTCATCACTAAACTATGAACGTGTAGTTTTCTTCAGGACCACCCTCAGAAAACTCCTTCCTCCCCACTGCAAAAGATATTGATGCAACATCCTTCCCTTTTTAGACATAAGGTTAAATATTTTGCTTTCACCATTCATGTACACACATATTTCCTATTTTGTGAAATTATGATATTCTTGCTTTTTACTGATACTTAAATTTAAAGGGCCATGTGATTTGATAAAAATTTCAAATTAATCAGACAAAGATAATAAAAGTAAATTTTTACAAGATATGTGTTCTGGATGTTAGAAGATATGAGTTTAGACTTAGCTTGGTTCTGACCAGCTGGATGATTTTGAGCTGGTTCTGCGTATGGAGGTCCTCAACAACCACCTGACATGGGATCGTGGTAACGGGAAATGCACAGACTCTGGACTAAAAAAGACATGGAGCTGAGTCTTAATTCTGCCTCTTCCTGTCTATGCGGGCATGACCTACAGAACTAGGACATGAAGGGAATGTCCAGCACCGTCAATGATCTCACTAGTCCCAGGCTAATTAAGAGTTTTTAATCAGGTGCAGGATATTGGGTGGGGAAGGGGGGAGGAAGAGAGGGGGAGGGATGGGAAGGGAGACTTAGGGAGACACTGATAGGTTGTGTGCCAATTAATAGTCCTTGCACCATCTTCTAATCATGTCCAGAGAAGGAACTAAGATTACAAAGCAGCTAATTATACCCACCACACCTAGCAGAGAGGTAAGATTCCTGTATTTATTATGCCATACAGCAAATGTATTGAGAAACCATGCGTAAAGGACACTGGTACTGAGTAAATAGCAGTGAACAAGACAGATAAGCCCCTCTTAGAGTTTATGTACCAGAGCGGGGGATCGTACAAACAATATGACAATAAAGTAGGTTGCGTATCGTAATGGAGAAATCCAGGGTACTGTGGGCGCAAAGAGAATACCCAAGCACTACCATCTGCTGCATTTATCATGCGGGATGCAGAGGGAATTTAGAGTATCTGCTATCTGGGATTCTCCTATCTGAACAATGTACTCTTCTTAACACCAACACCTGTGAAAAGCACGGGAATGAATCATCACAACTTGACTTTTCCAGTCTCTAAGCAGAATGGACAACTGCCTGCTAAAGCAGTTTCCTATCTGTGCTATTAAAAAGGAATACAGTAGGAAAACACTAGAAGAAACACTGCTAAGCCACAAGGCTACATCTTCAAGCAATGCAATTGAGGTTTTTAATATTAGGAAACTGAAGCAGAAAGTTCCAGCCCCTGCAACAACCAGAGATGATATGGCTCATTTCTAGCTGAAAAAGATGAACTGAGACCATAAAACGTAAACCGATTCACAACCCTATGAAGTATTACTTCATTACATGTCTAAATATGTCCAATAGCACTCCTATTAAAATCCACTACTAAACAAAAATTTTAAAAGCTAATGAATACATTTCAACCCCCCTTCTATCTAAGTCCTTTGCTGGAGTGAGTCACATAAAGTGTCTAATTTTACATTTAATTATTGTTTTTCTCTATTCATCCTTTAGTAATGGTACTAATTAATGAATGCTAAGATGGCTAAACGGTGGGGAAGAAGACGGACATCCCTGCAGTTAATACAAAAATATTACTGATGCCTGTGTACGGGCTATCAGTGAATAGTGCTGGTAATTATTCACTCATGAATTTTACAGGGTAACAAATAAAAATTGGTCCTTTCCCTGGAAGAACAAGAATATGTAGAAGTAATCAAAAGATGAAGTACAGAGCTGATCAGCATGACAGATACTATGTCATGATTGAACATTTTTTTGTAAGCCTGGAGTATAAATCTTGCCCAAAGATACCTGCTACCTTCCTCCCGTGCTCTGCTAGAGTCTATACTGCACTTCGTGCCAAACATGAGTTCTCACTGGTTTAGACCACAAGGAAGGACACATTTAACACATTTCAGAGAAGGAGATACGCAGACTTCCTCAAAGGGGAGCCTTGGGTCCTGCACGCCTGTCTTCAGACCACAGGGTGTGACTGCTGTATCTAGCGCTGGTGCCGTCTGCCCTGGGGAGAAATTGCTACCAACCTTGCCCAGTCATGGGTTTCTTACATCCGGTTTCAGTGACACCTCCCTTCATCTCCAAGTAGCTGTGTGGGCTGCATAATTATCAGAGAGCAGGTCCTACTGTAGCACCCTCCCCACTTAGCACAAGCAATTCTTGAACATTTTTAAATGATAAACTACCTTTTCTCAATCCTTACTCCTTTGCACAGAAGAATCAAGTGGAAAGAAATTCTTACGTGGGGGACGAGGACAGAAATAAACCAGTTTGTGAAAAAATCATTAGTTAAGACAGATAAAAGTGAGGCTATAATGTAATAACTGAGCACATATTTTCAAAGGCTAGCAATATTATTATCTGAGTCAGTCTGAAGATGTGCCTTTATCTTCAGCCTGAAATATATTAAGCTAGTGTTGATCTGGCACATTTTGTTCTAAACTTGCCACAAAGTAATAAACAGACTCAAAAGTGCAAGAAAAAAACAGATACGTTTTTTATTACACTGTTCTGGTGATGTCAGGAACTTTTTATCCATCCTATTAATCTTTTTCATCATGGAGAACAGCAAGCCTCTCAAAGAACAATCCTCATGACTCATGGTTAAATCAGCATTTTACGCAGATGTGGGTCATATTAATAATCTTTGCTTAATTGAAAATTATTATACTTTCTCATCCACAAGTCTGGCTCCTGAATACAAACGCTTTCTTTGGAAAAGTAGCTCTCAGATGAAGACAAAAATAGATACCCATTTGAACTCTCTTAATATTTACAGAAAATTTTCAGATGCATACAGGTTTTCTACCCCAAACTGAGAAGCTCAGAAATGAACATTCTGGGATGCTAAGACCGGTTTCACAGCTGGTGTCTTTTTCTCCCCAGGGTTGAACCTGACTCTATTTGTGGAAGAGGGCCTGAACTTGCAGCCTCCAAGCTCTGTTATCCCAGGCAGCCCGCTGAACCCCGTTTCCCAGCCGGCTTTCTTTCCTTGATGGCTAACAGCTGCTTTATTTTGCATATTTTCCTGCCCTTTGCCATACACCTGCCGCTCTGTGAACCACCATTTCACAGAACTCCCTCCGGCAGTGATGCAAAATCTGTCTGAAACGTGTCTTTCTGGAGAGGAGATGAAAGTTATCTTGCCCTCTAGCGTAGGGTCCGCCTGCCAGAAATCGCAGGGCGACAGCTGGAGTAGAGTCTGAAGCCCCGGCCTCTGCAGTTCTTCAAGCCCCGGGCCTTGCTACCCATTTCCCCTCCCCCAGCCCTTCCTAAAATAGTCGGCAGTGGAGGAAGGGAGGCTCCTGGAATTTGTTCAACGCCCTACATCTCCCATCTGATAGTAGCAACAGTCTCGACCATCGCAATAAGAGGGTGGCTGCCTTTTTCTTCTGCATCACTGGACCCCAGAAGAAGTGCCACAGGCGGAAATGACAACTCAGAGAAGGGATATTAAAAGGGGTATCTACGCACGAGATGCAAGGAGGACGCTCCCCACCTCCGTCTCTCCTCATCCTTGAGTATCACACACGTACACACACCACCGCCACCATCACCATCCTCTCCCTCCCATTAAGCACGCACGACCCCGAGCACGCACGTACAAACTTGCTTACAATTTGTCTGCAATTTGTGCTGCTTGCACCCATATTCTCTCTCTCCTTCCTCTCTCCCTCTCTCCTTCCCTTTACCTTCTCTCTCTCTCGGGCTCGTTCTGGTTCCAGGTAGCGCAGCGAGCGCATTGGCGGTGCCGGTGCGCGCTCTGGGCCGGCCGCGGTGGCGGGAGCCGGGGCGCGCGGCTGCAGGGCTGCGGGGCGCCGGGCGGCCCTGGTGACCGAGTGCAACACGCCGGGCCGGTTCCCCGCCGGCGGCGGATCCGCGGCCGCGCTCCCGGGCCCGCTCGCACGCTCTCTCACTCCTGCGCCCAGCTGCTCGGCGGCTCTGTCCTCCCTCTGCAAGCGGTCCTCCTTCCGGGTGCACCCTGGGGGTTCAGGCCTCCTCCCACTCCCCCGCCCCCGCACTAAAGCTCCCTTCGCCAAGGTCGGCTAGGCGGGCTCAGCCCCCAGGCAGGTTCCCGGCGCGCCCCGTGCGCCGCCACGCCCCTCCGCGCGCCCCGCGCCCGGCTCCAGGATGCGCTGGTCCCCGGCAGAGCCAGGGGCGGGGGCCCCGGGGGGGGCCCCGGGGGGGGGGGCCCGGGGGGCCCCCAGCCTCTCTCACCGGCTTCCCTACCTCCCGGAGAAGCACGGCCTCCGGCGTCTCTCCGCAGCTGCAAAGCCTTTACGTGAACCTCCCTCTCCGGGAGCCTTTCCACGGGGTCCACCTCCCGGGGGTCGAGGAGGAAAGAAATGGCCGAGAGCGCTGGGAAGGAGATTCGCTGCCCCGGCTTGCTAACTTTGCCTGGGATTTCCACTGCCCGGCTGACCTTTCTGAGCAGAACCTATCTTGAAAGGCTGGGGAGGTTCCCTGATGGTCCCGGGAAGGAAGTGGTGCGGTTCAATGAGGACATTCCTCTGGCTCCTTTTAAATCAACTTTCAAAAAGATGCTAACGGCTGACCTTTTGGCTGTCAAATCAGTAGCATATAATTTTAGGGAGACTGATCAGACTATAGATTTTTGTTCTTGTGGTTTATAAGGCTTAGATTTCCTGAGAAGACACCCGGCATCTGAATCGTATTTATTCTTGGTTATTCGTTAAGAGACGCTGGAGAACTACCTTGAGGTTCTTCCCTCACGCTCTCTGTGAGGCTTTCATCACAAGTCCTTCTCATGGTGTAGAGGAGAGTCTGGGGTTGCCTAGTAGCCTTCGGAAGAATTTATCTTGTTGTGGTTTTATGGTTTCCAAGCAAAGTAAAACATAGTCTCTCTTCACCAGCAACGAAGCCCAAGCCCAACAGGATTGTGGCAACTCAAATAATCGAAGCTATGTTGCAAGAATCTTAAAAATAATAATTACCTTCTCGAATTTTCTATCTGAAAATAGTTCTTCCTATTCTCTACATTTGCAGAATGGAAGGATGGGGCTTTAAAGTGGATGAAGTTTTTCTTTGCCTCCCGCCTTTCCCTCACTTGCTGCCAACACTCCACTGATTAGTTTTGCATTTTCTTCAAATTCTCTTCCTTTCGGATTCCATCAAAATAATATCTGACATGAATCTGGTAAACTCACCTGATGTGTTATCTTTCCTTGTGTTTACATATTTCAGAGACCACAGAATGAATCTCTAAGTACAGCACTGGTTGCACTAGGGAGTCGCGCCTGGAGAGGGGCTGTTTGGGATCACTCTCAACATATCCTGCCTCTGCCTCAGGGTGACACTCCCCGTGGATGCCCAGAGCTCCTTGTGGAGATAACCGGCCAGAGCCTGGTGGGGCCAGTGAGCTCCCTCTGCCTGGGTGGGACCAGACTGAGGTCCAAGCTGCAGGCCTGCCACTCAGGAGGAGAGGATGTGACTGGGTTCTTCCCCTCTGTCTGTGCTTTCATCCAACCAACCCAACCCACCAACTGAAACTCCCTCATCAGACTTAGCTGCTCTTCTCCCAGGCACAGACAGGCAGAAGCCTAGGGCTGGCTGGCTGGCATTGGTTGCCTGATGAACTGAATGTCCGCTCTCAGCTCAGTTTTATCCTCCACAGAAGGACTAAACGCATCATCGACTTTTGGAAGAGGCTTGTCTTTATTTTTTTTTTTTCTTTCTCCATAAACCCCAGGGAAGTGTGTTGTAGCTTCATTTATTCAACAACTATTGTTTGAACGCCTACCATATACTGAATATTGTCCTAACCATTGGAGCCACAGTGGTAAGTAAAAGTGGACCTGGTTCCTGCCTTCACAGAGCTTCCAGTATGATCAGGAAGAGAGACATTCATCAAAGAGCCACACAAATTATTATAAAACCTCAGCCTCCAAGAGAAGGAAAAAAAAAAAAAAATGAGAGGCTTCAGTGAAAGGAATTAATTTAGTTTAGAGATCAGGAAGACTTTGCTAAGGAAGTGACCTTTGAACTGTGATCTGCAGGAAAGACAGATAGGTTGGGGTCTGGAACAGCGCTCCAGACAGAGCGCACAGTGTGCAAAGGATCAATGGAGGAAACGTACATGGTGCATTCGAGGAAGTGAAGACCAGTGTGGCTGCAGAAGAGAAAGCAAGGGAGGGGACAGGAGCTACACGGGGAAATGGGCCCCTTGAGACCCAAAAATGAAGCGAAGGGCAGATTGTGCAGGTCTTAAAAACCAGCCCGGGGGCTTCCCTGGTGGCGCAGTGGTTGAGAGTCTGCCTGCCAGTGCGGAGGACACGGGTTCGAGCCCTGGTCTGGGAAGATCCCACGTGCCGCGGAGCAACTAAGCCCGTGAGCCACAGCTACTGAGCCTGCGCGTCTGGAGCCTGTGCTCCGCAACAGGAGAGGCCGCGATAGTGAGAGGCCCGCGCACCGCGATGAAGAGTGGCCTCCACTTGCCGCAGCTGGAGAAAGCCCTCGCACAGAAACGAGGACCCAACACAGCCAAAAATAAATAAATAAAAATTAAAAAAAAAAAAAAAAAACCAGCCCGAAGAGACGGGTCTTTACATAAAGCCTTTACAGTGTTCTCAGTAAGTGGTGCAATATGATTACTTTTATGTCTTAAAAATTTCCCTTTGGCTACAATGTGGAAAACAGATTAGAAGTAGGGCCAAAATGGGTAAAGGTGGACCAGTTAGGAAGTTGCTACAGTAATCTTTTAGAAAGATCATAGCCCTAATTATTAGAGTGATGGTGATGGGAAAAGTGCATGGATTTGAGGGATGTTTAATAGATAAAGTGTATGGGACATAAGGTCATGGGTGGCAGAAGGAAGTCAGAATAGTATAGTGGTTAAAGTCTTGGGTTTTGAAGCGAGAAAGGGCTACGCTTGAGTCTCAGCTCCATCATTAACTACCTGTGTGATTTTTAGCTAGCAATTTAACCTCTCACAAGTTCAGATTTCACAAACCTGTAATCAGCATGATAACAGCATATCTTACTCATAGGGCTGTTCTGGGGACTAAATGAGCTAATAATGGCAAGTACTTCATACTTCAGAGCCTGGCATGTGGTCAGGAAACACAATATAATTAGCATCATTATTATAGTTATAGTTATTATTACTATTATTCTCGATGTTTCTGAAGTTGGCACATAAAGGGACTACTGACTCTACTTTGCAACAGGCTGATTGGGCTAGAGCACCAGTTTCTGAGAGCAGCAAAATATAACCAGGGGGCCATCACAGGTTGAGAGACAGCAGTCTGGGGAGCAACCTGATTTTCTCCTCCACGGAGCCCAAGGTCTGTCCTCCTCATCTGTCTCCTCTTCATACCCTCTGAGTTTACACAGAATCCTATTCCTATACATCGTGGCATCTGGGCCCCCAATACCTCCTCCCTGAGTTAATAGGAAGTGGCAGAGAACAGCAAAAAATGCCAGTTGATTTTAGTTCAGCGTTATCCCAAGGGCTGCATCATTGTGTTCTATATATTTGTAAAATAAGTCACAGTGCCCATATGAAATCAGCAAATAATCCTTTATATGTCTATCCTTTCTCTTTTATGTAATTGTGTTAACACCATGGCAGAGATTTACCACATTTAAAAATATGTTGTCGATTTATCAAAAGCAGCAGCCCAGAGTCTTACAGAGGTGCATCTTTATGGGGATGAGCCCACGTGCAATTCAACAAGCAGGTCTCTTCTTCCACCTCTCTCCATTAGTCTTAAGTCCCTTCAAAACAAACTTCTATGCACAGGGCAGGGAAACTAAACAAAATGGCTCCTATGTTTCCAAGGTAAAGGGGCTTTGTATCGTCATGGTCTGGACGCAGTCAGTAATGGTCTGGTTGGGTTAGGCAGCCCCTTACTTGGTAATTGCCTCTGCTGGAGTTCTCACAGTCTGCTAACGAGAGAGGAAAGACAGACAGGGAAGGAGGGGCTTACCTCTCCTGGCCAGGAAAGCTCAGGAGGATTTGGGGTCCAAAGAACTAGGATTCAACCGAATCCTCCAAAATGCCCCTTTTGCAATTCTCAATAAGGACCATGACTTTCACATGAGAGGTTCAGCAAGACTCTGAATTCATCTTACATTATAAATTTGCAACCTGCGACAACACACCTTAGGTCTGATTTTTTGGCTCTGTCAACATTGTAGCTGCAAGGGTAAGAGCCCTAGAAGCTGGCTGGGTCTCTGACCATGCCTTGATCCAAGATGGTAAAGTTTCTGAACTTGTCATTTGCTTTTCTTTATGGTCATGTCAGAAGTAGCTGACACATCCCATAGTTCTTCTAGTTCTCTTTCCTACTGTAAGATTCCACAGCAATAGCCAAATTGGTCTCCTAAATTCTTGTCTTCAGTAGGCCCTTAATTTCAGGTGTTAATTTCTTCTCCACTACTTGCCATGTCTCTTTGGAATTCTATTTTGCATTGGAATCGTATCATCACTGTATGTGAACCCAGGCAGGTCAACTAACCAACTTGAGATTCTCATCTTTGAAGGTCTGGACCCAGACATGGCATGAAATATTGTGTCATCTAGGATTCATTAAAGAAAAATCAAAACAACTTGAGGATTTGAAACAGGGATTTAGGTGTTCAAAGTTTTTGATAAGGCTAGAGAGGTGACCGTTAGTATGGCTGCTTTTAGCTGTCATTGCACCTGCCATTGCAGGTGCAATTCAGAACTCAGCAACTCACTGCTGCCACCTAGAGGTCAAGATGCTGCAGCAAATGGCGAGCAGCATCGCAGCTGCCTCTGCACTGACTCCTGGTGGTGGAGCTTGGTGCCAGCCACTGTAGAACTACTGTCATTGCTGCTGGAGGGACAATTTCTCTATGTCCCATTTGCCTTCCAAATCTCATGTAAGAGCATTGGCAGAATGCACATTTCATCCACCCTACCCCGCCCCACCCCCAGGAAAGAGCCTAGGAAAGGTAATCCGCAGACTTCGAGCCCCTGAGATACAGGGAGAGAGAGCATAGCACGTATTGTTAGTGAAGACTGTTTGCCAATGAACGGTATACAGCACAAACACAGACTTGGGGAGAAAAGCAAGCATGTATTCAAATTAAAACTCATAGTAACTCCAGTTTAAAACATTAGGTCTTTTTAATCTGTTTTAACTCTCATATTGATATTATTTTAGAATTTTACATGTTAGGATTTTAAGACTATTTTTTAAAAGAACACACACACAAAACTAGCATTGCCGATGAATTTTATGATGACGTCATTGACTACCCAGTGTAGACTTCTTGTCACTTTCTCCCTATGGTTCCTTCAGGAGCTGTTCTTAGACCACTATTGTCTCTCCCCTGCTTTAACCATCCACTCCCATGATCATGGTCTTGGTCTTGTCATTATCAAAAATAACAATTATTTGATACTGATCATCTCAGTCGTTAACACTCCACTCTTCACCTGCTCTTTTGTTTCCAGCCCACTTATTCTTTTGCTTCAATTCCAATAATCCCTCAGCTGACTAGAACCTTATAGCCATGGATAAGCCACTGCCAGCCTTTAGGATGCCTTTGTATTAGAGAGGGAGCCTTCCTCAAGATGCTTCAACTCCTTCTTTTGGAGACTATTATAATAGACCATTTCTGAAGAAGTAAAACTGTCACTGTTTGCAGATGACATGATGTAACCGAAAGTGGGGTCTGGCTGCCCGCCGCTCAAAAGCCAATAAAGAGGCAAGGTTGGTGGAGAGGAAAGTTTGCTTTATTCTGCATGCCGACAACGGTGGGGGGAGGGCAGACACCTGTCCAAAGGCCGACTCCCCCTGACTGACAATCAGTGGGCAAGAGCTTTTGTAGGTGGAGGGAGGGGGCTACGTACAGAAGCAGCACTATCAGCTCTGACCGTCATCTTGAAATTAATCATGAGGTGGTCTGATCAGCGTCATCTTGATTGTTTTAAGTACAGTTACTCTTCAGTTCCAGGGTCGGTTTGTTCCCATTTTTTTGAGGCCAGTTCTTGGAACTGTGACAGCTTATGTCATGGTTACAGTCTGGTCATCATGTAGTTAATTCCTTCCACCTGGCGGGGGTTTCAGTATCTATAACACAGCTCACAGGATGTGGCTCAGAATATTACCTATAGCCCTTGAGAAGGAACTAAAGGTCCTTGACTATGCTTAATGACTAAATTATTATTATTTGGTCTCCTTTGACTGTTTTCCTTTGTTTCTGTATTTTCTCATTTCTCTGATTAAACTTATTCTTTGGCTAAAGTTTTTCCACAGACAAAAGGCAGGCTGAGGACGTGGGGTAATAGACCGTAGGGCCCTGCTCCATTTCAATGATACTATATATAGAAAATCCTAAAGACACCACCAAAAAAACTGTTAGAACCCATCAATGAATTCAGTAAAGTTGCAGATACAAAATTAATCTACAGAAATCTGTTGTTTTTCTATATGCTAACAATGAACTATTAGAAAGAGAAATTAAGAAAACAATCCCATTTGCAATTGCACCAAAAAGAATAAATACCTAGGAATAAATCTAACCAAGAAAATAAAAGACCTGTACTCAGAAAACTCTACGACATTGATAAAAGAAATTGAAGATGACAAAAACAGATGGAAAGATATACTGTGTTCATGGATTGGAAGACAATATTGTTAAAATAACCATACTACCCAAGGCAATCTACAGATTCAGTGCAACCCCTGTCAAAATACCAATGGCATTTTTCACAGAACTAGAACAAATAATCCTAAAATTTGTGTGGAGCCAAAAAAGATCCAGAATAGCCAAAACAATCTTGAAAAAGAAGAACAAATCTGGAGATATCACACTCCCTGATTTCAAACTATACTACAAAGCTACAGTAACAAAAGAGGATGGTACTAGCACAAAAACAGACCCATAGGTCAATGGGACAGAATAGAGAGCTCAGAAATAAACCCACGCTTATATTGTCAATTAATCTATGACAAAAGAGACAAGGATACACAATTTGGAAAAAGACTCTTCAATAAATGGTTTGAGGAAAACTGGACAGCAACATGCCAAAGAATCAAACTGGACTACTTTTTCACACCATATACAAAAATAAACTCAAAATGGGTTAAAGACTTAAATGTAAGACCTGAAACCATAAAACTCCTAGAAGAAAACAAAAGCAGTAAGCTCTTTGACATTGGCCTTAGCAGTATTTGGAGGGATATATCTCCTCAGGCAAGAGAAACAAAAGCAAAAATAAAATGGGACTACATCAAACTAAAAAGCTTTTGCACATTGAAGGAAACTATCAACAAAACAAAAAGGTCGTCTACTGAATGGGAGAAGATACTTGCAGCATTATTTACAAGAGCCAAGATATGGAAGCAACCTAAGTGTCTGTGGATGGTTTCATGGATAAAGAAGATGTGGTATATATATACACAATTACTGGTCATAAAAAAGAATGAAATCCTGCTATTCACAACAACATGAATGGACCTAGAGGGTATTATGCTAAGTGAAATAAGTCAGACAAAGAAAGAAAAGTACTGTATGGTTTCACTTATATGTGGGATCTAAAAAACAAAACAAATGAACAAACATAACAAAACAGAACAGACTCATAGATACAGGGAACAAATAAGTAGTTGCCAGAGGAAAGAGAGTTTAGGGGATGAATGAAATAAGTGAGGGAGTTTAAGAGGTACAAACTTCCAGTTACAAAATAAATGAGTCACAGGGATGAAATGTATAGCATGGGGAATATAGTCAATTTTATTGTAATATTGTAGTGTGGGATATAGGGTAACTAGATATATCAAGGTGATCATTTTTAATGCATAGAAATATTGAATCACTATGTTGTGTACCTGGAACTAACATAGTATTGTAGGTCAATTGTACTTCAATTTTAAAAATATGTAGACACTGGGAAGAAATGCATCGAAATGCATCAAAATTCTTATAATGGTTATATGTGGGGAGTAGGGATTATGGGTGATTGTTAATTTTTTTTACTTTATTTTTTATGTATTTCTAGTTATCTGAAATGAACATGTATTGCTTGAAAAATTAGAAAGAAAACAACAAATGTCATAAAAGGCCATTTATTTGGACAAAACAAGAGTTCCATCCACCAAATAATTATTGTAATAAATATACAAATCAAATTTCAAATATGAATGGCACCCACTTAGAAGGTGTACCCTTAGGTGTATATAGTTCATAGCCTACATCAGTCATATGTGGCAGTTCTGTGACTATTGATCCTACCAATTTTTCATTGTCCACCACCCCTGTTATACTTAGTCCTCTTAAAATGATTTAGATTTCATATTTACTTTAAAATTCACCTCCTTGCATTTATCCTTAATTACCTTTCCTCTCACTTTCTCCTACTCACTTGGCTAAACCACATACCTTGTTTAAATTCAACTCTGCCTACTTGGTGCATGCACTCACAGTGCTGAGCATGGGTGGAGAAAAATCCAATCATGCTAGCTGTTCTTTGCATTTATGATCACTAAATCAAACGCCCCTGAATACTCTGCATCTCTGATCAATACACTCTCCCACTTTCCTGCACAAATTTCATACATTTCCCTGGTTCCACAAACTTCCAACATCCTTCCCCCAACTAAATTTTCAACTGCCAACTTTTCTTCCGATTTCTTTTGCACGTCTTAAGCAATCAAGAAAATTTCCATAAGCTTCCACTAACATCTGCACTATTTGCATCAGTGCCTTATATAATATTCAAACTTGTCTGCTATTGCTACAAAAGAGCTCTTCAAGCTCCTAGCTAAGGCTAATTCCTCCACTTACATACTCAATCCATCCTTCCTGCCAACAATATTTTCCTCTCTCCCCAGAATCATTTATTTCTTTTCTCTTTACTAGTTTATGCCCAACAGTATGGGAACATTCTGCTATTTATCTCATACTAAAAAAAAAATAATTTCTCTTGATCACCATCTGAGCACTAAATACCACCCATTTCGTTCCTTATTTTCAAGCAAACTTCTTGAAAGTGTTGGCTGTACTCACTGTTGGCCATTTCTCTCCTCCCACTTGCTTCTAAACTCACAGCACCTACCTTATCTGGGTTACCAGTGACTTCTTTGCTAAATTAAATGGTGGTCTTTGTCCCTATCTTGACCTATTAGAACAACTTGACAAATTTTATTTTTTCTCTCCTCTTTAAAGTGCTTTCCTCACTTGCCTTCTGAACCCACCACACACAAACTTCCCTTGCTTTAACGCTTCTTCTGGCTACTCCTTCTTGGCTTCTTGGTATTCTTTTTTTTTTCTTCTTTTTTTTGGGGGGAGCTGTGCAGCTGTGGGATCTTAGTTCCCTGACCAGGGATCAAACCCGGGCCCTCGGCAGTGAAAGCCTGGAGTCCTAAACACTGGACCACCAGGGAATTCTCCTTCTTGGTCTTCTCTGCTACTTCCTTCTCACCTCCTCAATTTCTAGTCTTTGGAAGACCACAAGCTCCAAATTTGGAGCTTTTCTGTTTTCCAGCTGCACTAATTCCTAGGTAATGTTACTCGATTTCATAGTGTTAAATATTATGTATATACTATGAACTCCAGAATTGAAATCTTTAGCTCAAACCTCTCTCCTGAACTCCAGACTTGAATATCCAATTGTCTACTTAAGATTTCCACTAGTTCTAAAGTTTAAAACGTATCCCAAATAAAATATGTCCAAAACGAAATTTGCCATCTTTCCATCTTTCCTTTCAAACCTGCCCCTCTTTCTGCCTTCCTCACATTAGTTAATGATAACTCCATCCTTCTCAGTTAGTTGCTCAAGCTAAAGCCTTGGTGTCACACTTAATTCTTTTTCTCATTTCTCACCTTCTGTCAATTAACAAATTATGCCAATTCCTTCTTTAAAATATATGTATAGAATGTCCTTGTTCTTAGTAAATAAGGTCTGAAATATGTAATAGTACTAGAGCATGGCGTATCCAACATACTCTCAAATGGTTCAGAAAAAATAATATGATGAAAGATAAAGAAGAATATTCATAGGAAGTAAATGAGGTAAAATGTAAACAGTCGATGAGTCTGGTTCAAAAGTATATGGGAGTTCTATGTAATACTCTTGAAGTTTTCTCTAGGTTACAAAACATGTACCTAAAATCCACTATTCATCAGCTCCACTGCTACTACCTGGACCATCACCTCTTAACTTCAGGCTAATCTCAATATAACAGCCAGGTAAATCTTATTACAGCACGAATCAGGTACTTCCACGCCTTTGCTCAAAATCCCCCAGTGGCGTTCCATCTTACTTAGAATGAAGACTGAAGTGCCTTTATGATCTATAAGGCCCTATGTGATTTGCCCCTAAGACCCTGTTAGTCCTTTAATCTCAACCACAACTCTTCCCTTCACTCCCTGCCCAGCAGCCACATGCGCTTACTCCTTGATGCTCCTGAAGGGAACTAGGCAAGTTGCTGCCCCAGGGCCCTTTCAGGTAACATTCCTTCTGCTGAGAAATTCTACTCTGAAAATTATTCACAGGGCTTACTTCCTAACTTTTTTCAGGTCTTTTATCAAATATCACCTTCTAAGTCTTTCTTGGATGCCCTATATTAGATTTTTAAATCCCCTCCACTCTACTTCAAAATTTCTTTCTTTCCACTTTTTATTTTTTTCCTCCAGCACTTAACACCAACATTGTGTATGTATTTACGTACTAATCTAGTTTATTTTCTATCTACCCCTAGAATGTAAGCTCCACAAAGGCAGATATTTTTGTCCGTTTGTTAACTCTTATATTCCTAGCATTTAAAACAGATGTATAGAATGTACTCAGTAAATATTTGTTGAATAAACTAATGAATAATTTATCAATCTCACTATACCTTATGAAACTGTATAAATCATCAATTATACTGTTACATTATTATCAAACCCACTAGAAAGTGGTTACCCAAATCTCCAGGATATCTGGATCCTCAGTGGGCCATTAACTCAGGATAATCCCATGCTTCATGATGTAAAGGGGTAGAAAATGATGTTTTTCTTTCTTCTCAACTCTTCATTCTATCTTTTCTTTTTGGTTCACAATTTTGCAACTACTCCAAACACTTCTGTCACTGTGCTTTTGGCTCTGTTTGGATATATAGTTTTATGCCTGACATGGCTGCTGATAAGTACACATCTCTGAAATCCTCTGATAAATTCACTTCGACTTTGTGCTCTTTTCCTATTTCCCTTGGGTTTGTGTCGCAGTCTAGGCATATTGGAGTCTTTTCTTTATTCTTTGTCTTATATTAAAATTATCTACCCTTTCTCTGTCCTTATTTATCTCCTTTTCAGAAGGTATTAACATTTTCTGGATACTTTAAAAATTAATTTCATAGGCTGCCACCATTCTGCCTCGCTTTGGATAATGACTTTCTTAAATACTGTTTTGAATTGACCCTTTGTTTACAAAATAACTGTGCCAGTAATGACGTCAGGTTGTAGATGGGTTTGCAGTGGGAAGAGATCATGTGGATTGAAGAACTTCTTAACTGGATTCCTACAAAGAGTGTTCCAGACTGGCTGAATGAGCTCAGTGGAACACAGTTTTGTTTTGTTTTTTTTTTTGGAACACAGTTTTATTGGCCATTTGGAAATACTCCAAGAAATCTCTGAGAAAGCAAAAGAGATAGTTACTTGTGAATTTCTTCTTCCTCGTTTATTTCACTACCCATACCTATTTCCAGCTGAAAAATTTGTGAGAAATCATCAAAATCAAGTTTATATGTGACCATGTTTCAGTTCAGAATCATCATGATGCAAGCAGCAGAAAAGCCAGCTGAAACTGGCAAAACTCATAAAGAAGATTTATTAGCTTGTGAAAGTTCGAAAAGTAGGTTTCAGGATTCACCCAAAGTTTCCATCAAGGGTTTGGTTTCTTTCTTTTCCTCTCTTCTGCTGCCCACATATTGGCTTCACTCTAAGGTTGATTGCCCTAGTGGTTGTAGACTAGCTACCTATGTCTTGGTTCACCAATTAGAAAAGAAAGTACTTGTGTCTAGAAGTTCGATGCAAGGGTTCTAAAACTTACCCCAGATGGACTAGCTTAGGTTATGTGCCCAACATCCTCATCCTAACCAACTTCTGTGGCCAAGAAGAATAAAATGTCCTCATTTAGCCAACCAGGACCCATCCTGGGTATTAAACTTGACGAAATATTTTCCCAAAGCCAATGGTCTTCATGAACAAACTATAGATATCTGTATTCGTCAGAGTCCCCAAAAGAATCAGAAGTCACACTCTAGATTAGGATAATTTGAGGTGAGGTGTATTTGTTTTTGCTTTTTTTGTTTTATTCAAAAGGCCAAATAACAAAGGGGTATTGTAGAACCATAAGGCCTAGCACAGGAACTTGGAGAGAGCAGCAGCAGAGCCATTACTGACCCTGGGACCAAAGGAAGAGGGGAGGGAACCTGGAAGAAGAGTCTTGTGGGAGATAGTGTGCTGAAAGGAGCAATGAGCCATTAGGAACACAGGTAACTTCAGAGGAGCTTGAGAAGGATCTAGGGGAACTAGTACTCTGATATCCTTGTTTTCTCCTGTTTCTACTCGGGCTTCCCATTGTCCAATCCTAAAAGCACTGATGGTGCAGGAGGTCTGTTGATGTCGCCCATACTGGTCAGTCTTCCAGGGCAGGGTGCACAATGGAAAGGGGCAGAGAATAGCGGTGGGAGGACAAATGGCTCATACTCTGCACAGTATCTGAATCAAACTTTGGGTACTGTGAGGAAAGTGGAAGGAGATAATACATCCTGAGGAGACAGCCAGTCAATGTTCCTTATAGACCAGAAGTATTTTACTCACTAATCTTACTAAGGACTCCTAAGATACTTAAGGAAGCACCTGTATTCCAAAAAACAGACAAAGCCTCTTAAAAATACATACAATATCACATTATACGCATATGAGAATTCTCCTACCCCAATGACTAGAAGCATGGACCAACTATTTTTCTTAATTAACCATATTTATTGTCATCATACGTATCAACAACTACATCAAGAATATTAGCTAATTGGGCTTCCCTGGTGGCGCAGCGGTTGAGAGTCTGCCTGCCAATGCAGGGGACACGGGTTCGAGCCCTGGTCTGGGAAGATCCCACATGCCGCGGAGCAACTAGGCCTGTGAGCCACAACTACTGAGCCTGCGTGTCTGGAGCCTGTGCTCTACAACAAGAGAGGCCGCGATAGTGAGAGGCCCGCGCACCGCGATGAAGAGTGGCCCCCGCTCTCCGCAACTAGAGAAAGCCCTCGCACAGAAACGAAGACCCAACACAGCCATAAATAAATAAATAAATAAATAAATAAAATTAAAAGAATATTAGCTAATTGATAAGACATATTGCATGACTTCTAGGAAAGCTTCCTAGACAAAAATATTTTGCACATGAAAGATTATCATGTGGATGAGAGAGACCTCCGATTACCTATCTTTCTTGAACATAAAATAAGAGAAAAGGAAGTTACTTTCAGCATGAAATATTTAGATTAAATAGAGGGAGAAATTCTTGACTGTAGGATCTGTTAAATCCCAAAGTTTTTACCCCCTGAATTTTTTTGAGCACAGTTTTGTGATTCCTCTGCTTATGTTCTAAGAGAAATCTGGCAACCAACAGGGCCTGCAATGGATATAAAAATTAATTTTCCTCTCCAGGTGCAGAACCAGAGCCCTCAGATTCCTCTCCAGCCTTCACGTGGCATGACAGGGACACAAACATAGAATGATAGTAAAGACCAGAAAAGGCAAGACTCAAAATCCAGGAAGATAAGCAGAGTTAGGGCTCAGAATATTCATTCATTTATTCATTCAATATTTACTGAGTGCCTACTATGTATAGGTCAGGCAATGTTCTTTGTGCTAATTAAAGCAGTGAACAAAACAGGAGACATCTTTGCTTTCCTGAAGTTATCTTCTAGAGGGGGAAGAAGACAATATACACACAAATATAAACTATACTGGATAATGATAGATGCTATGGAGAAAAATATAAAACAGAGAAAAGATAAAAGTTGTGCCCAATAAATGGCTGAATTTTTAGTTAGGGTGGTCAGGAAAAACAGCACTGAGAATGTAACTTCTGGGAAAAGTCCTAAAGCAAGTAAATCAAGAAGTAATAGTATAACTGGGAAAAGCATCCCAGGGGGAGGAGAGAGCAAGTACAAAGGCCCTGAGGTTGAAAATTTGTTCTATCTGAGGAATAGGTAGGAAGCTGGAGTAGCTGGAGTGCAGCGAGTGATGGGGAGAGCCATAGGAGATGAGCTCAGAGAAATGCTGAGCAGTAGTGGAGGACAGCTCCTTTCGTCCTGGTTAGTCATTTTGGCACCCTTGTTGTCACTCTGGGTGATAGAGGAATTCACTGGACAGTCCTGAGCATAAGAATGGCATGATGTAACTTGTATTTTAGGAAAACTCTGGCTACTGTGTTGAGAATAGCCTGAATTATCAAAGGCAAAAGCAGAAAAACAAATTAGGAGGCCATTGCAACAGAACAGGTGAGAGATGATTGTAGCCTGGAGCAGCATGATGGCAGTGTGGGTGGTGAGAAGTGATTAGATTCTGAATGTATGTATGTATGTATGTATTTATTTATTTATTTATTTATTTATTTATTTATTTATTTATTTATTTTTGGCTGTGTTGGGTCTTCGTTTCTGTGCGAGGGCTTCCTCTAGTTGCGGCAAGCGGGGGCAACTCTTCATCGCGGTGCACGGGCCTCTCACTATCGCGGCCTCTCTTGTTGCGGAGCACAGGCTCCAGACGCGCAGGCTCAGTAGTTGTGGCTCACGGGCCTAGTTGCTCCGCGGCATGTGGGATCCTCCCAGACCAGGGCTCGAACCCGTGTGCCCTACATTGGCAGGCGGATTCTCAACAGCTGCACCACCAGGGAAGCCCCTGAATGTATTTTGAAGTGAGAGATTTTAAGATTTATTGACAGACTGGTTGTAGCTCATGAAAGAAAAGTCATTAGGACCTTAAGACCAGCAGAGTGTTTCCAAAGGATTCCATGAAAACATGAGTTCTAACAGGTCTGAGATTGGAAGTGGGCCATTCTCCTGGAGCAATTAACAAGTGAAACTCTGGGCCAGTTGGGATGGATAGACTAACAAAGTTTCTTAACCCAGGATAAGATCCAGAGTGAGTTAACGTGAGGCAAGAGTGGCTGAGGAAAAAGTGATTGGCAGATCTATACCAGGTGATCAACACAGTTTTAGTCAGGGAGGCCTCAAGATGCCTAGAAACATGAATCGTGATCATTCTGACTCTAGTGGACTTTGAGTATTGGGCAGCAACTTGATCATCGTGGAACAAAGAAGCAATTCATTGGTTCTGGAAGACATCTAGTTACAGAGAATCAGACACATCGCTAGGACACCCAGGCTGGAGCTGGACCAACATCATAACCAATTTGGTGCTTAGATATTGAGCTATTGTCCTAATGCTCTTTGTATCGTCTCCGCTAAGCCAGGGCTGATCTCAGAGGTGAGGCTGGGATCAATCCAGCTGGAGAGTACAGCAGATTACATGACTGGAAGCCAAGCAAGTTAAGACCCTGAGGCTTATTGCTCTCAAAGACTCGAGTGCTAACAAGACCTGAAGGTCAACCATAAACTACAGAGGACACTCTTGTCCTTCTGGGGCTTCCGCAGCCTCTGCTGCCTCGGCTGCTGCTCCAGTGACTTTGTGGTGGTGCATTCAGTCTGGTCACTATGTATATCATGGAGGTGGCTCCCTCGGACTTCTTTGGACAGGGTTTCTCCCACTCCTGACCGTTACTGAAGTTGGAGAAAAGAAGTGCATTCCCAGATAGAGAAGCTCAGACTGTGAAAGCCATGGAAGTAAAAAATTATTTGGCATGTGTAGAAATGGTGAGGAGTCATATTTTTTTGGAAACATGGGGATGGTGAAAGGTAAATCCAGGAAGAATGCCTTTAAAGACCAGGGTGAGAAATCCCTATGGGGAGTCATTAGCACTTTGGGAGGAAGAGAGTAACAGTATGAGTGCTGCAGTTTAAAAAGCATTATCAACCATCTTTGTGAAGGTGTCTTAGTCTGCTGAGGCTGCCATAACAAAACACCACAGACTGTGTGGCTTAAACAACAGAAACACATTTTCTCATAGCTCTGGAGGCTGGAAATCCAAGATTAAGGTGCCAGCAGGGTTGGTTTCTACTGAAACCTCTTTCCTCGGCTTGCAGACAGCTGCCTTCTTGCTGTGTCTTCACATGCACACTCATCCTTGGTGTCTCCTCCTCTTCTTATAAGGACACGGGTCATATTGGATTAGGGACCCACTCTTATGACCTCATTTAACCTTCATTACCTCTTTAAAGGTTGTATCTCCAAATATAGTCCCATTGTTTAGGGCTTCAACATATGAATTTTGGGGAGATACAATTCAGTCCATAACAGAGGGGTGTGAAAACAGAGGCAAGGATACAATTGTAAGTTTCTAAGTGGGAGGAAATTGGGATCTGAACGAAGGTAATCATAATGGAAAGGAAATGAAGATGGGTATGAAAGACATTTCCTGGGTAAAAGCTACAATGAGCAATTGGTTGAATACAGAGGCCAAGAGAGAGGAATCAGTGATAAATCACAAGTATTGAGCCTGAGTGACAAGGAGAATGATATTGTCCTTAAACAAAAATACGGCCTCTTTATATGTGTATTTGCCTCTTTCACTTTGTCCTTCATTTATTTTCTCTAGAAACCATCTCCACCCCATTATCTTTCTCTACTTCCCATCTCCAATTTACTACAGCAACAGAAATTCTGACATGCTCTACAAGGTTAATCTTCCTTAAGACAATGCCAGGAAACAAATCTTTCATGTCACTTTTACTGTACCTTTTCTGCCCCTCTTCCTACATTTTCAGGCATTGCAATTGTTTCTTTTGATTGCTTTATTTGTTTACTAATTCATATGTTTTTCTTGGTTAACCTTCTCCCCTCCCATCTTTGCTGTCATTTCTTATTATTGCCCTTAGAATCATTATGTGCAAGCTATTGCTTGATAGTGTACATGTAAAGAGATCATTTTAAAAGAGGGAAGCATAATACAAATAAAGAAGTATTCCTTTACAAAGTATGAAATGTGCTTTTGAAACTAAATTTTCCAAAGTGCTACTGACTAAAATATGAATCGGTTAATATAAACTCAGGAATGAGGGAACAAACCCAGGTAGGATATTATAAGAATGAAGGCTTAGATAAATTTGTGCACAATTATTAGAAAATAAATTATAATGGAAATTGTATTATTTGAGGGTATTTTCCTAAATTTTTGAGATTTATGTAACAGCAATATTTTCCAAATACTATATCTGAATAATCTGGGGATCTTAATAGAAATATGGGGGGGTTTTTTGGACCCCCAACCTCCTACATTTTGATTTTCTAGGTCTGAGATAAGGCATGGAAATCTGTACTTTAAATAGACTCAGGAAGTCTGGACACCTAGCCAGGTTCAGAATCAATTACAGAGGGGATAACTATACTCCAGTGGCTGACATAAGAGCCAAATACTGACAATGCTGGTTTTGATCTGACAAGTTTAGAAACTATTGTAATTTCTTCATACTAAAAATGGCTGATGAGAAATCCTGCTGACTTTGCTATCCAAAGTTGACAAAATGGAACCATCTATAGGCAACTCTAGGAAAGAAATGTCATGCTAATAGAGTGAAAAATGAGATCCCTGCCCCCAAACAAAAACAAAACAACAAAAATTAAAAACTGTTGCATCTGGGTAAAAATACCTTCTCATTATATTTAGAAAACTCTGATCATAGTAGACAGACAAAAGTATTTCTTAGTTTACATACTGTTTGTCAGGTGCTGAAGATAAAAAATAATAAATAAGCTTCAACTTCATTTGTAAGACAATCGAACCACTTCTACCCCTATTATATAGGAATTTACAATTAGAAATTAATATTGATAATAAATCTTACAAAGAATTCTAATGTTTTTGAATTGTACAAAAATATATGCCAACGTATTAACACTTAGCAAATTAAAAATTAAGCGTGCAAATGAATATTGTTGTTGTGCTTATTGAAAGAAAATTTGCAGCTTCAAACATCCATAAAGAGTAATTACTATGATACTGCACATGATTCAGCCAGGATATTTGATTCCATCGAATGTGAAAGTAACCACCCAAATCACCCTACAATCTGAAGATACATTTATCTTCTCCTTTGTTACTGAAAGCAAAACAAAAACAAAACTCAAATCCTCAGAAGTATTACTTCCTTTTATTTTTGCCTCCCCAGAGCCATCAAGTTGAAACACTTACAGCGAGCTTTAATTTGTATTTATCTTTAAATAACATGCTTATATTGCTAATTCTTTACTTTGATATATTAGGCATTATCTGTTGACTTTTCACCATGGAAGACAAGCTTTTAAACCTATTCCAATACTCCTCTCTACCTCTCTTGTACACACATACACTTCCTGTCCTCTGTGTTCCTAATAGATTTTAATCATAATTCTACTTTGATATATATCCAGAATTTACAATATCATGGCCAGGTGAGTGAAATTCACAGCTGAACCACAGATTAAGCTGTGACTATTCATCATTCCCTGTACAATTCCTTGGTTTCCCTGGCGTTAACAATTTCCTTGTTACTTTGTTAGTGTATTTTTAATGAATTTTTTACAGTCTCAACACCCAGGTTTCCCTGTCAGTAGTCGAAATCTCCTCTCAATATACACAAATGAATCAAGTATCCCATCAGCTATTGTACCTTTGTGGGGGAATGACAAGTCAGTCATATTCCTTCAAAACCTAAAATTTTAGCCAGACTCATGTTTTTCATAAAAAGGGCCTGGAGAATAACAGTGGGGAAAAGAAACCTTAGGAAACACAGCTACCACGGTCATGAAATGTAAGTGGTTTCTCTCTTCTGGCACCTCAGCTGGATAGATTTTTGCCTGGTGGGATGACCCAAACCTTCATTCTGAAAAATCTGAGCTCTTGGTGGTATTGTCTTTAATGCATTCCTGCAGTGCTCAATTTAGCACTACTAGGTAAGGGAATACACACGACATCCCAGTAAATCCCCTAGGTTCCAATCATAACTTTTCATGTCTCATTGAATAATAGCAACACAATTGCCCCTGGAATTGGTGCTCAGTAGGGAAACCCTTTTCTTTCTTCCTGTTGCAGAAGCCCAAGGAACCTGCAATGGCCAGTGGAGAGTATCAATTTCCAATTTGTTGGAATCACAACCATGTTTCCTGGTGGACTCACTCCTCTTCTAGGCCATGGGACCTTCAAACCCACAGTGTGTAAGGTTGTGGGCACCTTAAGCAAAAATTCTTCCAGTGCCGATTAGATATATATAATACCCAGTTCAAGGTATGTAACCCAGACAGCGCAGTCACTTGTTGTGTTAGTTTCCTAGAGCTGAAGTAACAAAGTACCCACAAACTGGGTGGCTTAAAACAACAGAAATTTATTCTCTCTCCATCTGGAGGCTAGAAGTTCCAAATCAAGGTGTTGCCAGGGCCATGTTCCCTGAAAACCTTTAGGGAAGAACCTGTTCCATGCCTTTCTCTTAGGTTCTGGGGTTGCTGACAATCCTTGGCATTCCTTGGCTTACACATCACTCCAATTTCTACCTCTGTTGTCACCTGGTGTTCTCCCAGTGTGTCTGTATTTGTGTCTCTTCTCTTTTTATAAGGACATCAGTCATATTGGGTTAAGGGCCCACCATGCTCCAGAATAACCTCATCTGAACTAATTACATCTACCATGACCCTATTCCTAAATAAGGTCATATTCCGAGGTTCCAGGAATTTTGGGAGACACTATTCCATCCCGTATACCTCTGGTTCCATGGGCAGGTGTTTAGTTTCTATCAGGACCAAGAAAATTCTTTCCCAGCCAAGAATGGTTGTTGGTAGAAGAGAGCATGACCTTACGCCCAAATCCTAAGGGTCTGCACTGCCATTCTCTTGACTGGGGCTTTTCAGAGGCTCCACACAGAATCTATGTCTTTCCAGATACTTCTATTACCCACTGCGTCATAAGGGCCAAGGGTCAGGCCGCTGCCACAGCCTGGACCTGCTGCAGAGCCTTTTCTTCCTCTGAGCCCTACTTAAAACAATCAACTTTATGGGTGGCGGTAAATGGGCTGGAGCATCTTGACCAAATGTGGCGCGGATCACCTCTAAAATCCAAGGAGGCTTCTGGAGGGTGAACACATGGAGGTGCTGGGAGGGTGACATTTGCCTGGAGAGGGCAGGGGAGCCCCTCACCCCATACCTTACCCCGTGAGTCTCTAACATTTGGCTGAAGTGGCGTCAGTCCTGTGGGGCTGAGCCCTCACCCTGCAGGGTCTGCGCTAACCCTGGGGAAGTCAGTGCCAGCACTGATGCTGGGACACCATCTACTGTCCATGCAGAATCCGAGAAGCTCTCCATGTGGAAACCACATCCCCTTGGTGTCAGACGCATTGTGAGCACAGCAATGAGTGTCTTCTTCGGGGGAGGCTCAGAGAATGGCACCTTTAACCGCACTTATGGGGGACGTAAAGACCTCAGCCTGCACTCAGAGGAGGAGAGACACAGACACAGAGGAGAAGCCATGTGAAGATGGAGGCAGAGATGGGAGGGATGTGACCACAAGCCCAGGGATGCCTGGAGCCCCCGGAAGCTGGAAGAGGCAGGAAAGACCCTCCCCTGGAGCCTCTGGAGGGAGCAGGGCCCTGAGACACCTTGATCTCAGACTTCTGGTCTCCAGGACTGGGGGAGGATAAATATCTGTTGTTTAAGCCCCCAGTTTGGGGTATTTTGTTACAGCCGCCCCAGGACTCTTACCCACTGATAATATCCCCACATTCATTCCCGTGTCCCATTTTTCCATGTGTGTAAATCCTTCCTCCAACAGAGAGAAACAAGATTCCTGTCACCCTCATTAAATCCATTCATTAGCTTAAAAAAACCCCAAAAATCCAAGGAGACTCACTATTACACAACCTGCCCCATGGTGGGCTGGGCAAGGTACAGCAACACGTCTCTTACTCTGGAAGAGATATTCTGATTGCCTCCTATCACTGGACCTCTAGAAGCTTAACCTGTGAGGCAGGTTCTTGAACATCTAGAACATTTATCTGCCATCTTTGAGTAGTTAATATATATTACTAAAGAATTTAGGGCGCTTACTACTTCTTGCTCACCAAGTCCAATTAAAATAATGTCAACAATGTAATGGATCGATGTGATGTTCTGTGGAATATTGAAATGATTGATGCTCCCCTAGACTATGTTATGATAGTGGGAGAATGGATATAATCCATTAAAAGTATACTTTGGCCTCTGCCACATAAATGCAAATTGCTTCTAATTTTCCTTGAAAATAGGAAAAATTGCCAGGCCAGTAACTTCATACCAAGTACAAGGGCTGTTTTTATTTGCTCCAGCACAGATACCATATCTGGAAATGCAGCCATAATTGGTTTCACTGCTTGATTAAAGGTGCTATAATCTACTGTTATTCTTTGTAACCCATCTGGCTTTTGCTCAGCTAAAACAGATATGTTAAACGAGAATATGGTAAGAATCACTAGGCTTGCACCTCTCAAGCCTCTGATGGTGGCACTTATCTCGACAGTTACCCAGGTATGTGGCATTGCATATTGTTTACTCTCTTGGAGGAAGGTGGAGGGTAAGGGGGAGCAATTCAATTCCAGGGGTTTCCAGTCTGCCTTTTCTTCCAGAATGGACCTTACTCCGTATATCAGGGAGCTAATTTAGAGATCAATCTTGTACTAATTGTATCTGTTTCCCCACTGGACATTTTGGAACTAGGATAATAACTATGGAATAATGTTTGTGGGTTTAAATATGTTATTAGGAAAGGTCTTCAACGTATACAGGAGAGAGAACTACCGTATATCCATCCAATTCTAGAAGACAGACTTGGACAAGACTGTTACAGACTCCACAAGTCTCTACTTTGACAATGGACTAGGTGTTGCGGGGTCTCCCAGAATCAGGACAGAATCCTATTACTTCTTGAAGAACTGAGTATTTCCCTTTCTCCAGTAATCCTGCTAAATAGCCTCAGATTCTCCGAAGAAGCCTCAGGGAAAGATTCATTGTTTTCATCTATGGTCAGTTTACAAGGCCCTTCCTTAAAGAAACCCATTTGCCCCCTCAGTCTAAAGACTCAGAGTTTGCAAAGTGGTTTGGGTGTGAAAATTAATTAAGAGGCTGTGAATCCCCATGTTGGCCATTTGAATTCTGTTTCTGCCAAATACACCTAAATTTTTCTTCCTATAGAAAATTGTTCTTCCTATATGTCATTTCCCAGAAGAATTTTGAAATTGATTATCTTACAGGTATTGATGTCATGAAAGAGAAATCTGATAAAGTTGATTCTTAATTTGAGTCTCTTTTGTTTGTAGGTATTATTTTCTCTTTCAAATAGCATTTAAAATCTTTCCTTTTACCTTAATATTATGAAATTTCATAGGATGATGTATCTAGTTATGGCTAGATTTTTTTTTTAATTGTGTTTTTCTTATAGCTGAGACATTCTCTTCTACTTTTTACTTAAAAATTTCACTTCCACCTTATCTTTGTTCTTTTTCTGGTAGAATATGTATGGAATATTAGACCTTCTAAGTGGCCCTCTGCATCTCTTACCTCAGCTCTCATTTTTTTGAAATCTCTTTTTAATATACATTCTAGAAGAATATATGACAAGTTTTGGTCTTTAATTTTTATTTCAGCAATCATAATTTTAATCTTTAAGCATTCTTTCTTATATGATGCTTTTTATAGCATTCTGTTTTTATTTATGGATGTAATAATTTCTCAAATCTCTCTCAGAATATTAATCTGGCTTCCTGAACTATCTGTCTCCTCTAAGCACATTTTGCTTGTTTACTTGTGTTGGCTCTTTTTAAAAATATTTATTTATTTTTTATTGGGGTATAGTTGCTTTGGAATGATGTGCTATCTCCTGCTGCACAGCGAAGTGAACCAGCCATATGTGTACACATATCCCCTCCCTTTTGGATTTCCCTCCCATCCAGGTCACCACAGAGCACTGAGTAGAGTTCCCCATGCCATACAGCAGGTCCTCATTAGTTATCTATTTCATACCCAGTGGCATATATATGTCAATTCCAATCTCCAAATTCATCCCACCCTCCCCCTTTCCCCCCCTGGTGTCCACACGTTTGTTCTCTACATCTGTGTCTCCACTTCTGCTTTGCAAATAGGTTCATCTGTACCATTTTTCCAGATACCACATATATGCATTAATATATGATATTTGTGTTTCTCTTTCTGGCTTACTTCACTCAAACAACCCAATCAAAAAAATGGCAGGAGATCTAAATAGACATTTCTCCAAAGAAGACATGCAGATGGCCGAGAGGCACATGAAAAGATGCTCAACATCACTAATTATTAGAGAAATGCAGACCAAAACTACAATGAGGTATCACCTCACACTGGTCAGAATGGCCATGATCAAAAAATCTACAAACAATAAATGTTGGAGAGGGTGTGGAGAAAAGGGAACCCTCTTGCACTGTTGGTGGGAATGTAAACTGATACTGCCACTATGGAGAACAGTATGGAGGTTCCTTAAAAAACTAAAAATAGAACTACCATATGACCCAGCAATCCCACTAGTGGGCATATACCCTGAGAAAACCATAATTCAAAAAGACACATGCACCCGAATGGTCATTGCAGCACTGTTTACAATAGCCAGGACATGGAAGCAACCTAAATGTCCATTGACAGATGAATGGATAAGGAAGATGTGGTACATTTATACAATGGAATATTACTCAGCCATAAAAAGAACAAAATTGGTTCTTCTTTATACCACCAATTCTTCTCATATAACTGGCAATCCTTGGGTATCAGTTTGCATTTAAGAAAAAGGACAAGGGACTTCCCTGGTGGCGCAGTGGTTAAGAATTCGCCTGCCAATGCAGGGGACACGGGTTCAGTCCCTGGTCCCAGAAGATCCCACATGCCGCAGAGCAACTAAGCCTGTGCGCCACAACTACTGAGCCTGCGCTTTAGAGCCCGTGAGCCACAACTACTGAGTCCATGCACTGCAACTACTGAAGCCCAGGTGCCTAGAGCCCATGCTCCACAACAAGAGAAGCCACCGCAATGAGAAGCCCGTGCACTGCATCAAAGAGTAGTCCCCACTTGCTGCAACTAGAGAAAGCCCATGCGCAGCAACGAAGACACAACGCAGCCAAAAATATAAATAAATAAATAAATAAATAAATAAATAAATAAATAAATAAATAAATAAATTTATTTTAAAAAAAAAGAAAGAGGACAAGATAGTTGGTGTGAGTTTTCTTTCTATTGTATATAAATGTCCTTTATTCTTGCTACCATTTTTCCTGATTAATCATTCTGACCGGGAGTTCTGTGTGGGCAGGGTGGGCCATGTATCATATAACAGGCACTCTTGCTGAGTGATTGCCCACTTGCAAGTTGCTCAATTTCCAGATTGAGGAGAATTTTGCTCTCTTGGGCATAACCATTGACACTGGAAGCCTTAGTTTCTTTTGGAAAGTTCATTAAAATTCTTTAGGAAGAGTCATAAACTTTGCTTCCCCTCTTTTCTCCCCTCCCCACATCCTGCCACGTTAGTCCTAGGCAAATTGGGACGGACAGTCACCCTAGTTAGGCTACCTGTGTTGGCACATGAGGTGGGATGGAGGTCTAGGAGGGCCTCCTGGTATCTTTGTCCTATATACAGATCTTTAATGAACCTCCCCTTTTCAGCACTACTTCCCATTCCTACTCTGCTTACTTCTCTGACTTTGAGGCAGGAATCCCTATTGGGTACCTTGTTTACAGACATCATCTGCATAGGATAGTCTCTCGGTTATGACTTTCTTGGCTGATTTCATTCATCAACATACACCCTTCAGTCTTCCAGAAATGCCTTGGCGCCTCTCTTATACTAAAGATACGCTCTCCTATTATCTGTCTCATTTTGTGGTTATTCCTTTTTCATGCTTCTATTTCTTTTATTTCATTGGAATGTCAGATGGATGAGAGGCAAATAAGTGTGCTACTTGCTGTCTTGAACCAGATGCTTCTTCTCATGTCATATTAACAAGATACTATGTGTGGCTTGGTACATTTTGTCATGAAAAAATTTTAAACAAATACAAAAGTAGAGAGAACGCCCAATATACCCATGACCTAATTTTAACAATCTTCAAGATTTTGCTTTATCCAAATTTTAAACATGTTTTCCTTTGATAAAGTATTTTAAGGCAAATCTTAGGTATCAAATTATTTCACCCTTACATACTTCAGTATGCATCTCTTTAAAAAATGGTATTTTTTTAAACACAACTGTAGTATCGTTATCAGTGACAAAATTAAAATTCTTTGATGCATCTAATATGCAATCTGTAATTAAATGTTCATAATTGGTTGTGAAATGCTTTTTTTTTTTTAATGCTTCGGAACATTATTATTTATTTATTTATTTATTTATTTATTTATTTTTTTGGCTGTGTTGGGTCTTCGTTTCTGTGCGAGGGCTTTCTCTAGTTGCAGCGAGCGGGGGCCACTCTTCATCGCGGTGCGCGGGCCTCTTACTGTCGCGGCCTCTCTTGTTGCGGAGCACAGGCTCCAGACGCACAGGCTCAGTAGTTGTGGCTCACGGTCTTAGTTGCTCCGCGGCATGTGGGATCCTCCCAGACCAGGGCTTGAACCCGTGTCCACTGCATTGGCAGGCAGACTCTCAACCACTGCGCCACCAGGGAAGCCCTGAAATGCTTTTTTTTTTACAGTGATTTTCTTTTCTTTTTTTTTAAACTCAGGCTTCAAACAGGGTCCACACAATGCATTTAATTGTTGAATTTCTTAAGTATATTTATATCTGGAGCAATTGCCCTGCTCCTTGCTCTTGATTTCTCCTGCCGTTTACTTCTTACTGAAACTGGGTCAATTGTCTTGCATAATGCCTGACATTCTGGATTTATCTCTTTGCTTCTTCATAGTCTTAGTTCATGCAAATGGAAATTGGGTCCAAAGTTCTGATTAAGTTCAGGAACACCTTCATGTTACAAATTTTTCATCTGTGCTGTTGAGTGCTTGACGTCACCTCATATAAGGAGACACATGATGTCTGGCTATTCTTTTTGTGAAGTTCAAAATGACTGGTGGGCTCAGATGACAAAACCTGATACTTTTATTGTAATGTTCGCTTTTAACCTATCTTTTGATGGGTTTACTCAATGATGACCGTCGTTTGATTAATTATTTCACTAAGCATTGCAAAATGGTGATTAAAAAAAAAAGAAGAAAAAAACTTGATCATTTCTTCTACATTTAGCAGTTGGGAATCTTCTGTAAGAAAGCCTTTGCTTCCTCAGTTGGAGTTACCCAGACATACAGTTTGTTCAGGAAAGACAGAACAAACACTTAGTTATTTTCTCTCAGTTTCCAATTTTCAGAGTAAGAACTTCATGCTCTGGTTAAGTCCAGTGGTAGTTATTGTTTCTGTAAAAACTATTGTTCTCTCAATTTCTGCAATTGTCACACAGATTTTTTTCTCTAACAGAATCATTGTTTAAGAGAGTATTCAAATAGTCACATGGAAGGGTACTTTGATTTCTGGTATGTTGTTTATTTCTAGTTTTATTACTTACTGTTTTTTTAAAACTTCCTCGAAATATGATAAACATCACATTTAAAGTGTTCATTTTTATCAGTTTTGACATGACATACATGTCTATGTATATTCTTCTTAACAATCAAGGTAAAAAAATATTTTCACTACCCTGCAGAAATTCCTTGTGCCCCTTGGTAAACCATCTTTCCCTCTCTAGGCAACCATTGTTCTACTTTCAGTCATGATGGATTAGTTTGCATTTTATAGAATTTTGTAGAAATGGAATCATATAATATGTATCCTTTTTATTGCTTGGCTTCTTTTACAAAGCATAGTGATTTTGAGATTCATTCATATTGTCGCTTATATCAATAAGTTTTTCCTTTTTATTGTTGAGTAGCATGCTATTATATGAATATGAAACAATTTGTTTATCCATTCAGCCACTGATAGACATCTGGGTTGTTTCCAGTTTGAGTAATTACAAATAAAGCTGCTGTGAATATTCTTGTATAAGTCTTTGAGTGGATGGATATTTCCTTTACTCTTGGGTAAATACCTAAGAACAGAATTTTTTTTTTTGTCATTTTGTAGGTATATTTTTAACTTTTTAAGGAAACTGTCAGCCAGTAAGTTCTTTTTTAACCACTCTGTGGATCTCAGCCTTTTAATTGGCATGTTTAGAGCTTTTCTGTCCAACACAGTAGCTACTAGCTACATGTTGCTATTGAGCATTTGAAATATGCCTAATCTGAACTGATATGCCCTTTAAGTGTAAAATACAAACTGTATTTAAAGACAGTCCAAAAATGTAATATATTTAATTAATAATTTTTATATTGATTACATATTGATTCAAATGTAAAATTAGAGGGACTTCCCTGGTGGTCCAGTGGTTAAGACTACACACTTCCACTGCAGGGGGCATGGGTCCAATCCCTGGTCTGGGAACTAAGATCCCACATGCCAGCATGGTTTTTTTTAATTTTTAAAAAATTAAAAAAAATGCAAATGTAAAATACAGCTAATTTTGATAAGATGATTCTACTTTATGTTCATAAATCTTGCTATGTACATTGTTGAAAATAGAAAAGGATAAGGAGGACCAGGACATGAAAGAGATGTCTTCCTATGGGCCTCAGATCTGAGATTTTTATAGCACTGGACTTTTTAGCTACCTGGTCATCAATAAAACCTATAAATCTGACAATGCTCATACTGCCCGGTGATCAAAATATACATAGCGGGGGTGGCCCAGTGGATGGTGCCCTGGTGGCGCAGTGGATAAGACTCTGAGCTCCCAATGCAGGGGGCCTGGGTTCGATCCCTGGTCAGGGAACTAGATCTCACATTCTGGACGCAACTAAGAGTTCACATGCCACAACTAAGGAGCCCACCTGCTGCAACTAAGACCCGGTGCAACCAAATAAATAAATAAATAATTTTTTTAAAAAAGAACTTGTATCTCAAAACTCAACGAAACAAGCAAACAACCCAATTAAAAAAAAAAAAAAACAACCAAAAAACAAAAAGCAAAAAGCAAAATATACATAGCATGCCTAATGCACATGACTAACATGAAAAGGATTATTTGCAATGGAGGTGTTTTAGGCTGACTACAAGCAATCTCTAATCTTTTGGCTGCAGCAAATTTAATGGCAGAGAGATACGGAGTTATGTATTGCCATCTTCTGGTGAGTTTCATCTGCTCCTGGCAGTACTTAATCAGATGGCGGATAAGGTTTCACAATAGACCCTTAACATAGCTGACTTTCCTAAATAAATGCCCTTATCAATATGAATATATGTATTTATTAAATTAACAGTGTAAATTACGCCTGAAAAAGAATTACCTATTTTTATTTTTGTTTTTTCTTCTTTTATTCTGGCCGTGCCACGCGGCATGTGGGATCTTAGTTCCCCCACCAGGGATCCAATGTGGCCCCTGGCAGTGGAAGTCCTAACCACCGGACCGCCAGGGAAGTCCCATTGAACTACTGACTCCTAGACATAGACTGTTTTTAAGTTTCAAAGGGCTGGGATTATGATTGTTTTGTTCATCATTGCATCCCTAGTACCTAACACTATTTAGGGTCAATCTAGGTATTCAGATATGTATGTTGAATAATAATAATAGGTTTTGTTATTGTCTTTATATTGTCTGACTTTGCTTTTTGAATCAAATGGAAATTGATTCCTGAGTCTGAGGCCTCAGGGCTATCTCACAATTTTCTAAGCTCCTCGCCTTGCTTCTTGTTTTATCCAACATATTTCTATTACTTCTGGGTGTTAAAAAGCCCCAGTTTTCTATGAAAGAGGTGATTTGCTTCCTCTTCCAAACATCCTGTCTCTTCCAATGTCCTGGTTAGTTTCAAGCACTTGATATTTTCCCCATGGAATATACAAACAATGCCCCAGATCTTTCCCTAGGGATGAAATTTTATCTTGTTGACTCCTTTCTTCTCTACTATGGAAGGTTTGGCCACATTGACTTGTAACAATTCTGTTCTCCATTACTGTGTTATCCTTCACGCATGCTCCTCTGGCAGATGGACCTTGCGTCTTTACTGGGATGCGTCTTTCTGATGAACGACGATCTCAGAGAATGCACATTTTGGTTGTCAGAGCCAAAGTACTCACCATACGTATTACATACTGAATCTGGAGGGGATAAATATCAACTAGTCCACCGAATGGATTTTGTGTATCACAAAACAGTGGCATATCAGTTTAGAGTGACTTGTTTAAGGTTGTAAAGCACACCAGGAATAGATGTTCTTCAGCAGTTTTGCCACCTTTTTTCTCTTGAATCTTTTAGCCATATTTGCCTCTCTAGCACAAGAAAAATAATTTTATAGGAAAGCTGTTTCCTCATAGTCTTGTAGTGAGAAATGATTTTTCCTTCCTTATTTGATTAGGTCATTATGCTTCTCACTCCTCTCTGGTACATTTCCAGGAGGAACTTCATCTGAGATTAGTTTTTCCTTTCCTGCCCTGTATATCTGTATCTTTCTTCTTTTATCATCTCTCCTTTTCCCCTTCATACCAGTTCATTTTCTCATTATCCTCTTCCTGACTCACTGATTCCTTTGTGCTTATATATTTTCCTGTCCTGGCATGGTCATTTCCTCCCTGTCCTGTGATTACCACGATTCCAAACATTTTTGGTGTTAAGCTTCTGAAATAAACTGAGGCACTTATAAGACACTTTTTCTAGCAAATAAAACCTCACACCTTTTTCAAAGGCATGGTTTTTGTGTATAACCATTAACAGCTTTACTCTCTTCCCACTTGTTAATTGACAAAAATGATAACTACCATAATTGAATACCTACTATGTCTCAGGTACTGTAGGAATCACTTTCCATACATTATTTCTAATATTTATAAACTTCTTAGGAGGTAAGCGTTACATTATGCAAATAAATGAACAAAGTCTCAGAAACTAAAAATAATACATCCAAGGTCACTCAGCAGAGGTAGGATTAGAACCCAGAATTATCTGAGACCAAATTTTATGTTCTTCTCATGAGGTTATATAACCTTTTAAAACTAGGTTTAGTAGAAACCTAAAGAGTAGGAGCATATTTCTACTATCTCATCACTACTTTATAAAATTTGAATAACCCCAAAGACATTTAAAAATAATCCAAATTTAATGGAAGCTTTTTCCAAATCTGGTAATTGTAGGACAGCACAGTCCAATAAAGCTTTCTGTGATGATGGAAATCTGTGTCCGTGGTGCCTAATATGGCAGCTACTAGCCACATGTAGCTTGATCACATGAAATGTGGCTAGTGTGACTGATAAACTGAACTTATAATTAAATTTAATCTTAGTTCATTTATTTTTGGTTTTAAATAGACAAATGTGGCTACCACATTGGATAGGGTGGCTATAGAATGTACAAGCATTCCTCCAATTTTTTCCTATTGTGGTAGTTTTACAGCATTGCTTGCCTACTTTTAGGTCTTTCTGTTCCATTTAGCCACTCTGAAATCACTGTGAGAAGGGCGAAATAAATTATCTGAGTCTTTGATTATGATCATGGTAATGGGTGTCAGTGGAAATTATTTTTAAATATTAATTTCTAAGAGCAATATTATGGCATCACCATATATCTTTGCTCTTGCTTAGCTTCTTTTCAATGAATGTTAAAAACTTAACACTTTTTTCTTTAATTGGGACTTAATTAGCTTCCATGTGTAATGTAAAGGTTTTCTTTTAACACCACTAATTCACAGCATATTTTTTTTCTTTACTCCACAGCATGATTTATTGCTCTCTATATGCCTTGTACGCGTGCATTTAGTATTCAAGATACAAAGAGGATGAGGTTACATACTCTACATTGCGGGTATCATCCCTGTGTCATATAATTTATGTCATATAATTTATGTATCAAAACATTAAAAAAAACCCCTCAAAATGAACTGGGGATGTTAATATAATGTGTCATATAATTTATGTGTCATATAATTTATGTATCAAAACATTAAAAAAAAAACCTCTCAAAATGAACTGGGGATGTTATTCACATAAATTTTTTTAAAGATATTCTTCACAAAGTATATCTTTTTAACAAACTAAAACATACAATGAAATCTGTTTGAAATAAATAAAAACAAAATTATGTAAAGATAAAATGTGGACCCACATAATACATATCTACCTTGTTTTTAAAATATCATTTATTGTTTGATTCTTTTGTATTATAAAATGAATCACCATTTTACCAAAAATAATCCTCTAAAGGTTCCTTTAATAAATGAACTCTTTTATTAAAAAGAGATTATAATTATCTTTTGGGGAGTATATCTATTGCCTATATATAATACATCTAAAATTATTTTGATAAGGTCCAATTCAGGTTATAGTAATGAATAAACCAGAGTTGTTTCAAGGAAACGTTTGTACTTTGTAGTGTATAACACAATCTCAGTTACAAAATGAAAGTATTTGGGCATTGAGAACTTTGAATGTATAGGCATTTGGTATCCACTAGTGTAAACTGTGTGTGATTAAAAAAAAAAAATCATTCACAGGGGAATACAATTCCACAGACTATACATAGATTTTCAAGGACATTTCTCTACTGTCTCTTCCCCTGGAATTCTTCTGTTAGGGTGTGAACTAAGTAAGAGGAAATGAGCGTTTAATAAAACTTAAAAACAACTACTCCAGTGTTAGCCTGCTTTTTGTTTTCAAAATTTTAAAGACCTGTAAGAGATAAGGAAAAAAGCTGGTGGAAGCAAAAGTTAGAGAAAAAAAAAATTAGTTATTTAGAGTATTGTATTTCTCTTAATATAATAACACCATTTCAAAGCTTAGACACATTTTATTTATAACCAAAAAGTACTTTTGGTGGAGAACACTGTTGAGAATATTTTTATATCTGGACAATTCATTTGAGCTGGTTAGCCATAAGCTTCTGTGTCATGAATTCCCTTGAAACAAATAAATGTGACAGAGGTATTTTTTCCATCTATGGGATAACACAAACTATCTTTCTCATTTATTGTTTAAGTACACTTCTTCAAGGTTAAATTTATTTTAAGTTATTCAAAATCATAAAATCATGCTGTTACATGTAAGAAACAACAATAAATTATGTTCAAGATTTAATATTCACCAAAAAATACTACCACTGTTTTCCTGTTTTCCTTTTCCATTTCTACTAGTCATTTATTTTTTGTTATTTTATATAAATATAATTTCTACTAAAATATATATTTAGATACTGAATAGACCCATTTTAGTCCTGTCGAAGTCCACTACTACTGTTTCAGTTTAACTTTATTTTATATCTTCTCGATTAATAGCATGACATTTAAAAAATGAGAACTTGGGCTTCCCTGGTGGCGCAGTAGTTGAGAATCTGCCTGCCAATGCAGGGGACACAGGTTCGAGCCCTGGTCTGGGAAGATCCCACATGCCGCGGAGCGACTAAGCCCGTGAGCCACAACCACTGAGCCTGCGTGTCTGGAGCCTGTGCTCTACAACAAGAGAGGCCGCGACAGTGAGAGGCCCGCGCACCGCGATGAAGAGTGGCCCCTGCTCGCCGCAACTAGAGAAAGCCCTCGCACAGAAACGAAGGCCCAACACAGCCAAAAAATAAATATAAATAAATAAATAAATTTATAAAAAAAAAATGAGAACTTATAATAATGTCACTATAATTAGGAAATTATCACCATAAAATTAGCTAAAATAAAACCTAGAATAGCTCTTAGAGATTTTCTAATCCAAGTCATTTTTTAAGACATTAGGAATAGAGTTTGTATACGTCAGGCACTATAGTTACCATGGATTGACCTCGGGATCTAAATGCTTTATAAGAGTCCTTTCATTAACTCATTTGTTAGTTTTGGGATGAGTATTATAATCACCTCAATTAACACATGAAAAAATTTAAGTTCAGAGACCTAGGAAAGAGTGGAAGAAATGAAAGAAAGAAATCAATAGTCAAACAACCGAAGAGGTAAAACACCTGCTATACATGATAGGAAAGAGGAAATTAAATTTCTAATCTATCAAGTTAGAAATGATTTGAAAGATAAAATTGAAGCTCTCTTGTTTTCTGAGTACTCCATTGTACAACCCTTTCGGCCTCGGACGACTGACTGTCATGTAAAATAAGCTTTTAGGGCAAACAGAGTTTAAGTATGTGCACTTCCGGGTTAAATTGTTGAATCTCATTTTACACGTTAAGGAAAAACCTCATTGTAGTTAAATGACTTGGCCAAGGTCATAAAGTGATTCCTTTAAGTACCTGAATGTTGACAAAAAGTCTAGACCAGGGCCTGGGGGCTGGGAGGAGGAGATTATAGAAGGGGAAAAGAAAAGGGAATTCTTACCTCCTTCCCTCCATAGAGCCATTTTCCATGTTCCAATTATTTGAGAGTAGGAATGAGCTTCCTGGCAGTAACGTTAGCAACTACCTTGATGTCATGGCAGACAGGAACAGAAGGAATTTGGGCAGCTGATCTTCTGACTGTGGATCCCAGTGGAATGTAAACCACCGAATGCTTTGTGACTAAGCTAAAACTTGAACCAGGGCAGAAGGGGCAGAGGGTGGGGCTTGGCTGAGAAGACGAACCTGCAGCAAGTAGTGTGTTAATTATCTCTACACCACACCCCACTCCCACCACAGTCTTCAGCCTTGCTCTCCATTTTGTTCTTTCCTCCTTAGATTTGTTAAAAGAGAAACTGACGCATATTAAACTTTTTAAGAGCTAGTTGAGGAAAAATCTGTTGGAATTGGACGGGGCCAAACCAGAGAGGTTGGAAGACCTCCGCCCCACCCATAAGGGCTAGGGGAAAGATTTTACCGAGAAGAGGCGGAAGCCAAGCAAGGAGATTATTCCATTGGCTAAGCTTAAGCATTTACCTTATTTGGCTGTTCGTGATTGGCTGTTCTTAGGTTCTGATTTCTTAACCTTGAGACATTTCAACATTAGGTTTTGGTTTGCTTGTATAGGTTACTAAGGCATTAAAGGCCCCTCAGTCTAATGGCGTCCTTGTTAAGTTAATTTAACAGATTTAACACTATTATTATTAACCAAACCTTGCCAAATTTTTTTTTTTAAATAAATTTATTTACTTATTTATTTATTTATTTTTGACTGTGTTGGTTCTTCGTTTCTGCGCGAGGGCTTTCTCCAGTTGCGGCGAGCGGGGGCCACTCTTCATCGCGGTGCGCGGGCCTCTCACTATCGCGGCCTCTCTTGTTGCGGAGCACAGGCTCTAGACGCGCAGGCTCAGTAGTTGTGGCGCACAGGCTTAGTTGCTCCGCGGCATGTGGGATCTTCCCAGACCAGGGCTCGAACCCGTGTCCCCTGCATCGGCAGGCAGACTCTCAACCACTGCGCCACCAGGGAAGCCCCCTTGCCAAATTTTTATTTGCCAAAACTTGCATAGTCTATCACACTTTGTAAAGTTATGCTTTTTTTTTTTTATTAACCCAACTTTGTGTAGCCTATCACATTTTGTGAAGTTATGTTCATATCCATTCTCTTATTTAATTTTTACCATAACTGGACGTGCCTGATATTAGAATCTCCATTTTACAGATAGGGCCTTTGCTTGACTATGAGTAGATGGGGAGATTGTAAGCAGACAGGGTAGGGGGTCCCCGGAGAAAGAGAAACAGATATGGTCTTCTTGACGGAAGTAGAAGCCAGTTTTAGCCTAAGCCGTTTTGTGATCTCAGCCTGGCCACAGTCCTTGCCCTTGAACAGATCTCAGTAATTAATGATCTTAAGGGATCAAAAGAATGCAGAATCAAATGACTAATATCAGGCAAGAGAAGTAACTATAGCAAAGATAATATATCAGTTGTAAAGGCTCCCAGTTCTGTTTCAGTGGTAATGATTAGCCTGAAGCGCTCAACCACCAGATCAACTGGAACCTAAGGGATGATGTTGTTGACCTTTTCTGACCCTCATGACTTCAACTAAAGCTTGGACTCTGTCCACGGCCCAAACCCTTTCATGAATATGTATGTACTCAGCTTAAAACTTCCCCAATTTTGCTGTTTGGGGAGACACTGCTTTGGGAAAGATCCCCGGTGTTCTCCTTACTTGCTGCAAGTAATAAATCCTTCCTTCTCCTGCTCTTTGGCTTGGTTGTGTCTTTTTGCCTGACACCCACAAGAGGCGAACCCTGTTTTCGGGTAACAGGATGGCTGTAGTTCTGTGACATCCTGTAAATGCTAGAGTTCACGTGCTTTGCTCTGGAACATGAACTACTAGACTAAGTGCTCTAGTTTTCCCCAGAAACTTCATAGAATCTCTTTAGAAAGAAAACCACTTTTTGCAGAAGGGAGGAGGGGGGAGTGGTGATGGAGGAGTGGGAGTTGGGAGGTGCTATGGAGAATACCTGGTTATCTGGCTGTCAGGTGTCATTTGGGGGGAAATGGGCAGTGGACTGCACAATAAACGTATTTACAGTCAATCAACTTATTTTCATTCCCACATCTCTCATACTTTTACTCAAACCTGGCATTTTCATGTCCCAAGATTCTCTGAGGTTTGGCGGGATAGACTTGATCCCTAGAGACCTCGTCCTGTGTCTCCTGTCCTATTTCATTAGTCACCACTCCATAGCTCATTTCAATCTTTCACAAAGTTTTTTCTAAATCCAACTGTGTATTCCTCTTTGTTGTATGTATGCTCCATTCCTTTTCCTATACTCCCTTCCTTTTCCTTCTTTCCTTTTTTTAAAAATTTTCATTTTGGTATCATTGTAGACTCACATGCAGTTGTAAGAAATCATAAAGAGGGATCCCTTGTACTCTTTACCAAGTATCTGCCAATGGAAACATCTTGCAAAGCTATGGTACAACATCACCACCAGGATACTGACATTGGTACAATCCATTGATCTTATTTAGATGTCCCCAGTTTTACATGCATTCGTGTGTGTGTGTGTGTGCTTATGTCCTTGCAATTCCCTCAAGATTCATCCAACTTGCAGGTAACAATGATTTGTTCCACCTTTTTGCTGGATTCTAGCATAATGGGAATTTGAATATCAACTTATCAAATGTAGCTTTAGAGAGCCATAGAGAATACGAAAGTTTTTATTTTTAAAAAGAAAGAAATTCCAAAATTTTTAAATATTTGCCATCACTCCTAATAGGTTTTAGAATGAGTTTTTGAATGAGTGACTTGGGGAGTGCTCAAGAATGAACACTGATCATTGGAGGAGCCTGTATTATTGCGATAAAAGCAAGTCATGCCATGTGAAATTAGTTTTCTTATTAAAATATGTCTAGGCTGTAGGACCCTCACTATTAACAATGATCGTATCAAACAAAGTGAACTATTCCTGTGGGTGAGATAAAATCAGTGAAGCATCACTGACTCAGCTGTACTGCATCCTTCAGACCCCACTGGGTTTCTTCTCAACGTGACAGGCATGCAGAGATTTGAGTGTGCTTTTCATGTAAAAATGCAGGTAGGTGATGCAGGCTGTATGGTAGCTCCAGTTATGAGAGTTGCAGGTCCTTTTCTTAGGTTCACATTCCTAACAGTGTTGTTCATCTCCTGGTCCTGGGTGTCTGCTCCAGCAACCTCCATATCCTCTGCATTCCAGCAAGAAGAAAGGAAAAATGGGGAAACAGAGGGCACTTACCTCTAACAACAGGGTTGAGAAGTGACCCTTCTCACTTCCATTCACACCTAATTGGTCAGCACTTAATCACCTACACATACCCAGTTACATAGCATACTGGGACTTTATTTCACCCAATAAAATAATACACAGAAGAGTAAATATATAAGAATGTACAAATGAATACATATACAGACACATGAACTTCTCTTTAAAATCCACTTCCTAGAAATATATCTACAGTTCACTGCAGCATAGGTTGTGACCATAAAATGCAATCTTTTTGTTGAAAAAATTTTTGAATTAGCAAAAAACTTGGGAACAGCCTAAATGTCCTTAATAAGATCAGTTAAATAATTCCATTTATTTTATTGGATCCAAATCCAATAAAATAAAGGCAATAAAATAAATCTTGTTAATAAGATCTTTTAAAGTAGATATTGCAAATGAATCTTTGGTATAGTATAGAATGTACTGGAAGATGCTGATATCTTTACGTTTCATGGTCTTCCTTCTCCAAGAGTATGGTGTTTCTTTCCAAATATTTCTTTTATGAACAAATTTGATTTTATAGTTTTCTTGATATAGATATTGTACATTTCCTGTTAGTGTATCCTTAACTATTTTATAGCTTTTCTCATTAAGATGACTATATTCTACTACATTTTCTATTGTTTATTTAAGATATATAAGAAAACCACTGATTGTTAGTATGTTGGTGTTTTATTCAGTAAAATTACCAAACTCTTATTGCTTTTCATAGTTTATCAGTTAATTCTCTTGGCTGATACCTGCTATTGAAAAATCACAATACCTCTCTCAGATTCCAGACCTGAGCCAGTCTTAGACCCAGAGTCTATCAAATACAGTGGAGTCTATGACCTCTTGAGGATAGAAACTATAATGCCATGGGAAGAGTTACACAGCAGCAATTTCTTTCAGTCTTCCCACAGAGTGAACTATGGCTGGGATATTCCTTCGAAGGGATAGGAAGAGTTATTGCATCTTGCACCTGACATGTAACATTCTATTATATACTACAATGTCTTTGGAAATAAAAAATAAAACTATAATTATTTGTAGATAGAGTGATTGTCTATTTGCAAAATTCTGAAATCTATTGACAAATTATTAGAAATAATAAGAACCTTACAAAAGTTTGCTGGATCAATATACAAAATATACAAATATACAAAATCGATTAAGTTTCTACACCAGTTTGTGGTTTGTATTTTCATTTTCTTTCTGACTTTTTTTAACGGACATAAATTCTTGATTCTAACATATTCCATTTAGTCAACCTTTTCTCTTAGGTTTGTGTTTTTGGTACGTTTTGTTTAACAAGTCCTACTTTGTTTTCTAAAAGTATCTATCTGGAACTCTTATTTTTGTATGGTACAAATTTGGGATTCATTTTCTTCCTATGTGGTTATTCAATTGTACGACAGTGCAGTTTTCTGAACAAACCATCTTTCTCCATTGTTGCTGTCATACATCAAGGATCCACTTCTGGATTCTCTATGTACCTGGGATCCATTTATGGATTCTCTATTTATCCCGAATCTGTTTCTGGATTCTCTATGCTGCATAATTGGTCTGCTATTTTACCCCTGAGTCAAAACTATACTGTACTGGGTACAATACATTATAATAAGTCACAGTATGTTTATAAGTCTCCTAAGCTAATTCTTCTTCTTAAGTGTCGTGGCTATTTTTGGCCCTTTGGTCTTTCATATATATTTTAGAATCAGCTTGCTAAATTTATTGAAGAATGCTCTTAGGATTTTTTTAGGAATTAAAAAACAATATGTCTGAAAAATATATGTATGTTGAAAAGAATTGATATCTTCTCAGTATTGAGTGTTCCTATCCATGAATATATTATATCACATTTTAAAATTCTTCCTTCACATCCTTCAATAAAATGTTATCATTTTCCATATGAATCTTGCACAATTTGTTATATTTTTCTTCTTTTCTGTATTTTGTTGCTATTAATAACTTCTTTTTTTCTTTTGTACGTTTTATATTGTTTGTGGTAATATAGATAATCATACATAGATTGTAAGAAAAATTATAATTTCATTTCTATCTTCCCATTGTATATTTATTTCTTTTTCTTATTGTACTGGCAAGGCTGTGCAGTCCCATGTTGAATGGAAATTATAATAGTGGTCAGATTTGTCTTGTTTCTTAAGGGAATGTTTTAAAGGAATGATAAAGGGAATGGTTTAATATTTCTTCATGTTTATAATGTTTACTGAATTTGTTTTTAATTCATACAACATTTCAGGTTAAGAAAGTTTCATTCTTTTCTTTAGACTATAATTAATCATCAGTATCTTTATCCCTTTTTTGGACAATTAAGGCACCTGAATATTTTAGCTCATTTTGTACCTTTTACTTATAGGCTGTACTTTCCTACAGGATTTTAGTTCTGTCTTGATCTTTTTAGTCCAACAATTTAGAATTTATTGTTATCGTTTTCATAATATAAACTTTTGGATTGACCCACACACTTGCCAGTTTTTTTACATCCAATTTGCTCTCTAAAATAATTTTCCTTCTTTCTGACCTTAAGTCTTTGGTAATTCTTAGGATAATAAAAATCACTCAATTATTGTTTTCCTGGAAATGTGTGTATTTTACTTTTATCTTTGAAAAATGGCTTCATTGTATTCTCAGTTGCCTAGGTAGACAGGTTAATTTTTTCTCTCAGAACTTTGAAGATATGATTGCATTGTCTCTGGTTTCCACTGTTACCACTGCAGTTCAGCTTTTAGAGGAATTGACTTACTTTGGAAATAATCTGTTTTCTTGGGTCGGAAATCTGGCCACAGTGTGGTTTAGCTGATTTCTCTGCTCCAGGTCTTATAAGACTAAAATCAAGATGTCAGAAGACCTGCATCCCTAACAGGAGGCTTTGGGGGAGAATCTCCTTTCAAGCTCATTCAGGTTGTTGGCTGAATTCAGTCCTTTGAGATTGTAGGACTGAGCTCACCATTTCTTTGCTGGCTGTCAGCGGAGCACTGCCCTTGTCTCCTAGAAGCCTCTCTGGTTCCTGACGCCTACATTTTAGAACGAGCAGCAGCGTGATAAATCCGTATTAGTCTGGGATCTCTCTGACTTCCTCTTGGCTGCATCTCTACTGCCTCTTTTCCATCACATCTCTCTGACTCTAGGCAGAGAAAGTTCTCTGCTTATAAGAGTTTATGTGATCACATGGGGCCCACTCACATGATCCAAGATAATCTTAATTTATCCTCCAAGCTACTTTTTATTTTATTTTATTTTTTATTTATTTTTTTTTCAAGCTACTTTTTAAAAACTTGATTTTTTTTCGATAGATATAAAATTTCAGTTTTTGTGGGTAATTCATGTATGTTCTGAAAGTACTCTCAATTTAGCTAAATTGTTTGGATCAATTTAATATGGAGAAGGCAAAACCCATGATAGTTTTAAAAGATAAAGCTAAAAAAGGAAGTTTAAAGTCAAATGTGTATTTAGAGTCAAATGTGTTTTATGTAATGTGACAATTTTCTTTGTAGCACTTGACTCTGTATCAAGTTATAAGTCAAACTTCAATATACTGAATGCCCATTAATAAAGATTTCTAATTTGGGTTTTTGAGCAGTGACATTTTTATTAACCTGACTTGGGATGTCCAAAATACTTTTGAAACTGGGGATTAGATCCATTAAACTATACCTTGCTTGTCTAATCAAGAGTAAATTGTAACTTGCCTTCACTGATCAAGCTCACTTTAATTGTTCTTGCAAACTGCATACCCTCCAAGCTTAGACATATCACTAGACTCCTTTAACTACTCATTTAGATTACACCTCTGATAGTGGACCCACATTGAGTTTCAATGGATGACCTTTCCACGTAAACTTTGACCAAAAGCTCCACCCTCAGATCACGCTAATACTGCTATTTTCTGGACATGTGTCCCGTGAAGAAGCATGTAACTCAGATATGCTTGCACAAAGCAGCAATGACCTCACCTTTTTCCTGCCTCCAATCACCTTCCCCTGTACCCCTGACCTATACTCTTCACCCATAAGTATCCGGAGCTCGTCACCTTCAGGGAGGTGGATTTGAGATTTGTTCTCCCATCTACTTGCTTGGCTGCTTCATGAATAAGCCTTTTCTCTGCTGCAGATGTCAGCATTTGGCTTGCTGCAGGTCAAACAAGCCTGGTTCAGTAACACTTTCACCTTCAGATCCCTTAGAATTATTTCATTCCCTTATTAAATAAATATTTATTATGAGCCTGTTATTAAGAGCCTGTAGCATTATTATTAGTAACATTAGCAAACGTTATTAAGAGCACTATATTGGCCACAGGATTGACTGATATGAGCAAGATCCATAAAGTTCCTGTCCTCATGGAACTTAACTTCTGGTGGAAGAGACCAAAACAACCAAAAAAGCAAAAGCATGCATAGCATAATGTCAGGGAGTGATAAGTGCTCTGAAGACAGTGATGATGCCGAGTCAAGGGAGAGAGTGGCTCAAGTGGAAACGCTTTAGACAAGGTGAGTAGGGAATGCCGGGCGAAGATGCAGAGACCTGAATGAAGGGAGGGAGTGAGCTGTGTGATTGCCTCTACAGGGAAGAACAAACCTCCAGAAGTATTTTATGACTACTGCAGAATCCAGATCTAAAGACCTAACCAACAGTAGAAGAGCACACCTAACATTTTTGAAAGATAAAAATCAACTTCCTGTTTTGGCATTACAAATCATGGGATTTGAAAATCCCATAGACATAAACACCCTCTTCTATGGCTCTCTGCCAGGAAAAATATGAATCCTTTACCAAGCAAATGACATACACAGATAAGAGCGAATGCTACCAACAAGCTGTTCACAGAAAAGAAAAATATTCCTAGGTCACAAAGTGCTAGAAAACAAATTTTCTTCAAGGTTTTGACAGGCTTCTGGACATCTGCAAAAGTGAAAACTGGGAGAAAATCTGCATGATTAAACACTAAACAATGAAAGGAAGTCTCAGCCTGTATCCCAGCCCTGAGATGGAGTGAGCCCTGGTTCTGCACAGAAGGCATTTCCACCAAACTAGACTCATCCACTCCACTCATCTGGTTTGTGGTTTTAGGCCAAATGCACTCTATATACCTCTTTATAAAAATATATCCATTTTTGAAATTAGTGTTTATTGGATCAGGTAGCCTATAGTACAAAATGTGTACTTAAAAATACATGTAATAATTGACAAATCCCACAAGAATTTAGAAGTATGACAATATATTTTCATCCAGATTATGTTTTTCCAGAAATAAGATAGTCTTTTAATTTTCTATTTTTATAAATTCTGTCAAAAATATTGAAAAGTAAAGATAACTATTAAAATATGAGTCCCTTTTTTTGTTTTTCTTAAGCAAAAAGGTAAATATTTTATTTACTCAATTACATGGAAATAAACCTTAGCAAGAATATTATAGAGATAAGTTTTCATATGTGCTCAGTGAAATCTCTAAATTTTTTATAATATTCCACTATTCTCCTTTAGGTGTCTCTATTCTAATTTCCAATGAATTTAAAGTTAATGTAAATATATCAAAATTAAGAAAATGAGCAGAAACAACCTAATTTTTAGAGAATTAGGAAGGCAAAAAATTTATATGTGATCAACTTCATATTATGCTTTTTTTCAGATTTTCCTAGATCTACTCAGGAATATATTACAGACTTCATGAAGATGATTACTGCTTCACACTAAATCGTATTGTGATGACAATTAGGATGAATGCAAGTTACACAAGAGTTAATGCTAGAGTTTAATCAAAGATGGAGGAAACCAGATTCTTGAATGCAGTTTAGTGCATTTATTAAGTACGGGTGGCCACTGTTACTCCTACTTCCAATGGCTTCCCAATGCTCAGAGGATCCAGGCTAAGCTTGTTAAGCTTGCAGACAAAGACTCTTGAAATTTTAACTAATCTATGTCTCCTGAGAATCTCATGTAATTCTTTCCCATAGCGCACTTTCCACTATATTCATCCAGAATACCCACAATATGAATTGCCGTGATTCCTCTCTTTTTTTTTTTAACGTCTTTATTGGAGTATAATTGCTTTACAATGGTGTGTTAGTTTCTGCTGTATAACATAGTGAATCAGCTATACATATACATATATCCCCATATCTCCTCCCTCTTGCATCTCCCTCCCACCCTCCCTATCCCACCCCTCTACGTGGTCACAAAGCACTGAGCTGATCTCCCTGTGCTATGCAGCTGCTTCCCACTAGCTATCTATTTTACATTTGGTAGTGTATATATGTCTCTGCCGCTCTCTCACTTTGTTCCAGCTTACCCTTCCCCTTCCCTGTGTCCTCAAGTCCATTCTCTACATTTGGTGATGTTGTTCTTTCTACCTTATTACTCTTTCTCCAGTTGGTAAAATTATTTTCATACTGTCATACACAGTACCAAAGTCATCACTCCTCCATGAAGAAGAACATACTGTTATCATTGTACTGCTTACTATAAGGCTTACCATTCTGTTGTAATTGAATATTTGCATTTAGGTTGCCCCTAATTAGTTTTAAGTAGGGCCCTTCAGTGTAGAAACTGTTTTTTCTCATATTTACCTACCAATTTTCATAAAAAATTAAATATAAATAACATTTTAGAGGTATTAATGAAATAAAGAAATGACTTTTCAAAATCAACATCCCAAATAGAGCAAAAGACATTAAGAATTTTAGTAAGTAACTGAGTTATAGAATAGGTATTAGATAAAATTAATTGTACTGGAACAGAATATGGATTTCTGAAGAGCTTCCCCCCCGACTTACTACCTAAGTATAGCTTTCAAACATTGGAAAGCAGTCTATTTCTTTACCTGATATAAGTTTAACCCCAGTTAGATTTATATCTCAGCTGTAGCTGAGAGTTTGGAATCTTCCTCTGTATCAGTAGGAGAAGAGGAAAGAACAAGAAAAGGAGCCTCTTATCCCCAAAGCAGTTTGGAGATGGTGGAAAGGAGGGTACTTAGCAATTCAGCTGAGGAAATGACGAGAAGGAAATTGTTTTGTGTCTCAGGAACCGTGTGGAATTCCAAGATAAGAAAAACAGTTGCTAATTTGAGTATAAAAGCAGGAAACATGATATACTTATTTCCTTTTATGCAAACACAAGTATATGAGGGGTTGTGTGAAAATTATTTTTCTCCTGCTGAACCACAAAGACATAAAATCAAAGTGCTTCTTTTGGACATACTGGTTTTTCTTCTCGCTCTTCTCTTCCTTGTGGATATTATGGCTAATAACACAACAAGTTTAGGGAGTCCATGGCCAGAAAACTTTTGGGGTAAGATTTTCTTTAACTGTTTTTAATTTAAAATTAGGATGCAGAGAAATGTACTGCCTGAAAGTTATTGAAACATTGGAAGTCTCTGAGCCATTTTTTTTATGGTAAATTGATTACCTAAAGTTTTCATAGATTTATTACAAAAAATTTGTTCATATAAAATGTCCATAAAGTGGCCTATGAAGTCATTCAAGGAGAATCTGGGCAACACGTATAGATTATGGCTGGTGTTACAAAATAATAAGAAAATAATAGGAAATGCTAATTAGAAAACAGTAAGAATAAAACTGAGAAAAAATTTGTAAGTCATTGCTGTTTGGAAATTGATAATTGATTTGTTGGAAAATTAAGTTTTATTTGTCTTATGGTTATATAGATTATGTACCTTGTTTAATGAAACTGAGAATTTCTATAGAGATTATTTTAACTTACATTGTCAATGTTATATTCTTTAATTTCCAAAGTGAATCTAAATAATAAATCTGTACTGAAGGAGTGTGATGACATGATTAAATAAGAAATCATATGAAATTAGACGAAAAAACTGTAACAGAACAAGTGGAAATAACACCACAAATAACATTATAAAGAAAGCCTATCAAGGGGAAAAAAGGAACAATACAAAGTAGCTTTTGGCTGGGTTCAGACACAGCTTCTAGTCAGTTAGCAGCAGCAGGACGGAGCTGAGGTCAAAACCACGAGTCTTCCAAGGCTGGAGACACAGGGAGAAGGGCTGAGACATGAAATTGACACTGATGCTTGGGTTCAGGGAAATTTAAAAAATAAAGGGAGCAAGTTGAGTTAAATCCAGAAAAAAACTTTAAAGGAGATAATGGAGTTTATGAAGAGATCGATAGCCCTATTTATTGGCCCAGAACAAATGTTTCATCTCCACAGAGAACTATTTCAGACTTTCCGTTGTGATTCCAAGGTACGTTTTGGGAACTATCAGGTGAAAAATGAGCAGCGATGCTGCCTGCTCCTAACAACCTACCTGGTCGTCCCCATCACAGCAATCTGCATGGAAGGAATTAATTAATTCTTTTTTACCATCAACATTTATGTTTGTTTCATCTGAAAATGAGGGATATTAATAAACATCATAATGTAATTATTAAAAAATTAAGAAAAAGAAAGTAAATTATACTTGCATATTGTAGAGAATGGCTTTGGTAATAAGTTATTCTATGTAGAAACCAATAGACAATAAATCTTTGAATTGTGGGAGTCTTACTTATATAGGTTTCTTACAATACAGTTTGCTGTCCTCCTTTACAGAGAAAGTGAATGTGCTAAACACATGCTAAAAAATAGCTAGAGTGTGTTTGCCCTAAATTCATCATGGCAAAAATAAGTAACTAAATAGATTATTCAAAAGTAAAGTAATTCTTACTGCAAAAAATAATCTATAAAAGCCAAATCAATTTTTTTCAGGCCAAAGTTAATTTCAGGTTTACTTAAAGACTTAAGGAAAAAAAATCATTATCTACTGGTTAAAACATGGATAATAATCATAAAATAAACCTCAATTAAAAACAGAATGTTTAATTGGAGTCTATTTACCAATCCTGAAAATTTTTTTTAATATAGAAATCTTTTCATGTTTGGTAATTGCAATCATTGTTGCTTTTGTTGTGGTCATCCATGTACAATGCTTGGTGTCAGTCTATTTATCTCTTGTAAAAATAAAATACAGTGTGTGGGTGTGAAAAAAAAAAAATAAATGAGATAATTTAAAAAAAAAAAAAAAAAGAAATCTATGCTTAAGAAAGAATTCAAACTTATTGTTCCAAAGATAGTTCCTAGTGTTTCTTTATCTTACTTTGTGAATACAACAGAAAATAGATGGAAATAATGAAAACCAGGAAGGGGAGTGTTACCTTGATAAGCATTAACAAAGCCAAAGAAATATGTTGAGTAGATACAATGTTATAATGTTTGATGATATGGGGAAAATATGTAAAAGATCACATTAATTCCTCTGGGGTTCAAGAAAATATCAAGTGTAAAATGCAAAAATGTAAATGTGAATATATGAAATGTAAAAATTTCCTAAAACATAAATGTTGATCTTTTAAATTTTTATTTCCTTTTTGATTCTAAATTGATATCTACATCACTGTCTCTGCAAAAATATTATTTGAAAATCTTATAAAGTACAGTGCAATACATTGCCTATTGCTTCCAAAATCAATTGTCTGCTTGGCACTTTGAATTCAGAGAATAGAGAAAGAACAGTTTAGAGAAGCAAAACTTGTACATTTAACCATATGAATTTCCCAAACTTAGGCTGCATAAAAGTTGTTTTCCAAATATAATTTTCCTGATTTACTTTAATGAATGTTGAAAAATAAGATAATGATACCAGGTTATTACCAATAGTGATAGCTTGAATTTTTTTGGTGATCACCCATTAAAACTTATTAAATGTTGTGCAAACATTACAGTAATTAGTGCAAAGGTGGGCAATAAAGTTGGCCTGAGAGTGACAACACAGCTGAAGACCACCACCTTGCATTTCTCACTTTTGCTTTCTTTGATGCATTTCCCTTCCCTACAAACATCCCCCATGAAGGCAGCAGGAAACATAACCTGTGAAAGTTTGCTGCGCTCTGCTTTAATGAAATAGACAAGTGTTGTTAAACTTGGTTAGTTTTTTGGTATTCAGAGTCTTAAAGAAGACCGTTTGGTTATACTTCTTGCCTTACCACTTGTGTTTTTCCCTTTTGGCTAGCATTGTGAAAAATTGGGGAATTTATTGGTTTAAGAACTTGTATTTATTCACCTCATTTAATCCTCACCAAAACTATAATGTCTGTCCTCAAGAAGATTACACTCTTGGAGGAGATTATGTGTCCATAAATATGCAAATATATGCCTATACTGTCATGGAATAATACAAGATAATGTACATTAAAATGGCAATGATTGTTATGAGTTAGAAAGACAAATATGGCAGAAATGGTCCCTAAATCCTCCTTAGAAAAAAAAAATGAGGCTTTATCTGTTCCTATAAATCAGATGAGTTTCAAATAGGGAGACAATTGTAGGAAGAACATTGTAGTCATTCATTTTTCCTACATTAACTTATTAACTCATCCTTTCATCCGTTTATCTATCCAGTTCATTAGTTTACTCAGAAGCATTGACTGACCACTCCTTATATATTAGTCAATATGTCAGGTGTTAGTGAGATAAATAAGGCATAGTTGGAAATTTCAGGGAGTTCAGGAGAAGTGTTATCAGCAAATATGCAGAAGTAAAAACACACAAGCCGTATTTGTGGAGAAGTGTGAATGACTTGAGAAAGATTTGTGTAGTTTTGAAAGTCACTGTAAAAGTTTGACCTGATTTAACATAATTATTTTCAATTTACTTACTTCAAGTCTCCCCATTTTCCTCTTCCTTAGGACTTTTCTCTCAAGTTGGAAAGGGACAGTGGTGGTAGCTATACACTCTCAAGGTTATTGGAAGGAGAGGGCCATTGGTTCTTGATCAAGTTCTGGCCTCTGCTGACTACTGATGTGTATTTCTCATCTGCTTTAGGGGAATTGCCCTTTTTTCTTGCCTCCTCTGCTGAGGGCTCTTACCATAAAATTTGACTCGTATGGTCTGTGCAATATTTGCTAATGTCATAATTTTTCCTTTCTGGTCTACTGGCTCTTATTCAGGTACTTTTCCTTCTGTCTCAGTGGCACAGAACAATGTTGAATGCTCTCCCATAACCCTGGAGCTGTGGGAATTTGGACTGTATATCAGACCCCTAGACCTGGATACACTAATGTCCACACTTCCTCATTGCTCCTCTGCTTTTCAGGGACCCAGAGTTTCTCAGAGGGGATTGTCATCTTTCCCATCTGGATCCCTCTAAGAAGCTGGGAATGGATACCAATTTCTCTGTCACTCCCTAAATCAATATGTAGCTCATCACAGGCAGAGATGGAGTGATGGCCCCTTCTCCAGAACTCTTACTGATCACATAGTTTATAGCCCTTCTTCTCTCTCCAAAACATCTCCTCTTTACACTGCTTCTGAAAGTTTACTTGTTATGGATTGAATGTTTATGTCTCCTCCACCGTTCATATGTTGAAGCCTTAACCCCCAAAGCAGTGTTATCTGGAGGTAGGACCTTTGGGTGTAATTTGGGTTAAATTAGAGGGTGGGGACGCCATGATGGGGCTAATGGCCTTAAAAGAAGAGGAAGAGATGGTGCTCTTTCTCTCTCTGTCTGCGTGTATGCACTGAGGCAAGGACGTGGGCTCTCTCCAGAACCTGATCATGCTGGCACCTGGATCTTGGATTTCCTAGACCCCAGAACTGTGAGAAATAAACATCTGTTGTTTAAGCCACCCAGTCTATGGTATTTAAAGGGCAGCCCAAACTGACAAGGGCATGACTCGTAGACCATGGTTTATTTTTCCCAATACAGTTCATTATAGTAAAAAGGTATGTTCTTGAGTCCTTTAGGCTCTTAGCGTTTTGAAACTGCAACAAACAAACAAAAAAAACCAAAACACTTTTCTCTGTCTCACATTGTCTAGTGATTGCAGTAAAACAATTGGTTTTCAAGACTATCATCTATTCTATGTATTTAATAATCCTATTACCAATTCTAAACATTAACTTTTTCTTTATTCTGGGTATCCTTGATAACAGCCCTAATCCTCTACCAGATAATTGAGATGGAGGATTGTTAGTTGATTTGTTGGGCACTCAAGTGCAGTCAAGGGCAGAAAACCTTGGTTAATAGCTGAAAATTTTATTCCTTAACTTGTGGAAAAATATGTCACTTAGAGACCTACATCAGCAGATGGGAGTAGGTTGTTTCCAGAGAGGTTGAGGAGGGAGAAAGTTTTGCTGGGCACGCATCCCAATGATGTTCTTTATATTCCCTCTTCCCAAATAGTAAACAAATACTGACTATATTTCAAATTCATATCTTTAATTTCCACTTTAAAAACTCTTGGACATTTCATATTAACAGCCTTCTAATTACTTCCTTTATATCAGTTACCTAGGAAGTTTGAATAACAAATGCTTTTCTTTAAAACTGCTGTATCTCAGTTCCATAGAGAGAAGTTTGAAGATTCATCTCTCACTGAACTCCATGCTCAGAGATTACGATTCAGTAGGTATGGAGCAGAGCCTAGAAGAATGTATTTTTTGATAGGTTCCTGACTTTAGAACTTCTGCATCTATGTTAATGAGAGAAATTTGCCTATAGTAGTCTTTTCTTAGTCTTTTCTTAGCCTTGTCAGGTTTTGGTATCAGTGTTATGCAGGTTTCCTAAAACAGGATAGGAATTGTTTTCTATTATCTGGAAACATTTGTGTAAGAGTGGCATTGTTTATTGTTTAAATGTTTGAAAAAGTTCACCAGTGTAATTATCGGTAGTATTTTTAATAGGAAGGTTTCAAATGAAAAGTCAATTTGTTTAACAATATTGGACTACTCAGATATTCTACTGCTTCTTTGATTGCTTTAGGGCAGGAATCGTATTTTCTAGGAATTTGCCTGTTTGAAGTAATTTCTAAATGTGTTAACTTAAAGTTGTTCATGGTCTTCTCTCATATGTTTTTCTAAAATTTATTATGAAAGTGTTCAAATATACAGAAAAATTTGAAGAATTTTACAGGGAATATCCATATACCTACCGCCTGGATTCTACTATTAACATTTTTATAATATTCATTCTATCTACCAATCTATTAGTTTATATTTCCAAGTAAATTGCAGATATCCGTACACTTCCCCCTAATTAATTCAGCATGTATATTATTAACAGGAATTCAATATTTTTAAGTTTTTTTTTCTTTTTAAGGTCAAATGTACATACAATAAAATGTGTAAACTGATCAAAAATGAAGTGCACAGATCATAACTGAACATTTGCTGAATTTTGACAAATACATACACACCTGAGTAACCCAAACCCCGATCAAGATACAGAACATTATCTCCAACCGAAAAGTTCCCTAATGACACTTTCTAGTCAATCCCTGTCTACATCATCCCCAGAGGTAACCACTAATATGTATTTATTGAAAAAAAATCCGTGTATAAGTGGACCTGTGCAGTTCAAACCTGTGTTGTTCAAGGGTCAGCTGTGTTTCTATCTTTGTGAGGTCTACTTTTTTTCCTGTTTGCTATTACTCTTAGGGAATAGCTCTTTGGAAGCCCAACTCAGAGTCTAGAATATTTCCCAGAGTCTATCCTCCTTGGTATCACCTGAAATCCAGTCTTTGTTTTCTAAGCCTACTGAGATCGCACAGAGTTCTACTCAGTTTTTTTGCCTCTTTTGCCTCGCTTTACAGATTACTGTACAAGAGATTTTCTTTTCTCTTAGAATTTGCTCCCTCAAGTCAGCAGTTTGGGTAGGTCTCTGATGGCTTCAACCAGATTTAAAAAAATATTTTTGATCTGTATTTTATGATTGGTCCCAGTGGTTTGATACATGTTAGTTTATCACACACAGAAAGTGATGGTCTACCCTGTTCCTTCTGAACATAATTTAACTTACCTTCTACTCTAACAATACTGTTGACTAATTATATTCAGAGTATGACTTATGCCTTGTGACTTTGGTCAAAACTACTTCCAGATCTCCCAGATTTTTCCTTACTTGTCCTACAATTGAGTCTAGTTTCCAGTAAGCCAGAAAGAAAAAAGAAAATCAAGGGTGGCAGTTAGGCATCAGAAGTGGGACAGGATAAAATTTACATAGGGTGGTCAGGGTAAGCCTCAATGAGAAGGTGACATGTGAGCAAAGACCTGAAGTCACCCTTGTAGATGGCTGATAAAAGAGTTTCAGGAATAGGTTACCGCAAGCACGAGGCCCTAAATTGGGAGCACAGCTGATGTGTTTAAGGAATGGCAAACAGGGCAGTGTGGTTGGAGCTGAATGAGCCAGGGGAAGAGTAGTGATGAGCACAGATAATTGAGAACAGATCAAATTGGAGCTTCAAGGCCATTTGGGAGAGTTTACATTTACTCTGGGAGAAATGAAGGGTTTAGAACAGAAGAGTGATGTGATTTGACTAATACTTTCAAAGGTTCACTCTGGCTACTGTATTGAGAATTGAGCAAGGAGAGAAGCAGGAACCAGAGAGAAGGCTATAGTAAGAGTCCAGGTCACAGATGATGCTGACTTGGATCAGGGGGTAGCAGAGTAGATAATGAGAAGTTGAATTGTGGATATATTCTGAAAACAGACCCAATAGGATTTTCCGGGAGATGAGATACACATAGGAAATACTTACTCTTTGTTTAAAGGATTGTAATTAAAAGTTTTCTGAACCTTAAATATAATTCTTCCTAAAAACGATTTTTGCGAAAGTCTTATTGTCTGAACCATCCTCCTATATACTCTAGGGTACCAAGAACAGCATAGCCTACTTCAGTAATAGCTAAGCTTAATGATTCTTGCAATTGGAAAAGATTTTGTGACTGTTCTGTTGTCAAAGATAAAATCACTTTTCAGATATCAGAACGATTCAACTCAAGGCCACTAGATGGTGACCTCTACTAAATTTTGACACTAATGGACAGAATTCTAGGTATGGGTAAGATTTATTGAAAACCAGGTTCAATATTAGAATCTTAGAATTGGAAGGGACTATAGTGACCATTATCATTAGGCCAGGAAGGGTCAAATGACTTGGGAAAGTTATATAACCATTAGTAATAATAGCTGTCATTTATTGAGGACTTAGGTGCCAGCCCCTTGGTAGTTGTACAGACACAGGTTACAAAATAGGATAACAACACTTAATTTATATGCTATGCCCTGCTAATGTTAGAGTTTGTTCCTTTTTTCCTTTAAAGGGAGATCTACCTTTTCTAAGGCAATCATTTGGTCTTTTTAGTTGCATTTTATTGTAATTACATGAAGTAAAATTATTTCCCCTTGATTCTACATTTTAAAAGTTTCTATTTTCTTTTTTTTCTTGAAATGAACCTTATGTACTTTTCTCTATAGATTAACATTTTGGAATATTTTATTTGTCAGAAGAGACTGTGGTAGAGAGACTCAAAGGGCATGTACACTGAGACCATGTATAGGAACACTGTAAACTTTAAATCAAAATGGTCAAAATAAAGTAAATATGTCTCTTTAATCTTATCTATTATACCTGCTTATATCCTGAGATATTTAGAATCTTCCATCAGACCCTAGTGGTTACATTGGTTTATACACAAAAGCAAGGACATGTACTTTTCAAACTTGAGTATTTGTCTTTTCATTTTATGTCATACCTGAGTGAAAGCCCCCCTGACCAGTGCTAGTTGTCAATATTCAATTATTAAAATAAATTGTGTTAGTTCTACAACATAAACCTTAGACTCTGTTTCAACATCAATAAAATTAGGAGACTGTGGGACTTCCCTGGCGGTCCAGTGGTTAAGACCCCACACTTCCACTGCAGGGGGCACGGGTTCGATCCCTGGTCGGGGAACTAATATCCTGCCCACCATTCAGTGCAGCCAAAAAAACAGTAAGAAATAAAAAATAAAATTAGGAGTGTGAGCTGAAACATTTTTAAGAGTTTGTTTTAATTGAAACCTTGTATCTCTGATTCTATATCTGAAGTTGTTGATACTTAAAATTCTCCAGTGGAGGCTGTTGATTTAGGGAAGTATAACTGTAGAGTACATAATACTGCCTTACCATATTTTCCCCAAGTATCTCTGTCTGTAACAGGTTACTAAATCTGGTATTAAATTGATACAATTTTTATGCATTTTCACTTTCATTTTAGATTAATATTTTCTTAGAACACACCAAAGAAATAAAGCATTTCCCTAATTGGGTCGTTTGACAGTTAAGTGATATAGTACACTTAAAATAGTGTCCGAGACCTATAAATTAAATTAATCAAATTAGAAATGGATATTACTGTTTACCACAATAATAAAATAAAAATAGGTTTGCATTTTATAAACTATATTCCTCCAAACATCAAAATTTTCTTAATCACAGTTTTAGTGAATGAAACCTTTCTGGCTTAGAATAATAAAAGTTCAAATTTAAAAGGAGCTTACAGTTTACCAATGAAGTGTCTACCTAATGCATTATTTTCCTACTCAAGGGCATAATAACATTAAGATGGATCATAATATATCTTTAATTCATCTATTCTAAATAGGAAGACAGAAAATCTGAGTGAGTTTATTCATATTCTTTGATTAAAGTTTCTCACGGTAATCAACTCATGGATTCTCTGGAGTATAAACTAATGAATAAACTCTTTCAGGGGCAACTGATGATAATGTACAGTAATAAATTATTCAAATATGTGCAATATGCCACACAAAAACAAAGATTGCCAAAAACTCACTGAAATAAGGTAAAATTAGGTATTTTTCTTTACCAAAGAACCAAATTTAGCAAAATGCCTGGACTCATGTACTTATTTGGAAAGAAGACAAAAGGACTGGGTTTTATGAAGTATTTGAGCAGTTCATGATTTTTATTTAGCTCTTTTCTAAGAGCAACTAAAACATTTTTTTCAGTGAAATCCAGAATTTAGGTAGCCATTATAAGCAACACAAAACTTAAAGGAACTTTATAATGATTAAACTAATAATTAAAATTTGATCCAGCAAATCTATTCTCTGATAAACTATTATGGCATAAAATGGCAAAGACAAGTAAGTATAATAAAGTAAGCAGATGCTAAAATTTCTAAAACATAATTTAATCTGATTATTAAATTACTGCTAGAAAATAACATCATCATTTACATCATGGGAGCAAGAGTATCTAAGCCTCAGTTTATCACCACTACCCCCCTCAATGTCTTATTTCTAGGACATTAGGTGGTATGATACTTTGGAATAATTTTTACATTCTTTTCACTTTGGGTCTCTCATGACCAGGTTCTTTCCTATTCTTACTACAACTTCCCAGATTAAACCATTATTACTGCATGTTGGAACCATTGCTTCACTATCCTCCCTGTTTCTCTGCTTTCAGTCTACCACAGATATCACTACCTGCTCCATCTTCATCCTTCCTAATGGGTAATTTTGCTCAAGCCTCTTCTTTGCCCACAGTGGAGAGGTTGAACTTCTTGGAGAAGTACTCATGGTCTTCCATCATCTGACCCCCAACTTATTGCAGGTAAAGTGGCCAATGACCCACTCACTGCCACATCTAAAGGACATTTTTCTTATTTTAAGTCTTCTAGAATGTTAACTCTACTAGGGCTGAGACTTTATTTTCTTCCCTGCTCTCTCTGCACTTAGCAGTACTTGGTGTCTAGTGGGTGCTTTATGTGCTAACAAATGAATAGTAAATATCTCTGCGGCATCTGGTTGCTAATGATACTACCTAAAATTCTCTCCTCACTTTGATTCAGTGCTAGTAATCTCTCTTGTCTCCATGGACCACCCTAATTAGCCCTTCTTTGTTTCCCTGGTGTTGACTTCCACCACCGGTTAAATTCTGGTTTTCCTGGAAGTTTGTTCTTAACTCGCTTCTATAAGCATATTCCTTTCCTTTAGTAGAAATGCTTTCCATGGATGGTTGAACTCTTGTAGCATGAAGATTCCCAGTTTTGCTTCTCTTTAACTCCATATTTATTTAACCCTGAATTCCAAATATATATCCCAGGGACACACAAATTCAACATCTTTCTAATATCAGCTTCAGCCCCAGTTCTACATTCTCACATTTCTTCCACGTTTGGATGAATGATACTAGTATCAACCTATCCACCCTCACCTGCCCACGCCAGAACCTGAGAGTCATTCTAGATTCATCCTTTCCTCAGTGTAGCAAAGTGTGGTTTTTTTACTGGTTGACTTGTGTGTGTGTGTGTGTGTGTGTGTGTGCGTGTATGTGTGTGTTTGGTTGGTTTTTACTGGTTGATTTTTATTTTTAGAAGATGAAGGTGGGGAGGGATTGTATGTCCTTTGTTTTAAATTTTCTTTTGTTTTGAAGGATCCCCAAGTTTCCCCTCAATCTTGCCTCCTTTCTCCTTCATTGTGTGGCTCCCCAAAAGCACCTATCCTTTTCTTTCTTTCTTTTTTTAAACAGCTTTATTGAGATATATTTCACAGGCTATGTAATTCACCCACTTAAAGTATACAATTAAATGATTTTTTTTATAGTTACAGAGTTGTGTGACTGCCACCACAATCTGATTTAAGAACATTTTATCCTTCAAAAAGAAACCTGTCCCCATTAGAGGTCCCTCCCATTCCCTTCCATCTCACCCCCTTGCCCTAGACCATCACTAAGCTACTCTCCGTCTATATAGTTTGTGTGTTCTGGACATTTCATGTAAGTAGAATATAAAATATGTGATCTTTTGTGCTTGGATTCTTTTCTTCCCTACAGGAAGGTTACTTTCCAAGACTGCCTCTTCCCATACCTATATTCACTTGTAAGTCTGTTTCCTATAGTCAGCGTGCTCATGGACCAGTCCACCTTTTCATTATTTTTACAGTATTTCCAGAATTGCCCTTCTTCTCCATGATAGCTTATGGTAGAAGTATGGGAGATAATTTACTGGTTTCTGTTTTCCATCATTTATTTTTAATTTACTGGTTTCTATTTTCCATTGCTTATTTTATTTTTTAAATTAATTAATTAATTAACTTTTAAATTTTTGGCTGCATTGGGTCTTCATTGCTGCCCACGGACTTTCTCTAATTGTGGAGAGCGTGGGCTACTCTTCTTGTGGTGCGCAGGCTTCTCATTTTTTTTTTTTTTAACCAATTAAGATTTTTTTTAAATTTATTTATTTATTATTTATGGCTGTGTTGGGTCTTCGTTTCTGTGCAAGGGTTTTCTCTAGTTGCGGCAAGTGGGGGCCACTCTTCATCGCGGTGCGCGGGCCTCTCATTATCGCGGCCTCTCTTGTTGCGGAGCACAGGCTCCAGACGCGCAGGCTCAGTAATTGTGGCTCACGGGCCTAGTTGCTCCGCGGCATATGGGATCTTCCCAGACCAGGGCTCGAACCCGTGTTCCCTGCACCGGCAGGCGGACTCCCAACCACTGCGCCACCAGGGAAGCCCCGGGCTTCTCATTTTGGTAGCTTCTCTTGTTGCGGAGCACAGGCTCTTGGTGCACAGGCTTCAGTAGTTGTGGCTCGCAGGCCCTAGAATGCAGGCTCAGTAGTTGTGGCGCACAGGCTTAGTTGCTCCGAGGCATGTGGGATCTTCCCAGACCAGGGCTCGAAACTGTGTCCGCTGCATTGGCAGGCAGATTCTTAACCACTGTGCCACCAGGGAAGTCCCCCACTGTTTATTTTTTAGGTAAATTGAAGTTTGAATTTTTTTTCCATCTTCTAATTATGCTGAAGGCATGGTTTTGTATAATTTTATTTGGTCATCTTGTTTTTCTCTATTGTTTTTTAGAAGAAATTTTGGAAAATTCTGATTTACATGGTTTCACTGCCTTGGCAGCCCAGATTTTCTATAATTCCTTTTTTAGGTTCCAAATCTTGGGGCACTGATAAGTACAAGTTAATGTGGAATTTTACTGTATTATCAATAAGGCTAATTTTAGGTTCTGACTGTATTTATTGCTTTTTCCAGAGCAAGCCTAACTCTATGAAATCCCAGTCTCAAGAGATTGCACTTTAAGGCTATGACTCAATATTATTTTGATGAGAGACATTTTTGAAGAACAATACTGGGTCTAGAAGATCTGTCATAAATCATCTTGTATTTCAGAAGTCATCTTCTTAGTATAAAGAATTTATTGCTTAGATTTGACTTAAATAGTTGTTCTGGAGGATTTTGATATAAGCATTTGTGATAATTGTGAAAATAGGACATAACAAATATAGTCTTACCACGGGAGATAAATGTGACAATATAAGGTGGAAAGACACTAAAATATATCCAAAAATTAAGGAGCAATGATTATTCTTTTGTATTTGTTAATATTGGTTTGTTTTGTTATTTCTGCATCATAGATTTTGTGTATACCATCATAGATTGGAACGATAAACTGGAGAGAACTTTGGCAATCATAAAATCTAACCCCTTCATTTGAAGAAAGTAATAAAATAAGTGAGTCTAAATAAATTTTATAAAAATCACACAGTATGTTAGGAATAGAGCTGAGTTTGGCACCCTAAATCAGTCATCTTTTGCTGTGTAACAATCCACCCCAAAACATAGTGACTTAAAACAACCATTTACTTAGCTCACAATTCTGTGGGCTGGCAACTTGGGCTGGGGTCAGCTTGATGGATTTTCTGCTGGTCTTCTTTCATGGACCACACTCAGTTTTTGGGTTGACTGTATTTAAAATTCAATGCATACTGAGTTTTCCAAACAGAAATTTTAAAATTATATCCAGGTATCAGGAAAAATATGTTGAAATGCACAGAATTTGAGAGAGAAAGACAGGCTTTGGGATAGTGGGAAAATCAACATGGCTTGTGAGTTAGATCATGGGGTAGAGGGTCGATAAGTGTGGTGGGTGATAAGGCCAGAAGTGTCTTCTAATATCCAGCATGTCTTTCGATTCAATGCAGGGTCTCTGCTACCCAGTTTTATTCAAGAATATGTTTTTAGTTCACAAGAAGAAGCGATAAGGTAGAATTTCCATTTGGGAATGGCATGTTTCCTTCCTAGCAACCGGAAATCTGGACAAATACAAGTTCTGTGAGTTGGAGGATACTGGCATTATAGCAGAGATTCCCTGGGGAATCAGGGGACAGGAATTTCATATCACAAGGGCATGATAACAGCATGAACCAGGTTGGGAACCAAGAAAGAGCACAGTAGTCTGCATAGGTCATGTCATCAATGAGTCAAAGATATAGGTGACAGTCCAGGAGTTCTGGAAATATGACATAAATCAGTCAGCCCCCCAGGTGGTTCTAGCCCAGCACTTCCTGTCTCAGAATGAGAACAGGAAGTGAGGCATCATGCAGCCTGCAGGTGGAAGACATTGGTGGGGATGATGAAAGCAGACAGAGGAAAAGGCAAAGTCAATGTGACTATGAAATTTTTTATCAACTTTTGGCACATTAGTTGCTACTGTAACTCTAAAGGAAATAACCTCTGGACTATATTTGCAACTCTATAAAATTTATGAGCTAAAGAACAGGCTTTTTAAAAAAATGAGACTTTTTAATTACTAATTTCTTAAAGATAATAAAATAGCATAAGCAATGTGGAACGCTACAGTTAAAAAATCTCATTTTGTATCCTTTATTCTTTTGCTTTGATAAACGGAAGCATATCAGCTTCATTTATTCATATCCACCTAGCACCATCTTCTATTTCCCAAATCCAAAAAAATCTAAGTTAATCATGTAATCCATAGTAACCATTTGTATTTTGCCTGTGTATTTAGTCGGACACCTGTTTACAAAGCAAATTGCCTCTTTGTTTTCTTTGTTTCAGAGGGTGTTATAATGTCCTTCACAGTGTCCATGGCAACTGTACTTGTAATTGGAGGATTTATTTGGGCTTTGTTTGTTTGTTTGTCTCGAAGAAGAGCCAGTGCCCCCATCTCACAGTGGAGTTCAAGCCGGAGATCTAGATCTTCTTACACCCATGGCCTCAACAGAACTGGATTTTACCGCCACAGTGGCTGCGAACGTCGAAGCAACCTCAGCCTGGCGAGCCTCACTTTCCAGCGCCAAGCTTCCCTGGAACAAGCCAATTCCTTTCCAAGAAAATCAAGCTTCAGGGGCTCAACTTTCCATCCGTTTCTGCAAAGTCCACCACTTCCCGTGGAAACTGAGAGTCAGCTGGTGACTTTCCCTTCATCCAATACCTCCTCCACCATCAACACTTCCCACAGTCTGGGCCGTCCTGATTTCCACTGGTCCAATCACGGTCTTCGGATTGGCCTTTCAACACCAGCCCCACCTGCCTATGAGTCAATCATAAAGGCTTTCCCGGATTCCTGAGTAGGGTGCTTTTGTTTCTGTTTCTCTCTTTTCTTGTCTTTTATTGAAAGGAAATGACAAATAGGCTAAACAGAATTTTGAGGACATGGCCCAAATGCCTAATGAGTTTCTAACCTGAAACGAGCACACACAAGTTGGACATTACAATGTAAAACACATTTTCTTTGAACACATCTTTTTTCTTTGTCTCACAAAAGAATAATATTTTTCCAAATAGTTGTATATTTATGTATTTTGTATTCGATGTGAGAATTATTAAAGATAGTGATTCTTATCTAAGAATCAGCTGGATACAGTATATATATTTTAGACTAAAATAAAAACTTTAGATATTTGTGGTTTACAATCCCTTTTTGCTGTCCAATGTGACTATAAAGGGGAAAAAATCACTTAAAAGTGTAATAACTTTTTTAAAAAAAATTTCTATCCTAAGGAATTTTAATTTAATTTTCTTTAGAAAGACAAGTGAACCACATTACCATCTTGGATTTTTAATGGATTATATGGACACAAAATGACAGAACATAGGAGATTCTAAAGTTCCTTGATTCCACTCATTTATGAGAAGTGAGGGAATCAAGCAAAGGAAGCTGAACTCAGTGGGTGTTGCATAATACTATGATAATTCTGACACTTATTTTTCCCCCAGACTCCTTTTGTGCTTTCCCCAAGAATAGTTGTCCACATCACTGAGGCAAAATCCTTGTTTTTACTCACACGGTGATTTAACATTTCTTTACTGTTGTGGTTATATTGTTATAAAAACAACAACAGCAAATCCAATTCATTTGATCTAAAAACAAACTTTAACACTGAGCTTACATTTTTTTTTTAAGGAATAAATTTTATTTCTTACATTTAAAGCTAGCAACTGGGAAAGCACGTTATCTAGGGATCTTCTGCAACTTCACAGACAAATAAGGAAGCGTTAGTGGGGAGAAAGTCTTTCAGCCAAATAGGTGTTACAACCATGAAGAATCCTCCTTCCTGGATGGACTCATTGGTCATCATCTTTTATTTGCTTCTCTATGAATTTCAACTTCAGCTTCTGTGAAGAGTCTTTGCACAAAAGTTAAACTATGTCAAATGGTCCTTGGTGCAGATAGTTATTTAAGGAGTCCACCTCCACAGGTAGCCACCCTCCTAAAGGAAGAGACCTTCAGTGGCCAGATGCCTGTGGCTGCCCTTTTTCATTTAAGGACACGAGTTCACAGGATTATTACTCAAAAGACCTGTGGTTTGTTTCTGATATAATGAATATTTAGCTTATGTTGCTGTTTGTTTCTTTGAACATTGGAATTTTCCGTGAAGAAAAATGTACTCTCATTTTAGTTTCTGCAATGCAGCTGTCCCAGCTAATAGTGTCTGAATATGGCTCAAGAATGGAATAATTTTTACTTAATAAAAGATTCTGTATAGCATTTTCTTTCTTGTTTTTCATTTAGCTTACATTTTCCATTGTTCTTCAAGGACAATTATGCTAAAAGATGTCTATAGTAAATGTCTATAAATAGATGCTCTCTAATGCAATATACCTGAAAGAAGAAAGAAAGAAGGAGGGAAGGAAGGAAGGGCGGAAGGAAGGAAGAAAAGAAAAAAAAGCTCGCAGGATAACGGATTTGTTGTAAGTTGTTTTTGGACAAACTTGGCAGTTACCATATAGCCACGTAAGGTTTTAAGAGATCATTAATTTAGTAACAAGTCTATCTTTTGCTTGTGAGTCATCCTTAATGTTTAACATGAGAAGTAAGCAAAGTGTATGGTTTTTGTCTAGAATTTATGTTGGGAGTAAAAACTGCTTTATGTCTCTCAAATGAGGAAAATGAGAGCAGAAATCCCCTGGATATTTAACCATCTGGCAGAATTATTGCCTCCTCTCTCCCCAAGTTATGAAACAATCAAAATGGGTATCTTGTAAAAATTGTGCAATGTATGAAATGTGAAATTAAAGCAAAAATTGGAGACATTTTTTAGTTGTATTTGTTTTATTTGAAATATTTAGTTGATTACAGAATAAAATTAAACTGGTGTCAATTTTGATTCAGAGTTTATTTATTGAATAGCCTGTGACTATTTCCTATTTATTTGGTATTTTAACTCAGTTAAGACCATTCTCTATAAACTATTCCAGAGACACAAACCTTACTTTTTCTAATAACGTATAACAGAAAAAGGGTAACATCACAAATAAAAGAAACAGAATTTTCAATGTATTAATACAGATGTAAAAATTATTTGTTAAAAGCATTAGATTCTTACCTCGCTAGATAAACAATTCCAAAATTATTTAACTATTTTAGAGAATAAACTTTTTTATCGAGATATAGTTGGCATATAACATTATATTGGTTTGAAGTGTACAACATAAAGATTTGATATACTTATATATTGCAAAATGATCACCACAGTCCAATCTAATTAACATCCATAACCACACATGGTTACTTGTGATGAGAACTTTGAAGATCTACCCTCAGAAACTTTTAAATATACAATATGGTATTATTAACTATAGTCACCATGCTGTACATTACATCTCTGGGGTTTATTTATTTCAGAACTGGAAGTTTATACCTTTTTTGATGACCTTCACCCATTTGATCTCCTCTCCCTTCCCCTGCCTCCCATGTCTGGCAATCTGTTCTCTGATATCAGTAGAAAGTCCCATTTATTCATTTGGAATTTTGCCTAATATATTCATGTCTTGAAGCAACTAGGAATAAACTTTTTGAAACTAAGAAAAAGAACCCTAGTAATACATGAAAACCACAAGCAAAAGCTGAAGAGCTATAGAAGTGTCTAGTTTTATTGCAAGTGGTGGCTGATTTACAGATAAGGAAGAAAAAAATCAAGCCAGAAATTTCCAAAATTAATTAGCTTCTGGGTAACAGGAGCAAAAGACGGACAGTTTGCTTATCTTTCATAGTGTGAGAGTACAGGACACACTCTTTTGTCTGCCAAACCCTCTGCTAGTCTGAAAACCATATTCCTTTCCCTGACTATCCACATGATTATGGCAGGAACAATCACTGCATCAAATGTAACCTCATTAATTGGTCTAGGAAAAGGCATCTGACCAAGCAAATCCAGTGGACCTTTGCAAAGGATTTTGTGGTAGGGATCCCAAGAGAGGCCAATATCTCTCAGATGCTTAAAACTGTAAGAAGTAAAATTTAAAAGCGTTTTTTCTGCCACATGGTAGGAAAGAAAGCAAACTGATCCACAGAGAGAAATAGAAAAAAAAAAATGGAATTGCCAATGGATTTGAAATTCTTAGTCCCTGTAGCTCCTGAAGGCTGGCTGTATACATCCCTTGCCTTCCTAAGGCATGGCTAATGAAATCTTTCTTGGATTCGACTGAATATCACAACAGCTTTCTAGCAAATTCTCATTTTTCTATAAACCAAATTGGGTTAGACTACAATAACTGGCCAAAAAGGTTTCTAACTAAACAGATATTTAATATATACTGCTTTCTCTCTGAAGCTGATAAATTGCCAAATATGGGCATAAGCATATTATGAGAAATTATATTGGCAACTGCTAGTAAAATTAGAGTATCTATCTTAGGAAATTAGGTATGTAGACAAAAAACAGATTATATAGCAAATGGTAGAAAAGAAAGGAAATAATGAAAACTAAAAAGTGAAAGCATAAGATCAGAATTAAAATAAAATCAATTACATTCTTTACAAAATTAATTCAGATGAGATAAACACAACAGAAAATAACAGCTTCTATTGGATGAAAAATATTCCAGCTGCAAGCCAATTGTAAATCTTGCCTAAAGTGAAGTGATTCAGAAAAGTTGAAAGTATAGGCAAAGATATATTAAAGTATACCTATTATGAATATCAGAAAAAGTTGAATTCAAGATGAAATATGTGAATAGAACAAAGAGTATTGCTTTATAATATTAAAGACCATAATCCCAATGAAAATATAAATTATCTTGAGTCTTAGGTAGCAAGTAGCAAAGCACAAGAAATGTCTTTTTAAAAAAAATTAATTTCTTTTATTTATTTATTTTTTGGCTGTGTTGGGTCTTCGTTGCTGCGTGCGAGCTTCCTCTAGTTGCTGCTAGCGGGGGCTACTCTTCGTTGCAGTGCATCATTGCGGTGGCTTCTCTCGTGGATCACGTGCTCTAGGCACGCGGGCTTCAGTAGTTGTGTCACATGGGCTCAGTAGTTGTGGCTCACAGGCTTAGTTGCTCCACGGCATGTGGGATCTTCCGGGACCAGGGCTTGAATCCATATTCCCTGCCTTGGCAGGCAGATTCTTAACCACTGCGCCACCAGGGGAGTCCCCAGAAACGTCTTCATAAAACAAACTACAGACACAGTGAGGGATATAAAGAAATATTTGAGTATATATGGGGGACATGCCTTAATTTTTAAGATATTTTATGCCTAAATTAATTTATACATTATTTGAAGATATACATAATTAATTTAGTATATTAATTCTATTGAGAAATAGAAAAAAGAAATGGAATTGCCAGTGGATTTGAAATTCTTAGCCCTTGCAGCTCCTGAAGGCTGGGTGTATACATCCCTTGCCTCAATATTTTAAGACATTTTATACCTAAATTAATTTATACATTCAATCTATTTCAGTCAGAATCCTTCCATAAAGGCTTATGTTTTGTTTTGTATCTGTTTTTTTTTCGTCTTTTAACTTAGATGAAGATAGAAAGTCGTGTTGGAAATAAAACTTAAGAGACAAAGTCATCAAAATTCTGAGAAAGAAGAGTAATAAGAAGAGACTTGGCCTATTAGATATCAAAATATTCTTAAAGCTAAAGTAGTCATTCAACAAAAAAAATCAAAAGAAAATAATGTACAAATCAACCGAACAGAATAAACAACATAGAAATAGAACAAAGTATGTATGGAAAATTAGTTATGATGAGGGTAGAATTTCTAATGAATGAAAAAATTGATTAACAAATGTTTTGGGGAAAACTGGATGGCCATAGAGAAAAACCTCTCACTTATCTTAAAATAAGTTCAAAATGAATAAGAAAAATAAAACATTAAAATAAAATAAAGGCATATCATAAAAATAGAAAAATATTTTTAAAATATATACTTAGAAATAACTTTTCTAAGTGAGTTTGGATGGTGGGAGATCAGATTTTTTTAACTCTGAAGGTTAATTTTTTTTAATGAATAAATCTTACTATTTAAAATCTATATTTGAAACCAACTTTATGAGACTTAATTCATACGCAATTAGATGCAGAGCATTTTAAGTGTTGAATTTGATCCATTTTGACATAGGTACACACCCATGTTACCATCACCATATTCAAGATACATAACACTTGCATCACCACAAAATGTTCTCTTATACTCCTTTCCCAGTCAATCCTCATTTTCTACCTCCAGGTTGAAGCAAACATGGATGTACTTCCTATCATTATAGATTAGGTTTATTCATCCTGGAGTCCTGTACAAATGAAACCACACAATGTATGCTATTTTGTGTCTGCCTTCTTTCCCTCAAGATAAGTATTTGAAATTCATCCATGTTGTTGCATGTTTCAAGGATTCATTTTTTTAACAGACAAATAATATTCCATCGAGTGCATATATGATGACTTCTTTATTTGTTGGGCATTTCTTTCCCAGTTTTTGGCTATTATGAATAAAATTTCTGTGAACATCTGTGTCCAAATCTTTGTATGGATCTATAGTAAGCTGAGGAATAGCCTCCAAAAAAATCAGGTCCTAATCCCTGGAACCCATAAATGTTACCTTTTATGGGAAAAGGGTTTACACAGATATGATTAAGTTAAACATTTTGAGATGGGGAGATTAGCCTGAATTATGCAGGTGGGTTGTAAACGCCATCACAAGTGTCCTTAGAAGACAGGCAGAGGGAGATTAGACACACAGGGGAGAGAAGGTGATGTGAAGACAGAGCAGAGAGAGATTTGAAGATGCTGGCTGTGAATATTGGGGTAATGCTGTCACAAGCCAAGGAATGTCCTCAGCCACCAGCACCTGGAAGAGACGAGGAACAGATTCTCCCCTAGGACTCCTGAAGGAAAAGCAGGCCTGCCAACACCTTGTGCTAAGATTTCAAACTTTTGGTCTCCTGATCTGTGGGAGAATACATTTCTGTTATAGCAAACTACCATATTTGTGGTAATTTTTTACAGCAGCCATAGGAAACTAACAAACACAAGAACTACATTTTGAGTTTTCTTTTTTTTTAATTTTGATTTTTATCAGGTAAATACCTAGGAATATCATTGCTAGATTGTGTAGTAAGTATATGTTTAACTTGATAAGAAACCACTAAATTCTTTTCCAAAATGGCTGCACCATTTTCAGTTTTCACTAGCAATAAATGAGTTTCATGTATTCCATATTCTCATCAACACTTCTTATTTTCTGTTTTCCTTTGTTTGTTTAGTTTTAACCATTCTAGTAGGTATATAATGTTACCTCAGTATAGTCTTAATTTGCATTTTTCTGATGACTAAAGATCATAGCAACTTTTATTGTGCTTATTTTCCATTTGTATAGTTTCTTTTGTGAAGTACTGTCTCAGATATTGTGCCCCTTTAAAAAAAACTGAATTGTCTTCTTGTGAAGATTTGAGAGTTCTTTATGTAGTTAGGTAAAAGTCCTTTATCAGATATGTGTATTAAAAAATGTTTTCTCCCAAGTTTGGCTTGCCTTTTATGTTGTTAATGTGTATTTCAAAGAACACAAGTTCTTAATTTTGATGAAATCAATTTTATCAATTTTAATGTTGTTTTATGATATCTATCTGCCCCAGAGTCAGAAGGATTTTGGAACTAGTTTGTTCCTGATGTATAATAACTGTGTAGCAACTTGTAGCTACCTCAGTCCTCCTGAACTGTGAACTCCTTCCTCAACTTGGTAAGACCAATGTGCTGTGTTTGGGATCCCTCTCCCTGCTCTGTGATGTGTCTCCCAAAAATGAAATGTGATGTGATTGTAGAGCTTACCTCATTTGCTTTCATTCTTTCAGGAATCAAACTCATGTGTTGCCTGTTGCCTAATATGCTCAATTTTACAGTTTGTTTGTGGTCAGAAGGTAAATCTTGTCCCTTTTATCTATTGTGGCTGGAGGTGGAAGTCTCTGAAAAGCTATTTTTTAAGAATAAAGAAAATTATTAAACATTACCTGGGCAGGGGATGCTATTAAACCCTATTAAAAGACAAATTATGAACTGTGGGTAATATTTGCCATATACATGTCAATAAGTTAACAACCTTAGTATGGATTAAATGTTCTACTGTTTAATATAGAAAAATATCTCAATAGAAGATGCACAATGGATCAGGTAATTTGCAAAGTAAAAATATAAAAATGGCCAGTATGGCCTTGACAGTTACTTTTCTGAAGTGTACTTTGGCCATATAAATGTAAAATATAAATACTCCTTGAGGATTACAAGCATTTGCTCTGGGAAAGTAATTCTAGCTAGCTGTTTTAAATTTTATATTATAACTTACTTCCTCAGGTGCCTGATGACTATTAAACCAAAGCCTCCACTGAATAGACAGCGTACAAAACAATCCTCTTCCCCAAACCCAAACCCAAACCCACTTACATCTCCACTGGACTAAGAATGCACTCTTGACTTAGAGGTTGCTCAGTCATCATCTGATTGATGAGATGAGCTGGGATTTGAATTTAGAGTCGGAGAGGGGATGAGTGCAAATTTAAAGGTCTCACTGTACTCCACACAAAATAACCCAAACTCTCTGATCTCAGACAACTGTCACATTCTGCAAATGCTCAAGTAGAAAAGTCTGGTGGCCTACAACAAAGTAGGTATTAAGCAGGAGTTACAAGTAAATGGCAGGAGCTAGAACCAGAAGTCGTGGAGACATAAAAGATGAAATGCGTAGTACAAATTTAGCCAGGGTGTGAATAAACAAAGCAGGAGGAGAGAAAGAGAAGCAGATTATCAGAGAAAGATTACTGGAATGGGAAGACAGAGAAAGAGAGAATCTTCCCTGCTTTCCCCACAGTTACCTAGCTCTCTGGTTTCCAGCCTTTTCTGAGATTTATTTTGTGCTCCTGAGTTCCACTTGTAGCGGACAAGCATTTCATTTGCTTGTCCAGCACACCTGTCCATTTTTGCTTACTTAATTTTCTCAGGGAAACTATTCTTCCATTTGACACGATCTTATGGTAACTCGCACCTGTCCCTATGCTTACCACCCTGCTTATCAGAATGGAGAAAACGTCCCTCTTTCAATCAATATTCCACTGGTGCTTTTAGCTTCATTCCCTCTTTCCTTCTTAATGATCTTACTGTTTCACATACCCCTTCTCTCTCTGGTATTAACAATACTTCCATCTTAAATTGAGATCATTGGAAACAGACTCTGAAACAGTGATGTGTGTGAAAAATATAGACGGGGGCCGGGGCAGTCTCAGGAAGAATATCTATAGATGAGCAAGGGAAACAGGACTTGGCAGAAGGAAAATGAGTGGCTTTTCCAATAGAGGTCTCAGCCAGTCCTGTGCAGATATAGCATGGTCCTTCAGAGTTGTCCCTAATTAAAGCAAAGGGCTGGACAATGGTTAGGCTTAGGGTTAGGGTTAGAGTTGAGTGAGCTCTGAATGAGGCAACATGAAGACATGCCCAATAAATGGGGTTTTCAGGGAGCTAGCTGCCAGTCAGGTCAAATTGTGACTATTCTGTGAACATGGGGCTTTCTTAGGAACTCTAAACTGACAAAGATTCTCTCCTTGCTGAAATTCTACTCAGGATCCCCTCAACTCTCTTCTCAACTAGACTTTGACTTTTGAGCTTCCATTTTCATCTCTGCATTGTCCAAATTTAGCAAGAATCCTACTAAGTCAGTTTAGCCATATTCCTCCATTCTCCATATCTGATCACTCTTGGTATCTCACTGGGTTCCCCCTCCTCTACCATCCCCCAGGTGATGTCTGGTCACCCTGGCCTGCCTTTGGTAAGAGTCTCATTAGGCCAATTTAGCCAGAATCCCCTCTTCACTGTGATGTTTCCTTTTAGTAATTTTCCATCCACTGACCCCCACCTTGCTCCCTGACTGTAAATTGTGAATTTTCCTTATTGTATTCAGAATTGAGCCCAGTTCTCTATACTGAGGTCTCTTTTCCCCTATGTTAATAGTTTTTCTGAATAAAATCTGTTTTTACCACTTTACTGTCCAGCTCTGTATATTCTTTAACAAAACCTACTTTGACTTCTCCAGTGACTGTTAGGCTGTTGGTTTTCATTGGTACTGTGTTTGCAAGGCTGCTGATTTTCAAGCTACGATGGAACTGGCAAGAAGGAGCTGGGAATAGGCAAGTTAAAAATGCCACTTAGCTCACTGTTCTTACCAAGACTGTGGGTTTTTTTTTTTGAATAAATGCTCCTTGAGTTGTTGCAAGTCTTTGGTTAATTTCCAGAGTACTGAAAAAGTTCATAATTTTGGCCAATGTCCTCATTGTTTTTATGAAGAAGAAAGTTTTCAGAGGTCCTCATTCCATCACTCCAGAAGTGCTTCTGCTTATCTTGGAATTTAGACAATCGTGCTGTAAAAACCTACTGGCATAAAGTGCATAGGTTCTAAAAATTAGAAACAGAGATGTACTGTAGTGATTCCCCCTGGCTCTGCTTTTCTTATGATATGAAATGACAGGTGAGAGTTAACCATCCTTTGGGAGGAGCTGGCTGACTTTAACAGCATAGCCCTCCTCTCCACCATGAATCTCTTGTGAGTTAAAACAGAGTGTGGAATGCCTACTGTTGGCTAAAAGACTGCTACATTGTATCTCAGTTTCAGAACTGGACCATTTTTCCAAGCCTTTCAGTCCTCCAACTCTCCTGTTAATTCCACAATTTCATTTAACCTATTTCTTCTGGACAACTGTAGAATTTTATAGTTCAAATCCCTTCCCCAAAGGTCGTGGAATGAAGAGATGCTCATGTGTGATAAACATCAAGATCAAAGGTGTTGCTTGAGATAATTTCAATCTCTGTTTGTTTTTTTTTTTTAATTTATTTATTTTATTTATTTATCTTTGGCCGTGTTGCTCAGGCTTTCTCTAGTTGCGGATTGCAGGGGCTACTCTTCGTTGCGGTGCGCAGGCTTCTTGTTGCAGTGGCTTCTCTTGTTGTGGAGCACAGGCTCTGCACACAGGCTTCAGTAGTTGTGGCTTGCAGGCTTAGTTGCTCTGCGGCATGTGGGATCTTCCCGGACCAGGGCTCGAACCCATGTCCCCTGCATTGGCAGGCAGATTCTTAACCACTGCGCCACCAGGGAAGTCCCAATCTTTGTTTAGACACTTCCGTTCACCTCACTGGAGGGAAATACAGCCATAAGTGGTAGAAATAGGTGATGAGACTTGTGTGCAGGGACTTTTTGTCCTCGGCTCTACCTCTAAGTGTGTGCTTTTCCATAGTTTTTTCCACACTGAAATTCTCATCAGAGGAGACACTTTAGCAACATTTCCCACATGCTTTGAAATTTTTTTTTTTTTGAGGAAAATGTTTCATTCTATTAGGTTAATTCCACCCTAAAGTATTTGCATAAGTGGTGTGGGTCTGGCCTTTGACGTTATCTTCCTGAATGTTCTCTGACTGCTCACTCAGGCGTATTGTAGACGCAGGGTCTGGTCTCATTGAATCTTGTGCTATCTTTACCAAATCAAATCTGTAAAGTTCACTTGTAATTTAACGTATTGTTTCTGAGTCATCTTGACATTTTGACTTCATAAGTGTAAACTGAAAACTGCATTTACTGGAAATTTGTTTTTAAAAATAAAACAACATAGGCCAGATCCCTGATCTACAGATGCATTATAAAATTAGGCAATGCTTATGAGATAATGCTTCTGAAAGAAATTTTTAAAAAGAAATTTATATCTGTTTTTAAAGCACATAAAAGTGTAAGACTGTGTTCAATAGGAGCAGAAAATATACAAGCAATAGTGTAAATTATTAGGATGGAATCTAGTTTTTTAAAAGGTGGGGGGGAGGGGTTCCCTGGTGGCCTAGTAGTTAGGATTCCGAGCTTTCACTGCCATGGCCCGGGTTCAGTCCTAGATTGGGGAACTGAGATTCCACAAACCGTGTGGGGCGGCCAAAAAAATAAAAAAATAAAAGGGAGGCAGAGAGCATAGTCAAATGTTAAAAGTGACGATGTTTAGCATTGTTAAAAGAACTGACCGGGAAGTTTCTCTTTATTTCAAAGTTATAAATATTATAAATAAGTAAGATTTTTGGCATAGCGAGCCTATATTTGAAAATCAGTGCATAATGGTTTTTATTAATAGAACCTTTGCATAATTCATAATAAATGACTCCAGTAATATTGAAATTTTCCTGGAGGATAATTTTTATTAGTGACTTAAAGAGTCTAGAGTTATTTCTTGCTGCTGAATGGGATCACAATATGATCAATTCCATCACTTTATTTTTCTTAACCATTTAGAAATACCCAGGCATGTTGGCATTTAGAGGTAAACAAAATGGCTAAGTGGAGGTGAAGAGGAACTTTGAGTATACTTACCTCATATATTCTAAGGTTAAGAATTTTGGGCAGTTATAAAAGGTTTTTTTTGGGGGGTAGGATACCTGTGAAATATGAATATAGACTAAGCATTAGGTGACATTAGGAGATTATTATAAATTTTGTCAGGTGTGAAAATGTCGCTGTGATTATGTAGAAATAGATGTTTACTTTTCAGGGGTGCACACTAAAATATACAGAGGTGAGATATTGTAACATCTGAGGGAAGCGAAGGGGAGGAGGTGGTGAAGTGACTTCTGAGTGGAGCCCGATACGTTCGGTTCTAACGAGTTCAAGCTGAACCACCCACTGAGGATTATGTCTCCTTGGCGAAAATCAGCCCCAACACCTCCCAGTTCCTGCTGGTCTCCTCCTGAGATGTGGCGGTGCATCTGTACCATGTGCCGGCCATTCAGCTCCAGTACCAGCATCCAGCGCTGTCTTGGATGTGCGTCTAACGGTCCAACACATGCCTGGAGTGGGGGATCAAACCCTCGACTGAAAACACATGATTCCAACACTGATCAGGAAGATCTGGTTGGAACCCATGATGCCCCTATCAGATGTGTTGAATACTGTCCAGAAGTGAATGTGGTAGTTACTGGGCCTTGGGATCAGACAGTTAAATTGTGGCATCCCAGAACGCCTTGTAAGGCTGGGACCTTCTGTCTGTGAGTAATACCCTCTCTGTCTGGAGATCAGCTGATTGTGGGCAAGGTGGGCAGTAAAGTGTTAATGTGGGAATTACAGAACATGGGTTACGTGCAGCAGTGCCGGGTGTCCAACTTGAAGTACCAGGCTCGCTGCCTTTGAACATTTTCATACAAGCAGTTATGTATTAAGCTCGGTTGAAGGCCAAGTGGCAGTTGAGTACTTGCTCCCAAGCCCTGAGGTACAGAAGAAGCATGTCTTTCAAGTGTCAAAGAAAATAATATTGAGCAGATTTATCCTGTCAATGCCATTTCTTTTAACAACATCTACGGTACGTTCACTATGGGTGGTTCTGAAGGATTTGTAAATATTTGGGGTCCAGTTAACAAGAAGCGACGACACTGGTTCTATAGATACCCCACCAGCATCACATCACTTGTCTTCAGTAATGATGGGACTACACTTGCAATAGCATCATTATATACGTATAAAACGGATGACATGGGACATCCTGAAGATGGCATCTTCTCATTTGCCAAGTGACAGATGCAGAAAAAAAACCTAAGTCCACCTAATCATCTCCTGAGAGTAGTTCCTCTACGGAAAGTTTTTCTGCTTCCTACAAATCATACTTACCCCCTGGATGTGTTAGAGCCATTGTTGTTACATTATTTAGTATGGATTTCTCTGTTTTCTGTCTTAGGAAAACCTTGTCTGTGTGCCTTTTCATACTGACTTTGTGTAGAATGAGGATTCTTTGTGTCTTTTGTATTTGTTATTTACTCTAAAATACTTTGACAGAAGAAAACTAAAAGAAGCAAATATAGCAAAATTTTAAAATCTAGGAGATGGATACATAAAGGAGTGTTCATGATACCCTTTTCTCAACTCTTCTATATATTTGAAAGTTTCAATAATAAACAATTTTTAAAATGTTTTGTAGCTAAAAAAAATGTTTTGGCAACTGAGATTTTGCAACATGTGGATTAGCAAAATTTTTATTACCTTTTTCTGTTTTATGTTTCTAAATTTTCTAAAGCCTTATAAAACTTTAAAATATAAATCAGAATCAAATATTTGATTAATTGCTTGCTTTGAAAGAAATTGAATATAAAGGAATATAACAGTTCATCTAAAAACTGTTTTTCATCTTTTTCTTTATTCTTTTTTTCCTCCTTGTTTGCAATGTGATACAATTTCTATAAAAGGTTTCTAAACAAGATAACATAAATAAGAAGTAAACAGTAAAGTCAGGGCCGCGAAGAAGTAAAGTAGAGCCAGTAGAGCCAGTAATGAGACTAGTGCTCGAAAAAGAGAGTCTTACATCCTAAACATTTACCAGCAAAGGGCCCCAGATTTGGTTCTTAGCTTTCTAGCTATAAGTTTAAAAACAGGAATATGAACAGTTATATCATTGAGAGTGCTCATAAAATAAAGGCAAATTATTCACCCAGGAGAAGCACAAAAATTTCTGATTTGATGTTTATCCTAAATAGGATCTGTGTGATATAATGAACAAAGCCCTAAACAATATGCTTAGGATAACTACAGCAAGGAGTTTTTTGGGGATGTGTCTTAATGTAGGCAGTTGTCATTATGACAAAAAAATAATCACTGCAAATAAACCTATCGGGGCAAATACCATGGTATCATTCAGGTAAGCAGCAACTCAGAGGTCTTGAGAGATTTTTGGAGTATCTTGAACTAATCTTCTTCACCAGTTTCAAAAACCCAAAGGGAATTGCTAGATAAACATTAAAAGAGTTTTAGGGAGCCTGTAAGTTGTGTCTGTTAGTGGGCATGAATGGGCATGAACACATTTTTCTGAGGACAGGTTTTTTAGCTTTTATCAGAAGGATCTTTGCTTCAGAAAAGATTGAGAACCACTGATTTATAGAAATAAAGAGGCCACGCATCCATTAGGGATATCTTTTTCTTGATGAGTTTTTCAAAAATATATATGATAATGAGTTTTGAGATTGTGCTCTCTGCCTGCTTCTCAGAATGAAAAAATTCTGCATGTCCACTAAAAAAGGAAAACATATATCCCATGAGTCAGCTCACCAGAGCAGGCTGGACCACCTATAAAAGCTGAGGCACTGATTTAGGACTGATTGGTAGAGAAACCTGCTTCATATATGCTTGGAGGTAAGGCCAGTGTGTATTTTCAGGAAAGATGAAGGTTTTTATAAAAAATAATTTTATGTATACTCCAAATGAAATGAAAAAAAATTCATGTACTGCATTGATAAGTTTAACATGAATATTTTTAAAGCTGGTGTAATCAGAAGCTTATCTTAAACATTACAAAATAAAAGTTGAATAAATCACCCATAGACAGTCTGGCTTTGAGTGATGCAATTTCCTGGAACAATATACTAACATAAATTGCTTCGCAAAATGTATTCCTCTGTAACTGAATGAGATACCTTGCCGAATGGTGTTTTAGCTGTAAATAAATTAAAAGTTTTCTTTCTGGCAGTAATGAGTCAGGCCAGAAGTTTCTTGAGGTCTTGGCTAGATCATAAGTATAAAAATTTATTATGCATCTTGTGTGTGTGAGTACAAATTAAGATTTCATATATATTTTATATATTAAGAAAATATATATTGACTATATATATAAGTATATTATATTTACATATATAGCCTTAATATATTTTTCTTAATATATAAAATATATACTGTATGAAATCTTAATTTATACATACATATGTACATATATACATACATATGTATATATATTCTTAATATATAAAATATACAAAATATGTCTATGTATTTATGTATCTATATATCTATACCTATAGCTATCCCAGAGAGATTGAATAACTTGCTTAAGGTTTTACACTGTATGTAAATGGTGCAGTGGGATTCAAACCAAGGCAGTATATCTCCAGAGTGTACACTTTGGCCATTAAGCTAGACCCTCCATGTGCAATAATACAGTCATGCTATTTGCCTATAAAAGAATATGCCTTTCCACTGTTTGTGTCTGGTCTAGGAGCGATGCATCTATTGCACTCAAAATGCTATTCAATTATTAAAGAACAAGTTAATATGAAAGAAGGAGTATCTATCCCTATTATTTTCACCTGGAAACAACTAACTGCTCTGTCAAGAGCATTTGTATAGTGAATATTTTATTTAAGGTTTCACAGCTGAGAGAAGTCTGGAGCAGCTAATACAATAGCTGGATGTTTCCTTTTAGGCAGCTACTGTTTAAGTGTAGGAAGTATTGTTTCATTTGTATGAATTAAGAGCGTCCACTAAAATGGTTTATTCTTCATTCTTTCAAATTTATCCAGCCAGCTTTATGACTGTTTACACCAGAATTGACACAGCAGTTCTACTCTAGGGGTTTATCCCAGTGAAATTACTTAGGGAGAGCAAAAAAGCTATATTCATGAAGATATCCAGTATGTCTTTATTTGTAAGAGAATATAAGAAAATATTGGGAAGAAAACACCCCAGAGACCTTATATTAAGGGGGATAAAGACAGCTATATCAACACAATGCAATATTATAAAAATATTATGTATAATTATAAAAATTTGTAAAATCATGGAAAACGTCTGGCTAAACATCAAGAAAGGATAGCAAAATACTAATTTATAAACATTACTTAACAACCGTTATAATTTCAACAACTAAAATTATGTACTTGTAAAAGGAAATGTGAAAGAAATGGAAATAGTCATACTGTGTTGGAATTATAAACATTTGTCATTCTTTCCTTAATCTTGTGATTTTTATTTCATAAATATTTCAAAAATTCATTGACAAGTTCCTGCATTTTCATTAGAGTTTTTCAGGATTTCATTAGTCATTAATGGACTTCCTCCCTTTTAAATACCGGCTCCTCCACTCATTAGTGGACAAGATTGTGCCAATTAATTAACTTCTCTAGACTGCATTATTTTTTCCCCTGCTGAAGATGGAGAAAATAACACAGCTCATAGGATTGTTTAGGTCAAATGAGATGGTGTTTAATACAGTGTTTCCTACTACATAGTATGTGCTTTAAAAAACAAAAAGAGCCCAAATGGATAAGGAAACTCACTAATGTGTGGGACATTACCATTTTATGGTGAGAGAAAGAACATCATTAATAGGTCAGAATGAAAGTTACTCTGTTCTTAACCCTGTCTTGGGATAAATAATGAATCATAAAATACCAAGTATCCGACACAGCTTCATTTTTTTTTTTTATCTTTTAAGGAAAAAAAGTTATTTCAATTAAAAGAAGCTAAAACTCATGAATAAAAATTTGAAAAATTGAGAAAAAGAGGAAAGAGATAAAACATGGTTTTATGGGTCCCTCCAAAAATATAGCTCCTATTGACATTTGGGGATGGGGAGGGTTTATTCTCAGCTTTTTGTTTCCTATACATAGGATATTTTTCCAAAAGTAATACAGTTACATTTGCAATTTTGTGTTTCTCTTTCCACTAGAAATGGTTTTCTTTGTTGCTAGATAGTTTCTTTAAACAGAATAGTAAAATGCCAACATAATATTATATTGATCGGGTAGTATAATTTATCAAAATGTTTTACAATAGTGTACCTTGTTTTTCACTATTAAAAAATAAAGCTATAATGAACTTTTTTTGCATAAACCTTTTTTGGTTTTTAGGATTATTTCATTATTATTTTAGAATAGTTTTCTAGAGGTAGAATATTGGTTTAAATCATGAATATTTGTAATGATTTTGATATAGAATGATACACTGCATTGCTGGCAAAGAATAAATAAAGAATAAGACAAAAAAACAAAAACTAGATATTTTGGAAAATGAGAGTGTCTATTATTTAAACTTGTCTCTTTTATCTTCCATAACCATATGATAGAATTTTTTACTGTATTTATTGATCATTTTAGTTTTTCTGTGTGGATTATCTATTCATATTGCTTACACACTTATTTTTAGGTACTTCCTATTTCATTACCAATTTATATGAATGCTTACATTTAGAAAATTATTACCTTTTAGCATGCTTTCTTCAAGTATTTTTCCAGTGTCTTTCCATTTTAAATTCGATATTTTTAAACAAACAAAAATTTTAAATGTATGTTTTCAAAGCTGTCTATGACTTCTTCTGTAATTTTTAAATTTTGCTTCAAATTTTACATCTTTCAATGTTATAAACTTGATAAATATTCAATTCTATATTTTTTAAAATGTTACACCATCATTCAGTTTCTTTTATTTGTCTCTATTTTGGTGAAAACTGAATTCAGTTGCTTCTTCATGTTCATCTCCTATCAGAGGAAGGTGTTTTCACTTTTTTAATAAATGTATTTATTTATTTATTTATTTATTTATTTATTTATTTATGGCTGCGTTGGGTCTTTGCTGTTGCATGCGGGCTTTCTCTAGTTGCAGCAAGCAGGGGCTACTCTGCGTTGTGGTGCGCGGGCTTCTCATTGCGGTGGCTTCTCTTGTTGCGGAGCACGGGCTCTAGGCATGCAGGCTTCAGTAGTTGTGGCTCGCGGGCTCTAGAGCGCAGGCTCAGTAGATGTGGCGCACGGGCTTAGGTGCTCCGCGACATGTGGGATCTTCCCGATCAGGCCTCAAACCCGTGTCCCCTGTATTGGCAGGAGGATACTTAAACACTGAGCCACCAGGGAAGTCCTGTTTTCACTTCTAAGTTCTTTTCCCTTTAGAATTCTTGACTTCCTAAAAGTAAAAAGAAAAAAAAATTAAAGAAGAAATGACTCATTCTGAAATGTTATAATTATTATTTCCCTTATCTTTTATTTTAAAAAAACCTTTCATTTGAGTAACTGGGAGAAAGTTCTCAAATGTCCTTATTTTCTGATAAATGCTTAAAAATTTGCTTCTTTTCTTACTGTTTAGTCAGAAGGAATCTTAGGCAAACTGACAAAAGAGCTCTAAATAATCAAAAGTAGATGTAATATGGAAATAGAAAACTAAACTTGAAAAATAAACAAAAAGAAATTAAGTACAAACATACCTCATTTTACTGTAGTTTGCAGGTATTGTGTCCTTTGTAAATTGAAGGTTTGTGGCAAACCTGTGTTGACCAAATCTACTGGTGCCATTTTTCCAACAGCATTTAATTTGCTCACTTTGTGTCTCTGTGTCATATTTTGGAACTTCTCAAAGTATTTTTAACTTTTTCATTATTATTATATTTTTATGGTGATCTGTGATCAGTGATCTTGGATATTACTGTTGTAAGTTTTTTTGTTTTGTATTATTTAATTAATGTGTACACTTTTTAAAAGATATAGTGCTATTGCACATTTAGTAGACTATAGTATGGTGTAAACATAGCTTTTATATGCATTAGGAAACCAAAAAATCTTTGTGACTCACTTTATTGTGATATTTGCTTTATTGTAGTGGTCTAGAACTGAACCCACAATATCACTGAAGTATGCTTGCAATTCTAACTTTTACGAAATGATGTAAAATTTATAAGTACAAATTTGAAGTAAATGCATAATAAATTGATTTCATTTTAGTAAATTACTCTGCTCCAAAAGAGGCTGAAGTTTAGTCATTTTAAATAAGTGGGCTTCTCTCAGAGGAAATCATTTTTGGATTGAGGTGTCTTGCTGGGAAGGAAGAACAAAAAGATGAATATTCTTCACATTTGAAAAATGAATATTGTATATAAAAATAAAAGGATATTTAGTCATATCTGATTTGTAGATATATTTTTCCTTTAGCTATAAGCACATTCTTTAGAAGAATAGTTTTAGGGATACAAAGTTAATTTTGAAAGATCTTTATAGGTTCAGATTGTAAGGACAGGTTAAAAAAAAGTTTTCTCTTTTCTAGATCTTTCCATTCTGACAAGGCATCTGCCACCTTCATCTTCGTCTCACCTACCCCAGAAAAGGAGACTAGCAAGCAGGCAATCATCCTACAACTCTGAGGCACTAGCTTTAGACTATCCAATATGGTGTAGCTTTTGTGATACAGTTTATGATTCTCCATATTTAGTGACTATCTTGTTTAATCTATTATAATTATTTATCCTGTTATTCATTTATTTACTATTTTTCAAGCTATTGACATTCTCTAGGTCCTTCAAATGGTTTCTAAGAATGAGGGAAAATATTCAAAATTAAAACTATTTAGGGACAGCTAAGATATATTTTTCTCAGTTTGGCTTTATAAAGCATATGGCTTCTCCATGTCTGTGTTAGTTTAGTACCTTAAGAAGTCAGCTATTTACCTGATGACTCTTGGGTTAACAAAGTTGAGAGGGAGGTTTTAGGAACACCCTGGCCATTTTTTCTTGCTGTGATAAATGTATATCAGGAGTGGAAATGGAAATGGGTAGAATAAGTATACCAATTCTGAAGCCCAAATTAAATAATATTTTCCTAGTTTGGTGCATTAACTTGAAGCTATATCAGAGGGCAAAGAAAAAAAAAATCCCAGCACTGGTAGTGTTTCTAATTTAGGTAAAGTGACTAAGTAGTTTTGACATTCAATACGCTCACTTATCCTAAGGAAAACCCTTAGTTTAAATAGACCCCCACTATGGAAGACTTTAGATCCTGGAATAATCTTGATCCTTTACACTCTAAATCACAATTCATAGATGAATTGACTTAGGGGGATTTTTTTGTAAAGACACAAAAATCCTCATGCATTTGAAACCTGCTATTTCTTTCTTTAAAAAAAAAAAAAAAACCTGTATTGGAGTATAACTGTTTTACAATGTTGTGTTAGTTTCTGCTGTACAACAAAGTGAATCAGCTATACGTATACATATATCCCCATATCCTCTCCCTCTTGAGCCTCCCTCCCACCCTCACTATAAGAGTTTTTCAATGTTGAAAATATATCTATATATAGTACTATTCAACTATTCATGGATACCTCTTTACAATTTTTTGTATCTCTTAAAAATAGTCCGTATTAATTGCAGGTATATTAAAAGCAGGTTGAAGAGAAAGTGGTTAGTAACACTTCCTCCTGCCCCAACTCACAGAGATAATTACTATTATGTATCGATTTGTATCCTTAAAGAACATTTATGTGTACATTTACAATATATACCCCAAATGGGGATCATATTCTTTTATTTTAACATCTTTATTGGAGTATAATTGCTTTACAATGGTGTGTTAGTTTCTGCTATATAACGAAGTGAATCAGCTATACATATACATATATCCCTATATCTCCTCCCTCTTGCGTCTCCCTCCCACCCTCCCTATCCCACCCCTCTAGGTGGTCACAAAGCACCGAGCTGATCTCCCTGTGCTATGCACCTGCTTCCCACTAGCTATCTATTTGTAGTGGGGATCATATTCTACAGAACATTTTGTCAGGTTTTTTTTTTTTAATTAACTGGTGTTAACAAATCTCTATTTCAATAAACAAACTTTTTTGGAGTACACAGTACTCCGTTTATGCATATACCATAACTTATTTTACCAAATGTATATTCAAAAAATTCTTATTGGCCACATAGTGCATGGTAGACACGGTAGTAGATGCTGGGGAAAGAGCGATGAAAACAAAACAGGCACAGCCCTTTTTTGGGGGGAACTTATATTCTGCTGAGGGAAAAAGACCTGTAGGTTATTTCCATATTTTGCTACCAGTCATTGCTTTCTTCAGAAAAACAGTTGGGCTCCTAATTAGTTATTCATCCAGCCCAAATTCCTAGAATTAGAATTTTTGTGTCAATAATAAAGCACATGTTTAAATATTTCTAACATCTGTAATATATTGTACATATTTTTCCAAATTGACCTCCAGAATATCTACATAATTTATAGTTCCATTTGCTAAACCATCTTCAATAAAAGTACCATAATTTTAAAATTTGTGACATATTGCTAGACCAAATTTTATCTCAATATTTTAGCGTGAATTGCTTTTTCACCTATTAAAACTGAGTAGTTTTTCATGTGTTCATTAGCCTTGTGTATTACTTTTTCATATAAATTACCTATAGAAGTATGCTTCTTGATTGTTTTTTTTATTGGTGGGTTCATTTCATTTTTAGAAAAGAAATCTGCAATAACTTTATATATTATATATTAAACATAAGAACCTCTCCTATGTTTTAATGATTTTTCTCTATTTTAATTTCCTTTTGTGCAAAAACATGGGGCGGGGTTTCACTCTGTAACATCACTTAGTCAAGTGCAAATATAGTGATCTCATCTGGGTAAGGGGGGCTGTCCTTGCCACTTCCACCTGTCTCGAATCAGCGCAGTGGACAAAGCCTCCTATGGCCAAGCTAATCAGCTCTGACTATGTCATGCAGCAAGTGACATAAGTGCCTCATAAGGATTGAGCAGCCCATAGCTGTCCTGCTAGTACCCAAGTGCAAGCCCAGTGTGCACAATTTCCCCCCTCCACTCCTTCCTTCCAGTAAATGTAATGAAAGCAAGAGGCTGTCTGGCTCTCTAATTGGCGGTGTCTGCATTTTTTTTTTTTTAAGTGCACAAGACTTCCCCTCAGAATTAGTGAAGATGGGCTTTCCGATTAAGGAATGGCAGCTGTTTCTCTCTTCCCTTTGAAACTTGGGGTGGTCTCTATGTTGAAGGTCAGGATCCGGGGAAAACTGACTCTGAGATGAAGATTCGAGTGCAGGAAGTTTATTGAGAAGTGTACTAAGAGACAAAACCTGTGGAGAAGTGAAGAGAACGGGACTGAACAGCAGGAGAAGGTGAACCACAGTGCCGTTCTCCCAAAGGTCTCAGCTGAGGCCACAGGGAACTCATACCCCACATCGGTCAGTCGTTGGAAGTGGGTGGGCTACCCGCTGCGAAAGCAGCACGGCCTTGCACAAGGTCAATCTCTTCAGCAAAGGGCAACTGCCAAGCCCGTCAGACAAGGGCTGGGGTAAACTACCAAAACGCCCAGTACCTGAGGGCTTCGGTCTTGGGGCAGCGGAGGAATCTGCTCGACACATCACAACATTCACTACAGTCCTCTCCTTATGCTTATGTAGTACATTCTGGAAGGAGCTCTTCCAGGAATTTGATGGGTCTCTTTTCCCAAGGAAATTTATAAAAGGATAGTGGAACAAAATACCACCCCTGCTGCTGGTGGTCCATAATTCACAATTGAGACTGATACTCATATTCTGTACTACTGCCCAGTCTAGATTTCCCTCAGTCTGGAGGAGCACACCGGAACGCCTCTATAGCACACTTGTAGGGTAAGATGGCATAGACCCTCATCCATAAGACATCTGAGTTTCTGGCCACCAGATGTGACTTCTGTATTTCTCTTATTATACAGAGTGGAAGATAGAGCACCAAAAGATAGCATGACTTCAACGTGAAAGGAACTCCTGCAGTATCCCTAGATGGTAGCTAAAAAGATGTAAGGACTGTTTATTTATTGATTTTTTTTCAGTAACTTGTGTTGAGCAGAAATAAATAACAGAAAACACAGTTCATTTCTTATAATATTTTGGTACAACTACTGTCATCTAGGAACAACTTATAATTTTGTTTTCATTCACTAATCATAATTCTTTAAGGCAAATTTCTCCTAGCTTCTCTTCAATTTGGCTTCTTTTATTTAACTCCTAGAAACTTTATTCCTGAAGGCACATGTGGTTCTGTCACTCAGTGGCCATGCAAAAGGTCCTAGAGGATAAATAATTCTTCTGAGGACTTGACCCTTTGCATTAACAAGATTAGGCCAACGTTCTTACTTATCAAGCAGGGAGGGGCCAGCTGTCTTCAATGGAATCAGTGAGGACAGTGGACAGGTCACATTTAGGTCCCCACCTCTGACCTCCCCAATGCCCCTCAGAAGGTTTGACGATGTCCAGGGAAAAGAGGAGAACCAGGTAGTGGAAGAGCCTAAACCCCAAGGTAACTACATATTCATCCAATATGTTTGTTTGTTTTGTAACCTAGAAATGTTTGTTTGTTAGCTAGAATTGGCAGGTTTGGACTATTCATTATCAGCAGAAATAAGGACTCCTAGAGCTAACTGAAATTTTACAGAAACAAAGTTACATTCCTTCCCACCTGAGTTTGGGACTGTCCATTTAAAACCACTGTGAAAAATGCTCAGATTTCCCCATGTTAAGAAATAAACTCTTTATTCTCATTTCTCTTGAGCTGTTGTCACAAATCGCTTCTTCAGGACAAAACTGAGCTCCTTGAAATCCTCCCCTTTTCCTTCTGTTTTCAATTGCCCCCCTTCCTCACCTCCCACAAGCTACTGTGTTCTGACCTTCTGCCCCTATTCCCCAGTGAAATGACTCTTGGCAAAGACACTCCATATTTGTCAAATCCAGGGGGAACTTTTCAGTCCTGTTCTTTCTGTTGCCCCAGAGACCTGACTGGAATTTCTCCCCTCCCTTAATTTCTCCCCTTTGCTTTCGCATGACCACCCTGCTCTTCTGCTTCTGTGCTGTTCTTTCGCAATCGCATTCAAGGACTTGTCCTCTGTCCATTCCTCAAATATTGGTTTTCCCTTCAAAGGTCTGCTCGGGCCTTTCTTGTCTCTCTACACTCTCTCTTCCTGGGCAAGCTCATCTACTCCTCTGACATTGACTGTAATATCTATGGTAGTGACTCATTATCTCCACCCCAGATTATATCCCTGGACTTCAGGCCCCCATAAATAACTGTCTTTTCAATATCTACATCAGAATGGCTCATACATAACGCAAATTCAATCTCTCCAAAACAGACTGAATCATCATCCTTTTAAAATCTGTTCCCCATCCTGGATTTCTCGTTTCTCATTTGGGCAAATAGCATCAACCGACTCAAAATATTTTCTGTTTTCTAGTATTCTCAGTCACCATTCTCACTACTGAAAACTAACTCACTGAAGAACAAATGATTAAAAAACTAATCCATTGAGCTTCTCAACATTGTCTAAATATTCAACTGTGTATCTCTAGTTACATCATCATCATCACCATCATCATTATTGTAATGATTAGTTTCAACCCTCCTTTGCCATAAAACTGTTTCTTTGGCATAAAAATATTATACTTCTGCCTGCCCCCTAACAAGATCTCACCTTTTATTTTCCATAAAAGCCATAAGATGGAATTTGCTTGGTTTCCTACCAATAAATTCTCATATCTACTTGCATCTGTATCAAATCTTTTCTTCTTTCTCCAGGTGCCATGGAGTTAATAGGCCTTACTGACTACTCAGAAAACTTGCACCATTGATTAATCCACTTTCTGGGTCTTGCATCTTCAACATCTTTCCACTGGTTTCTTTCCATCTTCACTAAAACATGCTGAAGCCCCTTTCATCATGGAAAGCCTCTTCTTTCCAGTTGCTGTATTGTCTTCTTTCTCCTTCTTCACAGTCAGAATTTTCAGTGGAGTTTCTGGCTTCCTTTATTTACTTTCTGCTGAAACACCAACATGTTTGGATCTGGATTGTTTTCTTCACCATCTTACCACTATTGCTTTTGCTGAAAGTCCCATGTAAAAAAATTTTTTGTGTAAAGCTTTCAATTAGCCTCTTATTTGGACTCAGAAGGATTCAGCACTACTGAGCACCTTGAAAAAAAGTAGCTTCCATTTACTTTTAAAACCCATATTCTTTGGTTTTTGTCCAGGCTTCTTTTCACTTGTCTTTCTCTACCTAGTTGTAAATCATGAAGTGCCTTAGGGTTCTGTTCTGACCCTTCTTCTCTCTCTACACCCCCTTGTTAGACAATCCAACCTAGTCCTATGGTTTCCTTTACCTTACTCAAGTTGATAAATCTATCTCCTACCCATACGTTTCTTTTGAACTCCCAAGTCACACATCCCTCTAACTACCCTCCGTTATTCTGGGTGGCTGACATAGCTCCTTCAACTCAACGTGTCCAGGATTTAACTTATCCTCATCCTCTTCACCCAACCTGATGAAGAGTCAGTCTGTTTCTTCTTTATCTCCTATTCTGCTAGAGGCTACAAGCACCCACCTCGTTCAAGCTAGAAATCTGGAAAACTTCCTTGACTTTTCTCCCACATACCTCATACCTCAACAGTCCCCAAGTAGCCCATCCACTGCTACCACCTAAACCAAGCCACTTTTATATTTTCGCTTGTACTACCTCCTAACTCATTGCTTTGATAGAAATTGCTGGGAAAAAACTCACCTTGGGGTCTATGCCCTTTTAAGCAACCCCCATCCACACATACAACCACTGAATACTGTTGTCTTGAAATGTTCTTTCATGATTTTATAAGACTGGTGGATAAAGTATTCAAATCCTACAATCATTCGCTATAAAAGCTACTAACATAGTTTGACTGAAAGAGAGCAGCTTGAATGTGGGCACCAGTGCCATGGCTTTGGAATGTGAGCATGTTGACTGACATGGTAGACATGTGCTACAGGATGGTGAATTGTTCTTGCCCTGGTGTTCCAGACCCTGAACTCCTGGCCAGTCTAACCACTTAATGTCCAATCACCTTCAAATCAATCAGCTTTCCAACACACACACAAAGCCTCAGCAGATTCTGTTGTACATCTTAAAAGTGTTTTCCATCAGACAAAGGACCCAATTTTCTGGTTATTAAGAGAGTGCCCACCCACTCAACTCTGCCCTGTCGCTGTACCCTTACCGCATACTGAACTCAGCCTGCATCTTTTTTTTTTGAACTCAGCCTGCATCTTAATCCCCTTTTTGACTAAACTGTGTCTCCTTTTATTCCTTCTGTGTATTTTTGAGGTAGCATTGTTTGCTTGTATTTCCCTCATATTCTGTAAATCAAAGTGTCTATAAAAGATAGACATTCTGAGAGACAAAATCTGCTTTCGTATCCTCTGGAACTAGAACACTAGTCTTGGCAGACTGACATTCTGGGTTTTCTGCACCCAGTACTTCACCTGTTCTCCATATAGCAGCCAGAGTGATCTTTCTGAAAAACAAACACAAGCTCATATCATACCCCTACTTATTGGCTCTCCTTTCCCTTAAGATAAAGTTCCATATTAATTTCTCATTTATGCCATACTTCCAGGTCTTCTAAAATATTTTTTTGTTATACCTAGAATGTTCTTCCCTCTTTCTCTCTTTTATTTTTTAAGCCAAGGTTCATGCACTCAATAAATCTCAACTTTGCTATAACTTCCCCAGAAATACCTGCTCTACCTCTCATAATACACCATACTTCTTAGGCCAATTCACCTTATAATTTGAATTCAATGTCTGTACTGATTTTACTCTCCTTGAGAGCTGAGACAGTGTTTGGCTTTTCAACTCTGTGTCCTTAAATGAAATAGAAAACGATGCCTCTTTTGGATATTGAATCCCTATAATCTCTCAAAACAAAGAGGCAGGACTACATTATCTTTCTAGCTAAAAATTATGGTTTTATGAGTCAGAAATTAGAACATTAGTCGCTCAGCCTGGGAAGTACAGAGAAATGACTACAGATACATGATATTAGAATGATGATTAACTAAAGAACCAAATTTATCAAATAGCCACATCTCCTGCTTCCTAGACAGTGAGAGTTTATTTCCTGAGGATGAGGCGCCAGGAGCCCTGGAGAGGTGGAGGCCATGTTGGCCTCAGATCTCCTTCCCAGGGCCATTGTGCTGCTCCCCACAGAGACCCCCATCAGGGTTTGGTGTTTGGCTGCTGGTAGTACACTGACCTTTCCTCCTGACATGTGTTACAATAGATCCAGCCTCTTTTCCTGGGGGGACTTGAGTAACAACAAGGGTCTGAAAGGGCTTCTCATTTATTTGTGTTTTACAACCTTTAAAAACCAATTGCTCACCAATCCAACAGATGTGCTCAGAGCCAGAGTGACCTTCCTACAAGATTCCACGTTGATTATTCTAAGGATTCTCTCAACTTAAATTTAAAATATTAAAACTTTAAAAATGAGCATGCCTTCTAAAGCTATTGAATCCTAAAATTAAATGTCTCCAGTTATTCTTAGAAGTGTGAGGTTGGGTTTGGGAGTGGGAGTGCATGAGGTATGGTCTGGGCAGGACACACATGGCTCTCTCCAGACATTAATTGAGCAGAGTTTAATAAAGATATAGGAGAGTTTAATAAGGATTGAGGGGAGTTTAATAAATATGTTGAGAACCAATGAGGTGGCAAAGGACTCATGCAATAACCTCAGCACCTAAGCTTTCAGCATCTCTAGGGCTGCAGGAGAGGGGCCACCGTACATATTCTGGGTCTTGGGGGAGGAATGTAGTCTCTTCCAAACCATGGCCTATGGAGAATAAATATTCAGAACATTTTTTCTTCTAATCTTTGGTCCCTTTAGTTTCCTACCAGTGACTCAACTTTGGCTAAACCCAACCAGAGACCAGAGGGCCACAGACCATGGATGAATCTGGAGGTCTACCTTCAAGGGCACAAAAAAGCAGAGTGGAGAGGAGCAGAGAGCAGATCCAAAGCAGCAACTGGAGAATATTCAGCAGAGGGGGGTACCTGGCTTTGTAACCTGTGGGATCAGATCTGTCCTGAGAGCAGTCAAAACTCAGGCTTCCCAGGGGGTCATATAGGACTGAGGCAAAATGAAAGAAACAGACTGAGAGCGTGAAGGCCAAGAAGTGGGCTGGGGAAGCCTAGAAAGGGAACCAGATGTCAAAGCTGGGGACCAGCCAGAACGACTGAAGGACAAGGGGTTGGAGGAAGACCCGAGGGAAGGGCTCATTACTCCAGGATGGGTCTCAACATTGCCAGGCTTCTGTCTCATAGTCTTTTTATTCTTTATTTTATTTATTTATTTTTATTGGGGTACAGTTGCTTTACAATGTTGTGCTAGCTCCTGCTGCACAGTGAAGTGAACCAGCCATATGTACACACATATCCCCTCCTTTTTGGATTTCCTTCCTATTTAGGTCACCACAGAGCACCGAGTAGAGTTCCCCGTGCTATACAGCAGGTCCTCATTAGTTATCTATTTTATACCTAGTGGTGTATATATGTCAATCCCAATCTCCCAATTCATCCCACCCCCATCTGTACCATTTTTCTAGATTCCACATATATGCATTAATATACAATATTTGTTTTTCTCTTTCTGGCTTACTTCACTCTGTTTGACAGTCTCTAGGTCCATCCATGTCTCTACATATGACCCAATTTCATTCCTTTTTATGGCTGAGTAATATTTCATTGTATATATGTATCACATCTTCAATCAATGTGATACACCATATTAACAAGTTGGAGAATAAAAACCATATGATCATCTCAAGAGATGCAGAAAAAGCTTTTGACAAAATTCAACACCCATTTATGATAAAAACCCTCCAGAAAGTGGGTGTAGAGGGAACCTACCTCAACATAATAAAGGCCATATATGACAAACCCACAGCAAACATCATTCTTAATGGTGAAAAACTGAAAGCATTTCCTTGAAGATCAGGAACAAGACAAAGATGTCCACTTTCGCCACTATTATTCAACATAGTTTTGGAAGTCCTAGTCAAGGCAATCATAGTCTTTTTAAAGTTAATGTTGATACTAAGTAGGATAAAGGGCCCCGTGCAGTCTTCTCCTAGTCAAAGCGTGATCATACAAACTCAAGATCATTCTTAGAGTAATAGCAACTACCAATATTCACAGGCCACACAGCATCATGTGTAAAAACTTTAGCTCTAAAATGTTTTCTCTAACTCAACTTCTATTCTATTCCTCCAGTCCACAGAAAATGTATTCTTAGTCATTTCTGGGTAAACACAGTAATTTTAAGATTTAACATTCTGTCAATTCAGGATTTGCTCTCTCTCTCTTTTTCCTCACAGTAGCATCTAAGTTTGTGAGCGTGTGTACATAACAACATGAGATTCCAGGAGGCTGCCTCTGGGTCCTTGGGGGATGCTCTGTGCCTCGCTGTTGTCCACTGAGATGTGCGGTCCCCTCTGGTCTCTGGGTATGGTCTGGCCCTTGGTTAAAGATTGGTAGGCCCTTTCCACTTTTTACCACCTGGAAGGCACTTAGGGTCTTCCCAAGCAGGAAGTGGGGGACTTTCTTTGTCATACAGGTCTATCTGCTTCCTCTACCATTGCGGAGTGTTTCTCCGTTGTTTGCGGTGGCAATCAGATGAGAAATGAAGCCAAGTTGGCCTCTACTACTTAGTCCCCAAGCTTAATAGGGCAGGGCTCTGTCATGCATCCCTTCACTCCTACCATAAACCTACTACTACCAACAAGGGGCGGAAGGTTGCCTCTCCATCTCTAATCATTTCTTCTCTTCCCCATCTCAGAGGCTCTTTCCTGGTCTGGGGAGAATGGGTATTGTGGTGCAGAGACTGTGCGAACTCACTCAGTAAATATTCTTGCCAAATCTTTCATTCTAACATATAGACTTCAGAGTTCTTAAAGTCAAGAGCCAGGGGTTAGACATCATTGTTTCCCATTCCCTCCACTGGTAACACCTCCTCTCTTTGTGGACTCATATAGTCTGATCTCTAAGTCAAGGTGGGGGGGGGGTCACTGAGTTAAAGGCTGGTTACATGGAATGTGTGTATGGTAGAGGGAGGGGCATATGTATGATCATGACATTGTGAAGTAGATGAAATTTGTTTTCAAATCTTTAATACGTTTATGTATTTTATGATATAAGTTACAGGTGTACAGCATTATAATTCAACTACTGGGTACACTACAAAGTGATCACCAGCACAGGTCTAGTTACCATCTATTACCATACAGTTGACCCCCTTCACCCGTTTCACCTACCCTCCCAACCCCCTTACCCTCTGGCAACTACTAACCTGATCTCTGGATCTATGAGTCTGTTTTTGTGTTATTTTGTTTATTAGTTTCATTTTTTTACAATTCCACATATGAGTGAAATCATACAGTGTTTGTCTTTCTCCATCTGACTTATTTCAGTTCACATGATATCTTCAAGTTTCATCCATGTTGTCACAAATGAATTTCATTTCAAAAAAGGATTTCATTCTTTTGTATGGGTGAATAGTATTCCACTGTGTATGTATATACTACATCTTCTTTTTTTTTTTTTTTTTTAAAGGTCAAGTTTTGTTTTGTTTTTTTTAATTTATTTATGGCTGTGTTGTGTCTTCGTTTCTGTGCGAGGGCTTTCTCTAGTTGTGGCAAGCGGGGGCCACTCTTCATCACGGTGCGCGGGCCTCTCACTATCGCGGCCTCTCTTGCTGCGGAGCACAGGCTCCAGACGCGCAGGCTCAGTAGTTGTGGCTCACGGGCCTAGTTGCTCCGTGGCATGTGGGATCTTCCCAGACCAGGGCTCGAACCCGTGTCCCCTGCATTGGCAGGCAGATTCTCAACCACTGTGCCACCAGGGAAGCCCTTACATCTTCTTTATTCATTCATCCATCTATGGACACTTAGGTTGTTTCCATATCTTGGCTATTATGAACAATGTTACAATGAAGGGGTGTTTTAGATATATGTATACATTATGTATATTACACATATGTATATACATACATGGATATTATACATAGTATATACTAAAAGTATATGTGTATATATATATATACACATAAATATATATACACACATATATATTTCTTAATACAAGTTGTTGAAAACTAAAGACTTAAGAATATTAAGATAAACATGACTTCTTAAATATCTTCCTAAATGGGAAGCTCTAGACCAGATGTCTACAGCTTTTCTGTGGCCCTTCCTTTCTGTGAAGGACCAAATAATAAACATTTTAGGTTTTGCAGGCTCTACGGTCTCTGTCACAACTACTCAGCTTGGCCATTGTAGCACAAAAGCAGCCATAGACAATACATATGTAGTAAGCATTTTCATGGTCCAATAAAACTTCATTTATGAGCCCTGAAACTTTACATTTCATATAACTTGCAAACAAAGTATTCTCCTTCTATTAACATTTTTCAACCTTTTAAAAATGTAAACATCATTCCTAGCTTGAGTGACAAAACCCAGAAAGTTGAGCCAGATGCGGCTCACAGCCAGTGGGTTGCAAAACTCTCATGTAGACCCTCAGGATGACCCTGGCAAATAGTGGACAGGTCTCAGGGCTGAGTGTGAGTTTGACTGAGTTAGGCAGGCAAAGCTGTCTCATCAAGAAGCAGAAGAGCACAGCTTTAGCTTATCATCTTTAATAAGGACCCTCTATTAGCTCTTTTCACTAAGGAAAAAAGGGTGACTCTGGCTTTCTGCCTATTTTCTGAGCCTGAAAGCCCCTTCCATCTGATTTTCCTACATTCAGTATGTTTTAGTTTAGAATGTGAATTTTCTTTCTCTGCCTTTGGTCCAGTTGGTGAAAAAAGGAGAAAAAGATGCCAATGTTTTTATGAGGTTTTTTGTTTTTTTTTTCCTTATCTGACCTGTTAGCATCAGTAATAGTGGTAACAACAGTTACAGAAAACCACCGGTCCTTCATGGAAAGAAAGCTTAATCAAGATCAGAAGACCTAGGTTGCATCCCCTATTTGTAACTACCACCTGAAAATTACTTAAACTCTCTGGACATCAGTTTACTTACTTGTAAAAGAAGGGTCTTGGAGATCTGCTCTAGTTGTATGAACAACTGGTTCTTCTTTTTATAAATATCATTTTAATGAGAAGGCTTAAGGTAGGAAATAAGTTCTGCTAGAGATGTGGGAACATTATGGAAAGATATGCCAAAGTAGGGGAAAAAGCAGATTTAAACAGTAAATTCACATTTGTATTTTTGTATTTACTGAGTTTTATAGTAACAAAGTATTCAGAATAAACTCAGCTATAGTAGTTTTTAACATGTTTCTTTCTCTGGAAGATTCCATAATTTATCTGGATAAAGAGCCTCTGGTTTACATCCATTTCCTTGAAAGAAAAGAGAAGAAACACATTTTTAAAAAAATTTCTGAATTAAGGCTTTTCAACCTGAAGATGGTGCTATGATCCCATTTTGAAATTCAGTTTTGATTTCTAATTTAAATTCATAGGAAAAAACGCAGTTCTTTGATTTAGTTTATTTTTATTCAGAGGTAATAAGTTTGAATTATTTCTCTTTATTTTTGTGTTTTATTATTATAATGGGAGAAACTGTCTTCACCATTGGAAAACCTACTGTAGTTACTCTGTGTGACTGCTAAGTACTTGCTTAGACCAAATAATAATCAACTTCATGTCTTTTTTCTTTTAGATTTTTCTGCTTACCTTCAGCACTGGGTTCCCTGTGACTCTCAATCAACTTATTTTGCTGTTGCTGTTCTCAGATAAAATTGCTTCACTGGGAATTAGGTGATGAAGAACTAAGGATAAAAAAAAATTCCATATGAGAATGATTTCAACCTCTAGTTTGTAATTATCAGGTAAAAAAAGATTTCCTGGAATTAAGCCACAGGAACTCTGGCTTAAGTCAGAGCTGTCAACTGGGAAACAAATTTCCAGACGTTTTGAAATTTAGTTCATTGAATTTTTCTTGTAACTGGATTAGAAAATATGATTAAGCAAAGCAGGATATTCTTTTGCTGGATCAGTCTGACTTTGAATGAAGGAAATAGATACTGAAATCTTAAAGCAGAAGAAAGAAAGGGGGCTTTAGAGCTGTTACCCCTTGAGGGACTTACAAAGAAAAATATAAAAGAATACACACCCTGGCCATTTTTTTTTTTAAACAAAAGGGAGGGTAACATTTTACTTTGTTGTCCATGAAGTTGTTCAGGTAGCTGCATTTTTACCTTAAACTCTGATGCTAGGCTACTTTGAATTAAAAACCCACAAATAGAAATTAAGTGTTTATCAAAGTACTCCATAAATGCTTGCCAACTAGTTCTTTGTAATCACCTGTCAGGTGACTGAGCTGGAAATGTTAAAAGCTGGTATATGTGTGGTGTGTGTTCAGGGATATATATAATTTCACACAGTGCAAGACTTTAAAAAACTGATGAATTTAATGTTCAAAAATAAAGAAGAAAATGAACCTTTGGGACTATCCAGTACGATAATTTTTTTTTTTTGGATCATTTGAGGTCATGTATGTGAAAATGCATTAGGAATTATGACATTTTTATGCTAATGTGAAACAGCAGTACTGCTACTATTCTAAGCAACAGTGTGTATATTACAGTATCTTAGAGGCTTTTTGAAAATTTATCCAGGGACTTGTTTCAATATAAAGAAAAAGTAGTAATAGAAAGAATATGGAAAATTATTTCTGGATGCTTTTAAAATTAGGATAGATCTCAAGAAAGATTAAGTCAGGAAATACATGAATAGTATAAAAATAAAAAGGCTTTAGGGCAATTGATGCCTTATAATAAAGGAGAATTATAGTATGTCTGTAAGCATATGAGCCTAAGTATTTGTTGCTTTCTGCATCTGTTCCTGCACATAAAATTCTTATTTTCTGAAGGAATTCCAGTGGCCTTGGCCATAACACTAATCAGTCTTTTATTTCATTGCTACTCATTAGAGATTAAAATATTTCACATTAAGTTTGGTACCTTTTTTTGTTTAAAGAAAAGTAAATTTCCTCTTTATAGCTTACATCTTGAAGTTACTCACTATAAATTTATAAAAATCAGGCATAATGACAATTTAATAAGAACTTCAAGTCCTATTCATCCCATGAGAGTACTACTGTGACGTCTTTCAGAGAGCTTTGTGATTGCTCAGCCCTACGCCTAAGCCCTATAAAATGATGGGCTTTGAAATGCTGGTCAGGGTAGAGTGAAAAGCAGTTGCTGGCAACAGTAGCCAACCCTCAGCCAGTACCAAGTTCTGGTTCAGCTCTAAGGGCAAGAGCACCGGTGGAGACTTTGTCGGCCTCACGGGACTTCAGCACCTGAGACAGCTCTAATATTCTCCTTGGAACAGAAAGCTCCCAAGGAACACTACTCAACAAGGTAAGTGAAAACTTTACCTTTCTTCTTTTTTTTCTCCCCCTGCCTCTGGAACTTTTCTCAGGATATACTGAGTTTTTCTTTCTCTTGAAGAAGAATTTTACAGTGTTCCTCCTTTACAACAACAAAAATACAGGTTTCTAAGTCACCTGGTAAGTATAGAAATGCCTCAACTTCCCACATATGAATGGGTTTTCTGAATTCTTTAGTCGGAAAATGCTTTACCCTGCTTTTTCTTTTACTCAATGCCCCTTTAAAAATAATGTGTTAAAGTAGGGTTTTGTTTTGTTTTTTTTTTTTGGCTTGTATATAAATTTTTGACTGAAGGTTGAGTGGGTACATTTGTTTTGGAAGTTTCAACTTGTTTTTTAGTGCTGTTCTTTCTATTTCATATGTTAGTTATGTGAACTTAAAAAGCATTTATTTTCCTCTTTAAATTTAAATGCTGTGAGTTTTACAGACAGCACAAGAAACAGACATCAAACTCCTAAATTTCTATTTAGAAACCATTTAGAAATGAAATGTGTAAGTGTATTAGATGTAAAAATATACAGGCTTTGTATTTAATATATTTTTCCTTTTATGGCAAAAATTATTTCAGTGGTAATATGTGGTTCAATGATTTTTTTGGTATTAATTTTCACTACTAATTGAGTTAGTTTGTTCAAAACCAAACTCTTTAAGGAGATTAAGCTCCATGTTAATTGTAACATCTACAATTGAAAGAGGAAAAAATGTATATACAAAATAATTTTGTAAGGATATGTATATACATATATACATACATTATTAAATAGATGACGCTCCAGTTTTATATTAATCAGATACTAAAAACTTAGAGTGAAAGAAGAAACTTTAGTTTCTTGAAGTTGTTTCCTTAGTTAGAAAAAATACTAAACATGGATGTTACAACTCTGTTATAAGAAAATTGTCCCTATAGTTACTTCCAGTACTATAAAAGTATTGCATTCAATATATGCTTGTGCCTAGTGAGAGGCAGCAGTTGAAAAAGATCCTAATTTTTATTCAAACACCATTCACACACACAAAAACCTTTTTGATTTAAAAAGTAATCATATTGCAGTTTAACTCTTTCTGATGAAAATTACTTTTTCTAAACTCTGCAAGAACCTTAAGATATTACTGCTAGACACTCAGAATTACCTTGCTGGAACATCTGTGGTTGGAAAAGCTGATGTGATTCTCTCCCTTCTGAGGTACAGAGATGGAAACGAGAAGCAAGCCCCAGCTCCTCGTGTTCCTGACACTTTTCAGCGTGCTTTTCTCGCAGACCTTGGCATGGCCTCTTTTTGGAGCACCATCTGCTCTAAGGTAGGTTCTCTTTCAATTCAGACAGTTGAACATTCCTTCTCCATGTAAATGGGAATTTCCTATGTGTTATTTTGGACAGCTCAATTTAAAAAATTATGTATTAGTTATTTAAATCTATTGGTTGACATGTTAAGCAAGTTTTTTCAACTTCAGGTCAACATGATTATTCTGAGTCTTGGAATTCACTCTCAGGGCCAGAGAGACAGTGTCAATGACTAGTTTTATGGGTAGGGTGGATCACACTTCCGAGCAAGGCAGAAGGAGGGTTTGACTTTCCTTTCATTCAAAACTAGTTTTAGATGAGTAATGAGCTATTCTCCATTGTCATCTCAGTTCAGTTCAGTTTCTGTTGGAAAAACAGGTGTCTAGTTGCCTACCTCATTTTAGTTCATTTTCAAGATCAGTCAGCAAATAATCATAAGATGAGTAGTTGATTAGTGGAATATGCATAAAATCATGTTGGACAGACTAGGCAGAATCAATTTGTCAATATTAAAAATTGTGGGATAATTGACCTACTGAGACACGCTCCCCCAATGAATGAATTTTAAGGGACTTGGTTTTTATCACAATTCCTTAGTTTTACTGCTCTCTATGTTGTGTTTCATATTTCAAGTTCATACAGTATAATACAACTCATCATTAAAGCTTTATCTGAAATAAGTTTATGCTAAGGAAGGAAACAGTAAATGGAAACTACATTAGTTTCCTTCCAGTTTACAGGGACTACTATATCTAAGGACAAATAATCACTTCTTTGCTTATTTTCTTATTCCTAATTCTTTGTTCAAGGTAGGCTTATGCTCGATAGAGTAAATAATCTCTTAGCTGTTAGTGGTTCTCTGTGAAATCTGTTTAAATCCAGATCATATGTTGCTTTGATAATTAAATAGAATGAGTCTATCTGAATGGTTATATCACAAGAGATGAATAATCTCAAGAATGCCGAAGTTTGCATTGATTGCTAGGCTTCATACTCAAAGAGGGCTGCTTGCTACTGTCTACCAGCTACTGCCTCACCAAAATATACACAAGTGCCCGGCAGGCGACACACTCCTTAGAAGTTTACCCCAACGGTGAAAATATGCACACACACAATTTTAACAGTGTGCTGGTGTTCAAATTGTGCATGCATTCACAAGTATGGTCATATTCCATGTATAGGCATGTCTATGCTTAGTCTTCCAGTAAAGCATTGTATATCCCTTATTAAAATTGTGTTACTACATAAGATTTGAAACAAAAAAGCTCGACAAAATTCATTGAATTTGAGTAGCTATTCAGAGATGGAGAAAGTCTTCGGACTTGGTCAATACATAGAAATACATCACACCAAGGTGAATCTTTGAAGCAAAGTTTAGGGACATAGAGAAAGAAAAATAGTTAATACTCAGCTCTTGAGAGATGTTGAGACAAGTAATACTGACCATCAACAAATACATGAATTACTCCCAATTTTCATATTGAATATAAAAAATTTTCCAAAGTTTCTATTTTGTATAAAATCTTTCTACCTGTGAACTTTGCAAAGTGAAGCTATTGCCAAGGAAGTGTACTTTGCTTCATGCTCTGAAAGACTGAACTAAGTAGCTCTTCTGGTACATAAAGCCTGTAAAAGTTGTATGGCATGTATTTTATGGGATAAACAAAACTTCCACTATTTATACTCTCGTAAACCATAGAAGCCATTAAATCAATTATGCTATCCATATATTGTGAATGGGTGATATAGCCTAAGATTTTGAATAACTTATTTCAAATGTTTGTAAAACCATAAGCACTAGCTTCTGAGAAAGGAATGTATTATACTTTACAGTATTTTTTCCTAACAGGGTGGGTGACAGAATACCTTTTGAAGGAGCAAATGAACCTGATCAAATTTCATTAAAAGCAGACACTGACGTTTTACAAAATGCATTAGCTGAAAATGACACACCTTATTATGATGTATCCAGGTGAGTTCATTTTTATTGTGTTTTATTTTAGAAAATGCTTTTTTGAAATCTAAACATTTTGTTTTTGTGTCACCATGAAGCTACTCTCATAGCATAGCACTACAAGTTTCCATGTGTCATGGCTTCATTCAGCCTGATTTATTGAAGCTCTTGCTGCTGTACATGATTTTCATGTAGAGAGGTTGTAACAGGCCAGGCTGAGCAACTCATCCACTTATATTCTGTTGCATAAATTTTTAACAGCAGAAGATGTGCCGATTCTTGTAAAACTATAGCATTTATAGCATTCAAGAGTTTCACCTCTATGTAAAGAAAAGGTGTCTAATAATAAAAGCTATGCATTTCACGGAACCATTTGTCCAGAGCAGCATTCCCGTGTAGACAGGGTAACTCTATACAAAAGACAAAGCAAAAACTATAAGACAAAGCAAAAACTATTTCTCATTTGGATGGAAAATTTGCTTGATAGGCTCTATGATCCTTTCTATCTTAAGAGATTTTGTTTCCAAATATTTTGGCAGAAGAAATAGCAAAAGGCATAAGAGGATTTTTTGCTAAAATCAGGATAATTTCCTTTTGCATATATCTTTATTCAGAATAGAAGAAATAAAGCACCATAAATAAATAGAAACGAAATATATTTTCCCACCAGTATTTCTTAGAAGAGAATTAGTTTTATAGGTTCTACCAGAGAATATTATTTTAATATTGAGATATGCTTCTAAAAAAGCTAATTTCTTTAATTTTTCAAACTGTTGGGCTGGAAATATAGATATAAGTCATTAGAATAAGTCGATAGATTATATTGTTTATTGGGTTGTTAGAAAACCTCCTTTTGGATTTAAGTTTACATGAGGAGCTTTCAAATAAGTTGATGTTTCTTTTATATCTAATGAGCCAAAATAATGTTTTAGCAAACTATTTACAAAATAATGACTATCCTTTCTTCCTTGTTTCAGAAATGTCAGACATGCTGATGGAGTTTTCACCAGTGACTATAGTAGACTCTTAAGTCAACTTTCTGCCAAAAAGTACCTTGAGTCCCTTATTGGAAAACGAATTAGGTAAAGAGAATTTATTATTTTTTAAAAACATGTTATGATATTAAATTTGACAATTATATTTTCACTGTAAACAACTTATTTACTTTACTCGAAATCGATAACTCTTGATAATGTTTAATTTAGTTATCAAATAATTTATATCTTCAATAAAATATACCAGGCCCATGGATTAAGAAAAGAAGTTTTCCTGGTAATATCATACTCATTGGCTCCAGACACACTTGTTTTTCTTAAATAATAATCATTTATAAATCTGCAAACAAACTGAACTAGACACAGTAAAAAATAAATAAGACATAGTACAAACTGAAGCAAATTTTAAGGTTAACCTTAGTGTTTGTGTTTTACTTCCTGCTCAAAGCAAACATTGGAAGATTCTGTCTTTAAATGGCCAATAACTGAATATGTAGAAGGTACTACTCAGAGTGGCATAGTTTCATAAAGAAGCATTTATTTTTTTAAAGAACTTTTCCTTCCAATGGCAGAGCACAACTTCAAGTATTCCCCATTTTTTTTTTTGATAAATTATTTGCTCAATTAGGACAGAATATGTCTAAAGACACTCCCAGTAAAGGCCAAAGTATGTTGGATTATTCCTTGCTACCCTATCCTTAAGCTTAGATGCATTTTTCTTTCAGTCTTTTTGTGATAGAAAATGAGTTGGGTGTTGGAATTCCTTTTTATCTGACTCCAAGAAATTCAGACCTTTGGAACCTTTATCATTTCTTGTTAAAATTATTTGGTTTCCTTATTCTCTCATTTCTTAGCAATAGCATCTCAGAAGACCAGGGACCAATCAAACGCCACTCAGATGCAGTCTTCACTGACAACTATACCCGCCTTCGAAAACAAATGGCTGTAAAGAAATACTTGAACTCAATTCTAAATGGAAAGCGGAGGTAAAGAAACAGAGAACTTGCTAAAATGAGAAATTGTAAATGACTTTCAAAATAGAAGCTGCATATGGAGATGTCTCTCTCTCTCTAGCTCTGAAGCAGTAATTCTCAACCTTGGCTAACATTAGACTACCCTGGAGAATTTAAAAAATACTGATGTCTGAGCCTAACCCAAGACCAAGTGCCAGGAAATTAGTGGTTCTAGGGATGCAGCTCTAGACCTTGGTATTTTTTAAGAGTTCCCCAGTTGATTCTACTGTGCTTCCAGGGTTAAAAATGATGACTGTAGAGACATCTAGTCTGAGTCTGGGAACAGGTTTTATCAAAAGTGCTGATTTTTAAAACATGTAAAGGGCAGTCAACTAGCAATTTGGTACCACATGGAATTCCCTTTACCTGCATATTTAATATCTGCATTTTACCGAATTAAACCATGAATTATTTTGTCTTCTCAGATTCAGTAAAACCTATGTCTCTCCGTGGTGTGTAAATATCGGAGCACAATATATAGGACATGTGGTACTCTCTCTTTTTATTCCAATTATTTTTGTTTAGATGGTGAGTATGAAGGACAATTCTGTTTGGGTGAAATCAGGCAAGATGACTCTTTTTGCCCACCAGATTATAATTCTGTAAGAAAACTTTTAGACACTTGAAGATTGAAGAACCATTCATAGGTAATGACTCACCTGAAGGAGAATTGTTTAGCTCCTAGTGCACTTTACAGAGCACCTGGAACAACCTGGGTCACACATCGCCTCTCCTTTAGAAGCTTTCTCATCCAAGAGCCTTAACATGCACGATTCTCTCTTTCTGGTCTGCAGCAGTGAGGGAGAATCTCCTAACTTTCTCGAAGAGATAGAAAAATGATGAAAAAGTTCTTTGGAGCAAAGCTGCTGACAGCTTCCCAGTGGTGAGTATCACTGTGTGTTATTATATTCTAGCAGCAATCATCTAACTATTTAAGTAGCTAAGAGTCACTTGGTAAAAAACATCTTAGAGTTCTCTCAGTGAGACCTCATCTAAGAAGGACACTTCTACCTGAAGTGGACCACAGCTTAGTAAACAGCTTGAAACTATTCATGCAGTGTTCTGCTAGCATGAAAGAGAAATCTCACAATGAGTAAACAGTTTGGTATCTCCTAGCTTACACAGACTCATTCCTATCCTTCTGATGAGATATGAAAAAAGGAGGCTGACTCACACTAATGAGAAAAACTGGCTTTCTCTTTGATAGTCAAGCCATGCTGCTTCTATTAATTTAAGGTCTAGTCCCATGATCGACTGTTAGCGTCTCATTTAATTTAAGTATAAGGAAATAACATAAAATTGCAGCGTGGCTCATTATTGTGAAAATACCAAGACAGTCTGGGTCTCACTGTGTTTCTTAAAACATAGTAAACTTCATGCAGCGAAAGTCAAATTTAGCTTATTTTACCTATGAAGTGAGTGTAGGTACAACGACTCTAATAATATTCACTGTAAAACATTTTTTGAGTAGAGAAAACACGAATAGATTTTATCCTTTGTTAAGTGATAAGATTGTTAGCAAAATTATTTTTATGTGAACATGGATACAAGGCATATTTCTTTCCTGAGTTACATTACTGTTTACTTTAGCGCATAAAATATTTTTATAATGCTTGGTAAGCCTTTAAAGAAATTTTATAGCATCACTATATCCGGTTGTCAAAAATTTCTCTAAAGGACTCCAAATAAATACTTTTGGTTTTGTGGATCCTATGGTTTCTGTAACACCTGCTCAACTCTGCTACTGTCACATGAGAGATACCTGTAAGAGAGATACATGGTCAGGGGTGCTATATGTGCCTATTCCTCACCATGCATAGACATTTCAGAGAAACAAATTCCTCAAATGCTCAAAAAAGAAAGCGAGTTACATATAGCTTCTTGAAAAAATGTTTATAAAAATAAGGCTTCTCTAATAAATTAAGAAATACAATAGGCACTACAATATAAAGGAGGATTAATTACTTTTTATGAGTTTCCATCCTCCATTCTTTGCTTTTTTGAATGGGTGACATTGGACAAATTCTTTTAACAGGAAGTTTTGTTGGTCAACCAGTTGTGAAAATTACAAATTATTGGGTAATTATTTATGACTAATTAGAGAACCCCTTCACATTCTGGCTTCCTTTCCAACAATAAGTCCTTTGGAAGATTCCCTCTTGATATCCCAAAACGTGATCCCCTCTCAAAAGCTGCTGACGAGGGGCAAGGACAAATATTTATCAAATGAGTGGAGAAGTAAATGAAAGTAAGAGGCTGTAAATAAAAATGTTTTTATGCTTAAATCACCATTTCTTTCTTTTTCAGAATTCTTGAAGGAAAACGATAAGCAAAGTCATTCTATTTTGAGTTCTACATAAGTAATTCAAGAAAACAACTTCAATATCAAAACCAAATAAAATATGTTGTGTTGTGAATGTTGTGATTTATTTTACTCAGATGTAATAACTGTGATGTTTACATTGTAAATATTATTTGTGAGTTCTAAAATTTGTCTTTAACTCATGAGAATCCTGTGATTTCATATGCTGTGTATCCTTTCTAACAAAAATATATTTAATGATAAGTAAATACTAAGTTACTTCCAATTATATGAGGCTTTTTGGAAGGGTAGTAATAGAGCAAAATTGATGTGTTTATTTATAGGACATACTTAACTATTCAAAAGAGTGGAGCAGATAATCAGCACATCTAAATTTGAATGTTGAGCAGATAGGATGCTGTGTTAAATAAACTTCAGAGTGTCTAAGAGAATACCAAAAACAAAGAGACATTCTTCAAAAAAAGATTTTCAGAAAATGTTGTGGGTTTCCGCATTCTTAGGCAGCATTCATTTTGAATGAGATTTTTACATCTCTCAATTTTGGATCTCTTATTGCCAAAAACTCTCTTCTGATCGAATGTTTCAGTTAAGGAGAATGGCCTCTACTTCTGACACTGGACTTTTCCTTTATGCTTGTGTTAAGTATGTGTAACATGTAAACTGAAAGGAACATTTGTTTTTCAGTGATAAATATTTTTTCCATAATCTCTCAAATAATGCTTAGGTCATATCAGCTTTCTTCAGTGAAAGCACTTTTGGAGAAACAGCTATTTTTCCAAAATGATTGTAAGAAATTAAATATAGAAAATAAAGACCTTTGGTTATCATTGCATACACTTTCTATTGTTTTGATTCTTTTAAACGATGCAGCAGTAATTCATTTTAGCTCTAAGTTTCCAGGAACTCGATAGTTTTTGTGATGTTTGAGGTAGGATTATGTTTGATTTTGGGTGTGTCCTAAAATAACTGTGACTTAAATAAGAGAGAAATTTCTTTCTCATACAAGGCCAGAAGTAAAATGTCAAGGGTTAGTATGATGGCTCTGCTCCATGAAGTCCTCAGTAATCTAAACCCCTTCCAGCTCACCCCTCATTTCCTAGGACATGGCTCTTTTCTTCATGATCCAAAATTGCAGCTAGAGATCCAGCCATCATACCCACATTTCAGGCAGCACGATGGAGGAAGGGGCATGGAAGAAAAGGGAGCAAAGAGTACATGCTGGTTCTCTCTTAACTGATATCTTTCTTGAGTATAATAGAGTTTTATGGTCACAGTCATTTGCAAAAGAGGCTGGGAATTTTTTTTTTCTGGATGGTCATGTGCTCAGCAAAAAACTGGGGTTCTATGAATATAAAACAAGGAAAGAAGAGATTCATGCAGGGATTTTTGAAAATCTCAGGCTATACATCTTAAATTCTCACCAAAAAAGCTTAACGAAATGACAAGGAAAGTGAGTGTCAGGTAGACCCTAACTATTAATGACGAATCATCATCACAGGCAAAACTTTGCTTGGTTTCATTTGCTAGAATTAGAACAAATGACTATATAAGGAGAGACTAACCTAGGACTACTACTGTAATTGTAAAACAGTTTATACAAGTTGAAGTGAATTGTACTAACTTTACCTTTTGTTCATATCTGATTCTACAAATTATTAGATCTTTGTTAAATGACTTTTCTATGCAAATCACTGCAGTGAAAACAGAAAACATCTAGATGTTATTTGCACACAAGGAGCTTATAAAGACCAAATGGGGGCATAATTGTAGTGCAATTTGAATGTGAATCTAAATAGTTTTAATTTTATCTTATTAATGGCAATATTTTCAACTGATTTCCTATTCCTTCAAGAAACATTTGTTGATGTACTAGGTGGATATCTGAGAGAGGAGTGTGCTGGGCATAGGCAAGAGCAGGCTCAAGTGAGGGAACAGTCCTGACACATCTGCGGGATTTAAAAGCACAAGACAGTAAGATCACCCAGGGACTGAATGAGGCTAGAGAAGAATCTCAACACCTGACCCCTGGGTGTATTCATTCACTCAGGCTCCCATAACAAAGCACCACACATGGAGAGCCTTAAGCAATAGAAATGGATTGTTTCACAATTCCAGAGGCTAAAAATCTTAGATCAAGGTGTCAGCGGGGTTGGTTCCTTCTAAGCACTGAGGAGAATTGGCTCCTCTTCCCTGGCCTCTGGTGGTTTGCTGGCAATTTCTGGCTTGTGGAAGCATTACCTCAATCTCTGTCTTGATCTTCACATGGTGTTCTCCCTTTGTGTTGTGTGTCTCCAAATTTCCCCTTTTTTTTATGAGGTCACCAGTCATATTGGATTAGAATCCTTCCTAATGACCTCATTTTAACTTGGCTACTTCTGTAGAAACCCTGTCTCCAAATAACGTCACATTCTGAGGTACCAGGGATTAGGACTCCAACATGTGGATTTTGGGGGACTCAATTCAACCTATAACACTGAGGCATGCCAACATTAATAGGCTGAGGTGTTGAGGAAAAAATGAGGTAAAAAGGACTGAAAAGAGAAGCTAGTGAAATAGGAAAAAAAAAAGGAAAGTGTGTAAATCTGGAAAACAAGTGAAGAAAGCCCTTCAAGGAAGAAGGCATCCTTAACAGATTTAAATGCTGCTGTTATGCAAAATAAGATTCATTTATTGATTTCTTGAGCAAGTATTTATAAGGAATATACTATGTGCCCAGTACTGTTCTCGGTCTGATGATATAAGAGTGAACAAAACAGATGCAAATTCCTGCCCCCATGGAGCTTACATTCTATTGAGTGAAACAAAATAAATAGATAAACCAAATGGGTAAGTAAAACACATATTATGTTAGAAAATGATTGTGATAAGGAGAAAAATTAATGCGGGGAAAGAGGATACGAAGTGTTCAAAAAGAAGTTTAAACTTTTAGAGGGGGTTCCCAGAGAAGGTCTCACAAAAAGGTGAATTTGAGACAAGCCCTGAGAGAAGTGAGGAAATCAGCTGTGAGTCTCTATGGGAAGATTATTCTAAATAGAGGGAATTCCAGATGCAAAAGTCCCGGGGTATATATGTCAATCTCAGTCTTCCAAATTATCCCTCCCCCTCCTTTACCCCCTGGTAACCATAAATTTATTTTCTACATCTGTAACTCTATTTTGGTTTTGTAGATAAGTTCATTTGTACTCTTTTTGTTTTTTTTAAGATTCCACATATAAGCAATATCATATGATATTTGTCTTTTTATCACAGGGAACTCTACTCAAGACTCTGTAATGGCCTATATGGGAAAAGAATGTAAAAAAGAGTGGACATATGTATATGTATAACAGATTCACTTTGATGTACACCTGAAACCAAAACAACATTGTAAATCAACTGTACTCCACTTAAAAAAAAAAAAAAAGCCCTGGGGTGGGGCAATCCTAACATTGTGAAGAGCAGACAGGAGACCAGTTTGGCAGAAGTGGACAGAATGATTAAGAGAAGATGTAAGAGAGAAAGAGAGGTTATGAGGAACCAGGCCAAATAAGACATTATAGGTCATAGCAAAACTTTGGCTTTTATTTTGAATGATATGGGAAGCCATTAAAAGAATTGATTGTCACCAGTGACCTTCACAATAATCGTCCTGGTCCAGCGATGTGGGTGAAAGCCAGGTCAGAATGGGCCCAAGAGAATGGGGAGGGAGGGGTCTATACTGTGAATATCTACAACTCCTAGAGTTGTTTTCCTGCATTGAGGAGCAAAGAAAAGAGGAGGGAGCTGGTGGGGAAAAAAAGAGGTCAAATAATTTGTTTTTATGTGGAAGAAATATCAAGAGCATGTTTGCATGCTAAAGGGAAAGATCCAATAAAGGGAAATCTGGTGATGCTGTAGGTAAAGGGAGATTGTGCTTGAGAGATATCCTTGAGAAGAGAAATTGGATGATACACAGTAGACATTGACATTTGCATGGCACAAATACTCTTCAACAAAAGCAACAGGCACAGTGTTTGGGTCAAAGGCAGATGAGTGAACAGATGAAGTGATAGAAGCTTATGGAATGCCTCTTTTGATTACATCTTTTCTTTCAGAGAAATAGCTGAGAGTAAGAATAAGTGAGGAGATGTTGGAGATGTGAGAAAAGTATATATATATGACAGAGTTTACCAGATGAGTGGGAAAATAAATGAAGTAGGAAAAATATTTTTCTAACCTGAAGAATTCAGTGATGAATGAGGTGATTTAGAAATAGGGGTCACGTAACTAAGTCCAAGATTATTTTTTATTATTTTGAAAGTTTAATGAAAGTTAAGGAGCTTTTCCCAAAAATCATGCACGTATTATTTTTTTGTGCTTTCAGAGAATTCCCTGAACCTTACATGCCTGTGCATGGAATTTTAGAAGGTTCCTTGATGAGTCCTTAAGAAGCCTTACTCTAGTGGTCAAGTACTGAGTACAGTCACTGCAAATGGGGAAATGGGGTATAGCCCACTAAAGTCATCCAAAAGTGAGATGAAAAGGATTCGGACTAGACTGGTGGGAATGAGAAAGGAAAGGAAACTGTAGAGATAGCTAACACATATAGCAGGGACTTCTCTGGGGACTTCACGTTGTTAAATCATATCAAGTCTAGGAGGCCTGTATTATTCTTCAGCCTGTTTTTCAGATGAGGGAGCTAAAGCACAAAGTAGATAACAGACTCCTAGCCCTGGAAGCTCATGTGGAAATATTCCATGCAGTCCCCTAATGGATCTTACTTAAGACCCCGGAAAGACTAAGTGACCTTCCAAAGATAGCATAATTATGTAGTGGCAGAGCAGGGAGTAGGACGCAGATGCTTTCTTCATCTTACTCTCTATCACACCCAGTGCTGAAATTGGCAAAATTCAGTGCATACTGCATGGATTCCCTCAAAGCCTCCTCCCATCTCTGTAGAGGCTGCTCTGCCCTCTTAGAGCATATCAGAGGCCAGCCAGAGCGCTCACCTTGCCAGCCAGGCTTTTCCAGACACCGTACCCTGCCTCTCTTCTCATGGTCAAGAAGCGTGGAGGATACCCCACGCCTCTTAAGTTTTAGCAGCGATGCTGGATTGCAGCTTTTCAAATCTCATCCTTTCCATGGGGGTGGAGCACTGTCTCGCTTTATGGTTTCATCCTGCCGGGGTCTCCTGTGTACTCAGATTTTCCTTATCTCTTGCCTTTCAGAAGTCTAGCCCTGAAACCCAGCCTCAGCTAGTTCTTGGGCTGTTCTTTGTTGAAACTTTCCCGGAACTGCCCTGCACTTTTCCTTACCTCATCTTGAACGTATGTGGTGATGTCTCAGATGGGCCTTGTCTGTGAACATTGCCTTTGCCCCTCTTTTCCCTTCTGCATCCCAGCTGTCTTTTTGGAACTTGATCTCTATCTGGAATTGGACAGAACTTGCTACGGGTCACAAGGACTTCATTAGCGATTGCTAGTCCCATTCTGAGCAGCCGATGCTGTTTTCTTCCCCCACGACAGTCTCACTGCCCAGTTGTTCCCTCCCTCCAACTTGTTCTCTCTGTACTCCCTGCATGTTCTGTGCCATTGCACACTAATGCTCTCCTGGGTAGTTACGTGGAGCTGAAGTCACTGGGGGTTCTGGGTTTGGCTGTGTTTTGAAGGATAGCCCAGGATAGAAAGTGCCTACCATTTAATAGATCAGCCTGTTGTTCCTGAAATGATACAAATGGCTTTTATAGCAATAATTTCTAAAATGACAATCTCTAAAGAAGTTGCCTCTTGATTTAAAAAGGACTTGTTTTAGTATATTACACAATGTTGGTTTTAGCGCTTGGTCATTGCACGGAGTTTTTTCTGTGGCTTTGATGCTGGTGACTGACTCAGGGAAAAGAGGAACTTTCATTTTTATCCTGGCTTACATTTTTTTTTTAAATTTATTTGTTTTATTTATTTATTTTTGGCTGCATTGGATCTTCGTTGCTGCGCGCAGGCTTTCTCTAGTTGTGGCGAGCGGGGGCTACTCTTCACTGCAGTGTGTGGGCTTCTCATTCCAGTGGCTTCTCTTGTTGCAGAGCATGGGCTGTAGGTGCGCGGGCTTCAGCAGTTGTGGCTCGCGGGCTCTAGAACGCAGGCTCGGTAGTTGTGGTGCACGGGCTTAGTTTCTCCATGGTATGTGGGTTCTTCCAGGGATGGAACCTGTGTCCCCTGCATTGGCAGGAGGATTCTTAACCGCTGTGCCACCAGGGAAGCCCCCTGGCTTACATTTATAAATTAATGTTGCTAATGCACAATTAGCAACACAATACATTTTTTCAATTGAATTACATCTTAAGGCACCTGCAGTACAAAGTTACTAGCAAATAACTTATTTTTTGGTTTACTCTGTGGTGGAATATTTTTTGAAATATAACCTGACATGTTAATATTTCATATTCCATAGATTAAATCTTCCACATCATTGTGGTAGGAAACCTTTACAGATGTCCATGTCTTGGAAACAACCTAAATGTCCACTGTCAGATGAGTGAATAAAGAAGATGTGGTACATATATACAAAGGATTACTCAGCCATAAAAAGGAACAAAATTGGTTCATTTGTAGAGACGTGGATGGACCTAGAGTCTGTCATACAGAGTGAAGTAAGTCAGAAAGAGAAAGACAAATACCATATGATATCACTTATATGTGGAATCTAAAATATGACACAAATGAACTTATCTATGAAACAGAAATAGACTCACAGACATAGAGAACAGACCTGTGGTTGCCAAGGGGGAGGGAGGGTGGGGGAGGGATGGACTGGGAGTTTGGGATTAGCAGATGCAAAGTATTATATATAGAATGGATAAAAAACAAGGTCCTACTGTATAGCACAGGGAAGTATGTTCAGTATCCTGTGATAAACCATAATGGAAAAGAATATGAAAAAGAATATTATATTCAGAAAAAGAATATATATATATATAACTGAATCACTTTGCTGTACAGTAGAAATTAATAAAATATTGTAAATCAACTATACTTCAATGAAATTCTTTTAACATCTTTATTGGAGTATAATTGCTTTACAATGGTGTGTTAGTTTCTGCTGTATAACAAAGTGAATCAGCTATACATATACATATATCCCCATATCCTCTCCCTCTTGCATCTCCCTCCCACCCTCCCTATCCCACTCCTCTAGGTGGTCACAAAGCACCAAGCTGATCTCCCTGTGCTATGCAGCTGCTTCCCACTAGCTATCTATTTTACATTTGGTAGTGTATATATGTCAATGCCACTGTCTCACTTCGTCTCAGCTTACCCTTCCCCCTCCCTGTGTCCTCAAGTCCATTCTCTACATCTGCATCTTTATTCCCCTCCTGCCCCTAGGTTCTTCAGAACTTTTTTTTTTTTTTTTTAGATTCCATACATATGTGTTAGCATATAGTATTTGTTTTTCTCTTTCTGACTTAGTTCACTCTGTATGACAGACTCTAGGTCCATCCACCTCACTACAAATAACTCAATTTCATTTCTTTTTATGGCGGAGTAATATAATACATTTTTTTAAAAAATAAAGATGTCCATGTCTTAATCCCTGAAACCTGTGAAGAGACTTTACAGATGTGATTAATATTAGGAACTTAAAATAGGAAGATTATCCTGGATTATTCAAGTAGCCCAATGTAATCACAAGCGTTCTTAAATGATGGAAGAGGAAGGCTGCAGAGTCGGAGAAGATGTGACAATAAAGCAGGGCTTGGAGTGACGTCATTTCTTCGAGTGGATCATGAGTCAGGGAATGCAGGCAGAATTTGAAGCTGGAAAAGCAAGGAAAGGATTCTCCCCTAGAGCTTCCGGAAGGAACAGAGCCCCACTGACACCTTGATATTAGCCTCGTAAGACCAGTTTTCAGACTTCTCACCTCCAGAACTATAAAATAATAAATAACACAAGTTTTAAGCCACCAGGTTTGTAACTTATAGCAGCGATAGGAAATGAATCCAATTGTCCTTCTCTAGTTACAGTAGAACTTGAATCGGGTATCCATTGCTTTAGGGAAGGTTAATACAGCAAACTACTGAAATCAAACATTTCTTTAGACTTTTAGGGTAATCTCAGGGAGAAAGGAGATGTCAAAACCTGAATTTGCTGAGTTAATCCTGAATTGACTAAGACAATTATGAATTAACTGAGATGATTTGTTTAAGTCTAATATAATAGGTGCTTGAGATAAAAATTTATTTCAGTTATAAAAAATAAAGTCATATTCTTATACACCTGAGTTCAACATGAGACTGAGATTAATGTCCCCTAAAATTATATTGGATATCATTCTTTAGAGAACTGAAATGAATATTTCATCTCTTCATTTGCCTTCAGTTGATACACACAAAATCTACCCACAAATGACACAATATTTCAAGAGTTTTTTAGGTTCAAGATGTTAAACTGAGCCTATGAACATGTCTCCCTTTGCTCCCCAAATACCATTCACTTAATAGGAAGAAATAGGAAGAGTAAAGAAATATTATTACATAGAGCAAAGATAAGAAAAAGAGAGCCATGAGTGGTCAGAGGTTGCAATACATTTTGGGGGAAGATGGGGAGGATTGAAGAGTGGATCCATGGCACAGTTAAAGGAACCTCAGAGGAACCAACGTGGAGTCTGCAGCAGATGATTTGTCCTATAGACCAGCTCAGATGTACTTGTATTTTGACAAATACAATGACTATCGTTCCCATGTGGAAATTCCTTCCTGGCATCTCTCAGAGAGTTTACACACTTTAACAAACGCTAAAGCCCAAGAAAAAAAATCAGTCAAGAAATGGGGAATGCAAGAATTAAAGTTTAGGGACTTCCCTGGTAGCACAGTGGTTAAGAATCTGCCTGCCAATGCAGGGGACACTGGTTTGAGCCCTGGTCTGGGAAGATCCCACATGCCTCGGAGCACCTCAGCCTGTGTGCCACAACTACTGAGCCTGCACTCTAGAGCCTGCGAGCCACAACTATTGAAGCCCATGCGCCTAGAGCCCGTGCTCTGCAACAAGAGAAGCCACCGCAATGAGAAGCCCACGCACCGCAAGAAGAGCAGCCCCTGTTTGCCACAACTAGAGAACGCCTGTGCACAGCAACGAAGACCCAATGCGGCCAAAAATAAATAATAAATAAATAAATTTTTTAAAAAAAGAATTAAATTTTAAGAATCTACATAAAAATGTTACTTGTTTAAAGGAATTCACTTGTATTAATTTGCTAGGGCTGCCATAACAAAATGCTATAGGTTACATGGTTTAAATTTAATGTGTCTTTACGTGGTCTTCCCTCTGTGCATGCATATGTCTGTGTTCAAATTTCTCTTTATATAAGGATACCAGTCATATTGGATTAGGATGCTCCCTAATGACCTCATTTTAACTTAATTACCTCTTTAAAGACCCTGTCTCCAAAGAGTTACATTCTATGGTACTGGGGGGTGGGGGGGTAGGACTACAACATGTGAATTTTAGGAGAACATAATTCAGCTCATAGCACAACTAATGTCAAGTCAAAAGCAAGAGCAAGAAACACTGATGTGTGGAGTGCCTTTCTTATAATGTTGTTGATATTAGGAAAAAACAATCTTTAAATATTATAGAAATGTATAATTTTGTCACAATGTATCAGTACATAATAACAAACTATGCCTTTACTATTATGTTTTTGTTATAGAAAACCTCTGAAACTTTTAGTGTGATCTTATCCTAGAAAAATCTTCACTTTTGTTATGATTATTCATTATTATTTTAGAAATAATAATTCATTATTATTTTAGAAATATGTAAATAAAGTATGTGAAAAATATGTAACAAATTACTTGGGGAATTCCTGAGAATTGCTACCAGTTCTGATTGATCTTTCCTGTACACCAAAGATTAATATTCGTCAGGAATTTGGAAACACTACAACTGAGGGCAAGATTGTGGAAGGGCCTGAACAGAAGGACATGTATAGAAAGTTTACACACAAGATTGCTGACTTCCCATGCTTGCTAGAGAATACTGAAATACCTAGATACCCTGAAGGATGAAAATCAGAGGGTTATTCTCTTAAAAATGGAAAAAAAAACTGGCTGGGGAGAACTAGGATGGCTAATGTGGGAGCTGATGCCCCAGAATTAAGTCTTGTTCCATCTGGGCCACCCTGAGTCACATCCAGTTCCCCGACTGCTCAGCCTGGAAAGAAACCTGCCTTCAAATAACTTCATCCATGTACCATACAGTGAGTCGATTCAGACTTTCTGCTACTGCTTCTTTTGTTTTTTCTCCTGTATAGTTCTTTAATCATTTATCCAAACAGATCTCAAGTTAACGATGGCAGGTACTATTATAAACCCTGAATATGAGTGAACAACCAAGTTTCTCCAGGCCTTTGAGGAAAACTTGAAGCAGGAAAGACCCAAGTTAAAAAACTGAATATGGATGAAAAAGAATGTCAGAGGAGAAAAGACAAAAGTCTAAGAGACAATTAAGAAAATATTGCACAGATAATACAATACCTGATGTAGGAACAGAGAAAAGAAAAACCTCTTAGACTTTAAAACTCCCTGAATTAAAATAAAATTTAAGAAGAGAGTTGTAGGTCAAAATCAAGCAAATTGCCTAAAATGTGAGAGATAAGTTTAGAAATAAAAAACGAGTCATAGATAATCAAAAGAAGTCTTGCATCTGATAAACAGAAGTTTCAGAAAAAGAGAATGGAGAAAAGAGAGGGGAGAAAATAATCAAAGAAATATCAGAAAAGTCATTTTTACCTTCCTTAGATTGTACTTCTCATGAGGTCTGACTACACACCTCTTTTATTTATCTGTGAATGCATGCTGTACTATATAAACTGTTACAGGATGTCTAACAGTATGATGAATTTGTCAGTTTAGGACTATATTCTTTTGTAATAGGCGTCAAATTTTCCCTGATAATGATAATGAGTTCCTAATGTAGCGGATTAACTCCTAAGCATATTAAGCATGTTTATATTACATGTATATATTACAACTTCCAGGTGTGATAAATTCCAAATATTTAGTTTTCTAAAATCTCTGTAAGAATTAAAGTGAATCTATCCAGCCTAGTAAGCAAAGTTACATATCTTCTTCTATAAGTTTTTATGTAAAAAACTACACATTACTATCAATATTACTATATACTGAAATGTATGCTATAATATTAATATTAAAATAGTATAACATTAATTACTATTAATGTTACTATATATTATTAGTACTATGTAGAATATTCTATAGCAATAATACTAACACATACATGCACATTCTGTTCCTGGGTTTCAGAAATATGCTACAGGATGTCTTAAAGATAGAGACTAAGAAGTCTATAATAATATCTATGAATTCCTGAGAACACTTGGAGCTGCACATTTCAGTAGAACTAAATTTTTTAAAAAAGACACCCCAATTATTTATTTGCCTATTCTTGTTTGGTGCTCCAAACTCAAATGGTACCCTCTCTGGTTAACTGATAGCAGCTGCAATTGTTTGAAAGGAGAGAGAGGGAAAGACACATTAAAAGCATCTGCCTTTTGACAATTCTCTGTTAACAGCTTTCTCTCCCTGACTATTAGAGAGAAGAGATTTCCTGGGTCTTTCTCTTTTACCTTCTGTAATTGCAAGTATCTTGTAAGATGCATCTCCTTTCATACTTTAACTTTTTTCATTTTCTCCCCACACAGTGGTGCTTTTTCTTTTTCTCCTCCTTGGAAATTTGCCCTGGTTTCATAATTTTGCTCCTTTTTCTTTTGCTCTTCTGTTCTCTATAGGCTTGCAGATTCATTTACTTGGGCATCTTGCTCTGCTGCTTGCCTTACCCATATGTTAACCTCATTTGTTCCTGTGACAGAATATTCACATAGATCTCCTAAGATTTCCTTTTGTGTCTTAGGTTTTCTCTCCATTAGGCCTTACACACAGGTGACACTTGTTAAGATAGATTTCCTACTTTACATTTTATTTATCTTTCCAGTTAAAAAACATAGAATCTTTGAGCTAGAATCTGCCACTGCATGTAAGGTTATAATTTACTGCTGGTGAAATAACTATGCCAATATTCTTAGTTTTTACCTGGAAAGCATTTCGTTCTTACCATGACACTTTATACAGATGAAGAAACTTAGCCATATCTCTGTAGACTTGAGTAGAGATGAATGAGATAGAGGTTTGGAGCAGCGAGCATATTCTCAAAAAAGAGAATTTATCACAGATGGGTAAGTCTGAAATTGTGTGCAGGTAGTGAAAATAAGACCAATGGAATAGAACTGAGAAAATTCCCATTTTAAGGTCTCAGCTCTTGTTAAGCAGCTGATTAGATGGGAGTTAGCCTGAAAATATACCTGCAAAGTAAAAGCAAAATGGTAAATAAAAGGTGATAGCCAAAGTTGGCTTCCATGATGGGGCTACTATAGTAATTTGATTTTAAAGCATTATGATGACACTACATAATGATTCTTAAAAATGAAACATAAGTGAATATTTTATTTCCCAAACTGAATGTTATTTACTAAACTGTAGGATATAACTGTCAAGTTACTTATAAGTAGCAAACATGTTTGGAAACTGAATAACAGTATGACTAATTTGTACTGAAATAGTATTACATGGATCATGTTAATTCAGTGAATTGTAGGTGAAAAAGTAAATTAGAGTTTTTGCCAAGGTCCACACTTTCTTTTGGGAAGTAATGCACACGTATCTATGATAAAAGATGTATTGGAACAAAAACTAAAGCAGAAACATCATATTTGTTCTGTATCCCATGGCTCTCAGTGGGGTACTCATGGCAGGGGCTAAATAGGAGAGACTTTTCTCAATGGATAACGCCCAGGTGACCAACACCTTCCACACGTTAGCTTGAATAAACTAGGAAATTTGTGTCATCACTCAACATGTGTTTGCAATAAGAAAAGTTGCTGACTGATGTCATTCTTGAGTCCATGTTATGAGAAGGAAAACATGACTCTAAAGAGATGGGTGACTAGAAAATAACATGTCCAAGTGTTCCTGGTTTTCTGGCTGGGTAAGTGCTAGCCTGTGCATTCAGGTGGCTTTGGAGTGTAAAGATGAATGCTTTAGGGACCTCTCTCCTCTATAACTTCTGATGTCACTATATGTCCTCAATGGTACCCAGAAACTCATTCTTGGGTTTGACAATGAAGCATTGGTCGATGACTATGCAAGAGAAGTATAGGAATAGAACTGAGAGCCAGAGCTTGTTACAGAACCACAGTGAACTTCACACCAGAGCAACCTAAGTGCCCACACCGAATCTGAGAGTGCAAGTCATGGGCTGATGCAATGTTAGTGCCTACTTTATTATTGCCAGTATAAGGTTTTGAGTTACTACAAGAAAGAGCAGAGGCCAGCTTTCCTCACTGACTCAAGGGGTCCTGAGGACAACGTTCTCACTTCCTGGATTCCCCAAAATAATTTTAGCTTCAGGATATTGAAATGAATGCTTAGGAACTGTCGTGAAAGTGTACATCTGCAGGCAAGGTGAGAAGCAAGATGAACTTTTCCAGGAATCAAACACTGAGGGTATTAAAGTGGGAGAGTGTTTGCATAGGGCTCCTTCCCCAGGGCCATTCTGCAGCTCAGGAGCAGCCTGGCTCAGGGCTTGTATTTGGTCTCTCTTGGCCCAGTGACCTTTCTCTGGTCCATTTGCCAGAACAAGGCGGCACCTCTGCTCAGAAGGGGGTTGAATGGCCCCAAGAGCCTGCCTCATCTTCGGTCAACAATTTACTCCTGCTCCCTGGCCAAACTGCAAAGATTCTTTGCTTACTATTTCTACCCACAGACCAACAGAAACAGAAATAGCTCTTCCTGTTCCAGCTTAACTAAAACACAGGGAATATTGACTCTCAGAGTTTATTTTTTTCTGAAACATAGCTTCAAGAATCCACACAAATAGATCTCTATTCCATGCTTCAATTTCCCACATTTCTTTAGCTATTTCTCACTTATTATGCTCGAAATGATGGCAAGGAAATCATAGAATAGGATTTTGGGAAAAGAAAATTATTAGTGAAAGTAGTTCATGTGTGAAATGTATAATTCAGTTCAGATAAAAAGGAATCCCATCTCAAATTCTAACTGTGATTCAGAGCACAGAAAATTGTTTGGGAATTTTGGATTATTCAACATGAGTTAATCCTGTTCTATCTTATTTTAATGAGATCATTTTAATTCATAACATATTACTAGAGCCAAAATTAAAATAAAGAAATGTTATTAGAAATATATGATATATAGGATATTAAAACTATTCTAAATATTTGCTATACTATAGTCAAAACCCAGTGTTCTCATTAGCAGTATAGCGTACCAAAGTCCAACCAAATTCCAAATTCCCTATTCCAATAAAATAAAGTAGGAATTAGTTAACTTTATCTTATAAGTTTAGAACTGCATTTCTGCTGCTATTGCTACTGTAAAAATTTTGTTGATCTTCTCAGACATTTAATGACAGTCTTCAAAAACAAAACAAAACAAAACAAAACAACAAAATCATAAAACTCTTGGTCCAATAAGAGGGGAAATTAGAAAATTTAAAGGATTTGGGCAAATTGTGGCGGTAACTGGATCTCAAAAGAAAATAGAAAATCCCTATAGAAATACATAAATAAGCCAAGTCAATATGTGAGAAATGCTGTATGTGCTGAAAACAAGATGTTAATAAACTTTAAGTTTGAACTTTTATCTTAACCTACAACCTTACAGTTACTAAAGAGAACAATATATAATATACAAACTCAGTCATAATCTCTAGATTTCCACAGGTTGCTCTTGATTTTAAGATTCTTCCCATGTATGAATATATTTTCTGAACGGATTACTACAACTTTGCCTGTTTTTTTGCTTACCTACTGCTACTTAGCAAACCACTCCATAACTTTGTGGCTGAAAACATTAATTTATTATTTCTGTTGGATCTGTGTCCACTAGACTTGGTGGGTCGTTCGCATTTGAGGCACCTACCTCAGTTAGTGGCTGGATCTGTGGACGACTGAAGGCTCCACTGGATTGTTCATTCTCATGGCTGGCAGCTGATGCTTCCCATCATCTGGAAGTTCAGCTGGGGTGTTGGCAGGATCAAACACACTTGGCTTATCCACGTGGCTTGGGTTCTTCATGATTTGTCAGTTGAGTTCTACGAGGGAACGTCCCAAGAGCAAGCGTTCCAAAAGACCCAGACTTCTTATGCCCCAGACTTGGAAGTTACACAGGGTCTCTCCCACAGTATTCTGCTGGTCAGAGCAATTCACAGGCCCAGCCCAGATTCAGGATGAGGTGAAAAAGACTCCACCTCCCAATGGGGGTGTTGCAATCAACTGTGGTCATATTTAATCAACCACACTGCCCAAACTATTTATATTCCTCACACATGGAACAGATACTCGTCTCCCCTCAAGGCCCTTAAACACTCCATGCGTTTCAGCATCAGGAGCAGGCTTGAACTTCTGGAGGAGCTCATCATCTCAAACACTGAGGTAGATGCACTGTACAAGTGGAGTTCCTCAGGTGTAGATCCCTGAGCCAGATTATCCCTGAGTCATCCTTTCTTTTTATGAGAAATGTCTTGTTTTTGTAGTTGAGTAGCTTTTCAGCATGCTTCCTGTTTATAGAAAGTTGAGGGACCAGAAGCTTCTATTCATTTTGAGCTATCTCTGATCTTTTTAGTTTAAGCTGCCAGATAGTGTTTCTGCCAATACAAGACTCTTAAAATGGTTTTGAGTTTCCCAGGGATATTACTGGGATTCATTCTCCTAGTTAAAAGCCCCTGCCCTAAATCTCAGACATATTTCTGTCTCGGGAGCTAGGGTGCTATAGAAAAATATCCTTAAGTGTTTTAGAGAAACTCTGTCTACGCAAAAAGTTAAGGAGGCACACAGTTAATATCTTTAGGAGACCTTTCCTCTGGATAAGAGGAGCTGGGGGCACACAATTAAGATGCTTAGAAACCTTTCCACCTTATTTCCATAGTGTAAGAGGCTCTGCCATAAACCTTTCTTAGGTCTCAAGAAAAGGTGTTTAACAGCCACACCTCGGGTCAGGAATTCATACTAAACCACATTTTACTGGTAGAACCTTATGTTTGACCTTTGCCCTGTAAAACTTAAACTTCTCACCACTTTGTTGGCTAAAGGTAGTCTCATTTATTACGAGGCCGCGAGGCACGCAGCTGGCCGGGGGCGGGGCTTCGAGGCTGCGGCTTTGATGATTGGCTCCCGCAGCCTCAGGCGCTGGGCCCGCTGTGCACGTAATGCCGTTCAGAGGCCGAGCGCGCAAAATCTTCTTCCTGACCTCGAGTCCTGAGGTGAGGTGAAGGAGGTGGAAGAGAGCGTGGATGGATTACCCCCTAGGCTGGAAGGGTTTTTCATCCTGACATGATCAGGAGCGATTCTTTGCAGATCTTGGAGGAAAACATCTCACTCCTTAAGGCCAAAGAGAAGGAAATGGCGCGGCATATATGCTGAAGGGGACCAGATAAAGGCCTTCGTCAGGATGGCTGGGCACCTCGTCCCCTTCCTGGAAGCCCGGTGCTTCAGGCCGAGCGGGGCCCCGGGGCTTTCTCACAGGCCCTGGGGAGGTGGCGCGGCTCCACGAGGCTCCCCTTCCTCCGGAACAAACTGTCAGGCCGGCACCCCCGACGAAGGAGCTGCCCGCGCAGTACAGGCCTCAGGACGCCGAGGAGGCAACGCTCCAAACCCGCAGCTGCCACGGGCGTTTGAGAGCTTCGTGGCCCTCCCATCAGGTATGCGGGAAGGTGAAACTCTATGCGAGAGCCGCTTGGGTGTTTTATTGTCGATTGGACTTCTGAATTTCTTCCTTTGCTTCACCTAACAATGCGCGGCTCGGAGGAGCGGTTGGAACCCGTGTGCCCTGCATTGGCAGGCGGACCCCCAGCCGCTGCGCCCCCAGGCGGTGCCTCAGAGATGAGCCAGAGAAGGCATTTTCCGCCGCCGGCGTTTGGCCTGCCTGGTGTCCGAAGGGATGAGGCCTTCAGCTCCGAGCGGTGGCTGGTGGACACGGGGACTTGGAGTTCCGTTCTTTCTGAAGGGCTTTGCACGGGAATCAAGGGGAGCTCGCTGGATGCCACCTGGCTGCTTGGCTCCAGTGTTGGTTGGTTGGTCTGCGAACCTCAGCGCCCACTGGCCCCATGAATCGTCTCAATAAAGTTGTCGAGGTTAAAAACAAAAGCACCAACACCGCTTCACCCTCCCCACCCAAAAACCCCGAAACCTAACTACGAGAAGTGGCACAAGGAAGGGATGGATATTTAAGAGGTTCAGATGGAAGGTGAAGAACATTCCGTGACTTTTTCTCAGATTTCATGCATCAGTGCTGTCATCGAAACCTTTTGGCCAGTTTCAAGGTAAGAGAAAATTGAGTAACAGGATTCTTGACCATTTTAATCTATCCTTTTACAAAAAAAACTAATAATTAGATAACGAAGTCTTTCTTATGTAAAACAAAAATGTTTCCATTAGCTTATAGAAAATAAAGTGCACGTATAAATTTAAAATAAGAATTCAATAATTTCGAGGAAAGAAAAAATACCTTTTGCTTTACGTAGTCTGGACTTTTATGAAAGCTTCAGACACTTGCTGATGTAGTAACTCAAATAACAAAAACCAATTTAGCTGTGAATTAGCTTAATGACCTTGGTCGTTAAGCTATAAGATAAAGAGAATGTGAAGTAATATTAGGCTAATAAATGGTAGGTGAAAATGCAAATGATGATTGTCAATCCAATGCAATAATGACAGTTATTTAAGACTTGGTAAACTACATGTGTGTATGTGTATATACATCTCTCTCTCTCGCTCTCTCTATATATGTTTATATATAGAGCTAATATATGTGATTCCTTGAAAAAATTTAATGCATTTAATTATTTTCTTTTAAAATCAGTTACGTGTGTTCTGATTGGGTAAAAGTGTGAAAAATGTTGTTAGCATAATGGTATAATTTACAAAAGAGTCATTTATTTTCTTATGGAAAATCTAGTTAACTTAAATTTTCTAAATTTCCCAAGTTGACGTTTTAGTCAAGTTTTGTTGATGGTAGTGTATGTTTTCACATGTGGTTTAAAGGCAGGGAAATGTAAAAAGTATGTGTGCAATTAAATGACATTAACTGATGTATTCTAAAACAGTATGCTTTTATGGGCTTCAGGTATTGCTGAACATTATGTAAAGTTAGTTTTTCCACTTAAAATAGCTAATCAGATTATTTCTGACAAACTCATAATATTAGTGACTTATGGTTTTTTTGGTGATAGGAACCAGATTAATTAGATTAAATTTCTAGAAAACTACTTAGGAGAAAATCTAGGTGGTCTTGAGTTTGGCAATGTGTTTTTAAATACGACACTGGAAGCATGATCCAGAAAGAGAAAAATGATAAAATATGTTTAAATAGACTTTATTAAAATTAAAATTTGTGCTCTGCTAAAGATACTTCTAAGAGGCAAAAGGCTGGAAGAAAATATTTGCAAATCATATCAGATAAAGGACTTGTTTCCAAAACATAAAAATAACTCTTAAAATGCAACAATTAAATTAAAAAGTTGAGAATGGGCAAAGATGAGAACATACACCCCACTAAAGATACACAGATGGCACATAAGCATATGAAAGATGTTCACCATTTGTCATTAGGGAATTGCAGATGAAAAAAATGAGCTACTACTTATTACAAACCTTTTAGAATGGCTACTCTTCCCACCCCCCCACCCCCTCCGTCCCAAATGACAATATGAAATGCTAACAAGAATGTGGAGGGACAGGACCTCTCATTCACTCTTGATGGGAATACAAAGTGGTAGAGCCATTTATAAGGTAATTGAGTTTCAATTTTTCTAATTGAAAAATCCACACAAAATCCTGCATGTGAATGTTTATAGCAGTCTTATTCATAATCACCAAAAACTGGAAACCATCATGTGTCCTTTAATAGGGATTGTGGTACATCTATACAGTTGAATTTTATTCAGTGATAGAAATAAATGAGTTGCCAAGCCACAGAAAGACATGGAGGAGTCTTAAATGCATATTGCTGAGCTGAAGACACCAGTCTGAAAAGACTACATCCTCTGTGCTTACAATTATATGAAATTATGAAAAGGCAAAACTATTGAGACAATAAAATAGTGGTTACCAGGGTCTTGGGGAGAGTTGGGAAGGATAGGTAGAGGACAGAGGATTTTTTAGGCAGTAAAACTATTTTGTATGATGCTGTAATGGTGGATATATGGCATTACACATTTGTTAAACCTCACAGAGCTTTATAGCACAGAGTGAACCTTAATGTATGTATTTTTTTACATCACTTAGAAAGTCAGGGGATCCCAGGAAGGCCTGCAGACTGTGACAAGAAAACCTAATTCTATTACAAATGTAGAAGTTATTCTCACAGCCACCGCAAGTCTTCCTGCCTGTCCTTACTACTCTGAGACTTTTCAAGAATAGAGGATTATGTAAAATATTTCCCTTATCTGTTGACTAGAAGGGGCATAGTCTACAAACTATAGCTAAATTTGTGGGTCTTCATACCCAAGCAGAGGTGAAATTGGGGCAGGGCTCAGATGGGCAAGGGTTTGTGGGAACAGGGAAGTTGTGGGGATCACAGCTTACCTAGTCTCTCACTGTACCCTGAGGTAGATAAATTGATCCAACTGTTTTATAAGTGATCTCAGCAGTTTGAATGGAATGGCTATCCTTCCACATACAAGAGGTTTGACTGGTTCTCTCATATTCTCCTGCTCTAGGGGAAGCTTATGAACCTCTGGAGTCCTCCCTAACTCTCTGGGAAGTCAAGCTGGGGTCCTTGCAGGACTCACTGAGAAGTCATTCACTGGGGACACAGAGAAATGCCCATAGGGGATGCTGGAAAGTCACCCACAGGGGACACTGGGAAATGCCCACAGGGGACTCTGGGAAGTAACCCACTGGGGATGCTGGGAAATGCCCACAGGGGATTGTTGCTGAAACTGGCTGGAGGTGAGCTCTGCTGGGTATCACACAGGCTAGCCTAGCACTGCAGGGACAAAAGGAAAGAAGCCATGCCACACCCAGGGAAAAAATGCTTTCCTCCTGCAGTGTTCCTTCCAGTGCCCTCTAACTCCAGTATCTCAAGCACAGCAATAAACACTGGCTTTGGAGCTGAGAGGCAATAAATTAACAACTGGCACAGGTATATACTCCGAAGAGACTCATTATCTTTTTATTCTCTTCTAAATTAGTATGAAAGTAAGAAAATCAATAAAAATCATAGAAATTTTTACTTAATGTCTCTTTCAATAAATCTTTTATGTTTTATTCATAATGTTTGAAAAATACCCTTAGAACAAACTGTATTGGAAAAAAAATTAAAGGCAATAGCAGAAATCAACAAAGTAGAAAATAAGGAAATAATAGAGAAGATCTACAAAGTTTGTATAACCTTTCTTGTTATTTGAAAATATTAATGAAATGTTAAGAAATCTCTAGCCATACTAATCCAGAAAGGAAGAAATAAGGTGTAAAGTCACATAAAAAATATTAGGCATGAAAAGGAGAAACTAACTGTGTATAGAAAAGTGATTAAAAATATAAGAATGGGCTTCCTGGGGCTTCCCTGGTGGCGCAGTGGTTGAGAATCTGCCTGCTAATGCAGGGGACACGGGTTCGAGCCCTGGTCTGGGAGGATCCCACATGCCACGGAGCAGCTGGGCCCGTGAGCCACAACTACTGAGCCTGCGCGTCTGGAGCCTGTGCCCCGCAACGGGAGGGGCCGCGATAGTGAGAGGCCCGCGCACCGCGATGAAGAGCGGTCCCCGCACCACGATGAAGAGTGGCCCCCACTTGCCGCAACTAGAGAAAGCCCTCGCACGAACCGAAGACCCAGCACAGCCAAAAATAAATAAATAAATAAAAATAAAAGTAGCTATAAAATTTAAAAAAAAAAAAAAAAAAAAAAAAGAATGGGCTTCCCTGGTGGCGCAGTGGTTGAGAATCTGCCTGCCAATGCAGGGGACACGGGTTCGAGCCCTGGTCTGGGAAGATCCCACATGCCACGGAGCAACTAGGCCCGTGAGCCACAACTACTGAGCCTGCGCGCCTGGAGCCTGCACTCCGCAACAAGAGAGGCCGCGATAGTGAGAGGCCCGTGCACCGCGATGAAGAGTGGCCCCTGCTTGCCACAACTGGAGAAAGCCCTTGCACAGAAACGAAGACCCAACACAGCCAAAAATAAATAAATAAAAATTTAAAAATATATATATAAGAAAATAAAAAGAGCAATTTCTATGCCAATAAATTTGAAATTATAGACACAATGGACAAATTTCTACAAAATTTTAGTTTATCAATATGTATTTAAGCAGGAATAGAAGAATAAATAACCTTATAAATATTAAATAAATTAGAGTTGTTTTTTAACATTGTTATGGATTGAATGTGTCCCCTCCAAAATTCATATGTTGAAGCCTTAATTCTCAATATGATGATATTTGGAGATGAGATCTTTGAGAGGCAATTAGGGTTAGATGGGGTCATGAGTCTGGGGCCCTCATGGTGGGATTAGTGCCCTTTTAAGAAGAGATACAGAGCGATGACTCTCTCTTTTCCTGCCATGTGAGGACACAGCAAGAGGACACAACAGCCTCTATAAGCCAGGAAGAGAGTGCTCACTGGACACTGGCCATGCTGGCATCTTGATTTGGGCTTCTAGCCTCCAGAATTGTGAGAAAATAAATTTCTGTTGTTTAAGACACCTACTCTATGGTACTTGCTGTGGCAATCCCAGGTGAGTAAGACAAACATAATTTCATAAAGGAAACCCTATACCTAATGTCTTATATGTTTGAATTCTACCAAACATTCAAGGGACAGGTTTGTCCAATCTTAAATCAATTTCCAGAACATTGAAAAAAGATCCACTATTCAACTTATTCTATGAAGTCATAACTTTTAATAACATAACTAGATAAAAAGCACATGAAAAAGGGAACACTACAGGCCAATGTCACTCATGAACATAGATGCAAAATCCAAAACAAAATATTAGCAAAACAAATTCATCTGTGTTTAATAAGATAACACAAATCAGTTAAGTTGGGTTTATCTAGGAATCAAACAATGTTTTAATATTAACCTAAAAATGCCATTTACCACATTAACAGGTTAAAGCACCTAAAACTATATGATAATAGGCACCCATAAACATTTGAGAAACTCCATTACACATTTATGATAAAAAAAATTTAGAAATAGAAATACATAACTTGGTAAAAGTTATATACCCAAAACCTACAGTACATCATTCTCAATGGCAAAGCATTAGCAGCATCTCTTTTAAAATTAGGAACATACTTGAGTTGCTCAAAATCATTGTTTCTATTCAACTTCGTACTGTAGGCCCTAGAGAGAGAAAGAAGACAATAAAAATAAATACCTTTTTTTTTTTTTTGGCCACATCATGCGTCTTGTGGGAACTTATTTCCCAGGCCCTCGGCAGTAAGAGTGCAGAGTCCTAATCACAGGACTGCGAGGGAATTCCCGAAAATAAACTCTTGTATGTGTCCAGCAGCATATACGTGTACAAGCATGTACAGCAGCACTGTTCGTAATAGCCTCAACTGGAAAGAACTAATAATAATAAACATAAAGTTCAGATACTCTCTAACTTTACTCTCTTAGAATCCTTGTATATTTAAACCTACTCTTCTGGGTACATACAAATTATGTTATCTTCCTTGTTTGAGGGGAGAGACTGTTTCTTTTGTGAATGCTCAGTGCTTAGAACCTAAATCAATACATTGTCTAAAGTATTTTAAAAAATAAGTAACAAATTAGTAAATGAATAGCAGCAATAATTACATATAGAAAAGTTAATATTTTTATATTTTATGTAAACTCATATATAGTGTATGCTTGTAAAATTATCATGTAGTCATTTGAAGCCAACCTCATTTTTAAAGAATTATACTTAATATTTTTTTGTTCTGGTAACTAGTTTCACATAATCCTCTTTGTAAATTTGGCAATGAATATAATATAAATATCTTGAATGGAATATCTTTGGTCCTTTATAGATGTATGGGTTATAAAGTTACTCACATAGGAAAGCATAATGATGCCTAAAGGGAACATAAATATTGCAGATCATAAGTAATTATACTCTCAAATGCTCACAGAATTGGTTAATCACATTCATAACTAGCAACGCGCTCACTAAAATTTCCAATACACTCTCCATACCAGTGAACAATTATTATGTTGCCAACATAGCAATTCAATGTTAAGAACTTTGATGATTTTAGTTGACTTGTTTGTAGGAAGGCTTAATGTAATTCATGTGCAATTAAGATAGATATGGTACATAGCCCAAGAAGATAAGGAAATAGAATGCTCCTGGGATAGTTCACTTTATTTTCAGCGGACAGCATAAGCCAAGCTGAGACCACAATTTAAATTGTGAAACAGGTTGTTGTTAGGTTCTTCATATTCACTCTATGTTTCAGCCCCCAGCTCCAGAGCCCAGAGCCTACAGGCTGCATCGAGCCACCCTAGTAGGGGCATCCTGTCTCCCCTGCGTCACACAGCAGAATGTAGGAGGGCTAATTTTGAATTTTCTTTAAAATCCCATGATCTGAACCATTATCCTATTCTTTAATATAATCTCTTAATTCATCCCTGAGAGTTACAGACATGTGTCTTCATGAGTGATAATGAATGCTTAAATAAAATCTGGAGAAATTTAACCGAAGTCTTCAGGCCCAGCACTGAGCTGACGTATTGAAGTCATTTGTTTTTTAGTTGGTATGGAATTAAGATTTTGAACTGTCAGCCCCACCAAAAGCTCTGTCTCTGAAATCAGATTCTAGAAAAGACGAAAAGAGAGAAAGAAGGAACGTTATGTTAAAATGTAAGCTCTATGATGGCAGAATTTTTTGTTTAATCTGTTCTGCTCACTTGTGTATCCCCAGGGCCTAGAAAAGTATCTGGCATACAGTTGTTCAGTAAATACTTGTGGAAGAAAAGAAAGAAGAAAGGAAGGGGAGGGAAGAAAGGAGGGAAACGCAGATGTTAGTAAATTTCTCTATTGCAAACCACCCACCTACCTGGCCCTTCTACTAATCGGTCTGGTTGCCCACCTCCAGTGCTTCAATTCTCTGCCCAAACTTCCTGATTTCTAAAGCTACAACTTCCCTAAACCACTTGTTCTTCCCTTGGAGGATCTGGCTTCCTATTTTTAAAAAGTACTTTTAGCACCCAGTTACCTAACAAGGAGGAGTCAAGCATCAGTTTTGTCCTGCTTACCAAGCCATTTTGAAAAATATGCTTCAGTGAAGACAAACAATTTTACATTTCATTAAGTGGCATGGACTAAGTGATTGACTAACTTAGTTAAAACTTTCAGTGGAATTAGTTTTAGATGTTGAAATTCTAAGGAAATATAAGGCCATTGGAGAATAAGGAAATGCCATAGGTAGTGTGACACAGCTAAACCCAAGAAAATGTAAGGGAGGAAAATATTTTAAAAAATCAGAAAATTGTATTGTCAGATGTAAATTTAGTGGATTAGTCTTCTGTTTTTTCTTTGTATAGGCAGAGTCATCCCTTAAACCCTAGCATTTGAAGATCCTTAATGCTTAAGGGGTGGATGGAAGGTAATTTGGCCAACTTCTCAGCTTTGGTCATAGAAAGTCTACAGAGCTAAGGGCACACATTCTTTTGGCATGCAAAGCAGAAGACTGTCCTCTCCCAAAGATACTGCCAAGCTGATGCTCCACTGTATCATGTCAGAGAAAAATTGCACCAGATAGAGTTAAACTGGCCTGGGAGACTTCATTCAAGACTACAGTAAGTCCCCTACATATGAATGAGTTCCGTTCCGAGAGCATGTTCATAGGTCCAATTTGTTCGTAAGTCCAACAAAGTTAGCCTAGGTACCCAACTAACACAATCGGCTATATAGTACTGTACTGTAATAGGTTTATAATACTTTTCACACAAATAATACATAAAACACAAACACACACAACAAATAAACATTTTTAATCTTACAGTACAATACCTTGAAAAGTACAGTACAGTACCAGCTACATCACTGCTGCTCTTACGCTTGCTTCCGGTCATCCTGGACTTGAAATAAAGATACTGTGCTACTGTATTCTATACAGTACTGTACAGTAAAGTACACAAAAACACAACCACTCGTAGAGGATGCATGCATGTGACAATGTACACCAGACACATGAACTAACTTATGTTATTGGACATAATGAACACAAGTTCGCAACTTTGATAGTTCACAACTTGAAGGTTCATATATAGGGGAATTACTATATTGCAATAATGAAGAGAGACTGAACTCAACTCTCCTGAAACAAATGGCAGGAGGGTTCTTAAGCACTGAGGTGAGCTCGTGAAAGAAAGACCGCAGGATATTAGGAAGGAGATTGATTAATATGAGTAGGCCATCTGTGTTTGCTAACTGATGCTCATCAAAGTTAGGCTTCTACCTTTCCACTGAGAATGGGAAATAGAGGCACTGTCTCCTTGCATGGTTACATTTCCAAGGAATGACTCCCAGGTCCTTGTTAAAGACATTTCTGGGTTGTAAAACTGGTCAGACGCTGATAAAAGATCTGTCTACATTTCAAAGGGGTGGAGACAGAATGCAATACAAACTATCTGAAGTAAAAACTGAGAAAAGGGAGTTTTAGAGCATATAGGTTAGGAAGAAACCTGTCTAAAATTTAGTCATACTGAGGGAACATTAAGGCCGTCTTGGTCAATTAGTCATCACAAACAATTTATATAAAGCTCTCATGGCTCTTCATTTCTCTTCACTCCTCTGAGAGATGTGTAATTAATCATTCATTTACTCAACAATTTTTTAAAATTTGTTTATTTTACTTTATTTTATTTTTGGCTGCTTTGGGTCTTTGTTGCTGCGCACGGGCTTTCTCTAGTTGTGGCGAGCAGGGGCTACTCTTCGTTGTGGTGCGTGGGCTTCTCATTGTGGTGGCTTCTCTTGTTGTGGAGCATGGGCTCTAGGTGCGTGGCCTTCAATAGTTGTGGCACCGGGCTCAGTAGTTGTGGCGCATGGGCTTAGTTACTCTGCTGCATGTGGGATCTTCCCAGACCAGGGCTCGAACCCATGTCCCCTGCATTGGCAGGTGGATTCTTAACCACTGCGCCACCAGGGAAGTCCCAACAATTTTTCCTTAGATACCTATCCCATGCCAGGCATTGGGCCTGTGTATAGAATGGGGATCATGGGTTTGTGGTGCAGCAAGCAAACAGACAGAAGATAATCACCCACATAAATGTAAGTTACAAGTAAGGCAAGTTCCATCAATAAAGATATATTGTGCCCTGAGAGTCTGTAACAGGGGGATTTGACATAGTCTGAGTGGCAAAGAAGAACTCCCTCAGGAAGTTATATTTGAACTGAGATTAGAAGGGCAAGTAAGAGTAAGTGAGGAAGGGAAGAAAACTTCTAGGATGAGTCATGAACCACTGGAAAGGCTCTGAGAATGGAGATGGAGGAGGGCTGGAAAAGAGGAAGTAAAAGCAGAAGGAAAAAGGCCAAGGTGGCTGCAGAAGACATTGTCACAGTAAACACAGCACGAGAGGTGATGAGCTAGAGGCCTGTGAGCAGCGTTAAGAGCTGTCACTCAATTCGTTAAGGATTTAAGGTGGTTAGAGAGTGCCAAGACCCAATGAGGAAGAGTCTCGCATGTCCTGTGGTTTCATCTGTTATCCATAGGTGCAGTTTGGAGCATCCATGCCTAGAACCAACTTCTCTGTCTTTCAAGCAGCAGGATGTCATGCAACTTACTTTCCTCTCTTATAACACCTCTCCAAGATGACTCACTGATGTTTTGGATCCTGGACTCATGCATCACAAAATCAGATAGAGAGTAACGTCAGCCTTAAAGGGCTGAACTATTATCACACACATGGCAAAGTTAAGTTCCTAACCAGGGATGTGCACTTTTGCATAAAAGCCACAGTCAGACATTCTCCTCTAGTTTCCATTCTCCGCTTTGGCTCTGAGGCACCTCCTCCATCCTGTTGCATCTACATAATCTTGGCTTTCTGGCACTCCTAGAAGGCAGATTACCAATACTCACTAAAATGTTAAGCCTTGTGCATTATTTCATGTCAAGAAGATGACTTCAAGTTACATTCTTCAAAAGCATTATGAGGTTCTTGTAATGGTATACATGTGACCCACAGCACATGCTGAACCAAAGAATGCAATAGTTCAAAGAAATAAAAATATTTCAAGGAATTATTTATTGTCACATTTTCTAGATTGCAGACTGATGCTTGGAACACACAGAAGCCTCAAGAAATGGAAAGAGTTTTGTTGAGTCTCAGGACTTATGTAGAGCACTTAGCACCACAGCTCCTGACATATAATGGGCATGCAATAATGTTAGTTTTTTTTTTATAATTATCTTTAGTATTAACTATGGTCTTAATTAATGCTCACAATATTCCCCTTAGCCTTACCTGAGGTCAGATGTAAAAACTTCCAGAAGAGCAGTGAAAGACATATTTACAACCGGATCCTAAAAACGATTATGTACATTATACTGAAAAACATACCAAACTTCTAGTTGGTCTGTCTGAAAATGTCACATTAACATCACAAGCTGAGGTAGAGGTAAAAATGCCCATAGGGTTTTAAACTGTTTTAACAAGCAAAACTTTGCTCCAAGGCTCAAACTCATGTAATCTCACCCCCTACATTTTGATTACATGGGAACAGATTATTGCTGTCTTTCTGTTTTCCTTTCTTGAAATAAGAAGTCTTCTAAGAAGTAGAACATTTAACATATAATAATGATCCTTGCTGAGTTGTGGCAATTTCACAGAGATTTCTGTGGTGTTGGATCAATTTATTAATTCCCATTTTCTATCAAGGTTCAGGTAGACTTTGAACACATTTATGTGGTTATTCTAGCTACCATTCTAGAAAAGCTTCCAGGGAAAATAGCAAACAGAATGGATAGACACCAAGTGTGGATGATTTTAGAAAATGAAAGGATTCAGACATGTTTTGGGTCATTTTCCAAAGCCATGGCATTGCAATCATGAACCTCCAGTAACACCAGTTGTTTGAGGCTGACCAAATGCTCTCTGAATGTGCAGAATCGAAGAAAATTGAAACTATATAATTTCTAGGAATTTAGATGTGGGGCATAAGAAGCCTTGCAGCTCACCTAATGACCCCACCTTAGTTATTGAATCTCCGTTCTAACGGGGGCAACCTAGCCTAATACCCACCTGTTTCTATTAGCAGATTGTTGGATTTCATCAAATTAGCATTGTTTATCCGTCTATCTTCAACTTGTCCATCCATCCATTTGCTCATATATTTCATTACTTATTCCTTTATTCATCATTAATTCAGCAAACCTTTGTAGAACATCTATCTACTATATAATTGAGTGGGGTAAGCTGTGAAAATAAATATGAATCAAACATGGTCTCTGTCCTCAAAGATCTCACATTTATATTCAGGAGCTTATAAAAACTGGTTTCTAGTTCTGTTCTTTTTCTTCCACTTACAATTTGTTTTGCCCTCCCTCTGCCATCTTCCCCTGACATCGACCTCATTCCACACACTTTGGTCACTGTGAACTCTAATCTCCTGTAATTTTTTTCCTTTGGTGTCCCATGCCCATTTACACGTACTAATAATCAACTAAACTTCAGTGGTTCTAACACCTCTGCCCTCCCACACACCACAATATACCTAATATTGAACAACACTCTGGTTTCCCTTTGGGAGAAATATCTTTACCCCACTGAATACAGTCTATTTAATGTCTTATTAAATACAGTCTGCCAATCAAGGTACTCGGCTGTTCCCTAGCCAAAAAGTGAGCAAGTGACTGAAGCTAGACTAATCTGTTGTTCTTCCCAGAATTTATGTCACTAACGGAATAAAAAGAGTACTGCAGGTAGAGCTGAAACATTTGCAGATGGCAGGTCCGAGACGGGAATGTCTGCAGGTGCCCACGGCTACACTCGTTCTTGCCCAGTTCTCCTGCCTTCCCCTTGAATCTGGGAGCCCCCTACCCCTACCCCCCACTCTAATTGTTCCAATGAGTTTCTTTTCTGTTGGATCACCTGAGTTGCTTTCTGTAGTTTCCAAACAGAAAACCCTCATTAATATATTCTCTACTTGTGAAATCTCTGGATTTCTAAGGATTGTGTGAGAGTCTTGCCACCAACGTTTTCATGGAAACCCTGGGAAACATCTCATATGTCCTCACCATTCAGCCCTTTCAAACTATACAGGTGCCTCAGGGCATGATGGGTCCCACTGCTTCTTGAAGCTGACCTCTACTGCTCAGCTAAACTTTTCACGTGTCAAAGCTGGCTCTGACCTCCTGGGACCTTCGTATACTGAAGCTATGCTGTGTTCTTTGCCAACATGGCGTGAAACTTTACCGATATTGCTGTTTTTCTGTGTGGGTTTAAGAGTGGTGCTGTCTCTTTGCCCAGTGTCTTAGAGATACCTAAATAAAATAGCACTTCTTATTGTCACTTAAATTTCTTGTCTACAGGACTGAGACAGGAATCCATGAGAGCTGGGCCTTGGAAAAACAATAGTTACACAGAACTTTAATTGTGTCATTACACTGTGGTCGTGGTGATTAAAACTGTTCTTTGCGACCAAAACCTGTTTCCTTTGATTCTACGCTGAAGGGTTTTGAAATGACTGCAGAAACAAACTGCTGCTCACCTAAATAATACATCTGAGTCTCACTGAAGATATGCCACACAGCCTGAAATATTTAGCTGTTTAAAAGGTCAGGTGGGAAGCACTTATGAATTACATGATTGTGTTTGGAATTTTCCCCTTCTATGGTTTGAATACTAGCCGTTCCTTTGAGTTTACAGGTGTGTCAGTCTGAGTCTTCTGGAACATTACCGTTCTCTATCTAAATTGCCTCATGTATTCTGGGTCATCATCCATTTCTATTTGCTTTCTTTAATACTATAGTTATCCCTTCTGATGACTTTCCTATCTTTTGTTCACCACAAGAAAAAAAATCCATTTTATGGCTTTTGTATTAAGCAAATTTAAGCAATTATAAAACATATAATGTTTTTAGTTTTTTTAAATGTAATATCTCTTATTCTTTATCTCTCATGGTTTACCTGGTAGAGAATATTAGATGGTTTTCTGTGTTATTTGTTCAAATGTTTTGATTTCTGCATGAAATAATTGGTCCTTATCCATACAGAATTTCCATTATTTATTCATATTTTCCTATTGATGTTTAATTTTAGAGTTTTTCTATTTTATCCAGTTTCTGTTGGTCTCTAACCAGTAAAGTATTTATTATAAGCTTAGAAGAAATATAGTATTAATAGTAAGTAATATGCCATAGATTGTCAACTCTACTAATCACCCTGTGTTTATTATGCTTCAAGCAAGCGTTCAACACTGTGATTTAAACTGTGGGAAAAATCAAATGTGATACCCAAATCTTATCCTTCAAATGCCAAGACATAGAGTTGGATGGACAAATTATCATATGTAAAATTATTGATATGCACAGCGAAATACCCCAATTTAATAGCCCTGTGAGGAATGGACTATAAGTGCAAAGGAGTTATGAGCTGGGGGAAATCAATGAAGATTGGAGTACCTTGGGGTTGGCATTGTGAAATCAGTACCAATGTTATTGGGACCCACCCAGATCACCTTCACCAGTTCAGTTACCAGTTACCAGTTCAGGCAACCCGCAGTCACTGTGAGGGTTGGCTGATTACCTCACAGTTGTACCCTAAGTCTGAGAATTGCCCTTGGCTGAATGCGTGCTGCCTCTTCTAACAGGTCATATTCTCAGAGGACAGTCAGGTTTATGACCGATTGATCCAAGAAGAAAAAAGCCAGCTTCTTTGTATTAAGAAGGAACACACTCTGGGGTATCATTCCCGCTTTAGAGCCCTCATGAGAACAGATAGACTGAGGCCCATTTCCAGCCAAGATGACCACCTTGCTTAGCTTTCTTCCTATCCTGCTTCCCTCACCCCCTTCTCCACTCCTCAGCACATCACTCTTGCAAGAATCCCTCTCTCAGGGCTTGATTTGAAGAAATTCTACCTAAGACAATTGTTATCAGAAGTGAAGCTGGGAAGCAGACTCTAAGCGTGAAATTCTGGAAGTGGACCAATCACTGGCCAGATGGTAGTCAGGACATCGTCCTTGGTGGAAGGTAGACTTTGGGAGTCGAGCATGCTATAGCAGAGGGATGGCTAATACTTCCAGCTGTGATGAACTGTGGTAGGAAGTAGATGGAAGCAGGTGCACTAGCTGGTAAAATGTCTCTAGCGTTTGAGAACTTCAAGAGAGTAGTAACCAAAGACTGTAGAATTGGATGGCTCTTGATATGTGCCACTGATGCATTGAAGAAGGTATCAATTTAGAACAAAGTGTGAGTGTCAGGAACATCCTGAGCTGCAAGGACAGAACCACTCATCTCCTGCAGACGGGAGGCACGCAGCGCTGGAGACCAGGCACTTGATCTAATTGGGAGAATGACAAATTTTCAAATTTTCAAACACTTAATTCTGAACCTAGACAGTTTCTCCCAAGCCAAAGCCCCGCCCTAACAGAGAAAAAATGGGATCTGAGGCTTATGATGAGGTTATTCTTGAGGATCTTGACCTTCCTAATTCCCCTTGAACCTTTTATTGAAAGCTATGCAGAGATCTCAAAGGAGACATTTCACAAGACAATCAATGGTTGCCCTACTGTGGATCTGCCCTTCTCTCTCTCCATGGCCACCAGATAGGAAACCAGGGTTAAGTATCCACATGACCCTACTGGGCAGTGCTGGGCCTGCAAAAAGAAGGAAAGAGCTCATCCACTAAAGGAGTCACAGGGTCTCACCTGCACGTGTTGGCAGGAACCAGAAGAGCAGTCTTTTCAGAGAGAAATTCTCTTCTAGGGCTGTGAAGGAAGCAAATTAACTGACAAAGGAAGCTAAATTTGGCAGGGAAATTAATGTCTCTGCTATGGATTGTATACAAATTCCATTCTGGGATAATGTTCTGTGGATTATAGTGTTTTTCTGCACTTAAAAAAATGCTCTATTAGGAGCTACTTCACTTGACCAATAATAGTGCTTACTTTATGGTCTCTGAGACAGCTATGTGAAACCACTGGTTATTTTGTGGCTAACTACATTCTTCTTAATAAAAAATAAATAAATAAATAAATAAAACTATACTTCATAACTTGCATAATTGTATAATCTAGCTATGTTTTTATTATTGGTACCAGAATAATAATAATATTTTTTGCGCTCTTTTTCGTTCCAAATTCTTGCTTAATGCTATGTGTTGCTTACTTCATCTATAAGGAAGGTCTTATTATTGTGCCTATTTTACAGATAAAGAAACTGAGCTAATGAGAGGTAAGTTAAGCTGCCCCAAATTACCCTGCTTATAACTGCTGGGGTCAGAAGGCAAACCCAAGCAGCCTTCCCCCAAATTGTGCTTTTAAATATTATTCATACAGAAACTGTAGGTTTTTATATTCTTAATTTTATACATTATTTTATTGTGCCTATAATTTCAGTCATTTCTTTTGTATCTTATCTTTTATAGCCACACTCTTTTTATTGGTGCTCTTGATAGCCTGGATCCATTATAATTGTTTTGCTCTCATCGTCTTTGGTTTCTCTTTCATAGTTCTTTAATCATCAACGAAGTTTCTCTATTATATCTGACCAGAAAAACACAAGCAGGCACTTCTTGAATGCTTATCAATGATGATAAAACAGCTACATTAAAGTGCCATTTCTTGTGTATCTAGATAAGAAGCTTTCTTATAGGTTTATCTGTATGAATGTTCTAGTTTGAACGGTGATGCGGCAATGTGCTGAAGTCCAGCTTAAAAATAGTCATAAAAAAAAAAATAGTCATGGACTGGGAAGAAATAATATGAGTATGAAGAATTGTTTCTGTCCGTGAGGCAGAGTCATAATTGAAAATAGGCTTGGTAAATATCGTCCATCTATACTGAATAAAGAATAATTTCTGTATATATGCAATTTGTGAGGAATGTATAGTGAGATGTTTTAGCCAAGTCTTCACATTTAATTACCATTCCCTATATATTGCTAAATCCAAATGAAAAGGACAGCCATACATCTCATAAGCTAATGTTTAGAACTGGCTCTTTCTAATAATCCATTAACTCACAGACTCAAAGATGTGGGAAATTGTATGCTCATCATCTTATTTTGGAAAATTCTAATGTTATCCAAAGAGTTGATCTATATATAAGAAGAGGCAGGAGAAAAGAGGATTTGCTGGTGAAAATTTTACATTAAGATGTTTAGCCTAAGAATTCTTTTTTGTAGAGAGGAATGCTTTAAACAGCTTTGGTAAAAGATGAGACCTCCAGGGCACAGGTATTATCAGGAGTCAAGGCAACATAAGAAATGGCCAAACTGTTTTGTAACAGAGTGATATTTTTTTGTTGTTGTTGATAGTTTCAGAGAGGGAGAAAATGAGACAGAGAGACAGAGAGAGAGGAAAGCAACATAAGGGAGAGAAAGAATTCATGAGTCCGGGCAGTACTTGGAGAGCAACAGGCAGAACACAAATCTGAGCTGGGTCAAATAAAGGACTTTTAGGAACTGGAATGATTAAGTTGAAGTTGAAGTTGAATTTGTGTTGTAATGTTGATCATTCCCCCGTCCTCCTCTACCAGATTATTACAATGCCTATTCCATTTCTAACGGTCTAGGGAACACTTTGGAGGGAGGGGTCATAGGTAGTAATATTGAGATAGATTTCATAATTGATTCAATGTGTTGCCCAAACAGGGACAGAGTTTTTGAGATGGTGAGATGACTCATAACTTAATTTGACCAGTGCGGGAGTTTGAAGCCCAGGTGCACGAACATTTTCCCTGTTACCAACTCACGTTCCAGTAGAACTCACAGAAATTTTAGGGGAAATTTGGACTTTTAAAGAGCATACACTGCAGTTGGAAGAGAAGCCAAGGCAACCGTACCTATATTTCAAAGATCAGGGAGTCTTCAACTGACATTTCATTAAGTGAATACTCAAGATGGATAAAATGGGGGAAAAGAGTGTTTAATTGGAAAAGAATAATAAATCCAAATATTAAACCAATGTGCTGCATGTGGCTACCTCATTTTCAGTCACTTAACTAATGACAAAAATAACACATAATAAAGTTGATATTATTATTCTACTAGTGAATCCTTTTTAATAGATTCCACAGCACTTATATCTCCCTCACGGCTCTCAACATAAACATTCTCCTGCTGTAAAATGAAGAGCATTTTTTCTCCAATGATCCTGACTCCTTAAAGAGAGACGTTCAACCTAAGTGACTGTCGATGGATACATGGATAAAGAAATTGAGGTGTATATGTTTATATACAATGAAATATTAATCAACCTTAACAAAGACAAAGATTCTGCCATTAGCAACAATATGAATGAAACTGGAGCCCATTGTGCTAAGTGAAATAAGCCAGACACAGAAAGAAAAAAACTTTTTTTTCTTTAACATCTTTATTGGAGTATAATTGCTTTACAATGTTGTGTTAGTTTCTGCTGTATAACAAAGTGAATCAGCTATACATAAACATATGTCCCCATATCTCCTCCCTCTTGCATCTCCCTCCCACCCTCCCTATCCCACCCCTCTAGGTGGTCACAAAGCACCAAGCTGATCTCCCTGTGCTATGCAGCTGCTTCCCACTAGCTATCTATTTTACATTTGGTAGTGTATATATGTCCATGCCACTCTCTCACTTCGTCCCAGCTTCCCCTTCCCCTTCCCTGTGTCCTCAAGTCCATTCTCTACATCTGCGTCTTTATTCCTGTCCTGCCCCTCGGTTCATCAGAACCATTTTTTTTTTAGATTCCATATATATGTGTTAGCATATGGTTTTTGTTTTTCTCTTTCTGACTTACTTCACTCTGTGTGACAGACTCTAGGTCCATCCACCTCACTACAAATAACTCAGTTTCATTTCTTTTTATGGCTGAGTAATATTCCACTGTATATATGTGCCACATCTTCTTTATCCATTTTCCTGTTGATGGACACTTAGGTTGCTTCCATGTCCTGGTTATTGTAAATAGTGCTGCAATGAACATTGTGGTGCATGACTCTTTTTGAATTATGGTTTTCTCAGGGTATATGCATGATCTCACTTATACGTGGAATCTAAAAGATGAAATACATAGAAGGAGAGAGTAAACTGTCCTCTGAATGTAGCATTGAGGTAGAAACTGTATATAAACAGATTGTGAGGATACATTTGTAGTAGCATTATATCTTTTTCTTTTGAATTTTATGTTTTTTTTTATATAGCAGGTTCTTATTAATTATCTGTTTTATACATATTAGTGTATATATGTCAATGCCAATCTCCCAATTCATCCCATCACCACCTGCCCCCCCTCTCATAGCATTATATCTTAAGGGTTATTTTTTAAATTATCAAGTAAGGTCAAAACAGTATTAAGTCAAAATTTCTCCCTCCAAAATCCCTGAAACTGCCCATAATGTACGTTATACACTGTTCATTATATTTATATATTTATATTTACATAAACCTATACCTAAATATGAATTTATCAATATACAATATTTACTATAACATAGAGTACCTATGTTAAATACGTTCTACAATATTTTTAATTGGAAAGAAAAGAACAAATATAATTGAATTTATGTAAATAATACTGTAGAGCTTTGTATATACATATTATTTTTAAAATTACTGAAGATATGTTTTTTTCTGATAAAAATTTCCTGGAATGAACAAGTTGGAAAGAAAAGTACAAGTAGTCATTGTCACAATCACTACTTCTATAGAAAAGCAGTAAAGTGTGTTGGGTTGTGGGAGCAGGAGCTTTTAGACACAATTACATTTGAAAAATTGTATGAAAAAAAAATGATTCCATATCCTGTTACTTCAAAACTTTATCTTCTCAAAACTCAGATTTTCTGACCCAACACAATAACATTTCTGCTCTTTAAGACTCATTCCAAGGATTCTGTTTATAATGTGTTAGGTTAACCATTTTATTTTATTTTTTTTTTTTTTTTATTTTTATTTTTATTTTTTTTATTTTTTTATTTTTTTTTATTTTTATTTTTTTATTTATTTATTTTTATTTATGGCTGTGTTGGGTCTTAGTTCCTGTGCGAGGGCCTTCTCCAGTTGTGGCAAGCGGGGGCCACTCTTCATCGCAGTGCGCGGGCCTCTCACCATCGCGACCTCTCTTGTTGCGGAGCACAGGCTCCAGACGCGCAGGCTCAGTAATTGTGGCTCACGGGCCGAGTTGCTCCGCGGCATGTGGGATCTTCCCAGACCAGGGCTCGAACCCGTGTCCCCTGCATTGGCAGGCGGATTCTTAACCACTGCGCCACCAGGGAAGCCCCAGGTTAACCATTTTAAATTCTCCATGCCTGCCCCAAATGTCAGTGAACTAATCTGGCAGTAACTGACTTCATTCACAGATGAATGTTATTTTTGGGGCTCCAGCTAAATCAGAAGTACAGAGATGTAAGCATAACCCTTTATGGGGCTCACTTCCCCAGTTCAGAGCGGAAAATAAAGGCAGAAAAAAATTGAGTCTCAAAATAGAGGAATTTTTGTTCTAAAGAAACAAAGTTGTATTTTTGTTTTTTTGGGTTTTTTTTTTGGCCATGCCATGCAGCTTGTGAGATCTTAGTTCCCCCACCAGGGATCAAACCCGGGCCCTGGTAGTGAAAGCACCGAGTCCTAACCTCTGGACCACCAGGAAATTCCCAACAAAGTTTTTTTTTGGTTTTTAATTTTACTTATTTATTTATTTATTTATTTATTTATTTATTTATTTATTTATTTATTTATTTATTTTAGAGACAAAGTTGTAATTCATAACACTTCTTGGTCTTTGACCTTAAAAAGGCAAAAACTTTTTTCTTACCCTAGCATAACAATTCCCTATTAATAAAATTTAACATATACCATTTTTGCCAAACAAAGAAATATTTTTAAGGATTGATAGTAGGTTTAGAAATCTAGAGTAAAACTAGGTAATGAGAGTGCCATGCCTCTGCTTTACGCAGAGGCGCTAACGGGGCCACATACTCGGCACTGTGAGAGCAAATTGCACCTTCGAGATGCTCGGGTGTGAATGACGGAATCAGAGAAGGAGGATGGGAGGAGGAGGTGGATGTGGGGTTGAAGGACAGTTTTTGAGCTTTTGTTTGGTTTTCAATGAATTTTTTAGAAGATGGCTATTGACCTAGGGAAGAAAAAGCCGATGCTTGGTGCGGACCCTCAGCCCTGTTTCATAAGCTGCTAGCCTTGAAGCCCAACATTTCTTCAGATTTTCCTGCAGAATTAGACATTTCAGAGAGACTACAGTATTTCCTGGGAACTTTCTGAGCTTATCTACTGCATTTTGATACGATCAGTGGTCTTGTGACTCCCTGTTATGTCTTTCACATCCTTCACACTCCCCTGTGTGAACAAGACATGCTCTGGATCTGACCTGCTCAGTGGGGAAGGAGAGGTTCCCTATCTGCAGCCCAGAGGAATGTTTTTTCCCAAGAGGTGTTGCCTGTGAAGTTTAAATGTAACGAGAGAGAGCTGGCAAGTCAGTAACCTGCACCACATATCCTGTGACAAAAGATGCCATTGTCATTTGTACATGAAGGATGCCCTTTTTTTGGATTACTCTGTGTTGATTCCACTTCTGTTTAATCCTCAGAGAAAACCAACTTATCATCCTGCTGTCCCTCCAGTCACATTGTCACGCCATGATCTTAGAAAATCAACAACATATTTTATTTGATATTATATATCAAGTATATGCATTTCCATGCAGAATGTGTCTCTTGTCACTTAAATACCCTCAAGGACATCATACCTGGAATACGAATTCAATATTCTGTATTCTCTCTTTCTCTTCCATTTCTCTGACATTGTTTCTGCAATGAGATTCTTCTTCTGAGAGCCACTGTATTTATTCTCTTAGTTGTGTGTTTGCTGCAGTCTTTATTCCTGGTGATTTTTCCTGAACACTTGTAGATAATTAAATCTGTCTATTGTTAAATAATATAATGCTTTCTATTGAACACGGTGGTTTTACATGTTTTAAATTCCGAAGCTCTGCATACTTTTTTGGTCTGTTTTCTGAGGTAGACAAGAGCATCTTGAACTTTCATAATTTCACCTACTTGCTTCCTTCCCACTTGATGGTCAGCATAATCCTTAGCACAGAATAAATTATCAATATAAATCTGTTAACATATTAATGTGTGATCTGAGAAACAATTAAAATTGTGGGCATGAAAATGAGAAAATTAAGGGGGTGGATAATTGTGAGTAGTGTCAGGTTTATGAATAGGTACAGTAAAGCTGGGCCCCCCAAATACTGTCCAATTCGTTAGAATGCTTTGATTGAAGAGTCATTTGGAAATTGTCACACTGCTCTATGTAACAATGATACAGTTCTCTTTGTCTATAATGTTCGATGTAAAAACAAAAATGCCTCTGTTTCATTAAGCCATTGGTAAAAAAAAAAAAAAAAATCAGTAAAAATCTCAAAGAGGGAGGTGATCACTGACAATTGGAAATATTAAGTAAAGTGATAAAATCATTCAAGAAACCCAAACTCCGCCTTAAACAACCTTATCTTCCTTCCTCCCTACATGGTTAATTTCTATGAAGAGTCATCTCTACCTTCTCTCCTCTTTACTTCCAGCACATTTATTCTTAAACTCTTTTCAGTATTGTTTTACCCCTTCGCACCAATCACAACCATTCTTATTCTAATTTCCTAGCGACAGCCCCAAAGTGAAACGCAATCCAAATCTATCAGTGAAAATTCATCCTCATCCTACTTAGCCACTCTTCAGCTTATGAGACTGAATAATCTCATACTCTTTCAAATCTCCTTCTTCCTTGGAATCTAAGACACCCTTCTCTCATGTCTTCTTCATACTTCTAAAATTATTCACTCTTAGCCTCTCTGGGGAGTCCTTGCTTTTGAATTTAACCTAATTGAGGTGGAAACGATACCTTATAAATTACAACATAACTTACTGTATCTGGTACATTTCTAGCAACATAAGTGTCTAACATTCTTTAAAGGAATGGATTTTTAAAAAGTGATTAACATTAGAAATGAAAGAAAAATAGCATTATGTAGCCCATTCTTGAGTTATGAAAACAGATCCGTGAAAGCAGTGACTTGTACCCGGTCACAGAGTCAATCAACGGCAGAACTGTAATAAGAAATAATGTAAATCCCGCTTTCTTTTCTTTATACCATGTGCTAAATGCTTCTTCCCTAGCAAGCATCCATAGAGTTCAAGTCACAACTATTTTATCTGAAATCCTATAGAGGCTTAGGAATGGAAAGAACCTAAAGGGGCTGTACCACCAACATCATTCCTTATTCATATAAATCTGCATAATAATAATATACCACCAAAATGCCTACTTCATAATGCCACTATGAATTGTCTTTTTAATTATTCCTCTAAATGCCCTTTTCTTATTTTCCTTGAATAATTTCCAAAATGAATCAATCTGTTTTGCTAATCTTACTGCTCTCATTTGACAAACAAGTCACAAATTGCTTAGCCGGTTTGCCAAGCAATAGAAGGGTTACAATGAATCAGAAAATGATGTTTGTCCCTTAAACCACTGAGTCACTCTAGAGAATCATGTCTTAAGGAACACTGGAATCCTAGAATCTCCTGATTGGAAGGGATCAGAGGGATCATCTCTGAACTTTCCCTAAAGCAGTAATTCATTCCTGAGTGATGACCATTTACTCTGTAATAGAACATAGTTCTGAAGCTCTGTTGCATTTTTTCTCATCTCTTTCAGCAGGAGTAGTTAAACAATGGTGAGTTTGGTATTACATATATACTGTCTCTCTACAAGACATCAGATACAGAATACATCACCATGTATTACTAGTTCTTTTCTTTATTCAACAATAACACTTGAAATTATTTTCTAAGGTACAGTTTTATAAAAGAATTTGATTTCTATTATTTTCCAATCTCTCTTATAGGAAGAAAATACTACTGTCAGTACAAGCGACTTAATAAAATTTTACCAAATCTTTTACAGCTTTTTATTTGCAGGTCCATTTTTCTGTTGATTAATATTAATGTCTAATACTTTTACCTACTTAATGCCAGGAATTTTCTAAGAGATTTACATGAATTTAATCTTTATATCTCATTTAATCTTCATAATAACCCCATGAAGAAAGTGACATAATGTATCCATCTTACCGATAAATCAGACACAAAAGTTGTTACTTGTCCAAGTGGCTGATTTAGGATTTAATCCAGGCAGTCTGTCTCCAGAATCCATTCTTTTAACCACTATTCCATGCAACCTCTGGTATTTACATTGGTATGTGAACTTATTGTTCCTGATAAATTGGTTAGAAAAAAATAAAAACATTAATTTATTTGCACACTAATTAGTTAATGTTTTTAAAAAGAGCTGATGTGTCATAGTAATAATATTACTACACAAACACAAGAAATGCACTGATTTCAACTGTGCAAAACCACAGTTATATGTCAATTAATGTTTGGAGGAAATATCTAGAAAGGAGAACAGCTGGGTCACAGATAAGGTTATGTTAATATTTTCTTTTAAGTCCATTTAATATTATTTTAACTTCAAGTTATGTGAAATGGAAGAACAAAATTTAAAAAAAAACACAAACTTTCATATTGTTTGGCTTATTTTCATGAAAGTTTATGGAGGAAACATTTTGAAAAAGCAATCCTTTTGGGGGCTCAAAAAATCAAGATATGACTTCAATAATGATAGCAATATTTAGTGAATTGTAGATCACAGAATTCTAATTCTAATGAGGTGGGACAAGTAATATTTTCTCTCTGACTTATTTATAAATAAAGTCATTATTGCTCATTAATCTGAGGATTACCACTTTTATCTTTTTCCATTTGATAATAGCACAAAAAATTTTAAGCTATAGCAGAGTTTTAAAAAATAATTTGATTTCTATTATTTTCTAATCTCTTTAGGTTAAATTGAACATATTTATAATGGAAATTACTCAATTTTTAGAGTTTACAAAATATTACATCTTAATTTGCTAGCAGAATCTTTTTTTTTTTGGTAATAATAGTACATTTTATTTTTATTTGCTCAACTCCTATTTCTGTCAATTGGTTTTAAACTCTAGAGGATTAAAAAGGGGGGTTAAGAATTAAATCTCTAACCATTTCCAAACAAATCCACATCTAACTAGAATACTTTTTGTTTCCACACTTGTGGCTTAAAATATGTATGTTATTTATTTATGTTTTCGCCATCTTTTTTTTTTTCTTTAACATCTTTACTGGAGTATGATTGCTTTACAATGGTGTGTTAGTGTCTGCTTTATAACAAAGAGAATCAGCTATACGTATACATATATCCCCATATCCCCTCCCTCTTGCACCTCCCTCCCACCCTCCCTATCCCACCCCTCTAGGTGGTCACAAAGCACCGAGCTGATCTCCCTGTGCTATGCAGCTGCTTCCCACTAGCTATCGATTTTACATTTGGTAGTGTATATATGTCCATGCCACTCTCTCACTTTGTCCCAGCTTACCCTTCCCCCTCCCCGTGTCCTCAAGTCCATTCTCTAGTAGGCTGCTAGCAGAATCTTAAGATTATTTTCTATATAAGTGTATTCACCATGTCTGAATACTTTTTAGTGCTTATATTGCATAATTTCCAGCATGAAAATTACACAAGTTGTTAAATACAAATGAACCTATCTTTCTAGGGAGTAGTTTCTTTTGCCTCTGTACTTTCTACCTGAATTATAGGGAGCAAAAATAACTCTAGATTCTTCCTACCTGTTGAGCTTCTGATACCTATTTGATAGGTGTGGGAATTCTATAAAAGATTATAGGTTCACACTAAGAACTTGAAATCTCAGGCACATTACTGTAGCAGAAATGCTTGCTATGAGTCTGAACAGTCAGGGTGTAAAGCTAAAAAGTGCTAAATGATGGGAGTGCTAAATACTTTACTGTTTATTTCTTTGAATAAGTAAGCTGTTTTTATGCCCAAGAACAAAGCAATACTTAGTAAAACCATATTAAAGGAGGAGGCCACCACTTAGTATGTTTCTTTAATTAAAAAAAAAAGGAATTGATATCATCCCTAAATTATTTCATCAGTTGTGAATATAAGAAAACACTAAGGAGAACAGTCTTAATTAGAGGCCAACATGACCCTTGCACAGAGCACAGCTGAAAAAACAAAATTTTAATTTATTAGAGGAAAACATTATACATTGATTTGTCATGCGGATTCAAAATTTCATTACAGCCAAGAGAAAACTGAGTTTCTGATTGTTCTTAGAGCTGCTGCCAGTGAATTAGATCTATGAAACTGATGATAAAAATCTTTTCTTTAGTTTTTAGCTTTTTTATTGGTAAAGCTTAAAGCACAACCGTGAATACTGAACCAACATATACATTTTACTAGATTTTTAAAAAACATTAAGAAGCTTAAAAGATTGTCTCATGTAAAATCTGGAAGTACCTACTGAAAAATTAACTTTTTTGAGTTTGGCATTTCTTTCACTGCCAACTGGCTTCCACTATTCTGATAAGAAATCATCCGTTGATTTGTGGTTATTCCTTTCAAGATAATCTATTCTTTCCCTTTGTATAACATTTTTGCTCTTCTCTTGCTCCTGATTTCTTCTTTTATTTTTAAAAAATATATGAAACCTTTCTATGCAGTTCTTGGAGCTTATTTATTTATATATTTTTTTGCTGATTCTCCTTAGAGTTTCACAAACTTTAGTTGTTCTTGGGCTTTATCTCCTAACCTCTGTGTCCCATAACCTATGGAATCCAAAGTTCATGTTACCCGGGTTAGCAAATGTTCTCAAGGCAAAGCTGACTTCACAGCTCCATTTATCTCTCAGACTTTTCCTTTTCACTCAGTTTTTGACCTTTGGAGGTTTATCACTCTTTTTCAGCTCATTTATGTATTCAAAAGCTTTTTAAAAAATATTTTATGCAGTAATTTAATTTTCTTCTTTATTTCTTTCAGCAGGAGATTCAGTGAAATGTAGTATAGTAATCTGTTAGAAATAGAAGCACAATTTAAGATTCTTGATCTCTTTAACTATAAACATCTTTATGTTTAGTAAATTCAGACAATATCTTATATGACTACACCATATTATCACCTTCCAAAAATTTAAACTCCAATATTCCATTCTTTTATTGAAAACTTCCTATCCTTTTATTTCTCCTCTTTTTCAACTGCATAGACGCTTACTATCTATTCAGTTCCCTGTTTCCCTGCAGTTTATCTTTCCCATTTCATACCTTGCCTCCCCAGCGTTAACCTATATCAAGTCACTTGGGCATTCTCTGAGCAATATGTTCATCCCCCTGAATTCCTTAGTTTGCCTACTCAACAGACCTCAGTCTCTGGACCAGTCTTGCTCTCCGTCAGCTCTGCTTCCACACTCAGACTGATGAAGATGATTGGAGAACACACTGAGATTGTGCAAATGGAGTACTGTGGTTTCCAACCATTGGCTCAAATTGAGTTACTTGCCAACTCTTTTCACAGAGCCCTCAGTTTCTTAGATACTTACCCACCCATTATAAAGCCATCCATTTTACCTCTGCCCTTGTTTTTCTCAGCAGACAACTTTATCTTGTATTTTACAGGGAAAGGTCAACTTCCAGCTCTTCCCATTGAACATATTTTAAAGCCACAATACTCATTCTCAACAGGAAAGATGCTCTTCTTCCTGTTCATGATGAAATCTCCCTGTCTGTGCTATTGATCGCTTTGACTTCCATTTCCTCAGAAGTGTTCCTGTGTCATCCCATTAGTCATTAACACACTCTTCTACTCGATCTGACTCTATTTACCTGTTTCTTCAAGACTCTGCTCCCTTAAAGTATGCTTCTTGCTTCCACATCCCTCTCATACATGACTATATGTCGTCTTCCTCTCCTCCTCCCCGCTCCCTCTGCTAAAACGAAGCAATATCCTCATGTCTTCACTTTTCCACTCACTCTTCTACTCTGTTCAGGCTGGCCTTCTTCACAACCCCACACTGCTATGTCTTGTGGTAAAGTTCACAGACGACCAACTAATTTTCAAATCCAATGGATGCTTTTCAGTCAATCCTCTTCGTATTTTGAAGATTGGCATTCTTCTCTCTTGGTTTCATCAGACCTTTCTCTCTCTGAAAACTTTTCCTTAGTTTCCTTTATTGGCTTCTATTTTACTACGCACACTTTAAATTTTGGTATTCTTGAAGAGTTTCATCCTGTACATCTATTTTAATTGTGTGTCCTCTCTCCGGTTGGTGTCATCAACTCCCAAATTGTAAACTAGCATTTACGAAATCTGTGACTCCCCAATTTAATTCTTTGGTTAACACATTTCTGTAGAGCTTCTGATCCATATATTGAATGTCTTACTGGGCATTTTCACCTGTATATCTTGTATTGACTTCAAACCCAACGGTATAACCTAAGTACCCAGAAAAAAGATGAAGAGTAGATGGATTATTACAAATGAATCAAAATGTTGACTATTTGGGGTTGTAAGCTGAGTTAAACTCTGATGTCCTTGCCTTTTTAAGGTGAAATCATCCAATGTGACTCATGCCTATGTACCACAGAGATAGCATCTAAGGCAATCTAGTCCTCATTGTCTGGACTCTTAGAAGCTCCTTTAAATGAGCTCAGATAAGAAACATTGCCATTAATTGGCAAGAGCTGGATACTAGCCAGGCATAGACACTAAGCAGACCACTCAGCAAAGAGATGAATCATGGTCAGCCTTTTCATGACATTATTATAGCTCACTCAAATCATGTCTAGGTTCATTATCTCTCCTTGTTACTATTTAATTGCAAGGGTACATTACTTGTTGAGTGACATTTCATAAAAACAAATTCCACAGAACCCCATAAAAGTCTTTTAAATTGAAATTCGACTTTTATATGAGATTCACTTTAAAAAAAATATTTATATTTGATTCTTGTTTTCAAGGTAAATTGTATAATGATTTTACAAATGGATTCCCAAATAAAATAGATGTGCTTCTCAACACCGAACAAAACTGATATTTTAAAATACTAATATTTTTGTTAAAATTCTTATATAGCCAAGAATTTTCAAGAGAGTTATAGAAATTTATCACAGAGCAGCAGTACTTAAAATGGTAAAATACTGATAATAGAATAGAAAGATTGATGGAATAAAGTTCAGAAAGTAAACCAAATATATACAAATTAAATACATAATGAAGGTAGTATTTCAAATCAGTAGGTGGAGTATTTAATAGATGTGTGAGACCAATTACTTTTCTACCCCTACCTCATACCATAGAGGAAAATAATTGCCAGAAGGATTAAAGCATTTATGTACAAATAAAAAATAAGTAGGTAATCAATTTACACAAATTTTAAATAACAACTATAAGAAAACACAAACCAGACATGATTATTTATTTTACTAAGTGTTTTTATTAACTGCATGGGGCTTAGTACTGAAAAGCCCAAGTTTCAGAATGTCTGTCATGTTCACTATCCCCTTCTAAAGGATGTGCACCTCCATTTTGCTTCTATGTAAAATGACATGTTGGAACAACCTAATTCTGCCACTTAAACCCCACAGCTGATTTTCCATGAAAGATTATATAATCCAAGTTACAAATAGAAGCTAGACCCATGGTCTTTGAGGTTAAAGTAACATGAGAACTTTGCTCAAGAGGAATAACAATGATTAATTAATCCAATCAGATACTGGGAGCATTTAGTTTAAGACTCAGAGAAATAGACAAACCCAGATACCGTGGCAGTAGAAATTATGATTAAGAAAAAAGCCATGTGTAAGTAGAAGGTATTGGTAAGCAGAGTTTAAAGTACACAGAAGCCAAGGAGAGAAAGATAAAGAAAGAGAAGACATTTGCAATGTGTAAAATCAAGAGAAAATAATATTAGGAATGAAAAGGTGCTCCTAAGAGTCAACAAGAGTATCAGAGAAAATCAAATAGGAAAATGACTAAAGAAAAATTTAAACAGCAATGACTTAACATTTTACACCTGTCAAATGTTAGCAAGGACATTGGGAATTGACACCATTCACTTTATGAGGAGTGAGTGGATACGGCCACTCTGGATGACAATCTGAAAGCCTTAGTAAAATTAGGTATTTGGATATTTTCTACGTGAGGTTCAGGAGGAGATGTAACAGGCAGGGGAATGTTCACAGAAGAAATGGTTCATAACAGGGTTAGAGGTAACCAGCGTGCCCAGGGGAATGGATAAGTAAGTATGATATGTAAATACAATGAAAATGATGCAGTCTGAAGTATTAAGCTAGTCCAAGAACAATAGCATGGATAGGTCTCAGATGCACAATGTTCAGTAAAAAATAAAATTAGTAAGATAATTCATTTATAATTTTTGAATTTCTTCTATGTGTGAGGCACTGTTTTAGATACTGGGCACAAATCAGTAAACAAAAGAATCAAGTTTCTCATGGAGATGACATTCTAGAAATGAGGTTTATAACAAATATACCTATTTATCCTTCAGACTCACATGATACAACATTTCAGGGATACACATATACATTTCAGGGATACACACGTATCTAATAAAATAAAAACACACGGAGATATTTTCCTTTCTCCTGCCTTAGCAGCTGGGGAGGAGGTCTTGTGTTGAAATGAAAGAGCCAAAAGATGGGTAGAGCCCAGATCTCTGTCAGGAGTGAAGTTTACCAGTAGGCAAAGCTCTACACTACTACTTCTCCAACAATCTGTAGTAAAAGACCAGATTTTCTTCCCCCCAATCTATCACAGACCATACTTTTGTTAAAAAAATTTGTTAATAATATTTATTATAACATTTTATTATATTGTTTATTACAATAAAGTTATAATTAAAATTTTATTATTATTTACCATTAGCAGATATGGGCTAAGTGCTTTTCTAAAGATGCAATTTAAAAAGGAAACATATAAAATATAAGACCTTTTTTATGATTAGATTCAGCAAATATAAAATTATCTTCTCAAATTTCTGTAAAGTTTCTGAAAGTGGACTTTTATATCATGTAATTATCTTATAGGTGCCAGGTAGCAAATAGTTCACAGACTAGCCCGTGCCCATAGCACACGATTCATCAGCCCTGCCCTTCAACTCCCTGGGAAGTGTAGGGAAAGTGGCAGGGGCTGAGTTCCTTTGCCAAGGACTTCTCTGAGACAGCGATGTGGAGTCACTAGAGAAGGTGACTTGATTATGTTCAGTGGAAAGCATTGGTAAATTCATGAAAATCCAGACAACTGAACTGGTAGCTTCCCCTTTTCTCACGAATAGATAAAAAATGGGTCCCACTTTCTGTCATCACAAATTTTTTCAGTTACTTCTTTGATGGATTTCAACAAAGCAAAAAGGGGGCCATGCACATCAGTTTTCTATGTTTTAAACCATCAGGGCAAGGCAGTTGTTTTGGTTTTGCCTCTCGATTTTGAGATTCAACTGCTTGTTTTGTTAAACTTATACAGGGCAGGCTACAGGAGGAAGGACAGAATTGGCTAGAATCCCAGCTCTCATATTTATTATCTCCTTGATCATGGTAAGTTATTTTGGCCTCTGTTTTCTCTATTGTAAAATTGTGATAATAACACCTTCTTCCTGGTGGTGGTGTAAAAATCAAATGATATATAACATGGAAAGCACTTAACAGCATACTTAGATGTTAATTTGCCCATCATCATGAGGAATCTAAGAGGGTTTTTAAGACAGAGCTCAATAATTTAAGCTCTAAATTCAGATTTTCACTTACAGAAAACAAAACTGTTTTATGTTTGTTGAAAAACAACATTAAAATATATTGCATTAAAGCAGAAATAGAGACACAGACATAGAGAACAAACGTATGGACACCAAGGGGGGAAAAGGAAGGTGGGATGAATTGGGAGATTGGGACTGACATATATACATTATTACATATAAAACAGATAACTAGTGAGAACCTACTGTATAGCACAGGGAACTCTATTCGGTGCTTGGTGGTGACCTAGATGGGAAGGAAATCTGGGAAGGAGGGGATATATGTATACGTATGGCTGATTCACTTTGCTGTACAACAGAAACTAACACAACATTGTAAAGCAATTATACTCCAATTAAAAAAAAAAAAAAGAACTCTGGAAAATACAATCCAGATTCCAGGAAGGACTATTTCTTTCAACATCACAGAGTTGTTTTTTTAATCTATTCCCCACTCAATTTGAGTAATTAAATAAGGCTGTATATTATTGGAAAGAATTAAGAGAATCAAAAACCAGAGTGTTCTGGAAGGAGAAAGAAAGGAATAAAATGTTTTGGGGTCATCTTGCTAATAAACTCCTAAGAACACAGGTGATAATATGCAAATGGAAAGTAGATGAACTATGAACCACAGTTACAAATGATAACAACCATTCACATATTTTTTTGTAGGATATTCTCTAATATTCTATTATTTGGGGATAGGATTAAGACCCATTTTAAAAGACATCATATAAAACACTAGATAAACAATAAATTGGTAAAAACAATTTGTAATTCAGAAGACAGAAGATTAATATCTATAGTATAAAATAAGTTATAACAAATAAAAAACTCAGTAGAGAAAGAGGGGAAGGACTTTAAATTAACAATCCATCCAAGAACAGATTCAGATGTCTAATAAACTTGAAAAAAATGCTCAACCAATAGTCAGAGAAATGCAAACTATATTAGCAAAATATACTTTCTACTTAAATCACTGTTAAACTTAAAAACACTGTTCAAAAGCCTATTGCTAACAGGGATGGGGGAAAGGGTATTCTAATATACTGCTGTTGTGTGATATATGATGGCTTTTAGGGCAGTAATATGCAATCACCTATTAAGAATACTATGTCATTTGATCCATTCATAGAAATCTGTCCCATAGAAATCAAAGTACCAGTATACAACACTGCTCACTGTGGTAAAACTCATCAGTAAGGGAATGACTGGATAAATTATGCTACACCTATGCCATTAAACATTATGCACTCGTCGTATTATTGTTAAAAAACAAAATTCAACTATGTACAATGTAAAGATCTTATTGGCTTTGTTCAACAATTTATAAATCAGGCGACATGTAATCTAGCAAATAGAAAGGACCTCTGTGGAGCTGCACAAAATGAAAGACTTACAGAGGCAGAAGGGAGCAGGAACAAGAAAGTTATACGAGGCAAAAAGTGGGTTGGTTATTGCAAGATTACTCACCTTTAAGGGTTGGCGGGGGTCTATCAGGCAGATTGCCTAACTAGTGCTGATCGAGTAATTCCTGACTGACTGATTTAAGATTCCATTTCTGGGAGAGCCCAGCTGTAATTAAGTCTCAGTTTGTTGATGTGGAGCCCAGCATAAGTACTTCCATTTTGTGCCTCTTGTCCTGTTTTTAATATTATGCAGCCATTAAAAAGAATAAATCGTGCCACTTGACTAGGTTACCACTAGGAGCTGTTGAGTGTGTAAAGATGCAGATAAGGGTGCAAAATAACATCCCATTTTTAAAAAGAAAACATGGAGAAAGTATGGATTGATGAATTTTCAACATGAATTACCTGTGCGGGGGAGTATAAAGTTGGTGGGACACGAAAAGGAGAGAAAGAGGAGGGAGACAAGTAAAAATGGAGAAATTTATGACCTCCTACAATCATTTCTACCAATGTATATAATCACTTTTTTTTTTTTTTAAATAAATTTATTTATTTATTTATTTTTGGCTGTGTTAGGTCTAAGTTTCTGTGCGAGGGCTTTCTCTAGTTGTGGCGAGCGGGGGCCACTCTTCATCGCGGTGCGCAGGCCTCTCACTATCGCGGCCTCTCTTGTTGCGGAGCACAGGCTCCAGATGCGCAGGCTCAGTAGTTGTGGTTTACGGGCCCAGTTGCTCCGCGGCATGTGGGATCTTCCCAGACCAGGGCTCGAACCTGTGTCCCCTGCATTGGCAGGCAGATTCTCAACCACTGCGCCACCAGGGAAGCCCCTAAAAACTTATTTTTAATTTTTATTTATTTAGTTTATCCTGGTTGCACCAGGTCTTAGTTGTGGCATGTGTGCTCCTTAGTTGCAGCATGCATGTGGGATCTATTTCCCTGACCAGGGATCGAACCTGAGTCCCCTGCATTGGAGGGCGGATTCTTAACCACTGCACCACCAGGGAAGTCCCTATAATCACTTTTATATAAAGTTACATGCAAGCATATGTAATGAAAAATTTAAATTAATTAGAAGCCACTCTGTAATCCAAAATTGCCTCCAGAGTCTGAATTTGGAAGTCCTATGAAGTTTAGCTGGTCAAAAGTAACTCCTCCATTTACTCTGTTCCCAGTAAGATATTGGAGAAGCACTTTGTGTTAAGTAAAGGTGGAAGATAAATAAGTGTGTTTCTCAATTCTGAATTCAAGGAATAGACTTGTTAACTTCTTTCTTCATTAGAATCATTTTATTAATTCATGCTCCAGAAGTACCACTAAAGAATCTGACTCTGACAAGGGACCTGGGAGATGGAAAGGAAGTACATTCTGTTGTTAATTGACCAAAAGAGAATTTTGAAGGAAGGCCCCATGCTGCATTTTTCTCTAAGAATTAGTCAGATTTTTCAATGAAACATGGACAAGCAGAAATAAATAATCTAAAACAATGTGAAAATTCTGGGGAAAAAGGAAAGAAAGGAAGAAAAATCATGGTACTAATATTGACCCTGGAAATAGGTCCAATATACATGATGCAGTATTTCAGGGCAAAAATGCTATCCATTTTCAGGGAAATAAAACAAGGTATCACAGCTATGAGAAGGAATCACAATTAATTTCGCCAATATGCAACTAATGGGAATTACTACCATGGAAGAAAACAGAATATGAAAAAGATTTTATAGTCAAGGTCATGATGTAAACTAAAAAATAACATCATTGGACATTCAAAGTTCTTTTGATTTTGCAGCAAAATCAATCATAAGAAGTCAGCACTAAAAAATAAAAAAGAAGTCAGTACTTACACATAGTCTGGTGAAATTTTTAAACTTTAAAGATAAAGGTTTTTTCAAGTCTTCATGCAAAGGAAATTTACTTTCAAGCGCATTAAAATTGTGACCTTGAACTTCATCACAAACGTCAATGTCAGTTCACAGCCTGGTATATGAGTGGTAAAAGATCTTAACCAAAATACTCAGCAGTGTATGCTGTGTACAGAAAAGCAATAGGGACCCAAGAATTCTTTTGGTAAAATACATAGGCATTTAATCCAGAACCCCAAACCTGAATGATATGTAAACTCTCCAATTAGATGATGAACCGGGGTTAAAAACAAAACAAACAAACAAGCAAACGAACACACACCTTTGATCGCCTTTGAAGCCATGTTTTCATTATAGAATGAAATCACTAAAGTGCATGGTTATTGCTTAATAGTAGTAAAATAAGGATCTTACACGGATAAGAGGTGTTGCTGATTAGTCTAAATAACTGAAGTAAACTTCAGAATAAAAAGTTAAATTAATAAAACAAAAGTTTGCTTATATAAAAATAATTGGGGTTTCAGATTCTGGAATTTAATTAATGACCTAAGAGAAGACCTAAGGCTTTGAGTTTACACCTTATCTTCTCTAGAAGAGAATAGAAAGTAACATGAAGATAAAATATAAATATATAATTGTAGCATTGGAAAAAATAAAGGGAATTTGATTTAATCATTATGAAAGCAAAAATAAATGAAAACTGTAAATTCAACTTTTCGAAATTACTAAGAAGATTTAAAAGAAGCATTTAAAAAGTGTATGAAATAAGTTTATTGACACTAATATGATAGATATTTCTAAAACCATAGAAACATGGAAAAATATTTGGGATACAATGTTAAATGAAAGAGCAAATTGGCAAATTGTATGTGGTTATAAATGCTTGTAGATAAACCAGCACAGGAATAAACAGAAATAGACATCATAATGTCAAATTATAGGTAACTGCTTTACTTATCCATAACACTTAAAAAACAAGTTTTAAAAACTTCTTTAAAAACTTAAAAATAGCACTCAATGTACTGTTAAATTTTATTAAAGCATGATTTAAATTTTTAAAATATGTCAGAATTCAGTTTGCAGACACTGTGTATTGTCACTCTGACAGAAGTGGCTACAGAAAAAAGATTGCCTTCTTTATCAATATTAAAAGCATGTAAAGAATTATTAACCCACTGTCTTATCATATCTTTACATTAGAAGATAGATATTTGGTGAGTCTACACAAGCCATATATCAACTAAGGATATTTTTTCAGGAGGGTGAATAGACCTCTTAAATTTGGAAGGGCTTCTAACTAAATATACACTATGTGCAGGTTATAGAAGTAAAAACAAAAGGTCTGTGTGTGACATTTGCAGATACTAAAAATGATACTTAAATACAAACATGATTTTCCCATTGGAGAATGAGGGCTTGCCAGTAAAATAAAAACATTGCTTTCAGAATTCTCTCCTGAACTCTAGGCGAGCCTCCATGATTAATCTGTTTTCTCCAAAATCAAATATACTACTGAATTTAAGATAATCTAAGATTGAAAATCATTGGTCCCCATGATATTAGAAATCATGGAAAAACTTAGCACTTAGGAAAAATGAGAGGATCTATAGATATTGAAGAAGGCTTTAAATTATAATGTTTACTCTTTCATTTTATTCGTGATCTTTATTTTTAAAAATCAATCTTGCTCCCCATCCACCTTTATTAAGCATCTTCCACTCCCAACAGAGTGTCCTACTCTCCGTATCCCAAACGAACCACCAAATCCAGCATCCACTCCTTTGTTCACTGTATCTTTTCCATTTTCCATCTACCATTTCTTCAACCATCAAAATTTCAGTAACTCTACAGAGCCCACATTAAACCACCGTCCCTCAAGGAGGGATGCCAGTCGTCCTTCTTCTCTTAACTGCTATAATCCTTGTTTAACGTGTTAATTTATTAATCTGAGGTTCACTAAAAACAGTGCTTTCCTTGCTAATCATTTCTAGTTTAAAATTTTTAAGTGTACCTTCTACCTCTAGTCAAAACTACAAAGCATACACATGGGCTTCTACTTGTTGAAAAATACTTTGTTGACTCTCTTTTAAAAAAAAAATTACCTAAAAATAAGAGTAGTCCTCATTCTTCACTCTTCATGTTAAACAAATGGAGCTCTTTGTTACTGTGTGTGTGTTTTTAGTTGGCTTTGATTCCCACTTGGATTTCTCCTTTCTGTTTTCAGTAGCATTAGTCAAAACCATTGTGCCAGTGGCTGTATATTCTCTTGGACAGGCAAAAAGGATGCTGCACTTGTACAGTTGTGTGCCTGGGATCACATATATCCTTAAATAAATGTGCGGGGCATGGCTTTGTAAAGAGCCTTTGAATTTCCCTACTTCAAGTCTCCCTTCTAATCATTTAAGGCAATTGGAATTCTCTTCTGGTCATTTCAGAGACTATTATAAACTGTTACTATCTACCTGCTTTTCAGACTTTAAAGCACTTGAAGTTTTCCCTTTTATCTTTGAAAGAAGGCAAACATCTCTCTTGTCACAGCCTGCCTCCACACAGAGTGATGGGGATGGCCACTTTTTTCTTCTGAGAGTATTGCATTGTCATGTGATCTGCCCAAGATTTGAGATGTGATATTTGTAATCTGAACTTCCAGGAGCCAGCAAATACAATTAAATAACTCTGATGAAACCAGTCACAGAGATCTGGGCTATGACATTTACTCCATCATTTAATTACATAAAGAAACACCATTAATAGAATAAGTTGAGATTTTAATCAAACAAATATGCAGATATGGAAAACATTTTTCACATTCCCCCGCATATCCCATCTTCATTTTTGCCTCTGTCTTTGCTTTTGTCATTTCTCTACCAGTCACCTGGAAATGTCTTCCCATATCCTTTCCATTATCCAAATTACAAAATCCTACTTACTGTCATTATTTATTTATTTTATTTTCTGAACTCAGTAACCTGTAAGAAAACCCTTGACTTTGACTATATCTTTTTTCTCTGGTAGTTTCATACACATGTTTTCTGTTTCTAAGTAGTTGCTAAGCTTCTGAAGCGTAGGGACTATGAAGCAGTAATCCACAATCCTACCTCTTTATTATACATACAGAGAAACTGGGGCCCAGAAAACTTAAACTCATTCAATCACATATTCAGTAAATGTTTGAGCATCTGTACCGTGCCTGGCACTCTGCTTAATGCTAGATATACAGTGCAGAGTGATAACTAATAGGGTTCCTGTTCCCATGGAATTTAATCAGGTGGAGGGATTCAGCCATTCATCAAATGTTCACTTAAAAGGTAAAATTTCTAATTGTGATAAGCCTCTTGAGGAGAGGTCTAAGGTAATATAAAAAGGTATAATAGGGGAAATGATCATTTCATAGGTTCCACCATCAGCTAGAGTATAAATTATAACCCAGATCTTCTACATCACAGACCATTCCCTAGACTGTCCACCACATCGTGTGTGTTAGAGAAATTTCTCCTAACCAGTTGACTGACTGCTGTTCGGGTGATCTAGACTTGAAGATATCAGTGGTATATAAATCTGAGGATTCAGGCCGTCACTTTAGCCATGGTTTCATATGACAGATTTTCTGCTCTCTTGAAACCAGTTCTGAGCAAACATGTAGAAGTCGTCATTTACACTGAATTTTGCCAGCGTAGCACAGGCCAGTCAATCAGACCCCTAGCTGCTGTATTCTGTGACTAGGTTCTCAGCAGTGAGACTTAAGAGTTAGCCAAAGCATGCTTATCCACCACCCGGTGCTCGAAATCCCAACTCAACATCACAGCTACATGGCTCTCTAGAGTATACTGGAATACCTCAAGTGTTGAGGAGAATCCTCTTTTTTGTTTGTTTTTTGTTTTGTTTTTTATAAATTTATTTATTTTATTTTTGGCTGCCTTGGGTCTTCGTTGCTATGCGCAGGCTTTCTCTAGTTTTGGCGAGCGGGGGCTACTCTTTGTTGTGGTGTGCAGGCTTCTCACTGCGGTGGCTTCTCTTGTTGCAGAGCGCGGGCTCTAAGTGCGCGGGCTCAGTAGTTGTGGCTCACGGGCTCTAGAGTGCAGGCTCAGTAGTTGTGGTGCACAGGCTTCGTTGCTCCGTGGACTGTGGAATCTTCCCGGACCGGGCCTTGAACCCGTGTGCCCTGTATTGGAAGGTGGATTCTCAACCACTGCGCCACCAGAAAAGTCTGAGGAGGGTCCTCTTAAGGCAGCACATTCCATATTCAGTGAGCTCTTTAGAGTGGTAAAGATTTTTTTTTTTTTTTGTATAGTGGTTTAAGGTATAGCTACCTCCTGAGAGTTAAAACTCAGTATTAGTTCCGTATTCTAATGAGATATGTGACCATAATGATGGAAAGGTGATGAAAAATATATATGACACATATATATTATAGTCCAGGTTTCTGCCTTTAATCTTAGTGACCGTGTACTTGACAATGTCAATTCACAGGAAAAAAGAAATCCAAAGCTTGCTGTATTAAAACATCTATTTTAAAATAGAAATAGCTACAAAACACCTGTAAACATATGTGTATATACAAGCGGTTCTCTTTGGTCTGGAAAATATTCAAGCTACTGCTCTGTTTCATAAGGAACAGCAATTTGTGACAATCATGGAACACGCTGGGCATCATCAACTGCATTGTTATCTGCAGCACAATTTAATGAGCAAGCCTTAGTTTGATTATCGGCCAGTGCCTGCTACCTTAACTGCTCTCTTCCAGTTTGAGGACTAAATTGTATACGTTAATATATTTGAGAGAATACCTAAACATTCTCAAGTGTTTTGTTTGTCATATTATGCTCTCCCATCAAGAAAATCGTATTACAATGTTTGACATCAGCTTAAAATGTTCTCAATGAATTAAATAATGATTTCTGGGCATAATAATACCTTGACTTCATTTTAGATATGATTTTCTAATCTACAGTGTTGTTTATGTCAGGTGAATGTAAGAAAATATATTGATGACTATCATTTCAAAATTTTGTTTAGGTTTTTCTGTAGCGGGTGTGTGTGTGTGTGTGTGTGTGTGTGTGTGTGTGTGTGTGTGTGTGTGTGATGTTTCAGAATGAGTTGTTATATTTTGGAAATTAACCCCTTAACAGATATATGGTTGGCAAATATTTTCTCCCATTCCATTGCTTTTTCATTCTGTTGGCTGTTTCCTTTGCTGTGCAAAAGCTTTTTAGTTTGATGTAATCCTGCTTGTCCATTTTAGCTTTTGTTGCCTGTGCTTTTGGTGTGGTATCCAAAAACATATTGCCAACTCCCATGTCAAGAATCTTTTCTCCCATGTTTTCTTCCAGAAATTTTACATGGAGTGTTATGTTTTAAGTCTTTGATCCATTTTGAATTGATTTTTGTGTATGATGGACACACAAAAAACTAGGGGTCTCACTTTCTTTCTTTCTCCCTTTCTTTCTTTCTTTTTTCCTTTCCTTCCTTCCTTCCTTCCTTCCTTCCTTCCTTCTTGCCTTCTTTTCTTCCTTTTTTTGCTGGTGGATATTCAGTTTTCCCAACACTATTTGTTGAAGAGACTACTCGCTGTGTGTGCTCTTGGCATCTTTGTCAATGATTAGTTACCTATGTATTTGTGGGTTTATTTCTGGGATCTCTCGTCCATTCCATCAGTCCATATAATCTATCTTTATGCTAGTATCATACTGTTTTAATTACTGTAGCTTTGTAATTTATTTTGAAATCAGGAAGTATGATGCCTCCAGTTGTGTTCTTCTTTCAGAAGATCACTTTGGCTATTGTGAGTCTTTTGAGGTTCTATATTTATTTTAGGATTTTTTTCCTATTTATGTAAAATACTGAAATTCTGCAACTTGAGTAGCAAAAAAAGCAAATAATCCAATTTTTTAAAACGAGCAAAGGACTTTGTGATATTGTCCGTCTGTATCCTTTATCATATACTTTATAAAAAACTGTTAAATGTAGGTAAGTTTCTCTGAGTTCTGTGAGCTGCTCTAGCAAATTAATTAAACCCGAGGAGGGTGCTGTGGGAAGCTCTGATTTGTAGCCAAGTCAGACAAAAGTTGTGGGTAACCCGGGGACTTACTATGTGTGATTGGCATGGGTTGGGAGCACTCTTGTGGGACTGAGTCCTTAACCTGTGGAATCTGACACTATCTCCAAGTATATAGTGTCAGAATTGAGTAAAATTGTAGGACACCCAGCTGGTGTCACAGAATTGCTTGGAGTAAGGCAAAACCATCACACATTTGGTGGCCAGAAGTGTCAGAAGTGAAGTGCCCTGTGTGAGTGTGTCAGTAAGTAGAAGTAAAGGAGATGTATGGGAAAGAAAGACACAGGAGGTAAGAACTGGGTTTTTACCCTACATAGGTGGAAAACTGGGTAGGATTTTTGCTATTTAAATTTGAACAGACATTTCTCCAAAGAAGACAAATGGCCCACGGGTATATGAAAACATGCTCAATGTCATTACCAGGAAAATGTAAATCAAAACTACAGTGAGATATTACCTCACACTTATAGGGTGGCTATTCTAAAAAAAAAAAAAACCCCAAAACACACAGAAGATAACAAGTGTTGACCAGATTGTGAAAAAAATTTTACACTGTTAGTGGGAATATAAAATGGTACAGCACCTAAGGAAATCCTCAAAAAATTAAAAATAGAACTACCATGTGATCTCACAATCCCACTTCTAGTTATATGTCCAGAAGTTGGGATCTGGAAGATGTATCTGCACTCTCATGTTCACTGCAATGCTATTGATAATAGCCAAGATGTGGAAGCAACCCAAGTGTCCCTTGACAGAATGGATAAAGACAATGGTATATATTTGAATACAAATAAAATATGGTATACACACACACACACACACACACACACACACACACACACACAATGGAATATTATTCAGCCTTAAAATGGAGGGAAATCCTGCTATTTGTGGCAACGTGGATGGAGGTTGAGGGCATTATGCTAAGTGAAATAAGCCAGTCACAAAAGGACAACCTGCATGATTCCACTTATATAAGTAAGCTAGTCAAATGCATAGAAGCAGAAAACAATAGTGGTTTCCAGGGCCTGTGGACTGAGGGTATTACAGAGTTGTTCAATAGGTATAAAGTTTCATTTATGCTAGGTAAGTAAGTTCTAGAAATCTGCTGTACAGCATAGTGCCTATAGAGAATAATGTAGTATTGTGTGCTTCAAAATTTAAGAGAGGAGATCTCATGTTGTCTTCTTACCATATGACAAACCAACAAAGGGACACAAGGAAACTCTGGGAGGTATTGGATATATTTATTATCTGATGGTGGTAATTTTTCTACTACTGTGATGATAACATGGGTATTTGCATATGTCCAAACTCATCCAATTGTACATATTATGTGCCGTTCTTTGTATATCAATTATACCTCAATAAGGCTGTTAAAAAAAAATCAGTGAGTGGTTATATATATATGGTCCCTGCCAAGAGGGAGTGAAGCCTAGAAACTTAAATAATCAAGTAAGGCTGAGAAGATGCTTAAAGGCAGTTCTGGCTTCAGACAAGATAAAAAGTCTAGGCTGATCAGGAGAGAACATAAGAGCTGGAAAGGCATATGAAAGATGGTAAGAGGTTGTCCAGGCAAAGTGTCAAAATCAAGGAAATCTAGGACAAGGCTAACAGGGCATCTGCTGGAGGAAAAGGGGACGAAAGCAGATAGTCACATCAGCAAGGACTGATCAGAGTAGTTTTTGTGTAAGCTTCAAATGCTAGAAACAATAAAGAGGAGGACTTTGACCTTTTCAGTTTGGCTCTTGATGGAAAAATTTTCCATTTGCTGAGGCTGCCAAAAACTGATTATTTTCACGGGTGTTCTGTTCACTTTCATGTTATTAATAGTAATAACTAGAAGTGTATCACCAGATCTACCACAAAAAATATGGACTCAAAGAGAATTATAGGAGGTAGCTGAAGAAAATAAGAGAAAGTTCATTTAATTTTTTTTTCTAACATGACACAAATGCAGTTTTTGAAAAATGGTTTCATATGAATATTGGCAGAATTATATTGTTAACTGACTTCTGTCTGTTTGTATAACCTATAAAGTGCTTATATATTACCTTAGCAGATTGTAAACTCTTGGAAAGGAAGTGATATGCCTTATCTTACATACCTTTGTGCCCTCCATGTTACCTAGCACTATGAATTATATAGCATTGGCCCAATCAATTAAATTTGCTAAATTTAATATTTAGTGTATACATCATCAACTAAAATCACAAGTAATATGCTAAATGCAGTGTAAAATTATCAAAGGAAGAAAAGCAACAAGATTCACACCATGCTACTTGCATCTCATGTGAGTGCACCTGGTTTGCTGAGGCGATAACTCAGTAGAATATAGACATGAACGTTTTCTTTTTCTCCATTCACTGCCTTTAACAAAACCCTGTAATATCCTTTTCCCAGCACATAATGGCACCTTTAAGGCTTCAATCTCAGACTTAATTGAAGGCTACCCTCCTTTCCTGTTAAGGAGAAAACTGGAGTGAGGAGGACGCAAAGTCTGATCTTTCCCCTTCTTGTTCACCACGGTCTTGGAGTGGATGGGGTGAGGGTGGAGGTACTTGGACTTCTGTGTCCAAGTTCTGTGTAACTTCTTAGTTACACACCTTCTTCTCCTTTCTCTTCTAGCTTTTCTGGGGCAGTGGCAGGGAGGAGAAAGGGGTAACTAAAGAATTTTCAGGTTTGTCTGACCTGGCCACGTATTGGTGGTGAAGAGGCAACTCTGGTCCTATGTTGGCTCCGTCTAGTTACCCTGGTCTCACTCTGGTGCAAACTGTTCTTTTCTGCTGCTGGCGGTCTCTGCACCTTGGAGCATCCCTACTACTGATGTGGATGACTTTCTCGGGGAGATCTTTAGAAACTTCTCAGTGATGCACAGCCTCTTCTCCTTCCAGCACCACCAATGGCTAGGCCCACTCATGTTGGGCCTCTATCTTGCTTTGTCCATTTATGTCGTGGGTGGGACATGTTCTGCCCTCTCCCCTAAATTCATGTCCCTTCACATAAAACTACGAGAACCTTGAAGTTCTCTTTCACATGTCTGAGGACAATGGAGGCCTGGAATGGAGTGGTGGGGTCGCCTCCATCTTTTTCCCTGGCACAATAGAGCAGGTCCCTTCTTGCCATGCTCCTGTGAACTCTTCAAGCAAACACTACTCTCAGAAATCTATAGATGAAAAGTAAACACCTGTGTCTCCTTCATCCTTACCTACAAGCTCCAAGAACAGGTAGTAAGCTCTTTTTCCTCCCTTTCCTGGAGCCAGCATTTCTGAAGGGAGAGAATCACTCTCTTCTGAGGGTAGCATCTTCTGCAGGTAACACTGCCCAGCAAGTCTTTCTCCTGGAACTCTTGCTCTTTCACGTCCTCACAGATAATCATGAAAAAGCTAAAAGAAACTCATCATCCTGATTTTTTGTACTTCAGACACTATTCTTAGAACTAAATAGATTCCTGTTACCTATCTCCATACATTTTTACTCTGAATTTATATTGAAAAATGAAGTTATAATTTTAAAAGGCAAACAATAATCAACTAGCAGCATAGAAAAAATTATTGTAACAAGGAATTCCTGGTTCTAGATGTCAGAGGGAATTCCTGTTTGGAGCTCTATAGTCTTCTTACTAAAAGTCATTAAGATTCATTATACATAGAAAAAGTGAAGAAAATAGTTAAAACAGTTGTGTATATAAATAAATATTTTAAAATGTCTTTCAGGAAATAGAAAAATTTTGCACTATGGCATAGTGGTTAAAACTATGGAAATTTGAGTCAGAAGTATCTGGGTCCAGGTTATTAGCCATGTCCTTGAGTGTGTCATGCAGCTCCCTGAGCTTCTGTTTCCTCATCTATAAAAAGGGCTTAAAAATTTCTAACTTGTACGATTATTGTAGGAATTGAAATAGACAATATATGTAGACATACAGGAAGCCCTTAATAAACAGTAGTTGCCTTTGTTATTACGTTGACAAAATTACCTGTTACACTTGATTTGTGGAAAAGCAGAATAAAATAAGGATAGAGAGAAGCCTTTCTAATAACTCTTTTAAAGATAGATATTTCTTTTTGGGAAAGGATAAGAGTTATTCCTCTGCTTCAAATTTAAGAACTCAATTCTCTTAACAACTAATGCTTCATCCAAGGAGATATCAGGATAAGATATACAGAATGTCTCTGAAGTGGTATGTTCCACTAAGTCATTTGCATTACATAGCAGAAGTATAGTCTTTTAGGTGAGAAATTAGAAACAAAAGTCTGTAAACCATAATAGAAAAGAATATGAAAAAATGTATATATATGTATAACTGAATCACTTTGCTGTACAGCAGAAATTAACACAGCATTGTAAATCAACTATGCTTCAATAAAAAAATTGATTAAAAAAAAAGAAGGAAACAGAAGTCCATTGTTGATGAGTCTGATAAAATTTTAACCCCAAAGGAATTGATATGGAAGACAAATTTTAGATATGCTAAAACTCATAGTTTTAAGACCAAGGTCTACCCTAACCACCATGGACTTATGTGGGATGGCACTGCCCCCTCAAAACATGATGTAGGTGTAAAACTACGTAATTTCTAGGATCCTTCAGGCTTTACATTTCTATGATTAAGTGAGTGGAATCCTGCTGAAGGTAGTTGTTTCAAGTTTAAGTTTCATTTTTGTCCAGCCTTTTCCTAAAAACAAGATCATCTTGTCCAACCTTCAAACTTGAAGAACTGTAAAATGTTTTTTTCCCAGTCAGAGAAGACGTACCTAAACCTCTAGAATTTTGTGTTCCTGCTCTATCTAAATGAATATTTTCAGTATCACTTGATTAGCATTTCCTATCTATTCCAGTCTGGAAAATACATTATAACAAAAAGAACACCCCGACTCTCTATCCCTTATTTCTGTTTCCTAATAAGATGAATTCTTTGTCATATGTAGGACCCTGCCTACTCCAGAAAATCCTGGTCGTCAATAAAAAGTAAGGAAAAAAATTTCTTTTGTAAGTTGTGATGCCCCTTTTATTAATTCATTTCACAAAGTAAAAAGATTAATACAATAATTGAGTTCTGTTTTGAATTCAGAATGACCCAATTTATTCAACGTGAGAGACAATTTAGACAAAAGAAGACAAATGTACTTGCATGTGGAGAACCCCATGCATATTAATAATGATAATGATGATGGTTTACGCTTGCTGGGTTGGGCACTTGCGGTACAGCAGGCAGTGTTCTGGGTACTTTGCACATGTCCATTCAGTGGGTCCCTGGAGCAGTCGTGAGATGGGTATTGATCGTGTCCTCATTTTGTAGTGAGGAAATGAAGAAATAGAAATTTCAGTTGCTTACCCAGATTTGTCTAACTGGTGAGTAATATAGACAATATGTAGGAAGAGATAGTATTAGTGGAAAATATTTTGTCTGTCATCCTGAGCTGTTAACATTTTTAAATTGCACAATGAACTTATAAATTTGGTGCTAATTCACTATAGCAATTATGTCATAAAATAAAATGCTTTAAACTTATATGAGATTAAAAAGGTTAAACGAATAACACATAATATGTGTATGAAAACGATGGAAGGAAACTAAACCTATGTACAATAAATAACATTTAGAGTGTACGTGATTAGTATGTCGTGTGAGTATTCAACCTTCCTCTTTGTAGAGTCGGGAAATTCTGGTTTTAAGACTCTGAGATTGGTACAAGCTCATTTGATTCAGGGGGGAAAATGGTGTTTAGAAATAGCCACTTGTAAATTGTTCTCTACTTCTACTAGGCAACCACCCCCGACTCCAGGTTATAAACTTGACCCTACCTCCCCCAATTATTTTAGAAAATAGGAAAGTGAGCACATGATCTGGGCCGCTTTTCAGGGCAGGCTACTATTTGGATTAAATTTGTATAAAATATTTATAACATTAAGCTACATCATTCTCATAGTCCTGAAGTATGAGAACTTAAAATGGCACAGATGCAGTGAGAGGGCATCAGGCAGCTGCGCAACGTTCTGGAGGGGAGAGAGGCTCACAAAGCGGAGACAGAGATGCAAGAAAGTAGACTCGTAGTAATGAAACTGAGCAGGACCCTATGGGGCCCTGCCTGATGCAAACCCTTTCCATGTCCCCCTTCTGTGTCCCCTGTTTCTTGTTTGTAGGAAATAAGCTTCATTCAACCTCCTTGACCTTAACCATGAGTCCCAAAGGGCAGATTCAAACAGTTGCTTAACAGGGAAGGCAAGGAATGCAGAAACAAAGGAGGAGCACTTAAGAAACAATAGTGCAGCCTTGGGACAGGGTCCTGGCTCCTCCTCAAGGAGGATACATAATATTTTTGAGTTCCCCTGTAGGAACTAAGGCCCCACCCACGTGGAGGATGGTAACTTCAGGCTGAGCACAAGGTTCCTGGAGCATCACCCTGTTACCTCATCACCAACCAGTCAGAAGAAAGTCTGCACACAGTGGAAGATAACGAAGACTCTGACCCCTTCCCCAAATGATTCTCCCTTTAAAAACTTTCACAGTGGAGCAGAGTCTTCAGAGTTGGTTTTTGGACACAAGTTCACCATCTCTCCAGGTTGTTGGTCTTTCCTTTCCAGCCAACACTTGTCTCTGGAGTATTGGCTTTTGAGCAGCAAGCAGCCAAACCTGAGTTCAGTAACACGACTAACAAGTGAATAGGAAATGAGTGGACTAATACATAAACATAACTGTACAACAATATTTGTAATTGATGATGATGAATCAGCTCCTTTTTCATCTCTGGTTCTGAATGAAGGGATTTTCCTAACTCTTGAACATAAAATCTAGTTCATTATAATGTAACCATTGACCAAGGCAATTCTATTTATACAAATGTAGTTAATTTAAAAGAGCTAAATGTGACTTTTGCAGCAATAATGTACTCATCAAATCAAAGGTTGTTTGCAATTATTATAAGAATGTTAACTTCAGTGACCCAGAACTTCTTCTAGGAAATGTTGTATTCATATTTATCTTCAAAATGTTTTAATTCTGAAAATTATTTTATCTGTAAATGATAAAAAGAGTTCTCACTTTTTACTTATATAAGTTATAAACACTGAACTATCCCTCATAAACCTTATTCAAATTATGGACATATTTGTAAACTAAAAGTTATACTTTTTTTTCAAATCATTTGCATTTTTAAACCAGCAATTTTTAGAATAGTTTTTTCATAAATACATGACAAATGATGTTCACATATGTGACACACTTCCTCCCATGCATACATTAGGCTTTGATGAAACCCAATATTTACACAGATATGAAGCACTGCAATGATTCACACATACCACACTTACTGATTTATGGATTACAGCTCAATCACAGACTGGAGTATCAGCTGCTGTTTGTACACAATTTCCAGTGCATTGGCCACTCAAGAAAACTTATAGAAATGCCAGTGATATTACTATAGTGGTAGCCATGCTCTAATCTGCAAAGAAAAATAATCAGTTTAAGTTTTACTTTATATATTTGTGGAAATAAACTACTTGCAGTATACCATATTAGTATGTCATCAACCTGAGATTAAGAATTGTTGTTTGAGATCATAATCACTCTCTATTCAGTTTCTTGCCATTAATTTTCTTTTAAAAACAAGGCAGGATTCAGCCTATGCTCGCTATATAAAATTATTAAATATAATGAGGTAAATGAGTGCATGTATGTTAAAAATGCAGTTACATATCTTTAAAGCTCAGGGAGATTAAATTACTAGTCCATGTCAGCTAGAATTGGAAACATGGTTTTGTCAATTTCAATTCCTTAACTTTTCTCTAAAATCTGTTGACTAAACCCAAGAAATAAAAATAAAATGTACTGGATTATGTAAGGCTTGAAATTCTTATAAACTTAAAAAAATTTCACACTTTTTAAAAAGTTGCAAAAAGCATAAAATAATTTCTGTAATACCTTCAATAAAATTCCTCCAAATATTAGCATTTTACCATGTTTGCTTTAGTCTCTGTATATATATATATATATATATATATATATATATATATATATATATATACATTATATGTAAATATGTATATATATATATACATATAAATTTGTTCTGAACCATTTGAGTGGACACATGTCCCTTTACTCCTAAATTCTTCAGTTTGTTTTCCCTAAAAGCAAAAATGTTATCTTATATAACCACATAACAATCAAGAAATTAATTTTGACGTAATACTATTATCTCATGTTATAGGTTTTGTTCAAATTTCACTAATGTTCTTATTAATGTTCTTTATAAAAAAGATAAAATGTATTTTTTGTGCAAAATCTAATCCAAGATTTGCCTTTAAATTTAATTGTTGTGCATCTTCAGTCTCCTTTGATCTGGGACTATGCCTTAGTTTTTCATGACCATCCTATTTTAATAACACAGGCCATTTATTATAAAGTATTTTGCCCACTTTGTAATTTTCTGGTGTTTCCTTATGATTAGATTTATGTGTTTTTGAGAAGCAGTAGCACAGAAGTTAGTGCATCTAATCAGGGTGGAAGTTTTATCTGTTTTCCCCATTACTGTCCCTCTTGATCTCTTGGTTACATTGGCGTCTGACAGGTTTCTCCACTGTAAAGTCACTATTTTTACTTTGTGTCTAAGAAGTATCATATGGAGGAGATTTTTTGAGACTGTGTAAATATCCTGTTTCTTATCAAACTTACATCTTCCAGTTTCAACTTCCATTGAAGTTTCTTGCCCTAAACAATTACTATTATGGTGGTTGCCAAATGGTCTTGCATTTACATTTTTCCTTCAACATATATTGGGATGACATTATTTATTCATTTATGCATTTGTTTCAGTGGGTTATAACTCTTTACTCTCATTGTTTATTTTGTTCCTCAAAATTATCCTAGGTTTGGCAAATGCGATCCCTTTGAAAGTGACCTCTACATCCTTTTCACATGTCCCCATCATTCTCTGAGTACCATTTTACCTTCTGGAATAGAAAGTTCCTCCAAGTTCACCTTATACTTTCTCATTCCATGTCCTAGATTTAACCAGTCCTCTAGGGAGTCCTGGTTCTTTTTAGAAGGAACCAAGATCTAGTGGGGGTATCTATGTTTTTAGCTCCTCTCAGCATACATAGCTAGAAAATATTTGTATAAATATTTCTTTATTTGCATACATATACCCACATCAATATCTACTTTATCTATCATCTATCTATCTATCGTCATTTGTCTTTAAAACCATGACTTCATACTCAAACTTTTAATTCTAATAAAATATTGTATATCATTCCAGTAGTCTTTCTGAGTTGAAATTTGATTTTACTATACTTATAATCTAATAAATTAGCCTGTTACTGTTTCTTAGATGCAGGCAGAAGACACAAGATTTCTGAGTCAGAGACAAAGGACATTTTACTCACAGCACAGCAAGCAGCACCATTTACATTGGTTCCCCCTTGAACACAAGCCCCTCAGGGATGATGCTAGGGGCCCGGATGGACACTGGATTTGCTTTAGACAGTGGATTAGTATTGCAGCTGAAGAACAGAGTTAGGAGAACTCACTGTCTTATAGCAAAGTAAGCAAACCAACTTTTCATCTTAGAGTGAGTCATGGCTTCATCCCTCAAAGTTGCTTGTAAATCCAACCCTGAGAAATGGTCTGGTTAAAGAGTGATCAGGGCCTTGCCTAGCAAGAATGTGCAGGAAGGCCCAGGGCCCATAGTAGATTGTTTCTCCCAACTCTTGCCTCTTTCCATTTTTGCTGTGCCCTTTTCCTGACTTCTGCTATGCTTAATTCATTCATATATTTATTCTCTCCTAGAATTCGTATTACATAATTTCAGAATTACTAACTTATACTAGTGAAAAACAAACCTACTAGCTACTATTTACAATTCTCTCTGCCTTTAGCCTGAAAGTATATATAGTCAAAATACTTTACTTAATAATTCATTGAGTTAGTTCTTTATTTCCCGCTTTAGTGTGTTGTGTTATTAATTTTTTTCTGTTTGTATTCCATGTTCCCTCTCTATTCTTGTTAATTTGTTTTTTGAATATGTAAAAAGAACATGTTCTAAAACCCATAACTTTATGAAAAGGTACACCAAAAAAAGCATAACCCATTTTACTCTACTCCTTTCTCTTTGCCCCGTGCTTTCCATCTCATTTCAAACCATCTTGTAAAAGAAAAGTTTCTCATTATCATTTCTTCTTCCACTCTAGTTCACCAGCTCTTCACTGTCATTACCCTAAATCACAGGATTTCTGAATTCGAAATGATTTCTAGGTAATCAATCATATCTCCTACAAAAGGATTATACTCTTCTTAGCTGCTCACAACAGCATGAAAACTAAATAAAACAACACAAAATAACTTTCTTTTACTTAAGGAAACCAAATTAAATTAAGGCTCTTTTCTAATTCTTGCTATATTGAAAAGCTCTTGATAAGAATATATAAATGGTCCCAGTTTATTTATAATAAATTTGCAAATTAAGCATTTATTCTGCCTTTCCTGTATAAAATGCAAGTGAGAATAACCACATAGCTGATGAGAAAAATTCTTCCTTATGAAACAATTCTAAAAAATGCAGAAAGAAACAATATGCAGTATTTTTGCTAATGAAATATACCTCTAGGCAACAGTCATCAATGGTTGTTAAAATCATTACATGAAAGACTGATAGGGAGCCTTATAATAGACGGGTCAGATTGATCACAAATGAATTCACAGATCAATCTTCACAACACAGAAAGAGATAGAAACAACCAGATATTAGGTACCTTATGGTGTGTTGCAATAAGAAGTACACATAACCACCTAGGAAGTATTTTTGCCAAAAAGGATTAGGTGAGCCTTGGAGATCTAACTACTTAATTCATAGGAAATTCATAAAGTAAAAAAGCATGTTTTAAATAGTGCCATGGGATTGCTATCCAGATTATGGGGGATTCCAACAAGCACATGACAAAAAGAAGGAGGGTGGGGGACCATTATAGGTTAACAGAAATTTAAGAAACATATTGACCACCTGCAATGTGTAAACTTAGTATCATGATTTGAACAAACCAATTGAAACAATACACTTGTGATATAGTCAGAGACATTAGAACACATCTAGACAAAAGTTGATATTAAGAAATTTTTGTCTTTAGATGTGATAATAGTATCGTGGTTATATTTTTTGAAAAGTCCCTGCCCCTTAAAGATATACTCTCAAGTATTCACAGGTAAAGTAATATTATATCTAGGAACTGAAGTACAATATTCCAGTGGTGGTGATTGGGTAAAAATGAATGAAACTAGATTGACCACCTATTCATCATTCTGAAGTATTTCTACCTTTTTTATGTTGGAAGTTTTCCATGGCAAAAACTGTTTCTAACATTCTAACTTTGGCTTTTCTCCATGATGACATTAGCAAATGTTAAATAGAAATTAGGACAGGTCATAATGTATTTTAACGTCTACAGCTACTAAATAGATATTTCTCTGCTAGACTTTATCATGTGAACAATGTTCTAGAATTTATGAAGACCAATTTCACTTTACCTCAGTCACCTCTTCATTTTTTTTTTAAATTAATTTATTTATTGCTGCGTTGGGTCTTCGTTGCTGCGCGCGGGCTTTCTCTAGCTGCGGCGAGCAGGGGCTACTCTTCGTTACGGTGCGTGGGCTTCTCATTGCGGTAGCTTCTCTTGTTGCGGAGCACGGGATCTAGGCGTGCGGGCTTCAGTCGTTGTGGTTCGCGGGCTCTAGAGCGCAGGCTCAGTAGTTGTGGCTCACGGGCTTAGTTGCTCCGTGGCATGTGAGATCTTCCCGGACCAGGGCTTGAACCCTCGTCCCCTGCACTGGCAGGTGGATTCTTAACCACTGCGCCACCAGGGAAGCCCACCTCTTCATTTTTATGACTTGACGTATCAGAGGTATTCTTAGAGTCCTATAGCCTGAGTATAGAAAGAATATAGGGAAAACATATGTAGACTCAGGACTAACTTATGTTTTAAATGCGGTTTTATACGTATCTGAAGTTAAAATTTCCCCAGATTAATTTTCTGAAGAAGTCAAAGTGTATGTACTCTAGAGTTAAATTCTTTTCATATTGCAAATATTTAAAAAACTCAGTGTAAAATATTTTAAAATATAAAATGTTGATTTAGGCTAAGTTTTTGCAATGGCATTTTTACCATAAGTTCCAGAAATAGTAGTAACCTGGCCAAAAAATAATATGTATCTATATATGTGTGTGTGTATATATATATTTATACACACACGTGATCTAATTTGGTATCTTTTACATTAACTCAGCACCATCTCCTCACATTCCTCCAATAGGATGCCTTTCCTGATATAATCATGGTACTAAATATGGAGGACTCGAAGTGCATATTCTTGCCTTGCTGTAGAAATGCAGGCCCCATGGCTTGAAAAGGCTATTCTTTTCAGTCCTCCCTAAGGGAGTCTTCCAAACTTAAAAGCTCATATCTGTAATGAATGCCTCTTCTTGAAAGACTCGTCTTGTCCTCTAATTCCAAGGGACTTCAGTCTCTTTAAGGGGGAATGTTAACTCCAAAGTTGAGCTGAGGCTATTTCTAGAAGCCTGATAGGAAGTGAGTTCTTAGTAAATAGAAACCATTGCTAAACCTGCCTCCTCCAGACATCTCTGCAGCAGAGATTTTGACAGAATCCTAACTATTAGTTGCTTGGGCAGGTGAGTAGTGCTTTTGATACATATTAGCATCTTTCCACAGTTTGGTTTCAGATATGCAAAGTTGTTTCAAGGTCACAGCAGACTTAACTGAAGATAATAAGGGATGCTCATAATTAGATAAAAGGCTACTGACTTCATTGGGTGCAACCTTTGTTAATCAGCAGTTTCCTGTGTACAAATGGCTTGGAAATTGGACATTATTCAGGAAATTGCTAAAAAAAATGAAAGAATGGCTTCATATTTTAATGTCAAGTAGTTTAAACAATTCTCCTGGAGACATACAAAACCCAGAGGTCAGTTCTGAATTACACAATTCAGTTATACGCTTCAGTGTCTAAAATCTATTCTACTAGAGGAGGTGGAGAGTTTAATCATGAAGTACCTAGGAAGACAGATTGAAACTTAGTTTGAAAGAAAAAAAACACCTGGTTACAGAAATGATTATATCTGCAAAAGAGAGTACGCACTGTAACAGACATAAAGTCTTCAAATCCTAGATTGAGGGTCTAATTCAGAGGCAAAATAGCCAATAACTATTGAGTGAAGACAAGGTTCTTGAAAATTCTGGAAAAGTTTTTTTTTTTAAATTTATTAATTAATTAATTTATTTATTGGCTGTGTTGGGTCTTCGTGTCTGTGTGAGGGCTTTCTCCAGTTGCAGCAAGCGGGGGCCACTCTTCATCGCGGTGCGCGGGCCTCTCACTATCGTGGCCTCTCTTGTTGTGGAGCACAGGCTCCAGACGCGCAGGCTCAGTAGTTGTGGCACACGGGCTTAGCTGCTCCGCGGCATGTGGGAGCCTCCAAGACCAGGGCTCAAACCCATGTCCCCTGCATTGGCAGGCAGACTCTAAACCACTGCGCCACCAGGGAAGCCCTTCTGGAAAAGTTGGAGTCAGCATTTCCAAATTAAGCATGGTACACCTCAGGTAGATTCTGGACGATGGCAATTGAAGCTAAAGTTGCATTTTTCCAAGTTTTCTTGGATTGCTCAATTATAAAGTGGAGATTTTCTCTGTGTCTAGACAGGTCCCACTTACTCATTTTAACATAGATGTACTTATTGCAAGAGAAATATATGAATTGTGACACACATTTATAAACACAAAATATTTAAGACTAGCAGAAAGAACTAGAGTTTCTGATTCAAGAACTAAGATGATTCTATGGTGTAAACTATTAAAGAAGTGTTTCAGAAAGGACATCTTTCCTCTCTTTCCACTACCTGTGTTTAACTCCTATATAAAATAGTGGACATTTGGTTAGAATTACATCTGGTGTTAGGAGATAAATGGTAAGAGATATAAACCTGAGTTTGACTTGGGGTTTCTGTCCAGTGCCTGTTACATCTTCTTGTGGGATCTTCTTGCAGAATTCCTGGAGAAAGGATAGAGAGGCTGGTTAATTACCCCCAAACATGTGAATTACCCCTAAATTAGTGGGAAAAAAAAGGAGCAGATCCACAGATATAGAGAACAAACTAGTGGTTACCAGTGGGAAGAGGGAAGGGGGAGGGACAATATAGGGGTAGGGGATTAAGAGGTACAAACTACTGTGTATAAAATAAGCTACAAGGATTTATTGTACAACATAGGGAATATAGCCAATATTTTATAACTATAAATGGAGTATAACCTTTAAAAATTGTGAATCACTATACTGTACACCTGTAACTTATATAATAGTGCACATCAACCATATTTTAATAAAATTTTTTTTAAAAAAAGGCAAAATGGGAAAGAGACTCGATGAGATAGAGAAAGTTCACACACTCAAACGTGACCCATTCCTGTCATCCCTAAATCTTCTGTTAGGACTATTAATCGCACCAAAGGCCTAGTGTGTATTAACTTTTTATGGAAAAATGTAAAAAGACTAAGATCTGTGTCTGGGCTGATATGAACAAAACAAGCCAAGATAACATGAATCAAGGAGTCTGGTGCAGAAGAGAGGGCTAACTCCTAGATACTGTGGCTCATAAGAAAAGGGCTTTGAACTTCTAAAGGGGATCTGAAGATATCTGACTTTGAGAGCAAGAATAGGACTCCAGCTGCCTTCTAGGTTGCAGAAGCGTCTGCAGACATGCACATAACTTTATGCTTTAAAGAAATCAAAATCTCCTCTACTTGCTTGTAAGAGTTATGGGAGAAATGAGGAGCTGCAAATTCATCACTGAATCTTTTTTACCCTGTTTAATAACTTCTGGAAGAACCATGTGTAATCACAGGTCTCCCTTTTTTCCTTTCTCAGATTAATGTACTTAAAAGCAACCTTTTGTTCTAGTTCTCTGAAAAATGCCATTGGTAGTTTGATAGGGATTGCATTAAATCTGTAGATTGCTTTGGGTAGTATAGTCATTTTCACAGCGTTGATTCTTCCAATCCAAGAACATGGTATATCTCTCCATCTGTTTGTATCATCTTTAATTTCTTTCATCAGTGTCTTATAGTTTTCTGCATATAGGTCTTCTGTCTCCTTAGGAAGGTTTATTCCTAGATATTATGTTCTTTTTGTTGCAATGGTAAATGGGAGTGTTTCCTTAATTTCTCTTTCAGATTTTTCATCATTAGTGTATAGGAATGCAAGAGGTTCTGTGCATTAATTTTGTATCCTGCTACTTTACCAAATTCATTGATTAGCTCTAGTAGTTTTCTGGTAACATCTTGAGGATTCTCTATGTATAGTATCATGTCATCTGCAAACAGTGACAGTTTTACTTCTTCTTTTCCAATTTGGATTCCTTTTATTTCTTTTTTGTCTCTGATTGCTGTGGCTAAAATGTCTAAAACTATGTTGAATAATAGTGGCGAGGGTGGGCAACCTTGTCTTGTTCCAAAAATGGGAAGAAGACCTAAATAGACATTCCTCCAAAGAAGATATACAGATTGCCAACAAACACATGAAAGAATGCTCAACATCACTAATCATTAGAGAAACGAAAGTCAAAATTACAATGAGATATCACCTCACACCTGTCAGAATGGCCATCATCAAAAAATCTACAAACAATAAATGCTGGAGAGGGTGTGGAGAAAAGGGAGCCCTCTTGCACTGCTGGTGGGAATGTAAATTGGTACAGGCACTATGGAGAACAGTATGGAGGTTCCTTAAAAAACTAAAAATACAACTACCATATGACCCAGCAATCCCACTACTGGGCATATACCCTGAGAAAACCATAATTCAAAAAGAGTCATGTACCAAAATGTTCATTGCAGCTCTATTTACAATAGCCAGGACATGGAAGCAACCAAAGTGTCCATCATCGGATGAATGGATAAAGAAGATGTGGCACATATATACAATGGAATATTACTCAGCCATAAAAAGAAATGAAATGGAGGCATTTGTAATGAGGTGGATGGAGTTAGAGTCTGTCATACAGAGTGAACTAAGTCAGAAAGAGAAAAACAAATACTGTATGCTAACACATATGTATGGAATCTAAAAAAAAGAAAAGTTCTGAAGAACCTAGGGGCAGGACAGGAATAAAGACGCAGGCGTAGAGAATGGACTTGAGGACACGGGGAGGGGGAAGGGTAAGCTGGGATGAAGTAAGAAAGTGGCATGGACATACATACACTACCAAATGTAAAATAAATAGCTAGTGGGAAGCAGCCACATAGCACAGGGAGATCAGCTCTGTGCTTTGTGACCACCTAGAGGGGTGGGATAGGGAGGGTGGGAGGGAGACCAAGAGGGAGGGGATATGGGGATATATGTATATGTATAGCTGATTCACTTTGTTATACAACAGAAACTAATAAAACATTGTAAAGCAATTATACTCCATTAAGATGTTAAAAAATAAAAGCAACCTTTTGCCTTCAATGTGTTTATATATCCATTACAAGTGAGTGCAGTATTTGCTATTAAAATCGAATTGGTGTAGATAAGATGGAACCTGAAAATAAAAACAAAATAAACATCACCATGGAAACACGCAACCCTTTTAGTTTAGTTTAGTTTAGTTTGGTGTTGGTTTTACTTCCACGAATCTCCTACAGGAGTATTGTTATCATGTCATTCCAATGTCAAGTTAAGTTTGCAGTAGGGAACACTACAATGTTTAGCACCTAAAAGAACTTCTGAGGGAACAGAAGTAAAAGAAGACCATAATAAGAATGTCTTTCTTTTAAATATAGAAAATACTTTTTCCTTCCAGTTGTTTTTTTAACCAGAGGGCAGAATACATTAAGGAAATGGGCCAGCCTACCCTTAGCCCTTCCTACAAAAATCTTCACCCACTCAGCTTTTGTGGTTTTAGAGGATGACTCCATGTCTAAGGCCTTGAGTTCAGCAGACCTTTTTATGTCAATCTTGAAGTTTTTCTCTCTAATTCACTATCATATTTTTGCTTTCAACACTTCTCAAACTCCAGATTATTCTGTGTAAAAAGCAAAGACAAATATTGCCATGGTATAAATCCTTCAATGTTCTATCTTTACCTGACTTTATTCCATCTCCTTTGATTTTCTTTGGCTTTATCTACTTGTTCTCTTCTCCCTATTTAGTAATAGTTCAACAGCTGAGAAAAATAATTCAACTCAATGGTTTCCTATTTGGTTTGTAAATTTATACTACACTTATATTTTTATTTGCCAAGTCACTTTATACCTCAAACATACTTAAAAGTTTTTTTCTTCAGATATTCTGAAAAGCAGAATTTCTTTAATTTTAGAAAATTATTATTTTCTGCTTTGTCAGAATTAGAGATATGTTTTTGAAATTAGAAATATTTTGTGCAGCCTGGGAGGGAGACCAGAGTCAGGGAATTGTGGATTGTTAAGCATGATGGACAGATGCGAGTGAACTTGGGGAGTGCAGGCAACCATGATTCACAAACAGGCATTTTAGTCCTGACTAATTCAAGTTGACCTGACCAAAACTCAGAAGCAGTGCAATGTTTCCTTCTCTTCTCTTTTTCTTTGGGGGAGGGGAAAGTGGAGGGTGGAGAGAAATAAAGGTACTATTCATTTCCATATATGCTTTTTCATTTTTAACATTTACATATTTTGCAGAGCAAGAGAACACTTATAATCTAATCATCTCAATTGGGATTGAGGTCAGGTAGAACCAAAAGTGTTTTTATATTAGTAAGTCCTAAATACGCAATTAAGATGATAAGATGGCAGTTATGTACTATGAATTATAATCATTGCTCACAGAATTTTATTATAAAGTTCTACAAATAGGAACACATAGGAAATCTTGTAAGCTCTAAAAAGTAGTGACAGCTATTTCAGCATAGGTAACAGGAGACTGTCAGGTGGTTAGAGAGATGCAGGACAGTTACCATGTTGAAAAGGGCACACTTTGAGGTGGACCAAAGGTGACTAGGTACAGAAGGAATCTATTTAATAAACTTAAGGATATGAAAAAAAAAATTTACTCTAATTTGTAGTAATTCTGCATATATCTTAGAGGTAAATATTTTTTTTACTATTTACCCCTAAGCAGAATGTAATTTGAGAAGTTCACAAATATGTGGAAGTTAAACAACAGGATCCTGAATAACAATGGGTCAAAAAGAAATCACTAGAGAAATGAGTAAATACTCTTGAGTTGAGTGCAAACAAAAAGAAAACATACCAAAACTTATGCGATGTAGCAAAATCAGTGCTAGGGGGAAATTTGTAGAAGTAAATGCCTATGTCAAAAAGAAGAAAGATCTCAAATCAATAACCTAAACTTCCACCTTAAGACACTAAAAAAAGAGCAAATTAAACCCAAAGCAAGTAGAGGAAGGAAATAATAAGTATTACAACAGAAATAAATGAACTAGCCATCAATTTTTGTCCACCAAGCCTCTTTACTGTTACTTGAATACCCCTGCTACGTTCCTGCCTCAGGACATTTATATTTTCTGCTTTATCTGCCTAGAACATTCTTCCTACAAAGACCTACATGACTTGCTTCCTGACCTCCTTTGGGTCTTTACTCAAATGTTCCCATCTAATTGAGACCTCCCTGAGTTCCCATTTAAAATTGCAATCCATTTCCCTGGCATTTCTTTCCATTTTCTTTCTTATCTCTCTTCATATTGCTCTCTCCATCCAGCATACCATATATTTCCATGTTTATTCTATTTGTTATTAACCCCTTCAAATAGAATGTAAAGTTTATAAAAGCTAGGTGCTATATTTCCAGAACGCAAAACAATGAATTGTAAATATTCAATGAATCGTTGATGAATGAATAAAGGAACATATACATAAAACTGAGCTATTCTGTAGGGAACATAAATGAACTAGAGCTAAATGTGCTGCACTACATGAATTTCTCCAATATAATGTTGAGTGAAAAAATAGTTGCCAAAAAATACACAGTATAAAACCATTTATGGTTTATAAAAACATAGAAATAAACTTCAGGATCTATAAGAATCCCCTTTAATCATTCAAAATTCAATAGATAAGAGTAGGACTTCTCTATAGGAAAAGAGAAAGGAAGAATCAAAAAGTAAAAATTCATCTGACTTTGAGCCCTGTCCTTTTTCATATTTCAGCAACATCTTCTCATCACTCTACTTTCTCTGCACTTAGTTAATTCTATCATTCCAGAATGTGCCATATCGTTTGGGCTTCACTTTAATTCCAATTATTGGAAATCCTCATCCTTATTCTTCAGTTATATCTCTATCAGAGTTGATGTGAATGGACATGAAAAAAAAAATGGTCAGAATTATTTCTGATCTGAGGAATGAAGGAAAAGGCGGAGAATTCTCACCAAGGCAGTCCTGGGATTCAGAGGAGTGTAGTATGAAGCCGAGATTGGGTAGAAGCACAGCAGGACTGAACCCCGGACCACAGGCCCAAGTGCAATCTCTGTATTGGAGAAAGAGTGAGATCAAATCAGGAACAGACACGGAAGACCCAGATAATGACCCCAGCATAGTTCTACAATATCTAAAGTTTACCTTTATTGGATAGCAAGTGACTGATATGTGCATGATCCTTCTTTAAGGTCCAGGAGTGTAGCAGACAGAGAAACTTATTTCATTTGTATTTTAGAGTGAATTATGGTCAATGAGTTACCTACCCGGGAACAATTATACCCTGAAACAAGTATTGTGCATTATAATTTACAATGTTTTTTATACATTATTATATAATAATTGATTTTCATAATAACTTCAAATTATTAACATCATCATCATTATTATTATTATACTAACAACAGTGACAAAACAAACTCATTGAGGCTCAGGGAACTGCACAGGGTTACACGCTAGTGTATGTTAGAGCAATACCCAAGTCTTCTAGCTCCATGCTCTTTCCACGTTTGAAATCATCCTGCAAAGCTTTGTTTCCCACTAAGGCGTCACTTAGAAGGCTGTGGGGCGGCGGGAGTAATTTTGTAGGTATAGAGGGTCTTGGTGCTCTGAAATCAAATCAATTGATGGATGGTGTATTCATTTGTTCATCACTTTATTCACAACTGGAATCCCAAGTCCTGTCTAAGTATGTTTGTTTTCGAGTCCAGACATTCTGAGAACTGAGTAGAAGAAAGGAACCAAGGAAGTGACTAAGAAAGAGCAGTGAAAAATTTTTAACAAGAGGCAAACCTAGAGCGTGGCATCTCAAAAGCTGGGAGAGCCTTTCAAAGGACAGAAGTGGAGAAAGGTGTCAGTGACGCTGAGAGTCAAATAAAATGACAACAAAACAGTGTTCATTGGATCTGGCAACATGGAAGTAATTCTTGACCTTAGAGAAAAGCTTATATAAATGTTTTCAGGCAGAAGCCAAATTGCAATGAATTAAGGATTGTGTGGGATATATTATATTAGAGAGGGCACTGAAATGTAGGTTACTGTTTCCACTGATTTTACTATTAACAGGAGAGGTTTATAGTGGCAGGTAGAGTATTCCATGCTACCCGAACACAGAGCTGGGTCAGCTTTGGCGACATTTTCGTGTCTGGGTACAGAAAAAAAGCTGTGAGTTTTTTTAATATGTTAAAAACTTTTCCATATAAAACTTACTTTTACTTAAATTTCAAATTTCTTTATTATAAACATTTTAGGTAGCTAAGAATTATTTTATTGTAATTCTATGAAATTATTATTTTCTATACCTCTTTATTATAAAATATTTTGTAATTTAAGAACAAATTTTTCTAGATATAGCTTTATTAAAACATGATCATTTTCTCATTCTCAAATGTCAATAGATTTGAGATGTTCCTAAACAGAGAACAATTTTTTTTTCTATGCACCTTTGTTTTTCTATGTCATCAAGAATCAAGCAACAGGAGCACAAGACAATGTGAGAACATACAGCATTTTATGAGATGAATTCCAAAGCAGCATAAAATAAAATTATCAGTGAGTAATGAAATAGAAGGAGAGAAATGTGGGTCTGTATTCGCTGTTCACAGAGTCAGAAATCTAATCATCACGATTTAAGTGAAAGAAATCCAACTTAATGAGTCACTTAGTATCCCCTTGAGATTCCAGTACATAAATATTTAAAAGCAGGTAAATTTGGCATCTCTACATCAGTTTTTTCCTAGCCTGAAGTATTGGGAGAATCTAATACCGATTCTTTTCTTGCCTAAATTATTGGAAGATGATAATGTAAGTCTATAAAACAACTTCATTTCCTGTACATCCTCCATGGTGGTTCATTGGCCTATTGAGGAGCTTATAGCATCTTTTGAAGGTAAACTCTTAACAGACAGAGGTGGCTCCTTTACAATGTCTAGCACATGCAAATCCCAGGATAGTACACAGTAAATAGATTAACATGAAAACTTCTTCATAAGCTAGTCCTTATTTTCTATGCGGGCCCCTTTTCTTAAAATATTGTGTGATTTTTGAGATTATTTTAGAGCTGGTATATTTTATTTTACTCATAATGTACAACTAAATCTACATGTAACTACATCTAGTTATTAGGAAATAATCTAAATTATTTACTTATAATATGCAACTAAATTATTAACTAAATTTGTTTGGAAAATAATTCTAATTTTTTTTACTTGCAAATTTAGGTCTTTTGGTGGAAGACACATGGTTATGTTGGAAGAGGAAACTTCTACTGAGATACTAATAACAATGGGGTTTAGTGAACAGTGGGAATTGGGAAGAAGATTTGATTTTGCCAGGAAAGGAGCCAGGTGAGAAGGAGAGAACACAGGAACTGATGAAACAAAGAACTTGAACAAGATCAAGAACTTAGGGGATGGGGATTAGCCTTTGCAAAGAGGGTCCTCTGTTTTTCTGAGAGAAGGAGGAAAAGGATAAGATGGGCTCACATACACTCAATTTTAAGAAGGAGAGGGAAGAGTTGAGGCTGTTTACTGTAAATAACCTTGAACTTCATAAAATCTCGATAAGTCACTGGTTAGGAGTAAAGGGATAGTGGTGGAGTAGAGGAGTTTGAAAAAAAAAAAGGTTTGGAAGAGCTGAGTAGGTAACTCAACAGGCAAACTCCTAGAGAAAATTTTTTCAGCAGTAGTACAAGTCCAGGTAAGCTTGCAAAATACAGCTCAAACCATTCAGTATAGTGTTGTGACTTGAACCATTAGCTCTTATAAATGTACCCAAAAGTAGAAACAGGGGCTGTAACCCAAGGTCAGGGATTACCATGTTATTTGTAATAAAATGGACTTGGACATAAACTTTCAGTGGCACTCAATTTATGTGAACAAGCCGCCGCAGGTACTTGGGCACGTGTGTGGAATGAGTGAATGAACGAATGAAGGAATAAATATATATATTGTATATGTTGCTTTCTCTCTCGGAGTTCATTATCAAGATGACCACAATAGCCTGTTGCTTTGGGCTTTTTGTTGAGAATGGCGACATAGAAAGATGTGTCAACATTTTGCAGAACTGGTGGCCAGCTAGAAAAAAATAGTCACTATTTCTTAACGGGAGAATTCTAGAAACAAGTATGTGTGGTTGTAATTTTTGGAAATTACTAAAAACTTTGTTGCAGTTTGAACTTCTCTCCTTCTGGACTCAATTTTCTCATCTAGGAATAATAGTGATCTCTTGTACTGTTTCCAGGCACTATTCTAAGAATTTTACATATAGTATTTCATTTAATTTTTATGATAACCCTAAAAGGTAGGTGCTACATTCACCTCCATTTTATAGGTAAGAAAACTAAAGAACAGAGTAGTTAGGAAGCTCAAATTCACATCTCAAGAAAATGAAGAAGCTGTGTTTCAAACCCAGATTGTCTGACTTTCAAGCCTGCACACCTAGGAACTATGCTAAATGTACATTTACATCCTTAAAGTAATTAATTTGGAATTCTGAAATTTAAAAGGTCACCGGAGGACAAAACTATAGATGGTCACCAGAAAGGATTTATAAGGAAACCATCAATATCTGCCAAATTCAGAAAAGGTAAAGGGACATGAGGTATCAAGGGGATAATAGAAAAAGAAAGAAATTTTAATGGATATAGAGGCAACATAAGTCATGACTCCTTGTGAGGAATCTTTCCCCTTGCTTTTGAAATCTGGAATGCACAGAGCTCAGGCGTATGAGAGGATGTGCCAAGGTCTCCTCAAATTCATGGCATAAATTTCACACAAGATTTGTACCATCATTTTACCCCCTAGGCAGTAATTTGAGTATTATGATGACATGGAAAAATGATCTTTTTGATTAGAACGTAAAGCTAGTAAAGTTTTAAGCTAAAACTTGGGATTAAAATTTTTTTCACCCTTTCCATGATCGTATGCTGTGTTCTTAACCCTTCCAAGGATGAGTGTTTATTCTCTTCTACTGTTAAAAGTATATGATTGAAAAGTGCCCTTTGAAGGCAATGAGTATGTGTAGCAAATTTATCTGGACATTAAAGATAAAAGAATGCTCTCTTTAGGAAGAAATTTTGGGAGCCACAAAGAATTTCAAAATATATGGAGGCTGCAGTTTCCTTATCTCTGCTTCTTGGTGGTTAGAATGATTTGCGAATTGGAAGGACTTCAGTGTGCATTATAGGGAAGGGAGTGTCCAGTCCAGATCATTGGAATAATTAATTTGCCATCACTACTCTGTACTGAGAATACAAATGCAGAAAGAGAGGCTGAGACGTAATTGCTGACAAATATGCTGTGTGTATTGAGAACCAGAAAATCTGCAGCTGCCACCCAGACTTCTCCATTGTGTGAATTGACAATGAGCCACAAAAGGGACATGAGGTAAATGCAGGGTGTATGCCGCAAGCCATTTTAATGAAATATCTGGGGGACAATTTAATATGTAATATCAGCTGGCAAAAGAGACCAGCTGCCTATTTAGAAGGATGACTCAAGCTAAAAACTCTAGCTCCTATTTTATAATGAAAGATTGCCAATATATAAACCTTCATTTGTGGGGAAAAAAAGTGCTGGGTTTGAAAGTGTAATGGGTATGCATTGCAAACTTCCAAAGATACGGAGGAACAGTTTTTCTGAATCTAGTCCAAGTCAAAACTTATTTGGAAATCTAGTACACAGAAACTTTCTTAGGTGACTTGTCTTTATTCCTAAATCTTTTTATATTGCATGGAACCTCAGAAACAGAAATCTAATTTTTTCTCATGTAGGCAACTAACAATCCCTCCTGTTCTAGCCTCCGTTGAATCTCACTGTTAGAGTTTGGATCCAATTCCTGAGCTTTCTCAGGTTTTGCAGTGCAAATCAACTTATTTCTGGGTAAAATATGCTATCAGCTGAGCTTTGAGATTTCTGCAGCCTGCAAAGTTGATTTCCAAGTGTCCATCTACTTTTAAGTTTCCAGAATTGTGTCACTATCATCCCCCTCCTGTACTCTTGTGGGTAAAAACCCTTATAAACACGTGTGTCCATTCAATCCACCAACGTTAACCGGAAGTTCTGCTAACTTTTAATGGAAAGTATTCGAACAAAGGAATCTGTTTTTAATATTGAAATTCTGAGCATTTTGGCAATAATTTTGGCCAATAATAAAGGGGGGAGCTTGAGGACTAAGGATATTCTTGGAGTTCATCAAACTCCACTGCATCTATGTATAAAAAAACACCCTGTTTTTTATGAACTTCAGATTCTGTGGGATTTGAGTTTTATAAGTTGCCTCTACTTTCACGTTAAGATTTTTCAACTCCTTTGCAAATTCATTTGTCTCTGAATGTTGCCTCTGTGACTTCCTTTTGAGGTTTGCTATAGTACTTTTTAATACTACTGAATACTAAAATGGTTATAGTTTTAAGCAGTGATCTCTTAAAGGGAAATACATCTTTCCCCAACTCCTTTCTGTATCTTTGTTGGCTGACATTTGTTTCATCAGTCTTGAGTTAAGCAAACTATTAATACATCTAATCCTTATTGCACATCATCTTGCACAAACACCAACCTTCTACTGGGACTCTTCTTAGTTCTAAAGTAATCAGTATAACTACCCTACCTTAACCTATACTAGCAGAAATAGAAGAACTCACAATCCCCCAAAATATCCCTGATAGAATCGAACGGTCCCTACAGCTATTGCCATTTCTAAATCAAGTGTGCTCAAAAATGGCCATGGTAGCTGAGATTCTTTGATTTAGTTTCCCATCTCCCCAAAAGAATTCGCACCTCCCTCCCTTTGGTGTTACTCTCACTGGCCAGGATGCCTCCGTTCCTCTCCTTGTTAGTCTCATGTTAGATCTCCTTCCAGCCTTTTGTTTATGCAGAAGTGTAAGTTTCCTTCCTCCCTCCCTCCCTCCCTCCCTCTCTTCCTTCCTTCCTTCCTTCCTTTTCTTCCTCTCTCCCTCACTTTCTCTATTTTTTTCTTTCTATTAAAGTGATAGTGAACATATTGCACACACATTTTGTACCGTCCTTTTTCCATCAAAGCATTCCCTTAGCCCTCCACTGAGAATACTATTTTAATGACTGGTGTTTCACCGTTTAAACTTTACACAATCCTTTTACTTTACACATTCCTTTTCCCCCAGTTTAAATCCATATGCATTTGCTCCCTCATTGCTCCCTCCTGCCACTTTCTGAAAATGATGCTTCTTCCCTCTTTCTCTTCAAGTAGAAACTTGTACTCTTAATTCCATAGTCTCCAAACTTCTTCATTGCATGGCCTTAATCCCTCTTTTTCTCTCTACTCTTGGATCCCTCAATCTCTGCAACACCTGACCCTTTGTCTAATTATCTTGGGTGTCTTCCCATTGATAAAAAAACAACTCAAAAACTTTCTTTGACTTTGCTGTCCCCTCAAAGTGTTGCTGTCTTTTTCTCGTCACCTCCACTGATCTCATTTTATGATCTCCCCAACTACTCTTTAACCTCTTTAAATCAAACTTTTGTCTCCACTCAATTTAAACTGCACTCAAAGGCACACAGAAACTTCCTAGTTGGCCCGGGAGCCTACACTTACCCCCAGTGGCTTTTTAACAGCTCTCCTTTTCCTCAATAACCTTCAAAATATTGTGGTACTTTGCCCTTTGGGATCATTTTCCTAGCTCTCTGGCCACTCCCTCACTGCCTTTATTTATCTCTTCTTCTCTACTGGGGCCCATTTTTAACTTCTACTCCATTCTATTTATACTTGGTTTTTTTCTGTAGCAACCAAGTAACATATCATGGAAATTCTGGGACTTGAATTCTAGTCTTCCCATCTGGGAAGTGCTCTGTTTACTATTACCTCCTACTTGTCACCAATAATTGTTGGAATGACAAGTAAAATCTGTATGAGTTGACTAGTACATATCTGTAATTAAATACCTTCCTATTTCATTAAATTTAAATTTAATTAGAAGAGAGAGAGAGAGAGAGAGCAAGCGAGCCATCGAGAGTGCCTTAAGGCTGGCAAGTATAACTAAAAAAAGAAAAATTCTGAGACTCAAAGAGCTTATTCAATGCAAAATTTTAAATGTGTGGGGGAAATAAGGACATTAATAAGAACTACCAAAAAATCCATTAGTAAATAAATTCCAAGATATGCTTGTTTTTGTAATATACAAATGAAATAATTAGTGGTTCCCTTAATAATTTATAGATTTGCAAAAGTCTACCCTAAGAAAAAGTGGGAGAGAAAATTAATTTAAAATAAAATAAGCAGTTTGGAGTCAAGTAAAAATTGTGAAATAAACTATATCTCTCTTAAGCTTGCTCCAGCAGGCAAAATAGGCTTTAATTCAATACCTAGTTGAATCTATTACTAAGTAGGTAGAGTGCATGGCAACTAGGTCATAGGGAAAATCTGCCTCACCATCCCCTGAGGCAGAGTTTGTTGTTCTCACATGACACTGTTACCCTTTGGAGCCAAGGGTAGCATCATTGTTATACCAAAATTATATGGCATCCTATAAAGGGATCCTTTAGCCACATCTGTCATGAAAACAATTCACTCTATTTTTTCTGCCTCTCCTCATTTGAAGTCCTGTATCTAAACAAGTATCTCAGATCCTAGAGGGGACCTCTCACATTCATTAATTAATTGACTCATTCAACAAACGCTTGCAATGCTTCATATGTACCAGATGCTAGACTATGCTATAATAGAAAGATGAAGAGCTGTCTAAGAGATGGAAGTCTAAACAAGTGATTCAGACGTTTTAGATGACCTAACTCTCTTTTGACATTCTCCTGCCACCAGACCCGCTGTGCTCTGCCTAGGCGATACTGATCCCAAACTTCTCCTCCTGCAAAACAGACCTTTCAGTATCTTAAAGGCCTTAGATAACATGTGTCAATAAGTATTGGAGCCAAACTGAATACGTATCCATTTGCTGATATTCCCTGGAGTACGTTACTTCCTCAAAGCAATGAAAATCTAGGAGAATAATAACATGAATAATAACTTCACGACCAGAGATTCTCTAACAGGCAAGAACAGCCCAGTAAGCTGCAGAGGTCATCAAGCATGGCTTTTTTTCTCCCATTTTTCTCCTCTGTCTTCAGTCCTAGTTCCTGGCACTTGTTTTTCCTTCTCCTTATGTAGATTCCTAATGTCGTCATGTGTTTCATTACTAACCACAGTATGTCCACTCAAGTATGCCAACTTCCTGGGCAAGACACAAATTTGAAACTTTTTCCCATCCTGCTGCTTTTAATACTCTATGATGACACCATAGGGTATATCTGCCAATATTTAGTTCTGTCTCTACCTTAAGTTTATTTAATTTAAATACTGAATTTTTTTCTGACAAATATATTTCAAGTTCATGAGAAAAAAATTTGAAAATTAACAAAATTAGGGAAAAAATGACCGTTTACTTAATTTTCCTACATATTCATAAATACTATTAACAATTTGATACACCTGCTTATAAACCTTGAAAAGTTTATATGTTGTTTGGTATATCATTTCTTTACTTAATGTAATAAGTATGCTTTCCCATATCATTAAGTAATCTTTTAAATGAAATTTTAATAGGATAAAATTCTATGTGATAGGTACTGTGTAATTAGCTAATTCCATTTCCTAATTAATGTTTATTAAATTTTCTATTACAAATAAATCTGTGATGAACATCCTTTAGATATATTTTTGCATAAATATAGCCGTATCAACCTTGGTTGCCCGCCTGCTATTATTTTCTTCTTAATAAAAGATTCCTTCGCAGCAACAGGCACATTGAAAAAACCCCCCACCTCAGGTTGTGTAGCAGCTTGGGATGGTCATTGGACCCAGTGCTGGGCAACTGGATATAAGCAGACTTGTGCTAGGTAGGATGGCCAGATAAAAGCAACCCAAATCAGGATGTCACATGCCTTTTATCCCTTACCTTTCTCCTTTCTTTCTGCCTGGAATACGGGTGTGATGCCTAGGGATGCATCAGCTCGCTTACAAACCTGATGGAGGAGGTCACACCATAATAAAAGTGAAGTCCAATCCTTGATGGATGTCCTTGAACTAGCTCTTGACAGGGTATCCCCATACACCTCTTACCTGAGAAACAGCAACCTTTTCTAATTTAATTTTGCTAAAAATTCCCCCACATAACTGTTTTTATTATTCTCCTTGAATGAGAGCTCAATAGAATACAAACATTTTTATAGCGTTTACCATTTAAAAATGTGTTCACTTACTACTCAATTATAAGACAAAGAAGTCAAAATATGGTCAAAAGATTTGAATAGATGAAAGAAAGAAAGGAAGGAAGGAAGGAAGGAAGGAAGGAAAGAAAGAAAGAAAGAAAGAAAGAAAGAAAGAAAGAAAGAAAGAAAGAAAGAAAGAAAAAGAAAAAGAAAGAAAGAAGGAAAGAAAAATGAGATATACGAATGGCTAGTAACCACATAAGAAGATGGAAGATATTCAATCTCATTAGGAAAACAGAAAATAAAATCACAATGAAATATATAAAAATCACTAATAAATTCTCATCTATTAGCATGGCTATAATTAAAAAGACAAACAATAACGTGTTGGCAAAGATGTGGAGAACTGGAACCCTCTTGCATTATTGATAGGAACTGAAATGGCATAGCCACTCTGTGAAACACTTTGGCAGTTTCTTATAAAGTTAACATAAATTACCCTCTGACCCAGCAATTCCAATCCTAAGAATCTCGCATTATTCATAACATCCCCAAAGTGGAAATTATCCAAATGTCCATCAGCTGGTGCATAAATAAATAAAATATATGCATCCGTGAAATGAAGCAACACAACAACAAAAAGAAGAGAGGCACTGATACATGTCACAATACGGATGAACCCCTTGAACTGTATGCTAAGTGAAAGAAGCCAGATGCAATAGTTTATATACTGTATAAGTATGTTTATAGGAAATGTCTAGAAAAGGCAAATTTATAGAGACAGGATAAATTGGTGGTTGCCGAGAGCTGGTGGTAGGAACTGGGATTAACTGCAAAAGGGCACGAGTGGACTTTTGGGGGTAGTGGAAATGTTTTAAAACTAGATTGTTGCGATGATCATACAACTATAAATGTACTACAATCATTAATCTATACAGTACACTTAACATTAGGTGACTTTTAAGGCATATAAATTATACCTCAATAAATCTGTTTTTTAAAACATATCCCAATATTTTCACTAAAAGTTTATTATTTCAGTTAAATTTATTTGTTGTTATTGTTAAAACAATAAAGCCTAACGGTCTAGATAAAATAGGCTTAAGACACTTTGAAAATTTGTCTTAAGCATAAAAAAACTATACGTGCAAAAGAAAAATCTCATATTGCAAAAGTGAATGATTCAGAATAGAATGAAAGAAAGAGCCCCCAAAATGTATATGGGACAAAATGTAAAAGAAGACTTCAGTTTAGGTGACTACCTTCTGGAAATCTGTAAAGATATTTTGAAACGTTCCCAAATGGACAGATGGCCCAAAACCTAGGTCCCAAAACAGAGCCATTTATTTAATTCTTTATTCTTTATTTAATTCTTTATTCTTTATTTAATTATTTAATCATTTTTATTTCCTTATTTAATTATTTAGCTATGCATCAGGCAGTGTTCAGCAATTTCCAACATTTGTACCCTATTAATTCACTGCTTTATGAGACATTAAAAATCTCCACTGTGCAAATGAGAAAACTGAGTCTCAGAGAGGCTCAGCCACCTCCCCAGAAGCTAGTAACCACAAAGCAGAGCCTCATGGCAAATCCAGCATAATTCCAGAGTCAAAACCCAAACTGTTAACCTTTACAGTGTACTATTTCATTCAATCACCATGACGATCCTGGAATTCCAGTGCCCAGAAAAGCAAAAAGACCTTAGAAAGTAACCTATATATATTTGTCAAATGGATTTGTCTTCATACATATGAAGGTAATTATACTGTGTTCTTACAATCTTGTAGGAATAGGCTAAAACCATTAACCGTAATTTTTTTAAAAAGATATGTGGTTCTTCCACTCTCAGTTATTAACACTAATGGGAGTATTTTATAGTGTGGGTCCTCCAGAAGTCATTCTGTTTTGTTGTTTTTAGCTAAAGCAACGTTCCAAAATTTAGGTCCTAACTAACTGGTACTCACTTATTTATTTAAATTTATTTTTGGCTGCGTTGTCTTCGTGGCGGTGCGCGGGCTTCTCCTTGTGATGGCTTCTCTTGTTGCGCAGCACGGGCTCTAGGCACGTGGGCTTCAGTAGTTGTGGCATGTGGGCTCAGTAGTTGTGGCTTGTGGGCTTAGTTGCTCCGCAGTATGTAGGATCTTCCCTGACCAGGGCTCGAACCCTTGTCCCCTGCATTGGCAGGCAGATTCTTAACTACCGCGCCACCAAGGAAGTCCCCTATCGCTGGTTTCTTATTACCAAGGAATTGATTTCTGGTTGTCAACTTTATTTTTCATGACATAGAGAATTTCCCTAGAGGATATGTCTTAATATCTTAACTCTAACTGGGTTACTTCTGAACATGGCTGGTTATAACTCAAGATGAAGCCAGACTATGGAGTACAGAACCAACATAGGTGTAACCACAAGTCAAAATGTCAGGTGTCAAGGAACTCACATAGCATATGCTGTGTGTCTGACCCAGTTTATTGTTGTTGTTTGTTTGAGTTTTTCTGTTTTTGTTAGGGGATAAGAGGAAACTTTGATTAAAGCTCTTAAATTGTGAGCTAGTTCTGGATGACAAAAGAATATGGCAAAACAGGAGTAAATGTTCAGAAATGATCTGGAAATATCTGCTTGGGGTATGTTGTAGAGGATGTTGAATGGCATGGTAGAGAATTCTGACTTATTTCTACATGTGTAATAAAGATATAAGTCAGAAGTTATTGTGTAAAACATAGTAGTTAATTATTGTTTATTTTTACATAGAGAAGTATTTTACTCCAGAGAACATGGAATCAAATTATTTAGAAAAATGAAATCTCAGAATTAATATTGAAGACATAACAAAAAACACAGAGTTTTGATTTTCAAAAGATTTATCTATTACAAAATTAATTCGCCAACTTATTTCTGCATACATATTCCACAGCCACACTGTTTTCCTGTATCCAGAGTTCCTGGATAAAGTTTGGGTACCTAGAACACGCATAGCTTCAGTTGTCGTATGCAATGGAACATCTCAGAAGTTCATTTTTATTGGACTTTTTATGCAGAATTCACATGGAGTTGCATAAAAAATTCTGCCTCTGTGCATTTTCAATGTATTATTCTTGTCAGTTGAAGAATGTTTTTATTCTCCAGGTTTAGGTATGATTTCATTTTTCCAGAGTTCATTTATCTTGATTTCTCTATCTAGTCTCATCTAAGTAGAGTTCTCTGCATTGCCCTAACGATTGTAGGATATCATTCTCCAAGTGTATGAAGTGTGAGTCATTCTACTGCTAAGCTTTCTTCGGCTTTCTGGTAAATTCCCAGGCACACTTAGCACACCAATTAATTGTTCTGTGTTCCAATATCTTTTGTAATTTATGAAGACTGAACCATACTATTAAAATAATGACCATTACAAAATCATGATTGTAGTTATGATTTCTAATATCTATGACTATTATAGTCACATTGGCCTTTACCAGAACACTCTGGCTCATTGCTAAGAGTTTCTTCCATCTGCCAAGAGCTTACTAATACATTAATATATTAACAAACTTAAAACAACTTATTAAGCACTTACTTTCTGCCAAGCCTTTGGCTAGAGCAAAGAGAATTCAAAAACAAATAAGATACAAACATTTACCTCAGAAAGGATAAAATATAGTAAGACAAAAGGTCTTTTCTTAAATAATTATGTGAGCTAAACAGAAATCACCATTTGATTTTTTTTCTTCTTTGCTATACACTTAGGAAATTATTCACTGTTTATTTTCCATGGAGAAATACTGTAAGAAAACAGAGGCCATTGTCTGAATTCATTAGTCTTGTTGGTCTAGTAACATATATATAAAATAGAGTGAATTACAACTAGAATTTAGAATTTTAGAATTTCAAAATGACTTTTACATGAATTATCTCATTTGTTCTTTACAAACCCTATAAGTTAAAAAAAAAAAAAGCAAACCCACAGGTCTTTTCCTACCTACTTTACTAGTGAGACAAAAGTACTCACAGGGGCCAATGTTACTTGTTTGAAGATATGCAAGTATAAGCCCCCAAGTCCTTTTATTTCTGATTGAGGTTTTTGTTCCAAGAGATTATGTAAGAGTTGGTAGTTATACATGACAGACCTTTAATAAATATATGTTGAATGAATAATATACTTTTGATACTTAATGCCACGTGTGATTCAAATCCAATATGCTAACATGAGATCTGCCTAGTTGAAAGGTTTTTCATCCATGACTCATAAAAGTAAGTCAAATCAGGTGCAATAGTGTCAGAGTTTCAGTGGAAAAATCTTTAAATTGTACTGTAAATCCAGATTAAATTAATGTCTCATTAGAAAATCATATTAGATTCATCTCACAATAACAAAAATACATAAATATTTATGGAAAGTGCTCATAAAAGATACCATACAACAGAATCTTGCCATACCATTGTTTCTTCTTTTTCCTTTGTAGTTTATAATGAGAGGAACTTTTGTATCATAATGCTAGGTTTTAGAAAATTGGAAATATATTTCCAGTATTTATACACTGTCCACAATGTATAAAATATCATCTGGCTCTATAGTCAATCTCCTAGGATTTTTATTTAGCATAGCTTCTGCATCTGTTAATTCCCAGTCGGTGACTCAGAATTCTTTCTCCTTCTACCAAATATCAATTACCAAGTCCTGTTTTTATTTCCCAGTCCTGTCAGCTCTTCTATTAAACTGAAGAATCTGAGAAGCTGCAGAAGGAATTACAATTATCGCCTTAGAGGAACTGTGTTAAGATTAATGAAATTATAGACTATGAAGTACTTTGAACTTTCACAAGAAAGGTGCTACAATAAATTTAGTCTTATTCATCCCACTAAAGTGGCATCATTTTACACTTTGTCAGAAATTAGAATGTGGTATAAAATCTTCCCATGAAATCCAGCCAATTGCCCCTAAAAGAATGAGTGTCACATTCATTTCTTATGACTGGGACATATCCATATACTGAGTTTTAACAACTGAGAATCTTCACTTGGTCACAAAATGTAATAGCCTGTGTCATAATAGGGACTTTATAAGTATATGTGATGAATGGAGTATTATGTATTCAAAAACACTGTGCCCACGGCTAAGGTTGGTTATTGGGCAATGACCCATAATGCTCATCTCTACAACCAGGGGAAGTGTAAAGAACTGCAGTATGTGGATAAAGATCTAGATGACCCCTTCTTCTGTCAGTCAACCCTGGACATTTAAGGGACACTCCTTGAGTATTGGAGAGTTCTAAATCTTCTTTTTTGGCACAGAAACGTTTGTAGAGAATTTTCAAAAGTCTAATGATTCACTTCTATCTCTCAAAACACCCAAGACCCTCAGTTTATCCTTGTTTCTAGGCCTTGTAATCCCTAAAATGACCATCCACTTATAAAGTGGTAGTTTTCTCCATTTATTTAGAAAGAAAAATTCTCTGGGATAATTTACCAAAAGCTTCACATCCTCAAAAGGGCAACCTATTAATGACATATTTGGCAAAAACCAATTAATGCAAGAAAGGTGCATAATTTCAAATAAGCACATTACATCGATAATATAATAGTTTAAATGATGGGTCTCAAAAGATCACTTGAGTACACCAAAGCAGGACCAGTGAGGCAGTCCCAAACCATATTAACTCTTCTGAGAACTGCTTTCTCTGTATCTCTGTCTAGAGATTGTCCTGCTCCAAACACCAATGCAAGGTAAAGAGTATCTTTAAAACAAGCTGATGTGATGAGATGCATGCTTTTACATTACTGCATTTGGTTGCCCCCAAAGTCTGCAACAAACCTAGGAGTTTCTACCATCACATCCTTTTTTCTCAATGTGAATTTCACATGAAACTTCCATCCAAACCCACTGGACATAGTTTAATTCATTTTCTCTCAAGATTCTTACTTCACCTTCAATTTTATTATTACCATCTCTTTCCCACTAGCATTTCTTTCCACTGCTCAGACTCCACTCTACATTCAAATGTTTAAATTCCATTTATTACATTAGTCTCAAAGAGGATTTCTCTGCTGGCTAGCATGTTATAGTGGGTACTTTAGTCATTCCTTCTTCTATAGAGTCATAGTGCTTTGAACCTACATTTTTTTAGCTCTTAGGTTTCCATACTTTGATTATTTATTTACATATGTTTTCTTATTAGACTATGAGTTCCTTGGGTGCAGGAATTGGGTCTTAAATGTACCATGAAGCTGTGAATCAACTTTTCTTTCTATATTTAAAAGTCCTTTGAGACAAAATGTACTCAGTGCTAATCAGACAGTTTCTACCATAAGACTCTACTGCAGGGAAGAAAAGTATATCCAATTTGGATTCAGTTTATCATTGATATTGTTAGAAAGCTCTTGTATTATGAAACAACTGTTTGATGGCTTAATTATAGATATTTCACTTTCTATAATATAACTTTTCTAGGCTTTCCTCAAGATTTTCTAACAAAATTTCCATATCTGAAATAATGTCTTCCTTTATATATCTCCATTTAAATTTTTTTCTTTGTACATTAATACAAAACACTTAATAGCTGGCCACAGTTACAAACTCAGAGTCTGTTAGAATTTTAATAATATTTTTGTTGTGATCGTCAGACTATTCTGCTTTTAGGTGACTAATTTCGTTTACTCTTTTTTGACTTTTCACAGTTGCAAGGAAAGTTCTTATCAAATTCATTATGTATCTGCTGAAAATGCCTCTAATATTACCCAGTTTATTATTTAAAATATTTTTTTACAACAAATAGCTTTACATTTTGCTCTGCTACAGCAAATTGTGATTGTCGTTCATGTGAAATTTGTGACGTATCTGCTTCCAGTTTCTGTTTCCTTCTCTGTCCCTGTCTCACTGTCTCTCTGTCTAGCTGTTCCAGACATAGGGCTAGCTTCTGCAACTCTTGATTTTACATCAGTAGCATGTCTTTATTTTAAATTTAAAAATATGTCTATACTTATTTTCTAACTAGAAAAATAATTTAATTATATTATAATTAAAATGTTAATAAGTATTCCCATTATATTACCAATTAAATAGATATCACTGTAACTTGTGCTGTCTGAATTAAAACCTCAAATAAACACATTACAATGCTATATCAACGCATAGAAAACATCACTGGAATGGAGTCAGTCTATTGCTCCTGACTGGATGGATGGTGTGTTTATTTGTAATACTAGGAGAAATGCTTACCTTTTTCCTACACACACTTGCATGCAATAATATCTATGTGATGCAACAAGGAAAGTAAAATGTAATCCTACCAAAACAACACAGTTGTATTTAACAGAAAAACCCTTTACCCTCCTTCAGATTTTAAACTTAAAAGCAAATTAGTTAAAATTAAATAAAATGTAAAACTCAGTTCCTCTGTCACACTGGCCACATTTTCAAGTGTTCAGTAGCCTCAGGTGGCAAGTGGCTCCCCAAATGAACAGTGCAGATCTAGATGGTACATTTCCCAAGATTGTGGATCAATTTAATATTTCTATTGCCCGCAGTTCCCAGTGTATAAACAATTATGGATTAAATTTGATATCCTAATATCATATATGATATTGCCATATATGATTGCCTAATGCTATATATGATTAAGGATGAGGTAAATGCATGTTTACAAATGCTACAAGTCCATAAAGAAAACTTCACAAAAGAATTGAGACTTTACCTGGCATTACATATTTAAAGGTAGAAGTGAACAGAGAAAGGGCATTCTAAGCAGCTGAGTAACAAGCCAAAACAAAGCACAGATGGGAGATTGTGCAGTGAAAGAATGAATGTAAGAAAAATCCAGAGAGTTAGACTGAAGTCAGAAGCAGAAAGTCTTCAGGGCCCAGAGTGGACTTTACCCAAGAAGTAATGTGGAGCCTCTGAAAACTGTAAACACTAAAGTTATTATGAAAGACGTATTTTAAGAAGATTCATCTGGCAATGGAGTGGACAGTGTATGGATGAAGACAAATTAGAAGCGTATCACTGTAATTAAATTCTGGAGATAAGGATCTGAATTATGGCAGTTGGTAAAGTCTACATGGAGCAGAATTTGGCAATAACTTACTCTTTTATTCTTCATACATTCTTGAATAGACCGTGCAATTACAAAGGAATTGGTAAGTATATGAACTAAGCAAAAATGATTGAGATAGGAGAACCAGTATCTAAATATATGCATCCTAGAAAGTAAACATTACCATTAACTACTAAAGAAGAATATGTAGTTCTGCCAACCATTCAGTCTACAACATTTTTTATTCTTAATAATACATGAGACTAAACAAATAAAATATGGCAACTAATTTTCCTAATTAATGTATCTGATTAAAAAAATTTTAACTATACTTTCCTCTCTTCTATAACTATTTCCATAAATATTTAAAGATTCAAATGAAAGGATTGCATTCAATTAAAAAGTGAATTCAATTTAAAATATTGAAAAAATACAGACATGTAAGTTATTTTAAATCTGGTGAAATAAAATATTATATAGTATTATAAATGGAGAAACATAAAGCAATATACATATGTGTAAAAAATAGTACATAATACATGTGTAAAAATTCTCTATGTATGGACTAATAGATAGGAAGCTGCACCCAAATGCCAACACCCTTTGTGTTTAAATATGTTGGAACCAGAAGGATTGTTTTTCATCTTTTTCTTTTTTTCCAAAATGTCTATAATGACAGTGGTTCTATTTTGTAAACAAATGTAAATACATGCATTTAAAAAGAAAGTTCTAAATAATTTTTCTAAGTTCACATTGCTCCTGATTCATCTGGGATCAGTTTAAATCAACTTGTCTGCTAAATGCCGATTGTCTCACAGATCTAAGTGCTTAACATGGAATTCAAAAATTGAAGAACAAGGTTCTAATATATCAACTGAGGTTTTAAATGCCATTTATTTGTATTTAGATAATTAATTGGCAAATGAGACTAGCACAGAAAAGAATACACTGAATTACTTAGATGAAGCAATAACATACATAAAAATTGTCAAAAGAATAACACAGGAAACTGGTTTCATTAAACCCATGCTTTATATGTTGAATGAAACACCACTTGTTCTGATGGTAATGAATGTTGTATTTACATCTCAATAGTTTGAAGTACAAATATCCAATGCATTGTACAGTTTTGAAGGACTCATTCATATTCTTTAAAGTACTTCCTTCGTAAGAGGTAAGTTATGTAATAGTAGAACACATTTGTGTTTGCTACAAAAATTCAATGCAACAATTTAATAATCTTCAAAAGATATTTGTCTACTCGAGTGAATTAACTAAGCACCCAATGGAAATTGCTTTAGTTCTCCACAGCGATTTACCCATGTGGTGTGTTCTCTGTGCAGATTTCACAAATGCTTCTGGGAGATGCAGACTGCACTCTTGATGCACTGAATGAAGACTCTGTTGTACTGATGGAAATTTACAGATGAAGACTCCATAAAAGTAATAAGCAAGGGAAAATAAAATACTGAAGTGCTTTGATTATATGCCTCTTTTAGTCACAGTTGTATATTTTCCTTGGGGAATAACTCTTGAAAGAATGTGAGGGCCAAATTGAAATTTAAAAGTATATGACTAAAAAACACACAAGCAAAGTCAAAAGGCAGATGACAGACTTCAAGAATTAATTAGTAATGTATGTTATAATAAAGGTCTATATCCCTAATACATAAATAACCCTTAAAATATGAGAAAAAGCATAAAAACAATGCAACGTTAATCGAAATCTTAGCAGGAATTTTTAATGGAAAATATCAATATGATTATATATATATATCTATCTATATATATATATAGATATATATATATATACTTCTTTCCTGTGAAAGTCCAGGAAATAGCCAAAACTGTCCTGAAAAAATATAAAGTTGGAAAACTTGCACTGTCATAAATCAACATTTATAATAAATTAACAATATTAAAACAGGATAGTATTGGTGAAAAGCTATAGACTAATGGAACAAAATAGTCTAGAAAGAGACCCGCACGTATACGAACACTTGATTTTTGTCAAAAGTGGAGTTACAAGGCAATAGGGAAAGGATGGTGTTTTTCAATAAATAGTGCTGGTTTAGATGTAAATTGAATAAGAAAGAACCTTGACCTCTAGATCATAATTTACATAAAAATCAATTCCATATGTAAAAGAGAAAATAATAAATCTTCTGAAAAATATTATAAAATAATATATATATGATCCTGGGGTTTGCAGACATTTCTTAATTAAAACACAAAAACCATAAAATAAGAGATGGATAAATTAAGATTTATTCAAATTAAGTATTTCTGTTCACCAAGTGATAACATTAAGGAAGTGAAAAATTAATCTGTAGTCTGGGAATAGATATCTGCAATTCATATATTAACAAAGGACTGATTTATCTATATAAGAACACTTATAAGTCAATAAGAAAGAAGTAGAAAATTCTATAGGACAATAAAATAGCTGGATGGACCAAAAAAAAAAATAAAAAAAGGGAAATGTGCTCACACTTATTTGTGAGGAGGTAAATGAAAATTAAAATCAATTTAACTAGAGTGGCTAAAACTATCAATAAAATGACTGATAATAGCAATTGTAAAATGCTGGAACCCTCATACCTGGCTGGTGGGAGTATAAATTTGTACAACTACTTTAAAAAAGTGCTTACTCCTATCTACCAAATCTGAATATATGCAGGAGTATATATCCTATGACCCAGCAAATCTACAGTCCACTCCTAGATAAATAACCAGTAGAAATGCATATACACATTAAAAGATATGGACAAGAATGTTTGCACAGCCCCAAACTGAAAAAAAGACCAAATATCTATAAGCAGTAGAATGGATAAATAAATTGTAGTATGTTCATTCAATAGGAAACTATACAACAATGACAATGGAAAGAACTGTTGGTATTGAGACAACATAATGAATCTTACAATCCTAATATTGTTCAAAAGAAGCCAGGTACAAAAACAATACATACTGCATGGTTCCATTTATTAAAGCCCCAAATAAGCAAAAGTAATTATGGTATTAGAGGTCATGAGAGTCATCACTCCTGGGTTGGTAAGAAGCTGTAATTGGTATACGACAGAGAGGCTTTTGAAATGCTGGAAATTTTAATTCCTGATCTAGGTGTTCATTGTGTGAGCTTATTCACTTTATAGTAAAGTCGTAAATCTATTATAACTTGTACATTTTTCTGATTATGTCTCATGTCAATAAAATTTACTTTTAAAAGCAATTATTGTTCATTATTAACCACCTTCTTCAGTGCCCACATCCACACACTTTCTTTTCTTCATATATCTAATTCCAAAAATGGCACATCTAATCTCATTCAAATACCTACGCCCAACTGAAAATGTGTCATCCTCTTCTCAAAGAAAGACACCAAAATCATGTCCAGTTTCTGAATTGTGCTCTGAGCTTAAGATCTCTGTGGGCTGTGAATTCCTCTTGGTGGGTTTCAAATGTGGCTCCTCATGGTCCAGAAAATGATAAATGGTCCAGCGAAATGATGAATGTGATCATCCCAACAAGCTCACAATACACAGGAAAGGATAAACAATATCATTATCACCAAAAGACCTTCCGTTTGAAAAATAGAGGAGAAGGACCATGGAGAGGTGAAATGACTTCCTGCTCTGTATTAGAATGAAGTCCTAAGGGGACAGCCTGATCTTGAGGACCTTCCTGCCACACCTCAAGGAAGCAGGAGGAAGACTCCCTTTCTGGAAATACATTGCTTTGGCACCTCTCTTCCTGTTGGCATATTTTGAAGGGATGATGATTACCTTTGGTTAGGAGCATTTATGGTTCTCTTTTCAGACGCTGGCACTTTCTGGCAATAAACTCCCTTAAAATTCTAATTCACTGCTAAACCTTTATTCATCCCACAAATATTTACTATAAGTGTACTGTTTTCCACGCATGATTCTAGATGCTTGGGGTACATCAGGGTGCACAACAAACACAAATCCTTAGCCTCAAGGAAGTTGTGTTCTAGTGGGAATAGGCTGACAACAAAGAACACAATAATTAGTAAATATGTACTTCAGAAGGTATTTATTGCTGGTAATAAAGAAGTTGAGCATGGTCTGCTAGGGAAAGGAGGACCAGAACTAGAGGACAGAGAAATAGTGGGAGGAGGGATGGCAAAATTTTAATATTCATATGGTCAGGGGAGGCCATTTTGCAAAAGTATGATTTGAGCAAAGACTTGAGGGAGAGAGTCAGCCAAGCAGATACCTAAGGCAAGAGAATTCAAAGGGGTGGAAAACAAAGAAAATTCCCTCAGGGGTAGCTTGCCTGACAAGTCTAAGGAATATAAACTGAAAGGTTTTTTTTGTTTTTGTTTCTAATTCTCACTCAATGGACTATTAAAATTATTCCTTCTTTTCTGAATTTCAGACTTTACTTTGCAATTGTTTAGTATATGTCTTATTTTATGTCTCACATCCAACCCAGGTTTACTTCTGAAAACATCTGGTCTTCTATTACAATTGGATCTATTTTTTTTTTTTTTTTTGGACCATGTATTCTATTACATATAGCACAGTAGCTAACAAAATGGATTTTGGTGTCAAAAAGACCTGGCTTTGAATCTTGGCTCTCCCGTGTGCTAACTAGGTATCTTCTAGCCATTTACTTAATCCCTTTTAACCTTAGTTTTTCTATAGAATAGGAATTGTAATAGGATCTTACTTATAATCATGTTGTATTAAATGAAATAATCATGTAAAGATTTTAGCACATTATTTGTCACATAGGAAAGATTCAAAAAGGTTAACTATTAAGTATTACTATTATTAATCAAAAGAATTGCTTTTGGGAAGATGAAAATAATTGTTAAAAGGCCATAAATATTTTACATATAGACTTCTTTATAATTCATAACTTCTGATGAGTTATTAAATTCCACAAGTAATTTTAGCGTCACTTATTTATAGTTTTAGATGTAAGAAAGAGAAATCCAGAGACATACTGGGCCATTCAGAAAACCAATTGTTGAGTCAAAAATATATATAAATACACTCGATATGAAGTATCATTAAAATGTACCTCTGTGTTTTAACTATAACAATAGTCAATAAATCTATCAAAAGTTTATAAGTAACATATGCCGGGCAATGAGCTTTATTTTACAAAAGATCTGGATTAAGGATCCAACTTCTGTTCAATAACAAGAGCACTGTTGCACATTCTGCTGACAATGAAATATTATGCAATTAGCATAAAGGCTATTTGAGTGGAGGGAATGGTGAGCTGCATAATGAGAAGCTAATTACAGGGAGAGATCCTGGCTGCAGATATTTGTAGAATATTTCTTTTCTGACAAAATGCAGAATATTTCTGTGACATTTATGGGAATCAGCTGATTTCTAGGATGAACTGGGGCAGCAAAAGATTGTTATCCTAAATCAAGAGGAAGTACTCCCTATCCCCATTATTTCATACTTACATTTCATGTTCCTTCTTAATCAACCAAATTGTAAACGATTTTGCCACCTGTGTGTCCAAGTAGAGCTGAGAAGGATTGATATGAAGTTATTTTCCACCTGAAAGAGTAGGTAATTTGTGGACTCTTGATGAACTGTTTTCTGACTCTTAAAGTTTGTAATAAACAATTTCTTGCCCATGAGATGAAAAGGTAGAATCAGAAACTGAGTAACACAGCTTGTATTTTCTCCCCTGTATTCAATGACTCAATCTCTGCTCAGTGAGTAAAATATCTCAAAAGGTACGGCTACAACCATACTTCCTCCCCTGTCCTGACTCTACCCTGTCCAGCTCCCAAGAAGGTCACAGAGTCTAACCAAGAAAGTTAGACTAGAATAGACAGATCTTGAATACCAAAAAGAATAGGGAGCCCTCTGAAATGTTTATGTTACTTTTAGTAAGTCTAGATCCCAGTCAATTAGGTTTAGAAGCTGATTGTGATGTGTAGGATTATAGCTGATTATTATACATTCCAAGCCAAAACTCAAGTGCCAAAGTCTAACACATAGTTTGGCAACAGACAGAAGACATGAAGTTCAGCCTGCCCCAGAATAACTCATGAAAAATATAAGTCTAAAATGTATTGTAATAACCATAATATAAATTCACTTTTATGCAGTACTTTACAGTATGCAAAGTGCCTTCACATATATGATTACTTTCCCCAGTACCTTGTGAGTTATCTCAAGAGCAAGAGATTTTAATTCATTCATGCTGTAACCTTTAGGCCTCCCAAGTTCCATGGATGCCCTCTGGCAAGTTCCTGCGGTACCAACTGTAGACAGGAAGCCCCCTTCTTCCTAAGTGTGGGTCCCAGCTCTACAAAGCTCTCCAATTAACTTCTAAATTTAATAATCCCAGTCTTTTCTTTTTTATCCCAGCCATGGGGGTGAACCTACTTCCTGCAGTTACTATCTCTGTGAATCCCTGGTCCCACTTATTTGAATTTTCAGTTCTCTAATACCTGATTGACAATTCTGCATATCAAATCCTATTAAATTAACTGGTGTGGTTTCTCTTTCTTGACTGAATCCTGGCTAATAGAGGAAAGAGGATTCAAAAAATGTCCAGAAGACAGGAATAGTGCATTGGCTGAGTTCATCACTTTGAAAGTTTACCTGTGCCCTTTACATACAGATCTTTGTACACAAATTATTTTTTTTAATTTTTTATTCTTTAAATATACTTTTCCATTGGGATCTTGCTGTCAAGTTGCATCAACTCCCATATCCCACTCCTCCAACTAGTGAATACATTAGGGCTTCTAATAATGATAATTAGGAATTTTCTGACATTGGCTGATTTTCTTGTAAATAGATGCCTTTGACTTCAATTTTTACTTCCTCGTTTTGTGAGTGACACTGCAGAGCTGATAGAAGAAAGAGAAATAAGTGAAGGAACTAAGACAAACATTTCCTTTAATGTATTTCCTTGATGAAAAGGAAAAGAAATACTTAAAATTGAGAGCCCAAGCCGGGTCATCAACAGCTCTGTGGGAGAAATGGTCAGGTGGATTGGTTTTCCACTTTTTAGGGTTTTATTAAGCACTCTGAAAAACTTAGGTCTCTTTGTGTTGAAATGGAACAATCACATCCAATGTTGAGGTAGCTCTTTAAATAAAGTGTTTCAAACATTCTGAAAAAAAGGTTTCTAAGGAGTCAATTTCTGAAGCTAGCTGATTTAGTTTGTTTTGACCTAAAAACAAGCAACCACTATAGAGACTGAGATACCACAGCACACAGTTTTTAAGAACCCCATTTTGTTGCTAAGTCAAATAATTCCCAACTGTTATCCATCAACAATCTCCTAGTCAAACCCATGACCAAATAGAAAGGCCTAGCATTGTCACTTTTATAGTCCTTCTTGCAATATTCCTTCCTTTACTATTACAACCAACTAGTCTTTTTAGAAAGATTTTCCTTTTTACTGACATTTTAAAATAAAGTATTGAAATACCTTCAAATCACTACTTTCTAAAAAGAGAACAGACCTCTGGAAAACTTCTTCAAACCTCCAGGTCCGAGTTGAGCACCATCTTTCTCTCGTTCAGTAAGTACTTATGATCACCCACTATGTGCCAAGCCCCGTGTCACTGTGCTAAACACTGGAAATAGAAAGACAACCTAGATCCAGAGCCTGCCCTCAAAGAGCTGTTTCTTAAGATGAATAAATGTCTATAACACAAGATTGGATGTGGTAACTAGCAAAAGAAGGAAACAGACAGAGAGCAATGAAAGTTCAGAAAAGGGCAAGATTAATCTCAATTGCAGAGGGTCAGAAATGGAAGAGATGAGATTTGGATTTGATTCACTGCTGATGAATTTCATCACAGCTGGGTAGGTGGCATGTGAACTGTTAGCAGGACGGATTAGAACTAAATGAATTAAAACTTGAATAAGATATACCCACAAAATAGGAACCAAACTTAGGGACATGAACTTAGCTATAGCTTCTCATACTTACAGTATGGTCCAGCAGTAAGTCCATCAGAATTACCTGGGTGCTTCTAAAAATCAAGACGCCTAAGACCAATTCCCAACACTTCTGATTTATTAACTCGGGTGAGTGAGTGCAAAAATCTACTTAAACGATACTGCAAATGATCCATATGTATCATAAATTTGACAGTCTTGATCCAGGGTCCTGATGGTAGGTAACAGGTGGTAGTGCGGAGAAGCAGCTGGAGTTAGGGACATCAAATATGAGAAAATCAGATGTTCTGAAAGGCAGGTGGACAAACAGAGCACAGCACAGGGTCAGGAAACCCGGGAGCAGACGAGGTCCAGAGAGGCCTGCCGCAAGGAAGGCATTCTGTCCCCTCTATTTGGGATTTAATTCCTTTTTCTTTCTTTCTTTCTTTCTTTTTTTCTTTTTTTGTTGTCATATGGGATCCTAGCTCCCGGACCAGGGATTGCACCTGCACCTCCTGCAGTGGAAGCCCAGAGTCCTAACCACTGGACTGCCAGGGAATTCCCTCTATCTGGGATTTAGAGCTAAGGACTCTGTTCTAGGTGAAAATATAGGGAGAAAGCCAATTGGAAAGAGCAAAGTAAAGCCCACAGTTTTAAAGTGTTCTAGGTAGTGTATCAAAAAAGGACTTGGGCACTGGACAGCACACCCAGGATTTAGTTACTAGAAATGGGGGACAAGATAAGAAAGGCAGAACCCTAGTTACTAGAAGTAAACCCAGAAGCCCATTTTCTTAAGTAAGTTTTTTTGTTTTTATATGAACTTCATTGTATTTTATGTTTTTTAAAAAAATTTATTATTTATTCATTTTTTAATTTTTGGCTGTGTTGGGTCTTCGTTTCTGCGCAAGGGCTCTCTCCAGTTGCGGTGAGTGGGGGCCCCTCTTCATCGCGGTGCGCAGGCCTCTCACTATCGCGGCCTCTCTTGTTGCGGAGCACAGGCTCCAGATGCGCAGGCTCAGTAGTTGTGGCTCACGGGCCCAGTTGGTCTGCGGCATGTGGGATCCTCCCAGACCGGGGCTTGAACCTGTGTCCCCTGCATCGGCAGGCAGACTCTCAACCACTGCACCACCAGGGAAGCCTGTTAAGTAAGTTTTTAGTTCTGGTTCATTATCAGAATTCCCTAAGGAGTTTTATAATAACATATATCCCTAAGCCCTACCTTGGATCTACAAAATCAGAATCTCTGAGTGTGGAGCCCAGAAATATAAATTTTTATAAAAGTTTTTCTAGGTAATTCTGATATTATTCAGGTTTGAGGAGCACTGAACAAGGACTCCTCGTCCTTCTCTTCTCTGACCACGAGCACCATAACAACCCTTGCCAACCAAAGGTCATGACTGAGCCTGTCACTGAGATCCAGGGGTAGATGCTGAGAAGAAAAAGGCCTGTGGACTGCCTGGCTGACACAATGACTCGCGGTCAGTAGATTTCCAGCACAGAAAGTCATCAAAGTTTGCTGTTGTTTTTGGTTTTATAACAGTATTTAAAATAGTTCTCTGGCATAAAGATACTTAAAATGGTAAACATTTCTTTGGCCTGTTCTCTTGCTCCATCTCAACAAATGAAGATCACATTCAGTTACTGCTGAGCCTTCTCCATGTTTGAGATTTTTTTTCATGGAGTGACAATTGACAAAGAGCGGTGTTGAATGACGTTAACTTAAACCAAACAGCGTTGGCAGCATTAAAATATTTGCTTGTTCCATAGCTCCACGTCACATTATGCTATATTAAAAACAAAATTTGCTTTTAATTTCAGTTTTAATTTTATCTCTATCTGAAACACAGATGGCATTGATAAATCACACAGAAGCAAAGTTCGAGCTAGAAAGGCAGTAACCAAGCTCAGCTTCATAGCTAATGAAACCTCTCTTAATAAGAAAAGAGCAGTAGAATCACAAGACAATGTTTCAAAAATCAGGAAATTTATGCTAAATAGTGTCCAACTCCATGGGGCACAACACAGCTGAAATTGAGCCAGGCCACCTGATTCCTTCTTCCTTTGGTAAAGACCATGTCATATGAACCAGCTGCCATGGATATGGTTCAGAAATCTGTCCCTAAAAAGAACTCTGGGCCATCTGTGCTTGTAGTTTTATTAATAGAATGTTCTCTAAATCATAAACCTTCATCCAGTAACTCACATCAAGACCTTCTCCAACATGAGATTTGAAGAACAGAACTCATTGGCCTTCTTGTGTTCCACTGGGAAGGCACCTGATTTGAAGGGAAGGGGTGTCAGGGGTGTGGTGGGAACCAAATAACATTGTGAACTCCTTAAGAACAGGAGTGTATCTTTTCACTTTCATTTTGCTAGAGTCAGGCACTGTGCTGACAAAAAAAATTGTATGTTGAATTGTATTGAAGCAACTTGTAAGTGCCAAGCACAGTGCAAGAAGTTTTACAAGGTTATCTCATGATGGAAAGAAAGGTTTTTATGATCCTAAAGAAAGACGAGGAAACTTAGGCTCATTGGTTTAGTAACTTACCCAAGCTGACACAGATAGTGAGTGGCAGATCCAAGATTTAGACACAGAGCGACTTGATTCCACACCTCTATTTGGCAAATTTCATCATTTCACACCTTTTTTCTTTTTTTTGGTTTTTTTCATTCTGGTTTAGAACTTCAGCTTTGATTGTGATTTGTTTTTCTTGAGCAAACTTCTGATACAAGTTCTCTATGGCTCATGAGAGACAGGTGAATGACTAATGAAATGAGGCTGAAGTAGGAGGGAGATTTTTAGAAAATTTGTATTTAGGAGATAGAAAGACTTAAACTTCTAGAAACAACAACAGAGGATTTGAGACACAAGATAGAGTCAAACGAGGCAGGAAATATATGTTTGATAAACTTCAGAGAAATGGCAGAATACACTAAAAAAGAGAAATAAAAAGAATGCTTATTATATTTAGTTATTTTTTTTAAAAAAAGAAAACCTTTGCTAAAGCCATCATTTTCTCTTAATACCATGCAGTTAGTGGATGTCAGAAACATTACAAAGATACCTAAAGACATTGATGTGAAAGATAATAGCATCCTCACACTTAATGTGCTGGTGAGGAAAGAAATGTAAGTACATCAAGGCTGACCCTGTCCATGTGTCCTTATCGTATTTGTCCACTGCAGCTCTGCTCTTAAGAACAGCATCAAATAAGAGACATGATTAATGAAGATGACAAAGATAATTTGAAACACAATCTGAACACAAGTATATGGCATATGACACACACACACACACTCACACACACACATAATACTGCCAAGAACAGAAAAGAGGAAGTTACTAAAATATGTTAAGTTTTTTTGATATAGAAGTTGGAATACAAGTCAAGTGAACAAATTATCTAAGAAAAATGGTAATACAGTTTATTCAGTCATTTTATTTATGTGCCAGATAGTGTTAAATGTTCAAGATAAATGATATTCAATATATGTTCAATCTTAAGTAACAGTTTAGTGAAGAAAATAAAAATTTATTTAAAAATGCCTTATGTGAGGCAAAGAATTAGAAAAGACTTCTAAGACTTCTAAGAATGTGTGCATTATGTAAAATGGGAAATTAGACTAATGAGAATCTTGAAGTACATTTTGAATAGTAATTTTTTAAAAAGAGCAAGGAATCAGGAAAAAAGGGAGAAAATGCAGACTTTAAAAGATAATTTTATAACATAGGATAAGGGTGATCAAGCTGTTCCTGGGGCCAAATTTTTGCTGAGTAGCTAGCTATGCATTATGACAACACATCAATGGGAACTCTGGTTCCCCTGAAGAAAACCTTTTCCATGGCCCTCTAGAATCACAAGAGGAAACTTAAAACCCTGTTTAGTACTATTGTGGTCAGTACAAGGTTATTTTACGGTTTTGCCTTGTTTTATTTGTCAGTGTTAAAATCAAGAACAGTCCTTGAGATACATGCTTCTAATTCCTCTTATTTGTGTAGAAATACTGAGTACAAGAGAAAGAACTTCCAAAAACAGCAAAAAGAAACCCTACAAAACAGTATTGTAAAGTAGTGGTAAATGGGAGAATAACGTGCTCAGATGTCAAAGACCTAATAAGTAGTAGAAAAAATTCTCACCTTTAAAGGAAAAATGAGACATTGTATCAGTGATTATGGGGGGCTGAAGGAAGGGGGAAATGCCTCAGAACCATCTGGGTAGTTTTACAAAACCACACCATAGGCATGCATGTGCAAGCACCATGAACCATGAATCAGATATCTGACTAGAGTGACACGTTCCCATGATTGTGCATCAGGGCCATGATGAGCCACTATTATTGATGGGAATGTATCTTATCCCTCAAGTGTGCTAGGGATGATAAAGACATTTAAATGATCATAAAGAGAGTGCAAGTAATAGAAGAAATTAAGGCAAACAGAGATGCTTGTGGAATATGCTAACATAGTGGGAGAATTAGTCCTTATCTACCTAAGAGAAGGGTGTAAGAAAGATGATACCCTAGTACTTAACCTCTAAATGTGCTATATCGAAAAATCTCCTGGAGCCAATTTAAAAGGAGAGCGAGAACAAGTCCCCAGAATAAATCTCATATAATCATTTGTGAAAATACAGCCTCCAAATTACAGAAATGATAAAGTTTTGGAATCAGTAAGAGAGATGATCAGGAAAAAAGTGAGAACAGAGAATTAGGAGAGGAAACAAATGTTGTGCTTATGAGACACTGGAATATGCAATCTATTTAGTGTCTGAAGGCATTTTATTTTATTTATTGCTGGAGAAAGTATTGTGTATATTACTTTATAGCAAAGTTCTACATGATTGAATTATATCATAGAAGTAGGCATTAATTATTACACACAAATGTTACTATTTCTCATTTGAGTTTGGTCATTTCCAGTCAGAAACTGCATAATGTCTGCTATCAGGACTAATCTTTATTCACTGATAGAAACAGTGAACTAGAGGAATTTTTCATTCTAGCCTATTTATACTATGGGCTTATTCCTTTACCCTCTGAAATATTAAAGACTTGTATATTTCATTAGGTCCCGTTTCTTCAAAGTGAAAACAAACATTCAAAACACCAAAATTGTTAACGAACAGCATACTCATCTTCGGTCTTTGTTTACTGAAATCACCTGCGTATATTTTTGTAATTGCCAACATATTGGTTTTTTTTTTTCCCAACATTACATTTTTTAAAAAAAATTATTATTTGTTTAATTTATTTTTTTTGGCTGCGTCAGGTCTTAGTTGCGGCATGTGGGATCTTCATTGAGGCATGCGGGATCTTTCATTGCGGCATGGGCTCCTTGTTGCGGTGTGTGGGCTTCTCTCTAGTTGTGGTGTGCGGGTTTTTTCTCTACTCTAGTTGTGGCACACGGGTTCCAGGGCACATGGACTCTGTAGTTGCGGTGTGTGGGCTCTCTTGTTGAGGCGCACGAGCTCAGTAGTTGTGGTGCGAGGGCTTAGTTGCCCCGTGGCATGTGGGATCTTAGTTCCCTGACCACGGATTGAACCCATGTCCCCTGCATTGGAAGGCAGATTCTTTACCACTGGACCACCAGGGAAGTCCCCTCCAACATTGGTTTTGATTTTATTTTCTCAACTACTGTTTTCTTTTGGCCCCTTGAAGAAATTATTTGGGAGAATGGGTGGCTTCATGATTCAATTTTTGCAGACCCTTTGATAACATATGATGATGGTAGAACCTAGCCTCCAGTTATCTTCTGAACCAACAACCTTCCCAAATTTGCACAAACACAACTCTCAGTGACCTTTGGAATGCTGAAACTGCATGAATCATCATTGTAGGAAAATTGGACTAAGGCATCTGTGCAGTCCAGTGTTCAGAGGATGGATCCCATCTTGGTGCATACATAAGCAGTGAAGTTATGTATAGATCCGGCTATTTTATCAAGTCAAGTACAATTTTCCTACGATTTAGTAGTTATGGTAAGCATACGACTTTATTTGAAACTCTATGTAGCTTACAAAGATCAAGAGGATGACTTATTCAAAATTGCCTGTATAAAAAAAACTAGTGTCCAAAATCTATTGTAGTTTTGCCACTCAATATGAAGGTTCATATGATATATTGCGCTTCACACAGAAGACTACTTCAAGATTGCTTTTCCATACTTGCTATTTTAGCCTCCATTACTAATAATGAATGAACTTTTCTAGATACCATCTGTCCATTTGCATGCGAAGACAGAGATTCCCTGAACTTTCATGAGAAATAACTGACTTAATTTGAATCATACTGAAGTTGGTAAAATAGGTTGGCTTTAAACAGATGAAGATGTTTTTCTGAAGAAAATATGAAAAAAATGACTCCAATACTGGAGTATATTTTATCCCATCTAAAGTAACAGTATAATATTATTTGTTTCTAAATAGTAGGGGAGTAATCTAGAAGTTTTCCCAAATTATTGATGTATCAACTGATAAAGGATGTAAGATGAATACCTTAAAACAGGGGTCCCCACCCCCTGGGCCGTGGGCTGGTAGTGGTCTGTGGCCTGTTAAGAACCGGGCCGCACAGCAGGAGGTGAGCGGCAGATGAGAGAGCGAAGCTTCATCTGCTGCCCCCCGTCACTCCCCATCGCTTGCATTACCACCTGAACTATCCAGCCCCCTTCCCATGGAAAAATTGTCTTCCACGAAGCCGGTCCCTGGTGCCAAAAATGTTGGGACCGCTGCCTTAGAAGGTCAGTTCAGAAATTGTATGTAGTTCTCTCTACATATAAATCTCATCCCTCACAAGTCATCTCAGATATCACCTATGTGACGGCTTTGGAAATTTCAAAGCATCCTTAGCACTTCCAGGGAGCTCTGTCCTCTGTCTCTAAACCAAACTTGTTGCATTTAGTTTGTATTGATAGAATGGCATATTTAGGATCTATGTCGGCAGCAAACACTGGAACCCTAAAACCTAGAGGGTGAAAGTTGTATTGGATCTATCACTTTGCAGGTACTAGCACAGTACCTGGATATAGTAGGTGGTCAATATATTTTTAAAATAAAGTATATTAAATTTATGACTTAGCATTAGATACAATTGCTTACTTTTTTACATGACATCCACTAATGATGAAGTTGAAGTTTCAAAATCTTAAATTTAGAAAATTATTCTAATGGATCCTTTATTGAATACAATATGGAGAATTTTATGAGAGTATTTCATCAGTGTTCAAGTAGGGGAAAGGTCATGTGCCTGAGGAAAATGCCATTGAGAAGCTTCTTAAAAGCTTTGGATTTCTGAGTTACTTTTCCCTTAGACTTCCCAGAATCCTTATGCCAATGAAATGTACACTCCACTAGTATCATCAGAGCTAATAGAACATTGTGCTGGAATTGATTTGTCAAGTTCATTCTAAACTGCCCTAAGTTTCAGTTATGTTAGGGGAAAAAAATGACTTCACAGAACACTGTGGACTATGGAGTAAAATTCAGAAGATTACTTCGCTCAATGAAATGTGAATTTTATGATTGTCCCTTTCCCTGAGCTTACCCTTTTTATGACACGTTATATATCCCAATGTTGGTATTCATGAGACTGTCAGCTGGTAACTCTTGCGTGAGTTGTTTGCATCAAGTACAATGACAAAAGCGCTTTCATTGTCTTTTTGTTAAAAAGCTGATGCAAAGGCAATAAATCAAGCAAATCACTGCATTACCATCATCAGTCCAAATTGTTCATATGTGGATAGAATAAATTCTTTCATTATTCCAAATATTTTCCAAATATTTAATTCTGGATAGTAAAATAAAATTTGAATATTTTCAACCTCTTCTTTTTATTTTATTCTTATTCTTTCATTTTGACCAGGCTTAGGAAAGTAGAAAAGCAATTTTCTAATTTTACTTCAAATAGTCCCTCAGGACTCATTTCTCCAACAAAACCATCCAAATCACTGTTAAACCTATAGCTAACAGAAACAAAGACAAAATTAGTGAGCAAAACAATAGCCATACCTATAACACAATTTTTTTTATTCTTAGATACTTCCTGATTAAGTTCTGTTTGTGATGTATTGATCTAGAAATTAAATCTATTTAGAAAGAAGCTTGAGGTTTTACCTTGATAATTGGACTAATTAGATGTAAGGTAATACAATGGAAATTATTATAAACAGGGCCTCTGGAGACAATAAACATAACTTTGTAAGGATTTCCTACTTTGTAAGGGAGGTAAGGATGCCACAGTTGAGAGGAAAAAACTCCCCTCTCTGTTCTCTTTCTACCAGCAAATATATATATATATATATATATATATATATATATATATATATATATATATATATATATATATATATATATATATATACACACACACAGTAAGAAATAATGGTGAATAAAAGGAAGGGCTAAATGAAGGAAAGATTACTTTAGCTTAATGGATTTGCATAATCTTCCTATAGGGTTAAAACTGTTAAATAAGTTGCTTCTTAAGAAACCAATTGGATAAACTTGTTTAATGTTAGACTTTCCTATGTAGTATTTTAACATATCTCAGAAACGCTGACTTTAAATCCGAATTCAACTGTGTTAATAAACATCATATTTATAAGTCACTACGTGGGAACCGTAAGTCATCACATCCCATTCAATTTCTCTTTTTTTCTTCCATTACCAAATGGAAGGACAGAACATATGCCAAGATAATCTAGGCCAAAAAGAAGTTCTCTCTAGGAAACAAAGCTGAAGAGGGGAAAAATAGAGTTTCCAAACAAGCATCTGATTAAATGAAAGCAGCCAGTGCAGACAGAAGTACAGAGGATAACATAATGGTTATTTTGATCCAGGGAGTATTGACCACAGGGAGAAAAAGGATTTACTCTTATCTGACAAAGTCTAAAGTTTTCTAGGTAACCACATACCCAGTTTTAGCAAAGTGACTTTCAGATCTCGTATAACTATATAATTTATCTTTTGGCTGAGTTAATCAAATAAACTAGGAGGTCTTTGAGGACCAGGTTGACCCTGACCTGGATGTATTCATTCTCCATAGCTCATTCAATGAGGAAACTATTTCCATCTTAGGCAGCCTTAAAAATAACAGAAGGAACATTTTCACAAGAACCTATACTTTAGGTAGGGGGAGAATAACCATTTTCAGATGGCTTTTCTCTCCAACACTTGATTACGCTCATTAGGTTTTGACGTTAGACTTTCAAGCTGGCCAGCATTTATAGGGACAAGGAAAGGAGGGCTAAAGGGACTGGTCACAAACACCACTGATTAGGAGGGAAGAATAGTATATAAAAATATAGTGAGATCAACATATCTAGATTAAGAGATTAGGGATATCCAACTCTGATCTGGAGGATCACAAGAAAAATTGTCCTGAGTGTCAAAATGTACAGGGAAGCACCTCACTGGACTACAGCTAATGATGACATCTGGAAAAACCATGCCCTGAATAATCTGACCCCAAAAAGGTGAATAACTTAAAAAACCAAGTTGTTCCTTTTTTAGTGTCATCTATGCATTATTAGTGATTTACCCTTAAATGACTCAGTTTAAGATGAATAGTGTTTGGATTCAATTATGTGAACTATAATATATTCAACGACAATTATCCACCTATTTATCTTAGTTTGTGGTTAATCTCCTAAAACCTCACTTAGGCATGATCATAAATGTTTAATCATTCATAATAAATTATTTTTAATTTATTTTTAATTTTTTAAGGTTTATTAAAGCTGTACAGGCACATATTTAGTCAAACAGTTCTATAAAGTTATTCAAGCACATATTTTAAGGAGTCAAACAGTTCTTCATGACTTACACCCCCCCAGAAAAAACCCTAAAACATAAAAACCCCATAACTTCCTTACACCCCTCACCTCCATCACATTCTCCAGGCAACAATTTTAATTCTTTTGGTTGCTTACCTCTGTATAACCTCCTTTGACTGCCACTCCCTGAGTTTTCAGTTTTAGGTATAATCTATGGATTTGTCACTATGGAAGCTGAGAACTTACTTCTTTTTCTCCACCACTACCTACCCCATAGGCATGATCCTTTTTTCTCCATTCTCCCAATATTGTATATCAACACTGTAATTGGTTAAATACTTAGTACCAAGCCATGTAGTATACTATGGTGACTTGTACATTTTTCTCCCAGGAGTCTTTTATTATTTGTTTCCTTGGTTTACTATGTACCTATAATTAGCAATAATTCACCTTCCATTTTTTCCCTATTGTGTAACCTGTCTCATTAAGTTGAAACATATTAGATATATTCTATTAGATTCAGCTTTGAAAGGCAAGTTTCCTGAAGCTTCCTGACTTAGTCCCATGAGAACTGCTTGCCCTCTGGGTCTGTTGCACAAATCATCATCCTGAGAGCTTCTGGACCATAATCCTGGGGACTCCCTGAATGTCTCTTGTGCATTTCATGTCTCTTTTTCTTCTGCTTTAGATGTCTTCTCATCTTAGTGGAATGTATCTTTCAGTAGCTTCCAGATAAGGGATGCATGGACCTTGATTCATTGTTGTCTTGCTTCAAGTATTTCTAATGAGAAATTAAATTACGTTTTGCTTCTTGATCCTTTTAAGTGTTTTTCTTCTTGGAAGTAATTAGAATCTTCTCGTTCCAAATGTTCTGAAATTCCACAATGATATATGTATGTGGTTCTGTTTCATTTATTTTACAGTGCATCTCTGTGGACATTTTCATTATGGAAACTTAGGTCATTCAGCTCTAGGAAATTTTCTTGAACTATGTTTGAAAATTTCTTCCTTTTGTTTTTTCTATTCTCTCTTCCTAGTTTTGTTTTACAGTTATGATTAATCATCTAGTTTTCATATCCATTTGCTCCTAGTTTATATATCTGTCTTTTTATCTATTTTGTGGGATTTTACTTTATCTTTTAAAATAGTTTACTGTTTTCATTTCTGCTATTATATATTTAATTCCCATGGGTTCTTTCTCATTCTCTGACTACTCTTTGTATAGTATTCTGTTCTTATTTCATGGATATATTATCTATCTTTTTGTTTATTTCACCCTCTTCCATCATTTTTTTTCCCAACTGTCTTAGTTTATGGTTTGTTTTTATTGTTGATGTTGGTTTTGGCTAGCTGATGTGGTTTTGTTATTGTTTATCTGTTCTTGTCTTTCATATAGGATGTCTTAAGATGTCTGATGAGTCTGGATTATCAGGTCATATATAAAAGTAGAATAAAAAGAGCTGATTGGGAGTTTTGCACAAGAATGAGACTTTCACTTGTGAACTTCACTCTGAGTTCTGTGCTGTGGTGGAGGGGAGTCTTGAGGGGAATCAGGACTCCCTGCAAGACAACTACCTCATGGAGACCATTATGGTTTCTACAGCCAAGGGGACACTAATGTTGTAAGGCAGGAGAGAAAAGGATGCTTCTACTGGCAAAGAAAGTCTTGGCAGAATTTAGGATTTGATTTTCTCAGTTTCATCAGAATCTGCTTGCATTTTAATCACCCCAAATTTGTGGGATTCCAACCTTTTACAGTCAATGCCCTAATTTTAACTTAAGAGACCCAATGAGAGTGGGGATTCATTTTGCATTATTCTTCAGCCAAGTGCAGGATTAGACCCTGTGTTTGCCTTTCAGAATTATCCGTCCTGCAGCTTTACGAAACAGGAATTTCTTTTAGGGCAGACATAGAAGTCCTGGCCTTTTACTAAGACCTTGATCCTGAACATAAATTTTCTTTCTCCAAATTGGTTCTTCTTAGAAACCACCAACAAAACACCGTACTTCTTATGTTCACTAAAAATTTCTATGGCAACAAGTACATGGTCGACCAAAACCTTATCTTCTATAAGCATTTGATCATAGATGACTCAAGGTGATAATTGAAGTAACTCTTACCCCTTAGTGCCACAACCTTGAAAGAGGGATGTAAACAGTTTTGGGGGAAGGTGAACTCAATTAATTTAGATCCTCTTTCAAGTGGTATACTTTAAGGGATAATAGAGAAAGTGGGTGTGTGGGAGATGACAGCAAAGATTGCAGGACTTTTGCTTCCTGGTTAAAATATTTATGACATTTATTTTTAAACCTCTTAAAAGCATTCACATTTATATGAGTTTATATGTGGGTCACGCAGTCTTTATATAACTAATAAGAATAATGCTTGAGTTAATATAAGAAGTGCATTTAAATTCTGAACAAATTTTGTCAAATTTTGATGAACTGCTGTATAGGTTACTCATTATTTCCAAAGACAATTTAAATTTCTTTTTACTAATGTTGCAACAACTTATTATTCTTCTGAAAATATTCTTTCTGCTTGATTTAAACTTTGATTTTTTTCACTTGTTTTATCATTTCATATGTCTTATCTGTCAAAATTCTAGGAAGGACAAATTAACCTATTGGTTTTTTTTCTGCTCTCCCCTGCCCACCACATTCTCCCATAATGTCTTCCAAAATAGTTAAAAAAAAAAAAAAATTAATTAATTTATTTTTTGGCTGTGTTGGGTCTTTGTTGTTGTGCGCGGGCTTTCTCTAGTTGCGGCGAGCTGGGGCTACTCTTTGCTGCGGTGTGCAGGCTTCTCATTGCGGTGGCTTCTCTTGTTGCGGAGCACGGGCTGTAGGTGCTCGGGCTCAGTATTTGTGGTTCGCAGGCTCTAGAGCGCAGGCTCAGTAGTTGTGGCTTATGGGCTTAGTTGCTTTGTGGCATGTGGGATCTTCACGGACCAGGGCTCGAACCCATGTCCCCTGCATTGGCAGGTGGATTCTTAACCACTGTGCCACCAGGGAAGTCCCAAAAATAGGTTTTGAAGACAGTAAAATTATTTAGTTAAACACATCTGTAATAAAGTCATTGAGATCTGTTTATGAGTTTGAATCAAATACTGAAGTTTTCTATTCTGGCTAAACTAATATTTGGTGAGATGGGAGATAAGATCTGCATTTATTAGAACCCTCAAATTGCTTAATATTAAATTTTTAATTTGTTATTAATTAATTAATTAGCTTTAATTAAGGTTGTTTAATTTTTTCTTCGGGGAGATAAAATGCAGAATTATCCACACCAGAACCATAATGGAATTCATTCAGTATCTATTACCACACTCCATGTTTCCACTTGAAAGATCATTTAGAAACTATGATAGATTGCTTTTCTGTTGATAATTTGCTTTTTAATCCATCTGTACTAAAATTAAAATTCAATGAGTTTTTAAATTGTAGGTGACTATTAAACTATTAGTTCAGCTCTAGAGAGATTTTGTTTTGGTTTATTATTATGTATGGCTTCTGTTGGGATTATTATCCTTCATACTAAGGCCTTCACTGAACTTGTTTGCTGTTGTGTACTAAGGGCCTATAGACATGCCTGCACCAGATTCATCACTCAATACTTGTGAAAAAAGGAAGGGCAGAAGGTATTTCCCTTTTGTGCAGATTTTTCTCAGAATATGCTAAGCTCTTGCCAAACTAAGACTGTGTTTTCATAGAGAGTTTTTAAGTTTATCAATGTATTTCCAAATGCACTTTTTAAATATAAGTTTTACAGTAACTTTTTTTTGATAAGCCTGGGAAGAGAGCCAGGGGTGTGAACTGGATGGTTGTCATTCCTATTGTCAACCGGCTGGGACAGGAATTCACCCATCACCACTGTGGGGACAGAGCCAAACATGGGCGTCAGTTTGCAGGCACACTTTCCCCTGGTTTGTGCCTGGGTCATACCCCCTCCAGTATTCCTCTTTCAAAACTGGCCACCCCCCTCTGTTGTCAGAATCTTTAGCCCTGTCAATACCACTGCTTAGGCTGCAGTCCTAGTGATCTCTCCCTCCTTTTACCCTGGAAGACAATCTTTCTCTTGTGATATTTGCCTACTTCTGAGCTCATCCATTGAGTGTTGCCTTTATTAGTGTAACTCAAATTTGTGCAGGGACCTCACTGCTCCTTCTAAGACCGCTTGCATTATAGTTTCTGTGGTGATTTATACCTAAGAATACCTACATTTTAAATATATTAATATATATTGCAACCAGGACTTTTATGCCTGGCACTGTGCTGGGTACTTCATATGTATTTTCTCATACCAAACCATGTGGGGTACAATGTACCTTAAAAGTAATAATTAATCCTATATTTATTGAAAGAGGAAGGTGTTCAGAATTTTTTATTAAGTGAAAAATTCAAGTTTAATTCAGTATATGAAGTTGGATTTTTTTTCCCCAAATTTCTTGAGATATAACTGCCATATAAGATTGTGTAAGTATAAGGTATACAGAGGTATGATTTGATACCTGTCTATATTGCAAAATGATTACCACAGTAAGGTTAGTTAACGCCTCTATCACCTCATATGCTTACCTTTTTTTAAACCTACGCTCTTAACAACCTTGAAGTATAGAATATAGTATTGTTAACTATAGTCACCATGCTGTACATTATATCCCTGGGACTTATTCATCTTATACCTGGAAGTTTATGCCCTTTGATTAACATTACCCCATTGCTCCCCACACACATACACACACACATCTTGCCCACGGCCTCTGACAACCACCATTCTGCTATCTATTTCTATGAGTTCAGCTTTTTGTAGATTCCACACATAAGTGAGATCATGCAGTATTTATTTTTCTGTCTGACTTATTTCACTTAGCATAATGTTCTCAAGGTTGATCCATGTTATTACAAATGGTAGAATTTTCTTTTTATGGCTGAACAATATTCCGTTGCATCTATACTACATTTTCTTTATCTATTCATCCATCGATGGACACTTATATTGTTTCCATGTCTTGTCTATTGTGAATAATGCTGCAATGAATGGGAGAGTGCAGAAATTTCTTCAAGATAGTGATTTTATTTTTTTCAGAAATACGCCCAGTGTGAGATTGCTATATTGTAACGTAGTTCTATTTTCAATTTATTGAGTAATCTCCATAATGTTTTCCATAGCAGCTGCACCAATTTATATTCCCACCAACAGTGCACAAGGGCTCTCTTTTCTCCACATCCTCGCCAACACTTATCTTTTATCTTTTTTGATAATAACTGTTCTGACAGGCATAAGGTGATATCTCGTGGTTTTGGTTTTTATTTACCTGATGATTAATGATGTTGAGCATCTTTTCACGTACCTGTTGTCCATTTGTATGTCTTCTTTGGAAAAAATGTCTATTCAGGTCCTCTGCCCATTTTCTAATCAGATTATTTGTGGTTTTGGTTTTTTATTGTTGTTTTGCTTTGTTTCCTATTGAGTCATACAAGTTCCTTATGTATTTTGGATATTAACCCCTTATCAGATATGTGGTTTGCAAGTCTTTTCTGTCATTCTATAGGTTTCCGTTTCATTTTATTGACTGCTTCTTTTTCTGCACAAGTTTTTAGTTTGATATTGGCCCACTTGGGTTTTTTTGCTCTTGTTGCTTGTGCTTTTGGTGTCATATCCAAAAAAACAAGGTCACCAACATCAATACCAAGGAGCTTCCCCCTTATTTTCTTCTAGGAGTTTTACAGTTTCAGGTCTTAATTTAATTCTTTAACCCTGTTGAGTGAAATATCTTTGCAACAGGAAAGTAATGGCACCATGAAACAGGGAAGGCAGCAAAGGCCTGTGGTCTCTGTGCTGCTGCCTTTACTGGATGCTACTGGTCTTTGTTCCCTGACCCAATGGGTCAATGAACATGAACATTGTTCTGGCACAGTGCTGCTAAAAAAAATTATGGAAAAATATAAATGTCCTGAATAACTTGTGCCAGTAACTCCTAAAACCCCTGAGGAGGTTCACCAACTCGTTGATAAATGCAAACCCCCTGTGGAGGCTTCCCGGGTGTTGCTTAGTGCTTAGTCATACCAACATGCTAAGGCTCAGGCATTTTGCTCCAGAGGCCTAGGGGCTTCTCCAAAGACCCTGTACATATGGCACTAGTGGAGGCAAACCTCCATCCTGGGGACATCAACCAGGACATCCAGGGAAGATGCGGCCAGTTATGAAGTGGCCTTACAGGGACATCCTGCACAAACTTTCTTGGTAACAACACGTAGGGTCAAGGAAATGGGAGAAAATCAGGAAGCAGAGACTGAGATAAACTTCCCACCTGGCTCCGCATTCCCAGTTGAGTTCTTGGCCATGTCTTGCTCTGCCTCCCAGAGTCTCTGGACCAAACATGAGTTTACCTGACTACCTATGGGGTTTTGGACTACATGCCTTCCCCCAGCAGCAGCACAATATATTTTCCTGGAGTGCCAACTTTTGACATCCTATTGGGCTCTTTTAGAAACCAAGGTCCTAACCAGACCCCACCTGGTACTGTTCTGTATCCAAGTTCCTAAAACGCCCTGGGTTAGACACGCCTCACGACAGAAGTTCAGCAGTCACTGATACCTCTTTGGTAAAATGGAAATGGTACCTTCAGGGGAGGGCGAAACCTGACCTCAAAGCCTTTTCCAAATTACTGAAGGATGTGGCTTGCAACGTGCTCAGTCCCTTGCCTGAGAACCTTGTGGAACTGGTAGCAGTGCCCCCACTTCCTCCTCCTCTGGCTACGTGGGAAGCCCCTTGGGACCAACTGTCTGAGATGCACAGGGAGTTGCTGTCCTTCATCAGTAGCAGTGCCACCACTGTAAGGGATGCAGCTCACGGGAGGGTCACGGCATTTTACCCGGCCTCAGGCACGTCTCTATTGAGAAGGGTACTCCCAGCTCAGCCTAATTGGCGGAACTCATAGCTGTTCACCTATCCCTTAAGGAAGCCATAAAAAAGGGGTCTTTCGCAGACCCACGTTTTCATAGGCTCCTGGGATTTTGCTATCATCCTGTGGTTCCGTCTGGCCATTGCCTCCGTTTTTGGAAATGAATAATTAAAACACAGACCAAATACCAATGCAGATGATATCTAGGCTGTCCATCACTCTACTCTTCCAGGATATTTTTTAAAATGCTATTCTACTGGCATTCCATCTATCTGCATTACACAACAATAAAATTTGTGAATAGCTGAAAAAGAACCCCGAAGTCTTTATTTGCATCACAGTTAAAATATGTAATTAGAACTCAGTGATCTGATACTACAATGAAGCTACATGGGAAATGACAAAATCCAGATGTGTGACTCCAAATGCTATCTTGGGGGTAAATAAGGCTGTCTTCAAGATTGTGGCGGAAATTATGAAGAATAAGTACAGCCCTGTTAATGACTATTTTACTCTCTTCATAGTGTTTGTATACAGCACGTTCTGAGTTAGTTCTAGAGATGCAAAGATGAATAAAACACAGCTTTTCTCTCACAGAACTAAAGACTACAGGAACGGGGGAGGAAATAAAGGAAGACCTGTTGCGTGTAGTGGATGAAGCTTCAATCTTCATTCATGTTGTTTTCCACCATATCTTCAGTGCCCAGCTCCCGACATAATCCATAGTAGACACTGAATAAATATTGGTTGAATGTATGAGGGGATACGCAGAGAAGGAGCCTCCAAATTGGACTTGTGGGTCAGAGAGGACTTTTAAGAGAAGGTGATATTTAAGCTGAGTTTTAAAAGATAACTAGGAATAAACTTTTTCCAAGTAGGAAAAAAAATTCAGGCTGAGGGAATGATATGTTTTAACCACAACATGTACGAACTGGCAGAATACAATGAAGGAATTTTATGTTGCAATTACAGCAAAGAATACTAGTGTCAGAGTGAAAAAGAAATGATTGACGATGACTCTCTCCTTGACTAGTCCTTGACCTTGAGTTCTGTCCTTGGCCCAGTTAGCCAGGTTTTAGCAAGAATTCTGTTGAGTCAGTTTAGTGAAGACCCCCACGCTTGGTGTATCATCACCTTCCATATCTGATCCAATTTCTCATCTCCATCCTCAATATTTTCTCACCCTGGCCTGCCTTCAGCAAGATTCCAGTAGAGTCTGTTTAGCAAGAATCCCTGTAACAGACTTAGTTTCCTCAGTAATTTTCCATCCACTGACCCCGCCACCCTGCTGCTTGGCCATCAACCCCTTCTTGTCCTCGTATTTGGAGTTCAGCCCCGTCTCTCTCCCCAACTCCAATACCTTCATTGTTGTATTAAATAATGCCTTCCTTACCATCTTTATGAGTGTCATGAATAATTTATCTTTAACAAAGTTAAGGAAAAAAAAGGATTTCAGAACAAGTTTGACCTATTACAGTTTGGGGCCAATCTTATTGCTTGACTTTTGTCCTGAAAACAAAGGCAGATGACTGAAGAGTTTTTACACAAGTAACGTGATGGGGCCAATGTGGAGGTGGAAAAACAGCTATTGAGGATGAGAGGGAAGAGAAGGGATGAAGGCATCGAACAAGACAAAGGTAGAAAGAAAACAGGTAAGCATAAAAAACGAGTGACAAAGCAATCTCAAGAGGGAAACCTATAGGAAAGTAATTGCGTAAGTTAGTAACTTAAGAAAAACCAAACTATATCCAATTGTTCCCAGGCACCTCAGCAGACCAGTAATAGGGATTGCTAATATGGATTTACGAGGTACTAGAATTAAAACAAAAATAAAATGCGTTTGTTCTATTTCATTTGCATAAAAGTGGTTCTTTCCAATGTGTTTTCATGAATTTTTAAGCAGTCCCCGCGAGATGCAATACTTATCTATAAGACAAATTAAATAATCAACACGTGCCTTGTGAAAATGCCAGGTCATATTAACTAAAGTCTGCAAGGAAGGAATCACACAAGAACAACGAGTGTAGCTGCTTAAGAACAGAATTTATTCACTGTTATAAACCAGAATTTTACAAAATAGTTTTGAAATTTGGGATTGACAAACAAGAGTTCTAAAAGAATGCTTTAAAGTTATAATAATTAAATTCTAAACACAAAAATAGATATATCAGTGGCATTTAATAGATAATTCTAGACAATAAAATAGTTGGTAATTTACCCTTCTGTTTCAGCACTGATTGGCCACTCCATGTGGCATGTGGGATCTTAGTTCCCTGACCAGGGATCAAACCAGCACCCTCTGCCTTGGAAGCGTGGAGTCTTTTTTTTTTTTTTTTATACTGAGAAACAAATGTTAACTTTAATAATAAAAAACACAACCACAGAGAAGCACTGTATTTTCCCTCTACTGCATTAGCAAATACAAAGAAGAGCAATGAAATGAATGGATTTACTTCAAACTACTGGTTCTTACACCCATGAACATGTATCAGAATTACTTGTGGAGGTTTTAAAAACTATTTAAGTCTGGGCCTCACTCAGTGGTTGCAACAGGGGTCAGGACCCAGGTATTTTTTATAAGCTCTTTAGATAGCTCTGATGAGTTTCCTGCTGGTTGAGTTTCTGATTTTAGGTTGACTGGGGTACTTTGGGTTTTTTGGGCCACTCTTTGGGGGTATGGGGAGTTTTTTTCGCAGATTTACTAGCAGTAGTGAAGAACTTGGCCTCTGGCTTTTTAGGAGTCTGTCTTGGGTCTTTTTTCCCCAGCGAAGAGGTTCTTTCTTTCTCCATCTCTTCTTTGATTCTTGCCTTCTTCCCTGGGCCTTTACCTGGGGTCTTGGGCTCCGCAGCTGCTGGGGTCTCCAAAGCTGGGGAGGCCTTTCTCTTCTTCCCATGAAGTGTGTTGGGACCAGGACTCTTCTTTGGAGACTTCTTTCCTGCAGCATCTTTTTGTGTCTTTACGCTTCTTGCAGCTGGAGTTTCCTTCACTGGTACCAGCAGTGGGATTTCATCTTCAGACTCGTCTTGAGCTTTAGGGGGGTGTGCTCACCCCACCAGTCTTCTTCTGGGGTCCAGGGCCCTGGGCTGGAGCACCACCAGTTTTGGGGGCCGGTGCATCTGTAGTCGGGGCTGGTGCAGCCTTTCCAGCCTGTTTCATAAGCTTCTTGTCTCCTTTCTTCTCCTGCTGTCTTTTAAGACGTTCTTTCTTCTTTTGGCTTTTCTTTGCTACCTTTTTCTTCTGACTTTGTGTGCATAGTCCCCTGGCTTCACCACGACTGCTGACAAAAGAAGAAAAGACAGGCAGGGAAACCGATCTCTCAGTCTTCACGTACAAGAGCTTCACGCTCTCCCACTTCTCCGGCAGTTTCTGTGAAAGCCTTTTTGTGACGGCAACAACGTTTTCGACGATGTGCTGAACTTGCATCCCAGTGTGACCGATGCGGATGGTACTGCAAGAACCACTTTTAGAGATGTTTAAGACAGTTCCCCCTACACAGTCACTGATCTCTCTGGACAAATTCTTGGCCTGAAGGTTTACAGGTACTGGAACTTTCTTTCTGTTGTAGAAATGTCTCCCGAGGTGTGAGGGTAAGAGCCGCCTGATTCTGGCATCCTTAATGAAGAAGTCGAAACTACCCAAGAGGTGGAGCTTAGCTTCATAGGCTTTATATTCCTTTTTTAAAGTTCAGAGGGGGATAATCTGAGAAATGGTTTTAACTCCATGCTTGTTCAAAAGCTTCTTATAAAAACGTTCTGGGGCTTCCCTGGTGGCGCAGTGGTTGAGAGTCTGCCTGCTAATGCAGGGGACGCGGGTTCGGGCCCTGGTCTGGGAGGATTCCACATGCCGCGGAGCAGCTGGGCCCGTGAGCCACAACTACTGAGCCTGCGCGTCTGGAGTCTGTGCTCCGCAACAAGAGAGGCCATGATAGTGAGAGGCCCCCGCTTGCCGCAACTAGAGAAAGCCCTAGCACAGAACCGAAGACCCAACATAGCAATCAATCAATCAATAAAAATAAATAAATTAAAACAAAACAAAACAAAACAAAACAAAAAATGTTCTGTCTGTTTGGGAGTTAAATTAGGTTCATCTCTGGTAAATAAACAGATATCTGCTAAATCTGATCGAATACCATGAGGCAAGGACAATCTGACCCTCAGTTCTTTACTTGGAATTTTCCATAATACCACCATTAAAAAGAAATTTTCATTCTCATTCAAAAGCAATCCATTTGCGTTTTTCCTGGATCTGTAATGTGCCAACAGAGCTTCTACTGCCTTTTTAATCTGCTCTTCGTCCAGCTGCTCCAGGCCGACCGGGGTCGCTGGAGTCGAAGCTGAAGTTTCGGCTGAGGTTGACAGTGGGGTAGAAGCCGAGGCCTCCATTTCGCGTTCACCTCGTGGAGACGCGCATCCGGATCCCCGGAAGCGTGGAGTCTTAACCGCTGAATGACCAGGGGAGTCCCTCTTGTTGCTTCTTTTACCATATTCTACATATTCACATCAAATATTACAAATCAAAAAAGAAAATTCCATTTTAATTACATTATATCTATATATTAATTGTGATAAATTGGCGTTTGAATATACTTGTGTGTCTCTCCAGATACTTAAGTTAGTGACCCTCAGAATAGTTTTGTAGTTTTCTTCAAATAGGTTCTATGAATTATATACAGATATAGATTGATTGATGTAGATTATAGACATAAATATATCCTCATATGTATTATATCTATCTACCTATTGAAGAATCATTTATTTGCATCTGTTTACATTTTACTTATGTTGATTAGATTTGTTTCCTTTGCTTAAAATATTCTTTAAAAATTTGACTTGTACCTCTATAAATTCTATTTTGCTGTTTTCTACATTTGTGATTTTTTTTTTTTTGCTTTTAATTTTGTGTCTTTTTTTTCTTTTTTAATCAACATCTATTATTTTCTGCTAGCACCTCTCCCCACTTATTCTAAAAACAGATTGCTCCCATACATATTTTATGGAAAATTCCTCCTTCACTCTAATTTTTAAATTCAAACAGAAGTTGTTACAGTGCTGCAGAATAACTCACACTTCAGACAATACTTGATTGACCCAGGGTTATTGAAGAAATATCTGTAAAAATTTCAATTCTTGGTTTACATTTCCCTGACAATGGGTCAATGAATTATATAACACTTCTCCAGAATTACATGCATATCAAGTAGAAGTTATTGTTTCTGAAGAACATGTAGGCTTGTTCAGTCAGTTACTGAGAGATATGTTACATTTCTCATTATAAATAAGGATTTTGCCAATTTTCCTTGTAATTTTGCCAGTGTTTGCCATATTACAAACTTGTACCACTAGATGCATTTTTATTTAAAACAATTATGTCTTCCTTGCAAATTGAGTCTTCTAGCATTATGATAGATTATGATATGACTTGCATTACCTCAAGTAATTTTTTGCCTTAAAATTTATTTTGGCTGATTTTAATAAAGCAATATCAGATTTTTATTTTACAGTAGAATGTGCCTTGGATTTTTTAACTTATTTTGAATACCTGAAGCTTTTGTATACACAATTTTGGACATGTGTTTCAGTGAATTTGTTTCAGATTGTTTCTAGTCTTTTCTTCCCCACTAGATGATACCTGCCTTGAATGAGGAACTGTGACTTACTGCACAAGGCCTTCAACAGATTTTCAAAAAAAATTATGATATACATTTCTTGTTAAATTACTACTATATTTTAAGTTTGAATACTTTCATTTATCAAAAAAGAAAAATTTGCTTTTATGAAATGAAAAACCGGTATCATGATATTATCAATTCATCACAATTTTCAAGACTTTGAAAAGATAAATCATTCATCATAGCATTAAAAAAATTTAAGGTTGGAACACAGAAACTGAAGTTTTAAAGTACAGTAGTGTGGTCTATATTAAAAGTCACAAACTAAAAGTAAGCTACTAAGAATATACAAATTAAGACCGTTGAAAAGAAAAGTAACAATTGAGACTTGTTTACACATAAAAGTTTACTTAATAGATGTTCGTTTTCATAATAAAACCATTCAACACTCACTAAAGGCTTGCTCCATAATTTTTATGGAAAATTACTCCTCAAAGTTTTGTAAAATTTGTTTAAGCTATTTTGATCAATTAGTTATTAAATGATGTACACAACTGAATATTATTTGAATATAAAATATAAAAATATGCATGCAAATTCTCTTAAAACGGCAATGGAAAATTTAGTTATTACCACTGCTTAATCGGACCAGGGAGAATTAAGTTACAAGTCACAATTTCTTATCCAATGGCTCTATGGGGTTGGGGGAAAAGTAAAGGATACTGACAGGAGGTCAAATCAGAAGGCAGAGATCACTTCCTGTTCATCTCCATAGTCACAAATAGATCTGATGGGTCTCTGACTCTTCAAATACTTAATTTAATTACTTGAGTTTAAGTGATTCATGAGATGCATCAAGCAGTATTTCAACCAGCTCATGCACCATGAGATATAGATTAGTTGTTAAATAGCTCTGCAGAATATCTCTTCCTCTATGCCATGTCAAATTCTTAACCTTAGATTTGTCATTAGATTATCCTTCCTGCTTCTCTGATCATAAGGACAACTGTTAAACCTTTACTGAAAACTAAAAATAGCATAACTTTTAAAAAAAGAGAGAGATCAATAAGATGTGATATGAGGCTATAAATTTTTGAATGAAAGCAAGAAATATTCAAGTTTTAAAATGCTTATTTCTTTAGATAGATAGATATAACTCAATTTGGACCATCTATAATTTATAAATGATAGGTTATTCCATTTTAATTAATATTTAGTATTATCCAGTGCATTACAGTTCCCCAAATTTTCTGTCAGTGCACTCAGGATTCCTCTCCCATAAGCAGTATGGTGTAATAGAAAGCCCCTGGGTTTTGAAACCAAACTGCCAATGTTTGAATTCCTCCCACTTTTAAGCTTGGTGATGTTAAGCAGGTAGCTTAATCTTTTTTGAACCTAAGTAGGTCCATATAGAAATTGGCACTAACAATGGAACCTATTTCATAAAGTTGTTTTTCAAGATTAAAAAAGATAATGTCTCTGAAGTGCCTATGACACATGATAATACATTTAATCATTATTTCACCTTAGTTTTTAGAAGGGGTCAACAAAATGAGAAGAAATACCATGCTCAAGATTATGCTGCACATATTCATTTTTGGATTATCAATACCCTATTTGAAGCTGTGTAGTTTTATACACTGATTTTATATATATATAATATACCTATAATATATATAATCTTATTACTATCTTATTAAATATATATATTTAATCTTAGTACTTTCCATTTTTAAATTTTAGAAATATGATAAGAAAAATACATAAATATTAAACACAGTCTAAAGACTAGGCTTATAAAAATAGCTTAAAATTCCTTTAATTTTTTGGGAATTAAATTATACAATAATAATTACAGTTATAAATGAGCATGTGAACCTAGCAATGGTTTATGTGAGATTATTTTTCTAATCCAAGCTTTTCTTAGCAACCTTTATAAATCATGAAATATTCATTTGATTAACATCATTGTATGAGGGGAAAAAAATAGTTGACTGGTATTTGAGCACATAGATGAATGTAAAAGAAATCACTGCAGTAGTTTTATTCAAGCTTATCTGAGTTAAAAAATAGAATGAAAAAATATGGGAATTAACCTGCAAGAAACTTGAATTATTTAGGCTAAAGAATACACGACTTAATAGTATAACTCAATATATACTTCAGTATATTATACTTCAGTATAATATATACTTCAGTATATTATATTATTATCCCTAGGTGAATTACCATATACCTAAGGAAGACAGGAAATAGGAAAGGCATTTCAATAGAAGTTTATGAAAGTATGGTAGATATTTTAGTTATTGTTACCAGTTAATCAATGGGAAGATTACTGAAATTGGTTCCTTGTAATAAAAAATAATAATAATTTATTGTTATATATATAAATGAGCCCAAGACAGCCTCTATGGATTGACACCTAGGTTTTTTTTTTTACTGTAGAGTGAGACCTGTTAGTTCAGAAGCTCATGAGCACCAAACTCAAACTTTTATGCACCCACTTATTTTTAAAACAGCACAAAAAAGCAGATTTTTCAGCCATTTAGAGCCTTCCTACTTTGTATATCCTGCAAAACCTCACCAGCCATCTGCTGGCCATTGATAAGATAGAGACTTGTGGTTATAAAACCCCAAGTTGCCGTGGCCTTTCTGACCCAGGGACTCCCCACGATGCTGCTGAGCCACATCACCTAGAAGCCTAAGTTCCTCCCCTGATCCCCCCACCTCCCCCAGGAGCTCCCTTGCCCTCCTCCCTGCTGGATGGTGGCCCCCTTTGTGAGCGTCTGGACAGCCTCCTGCTGTGAGGCACTTTCCGCTCTCATGCAATCTTCTCCAAGCACTGCCCAATAAAGTTTGTTATGTAGTCATATCTTTTTCCTTTGATTAGTACCCAAATCTCTTCAACCGTGGCACCATTATCAGTCTAAAGCTGTCAAAAGCTTACTTTCCAGGAATCTACTTTCTGCTTTTAGTGGCCTGCGTTTTAGGCTGGTGAAGAGTTTAAGGAGCCAGCCTCTGAAGAAGGAAGTGGTGGTGCTGCTTGGAGAAATGACTGCTGAGCATTTATAAGGAGACAGTACAAGTAATATGCGCCACCCTGGAAGCAGAGACCGCTGGTGTGGGACGGAAGTGGTCAGCACTGGTCTGTCCAACTGGGATATGCAATATGCTTTGTACTTGTCTATAACGTCTAGCTTAGACTCTCAGAGCAGATCAGAAAAGAAAGAAACTCTCAGCCTGGCTACCTCTTCTTATTTCCTGCAGGAATGTCTTCATGGAGGTATAATAGAAAATTGTATTATCAGCTATTATCAAGTATTGATGTAAGAAAAATACACTATTTTTAAAATTCTGTATATTTGTATATATTTGTATTTGTATAACCACATAAGCAGTGTCAGTTTTGTTTTGCATTGCACTCAGATGAAGACAGCCATGATAAATTTAGTGCCATAAAAATAAGATAATTCTCCTAAGAAAGTCATATGATTCTCCTTATTAGCTGAGAGCTCATTGATAGTTGTTTATTTCTTTGTTCAGGTTTTATTTTATTTTATTTTTTTGGTCATATCTGCTTCCACCCAATGCAGGACTCTTGTTCTTGTATCAGAATTGCAATGATTTTGTGGTCTTACTGCATTTGTCTTTTCTTAACTGCATTAGAGCACTTTGCTCAGATCACCACTGTAGCACTGACCACATGCATTATAGTTAATTGCTAGCCTCCACTGGGCAGTGATTTTCTTGGGTACAGAGAACGCATCACATCCATTTCAGTATTCCCATCACACAAGTGATATCATCACATCGCATATGTGCCAGGCACACAGATAACACCAACACATTTTTATTGATTTGCTTCAGTGAATTATTGTAAGCTACCTCAAATCCTTTTGGCGGCAGGCAAAGTAAAACATAAATAGTAATTTTAAGTCAGATATCAGAAAGAGTGTCAGTGCCTCTTGACACTGGAATAGAATAAATACTGGACTGTCATTCTTCTAGGAAAGGATAATTTTCTATGATATTTTTATAAATAAGAATTTCATAAAGGATATTAAACATTGTCAGTACAGATTCAGTCTCTCAACAAAATATGCTGAACATATAGTATGTGTAAATCACTATTGTAAGCCCTGGGGGAAAATGGTGAATATGGTAGAAGCTCAAGGAATAGTGAGGAAGAAAAATTTATCATATCAGGGTTCTATCAATTGGCCCCAACTTTCCTGTACTTCTTAGGAGTATGATAACATAGAAGAATGGTAGTGAATATGAACATGTCCTTAGTCTGTCCTTTAACAGAATCTCTTTAAACACCAAAAGGAAGCCTTGAAATAAGTGTCATCTAGGGAAATGTAGGCAAAGGTGGAATAGAAGCTCAAATCTATTACCTATAATGTTCCTTGAAAAGAAAAACTCATTTTGACAGTAATTAGCCCATGGCAAAAGGCAAAGTTAAGGGCTGGGTTGTGTAGAAAGCCTTTATTTGGGCACCATATTTGACTTGCTCCAGATAGTTGTAGAAAGGTAGTGGGAATTCAGAATTCCAGGGCTCTAGTCTGGAGTCCCTCTGCACCTTCAGGACAGTCACCCTTTCCTGGTATTTTAGGTGAAGCTCTAGTTAGAGTGAAAGTGATGTAATAAATCCTAATATTTGCTAACCTCCTTCTTTCTCTACCTTACCAAATATTAAATGATTATTTTCCATCTATGCTTCCCTATGTAGGAAATATGGATTCGGTAATATTAAGCTAGTAAACAAATTTACACTGAAAATAGAACAAGTACAGTAATTTTAGTTAATTTAATGGCTACTATTATTCATAAAGTTAAATTTGATGCTGAAATAATATTCTTTCTTCTTTTAAAGCAATGGACAATAAATAGGGAATGCCATCTTGGAACGGTATTTAGATGGGAAGGGGTTTAAATAGGCTCACAAGATAGCCAGATTCCTGTGGTCTTTTCAGACATACTTTAATAGATTAAGACTCACATTGTTTTTAGGCTATTAAATTTAGTTTAAGGGACTTCCCTGGTGGTCCAGTGGCTAAGACTCCATACTTCCAATGCAGGGGGCCCAGGTTCCATCACTGTTCAGGGAATTAGATCCCACACGCCGTAACTAAGACCCGGTGCAGCCAAATAAATAAATAAATATTTTTTTAAAAATTTAGTTTAAAAATTAAGTGATTCTATTCCCAAATTTAAAATAAGTCCTTTTCTATGGAAGACAGCACTTTTTTTTTTTTTAAACAGCATTTTGGTTACTATTGTCAAATCATAGGGATGAAGCAAACTGAAAACCCTACCCATTCTAATTCTCTGACTTATTTACTACCACCCAGTAGCTTCCCAGTGGACTTGAGTAAAATCCAAACTCCTAACTGTAGCCACAAAGCTTGCAGGGACTCAGCCTTGTCTTCCTGTCCTCTCCCTGTCCTGTTCTCTGGGCACTTCGGCCTTCTTGCCTACCAGGAGTATCCTGAGTTCAGGCCCAACTGAGGGCCTCTGTACTTGCTATTTACCCTGTCTCTCAAGCTTTTCTCCTAGATTTTGTATGGCTGTTTCCTTCTCATCACTCAAGTTTCAGCATCAACTTTGCCACCTCCAAAGAGACTTCCCTAACTCCCAATTAAAAAGATAAATTCCCAACTTGGCCACTCTCTTTCCTATTGCCTTATTTTGTAGTCTTCATAGCACTTCTTAGTATTTGAAATTTTTATTGTATTAGTTTATTTATTTACTGTCTATTTCCTCTAGTATAACATAAGATCTAAGAGATCAGGAATCTTGTCTATTTTGTACATTGGTTGCTATCTAATAAATACTTGTTGAATGAATGAATGAATGAATATGATTTCATTCTGCTTTAAAATATCTCCAGAGAAGGATCACATTTTAACTGTCTAGTTGAACTAACTGTAAAGAGTGTCTTTCCCTTATAGCTATTCAAAAATACTTATCTTTTAGCTAGTACTGTTTTTTTCTTGTTCTGTTCTTCTTAGAAAAGATATCACATATTTGAATTTTTTTCCCAGACAAGTGATTTTAGTTCCTTTAGGCTTTTCTCTTGTGTCTTATGCATTAATATTCTACCAATGTGGACGTCTGGTTCTCCCCTGAAACCTATTCAAGTTTTCTACATTGCTGTGAATTTTTGAAGCTTGGAAAAGTAGCCATTATATGAATAATGTTCTGGTCAGTGTTGAATGCATGTGAATCATCATTTAATTCACAAAAGGAGTGGATTGATGGCTAACAGCAATTTGTTTCCTTTATCTTTCCCTAATGAAAATTAAAATCTTATTACTACCGTACCCATGCATGTAGAAAAATTAAAGTTATATTCTTTGCAGTAATAATTTCCTATTTTCATCATTTTTGAAAAGAAATGAAGATGGCTTAATGGTTCCAGACTTTTAAAATGTAGCTAAATAACCTTTAAAAATGTGAGTAATCATAAACAAATGTTTTCTTCAGATCCTAATTGGCAATTAATCCCTTTTTGTCCTTCCTTCTTTGTCATGCATTTCAATAATATTGCAATTTGTTGAGTGGCCTCTGATATCTGGGCTGCACAAATCCAATCAGTGGCATTTCACATTATAGAGTTGCTCATGATGTGCCAGATTCTACATCACCTTTGAAGCACAGTCTCTTTAAGAATCCAAAAAAGATCAGGTCCCACTTAACACATACGGTTAGAAAGTTATTTGTTCTGCGTGTAGAAAGAATATCATCATGTAGTAATAGGATCTCGGATATTAGCCATATTCCTTCCGATTTTAAGTAGACTATTTAGAAAAAAATGTTTTTTGAGAATGCTAGCTCATTCATCCTGCTCTTTTGCCAAAAATGAAAATCTGTCCTGCTTTTAATCATTTTATCAAAGTCTTTACTGTGTAATACTTTTTCAGTGACCAGAATCTGAAGATTTATGAATATAAAATGTATAAGGCACCTGGCCCTTTGCCACAAAGGAAAAAAATCTTTCAAGTGTGCAAAAAAAATGACAGTCACTGAGGTATCTTAATATCTAAATAGTATTTAATGACATCTTACTGGTTTCATTGCTTTTTCCCTCTTGTTTGCATGGAGAGTGTGTGTGCACAGGATTTCTGAGTAGAATCAAATGAGGAAAGAGAATGGTCTCCAAACCCAATCTCCCTGGTTCTATTTATTTGGACTACCACTGCCAGGTTTACCTTCCTTGTACACGGCCATCAACATCAATCTGTCTCTCATACTCTCTGTGGCTACCTAAACCATTTGGTTGGTTTCCAGATTCTTTCATAATTTGGTCTTGTTCTATTCAATTTAATTTTCCAGTAAACTCCCAAGACATTCTCCAGTGATGTGCTTTGTCCCAAAATTGTCATTCCTATGAACACACCTTACTTCTTCTTGCTCTCTTGTTCTCATTCATACTCTGCCCTCTCTTGCCTAGACAATGTTCCTTTTCCTCATCAACACAGTGTCCTTCCTTAAAATTGCAGGCCAAATTATATCTCTTCCCATGAAACCTTCCCTAACCTCCAGCCTTCTCCCTCCTGACAACCCAACACCCTCTACCCAGGTCATGTCTCCATTGGTCTTCCTTTTCTTGGAATCTCAGAATAGTTCAAAATTCAGCATTTAAATTCATGCACACTGTTTTTTATGTCATACATATTACTCATATCACTCACATTTGGCTCTAAGCTCCTAAAAAGCAAAACACCATGTCAAACTTTTTTACTCGCCCAAAGCACATAGCACAGTTATGGCTGTTGTCCTGGAGTGTGCAGGGGAGGAATCCCAAGCATGTCTCAGGTCCATCAGCACTGTACATGGAATTGGTGGTAAATAAATGCATCTATTGATTCATTGATTTGTTACAGGTGAATTTTAAATGTTTATGTTCCAAGTGATGAAAAAAAGTGACAAACAATGGTAAGGACAGAAAGGAAGCAGTATTTGGATAGGACAAGGCAAAATACAGAGGGCCAAAGTAGCAATTTTTGGTGCTTAGTAATTTTTGCAAGTATTTGCAAGGCTAATGTGCTCTATTATCTGTTTAGAAACGTTTAGTGATTGATATAAATCAGTTCTGTAAGCCATTTATTAACCTGCAAACAAATGGTGCAGTTTACTTGGCCATCACAAACGAAATGCCAGGTGTCAGATCTCACCAGAGAGATTATGCTTTTCCCTCTAAATACAGCACAGTGCCTGGCACATTGTAATTGTCCAATAAATACTTGTTGACTGAATTAATCAACGAATGAATTTCTAAATATTTAAACCATGAGTACTGACATTGAATTTGTGCTATTTAAGTTTAATTTACACTTTTCAATCACGACCAAACGGAAATCCTTTCTTGACTCTCCCCTACACTGTGTTAGGTCTCTATCTTAGAATGTTAGGACTGCTATACCAAAATACCATAGACTAGATGGCTTTTAAACAAAGGAAGTTGATTTCTCACCGTTCTGGAGGTTGAGAAGTCCAAGATCAAGGCACTGGCAGATTCGGTGTCTGGTGAAGACCCACTTTCTGGTTCATAGATGGTCCTCTTCTTGTTGTGTCCTCACCTGGTGGGAGAGGTGAGGGAGCTCTCTGTTGCCCCTTTTATAAGGACATGAATGTCACTCATGAGGTCTCCACCCTCATGAACTAATTATCTCCTCAAACCTTATCTCCAAATATCAACCTTGGGAATTAGGTTAGGTTCCATATATTAATTTAGGGGGACCTGAATATTCAGTCTATAGTAGTCTCTCTGATATATCTACTCATGGTCAGGTATAGTGGGGATAGAGGGCTCTATAAAATCCATCACACTTGGTTATTAATGTTTAATTATCTGTCTTCCCCTCTAGACTGGGTGCTATAGGTGCTGTGAGATCAAGGACCATACCTGCTGTCTTCAAAGATGAATCCCCTGTGCAAAACAGAATCTGCCACTCTGTATAAAGCAAACACTTGAATGAATGAATGATTAACTTGCAATATCACTGGGGGTACGTTTTTCCAACCTCCTCTCTGTCCACTTTTTCCACAGCACTTTGTATTTTAAAGTCAAATATTTTGTGAAGGTTAATTTACATCAAGTTGATAATCATCCTGATAACCATCTAACCATCTAATCATCCTGATAACCATCTAACCAGAAATGTAGTCATTTCTATGACTACAGTGGTGGGATAATTTGTTCTATAATGAAAATGAGTTTCTGTACAAGACTTAGGAATCATACTTAAATCCATTAAGCACATCTGTTAAAATCTCTTGGCATTAAAAAAAAAATGTTTAACTGGATTCATTTCCAACATTTTTATGAAATGTAGAACAATTGAGAACTAGAGATCTAATAACCCTCTCTACTATTTCTGCAGGTTTGGACCACTGCTTTATGTAGAGAGAGGTATATTAAAAAATCACTTTCTAAACAGCTTTAGGATGGACATTAAATTGAATAGAAGGAATACATTTTTTTTCTCTGAATCTACTAATTTCAGTGTAAAAGTGGAGAAAGAAATAAGCTATGAGATGAAAGCCTTATGTGAAGATAGGAACTAGTGGGTTCCCTCAGAATCTGAAGTGGTCTTGCTGTTAGTGAAAATATTCATTCTGCTTCTCTATCCATTTGGGCACCGTGAAATATCTGTCACTAGAAATCCCTTGAAAATGTTTTGCTGATCAGTCCTCAGAGATCAAATTCCCATAGGCTACATTTAACTGGCAAAAAACCATCAGTGTATGCCTTTCCTTATATTTGATGTTCCTTTTTCTTACAGATGTTGAATCATAAGATTAGGACCTTGACTATGACTTCTATAATACACGGAAGCCATTTCCAACTAAAATAAGATAGCAATATAGTAAAATATAACCAAAATTATGCTTCATAAATACTTTTACATTGCTAATGACCTAAACTCTTACTATGGAAGAAATTCTTCAGTTTGACTACATTTCCAAATACCTTCAATAATCAGTAAAACACTGCCAAACTCCCTTTCAGTTTCTACAGACTCATCGTCTCCAATAGTGTTCAAAAGAGAGAGAGAAAGAGCAAAAGAGCAGAGCTGTCTTCACAAACAAGTGCAAACTATTTTCAGCAGAATAAAGCTCCTGCTTTCTGGAAGTAAATATAAAATGGAAACTTAGTATTTTTCAGGTGAACACACTGCAGCAGACAATGACGCCATTTTGTTTCCTTCCCTTTTCTTTTGGTAGAAGGAAAGAGTCCTCAAATGTACAGTGAGCTAACTAATGCTGCTGTTTTATTCAATTAGATTTTGGAGTCAGGACAAAACACTGGAGATATAAAAATCTATGACTTTGTGCAATTCATAGAGATTTAAAGGGAAAGAAACATTGCCATTTTGGTTCTGAACTTGAGGTAATTTCAGAGGTAATCTAATTAAACACTCAGTATTACAGATGAGTTAATTTCAAGTCTGAGAGGCACAAGTAACTTACCCAAGGATAGTAATCAAGTTCATATTTTAAAAAGAGTTCAATTTTGTAGAAAGAAAAACATATGTGTAGATAATTTAATGAAAGAAACTTTGTGAATCATTTCTTTATTACTACGTTATTCCTAGTTTACTAGCAAATTTTAATAGTATTGGACTATATACAGATATGATTGAATACTAAAAAGAAAAAAAAAATCTACCAAGATATTCCAGTGTTATCACTCTGGGTTATAATTTTTTAGAGTAATTACAAAGATGTGTTTTTACTATAACAAATTATATTTTGGTGCCTATAAACTTTTGAAAAGATGTGAGAAGATACTACATATTCTATAGAAGTTATGCACCTTTACATATAAAAATACATATAAATAATATACCATTAAAATGATATCTATAGATGTATACATGTATTTTATATATATATATATGCACATATGTCTGTATATGGTATATGGTATACTAGGCAGAGATGTTTTTACATTGTATTTTCATGTAACTGAAACTTATATTGCTGAAGATTTCCTTTCCTTTTCATAGACAGAAGTTTTATAACCTAACATGAGACATCTGTCACAGAGAAAGAGAGTTCCATAAATTTTAGCTTGGCTACTCACCTCCACCTTGAATTTAGGAAACACATTTTGATGATTCATATATATAGCATAAAGGTATCATTGACAATAAAATGACTTCAGGCTATATAAACCCATAAATAAAGGGAAATCAAACCTTTCATACAAGTAATCCATGCAAGAAATCATTTTGTAAATTTGAAGACACCTATCCTATATTGGCATGATGGTTACAAGTCCCTAAAAAGAAAAAATACATAAGTTTGCACTTTACATTTTTTAACACATTCAGAGTTCCCCTTCCCTTCCTTCCAAGACACATGTTTTGGAGTTTTATGGTGCCCAGCATTAATTTTCTTCCAGTTCCTTGCTTTCTGAAACATGCCCAATAAGAAGCTATTAATCAGTTAGTGGAATCAATCATTTGTTTTCCTCAATTAACCATATTGACTAGAACAGCGATTCTCAGTCCTTAATGTGCATATAAATCACCTGGGGATTTTATTAAACTGTGGAATGAATCGGATTCAATAGGTCCGAGCGAAGACTGACATTTCTAACAAGCTTTCAGTTGCTTATGCAGCTGGGCAGTCGACACACGAGGCTTATCAAGGCTCCAGAATCCTTAGTCATAGGTATTTATTGCTGTTCACTCTCACACATAGGCATTCAACAAACATGTACTGAACATGAACTCTGAACCAGCCATTGTGCCCTCCAAAGAGTAAATTTAAGGGCAAGCAGGCTTTCAAATTTCTTTTTGCTTTATATTTGGCTTATTACAATTCCATTTTGGGAAATAGGGTGCAAAATGCCCCAGGGAAAAATGTGAATGGGGAATACTGGCTAGACTTGCTTGAGAGTAATTAATTCCCTCATTTAGGTTAATTTTTTGCTAAGCACCATTTAAATCCTGGGGGCCACCATCCTCATAAGTTTTACTAAAGGGAATGTCTTATATTCTCCCCAATAACTGTAAAAATGCAACCTGGCAGTTCAGTTATGAGGATCAACCAAAGGTTCATTTTCTTCATCCCTTCAACTTTTTCAACTCTTTTCCTAAGTAGGAAAACCCCATGGAAAGAAGATAGTTTTTGAAATCAGGCACGTTTGGGTTTAGATACAACATATTCTGCTTACTTGTGTGATCCTAGGCAATTTACTTCAATTCTCTGAGCCTCTGTTTTCTTACCTGTAAACATGGGTTAATAAAAATTATCTTACATTCATTTAAAACATACTTCTTGAACACCTCCGATGTACTGGGCACTGTTCTAATTCTTGGGATGGGAGAATGAACAAATGAACATAGACTTCTTCCTCATGTGTCCACGGGGTGGAAATAATGCTTATAAATAGGATCTGACCATCAAAAATGGTAGTAATTAGCATTCCTTAGTAGCTTTCAACTCCTTGGTGTTTTCCAGTTAACTCCTAGGTAAGTATTGGGTTGGCCAAAAAGTTCGTTCGGGTTTTTGGTACCAGCTTCTGCAAAAACCCGAATGAACTTTTTGGCCAAACCAATAGAACTGCCATTTTCACAAACTTTCATAGCAGTTCTCACTTACTCATGCTTACTATATAAGCCAGGCATGGTTCTAAGTGCTTTACGTATCTATCCACACTCATTTAACCCTATGAGGCAGGTTGTTATTTTCATTTTACAAGGATAAGAACAGCAATGCTTAGAAAGGAAATTAAAGAATTTACCAAGACCATGAGCTGGTAAATAGAGCTGGGATCTGAATTCACATAGTTTGGCTTCAGAGACAAGGTCTTAACCACAACATCTTGGAGTAATAAAGTTAGAACCATTCTAAATAAGTCCCCAAATTTTCAGTTCATGTATTAAAACTGCCCATACCGAACTGTATGTTAGCTAGGTTTAGTATGCCCTCTGGTGGAAAACCAAAGAAGGAAAGACAAGGAATGTGAAGTGCAACAGGAAGAGACAGGAACAAGTTCACTGACATTCTGGGCTCTAGAAAAGTTCGCAAGCTCATGAAAATGGCTGGAAAATCTACCAGGAAGAAGGCATAAGAATACTGAGCAAGACTAAATAGTCAACACGACGTAGCTGCCTCACACACTGGCTACACACGGCAGAGTCCCTACAGGGGCAGCTGTGCGAAGGAATCTTGTAAAATCTCAAAGAATGAATATCAGAATTACAGTTTTTACGAGAAATCATTGTAATTAAAACAAGTATTTGCCAGAACATCAAAAAAACATGATCATGTAGCTATTGTACACTGCCTTCTCAGGAAGGAATTGAGAGCAGGCAATGTGGTATTCCCTTCTGGAGTGCTAGAATTTTCAGGATTCATGAACTCCTGGGACGTGCCTTCCTAAGGCCCGAAGGGCTGATTCTGTGCTCCGTAACCTCACCTCCCAAGCAAAAGCTGGTGTAAAATAAAACATTATTTCTTTGCTTCTCAGACTATACACTCAAGTGGTTAAAGGCAGTAGATCTTAAATGTAAGCTGGCTGGTGGACCTTGAAGACTGCACAGCATTTTGTATGAAGTCACCAACACTGATACTTTTCCTGTGCTCAGGCAGCTGAGGAGGGGAGGGAAGTACTGCGTCCTCTTATGCTTCTCTTCACTCTTCCTCTCAGTCCCAGCAAGATAAGCACCTTTGTTCCATGGAGGCCAGGAGCCCCTCAGGAAGACTCTTACTGCTGGTAAGAAACAGTCACTGTCAACTACAGGCTCTTTGGCTGAGGGTTGCCCTCTCCGCTCCGTATTCGCGTCTCTCAGGGAGATGGCAGTGACATTACAGACGGCTGTGCATTCATCTTCGGAGAATCTAGGACTTGATGTGCACGTTAATTTATCTACGGAGAAAGAACATGACCTATTTTGCCCTGGGACTAGAAAATCGATCCTTCAGTTGACTGATGGACCGGCATTACTGTTTCTACTCTTTATCTTCCTACAATCCATCTTCCACTCATTTTAGTGCTTCTAGCGCATCCTCTGGAATGAGAAAACTCATCCTTAAAAGTATAAAGTATTTTTTAGAATTTTTACTTAAAATTTTAAAAAAATACTTTTACTTTAAAAAAAAATCGTACTAGTCCTTAAAAATAACTACGTAACTGTGTTCTGAAGTTCAGTCAACAATATACATGTTGTTTTGGGTTGTCACAATCTCTAATATCACTTCAGAGTTTCCTTTTCTGCCACCCTATTCTGAAGGCTTTAAAAAATAATTTTCTACGGACTTTTCCTAGCTCTTGGCATGAAATAGAAACGGATTTTTCTGTCATGTGAAGAAAATAGGTGATGAGCATTGCTTTTCTTCACAGTAGTAAAGGAACTTCGGAGGACATCAGTGTTTCCATGCTGAATTCACACAGTCATTTGCTTGTGTACCTCTCTCTCAGCACTTACTACTTTCCCAGAAACCATATAAGCTCCTTGACCAATCCATCTCTGAATCAATCACAGGACATAGTAGAAATTTTGCACATTTGAAAAAGGGAAAGAGGAGGGAACAAGAAAAGAGGTCATTCTTATCACCATCAAGATTATTTTCAATATTTCCTTTGTTCTGAGCCTCTTGTTAGAAGTCATTTTTCCTTCCATTCTATTATCATATTTTGTTTACTTCATATTTATTTCATTTTGCTTTCTATTACGGTTAATTTAGTATTTCTTTTTCTCTTTCTCTCTACCCCCTAGACTTTTTCAACTGGATTTCTTATCTGAGCCATAGAATACAGAAAATTATTTGAGTGATTATTTTCTTAATTTCTTCAAGGAAGGCTCTTAACTGGTACCATTCTATATGCCTAAAAGAAATGTTAATTTATTATATATAATAGATGCCTTAGGTCATTAAAGCTCAGTTCTTTCCTGCAACCCTGGCTGGGAAAGGCTACGCATTTGACATCACCCACAGTACTGCACTGTACTCCATTACAATAAGTGTTTTTTTAATAAACAAATAAATGAATGAATGTAAACTTCTAAGTGTGAGTCATTTGAAGTTTCATTCAGTTCATGCTTTAACAAAGTTATTTTCTAGTAAGGTTACTTTCTTTGCTCATCTGCTGAGGACGAAAAACCTTTTAAATTCTCAAGAGTTAAGAACATAGGTAATGGAAAATTTAACATGAGATTTTTCTAACCTTATCAAAATGATAGAATTATTTAGGAAGGGGCTTGTTTATTTAGACTATCATAAACATCCAGATATTTCTAAGCATTCGTATTTTGGCCATAATAAAAAAATTACAACATATACATTTATTTACTAGGTATCAGATACTGCATTAACACTTTACCTATATTTTCTCACTTAATTGTTATGTTAATAATATCAAGTAGGTGTTATTACCTTCTCTTTATAAATATGAAAACTGAAGCTCATAGAGGTTAAAAACTTGCTCAATGTTAAATAGTAAGTGGAAGAGTTAGGATTCCAAACCAGAAATGTCTGACGGTACAAAATGTCTGCTCTTTCCATTTTGGGACACTACTACCCCACGGATGATTTAGACAAATAAAAATTCAGGTTTATCTAATATATGACTATGTACCTGCTTCTGTTAATGGGTTGAGTTATCTTTTGAATATTGGCAACATGGAAAGAATTATATTAATGAAATGCAGTGGATGTTTAACCATAAGTGCTTAAAAAAAGAAAGGGGATGGTTTCCTTCCCCTTCCCTTTCATCCTAATGACCCACCACTTCTTTTCACTAACTTTGTCTATTTTATAATCCTTTTGAAACCAAATGATAAAGTGTAGCTGGACATTCTCATCTATGTCCAATATATAAAATGATATTGGACCAAAAAATAAGCCCTCATAACCCAAACAAAAAAGGCATTAGCAAAACAGTATTTTACAAACCTCAAATTATAGGTTCTCTATGGCCCTCAAAGCTCAGGAAGAAAGCAAAGCCTTATTCCTGAGGAAAGGGAGTAGAGAAGAATTTGTAAAGGGTCACAGCAGTTTCCGCCACTAATGTGGAGGCAAAGCCCAAGTTCAGTTCCACCCATTGACTCCCAGAGATGTCAGCCTGAATCCACACAGTCAGTTCTTTCATTCATTTCTTCCACAGTTATTTAGTAAGCATTTTCTGGGTGATGGGGAGATAGGACCTGGCCTGCGCTGGTAAGAGCAGTTACCTGTTAGTTTGGGAGTGAGGATGGGCAGAGGTCAGATAAGGAGCAAGTGCTGCAAAACCGTGAGTGTTGGGGGCTCGGAGAAAAAGCATCCAAGTCTATTTAGGTGACCTCTAGTCCTTCCTTTTCTAGCAAATACCTCTTATCTCTATACCTAGAATAAACTTATTTTTAGAAAATATGGTAGATCTTGGTACTAGGGTACTAGAGTGTGACATGTTTAGGTTATGAGGCCAGAAAAGTTTCTTCTGTTATTGTTTGTTGTGTGATATTAGACCAAGGCTGTCCAATAGAAACATAATGCCAGCTGCATATGTAATTTAGCATTTTCTAGTTGCCACACTAAAAATAATGAAAAGAAACAGGTAAAATTAATTTTTGTAATATCTTATTTAACCAAGTATATCCACTATATCATTATTTCAACGAGTAGTCAATATAAAAAGTATACATGAGATTTTGCTTCTCTTCATTCCAAGTCTTCAATATCTGGGGTGTATTTTACATTTACAGCACATCTCTGTTTGGATTTGAATGAGCCTCATGCTGCTACTGCATTGGACCGTGCAGATCTCAACTTTGAATATAAACATGGATAAAAATGTTGAAGATAAGCAAGGCTTCTGTTCTTAATACCCGAGACCAAAATGTAAATAGTTTATATTTACCTATCCTAGCTAAACACTATGTTGTGGGCTTTGTGTTATAATCTGACAGTACAAATTGAATGGAAAAGCAGTAATATTGTTTCATCCTTTTTTATATTAAATTTCAGGTGAATGAACAAATTCAAAAGTATGGTGTTATAAGAGCACCATCTTGTGGCATTGTGCTGTTTATATTGTTGAAACAGAATTTGGGGAAAAGAGAACAATGCCAAGCAATCAGGATAAGATTATGATATTAAGAAATTAAATTTCTTAAATTTTAAGTAATAGTGGAGGAACGACCATTGTCCTCTCTCGTCTGCAATCTTTCGGGCAGACCCTCGAGTTGTATGAATCGGGCTTAACAAACTTCCCAGCTAGATAGAGGACATGGAAATGCTAAACTCTGGGAGTCAGATAACACTCCAGCATGAACCTTGGTAAAGGCAAGCAAGGCTTTAGTGCTAATATGTGAATACAGTATTTACTCCAGTGAAATATGACAAGGAGAACGCTCACAAAAGACCAATGCATATGAACACATTGAGATTTTAGCAGAAACCCTAGATTATAATCTCCACCATCATAAGCGATGACAGATCTACTACGGAGCTGCCAAACCTGAACTTTCTTCATTAAAGGCCTCAGTGAAGTAGCATTTGCCACTAAATGGTCACTTCAACGAATCAGAAATACCAGTTGGTCCCAGCACCGTGTTAGGGGGGCCAGGAGTGAATCTGAGAAGTCAGACTGCTCACTGGCTTGACCAGAGAAGCCACGTAAAGGAAGTCATTTTGGAGACTAGCTCCCAGTAGAGACCACGTGTGACCAGGTTCAGCTCAAGTGCCCTTCTGAATGTAGCCATGTGTTCTTGTCACAACTTGAACCACCTAAGGAATCTTTTGACATAAAATTTATTTAGATTCAATCCATAAGACATATAGGGTCTCCCTGGATGCCAGAATACAAACAAAGAAGTTTTAGGAAGCTTTAAGCCAGTACTATGATTTTCTGTAAAAAAAAATGAATCATTAAAAAAAAAATACCATATGTATCACAGTCACCATGAAAATGGTAACATCTGTAAGTTACTCATTATACTCCTTCTGTAGCAGGCTTAAAATAGTCCATTTTGGTGATCATACTAGTCCCAAACCTATTTTGGTCTGGGAGTATGTGTTCTTTATTCAGGGACATTCTACACAGATGCAAGATGGCTTAGCCTCCTGTACTTAACGTTAGTGTTGATTCCAGGCCGAGAAATTATACATCTCAGAGTCCTGGGGAAGACTTGACCGTCTTAATATTAATTAGTGTAGCTAAGTGAAGGGTGTGAGGAAGGACTTCTGTTCATCTTTCTCTTGTCCGAGGCTCCTAGAAAGGTGTGCCCACTTTGTATGAGTTGTCTATTATTGCATAAGGAATCTTCCTCAAACTCTGGGGCTTAAAACAAAAAACAGTTATGACCTGGGGTGGGCGCAGGAGTTTGGGAGCAGCTTAGTTGGGTGACTCAGTTTGTACTCAGGATGTTGACAGGGACTAAAGTCTGAAGGCTGGGCTGGAGCCGGAGGACCTGCTTTCAAGACTCACCGACTTGGCAATTGGGAGGAAGCCATTTGGCACTTTACAGAGACCTCAGTTCCCCACAGTGTGGGCCTTTCTATAAGCTGCTCACAATGGACTTTGTCCCAGTGGGTGATGAGAGAGAGAAAGGGAGGCAGAAATCACCATGTCTTTTATAACCTAGTCTTGGAAGTGACACGCCATCACTTCTGCTGTATTCTATTAGTCACGTAGACCAAACCTGAGGCAGCGTAGAAGGAGATTACACACAGTTGTAAATACCAAGAGGTTGGGATCATTGGGGGATATTTTAAAGGCTATTCTATTCAACATTTTGCTGGAGGTTTAAGACAGTAATAATATGGCAAGAAAAAGAAATAAAAGGCATATAGACTGTAATGGAAGAAATAAAACTGTCTTTACTTTCAAAGACACAGATCATCTACACAGAAAATCCGATAACTAATTGAGTTTGGCAAGGTTGTAAGCTACAAGTTCAATCAATTACATTTCAATATATTAACAATAAATAATCAAAAATTGAAATTAAAGACACCATTTACAATAGCATGAAAATATAAAACATTTAGGAATAAATCTGACACAAGATGTGCAAGACATGACGATTAAAAGACAAAACATCGCTAAGAGAAATTTTAAAAGATGTAAATAAATGGAAGAACTACTGTGTACACAGGTTGGAAAACTCAGTGTTGTCAAGATGACAATTCTCTCCTCCTAACCTAATCCAATAGATTAATAGGTTCATTGCAATCTCAATCAAAATCCCATTATGTATTTTTGTAGAAATTGACAAGTTAATTATAAAGTTTATGTAGAAATGCAAAGGACCTACGACAACTTAGAAAATATTTTTTTTTGAAATAAAAGAAAAAAGGACTGTCACTACTTCATTTTAAGACTTATAAAGCTAGTTATCAAGGCAGTGCAGTTTTGGAGTTCGAGAGACAAATAGGTAAATTAACCAGAATAGAGTCCTGAAATAGTCCCTCATGTTTATGTAAAATTGATTTTTGACCAAGATGAAAGGTCGTTTCAGTAAAGAAAGGATATGTCAACAAATGATGCTGGAACAAGCGGACACTCATTTCAATCAATACCTCCCACTATGTTCCAAATGTAAACTGCAACTGGATCATAGACCTAAATGTTAAATTTAAAACTATAAAGCTTCTAGAAGAAAACATAGGAGAAACATATATATGCTCTTAGGTTAGGCAAATTTCTGAGATGTAACACCAAAAGCATGATGTATTAAAGACAAATAATTGATAGTTTATACTTGATCAAAAATAAAAACTCTTCCAAAGACAATAGGAAAATGAAAGACAAGACACACCCTGATAAAGCACTTGTACTCAGAGTATATACTCTCATATATCAATAACACACACTCCCACACACAAATCATTTGCTAGACTCTTGACCAAAGAAAATGTATGATGGCAAATAACAATGCCAAACATCATAAGTCATTAGGGAGATGTAAATTAAAACCATGACATACTGCTACATACATATTAAAATGGCTAAAATTAAAGACAGACTATACCAAGTGCTGCTGACCACGTGAAATAAATGGGATGCTCATACACTGCTGGTGAGAATGTAAAATGGTACAGCCACTTTGGAAACATTTTGTTATTTTCACTGACCATATAATCCAAAAATTCCACTACTAGATATTTACCAAGAGAAATGAAAGAAAACCACTTGCAAAGACTCATATACAAATGATTACAGCACCTTCATTTCTAATAGCAAAAAACTGCAAAAAATCCAAATGTCCAACTACCAGGATGAACACACATATAAACAAACTGGTATATCCAATAGTATATTGCTTATTAAGAAACAGGGATGAACTACTGGTACACACAAAATGGATGAATCTCAAAGTAATGTTCTTTGAAAGTAGACAAATAACATAATTATTTCATTTATACAAAATTCTAGGAAAGGCAAACTAATCTACAGTGACAGATCAGTGATTGCCTGGGGACTAACAGGAGGGATTACAAATAAGCAGGAAAAACTTGGTGGATGATGGTAATATTCATTACCTTCGTTCCAGCGATAATGATGGCTTCATGCACGCATATGTCAAAACATCAAATTATACACTTTAATATTTTTGTCTGTCAATTTTACATCAACAAACCTTAAGCAAACCTGTGTTAATTTTATTGGAGGTTCTACTCCATTAGACAAAAGACACACCCACAAACCCATTTGAGATAAATCCTCTACCTTAGGTTTCTGCTGAGATCAAGGGCAAAGCCCTTAAGCTTCTGTGAGGCCCTACTGAGAGGATCTGTGTGGCCCACCTTTAAGTCTATGCCTCTGGTAGATCTGAATTAAAACTCTTTAATTCCTCCATATCCATAATTAAAACCAAAATATATTCAACTTCAGAATTAAGGAATAAAAAAAAAAAAGTCCTTATCCTGGGCTCTTATTAGCACAAATGCTCTGATTGCAGTCAAAGACAACATTTTATTCTACATACCGTTTTTAATCTTTCTAGTATAGTTTTATATATTTCTTTTGTGGCTGTTTAAGCCATACAGTTTAACTGGTTTAGTGATGAATGAATTAATACACCAGTATTCCTCAAAGAGTGTTTTATGGTCTTCCTGTATTGAACCATCCTGAGATGCTTATTTCAAGACCCAACTACACAACTACTAGGATACTAGTGGGGAGAAAACTGGAATAGAGCCTGAAACAGAGCCCAGTAATCTCACAAGGTCCTCAGATAAGGAGACAAAGATCCACTCAATGCCTTCACACATACCAGGCAGTGTCCTACAGCTTCTTACTTCAGCTGTTTCTAGGATTAAAATGTTTAAATAAAAGACTCACATTATTTATTAAGCTTGTAACACTTTTATTCATAACAGGAAAAAAATTTATGTACATGTATATACAAAAGAGACATTTATTTTCTTACTCTGGCACATAAAAAATACAGATATATTTACATATGTACAAAATATTAAAACATACAAACCTTACGAATAATGAAAAGCAAGATTTCACAAAAGATACTTTTTTGGGAAATACACACACTGAAAAAGAGGTTCAAGAAAGGTGACAAAACATTTAAATTAACAGACACCAGAAGATGATATTTCAATAGGTATTATTAATTTGGTAAAGCAAATAAAATGTCTCAAATGCTAATGGATGGTAAAGAAGATTTACATTTAAGATTGTCCAGGTAAAATTACATGGTCCTCCTTTACCATAAAATTGAGACAATTTTATTTCATCTCTGAATCACAATCATCAGAAAAACAGTTTTTCTTAAAATACTTAAATTTTCTGATTTATATTGAGAATTTTGAATTTTTTCACATTAAATTGTAAAATATTTTAAGAGTTTGTGTATCCTCTCTTCTCACTGGGGGAAAAAAATCCCATGTACTACACTGATTTCAACATAAAATTGAACATCACAGTACATTTATTTTTTATTTTTTTAAGTTAAAACCTAACATTTTCTAACTAACCTTCAAGATCACTTACAACTAACTGATTTATTAAGAGATCACAGTCGTCGTAAATTCTTCTTGCTTTTCTTAGTACCAGGCAAAGGACCCATTTTAAAACTGGCTTTTAGGGGCTTGCCATTTGAACAGTCTTCAGTGGTATGATAATTACACAGGCACCTTGTGCAATAATCAAATCCACAGCCTTCTCGTTTACAGGTTGCCCGTTGTAAATAACAATCGTATTTTGCAGGTGAATTACAGCGAATACAGGCTTTGAGGCTCTCGTTCTTTTTCAAAGTTCTGGCAACCTAGAAAGAAGAAAATCCATAAACAAATTTTAGTAAGGACTGAATGTAATTTAGGTAGTCAAAACAAGGGCACCTCTGTGCCTTCCCCAATACACGTATAAAGCACTAATGTCACAACTCCCGCCTTTAAGGAGCTTACTGTTCAACGGGTGAGAAACCACTGTCAACTGATCCAGTGGCTATTTCCTAATGCTACAAACATGCTCTTATTCATAAATGCTACTCACACATCAATGCAGAACTTAAATGTCACCTTTTCTGTGAATTCTTCCTGGAGTCACTCAGGAGATGGTTGCTCTTTCACCTCTAGTTCTACTTTTTTAAAAACACCTATTACATTATATGGCATTTATCTTTATATAGCTATGAAGGTTACCATGTTTCCATATCTATGCGGTGCCTGATAAAATTGACTTCTTGCTTAGCTCTCTTCCTCAGTTATTAAAGGCAGTAATTGTGAAACGCAGTACTTAACAGTTTTATAAAAAAACCTTCAAAATCAAGGTTTTTCCTTATTCTCTTAGTGTTTCCAAATTAGATCTCAACAACACTGAACTGTCATAAACAATGCCAAATGATATCTATTATTTTCGGCATAGAAAGACATCTCTGTGTACTTCCCTAATTTGATTAGTTGAGTTATAAATGGTTTTCTTACTCTAAATCCTTTTAACAATAAATGTCCCATATGTTTCTAATTTATTAATAAACAAAAAATTACCTCAGAGAATTCACTGTGTCGACTGTAAGTAGAACCTTTCTGATCACCAGGATCAGGTAACTTGGTTCGAGCGTCTTTTTTGGGGAGAGTCTGGGTGGCTGACTTTTGCACGGATACTAATGGGGTTCTGAATAAAACATACTCTCTGGTTGAAGCGTGTGGTGAAAACTTAATGTTCTTTTCCTAATTAAAAAAAAAAGGTTTTAATAGGATTAAAAAAATATTCTCCTATATTCTCAACAAGCAGGAATTTTTATTATGTTTGTACATGTTGTACATGTAAAAGGGACAAATGAGAATGTAAAGGATTTATTCCTGTATCCAAATTACCTGCATGTGCTTAAACACAGCCACCCACAACTATTCACACATTTAAAGCCTAACAACCAAGCTGTTGAGCGAAACTGTAAATCAGAAATTGTGAGAAAGCGCTTTACACTCTTAGTATGTAGCATCTAATACATGATTTATAAAGCACTACCACCAGAACAAAAGGTCATTCTCCCCACCCACCAGTAGATGGCAACAGTCACTGTTTAAGTGTCCCCTCAGTGCTATGAATGGATTCAAAACAATCTTTTGGAGTAGAAAAGTTTCCATTAACACCAGCTTATACCTAAAGAAACTGAACTTGGAGAAGTTAAGCAATGCTTGTCTAAAGCTACACAGCTAGTAAGCAGCAGCACCAAAATTTGGACCTAAGTCTGCCAACTCCTAGGCCTGAAATTTTAATCATGTGTCGATCTTGATTCTCAGAAACATCTCCAAAGTTACTAAGTATTTGGTAAAGTAAATGAATTCCTTTCCTGCATTAAGAATCTTCAATATGTAGATAATTACTGTTTGTTAACAGCTAAACTACAAATGGCAACCAAGATTAGCTATATGGTCAACTCTCAATGAGATCTGAGTAGTTTTCCCTTTATCTTCGGACATTTCCTTTCATGGAGAACCCAAGAAATAAATGACTGGGGTGGGATCCCATCCCCTTTATCTTTGAATTATTTTAATGAGTTACGAATGTAAAGGATTTCCAGATCATCTGTTATCCTTGCTATTTCCCCCTACGATTTCAAAGGTAAAGAGCACTAGCTGTTATATTTTAAAATTAAAGCAACTGCAAAAGACTTACGGTAATTCTTTGTATTGCTTTATTGTACAATTGCAATGCCCCCTTATCATCTTCTAGAATCTTCTTCCAAGTTGTGCTCACTTTAGACACACTGGAAAAGTAAATGATTATAAAGGAAACAATTAAAGCACCACAAAGAGCTAAGATGACTATATTACAGAAACATTAACAGTGCAAAAAAGAAATTTCTATTAGCAGTGCTTCTTAAACTCGGCTATACATTAGAATTGCCTGAGGCATGCACTTAAGATTTAAGGATGGCCCATGCCTACTAGTCACTTGGGTTTAATTGATCTAAAATGGGGGCCAGGGCGCTGTATTTTTTTAAAAGCTCACCATCAAGTAATTCTAAGTGGATCCAGGCTTAAGAACCACTACACTTCGTACTTCACTTTTTCACAATATCCACAAATATCAAATAAGACGCCCCATTGTATATATGGCACCATCTTGGTTATTTATTAACATTAGACAAATTTCAAACAACTTGAGGACATACTGCTATTAGTAGAAATCAATTTAAAAAATCCATTTTGCTAACAAAAATGTTGTGAGGTTGATTATCCCTCAAGAAGCTAGCCAATAATAAAAATCAATCCTTACTTATGTCTGTTTTGCTTCACCTATATTTCATGGACCAGTGTAAAGTAACACAAAGAGTACCTCTAAAAAATTTCTCAAAAAGCCAAAAATGAACCCAGTTGAGCTGGAAGCAATCTAATCCAATAGTCTGGATAATCATCTTAATTCTCAGTTACCTCATCCTAACAGGTTTTCTTTGGTGGAATGCGAAAGGGTGGTCAGTATAAGGTTTCTAAGAAATAGTAATAATCAGACCCATTTGTGGGTTTCTGTATTTTCATCACTCTCAAATTTGAAAACGGCCTAAAAAGAACAGAAATTATTTCATACTTTCAAGTGTGACAAAAATCATAATGCCTATTGGACCTGTACACCAGACCTAGGCTCTTGTTTTATAGATAAGACTAAAAGATGGAGCTTACGTATGAACAATTTCAGAACCAAAAGGAACAAAGATCCCAATCTCACAGAAATAGTTTTCTAATAGCATAAATATGAAATTTGAAATAACTGGATTAAATGCATACTTTAAAAATTATCTTTCTTTCCTCCTAGTGACACATAAGTAGTAAAATACCAGCAACCAGACAAAAGTCATCACTTCAATTAAAAACAGTGCAAGACTACCCTACTATGTCTTTGCATGAGCTGGTGGTACTGAGCCATCTAACAAAATGTTCATGGATTATATTAACAAACACAAAGCAACAATACTTACTTGATTAAGTCCATATCACTGAGCTGTGTCAAAATATTTGCTAAGAGATGTCTGAGTCCCCTTCGAAAGAGTTCACTGAGAATATCTACACAGTCTAGGCCCATTTTCCTGCCAATTATATTCTGTAGTCTAAAATTTCCACTGGATATAAATTCCTTCAGCTTCTCCCAATCTATTTTAGGATTTCGTTTACAATTTTTTTTTAATGTTGAACAAACCACTTTTTCAAAATGAAGAGCCGGCAGCAAGTTTTTGTTGGGATATTGGTCTGGGCTTTGCGTCCGTAGCAGGCAAGATTGTGGACTGTCACTGAAATTTTCCACCAGGGGAAGGCTACTGTCTTCATGTTCACTGAGGCCACTTTGCTGGGAAAATGAAGAGTAGCCACTGTCTTCATAAGGTCCACTGGTCTCTAGTTCTTCTATGTCGTTCGAACTATTAAGTGTTTGCTGTACATGTAGATTTTCCTTATTATGCAAGGGCTTGCTCTCAGTTTCAAGTTCTACAATCCTGGGGCTCACGATCGGTGACCCAATATCTGATAACCTTTCATAGTCTTTAATGAAGTCTTTATAAGAACCTTCCAAATTCGCAGTAGTGTAGGAACCTTGTCTTCTATTGTCATCAGGCTTTACCGGTTTAATTCCAGAATGAACATGGTTATAGTTAAAATCACACTTCATTTTGACAGAGACAGTGGAACTTTCTTCTTTACAACCTACAAAAAGAACATAACATATTTACTTCCTAATGGCAAAATTTCCACATATCCCTACTTCTAAATTTGGGATATAGAGACTTAATTACTTTGCATTCTCTCAGCACTGTGTACTGCCTATGTAGCTGTGAAATTATCCAAGTTTAATATGAGAAAACATTACTAAAACCTTATAAAAGTATACACATATATATTCTTGAGGGGGTACCTTCAGTACAGACTGCTTTTAAATCTGTATAACTCTACCATCTGACTTTTAGAGTCATATCTGGGTAGAAAGTAGTGACAAAAGGGACTATTTAATAAATATCTGTGCTTATGGAACAAATAAGGAAATGTGATACACCAAGAGCGGGGTCTGAGATAAGAAATATCCTTATAGAAATCAAATACTTCTAGAGAAATATGGTTAAGACAATGGAGGAGGGGAATGTCAAAATAGTTTTGATAAAAGTAGCAAAAAAATTTGTATATTTAAATGTTAGTTTAGCAATTATTATAAGCCTTACAATAATGAATCAAGAAATCTATAGGTAGCTTGGAGAAAGGACTGAAAAGGCAATAAATTTAATCATTTGAAAGTTAACCATACTACTGAGTTTTTGGGCCAGATAATTTTGCTGGGGGCTGTCCTGTGCACTGTAGGATGTTTAGCAACTTTTAGCCATTTGATGCCATTAGCAGCCACTACTCCCCAGTCAGGGCAATAAAAAATGTCTCCAGTAACCACTTACTGGAGTGTGGGGAAGCCAGCAGAAGCCAAATTTCCCCCATTCCTTAGGTGAGAACCACTGCTTTAAAGGATGATTAGGATTTCTGCCAGGTAGTAGAGACTGGGAAGGAATGGGTTCAAGGAAACTGCTTAGCATTTCTGAAGGCAGAGTATATGGATGGTATGTGCTTCTAATGTACTCCCCCATCTACTATACCCCCTGCAAACCAACCACAGGTAGGTAAAAATTTACCCTATAAGTAAATGTAGGTACAGCATCTGTTCATATTAATTTTACTGTTTTTACTTAGAATCTCTAAGTACTAAAGGACACCTTGATAGCAAGTAACCTTGTAGGTAGAGACTCTCTTAATTAGGTTTAAACTAAGAGTTCAGGGGCATAAAAGTAAATAAACCCCCAATTAACCCTAACTCTAGAACAAATTATTCTGAGTGGTTCTCTTCTACTCAGAAGAGTAAAAAATTCCAAGAGATTTTTATTTTTGCCTCACGTAAAGAATTAAGTATGATTTACTCAAGACTACATTTTATCTAAGAGGATAAAAAAGAAGCCACCAACAAAGACACACCTTTTACTTTGTTTAGTTGCCTAAAGGGAAGAAGCCTGAAACTGTATTTCAGAAACTCAAAATTCTTTTCAAAAGCATTCTTCCTCTGTTGTCTTTAGAACTTAGTTACTGCGAGACTATCCTATAGAACCCCTTTCATTCAACATTGTTCTTTGGATACGGACAGTTCTTTAAATTTAGAGCTAATAATGATTCAACTTCCTTATTAAGTGTTTAGAAGTTAATTTCCAGTGTGTTTCCAAACACTTGATTCTCACAACCTTTCGAGGTAGAATGGAGAGGCATTATTATTTACAGTTAAGAACACTGCAGCTTATCTAAGTAACTTGCCTAAGATTTGACAGGTAGTTAAGAGGGACAGATTATTCTTCTTCACTGTAAATTCACTGTTCCTTCCACTATCTCACCTGGGAAGTAAGATAAAGAGCATTAAAAAAAAAAAGCATAAAAGTATAAACTTATGGACTTTGGGTTATAATTTAATACTACGTTATTTACATTGTTGCTCAAATTGCTCCAGCTTTTGCCATTCTAAGTTCATGTTCATTTGACATTCCTTACTTTTTGGCACTAAACAAGATGCTCCAGGCTCATCTTGTATTTTTCCTGTTCCAGCCAGAAAATCTATTATTTCTCCAAGGAACTTTGGTTCCTTTCATTGGTTCCAAAATCTGGATGCTGGTTGTAGATTTAGAGTGTGAAGTTTATACTGCAAAATAAACTGAATACCATCTTTTATTTAAAAAAGGAAGCTGAAAGACTGTAAAAAGCTAATTCCATGTCTTTTAACTAGTTCAGTGCTTCCCCATGACCAAGCCAAATGCCCCTAAACAATCTGGGAAATATAACTGAGCTGATATTATCCTGGAAGGAAAAAAAAGTATCACATGGTTCTGTGACCTCTTGACTCAGATAGGTGAGGGGTAAGTCTAGTTCTGCCACTTCATTCATTTATCTAATGCCTCTTTAGTGACAGGGTGTGGAGTAGAAAAGAAACTAGTCATGCAAGATCTTTTGGAGGTGAAATCCTGACATCTAAAAGCCTTGTGAAAAACCAGACAGAGGTGGACCCTGGAAGGACAAGTGTTGAGCTTTCAAGGAAGAGGAAGGCCTGCAGGGCTGTGACTTAGTGAGCTAGGGGAAGAACTGATTGAAAATGAAAGTTGGAGAGGTACAGAATGCTCTATAGGATTCTTAGGGTAGACTGGCCTTTATTTAGTGTGTAAAAAAGAGCCTTTGAGGGGTTCTAAGTAGAGACATTTGGTTTACATTAAAAAAAAAAAAAAAAAAAAAGATTGGCAACTGTGGAAAATGGATTGTAGGAAGATTCAAGTGAAAGCAGGGGGGCTAGTTGGAGGTGCCTATCACAGGAGTTCAGAGAGTTGGGTACCTGAAACTAGGATGGCCGCAGCGGAAATAAAGATAACTGGATAGATCTGAGATCTTTTTAGAAGGGTAAAGTCAACAGAGGTTGGGGATGTACTGTATTAGATGTGGATGATGAGGGAAAGGGGAGTAAAGAATACCCTGGGGTTTAAATCTTGAGCATCTCAGGTACAAAAAACAAACAAACAAAAAACTGAGCAAGCTTCCTCATTTATAAAATGCAGGTAAGAAAACCAACCAAACTGGATTAAATGTATGGAAGAGTCCCTGTCACTTATAGTTTAATAAATAGAACTTATTTTCACCATATTATTTTTGTAAGCCAAATCCGTTCATATTCTTTATACTGTAAATCACAAACATTTTAAAAGTAGCAAAATGCATTCTACACAGATCTATGCATTTCAGATTACTATATACTTTCCCTAGGAATCATACCCGACTTCAAATGAAAATCCTTGCTCAGCCTTTTGACTAGTTGTGACTAATGTGACCTAGAACATTGAATTAGTCTTTCAGTTTCTTTAAAATGGAAATACTAATGTCAACTCTACAGAGTTGATAACATTCTTAACACCTCTTAGTTACCCACTCGACAATCCAATCACGAGGAAGTGGTATGATAGTTAACTGCACAAAGTTTGACCTTCCATTTAACCTTCCAGTGTAGGTGTGACACGTCATATTACAACAGTTAAAAAGATTACAGTGCTTGGAATTAAAAATCTCTACTATCCCAATGCTAAATAATCGAGTTCTACAATCTCCAATACCTATAAGACAACCAGCATGTGCCCAACACTAATGAGGCACGGCTATTCCTTAAAAATTTAAGAGAGCCCCAAGGCCTGCCGCCATCAACTGCAAACCAGCCATAATCCCCGAGAGAAAATTTTAGAAAAGCCTACTTTCAGAAGTAATGGAAGGCAATAGATTTTTAATTTCATTTCCTCAAATTTGTAAATATGGAAAAAAAAATCCAGGGACCAGCAAACACTCCCGTGAGGGGCAAGGCAGTAAAGACAACTGGAATTAAGCAACCAAAAAAATCCCTTCCTGGAGCCACCAAGCTTCAGAATTTCAGAGGGGCTCAAGATTCAGGGTTTTCTAGAAACAGACTTAACCTGTTAAAACATTTTTTGAGTTTTCTACATTCCTTCTCTAAAGAAAGGGGCACTTTTCAGTGATGACCAAATATACAATATCAAGGTGCTGATTTCTAAAATTCTTGGCCATTTCTGAGGTAAAACGAATGCATCTGGATCTCTTTTGGGAGAAGCAACAAAGAGGATAAAAAGTCAGCGTTTATCTGAGTGCCTCCCATCGCACCCAAGAGCTGGAATAAAAGACTGGCTCGTCAGGAGCGCGGGGGAAAAAGAGAACTGATGCTTCACTTCTCAAATCTGCTTCCCAAATTCTTCAAGACCGTCTCAGTTTGGACAAATTCAGGGTTCTGTATTAAAAAGTGCCTTTCTTCCTCCCTCCTTCTGACTCCAGGCCTTGAGACTGAGTCACTGGGTAAAGGGAAAAAAGGAGAAACTGAACATTTTTGGTTGGACGTCCCAGCAGAGCCTGGCCCGATGAGGGGGGCCCTGCATTTGGCGGGATTGGGGCGGCGGGGACCCTGGAAATCCCGAGGGGTCGGAGGGGTGGCCCTCAGGGCGCGGGCCGGCGGAGGAGGCGGGAGATAACAGCGAGCACGATCTCCCGCGCCCGCCAGGAAGGCTGAGGTGACGAAAACCGGGGGGAACTGACTTCCGACCCGGGGGTGCGGGGCACACGGGGAAACGGGGCACAGAAGCGGGGGTCGGGCCCCCGGCCGGACGCTGCGGGCCGCCGGCTCGCGGGCCCTGTCAGAGCCGCAGCCCCGGGGTGGGGGAGGGGAAGGAGGGGCGTCTGGCGCCCGGGCCGGCGGGGTGGAGGTCGGTGGCCCCGCGCGAGGAGAGAGGGCCACCGGGGAGGCCGCGACCCGCACCTCCTCGGGAGCCGGCGCCCAGCTACGCGTGCACGGTGGGACCCGGGCCCGCCGTCCCGCCTCGGCACCTCTGCTTCCCCTCCCCGGACCCCTGCCTTCTCCATCCCGGAACCCGGGACCCGCCACCGCCGGCCGCCCGAGGCCCAGCGACGAGCCCCACGGCCGGACTCGGGAGCGCGTCGGGCCCGGGGCGCTGTCCCCCGTCTCCCCCGCCCCCCACTGGGCACCCCTCCTGGAAGGCGCACCCCGCTCGCACTCTCTCCTTTCACCCACCGTCCGAGGGGCGAGGGCGTCCGGCGGCTGTCAGGACGCTGTAGCTGCAGCGGCAGGAATCGGAGGGCGGCCGTGGGGAGCAGCTGCAGGGGCACCGGCTCATGCCAGGGCAAGTGGGGTCCGCCTCAGGTGAGGGAGCTGCGCCCGCGACAGAGAAACGGGCCACCCGCTTCTCAGAGCTCTAGCTTCTAAAAGGCGCCAGCTGGTACTTTTAAAATCTTTGAATTTGGTGCCCAAATCCGCACGGCCCAATGGGGCGCGCCGCTCGCACGCGCGCTCCAATGGGAAGGCGGCGGGAGGGGGTGCCCTCACCCACGCCCAATTGGAGGCTGCCGAGGCGGGGCCGAGCCGCCAGGCCCAACCTCCTTCTTCCCCGGAGGCTCCGCGCGTCCGGAAAGATGCTGAGGCCGGGGGCGGGACCTCGGAGCGCAGGGAGGCCACTGCCGGGCCGCACGTGGAGGGAGCCTACCACGCATGCGCGCTCCCGCCACGCTTCCCTTCGCCGCCTGGGGAACGGGCCTCCTGCGGGTCCTAATTTCATCCTGAAGGCAGCTCCGGCTTCTGTCTGAAGATCTCCGATGGGTAGAAAGGGTGGCCGACTTTCTCCGGTCATCTCACAAGCTGGAGTTTGGTGAGTGGCGACTGTGGTCGTCCGGGAATGCAGACTTTCCGGAAGAGGAGCCCTCCCCCAGCCCTACTTAGCCCGCCTCTCTAGGATTTAGGCGCGCTCCTCTCTCCTCCTAGTTTCGCCCCACCCCCGGCTCGGCGCTTTCGCGCAGGCGCTTGTGGCGGGCGGTGGCTGTGGTGTTGGCGGGTTGGCGCTTGCGCGCTGGGGTCCCCCGCGTTTCTGTTTGGGGGGCGGAGAGCGTGGGGCCGCGGTGGGTGGGGCCGCGTCTCTCCCGGCACGTGGAGCTGGTCCCGCTGCCGTGGTGGTGGGAGACCTGGGCCCGTATCTCCCTGGAGCCTTCCGGAGGGAGTGAGGCTGGGACAGTCACTTCTTGTAAGCGTGTTTGTTTTTATTTTCAACCACTGTTCCCCAGCCACCACTGCTTTGTCACGGACGTTTAGCTTATTAAATTTATATCTACTGTACTCGCCGGGGTTTCGTTTCTTTTCAAGGGCCATGCGCACACAGTAGTCCTTGCTCTAGAATGAATGAATCAATCAATCATCCTGCCCTGGGAGTTCCCATTCCCACACCCTGGGACCGAAGGCTCCTGGCCATGATTTTCTAGTGATGGAGGAAACGGAGGAAGTATTAATTAAGTCTTCTATGACAAGTTGTACCGTATAATTTGTCATGCTGAACTTTTCACTCTTTGAATGTGTGCTTTAAGTGGTGACATTGCAGTCCCCCGACTCAGCTTTTGGTCACAACACAGTGAAGCTACAGGAGGTAAGCTCCCCAAAGTCGGAATCCCTGTCTTTTGCAGTTTTCCCTCTTACCTTTGCTTTTCTGCAGCCTCGGGGAGAGTTAATAGTTGGCTTGTGGTAAGCGCTCAAATTGTTGTCAAGTCCTACGTGAAGCAGGGCCGGGATCAGGATGAATCATGCAAGTGCTGAGTGGATCCTGTCTTTAGGTAAACATTTTTTTTTCTTTTTTTGTAATGGAGTATTTTGCATTTTTTAAAAAGGAATTCCTTTATTTTTATTTTATTTATTTATTTATTTATTTATTTATTATTTTTGGCTGTGTTGGGTTTTCGTTTCTGTGGGAGGGCTTTCTCTAGTTGCAGCGAGTGGGGGCCACCCTTCATCGAGGTGCGCGGGCCTCTCACTATCGCGGCCTCACCCGTTGCGGAGCACAGGCTCCAGACGCGCAGGCTCAGTAGTTGTGGCTCACGGGCCTAGTTGCTCCGGGGCATGTGGGATCTTCCCAGACCAGGGCTTGAACCCGTGTCCCCTGCATTGGCAGGCAGATTCTCAACCACTGCGCCACCAGGGAAGCCCCTAGGTAAAATTTTTGATAGTTCATGTTTTTTTGTGTTAATTTTTATTTTTCAGAATGTTGCATTAAATTAGTATTTTTCTGGGTTGCTGAAATTTTTGGCATCCGCTTAAATTTTTGCACCTGAGTCACGTCTCTCACCTGGCCCTGGTGCTAGGTCCTGGAGACATAGGGTTGAAAAGACAAAAAGTCCTGTTCTTCAGGGAGTTTAGTTTCTAATGCGAAAGAAATTGGCAATTAACAATTTCACTGAATGAAAGAGGAATATAAAACAACATAAGGGGGTAGAGAATGGGCAGTAGGGGCAGGGTTAAGGACTTTGGGTGGTCAGGAAGGTTTCTGAGGCTTTGGACCAAGATCGGAATGCTGAGCTGGCAATGCAGAGATCTGCATAGTAAAGAGACTGAAGGCGCATAGCCTGTTCCAGGGCTAGAAGGAAGTCTAGAGCCTACAGAGCAAAAGACTGTAGGAGGTGAGGTCAGATAGGTAGAAGCCAGATCCTGTAGGACTTGGTTAACTGTTGGAGGAACGTTAGCAAGGGAGTGATTTGTTGAATGAATATTAAAGCTATGGTAGCTTTTCTATCTACTAGGCACTTTGTAATATTAGCCTTTAATTCTCCCAGTAACCTTAGGGTTTTCATTTTCTGATTGTGCTTAAAAGTGTGAGTTCATTCCCACAGAACCACCAGTCTTGGGATAAGTCCATGTACTTTCCTCTTTCCTCTGTGTTATACTGAGGAGTAATAATATTTGTGGGAGGCCTGATTGCTTATAAGTACGTTTTCATATTACTTTCCCATTTGACCTCAGAGATCATCTTTATTCACCTCTTTTATTTTTAGATGCAAATATGTGAAATTTGAGGGGAGGAGGGTTCTCATTAAATTAATTACCTTTGAATCTTAACCACAGCTTAAAAGGTATACTGCAGAAGTTATTTTTAAAATTTATTTTCAGAAAAAGGCTAAGATATTGGAAAAATTAAAATTACTATCATAATATAAGGTAATATAAAGAGTGAAGCATGTTTTATTGCATGCTGGAATAGTTTGTTAGAGTCTTTTTCTTTAGGCTTATTAAGTTACTTAATATTGATTTTAACTGTTAGAGCTTTAATTATGTTGAAATATTATTCTTAACTGAGAGTTAACTTTTTCAGTAGGTTCATGAGCACCTGTTAGTTTCATTTTTAGTGAGAAATTTAGAAAGGGCTATTCTGAATTTTACTAGATGTCAGCAGATGCATGTACCTCTTTTTTTCTACAAATCAGTATCAATCAGAATTGTTGAGTTTTTAGGTGCAAAATGAAGTGCAGAGAGAATTGCCCTTATTCTCACCAAATCCTTATTGCAGATCTACAGCATGCAAGACATCCTGGAATGTCTGGAAATAATTGGGACGTGGTACCTGCCCCTTTGCTTCCTATCTGGGCCTGCCACCTAATAGATGTAGATGCTCAGTAAATAATCTGTGAATAAAAAGCATCATGAGTACAGGGGGGAGGAGATAAGGTGTACAGAATACAGCTGTGAACACTGGATGGGTCAAATACGTCTAGATACCGTGGGAATTTTTACAGAACAGCGGGGTCACTGCTGTATGCCAGGATAAGAGATTACTCTGTAGGACAGGGTTTCTCAGCCTCAGCACTACTGACATTTTGGGCCAGATAATTCTTTGCTGTGGAGGCTATGCTGCGCATTGTAGGGTGTGTAGCAGCAGCCTTAACCTCTAACTCCCCCCGCCCCCCCCCCAAGTTGTGATAACTGTCTCCAAACATAGCGACATACCCCCTGGGGAGTGAGGTTGCCTCTAGATGTGAACCTTTGCTGTTGGGGATGTCTTTTAAGGGAATGGGGAGGAGAGTGGCCCTCCCTGGCATAGGAACGAAACGGGGGCAAGCTTAAGTGCAGGAGGATTTATCAAGAAAAATTACTTTGATGTGACGTAAAGGGGTGGTGTGTAAAGTGGGCTAATATGAAAGGATGCTGGGTAGGGATATGGATGTGCTGTGTGCGTACTTCAGAGTTGGAGTTTTATTTGGGAGGCAGTGGGAACCTATTAAGTTGTTGAGTAGAAGAGTGACAAGATCAGAGCCTTGCATTTAAGGAAGATGAATCTGGCAGTTATGTATGTGTGACCTGAATTAGAGTTAGGATGCAGGGGACTATTAAAGTAGTCCGGGAGAAGCGATTGTGGACCATAGTGGTGGTAACCGCATCAGTGAAGTTTAGGGTATTTAGGAGAGTAGGCGTTAGCAGTAAACTGCATATGAGGAAGAGGAATTGAAGATGACTACAATTTAAGTTTGAGAGAGGGAGAATGGTAGTGCCGTGAAAGAAACTGAGATCACACAACGGGAAACGGGTTATAGAGGAATATGACGTTTCATTTTAGACATAGTGATTATCTATTTTATACATCTTTAAAATTTCCATTCTGGCTGAATGAGTCTTGATTAACTGATGTTGTAGGCCGTTTTGAAATGAAGTTCAGTTTTGGTTCTTCCTGAACAATACACCAGATTTCTAGACAAATAATTTTAGATCTAACTGCCTTTTAGACATCTTTTTAGTGCCATGAAGTTAGGTGTTGAAGAGACAAGAATGAAGAAAAGTTTTGTCCATTAATGAAATGATATGAAAGGGTTAATAATACATTCCATTTCCTGAGCACCCTTTCCCTTTTCCTTAAGCACAGAAACCTGAGATAGGAGTAACCCAGTGAGTTTATTGCCTTGCCATAAATGTTTTCATACTGTTGTGTAAAGTGCTGTGGAATACTAATGAAGAGCAGTTAATTCTGCATAGGTGCAAAGGTTCCCTTTGGGTTGGACTTGAAATCTGTGGAGGTAATTATGTGTTTTAGGCAGAGAGGGCAGGGAAAGCAAAGGCAGGTGGGAGCGACAATGGGTGCTTTATAATTCAGGTAGCTGTGTAGATGCAGTTTGTGCAACAGCTACAAAGTTCTAAGGCCCTTAACATGTTAGACGGAGGGTTCTAGTAAGCTTCACGCCAAAATTCTGTTGCTCTACTCTTACCTTTTCCTGGGTTCCAGGAATTTCATTTGATCATATAGGAATAACTAATTTAGATTAGTGAGTGAAGTGGAAGCCAATGTCAGTTCACAGACCAGAATTTGTCAATTACTCCACAGGTGTTCATAAGGCACATAGTGATACATATCTTAAAGTTATATTGTTAAAATGACCAAAGTATTATGATAATTTTTTTCTAACCAACTGTGATGTTCTAATGGGCAGGAAGTTTGAAAATTGATCGAAGGTTCTTTCCCACCTCCATTAGTACAGCTCTCACACTTTCCTGTGGTGCAGAGAGGGAGGGAGTGGAGAGGGATGGGGACAGAATGAGTAGACTTGGCTCTCCCTTGTTCACAGAATGAAATACAACATTCGAGACCTTTCATTATCTCAGTGCAACTTTTCCAATTACTACCTGTTAGAGGAGGTAAAGAGAAATTGAATAACAGTATATTGTAATATTTAATAACCTGTAGCTATGTCCCTTTCATTCAAAAAGGATACCAGAAGACCCAAGGGGAAAGTGGTAAATCTGGGAGACACAGGCTTGCATTGGGCCATGTGCTCAGTGACGATGACCGCTGAATGACTGCTGAATGAACGCGTCTTGCTGTATTCTTGAGTCGCTTAGGTCACTAAAAGGGGCATTCATCAGCTGTTCCTGGGAAGGCAGAACAGAATGGCCTTCATGAGCAGAACATTACAGGGGAGACGGATACTCTTCAAATTAAAATTCTCTGATGTATTTGTTAACCTTTGGCCAGCTTAAATTCTTAACTGTCTTTAATGGTTTTTCTACACCTCCCTTTTAGAGCAATAAGGTGAGAAATTATCAATATAAAATTACTCTGAAATTTAGCACATGCTGGGGCTTTAAAGGAAATTTGGCCAATAAATGTTGACTTAAAGAGGAAACAATTGCCTGACAATAATGTAGTTTTGAATTTATGTAGTACATGTTTATAAAAATTAAGACTACTGTTGACTCAAACACGTATGAAAAAATGTGCAATTTTGAGTTAACTAAATGTCTCCTAATACTTTTTAACATTTCAATCATATAACCTTAATAGTGAAATCACTCTCTCTTGAAATCCTACCTTGTTGTAACTACCATAAATTTGACATTTATTCATTATCCACTAGGTAGAGCTCTTCGTAATTGTAGTCCTTAGTTTACCTCATGTTTTCAAAATATTCTCGAGCCAGCATTTCTAGCGTTTCTCACTTTTTTATGGGGTAACTGACATGTCCTGTTTCTTTTCCGTTTTTGTAGTTAAACAGCTTGAATTTATGATTGCTTTTTGCAGTGAAGCACACACCATGGGAGAACCATGGGGGGGCGTCTGTTTATCAAGCATACTACTTTATTTGCTGTTGCTCTCAACACCAAGAGGTCTTTTACCAGCTGTGCAGCCTCAAGCAGACATTCCTGTGCTCTCCTTCCCTCCCAGGCTCAATTCTCTGAAGTCAGCCTTATCAGAAAAGAGCTAATCATAACCAGGATTGCCAGGGAAAAAAGAACAACTTCTTTTACATCTTATGATAGAAAAAAGACTATACTGATTTAGCTTTAAGCTCACTTTCAACAAATTCTTATTTCACAAGGGTGAAGTCATTTTTTAGCAAATCTAATACATCTTAGCATATCAGAGCATTCAGGCTGGCTTACTTAAGTGTATATTTTAATGACAAAAATGCCAAGTCACAGGAAAGGGAAGGACTGTGCAAAACTAACCTAGTCTTAAGCTCTCAACTTCCAGTTTGCAGGAACTACTGTGACTTGAGGAACAAATGACGGGACCCAGAATAGTCTCGCCTTCTCAAATGAAAATTCATTGCAGTGTCATGAAAAAAAAGGGGCAGCGGTTGGCAGGACTGTTCTACAATAAGGGAAATTTAAGCAATATAATCACAAATTCCCATCTGTGATTCTTAATTGGATCCTGGTTTGAGGAGGCCAGTTAAAACATTTCGGGGAGAACTGGGGAAAACTTGAAATGGGTGTTTGAAGATGTTAGGGCATTACTGTGAATTTTGTTAGGTGTGATGATAGTATATGATTAAGTAGAACAGTGTCATTTTTTTTTTTAAATACAAGCTGAAATATTTAAGGGTGAAGTGTAACATATTTACAACTTCTAACACCAAGCAAATAATGAAAACATAAGTTACTGAAACTAAGCAATGAGTATGGTTGTGCCAGTTACCGATGTATTGCCTTACTCTGGACCTATGAACATTTCTCCTTTGCCAGCTGGTACCATGTTAAGCTTTGTCAGTAGGGGAGGTGGACAGACAGTGGAGGAAGGGGCTTTTTTTCTTGTTTCTGTTTCTACGCACAGCTGCCAGGGGTGCTCTTAGACACTGATGGTTAATTTTATGTGTCAAGTTGGCTGGGCCACAGGGTGCCTAGGCTTCTAGTCAACATTACTCTCCAACGGGCTTGACTCTCCACCTGGAGGGAAGGGAAGCCCTTTCCAAGGGTATTCTTTCCTTGGGTACTCTCTCTCAGCCCTAGAGTAGTAATCTTTTATCTCCTAATAGCTAATCCCATCATTGGTTAAGAATTTTTTTATATCAAAATTATCCCTGTTCAAATTAAAGGTATGGTTTCTGTCTCTTGACTAGAACCTTGACTAATAACAATAATTACTGTCATATTTCTACTGTTTTATGTTTGGAGTTTTCCTTAAGAGTTAAACCAAATTTCTGATCATTCATTAAATATTTTACATAAATCAAAGGACTCTTTTCCTTTCTTATAAGTAAGAGTTCAAAATGTACAACCAGAGTCATGATTATATTGTAATACATTTTACTAATAAATTGAGAGACAATGCATATAAATTACCTATGTATTAAAAACATGTTACTCCCAACTGTGTTAACTCATGTGTTTCAAGAGAATACTGGTATGTACACAATGTGACTTGCCATAATAGAATTTTCATAAGCTATACAAGTCTTTAATAACAAATCAACTTAAACTTTGTTGGAAATAATTTCTACTAAAGATTCATAATTAGCATAATCCTTCAATGACTGTACAAGTTCATCCAGCAGATACTCTCCTTGCATAAAAGTTTCAAGATCATGAAGTGACTTGTTTATTCTGTGATCTGTGACCCGGTTCTGTGGAAAATTGTATGTTCTTATTTTCTCTGACCTTCCTTTAGTGCCAATCTATATATTAAAAAAAAAAAAGATATGAAATACAGTTAAATTCAGGGCAACTAAACCTACAAATTTAACTTACCTGGAGATTAAGCTCTTGGTTTATAATTTACAACAATGTTAAGCAAGTTTTAAACATTCTGAATCCTCAAATAACATGGGAACTTGACAGAGAAAAAAGAATATAGGCTTTAAAGTCAGACAGATTAGTACTTGAATTTTGAATCCTCTCTCTGCCATTTAATACTTTATGACTTCAGGTAATTTATTTCAACTCTAAACTTTAGCTTTCCCCATTTGTAAAATACAGGCAATACCTACTGCACAGTGATGGTGCGTGCATACATACAGCCTGGCACACAGTTGATCATCAAATGCTAGCTAAACATATATAACCTCTGTGAATTAATCAGGTTATCGTCAGTGATGACAAAGTTATAATAAGGAGTTAATAGAAGGCGTCTGTAATTATAAAGTCAAATGCCAAACAGGAAGTAAGTTCAGTTTCCTTTGCAACTTTCTTCCATAATTTTCAAAGGATTCAAAATGAATGTGAATTCCATATATCTTTTTAAAATAACTTTGGTGAATGAGAAAGACACCTTTGAATATAAAAAAACGGGGCAGAGGTGTAAGATTGCTATAAAACAAGTATAGCCCTTGGTTGAGCTACTTGAATTGTACTCTAATTTCGACAAATACATTGAAATGATTTTAACACATACAAAAACTTGTTTATCTAAAAATATTTTTATCCTTTAGAGGCATTTTTAAGAATTCAGTTTTACCTGAATCTTTCTAGCATTGTATCGTTTACTTGTTTCTTCTTCTACACGCAGGCTGTATAGTTTTGCACGTAACTTTTTCATAGCCATCTCTCTATTTTTCAGTTGAGATCTCTCTTGTTGGCATTCGGAAACAACACCTGAATAGTGTTATGAGAATTAAAGAGTTTTAATAGAAGAATCTTCTTCATTTATTATCAAGGAATACTCCTTTGCCTTCTCATTCTTTTTCTTCTTCCTTTATAAAGGGAAAAAATAGGACTCTAATATAAAAAAGGAAGACTGTAAACTTAACAAATAACTTTTACAGTTATTGGAAAACTGAAAATTTGAGTTATAGCTCAAAGTATTTCCATATTGAAGGCATACATACTAAACAATAAGCATTAGTCATTTAAAATGGATTATTTTCTGGTACCTTCAGCTAGGCACCATAATTTTTTTTAAAGTAGTAACTACTCATTATAGAAACTGAATTATAAAAGTTAATCTTATTACCAGAGTTAGTCACTATTGATATTTTTGAGTATTTCCATTTTTTTTTTCTATTCCTGTTTATATAATATGTATTACATAAGACATCATCTTCAAGTTTAACGTGAGGATTTCCTCATATTAAAAAAGAAGAAAATGAACCCAGCACTCCCATCAGCCACTCCCAGTCAACAGGAATTATGACTGAGGTCATTTACAGTAGGCGATTCTTGTATCCTTTCTAGACAACGGAGCTCTGTTAACCATATGCTCTTTATCACGTGTAAATCAACGGTAAAAACACATTTAATAATAGTGTATTGTACACTAATAGTATTTTGAAGGCTTAAGGAATATTGAGTTATAGCTCCATTGCCTTACTATCCAGAATTAAGACAGAACCCCTGGATGTCTGCAGATGGACTTAATGGAAAGAAGCCCCTGAAATTACCTGCAAAACTCTGCATATAAGCATGTTTTTCTGGGTAGCAGGTCCAAGCTTTCATTTTCTCAAAGGAATCCATCTCCTCCTCCCTCCAAAAAACGGTAAGAACTAGTGATTTAGACCATTTTTTGATAAAGAAGAACCCATGATATTACTTCATTGTGAGGATTTTTTTTAATTAATGATATAGTCACTAACATGGAAATTACCTGGGCTTAGATCCCTCCCTCCTTCTGGCTTTGTAATTATCCTGCAGAGTTTCAGCTAAGGATTCAAGATAAATCAAGTATTAAATAACAACTATATTCCTCTGATAACTGAGGATCTGTTTCAGTGGAAAATTAATCAAGTCATTCAGAATTCGATTTCTTTCTTCATTGTTTTATGTTGAAGAAATAAGTACATACCTGTTGGGAGATGAACTATCCGGACAGCACTGTCTGTGGTATTTACGTGCTGCCCCCCAGCTCCACTGGCTCGCTTAGTATCAATCCTCAAATCTTTAGGATTAATCACCAGATTAATCTATATGTAAGAGAAAAGTTGGGATTTAAAAATTACATGTATGATCTGTTCCAAGGGAAGATCTATTTATAAATATAAATACATGTCATGTATAGAATTTATATAAGGTTTAGAAGATTTAATTTTAAGAACAGAAAGTAGTTGGAAGGATACCATTTTTTAAACTTTTCTTATTGGAAAAGTGCATTATCAAAACATAATGTAAAACAAAAACAAACCCTCCCTAATCCTCAAAAAGTGGACTTCTCTGTAATTACCCTCTTCTTACCAATAGCAGAACTCAGCTACTAATAGAAATGTGACTATAATAGCTAAAATGATTTGAGTGCAAAAAGACTTTAGCAGAGGGGAAAAAAAATGACACTAGCTTAAGAACTATAGGAAGGTTTTATTTTTAATTTTAAATAAAGGAGGACTTAAACATATTTAGAGGCAGAGGAGAGACAAACGGAAATGTCAAAGGCCAAGAAGTCAAGGGTATAGACTCAATTCATAGATACACTGGGATCTGACATCAGGACAATGCTCTGTCCTGCGAGTCACCATCCAAAGCACTGTATTTAAAAAGCTCTTTCAGGAACCATTACAGCCCAGTCTGTGCGCTGTCCACAACCGCAGGAGCAGGAATCCTATCGTTCACAGGCCCTCCATGTCTCCCTGTGTGGCTCCCTCTTACCGCTGCTGGAAGAATGAAATGAGACGACATACGGCCTCAGTCTTCAGTCTCCACCTCTGTCTGAAAACTCCTTACATCTCCAAGATGCTTAAGCCAAAGTGACTATATCTAGGTGTGGCTCCTGCCATCTATCCCACTTCACTCTCTCCCTGAACTGTTCTGTTCCTCATCTAGGCTTCACACAAAACTTAGACCTGAAGAAAGGAACTCCATTAACCCTATTAGAAACCCTCAAACTTCCTTCTCAAATCATTCATACTCCATTCTGAAAAACAAGTTATATATTTCCTATCACTTTTCAGCAGAAGGGATATAAGCAAAATAGAACTTCCCAACTAAGCTACCTTAAAAATATTATACAGTCTGAGAATTTATCTGTGAAAATAAAGTATACTCATTATGAACACTAGCAATATATTTCCATTTTAATATGATTGGGTTATAAAGTAGCAATTCTGTTAAGTAATAGTTATCCTTTGTCAAAACAGGATTCTCGCTATTAATGTTCTAGGAACAAGTCACACAAAGCAGAAGTCTTTATAAAGGTAATCACTCTTGAACTCTATTTAATATTGTTTCTCCTGTACATGGTCTCAAAATATCTACTTGAAGCTTAGTGGTGGAGAAAAAAATAATAAATAGGCAATGTAAGATTAGATCACTTATATATCCTTAATCCTTACCATCTACTGTTAAAATCATCCTTTTTGGATTGTGAGAATGTATTTGTAAAAACAACTCAAAATACATGATGCAAACGAGACACTCAATTCAGTAAAGTGAGTGTTACTCTGGGGGCAAGGCACTGTGCTGGTCCCAGGATTCCAAGGAGAGGGGCCTGTGGTGCCTCACCTCAGTGGGTTGGGGTAAGATGGCCACAGTCATGGTGCTGGTGTGGATGCGGCCTTGCTTCTCTGTCTTGGGCACTCTCTGTACTCTGTGCACACCTCCTTCAAATTTCATGTGCTTATAGGCTTCTGAACCCCCAATGCTGGCAGATGCATGTCTAAGGCCACCTTGAAAACATTGGGAAAAGGGAATTATTTTATTTTTCCTACCATTTATAAACAACTGACCATCACTTCTACCATCTTGAAATATATTTAAAAGCGCTACAAAATAATATAAGCATACTGATTATAAAACATACTGAAAACCTTTAACAAGTCTATGATATTCACTTAATATCTTTATTTCATATAATTATTAAACATAAAGCATTTATGGTGTTAACTGTTCAGTAACACCTCTAAAGGACCACTTTTAAAAGACTATTAGTCATTCAGTGGTTAGTACTGAATGACTAACCTTTTATAGGCCATATCAAAATTGGTATATTTGCATTCAAAATTATTAAGTAAATGATAAGCATAAAACTACTTAAGCATCCTTACAAATAAATTATAAAGCCTAGTCAGATCTTTCCAACCCTCTCCTAAAATATATGTAGATAGATAAATTAAGTCTATACTTTTTGCAAAACAGTTTACTGACCTATTTCACTTGGGAAATATTCCAGGGTTTCAAAATGCCATCTTCTAAATGCAGCATACTTCTGATACATATCAAATATCTCTGCAGTGAACAACATCGCCTCCTGACCGCCAACTCCTGCAGTTACCTCCAGGATCAAATCATTTTCATCCGTTTCTTCTGAGGGAACCAAAAGTAAGATAATCTGCAAATACAAAAATATCACCCCTCCTTTAATTAAGATTTAAAACTTAAAAAAAACCTCAGTGATTAGATGTAGGATTTTAAATATTTAATTTACTTAAAGTTTCCCTAAGCAAATAATTTAATATTGCTGATTACTGTTCAATTATCTTGCCAATTAGAACCATATAATGCATAATTTCCAAAAATATTAATGTTATAACTACATTATAAATGCTATATATGGCTCAGCTAAAACTTACAGGTGTTTTTATTTCTTTTTGGTGTTCATGTATACATATCTGTTCTCTACTCAGTTAATAATTAAGTGCTTGCTGTGAGTAGTACACTATATTGTGCACAGCATACAAAAGAAGATTCTAGCTCTATCCCTGGAAATTTATAGCCTAGTATGGCAGGAAAAAAACACTCAAATTGCATTTGTATTTTTTCTAAGCCTCTTTAACATGGAATAGAAACTTGCAATTTTGGAACTGGAGAGGCCTTTAGAGAAGATCTGGTCCAATTACCTCGTTTTACAAGTAAAAGAAAAAGATTAACAGAAGTGAGAAGACTCGCGTTAGTTACTGCCCCAGCAGACACAAGAACTCAGATCCTTGTGCCTAAATCAGTCTTCACTACAATTCTGTGTTTCACACTTCAGTATGTACTAATTAAGGAGATATAGAAAAAAGACTTCTTAGATGAGGTGAATTAAAAAAAAGCTGCCAACATTTATTGGTTCTTTAACATTGACAGGCGCTCTGCTAAGCACTCTACGTACTTTAATTCTTTTTTTTTTTTTTTTTTTTTTCGTACTTTAATTCTTAAAACATCCTGGGCAGCTTCTATTAACAGCTCCACCTTAAGAAGTGAAAACAAAGTTTAACGAAGTTTCACTCTAGTTGCCCAATATCCTACAACTGGAAAGTGGAAGAGCTAGAATTTGAACCCGAGTCTACCTGAGTTCTGAAGTATCACCTTGTGTTGATCAGGAGCTATACTTGCTTTCCTACTTTTCCATCTCTCTAGCCTGTGCCAATAGAATGTGACCACTCAAATCTTGAACTAACATGATAGAATTTACATCTGTTAATTACTAGCCAATGAACAGAAACCATTAATACGTATGTCCTTCTACGTCACAAAAAATTTAGAAAATGGGTAGAAGGCAAGCTACATGAAACTTTTCACTCTATAGTGGAAGTTTTCTCCTAGACTGGTGGTGGGGACATTAATTTTTGGTAATTTTCTACACCTGGATAAAGAGAATCTCTAAATGAAGCACCTCCTTTCCAGGATCCTTCCTCACCTTATCATGTTCTTTCACTTATATTTCCAGAGGTAACTGCTGTAAACCTTTAAGCTGTGCTTTACAGAAGTAATGAAGGGTGGATCTAATTTCATGATCCTTCGTCTAACTCCATATGTTCTGCAGTTCTCCTAGATATAAAGCCAAAGCAATGCAATTCCATTTTAAAAATCCCAAGGGCCTTTTCTAAGCTGGCACTGTAATAGTGTCAGAGACACAAAGGTAAAGAAATATTCCTGCTTCCTCCTGCCATCGCTCCATAACCTCTTCTTCTCATCGTCCATCCCCATCCTCACCCCTCTTAAAAAAACAAAAGAAGGAAAATATACTACCAACATTTCTCTGCCTTTCTGGCAAATCCTATTAATGTGACAGTCATCCTTCTTTCAGAGTTCTATCAATATAATCCTTTTCGTATGATAAAAAATAGGGCCATGGGGAGTATGCTTTTTCCTTCTTTAAAAACCAGTTTATAATCATAAATACTAGCAAGCTGCTTAGTTCTCAACTTGCTTTTATAAACTTCTAATAAAATACATTAGAAGTAATAGCATGCACGGATGCTTTATTCCTTGCACAAATACCATACCTGATGCTTCAGTTGAGCTATTTCTTTTTGACATGAAGTTATTTCACTCTCTGCAAGTTTCCTTAAGTCTTCATTTTCATCTAAGAAAAAAAGGCAGCAGGTTAAGTTTTCCTTAATTAGTATTAAATTGCTAACAGAATTCAAGGTAATAGTTTTATTGTTAATTGTAGCTTAAGGGAAAAATAACAATTACCCTGTCCTTTTAATAACTGTTATTAATTTAAAGCATTTTATGCATTAGTTTTCAAAAGCATGTAGTTTAAAAAAAAATTTTTTTTTAAAAAGTTTTTCCTGATGACCAAAGTATATGTTCAAAATAAAAAGAATCTCTATAGAAAAATATAAAGAAGCTACAAAACTTTTCTATAATTCTGCCTCCCCAAAATATTCATATTAACAAATATACTTTTAGTTTTCCAGTTCAGACTCTACAATAACAAATGAATACACTGAGCTAGTTAGAAAGACCGGAAGGGGAACAGAAGGTACCACCAGTTAGACCAAAACTGAGTTAAAAAGTAGGAAGTTATTTATTGTCTTATTAGTAAATGCTTCATTAATATAAAAGTGTCCACCTAAATAAACATTTAGACCCGGCCTAATATTGACAGAATATTTACATGAAGCAGTCTTCTCTCTCAGGCTTTACCTAATTCTTATTTCATCTTGCAGTTTTCATTTTTACCTTACAAAATATACCTCCTCATTCCTCTATCCTGTGGACAACATGCAGCCTATAGAAAGGAGAGAGGGGGAAATTTTCTTGGCTATTACAATTTGCTGTCTCTGTTGGAAGAACAAACTCTTATCAGCTGGAATGCTTATTCATTTATTAACAGCCAATTATGCTGGGAGCTGGGGATAATATGTTAAGACCTGCCCTCAAGGCAGGATTTTAGATCATTTTACTTTCTTTATATTATTCTAGGGGAGAAAAACTCACAAAAAATAACCTAAAACATTATGTGATTAAATACTAAAATAACAGCATGCTGAAGGATTTTTTGTTTGTTTTGGGGATGGGTAGAAAAAGGAAAGAATTAAGGAGAGAGAATGATAACAGCAAAACTGAGATAGGCGAATATAGGGTGTGTTGGTGGAATGGCAGGGAATTATTTTGGCAAGAATTTGGTGAAATGTAAAATGTGCTTAATTAGAAAAAGGAAAAATGAATTCTAGCCCTAGTTCAACCACCAAGGTTCTCTTAGGGCAACACACCCAACTTCTGAGTCTCAGTAATCTCAAGAATAAAATGAAAGATCTGAGCTGGATGATCTCTAAGGGGCCTTTCAGCTCTGAAATGCAGTGTTCTGGTAAGGCTAAGGAGACTGTAGAAGTAATCTAATTTAAATACTACATTTTATTTAATCCAGTATACCCAAAACACTACCAATTTCAACATGTAATCAATATAAAAATACTATATATTTTTTAATATTAAGGCTTTGTGGCTGCTACTTGGACTTTAAGCTTGGCTTAAGGAATGAAACCGATTTAATTTTTCCTAAAGGATACTATGGCTCAACTAGACAATTGCATTAGTCTCCTATTTTCCATGGCATCTTCAGTCCTATTCCAGGCTGCTTCTAAACTGCCACCAATCAAGATTCCTAAGCAAGAAAGCTATTCCTGTCATTCACTCCTAATCTGAAAGCGTCTGCTGGTTGGCTTCTGCCAACAGGATGAAATCAAACTTTGTAGGTTAGTACTTGAGCTCCCTTACAAAATGGTTCCAACCTCCCGCTCCCCATAACCTCCCCTTCCTTGGTTAACATAGAGTTCAGTGATTGAGAGCATGAGATTTGGGGTCAGTCCTATCCAAGCTCCATTCCTTACAAGCGGTGTCACCCAAGCTGAGTTATTTTATCTTTATGTCTCAGGTTCCCCTTCTGTTGAATGAGGCTAATAGAACCTACTTCATAATTTATTACGTGAATTGTATGAGTTATTAGATAAAGGAAGCTAAGCAAAGCCTGGAGTATGGCCAAGGATCAATAAAGGTTAAATTATTATTAAATCATCTAAGGGTGGGTCTTCATCCCTGTACAAGTCTTTCCCAACAAGTTCTCCTTGCTCTCCTAAGTCTTTATTGATATATATTTTTACTTATCTGTATTATAATTAATTTTCTTGCCCCCAATAGATTGTGACCCTCTCTCGAGCCTTTCCAAAGTGTGGGCCACAGACCAGCAACTAGGCATCCCCAGAAGCTTGTGTAAATACAGAAACATAGGCCCCATCCAGATTCGCATGGACATGAATCACTTGGGAAATCTGTTAAAACCGCATGTTTCTAGGTCTCAGATTCCGAGCCTGGGTTTACTTAGCACGAACCTCTCCTGTCACTTTTGCGGGTGGTCCCTGTACCACACTTAGAAACACTGCTCTCGAGCCCATAACAGGAATAGTGCCTTATTTGTCTTTGGCGAGCTAATCTCCTGCTATTAAATACGCAAACAATAAAGGTCAACTTAAGTTTTGTAAAAGGGCGCAGAGCACTGTCAAGGGAGCCCAAGGAGAGGATGGGACCAGAACTCACATAATGATGCCTTGACCTCTGATGCAATCAAAAAGGGCTGCAACCGAGTAAAGACTTCAGACTCGGAGAGAGTGTGAACATCTGAGCAGCGGCTTAGTGGCAAGGGCAAATGAAGAGTCAAGAATCTGCTCTGAATTCCGCTCCCCTAGGCCCGGCCCTTACCATGTAGCAGGTGCCCGGTCTCCTGCAGCTCCTGCTCCTTCTCGTTCAGAAGCTTGGCCACCGCCACCAGCTCAGGCCGCCTGACCGGCAACTGGACTTCAGACCGTACCTGGCGCTCGAGGAAGGTCCGTAGGGGTCCGCCGCGGGCGAATAGCTCCTCCAGTGGAAGGCTACCGCAGCTTACGTGTCGGCGGGCCGAGCCAGCAGCCTGCCGGGCCCAAAAGCCCCGAAACGCACTCCGAAGAAACCTGGACCGCATAGCTACAGCCGGATGTCCGAAGCGGACAAGAGCCGGAAGTTCCGAACAGAGCAAATCTCGCGACACCGCGCAGCTTGGCAATAGGGGCGAGACCTAGCCAAGCCCCGCCCAGCGCACGCGCCGGTTTAAAAGGGCCTCCCGGAAGCCTGGTTGGGAACTTCCGGTCAAGTATTATTAAATGCCGTATTATGCGCGGAGGCCGGAAGTTGAGGGGCAGAGCCGAAAGCGATAGGGGCGGGTCCGAGAGACCTCGGGCACCTCCTCTAAAGGCTAGGTCAGACACGCCTCCTTGAACGAGCGGGGGCGGAGTGTTAGACCGGAAGGAGAAAGCAATAGGTTGTCATTACGTTTTCTGACGTCGAAGATTTGTCTCCCAGGCCCTGAGTGAGAATTTAAAGTACAGCAATGGAGGGCAGTGTAGTGTCCGCTACAGGGGCTGAGGTCACAGCACGGATGTCCCCTCTCGTGCTAGCCTGGACTGTCGTCTCCAAGAGCGAATTGTAGGATGGTTATCACTGTGTACGTGTGTTTACTCTTCCAATTTTCCTGCTCATGTTTCTCTTTTCGACGGTGGTTAAGGTTCGTATTAACAAAGACGTGACAAGTGGACTCGAAGGCGACCACGGAGTGATTTAGCAGTCCGCTTTCCTGCCCTTTATCTGCCACTTAATTTACCTGCTTTTAAACGGCTTCCTTCCACACCGAGTCTCATGCCCATTCTCACTTACTCCTTGTTACTGAGCTACTTTTTAAGGTGGTTGAGCCGTTCCGTGTTGCAACTAATCACAGCCCAGCAAAGCCTTCAGAGCCCCGCCTCCGGTAGCCCCACCCCCCAAAGCCACCAACCTCCACCCCCAAACTTGAGAGTGGATTAGTGCCAGGAATACTGACGTTTACTCGTATAATGCTTTTGCATTTTTCAAAAGGCCTTTCCATAGCCCACCAGAGGAAAGTATATGAGGGAATAATACAATCTAGACAGGCCCGAGGATGCAAGGGCTGAACGTTCAATTTGGGAACTCCCACTACCTAACTGGTTTGCGCAGGATTTACTAAGTGGTGGTGTAACTGTACAGAGACCTTATATACTCAAAATCTTCCGATTTATTTTTTTAAAAAAATGGTAAAGTACGGGAGCCCTTGACAAGGTTAAGTCATCCTTAAGTCATCTAATCAGGATTGTTGAGGTTAAGTATAAAATTCTTATAAAATGAGCTTGCATTGCCTCTGTTCGTTTCTTTGCTCTCTGCATACAAATGCAAAGTGAAGTAGAGTGAGCTGACTCTCCAAATAATATAGAACAAAAATAGGTTTTGCTACTTAGAAGCTTCAACTAACTCAAATCTTCTTTCACTTTGAATGTGTATTAAAGCCACACTACTTTATAAAATTGTTTTGCTTTAAAATAGTGATCCAAACCCAACTTAAAAAATTCTAATCCGAGTATAGAACAGGACTGATTAGGTTGTCTGTATCTCTTTTAGGAATAGTTATTTTCCATGTCTAAACTCAACTTTGAATATTAGTTTAAGCATAGAAATTGTGGGAGCTACTTGAACTCAACATAAATCTCTCAGCTGAATTCTCAAAACGAGTTATTTCAAGAATATACTTTATTATTTATAAAAGGTGCAAAAATGTAATAAGTGATAACCTTATAGAACAATGTAAAGAAACCTGCCAGAAATTATTTTCCCTCAGATGTGTAAGCAATTTAAGCAACATAATTAAGTGCACCTTTACTCCTATAGTGTTACACCAATGAGGAAACAGTAACTTTTCTAAGGATACATTGGTGAATTCTTTATTCAAAACATTTTAAAAAAGTCAGTGTAATGCATGTGCATTTTACAATAATATCCATAGGTTTCCACAATATAGTCAAATGAAAACAGCTTTAGTTTTACTTTGAAAACTCAAAGAAATATACACTGTTCAAGGTTTCTGAATTTTTTTCCATTATGGTCATGCTCAAATTCTATTACATGTTGAAAATTCTAGCATTTTCAGGAAGTTTGTTATTGTACATAGGTAAAATAATAAAATAGATTCAAGGAAGGGGGCATAAAAACCCAAAACAACTTAAGTTGGTGGAAAAATAATCTGGATTATCTATTCAATTTATAAGTACCTACAGTTATTCTGGCATTGCAAAATAACCAAACATGGCGTCTCAAGTTATATTCATGCATTCAGAATTTCTTTATGGTCCACTAATAAATATTGGTGAAGTCCAAGATACGGATATAGATTATTAAGTACAATGAACATGGTAGAAAAAATTACACACGTTCAATATAAATTTTACAGAACCAAACACATTGATATACTTTTTAATATTTAGCAAACATCCTAAAATCATATACAAGATACACTGTATTTATGACAAATAGTTTAAAGCAAGGGGAAAAAATCAAGCCTTTTACATTATTCCAGTATTCAGTGTTCGTTGTTAAGTGGAAGGCAATATAGAAAAGTACTCAGCAAAATGATCATCGATTTAGATTACCTTTTATGACAGTAAAACTAAAATCTTCACTATCCAAGGGATGCAGAGGATTAAGGTAATTATACAGGTAGTTCAAGGGAAAAAGTTAACTTTCACCTCCTTTAAGTGAATATTGAAGCTAACACTATTTTGGAGTTTTACTTTCCCTTATCAATTTCCAGTTCATTTTATTTGCTTCATAGTATTGGTTAGCAGTCATTTAATGGAACCTAGTAGCAATGCTGAGGAATCTGCTCAGAATACTTTTATCTCAGTGTGAATGTCCAGTAGATTTACGTCCAATATACCCTCTTAAAAAATGTATCACTTTACAGTGGAAAAACCTAACAGACACTACCTCAGCCAGGTGATGAAGTTCAACATCAACAATAATAAGTCATAATGATGGTATGTACCTTTGATATGGTGTGATATGAATGGCACTTCTGCCATCTTTCTTCCAAAAACTGGTAACACCTGTCTAATCGTGGGAAAAAGATCAGACGAATTCCAGTTGAGGGCCGTCTTACAAAATACTAGACCTGTACTCCTCAATACTACCAAGGTTATCAAAAACAAGAAAAGTCTGAGAAAATGTCACAGCTAAGAGGATACATGATGACTAAATGTAATGTGGTATCTTGAATCCTGGAACAGAAAAAAGACATTAGTTAAAAGCTAAGGGAATCTAAAAAGTGTAGACTTCATAAAGCATTGATATTGTTTCATTAATTGTGACAAATGTTTCATGGGTGTGTCATATATGGGTTCTATCTATACTATCCTTGCAATTTTCTGTAAATCTAAAACTATTCTAAAATAAAAGGTTTAATGAAAAAGTTTATGGACATACAACTGCCTTTTATTCTTTTATTTTCATATTTTCATGATAAAATTATTTAAAAAATCATACTACCTTAATAGTAAAAAGAATGCTTTCTATTCCGTGCCAGTATCAATGTTTTCTACAGGCCAATCTCTTTTAATTTAGTTTTACCTCTAACCACCACATATTTATTTGGCAAATTAACTGATATTTATGTTCTTCCTATCCTTGGGAATGTTTTATTTCCTGTGGAAATAAAATTTTCAAATGATTTCTCTTATTTAAACTTTGATTTAAACCTACAATATTATACACACATACGTATGCATATGCACATCTATATATATCTTTGTGTGTGTCATTGAAAGGAACATATTTCTTGTTTGTAGCTTCAGTGTGATGTTGGTGAGCTGAGAACAGTGATTTTGAATCACATTATTGAACAAAGCAATAACATATTCATATATTCCTCTGTCTTAAAATAAGCTTGGTTGTATTTTTTAATGAATAATTAAATCAGATTTTTAAAGTACAGTTTGAAAAAAATCGGGGGAAAGTGCATTAAAATGGCATTTAATACGTACATTCTTGAAAATGGGAATTATTATTGAGCTGGAGAACTTTGATAAAATAATAATATTATATGTAACACTTTACTCTTTCCATGTTTATTTCATTCCCATGGCCATCCTGTAAATTATTATATTCCTCATTTGAAGATAAAGAAACTGGCTCAGAGAGGATAAGTGATTTGCCCAAAGTCACATGAGACAGAAACGTAACTTGAAACCAAATTTATAATTAAAGCCTGGTATCTGGAAACAAAACATCGCTCTGTGCACTGTTGTGTGTTGCAAGGATACTACTAAGAGTGCTGCAGGGAAGATCTGAAGTTTTTGGTATCAGTTTCATTGGTAAATATCTGAAGTTGCAGCAAGTAAGGAGTAACTAAACTTTTTGCAGATTGAATATTGTTTTCTCAGGAGAACAAACATTTTATATCGGTCAGAAATTTTTAAAAAACTGAAAAGAGCATGCAAATATAAGTGTCTGAAAACTATGAAAATTAAGGTCATAAACTGTCAACATAAATACACGGGCAAAAAAAATTCTGGAAATATCTTTACCACTTTTCAAAATAATTTGCCAATGTATCTAATGCAAAGTTTTCAAAACTCAAGTTTGACAGGGTTCTATCTATAGATATTTTGGATCTAAGAAATTTTAGGTGGCTTATTTTCCTATTTTCTGATTGTATTTTAAATTTCTTCCTTGTATATTTCTTCCTCAACACCTCTGGTATATTGCATTTTTTTTGCAAATGTAGTTTGTTACAATTACAATATGACATTTTTTTCAATGTAAGTTAAAAGTGTATAGAAAAAAATGGATAAATTCAAAAAATAAGAATCAGGTATTATTTTAAATCAGCTTAATGGGGTGAAAGTGTATTTTTTTGCCCCTAATAAATAAATACTATTTACCTATTTCTATAGTCTTTTTGCAAAACTGAGCTATCAGGTAAATATATGATACACATTTCATTCCACAAGTAAGAATCTAGGCAGCATTAAAGGATACGAATAAACACCCCATGCACCATGACCAAATATCAGAACTGGTCATCCTATGTACATATTTTAAAATTAAAAAAAAATGACCACATTATGGTCTTGATTTTTGCACTCCATAGTGTTGATATCAAAATTGTGTTTTGCTATTGTTCTCTTGCCAGTGCACCTGCTGTGCTTAGAGCTGCCCTATAACACTGTCGGGACATCTGTATTACCTTTAGGTAACATAATAATAGTTATCCAGAGTAAAGAAGCATCATGCATTCATTATTAGTGTGATCTATGTTCAAGATCCATCTCTGAAGAAATCTCTCCAATTTATATAAATATATGTATACATATTCATATATAATCTATATCCTCTACTTGTCTTTCCATTATAGACACATCTGAAGTTAGGCATTATTTAAAGAGCATTAACCTCTTTCTGTGTGCATTAGCAGATTCTAACAGTATACAAAGATATCTTGGCAATGTAAAATACAAAGTGTACCTTCTAAAGTGCTAATTTTTCCCCAGGGAGGAATTTACTCACTAGGAAAAATCAAACTCTACCAAAACAAATATTGTGCTCTTGGAATGGTAGCGTAGACACCAGTTGAGGGCTTTTTTTGTTTATTATAGCTCTGTAATTAAAACTGAAGGAATTATACCATACTTTCAAAACTGGTAGAGTTGCAAATACGCAGACATACTCTTACATGGAAACTTTAAACATTTTGAAATTAAAAGAGAAACACTGCCCTCCCCTGAAAATAGGAATTTAGCACGGAAATCTCACATAGCATGGTTACCAACATCTGATGTGTAAATCTACTCTAGAATCATTCTCAACACAACTTCCTAATCAGATTTCAAAAGGACATACTAGCTTCAAAATCTGTATTCTACAAATGCCCAGAGTTAGAGATTAGGACTCTTTATAAGGGCCCTTATCTTTTACATTTGGTAAAATATTAAAGGTATTGTCAAACAGACAATTCATCTAATAGTCCAAAGTATCTTATAAAGATAACTTATGACTAGCAAGTCACCATCATATATAGTAACAACAAGAATATAAAGTCTACATTTAAAAAGATTGATGCATGCAGTGTGTCATAGTATATTACATATTTTCTAGTCATGTGCCTCAAACACAGCAACGAGTACGATATTACAACATATATGTGTATACAGCATAGTAGCATAACAAACTCAATTCTAATCAAGAAAAAAATTAGATAATTTAGGAACAATAAACTTCACAATAGAAGTGATGATTCTTTTAGCTTTTTCTTCACTCGTTAGGAAAAAAATATGACTTTTTGTAAACATCTTCATAGCTATCTTTTTTCACCATTTTACTGAAAACTATTGTTCAAATAGTAAATATCTAATTGACACGGATAAAGCATGTCTTAACACACTAACACTTTCAGACAGAAACACGCATTTGTTAAAAGAAATGATCATTATAAATATTTTCTATCTTGTATTTTAATTACATTTTCATAAATAATGTATTTAAAAGTGCTGAATATAGTAGGATAGTCAGCAACGCCAGTGTAAACAGAACGTTTTGTTTTCTACTCTGCAAACTTTTTTTTTTAAATCCCATTTTGTCAAACACTGCAACAGTTAAAATATTTGCATAGGGAATAGATAATAGCCCTTTTAATCATATCTCCTGAATTCTGTATAAGTTAGAAAATCAAATTCACTTAAAAAAGCAATTCTTGAAATGTTTTAACTTTATGGAAAAAGAAAATTACGATGTCAACCTTTCAAGTAAAATAAATGTTAAAAAGAAAACCCCAAACTTGTTTTTTTAAAAAAACTTTAATAAATTAAAAAAATGAGAGGTAGTTAAAAAAATGACAAAGGAAACTTATAATTTTAATATCCTTAATATAAGGCCAGTATTCTCAGTGGATATAAATATTTTTAAAACTTTCATTTTAGGTTACTCAGTATTTATTAAGTTTAAGATTAAAAAAATAGCCTCCAGGGGATATTAATATTCAAATGTAACACCTTGATATAAATATGACACTGACTTTTGTGTGTGTGTGCGAGATAGGATACTGTTTTCTTGAATGTCAAAAGTACGTGCCAATGTCAGGCAAATATTTTTTGTCTTAAAGATTTAGTAGTACATATAAAAAATAATACGGCAGCTAAAAGATTTGAGCACTGTACTGCCTTTCAATTATGGACTAGAATGGTTTGGTTTTAACATTTTTTAAATAAGTCATTTTTAAGATACTATGTGAAAACAGTTAAGGTCTGAAGTAGAGAATTATCTTCTAGAGAACCCCTATAAAACTTTTCTTGCTTAAAAACTTAGCTTTTCTTGGATTTCACTTTCAAGGAAAATATGCCACAGCACAGATGCTATTCATCAAAAGTTTTATGATGCTACATATAGGCATTCCTTTATTAAATCCTTTCTTTATATTCCAAAACTAAGTTATCAAGCTTATTATTATTATTATTTTTTTTGGCTAAAGTACATACTTTACACAACCATTTTAGAACTGGAGAGCCAGTCTTTAATAAATTAATTACAGTATTGGACATCTGATACATAGATTCATTTTCCCTATTACAGTTAAAAACAATATCACTCTTTGATTTGTCTTTGAGATAGAATATCTTCAAATTATTTTGTGCTTTTTTTTTCTCTTTTCTTCATATATATATATATATATATGAAGTAAACTCTTCCGTAATAAAAATGCCACAGTTTTGGCAGTGAACAACCAGAGGGATTCCCCATTAGGATTTTCCAACAAACAGAGATAAATAGCTCTTTTTTCATGTACAGAAATATTGGCTTCAAAATTAGTGTACTGAGCACAGTATATAGCATGTTGAAT